>NC_086338.1:18691223-20145390 GCF_032445375.1 Bacillus rossius redtenbacheri | reverse complement strand
GACTACTTCTTAGCTCCAAATGGCTCCAAATGCTCCAAACGACCTTCAAATGGCTCCATGAGCTCCAACAACCTCCAAATGCTTGACAGCTCCAAATGACTCCTAATGCTTCAAAAGACTCCAAATGCTCCAACAGCTCCAAAAAAAGGCTCCAAATGCTCCAATAGCCTCCAAATGCTTAACACAGCTCCAAATGGCTCCAAAAGCTCCAAACGGCCTCCAAATGCTTGACAGCCTCCAAATGCTTGACAGCTCCAAATGGCTCCAAATGCTCCAAACGGCTCCAAATGCTCCTAATGTCTCCAAATGGCTCCAAATGCTCCAAACGGCTCCAAATGGCTCCAAATGCTCCAAATGCTTCAAATGGCTCCAAATGCTCCAACAGCTCCAAAAAAAGGCTCCGAATGCTTGACAGCTCCAAATGGCTCCAAATGCTCCAAACCGCTCCAAATGCTCCAAATGTCTCCAAATGGCTCCAAATGCTTCAAAAGCCTCCAAATGCTACAACAGCTCCAAAAGGCTCCAAATGCTTCAAAAGACTCCAAATGCTACAACATCTCCAAAAAAGGCTCCAAATGCTTAACACAGCTCCAAATGGCTCCAAATGCTCCAAATGACTCCAACAGCTCCAAAAGGCTCCAAATGCTCCAAATGACTCCAAATGCTCCAACTGCTCCAAAAAAGGCTCCAAATGCTTAACACAGCTCCAAATGGATCCAACAGCTCCAAAAGGCTCCAAAAGCTTCAAAAGGCTCCAATTGTTCCAAGAGCTCCATCTTCAATAGCTTCCAACTGATTCCAATTACTTTTCTTATCGAACTTGGCATGATTACTAACATGTCTTTATTAGTATACATTTTGATTGGCAGTGGTAACGTATTTTGCACCTTTAAGTTATAAGTTTTATTTAGAAATCAGATTTCGATAAATCGTAGATACCATTTGGAAAGAAAATATATTAATTTATCTTCAAGTTTATACACATACATTTAATTTAAGCCATTATTGTATGTAACCAGCTTCCCTCAGTTCTTTGAGTATGAAGGATATTTCTTTAATGTTCGAATAGTTTCCTGCACAAAGCGATCCATGTAGTAGTCGTAGCCTGTCAACCAATATGTTAGGATCTTCCCATAAGGTATAATTAAACTCTTCTGCTGCGTTCATCATCCTTGCATGTTTATAATAAATATTATTATCTCTGGTGTCTATCGTTTTAACACCAACCTCAAGGTCACTTTCGTCATCGTGCCAGTGATTATCACAAGTTTGATCAGGATAATTTATTTTATTACAACGTTTCCATCGTTTTGGTCAGAAACCACCATCACAGTCTTCACTCTTGCATGCTTTTGGTGCTTCAGCACAGTACTCAATCATGTCAGCCTTAGATGTGTCAGCACAGTCTTCGTTCACGCCAGCTTCTGATGTGTCACCACAGTCTTCAATCATGTCAGCACCACAAACTTGATCAGGATAATTTATTTTATTACGTCGTTTCCATCGTTTTGGTCTCAGACCGCCATCACAGTCTTCGATCTTGCCTGCTTTAGGTGCTTCAGTACAGTACTCAATCATGTCAGCCTCAGATGTGTCACAACAATCTTCAATCATGCACGCTTCAGATGATTCATCAAAGTCTTCGACCTTGTAAGCTTCAGATGGTTCTCTATCTTTCTCATTTTCATGGAGACGACTAGATATTGGAGTAAATATATTTTCATTTCTAATGTGGTTACAACTACCTTCGTTTGTTTTAAATTTTAAATTATTATCTTGATCTAGATCAGTAATTTTAGCATTAGCTTTTTCGCCTTCGTTCCCCTTCCACGATGTTGTAGCCCAGTCTTCGTTATCTTTATTCATCTTAATTGTACAGGTCTTGTAATGTCTATCCAAGTAATATCTTCTACCAAAGGATTTCTGACACTGACTGCAATGAAACGGTTTTTGACAAGGACCCAAATTACACTCGCTTCTCTCATGTCGTTTAGCATTCTTTCTCAAGGTAAACACCTTGCTACAGTATCTACAGTGATGACGTTTCGATACAGCGTCAGATCCTAAATCGGAATTCATATTAGTTACCGAGACTAATGCCAGATGCAAACTAAGAGTTTTAAATTAGATATATTACTTAAATAGAATTTTTTAATTATTTCATCAGCGAGAATTAATTTATCTCATTCAAAGGTACATAAAATTCTGGCTTGTACTAGAACTATATCTTTGCTCAACAATGAGAAGTTCACAAGCTAGCAGAATCTGTTTATGTATTTTTTATTTTATTTTTTTAAATTTTTTATTAATTTATTTTTATTTATTATTATTTTTTCCTGAAATTTTATGATATCAAAGAAAACTTGTGGCGGTTTTCTCCGTGTGCTTCCGATTATTCTTGTCAATATTATGGCGGTTTTCTCCGTGTGCTCCCGTTTATTCTTGACAGTATTATGGTGGATTTCTCCGTGTGCTCCTGATTATTCTTGACAACATTTTGATGGTTTTCACTGGGTACTTCTGATTATTCCTGACTAGACATCTGATGGTTTTCTCCGAGTGCTTCTGGTTACTGATGAGGAATTTATCTCTGCATGAAGGATTATTTACTTAATGAAGCATGTCATTTTTTATTCAAGGTTGCATATAATTAGTGAACATCTGCTACTTAATCATCACTTGTAATATTTTTATCAGGTGGAAATTAAAAAAAAAATATCATTACTCAGTCAAATAATCTCTGAGAAATCTAAGAAGCACTAACAGGATGGATGAACTTCCTTCTCCTTGGAGTCTAGCGAAGCCATCGTTCTATTGCGATCGTTAGTGAGCATCCCGCATAAAAGAACTAAATAGTATTTACCTGAAAGTAACATGTGTCGACATCTGTTGTTGAAAAGCAGAACTACTTGCAACAAGTACCTTTGAATGAGATAAATTAATTCTCGCTGATGAAATAATTAAAAAATTCTATTTAAGTAATATATCTAATTTAAAACTCTTAGTTTGCATCTGGCATTAGTCTCGGTAACTAATATGAATTCCGATTTAGGATCTGACGCTGTATCGAAACGTCATCACTGTAGATACTGTAGCAAGGTGTTTACCTTGAGAAAGAATGCTAAACGACATGAGAGAAGCGAGTGTAATTTGGGTCCTTGTCAAAAACCGTTTCATTGCAGTCAGTGTCAGAAATCCTTTGGTAGAAGATATTACTTGGATAGACATTACAAGACCTGTACAATTAAGATGAATAAAGATAACGAAGACTGGGCTACAACATCGTGGAAGGGGAACGAAGGCGAAAAAGCTAATGCTAAAATTACTGATCTAGATCAAGATAATAATTTAAAATTTAAAACAAACGAAGGTAGTTGTAACCACATTAGAAATGAAAATATATTTACTCCAATATCTAGTCGTCTCCATGAAAATGAGAAAGATAGAGAACCATCTGAAGCTTACAAGGTCGAAGACTTTGATGAATCATCTGAAGCGTGCATGATTGAAGATTGTGGTGACACATCTGAGGCTGACATGATTGAGTACTGTACTGAAGCACCAAAAGCATGCAAGAGTGAAGACTGTGATGGTGGTTTGAGACCAAAACGATGGAAACGTTGTAATAAAATAAATTATCCTGATCAAACTTGTGATAATCACTGGCACGATGACGAAAGTGACCTTGAGGTTGGTGTTAAAACGATAGACACCAGAGATAATAATATTTATTATAAACATGCAAGGATGATGAACGCAGCAGAAGAGTTTAATTATACCTTATGGGAAGATCCTAACATATTGGTTGACAGGCTACGACTACTACATGGATCGCTTTGTGCAGGAAACTATTCGAACATTAAAGAAATATCCTTCATACTCAAAGAACTGAGGGAAGCTGGTTACATACAATAATGGCTTAAATTAAATGTATGTGTATAAACTTGAAGATAAATTAATATATTTTCTTTCCAAATGGTATCTACGATTTATCGAAATCTGATTTCTAAATAAAACTTATAACTTAAAGGTGCAAAATACGTTACCACTGCCAATCAAAATGTATACTAATAAAGACATGTTAGTAATCATGCCAAGTTCGATAAGAAAAGTAATTGGAATCAGTTGGAAGCTATTGAAGATGGAGCTCTTGGAACAATTGGAGCCTTTTGAAGCATTTGGAGCCTTTTGGAGCTGTTGGATCCATTTGGAGCTGTGTTAAGCATTTGGAGCCTTTTTTGGAGCAGTTGGAGCATTTGGAGTCATTTGGAGCATTTGGAGCTGTTGGAGCCATTTGGAGCATTTGGAGCCATTTGGAGCATTTGGAGCTGTCAAGCATTTGGAGCCTTTTGGAGCTGTTGGAGTCATTTGGAGCATTTGGAGCCATTTGGAGCTGTGTTAAGCATTTGGAGCCTTTTTTGGAGATGTTGTAGCATTTGGAGTCTTTTGAAGCATTTGGAGCCTTTTGGAGCTGTTGTAGCATTTGGAGTCTTTTGAAGCATTTGGAGCCATTTGGAGACATTTGGAGCATTTGGAGCCGTTTGGAGCATTTGGAGCCATTTGGAGCTGTCAAGCATTCGGAGCCTTTTTTTGGAGCTGTTGGAGCATTTGGAGCCATTTGAAGCATTTGGAGCATTTGGAGCCATTTGGAGCCGTTTGGAGCATTTGGAGCCATTTGGAGACATTAGGAGCATTTGGAGCCGTTTGGAGCATTTGGAGCCATTTGGAGCTGTCAAGCATTTGGAGGCTGTCAAGCATTTGGAGGCCGTTTGGAGCTTTTGGAGCCATTTGGAGATGTGTTAAGCATTTGGAGGCTATTGGAGCATTTGGAGCCTTTTTTTGGAGCTGTTGGAGCATTTGGAGTCTTTTGAAGCATTAGGAGTCATTTGGAGCTGTCAAGCATTTGGAGGTTGTTGGAGCTCATGGAGCCATTTGAAGGTCGTTTGGAGCATTTGGAGCCATTTGGAGCTAAGAAGTAGTCGTTGCACGTCTATGCAGGGCTAAATGAATATAAGATTGCTGGCTTTCGCAAGTGATTCTGTAGTAGGATAGAAATTGAGTAATAAATATTATGTTTGTAAAAGACTTTGAGGTGTTTTATTTCTCGAACCTTACACTTTTCTGGTAATTTTTTAAAATTAAAGTTGATTTATATCGGCCAGGGATCGAACCAAGGACCTTAGACGATCTAATCAATCAGTATATAGATTACAAATTTATTTAATGAATTTTGAACTTTTTCCCGAATCTCTAGCATTACAATGGTTAGGTTAGGTTAGGTTAGCATAGATTAGCATATGGATTAGGTTAGGTTAGTTTAGTTTAGGTTAGGTTAGGTTAGGTTAGGTTAGATTAGCATAGATTAGCATATGGATTAGGTTAGGTTAGGTTAGGTTAGGTTAGCATAGATTAGCATATGGATTAGGTTAGGTTATGTTAGGTTAGGTTAGGTTTGGTTAGGTTAGGTTAGGTTAGGTTTAGTTTAGTTTAGGTTAGGTTAGGTTAGGTTAAGTTAGGTTAGGTTAGCATAGATTAGCATATGGATTAGGTTAGGTTAGTTTAGTTTAGTTTAGTTTAGTTTAGGTTAGGTTAGGTTAGGTTAGCATAGATTAGCATATGGATTAGGCTAGGTTAGGTTAGGTAAGGTTAGGTTAGTTTAGTTTAGTTTAGTTTAGTTTAGTTTAGTTAAGGTTAAGTTAGGTTAGGTTAGGTTAGGTTAAGTTAGTTTAGTTTTGTTTAGTTTAGTTTAGTTTAGTTTAGTTTAGTTTAGCTTAGTTTAGTTTAGTTTAGTTTAGGATAGGTTAGGTTAGGTTAGGTTAGGTTAGTTTAGTTTAGTTTAGTTTAGTTTAGTTTAGTTTAGTTTAGGTTAGGTTAGCATAGATTAGCATATGGATTAGGTTAGGTTAGGTTAGGTTAGGTTAGGTTAGGTTAGGTTAGCATAGATTAGCATATGGATTAGGTTAGGTTAGGTTAGGTTAGGTTAGCATAGATTAGCATATGTATTAGGTTAGGTTAGTTTAGTTTAGTTTAGTTTAGTTTAGGTTAGGTTAGGTTAGGTTAGGTTAGCATAGATTAGCATATGGATTAGGCTAGGTTAGGTTAGGTTAGGTTAGGTTAGCATAGATTAACATATGGATTAGGTTAGGTTAGGTTAGGTTAGTTTAGTATAGTTTAGTTTAGGTTCAGTTAGGTAAGGTTAGGTTAGGTTAGTTTAGTTTAGTTTAGTTTAGCTTAGTTTAGTTTAGTTTAGTTTAGGTTAGGTTAGGTTAGGTAAGTTTAGTTCAGTTTAGTTTAGTTTAGTTTAGGTTAGGTTAGGTTAGGTTAGGTTAGCATAGATTAGCATATGGATTAGGTTAGGTTAGGTTAGGTTAGGTTAGGTTAGGTTAGCATAGATTAGCATATGGATTAGGTTAGGTTAGGTTAGGTTAGGTTTAGTTTAGTTAAGTTTAGTTTAGTTTAGGTTAGGTTAGGTTGAGTTATGTTAGGCTAGGTTAGGTTAGGTTAGGTTAGGTTATGTTAGGTTAGCATAGATTAGCATATGGATTAGGTTAGGTTATGTTAGGTTAGTTTAGTTTAGTTTAGTTTGGTTTAGTTTTGTTTTGTTTAGTTTAGGTTAGGTTTGGTTAGGTTAGGTTAGGTTAGGTTAGCTTAGATTAGCATATGGATTAGGTTAAGTTAGGTTATGTTAGGTTAGGTTAGGTTAGTTTAGTTTAGTTTAGTTTAGGTTAGGTAAGGTTAGTTTAGGTTAGGTTAGGT
The DNA here is from genome assembly GCF_032445375.1 of Bacillus rossius redtenbacheri. Lineage (NCBI taxonomy): Eukaryota > Metazoa > Arthropoda > Insecta > Phasmatodea > Bacillidae > Bacillus > Bacillus rossius. The sequence goes on along the minus strand of NC_086338.1, from coordinate 20,138,634 downwards.
TAGGTTAGTTTAGTTTAGTTTAGTTTGGTTAGGTTAGGTTAGGTTAGGTTAGCATAGATTAGCATATGGATTAGGTTAGGTGAGGTTAGTTTAGTTTAGTTTAGGTTAGGTTAGGTTAGTTTAGTTTAATTTATGTTAGGTTAGGTTAGGTTAGGTTAGGTTAGCATATGGATTAGATGACGATATCAGGTTGGCAACATCGAGGGTTGCAAGGCTAAAGGTCAGGGTCGAATTTCATTGTCAGGGTAAAATTTCAAGGTCAAGGTCAAATTTCTAGGTCAAGGTCAAAGTTCAGGGTCAAAGTCAATGTTCAAAGTCAATGTTTATGGTCAAAGTCAATGTTCAAGGTCAATGGTCAAGGGTAAGGTCAAGGTTAAATGTCAAGGTCAAAGGTCAAGGTCAAAGGTCAAGGTCAAGAAGTTTAATGTCACTGAAGATGTAAAATTTTATGTTAAAATTGAAAAGTTTTCAGCAGGTTGGAAAAAAAAACTTTGCAAAAATAAAACTTAATTTATTTTAATTGAAAATATATTAGAATACCTATGCTAAATATACAAATTTTTCTCTAGTGTTTGGTTTCAAGGTTTTTTTACATTTATTACAATGTTCAAAGATTTTAAACAAAACATTAAATTAATCAAATAGTAGTGAGGAATTTAAATATTATTTATTGGTTAACATTTTTTATTATTATAATTTAGTTCTCAATAACTTGTCAAAATTCCGTTTTTGTTGTACACGGGTTTTAATTAACTCACATAGAAAAAAAACATGGCGTGCGAAGGAAGTACCTACGGGCTCCGACCAACAGCGCTTCTCTGCTGTGAAGTATTAGGAGATCAGAACTTGAGAGGAGGTAGTAATAAAAACTTGCCGGTGCCGTTGCGCGTCGTGGAAGTACAGCGCGCCAAAACACATGGTTGCCTGGCTGTATGTATCCGGCGTTCATAACACGTGTAGAAGTAGGCTTATATTCGTTACCTCCTGGCTGTTTATTACCGCCTAATACTTTTCAGAGCGAGACGTCCTGGTGAGCTGGTCTGTCCGTCCTCCTCCGTTCGTTCGTTACGTAACGGGACATTTTTTCGTGCGTACATGGCTGATGAACGTAACGGGACACTTTTTCGTGCGTGTATGGCCGGCGGAAGTGACGTAATCCAACATCGCTGATGATTGTAACGGGGCACTTTTTCGTGTGTGCATGGTCGAAGGAAGTGACATAATCCCCGAATCCCCAGCCCCCAGCCCCTGTCCCCATACATACCAAATACATCTACTATTGAACTTTGACCTTGACCTTAAACTTTGGCATTGACCATGAACTTTTACCTTGACATTGAAATTTGACCTTGACCTTGAACTTTGACCTTGACCTGGAACTTTGACCTTGACCTTGGAATTGGACTTTGACCTTGAACTTTGACCTTGACTTTGAAATTTGACCTTAACCTTGAACTCTAAACTTAACCCTGAACTTTGACCTTGAAATTTGACCTTGACATTGCAATTTGACCTTAACCTTGAAATTTGACATTAACATTGAAATTTGACCTTGACATTAATCTTTGTCTTTGACCTTGACGACCATCATGGATCCGACATTTTATGTTCAGTACATGCTACCAGGAGCTACCGCCTGCTAGTTGTCATTGCCACCAAATTGTTTTTTTCTGCTGGAGGACACCATCTTGTGTGTACTCGTCTTACCATCATGCTAGTTTTATTCTAACCCGCTATTGTGCAGTGATCATTTATTATTTCTGAAGTGTCAGCCGTCTTGAAATTTGGACGCCATCTTGAAATCATGTAATTATTTAGCTAGAAATGCGGGGAAAATTCCAAAATTCACCGAAAAAATCAATTATTAATTTTCAAATGGATTAGATCAGTTCCTGTCCTTGGTTCGATTCTTGACCAGTGATAGTTGTAACTAAAATTAGATAAAATTTAGATTATGTTTTCCATTACCTTTCGCGGAGTTTATTAATCACTCACTCTACGAAAAACCACTCAAGTCAATATACCTGACCAACGAATTAAATACAGTACCGCTAGGCCTTACATGAAAGTATAATTTTTCAATTAACTGAATAACCTAGAAATCGTTCATGTACAAAGCCACACATACAGGCCAAGTGTCTCCGGACCATAAGATTGAGTCATGACAATATCAGACGTATATGCTTGTCATTTCAGGACCAAGTGACCTTGAAAAATATTTTATTAACACCAAGAGGCTTTTAACTAGTAAATATTCTGTCACTGCTTACATCACTACCCGCAATCAACAAAAAAAGGAAGCACCCTCAATGCAAAGGCAGCTCATTTTGGACGCACCATCAATAAAAAGGAAGCACATTTACAAAACGAAAGCCTATTTAACGAAAAGGAGGTACATTCTTACGTACATGCAACTCGGTAGGATGCTATCGTCAATGTAAAGTTAGGATATAATGTCTTCATCAGTCCTTGAATCTATCAGTTTGTAGTTCCATAATTTATTGGCTCCATCAGTCATTGGATCCAATATTCAAAGGCTACAATAGTCATTGACTCCATCAGTCATTGTCTCCAACAGTCTTTTGACTCCAACAGTATTTTGACTACAACAGACTTTTGACTCCAACAGTCTTTTGACTCCATAAGTCATTGGCTCCTACAGTCGTTGGCTCCAACTGCCGTTTGTATCAACAGCTCCAATCACATTTGGCTAGAACGCTACAAGTCTAAGAGACTATGAGGCCACAAGGCTACGAGTCTAAAATGATCTAGCTGGTTACGAGTTATACATGGCTGCGAGACTGCATGGCTAAAAGACCGCGTGGCTACGAAACTACATGTCTTTGAAGCTACAAGGATACAAGTATACTCGGCTCCAAAAGTTCCATCAGCTCCAACACGCAATGTACGCATTGTACGCGCAATATATGCAATTTACTTTCAATAAATGTAATTATCACACAGTACAAACAGGAAACGGAATGAAGAAATAGTACACACAGGAAAAAAACGGAATGTACACACAGTATACACAGGAAAGGGGACTTACACACATGAAACGGAACGTACAAACAGTACACACAGGAAACGAAATTAAGAAATAGTACACACAGGAAAAAACGGAATGTACACACAGAAAACGGAACGTACACACAGGAAACGGAACGAACACACAGGAAACGGAATGATCACACATACAGTAGCGGAAACACAGGCTTAGTTGGAAATCAGAATACAAGAAATAAAACATACTGTTTTAAAATATAAATAATTCATTTATTTTCAATAGTACACACATGACAGTTAAACAAATGATTATTGTATGTAGCCAGCTTTCCGCAGTTCTACTCGATATGCGAGTAGTTTCTTCTACGAACAGATGCCACCAACAGTCTTAGCCGGCCAACCAATATGTTTGGATCTTTCCTTGATGTGTAATCAATCTATTCTGCCACCATCTTCCTTGCACGTTTATAATAAATATTATGATCTCTTATGTCTTCCGCTTTAACACCAACCTCAGGGTCACTTTCGTCATCGAGCCAGTGATCATCACAAGCTTGATCAGATTTATTTATTATAACACGTCGTTTCCATCGTTTCGGGCTCAGTACACCATCACAGTCTTCGATCTTGCCTGCTTTAGGATCTTCAGCACAGTCTTCGATCACATCGCCAGCTTCAGCGTCACTGTAGCAATCACCGCAGAAGGCATCGTATTCACCCAGATTACCGTAAGAACTCGATATCGTTGATGTCGAAGTGTCTTTATCGTCTTCATGCTTCCTTTTTAGGAGTCCATCATTTTTAAATAGTATAGAGTATCTACTGAATATAGGCTTGAATGTATCCTTACTTTTTACGGTGTTGATACTTCCATTAGTTTCAGTCTTCCCGAAGTCATCAGCATCCTTCAATTTATGTTCTTCGTCACGATCGGGTGAGCTAATACGATCACGCTCAGGAGAAGGAAAATTATTGTCGTAATGCAGATCACTCTTCTTTAGTCTAGTGGATCCATCGATGTCCTTTATGCCGTAAGTAGGCTTGGCTTTACACGTTCTACCATGTCTTTTTAAGCTGTCAATTCGTGTTAACAACCTGCTACACCGATTACAGCTTAACATTTTGCGTAGTAGGTTTTTAGCACAATCATTCCTCTCATGACGTCTAGCATTCATCCTCATGACAAAATCCTTGCCACGGTATCTACAGCGGCTTCCTTCCTATTCAGCTGCAGATAACAAACCATGATACATGGTAGATGCAAAACTAAGAGTTTTAAATAGAAACCATTACTTAAAAAGTTTTTTTTATTATTTCGTCAGCGAGAGTTAATTTATCTCATACAAAAGAACTTGTTACAAGTAGTTCTGCTTTTCAACAACAGATGACGCCACATGTTGCTTGCAGGTAAATAATATTTATTTTATGCGGGATGCGGGATGCTTAGTATCGATCGCAAAAGAAAGATGGCTTCGCTAGTCGCCAAAGAGAAGGAAGTTCGTCCTTCCTGTTAGTGCTTCTCAGATTTCTCAGAGCATATTATTATTTGACTGAGTAACGATATTATTTTTATCTCCACCTGATAAAAATAATGCAAGTGTTGATTTAGTAGCAGAAAATCACTTATTAAAAGTAACTTTGAATAAAAAAAAATGACTTGTCTCATTAAGAGTAAAAACTCCTTCATGGAGATATTGGTTTCTCAGAAATAACCAGAATCACTTGGAGAAACCACAGGAATGATTGCAAGCACACGGAAAAAAACATCAAAATATTGACAAGAATAACCAGGAGCACACGAAGAAAACCCTCATAATATTGACAAGAATAATCAGAGGTACACGGAGATAACCGACATAATATTGGCAAGAATAATCGGGAGCACACGGAGAAAACCACCATACACTTTCTTTGATAACATAAAATAAAATAAAAATTAAAAATTAAAATTTTTCAAAAATACAAAAACTGATTGTGATAGCTTTGAACGTCTTATTGTTGAGCAAAGGTAGAGTTCTAGTTTTCGTAAATGATGTTTTTTGTTTTAATATATTCTCCTAATTATTAATATAACTAGCGACCCGTCCCGGCTTCGCATGGGTGTACATGATTTTTTTTATATTTTTATATTTTATTTATATTTTTTTGTTGTTTCATTTCTATATTTTTTTAACACAGTATCACATTATCTATGTATACCTACAATCCGAATTTGTTCATCTTTTTTTATTTAAGTAACTTATTTAATCTTAAGGGAGACATATTACTTAGTATTTTTTATTGAAATTTTTTCAACATTTTACATAGCCACCAAGTATTGTTGGACAATGCATTAGCTCAAACTGTTAACAGTCTAGAAATTCTGATAGACACAATCTAACCCGACATCGGAAATATCACAGAAAAAAATTTCAATTGGCTCTGTTCGAGGGCGATAGTGTCAACGAGAAACGACTCAGTAAATGAGATCAATAGAATGATCATGGATAAAGTACCGGGTGATTTTAAATGTCACAAATCTATTAACACCGTGTGCTACATCGAAGATACAGTGCACTACCCACAATAATTTTTAAATTCCCTTAATCCTGCTGGCTTGCCACCCCACGAAAAAAAAATTAAAAGGAGGTACTCCCATTATGCTATTGAGAAATTTAAGCACTCCCAGTATGTATATTGGCGCAATACTTTTGATAAAGGAATTACGAGACAATGTGATTGTAGCAACAATCATCACTGGGCCCGCGGCCGGACAGCTCGCTCACATTCCGCGAATCCCGATGATTCCGACAGATTTGCCTATATCCTTTAAAAGGTTACAGTTTCCTGTAAATATATAGTTTGCCCTTACGATAAATAAATCACAGGGACAACCTTTTTCGAATGTTGGCATCGACCTAAGAAAATAGTGCTTCTCTGATGGGCAATTATATGTTGTCCTTTCTCGAGTAGCATCTCCTGAAAATTAATATGTTTTGTTATCACCTACTAATACCACTGCCAACAGTGAAACTTTAAGGTAAAAGTTTTGTAAAATAAAAGTAATAACCAATAGAATTAAATAAAGCTTTAAAATAAAAATGTAAATACAGAAATGTAAAAATTACAATGACTTAGAAAAACTCTTTAAAATAAATACACACACATAAAACAACAAAAATAATTTTAAAAATATTAATAAAAAATATAAATTTATAAAAAACTTAGGAAATTTAATTAGGTAGGACCAGATAAAAATGTAAAATGTTGTAAAAATGTAAATAAATAATACTACGTTATATTTCTCCCATAAGATAAAATAAGTTACTTTAATAAAAAAAATATGAACAAATTTGGATTGTAAGTATAGATAATAAAAAAATATAGAAATGAAATAACAAAAAAATATAATTTAAAGGTAAAAATATAAAAAAAATCATGTCCACCTGTGAGAAGCTGGGACGGGCCGCTAGTAGTGTAGATTATAAAGAAGAATGAGCCTCGTGCCACGTCAAACGTAAACAAATCTATCATCCATAGATAACCATAGCACGCGTCGCGAGCATGGCTGTGCCAGACGACATTCCGACCTCCATGGCAAAACATTTAAAGCGTTTAAAACAGAAGTATGAAGAACATGGTCTATAAACTTTTAAAATTTAAAAAGAGGTTATTGTGACATAACGATAATAGTTGGAAATAAAGTATCGCAAATTTGTTTGTAGTTATTGATATCTTCTTTAATATTGTATGACATACTTTTGTTCTATCATAAATAATTTTCGCAGCGCATGCGATGTAAGATGTTTCATGGCATTATTTTTACACCTTAGGTTACGTTACTAAATTCTTAGTAAGGATTACTTATCTTTTCTAGCATTAAATATAGCCTTTGTTACTCAGGGTGAATGTAGCTTTCTAATGGTGAAAAATGTTTGAAATCGGCACAGTAGTTTTTGAGTTTATTCATTACAAACATACGCACAAAAATACAAATCTTTCCTCTTTATAATATTGGTGTAGATAATACTTTTACTTAGGCTCTATCTGTGTACAACGGTTTTATATTTGTTGTTTGGATTGTAGAGTGTTTAGAAACCAAAATTTGTTACATGTTTTACTAATTGAAAAACTTATTTTGTTTTATTTGTAAAAGTGTAATCGTGGAAAAAAGTTTTACTCAACACTTGAAATTTCTGTTAAATTTTGTATTTCAAGATTGAAGAGACCGGAATTTTCAAGATAACTGCCGATCATCGCACGCGCAACTCTGCTTCTTGGACATACCGCACCTGCCCCCAGTAGGTACTCTTGCACAGTATATACTTTGAACTTGTGTTGATTCTTTAATTTTCATTCAACTATCTTTAACTAGCTGCAAGTACCTGCTTCGCTGGGATTCTTAGTAGTTTTTTTATTTATAATGCAATATTTTACAAGTATGACAAACATGTATGTAAAGAATTTTCATTTATTAAATTTGATAATTTTTTTAAATTTTTTATATAAAAATTTTACATACTTATCGAACACAAATAACTTTCAAATACTTAATTATTTAAATGAAATCGGATTATTTATAAATTATTTAGAGTACTTAAGAATACCAATACACTATTTTGAGTCATTTATTCGAGTTGTATTAGTAGGATATATACTGGTTTTCTCCGGAACATGATATAGATAAGAAAACATATAATTGTCCATAGGAAAAACAGTATTCTCTCAAAAATATTCCAACATACTTAAAAGTTTATCCCTGCGATTTATTTATAGTGACTGTAAACGATAGCTTCACAGGATATTGCAAACTTTATAAAACTAAATGGTAAATCTGCGGATATCATCGGAATACTGTTTGCCCAACTGCTGGCCCAGTCAAAAGTATAGCTACTAAGACATTTTCTAAGAAATTCTGGTTCCGTTAAATATATTTTTTGGTCTAAGGTTACGTAAAAACACAATTGGAATGCCCCGCGGGAGGGGTGGGAGGCAGTCCACACGGATTCAATAAATTTAAAAATTCTTGGGGGATAATGCAAGCCGTCTTTTTACATGCTTTTATTACATGCTTTATATAAGCTTCACCTGCATGTTTGTTTGTCTGTCCGTCTGTAACTCTTTCGACTAAGAGTGAGTGGCTCATCACTGTAAAATGTCCCACCAATTTCATCAAGTTCGTTAGCCGAGCGGTACGTCCGCCCCGTGCTCGCGTGGTGAGCGGACGTGTGCGACGCGACGTGTCTCGTGCGCTGTTACTCTCCTGGTTTAGTGCGAGAGCGAGTTAAGTGTCGTGCGGCTTACACGTAACGTATTCTAAAGGCTTCTTACTGCCTTTCGCAGGACCATCATGGCGACTTGCCAACCGACCCCACGAGTGAATACCCTTCGCGTGAAGTGTCAAACCAAACCGCTCGCGTTGGACTTACTCCGATGGCTCGACGAGACCCTTGGGCTGCAGGATGACGAAGTGATTGCTGTACAGGTCGACGGACGCCAACGGTGCATCTTTGTGAAGTTGACATCACTACTACACTGCGAGAGGATCATCCGAGAGACCGGCGGAACGTCTCAGATACACGCAGCGAGCGGTGAGTCACTACAAGTAGACATAGAACTGGCGCTAGACAACCTGAAAACCGTCAGGGTCGTAAACATTCCCGTGGAAGTACCAAATGAACGGATTGTTACTCGCTCACTCCGTACGGAAAGATACACACGTGCGTGGACGAAATGTGGGGGGTGTATCGCAAGTTCAAAGCCAAGACAGGGGTACGAATAGTGAAAATGGAACTCAATCAAAATATTCCCTCACAGCTGGTAGTCGATGGGCATCACGGGTTCGTAGTGTATGACGGACAACTCCAGACCTGCAGTCACTGCTCGCAGGCGGGACACCACCGCGCGGCCTGCCCCACTCTTCCGCGCGAGCGGTCGGGCGCGCCGCGCACGTGGGCGCAGACACTGCAGAGTGGCGCGCAGAGCAGTCGCTCGACAGAACCGCACGAAGTGCGGGACCGGCCCACCACCTCTGGGGCGAGCTTACATCCGCCGGCACAAACTCTGACGTCAGAAGACAGGGAGGAGAGGCCTTATGAGGCGGTCCCACTCAAAACTCTGCTGTCCACCATTACCGCATCACCTCTTGCTCCGACTCAACAGGACATGCCCGCCCCGGATATACGACTCGATACGCCCATTGACATGGAGGATGACGGAATGTCCGAATGCTCACAGGAGGCGCACTCCACCAACCCCCGCTCAGGCAAAAAGTCCGGTGGGCGTGAACGGCCCCCGAGCGGGCGCAAGGACAAAAAGGCCCGTCATGCGAGTCGCAGTCCAAGTCGCGACACCGCCCTACCGGACAGCCCGCGTTCACAACGTAAATATTCACTCCGCATTGCCCAGCATGCGATCGAGCAAATCAAGGGGGGCGCGATCAGCATAACGGAACAGAGTGGGGGAGGGAATGACGTAGCTAGTAGCAAAGACGTAGCGGATGACTAGAGTTTTAACAATTGCCACTGTCAACATTTGTGCAATTGAAGCTCCTTTCAAATTTCATGCTTTACACAGCATTGTACGTGCGCACGCTATCGACGTACTATTTTTACAAGAGTGTGCGCTAGAGCGGCTACCATATTTTGACCAATATAATGTGTACCCCAACATCGGCCCTCAAGGGAGAGGAACCATTGTTGTCACAAAGAACCATCTTGAACTCACGCACATCAGAGCGCACGCATCTGGGAGAATAATCTCTGGCACACTCATAGCGCTCAATCCCTCCAGCGCTACTGGCAGGAGCATTATCGGACAATGTGTGAATGTCTATGCCCCCTCTGGCTCTCAGCGTCGAACAGAATGCCAGGAATTTTTTCGCCAGGAAATCCTTCCATTTATAAGGAATGATGGCACGGGTCTTATTCTAGGTGGAGATTTCAATTGTATAATTACACCCAGTGATCACGTTGGTGGACACTACCCCATTAACACGGCACTGCATGAGCTCGTTACTGCCATTGATGTGGAGGACATGGTCGACATTCTTCAAGTACCCACACCACATTACACCTTTCATGCCTATTCATCTAGTTCGCGCCTAGACAGGTTTTATATGTCCCGCACGCATCGACAGAACGCGCGATCATATGATGTGGTGCCAGTGGCTGTCACAGATCATTACATGGTCGTTTGTACTGTGGCTGCTCCGGAGGTTTCACCCACACCTGGGCGTAACTACTGGAGACTACAAACACGCTTGTTGGGTCAAACTGAAGTGGACAATGATTTTCATCGGCGCTGGTCTCATTGGTTGCGATGTAAACAGAGGTACGCGGACACAGCGGATTGGTGGGATGGCTGCGTCAAACCAGGTCTGGCCAAATTATTTAAGCACCATGGCGGGCGTTGTAGACGGGAGCAGGACTCCCTTCTCTATTTGCACGAGAGGGCCCTGCGGGAATTAAGTACGCATCCAACCGCAGTTACCAATCCGAGGGATCAAGCCCGTCGCCTTAAGGAACGGATCATCGCCATACACCGAGCGAACATGGAAAGTCGCATTGTATTCAATAACACCAAGAGTGCGCTACAGCAAGAAAGGCTTAGCATTCACTCCCTCATGCGAGATCGGAAGAGGCGTACACGAAGGCACATCAGCTCGGTTGTGGACGCGAATGGCACGGTCGTAAGGGATTCCACAACCATCCTCGCAGCATTTACAAGTAGTTACGAGGAACTCTATGCGGACCACGACATTGACTATGATGAAGGGACGTCATTCCTCGATGTGTATGACAGCAGCCTTGACGACATAGCACAGCACCATCTGGAGGCCGACCCAACTGACGAAGAGATCACACACATCGTTCGGAGGGTCCCAAAAACCAAATCCCCTGGTGTGGACGGTATCCCCTACGAATTCTACCAGCACTATTGGCCAACGATTCGAGAGGAATTTTGCGAAATGGCGCGCACGGTCATTCGACGAGGGCGTCTGTGCAGCACGCAAACAGAGGTAATCATTGTGCTCATACCCAAGGTACCACAGCCACGTGAAGTAGCCCACTATAGGCCTATCACGCTTCTGTGTGCTGACTACAAAATCATCGCACGGGTGTATGCCAATCGTATTAAATCAGCGCTGTCTGATGTCATCGGGCCGGACCAACATTGTATTGTGCAGGGGACGTCCATCACACATGGCACTTCTGCGCTCCGCGATGTGCAGCTCCTGGCGCGCACAACGCCGGGCGCTGTCGCCCTCCTGAACATTGATCTTGAGAAGGCCTTTGACCGGGTGCAATGGAGCTTCCTCGACAGGGTGCTCGAGCACCTTTGCTTCCCTCCGACAGTTCGAGCTGTCCTACGCACGTTCCGTGAGAACCTAACCTCGAAGATGTCCATCAATGGTTGTTTTGGTGACAAATTTCCGATTCGCTCCTCTGTCCGACAAGGGTGCCCGCTCTCGATGGTACTTTTGGTCCTTTATATTGAGCCCCTTATAAGGAAATTTAACTCTACTCTCTCAGGACTGAGTATTCAAGGGAATCCTTTAACGTGCATTGGGTATGCAGATGATGTTACGGTCATTGTGCGTAGTGACCATGAACTCATGGCCGCTCATGCTATTCTTGAGGCCTTCCACAAGGCAACGCATGCAAAATGCAACTTCGCGAAAACCAAAGTGTTGAATCTGAAAGCAGCGCCAGATGTGATTGTGCCACAGCATTCATTCGTGTCTACGGATGCGATCAGGACACTTGGAATACTTTTCACGGGTGACATCGGTCATACCATTCAAGAGAACTGGGACGGAGTGGTGCGGAATGTTCGTGGTAGCCTGCTTGAGTCACACCTTAGAAACCTCAACATCATCCAACGTGTATATATCGTTAACATGTACTCCCTTTCACAACTCTGGTACATGGCACAGGTGTTCCCCATGCCAGCTGCGATTGCAGCTCAAATCAGGCAATACATTGGATGGTTTATCTGGAAAGGATTCCTCTTCAAGGTCAGCCGCGATCAGCTGACGATGCCTGTCAGTAAAGGTGGTCTCGGACTCATTGAGCATGAGCAAAAAGCACGAGCCTTGTTCCATAAATGCGTCATACAACGTGTCTTACAGGGTGGTCGCTCCTCGGCTTTGTACACAGCCGCATGGGGCGCCAGGGAGCGCCTACCCCGACACTACAAGTCCGCCGCCGATCACCTTCACACGACGATTTCCGAACTTCCCGAAGGTACGCATGTCTCCACAAGACAACTGTATGGTTTCCAGCGACGAGCAACACCCTCTGTGCCGAATATTCAGAATAAGATCCTTTCTTTGCGTTGGCTGAACATATGGAAAAACGTTTCTGATCCTGAATTACCTACTCATCTCCGTGCCGAAGCTTTCACATTTGTCAACGACCTGACACCCACCCTTTATCGCAAGAAACGCATTGCGTTATCCCAGGATGACCACTGCGAACTCTGTGGCTACCGTGACACCGCCCTCCATCGCATATGTGCTTGCTCATTCTCGCGCCCCTTGTGGGAGTGGTGTAAAACCAAACTTTCCAGACTGCTCTGCCTACCTCCACGGGACGTGTGCGCGGACCGCATGTGCTACCTCGACATCACGGCCTTCCCTACCGTGAAGAGGCGGGCGGCTGTGTGGCTGATGGCGAATTTGATAGCTTTTGTGCTCAAAACTCAAGTGCCATACTTCTTGCGGGACTTCATATCCCAGCTACGACGTGACAGATGGTCTATGGTAAAAAACAATACGTTAAGAAGGAGGTTTGGACATTACCTTTTCATGTTTTGAAATTTGTACAGATGGTGTGGGACTGTGTTAATCCGCAGGGGCGAGGTATCAGTATCGTGTAACCCATTTGTGCTGCCTGTAATCTGATGTGAGCTGTAATGTTATGTACATGCACATGATATCACAATAAACTAATAAACTAAAAAAAAAAAAAAAAAAAAAAAAAAAAAAAAAGCGGTCTAATGCGCGCGACTTCTGAGACGTCAGCTTTCGGATTCAGCGATCGTGGGTTCTACTCCCGGCCACGCTGGAAAAAAAATGTTTTTTTTTTCTGGTAAATTCAAAGATTATATCCATACATCTAACTTTAAATGATTCGGAGAGACTTTACCATTTCTTTGTGACGTTGCAACTCCAAATAGTTATCTCAGATGGTAATAGGTAGTGTCGGTAACTCATTTCCCTATGATAATTATACATAAATATATTTTAAAAAACTAAAAAAAACATGCTTTTAAAGAATATCAAACAAAAAAGTTAAAAATAAATATAGTTTAAAAAACTAAAGAAACATGCTTTTAAAGATTATCAAACTAAAAAGTTAAAAATAATTTTAAAATTAAATTTATGACAATAGTATATAAGCAATACTAGTATAAATGAGAAAAAAGCATGGGGCGCTTAATATACAAAAAATATGGCACAAAGCGCCTCAAGCTTTTTTTCTCATATATACTAGTATTGCTTATATACTATTGTCATAAATTTAATTTTAAAATTATTTTTTACTATTTAGTTTCATAATCTTTAAAAGCATGTTTCTTTAGTTTTTAAACTATATTTATTGATCCATGACAATATCAATGGCAAGGTATTATGCGATGTCGCTTGATAGTTTAGACATTATATGGTCGTTGATGTCGTCAACGGTTATATTCCTGGCGGCTAAAATTGACCTCTCACACATTCGTTAATAAATTTTTCATGGATATTTGTCATATCCGGATACACTTTAGAGACAAGTTCTTCAATGTTGGTCACGGTCTCACCAAGGAATTTTTGAACGGCAAAATTTTTGTCAGATTCAGGTACTTTCCCGTCACAAATCTAGATGAGCTTTATTGGGAAATCTGTGCCTCCTCCACATAAGTGACTCCTTATTTAGATATTAATCTTCAATGATTCAACAGACTCCACGATGGGGAAGATTTTAAGCAGGTTTTAATAATATCTGCTCTAGTTCCCTTAACTATTCCAAGAAATGTTTGTCTGAAATCACCAGAAAACATCAAAGTAATTCCACACATAACTTTACTTGAGATTCTCATGTATCTTAAGAGTTGTATCTATGGCCTTTACGTGAGCTCTATGCGTACTAGTGCACTCATCCCATATTATTAGGCTTCATCTTGCAAGACCTTGCCCAATGAGCAATTTTTACGGATAAAGCACACACTGTCTCTTTAAATGAATACTGTAAGGGGTAATTTAAAAGTGGAATGAGCCGTCCTTACTCCTGTCAATAGTGTAGCAGCAATACGGCTATGGCTATTTTACCCTGTGACCTAACATTTGCTAATATTAAATTTGTCACAAAAGACTTGCCAGTAGCACCTAGAGCATCTAAAACAGGTTTTGTCTTCATCAGCGAAAAAGCTTTTAAAAACAGTATTATAAGCGAAAAGTTGATCACTTACTAACTTGTAATTTTTTTCCTAACCTAAATTAAAACTTAGTGTATTTGGGAGAGGTCTGAGTTAGGGAGAGACTCTAAGTGCGTCTCAGGCCAAAGCCTATACGCTCTATACATGCAGGGGTTAGCCATGCGGGAGAGGGAGCATGCATCGTGTGCTAGGAGGGGGATTGGCCAGCCATGGCAGCAATTGGCGCTATGACTAACTCCCCTCACTGACTATTCTAGACTAAAACTAGATAAGTTGGGCCCAGGTAAAACCTGCATATACACAGGGAAAACCCTGGGCACTTACATGCGGGATGCAAAAATTCATGCATTATTGGCAAGCAGGTTGAATACGGGAAACAGAAGGATGGTTCAGGATGAAGAGTTGGACAGAGTAGAAAAGAGTCTACCATGCGGGGGTTGGGGCTTGCATATTGCTGTGCGCATTGTTTGGGCAGTACTGGTTGTTTCGGGGGCGACTTTAGTAGTTTCCCGCCTGGCTGCCAGCCAGCCAATTACTAACTTGGATTCATATTTGGAAATATATTTATTAAATTCATTTAAATCATAATTTATCCGCAAAACTTCCATGTTATTATTGTTATCGCGAATCGGTTCCTGGTGTCCCAAATCTGGAATAGATTTTTCAAATATCTTATGTCTCTATCAATGTATATTTTATTATTGTATTTCATTACGGGTCATGTATGGCCTTTTTTTGAACTGTATTTAATATGTCCTCACACAAGTCATTATAATTTATTTTCAAAATTCGGTTGGCTCTGATGAATGGCAAAATATTGGAATGATAACAAATAATTCTCTAAATTTTTTTGCTGACTCAGAAATAGCTGCGTAAGTAAAAAGTATTTTCCCAATGATCATCTCTTTATAATAATCCTAATCCATTGCAAGGCCTTTGATATATTGCTGAAATATTGACATTTCTATGATGTTCTTAAGAAGTTGGTTCGCACAGATTCATTTATAATATTTTTAAACAAAACATTCTTTTTGATTTGGATGAACATTATAAACAAGGCTTTAAGCTGCGCCTTTATTTTACACTGAGGTAACCATCAACAACTTGCCACGTTTTTTTCTATAAAATGTATTTCTTTCCCAGGTGTTATATTATTTTTTTTTTACAAAATCTTCGTTTCTTCAGAGCTCGAAAAATCCATTGAGAGTCGATGCAGAAAGATTATTAACGCGATATTGATGTTTTTTTATCATTGAAATAATTTTTCCTTTTTGCCAATGGAGTGTTAAACGAACGACTATGGGAAGTGTTCATGAACAGGAAACTGAAAAATTCTCCAAATAGCTTCATATGTGTTAATATAGCGACCATTAATATATTTTTCTACCTCATCGTTATTATTGTGCAAAGAGAAAGTGGCTTGATCAGAACCTTTATGAATGTTTCTAATTTATATTTTTTATCTTTGACTGACTGCCAAAATGATAAGTTAATGTGTGCGTGGAAATTTTTTTAATAAAACTGGATTATAATGGACAACCCACCAATTATCTACATTTATTTCAGTTTTCCTCACATGCAATACACCTATAATTCTCCCGCTATCTGGAGCTCAACGTCTAAATATTGGGTAACCATCATCACAAGTTTGTGTCTCAGAAATAAATATCTTTGGGTATTGTTTGGAACAAAAATTTTCTTTTATACACGGTGATATTGGGTTGGTCCACAAGGGCCAAGGATCACATTCTTCATTAAAATGTTGTGAAATCTAGGACCTTGTTTTTGTCGGGTATTTCAGATCATATTTTGTCAACTATGGAATCTGGTTACATTTTGTTTGTAAGCCATAGCAAAATTTGAGAATGCGTTAAACCTCTTTTCTGCCATTCACGCTATAAACAAAGGCCTTAGTTGGTCCTAAAATATATTTTTGTTAAGAGATGTATATTATATTTTTGAGTTTTAAACGGAAAATTCGTGAAATCGAATGATGACTTTCTTGCGATTTTTGATATGAAAATAACACAGTTTTAAATAATGGCTATTCATGATTACAGGTGAAGGAGGTAAAAATATATGGTCTCCCAAAGTTTCTAACATATGTTATAGCGTCTTGGCTCTTTTCATTAATACATCGTAGGGATCCTGTAAATCATAAAGGCAATATAACATACTGCCTATATCAGAAGCATTTTATATTTTGATCATTTACAACAGCGTCTCGTAGATGTACATATTAATCAGCTCTTTTTTTTATTTCTTCTTATACGTTAAAGCCGTTTAGATATCATTATTGCTGATGTCGACACAATAGGCTATTGATTAAAAAATCCTCTGGAATAATGTAAAAAAGTTAAAATCATTTGTTCTTACCAATAACATGAAAGCATTAAATTGCATATATGATACTGGCTTAGGTCTCGTGCAGTACAGTTCTGTTGTTGAATGTAGGGGAGGACGGGGCAAGTTGACGAGCGGGGCAAGATGACGAATGACTTAGTTCCACGTCATGTTACTAGATAACATCACCTAACAGACACTACTAGCGCTCCACACTGGTGGGCACTAAAGAATCGCACAGTGAAGCCGCTGCCACCATTTATTTGTTTGTTAGATGATGTTCGTACATTTGGTCTGACGTATTGTAATTTTCAAGAACTTCGAAGTAATATCTCATGGACAAACAGGTAAGATATTTGGTTATTCAATGCCACACATTATTACCTTAGACAATATACTTTTCTTAACCACTATATATTTTTAACTTTTAATTTTTTTTCCTAGCGAAAAAATCCAATACTAATAACATTTCTGATCGGAGCATGTTGACTGGGGCAAGATGACGACTCGTCATCTTGCCCCAAGTGCTTTTTACAGTTTATTTTTTTGGTATCCACATGCAACTCTTTTATAACTTTTGTTTGATTTTCTGAGATTTATAATCTACAAAATTCAGGGCTCAACATTAAATATCTTAATTTTTTTAAAGATAAATATTATCTGCCTTCTGCAATATTTTTTATAATTTCTGGAAAATTATGTTACAGATATGGTGAGAAATTATAAAAAAAAGTCCTCTAGAGGAGAATGGGACAAAAATTATATGGCTGCGGCTTTGTTAGATGTTAAAGAGGGAAGAATGAGTTGCTTGTGTGCAGCAAATACTTATCACATTCCTGAAGCAACACTGTGTCGCTGTTTGAAGAAAAACCATGATGTAAGAATTTGATTATTTTTATTTAAAACATATCTGTGTGTGCGTTGGTGTGTATGTGAATGTATGTTTTGTGTCTAAATTGCTCATGCCCTACAGGCTTTCATTAAACAAAAATTCTAATTAAAAAGTATTTAGCCTACCTAATTGTATTTTTTCTAGGAAATGCCTATTCATGGTGGAAGATTTCGAAAAGTTTTCACTGAAGAGCAGCTAGAAGATTTAAGAAACTACTTGACAGCAATGGAAAACATGTTTTTTTGGGATGACAAAGCAGCAATGTAGACGACTTGTGTTTGACTTTGCAGAATATAGTAGAATTTCGCATCCGTTCAATGTGGAGACCATTATGGCAGGTGAGGATTGGTTGGCTAGTTTTATGAAAAAATGTAAGTTCAGTTTTCGGAGACCAGAGGCAACATCCATTGCCAGAGCAATGGGCTTTAACAAGCCAAATGTTGACAAGTTTTTCTTATTTTGAAAGAAGTGCGGGAAAAACATAGATTTCCAGCTTCTGCCATTTACAATGCAAATGAATCTGCACTTTCCACTGTACCTAATAGTCTACCAAAGGTTATTTCACCCACAGGAAGTAAGAAAGTTTCCAAGATCGTTTCGGCAGAGAGAGGAACAAATGTTACTATTATATGTTGCATTAATGTTTGCGGATATTACCTGCCCCCTTTTTTGGTTTTCGCAAGAAAACGGATGCGACCTGAACTTGTGGAAAGAGTCCCTCCGGGAACCGTTGGGCATTGCAGTGATAATGGTTGGAGCAATGGAGAAATATTTGTGTTGATTTTGAAACATTTCAAACTACATGTGAAACCAACCAGTGAATTTCATGTCCTGTTGCTTGTTGACAACCATAAAACACACGTAACACTGGATGCTATAAACTTTTGCCGGGAAAATCATATCGTTATGGTCAGGTTTCCACTCCACACTACCCATCGTCTTCAACCGCTGGATGTTTCCTTTTTTGGGCCATTAAAACCTATTACAGTCAAGCTTGTGACAACTTTAAAGTCACCAATCCAGGGCAAGCCATAACTGACCAAAAAATTGGTGAGCTACTGAGCACTGCTTATTTAAAAGCAGCTACAGTCGGTAATGCAGTCAATGGGTTCCGAGAATGTGGAATCGAGCCTTATGATCCTCTTGTGTTTGCCGAGCACGATTTTGCTGCAGCGAACCCCACCGATCATGATTTTGCTATGGAAAAAGCAGTTAATGAACATCAGGCAGAGAAAACTGAAGAACCAGGGCCTTCAAGAAATGCTACTTCCATTGAGCCAGGACCATTAAGAAATGCTACTCCCATTGAGCCAGGACCTTCAAGAAATGACATTTCCATTGAACCAGGATCTTCATGAAATCTTTCTCCGATTGAGCCAGGACCTTCAGGATATTCTACACATGTTGAGATAGGACCTTCAAGAAATGCTACTCCCATTGAACCAAGACCTTCAAGAAATGCTACTCCCGGTGAGCCAGGACCTTCAAGAAATGCTACTCCTGTTGAGCCAGAACCTTCAAGAAATACTTCTCCCGCAGCTTCCATTGATCTAAGACCTTCAAGAAATTCGACTCCCGTTGAGCCAAAACTGTGCCGAAGTGTTTTCGATTTCAAACCATTGCCTAAAGAAAGACCATATGTGAGAAAAAGGATAATTCATAAGCAATGTGCAAGTGTCATCACAAGCTCACCCATGAAAGCGATTCTGGTTCAGAGAAAAGCTCAGAGGATAGAACAATAACGTTTGAAGCAACAAAAACAAGAGTCTCGAGATGCCAAAAAAGGAACTGTTACTAAGAAACTGAAGTTCGATTCTCGAGAAAAATCCAAGAAGCTCCAACTTTCGACAGGCATGACTTCAGCTCAAATATCCGAAGTGCAGTGTCCTTTGTGTGATGAGATTTATGTCGACCCTCCATCAGAAGACTGGATCGAGTGTTGACACACATGGTGGCATGAGGACTGCTCGAACTTTGAAGGAGGAAAATTTGTGTGCGATTATTGTTTATAAAAACACCAACTCTGAATTAGTTATGTAAGTTAACTATTAATTGTAATTTTCAACAAACCAAGCCTTTAATAACATGCCATATATGTAAAAACGCATGTAACAATGTTAAATTAGTTAGTATACAGTAGTTTGCATTCTAAGAATAAATATTTTTAAACTTGTGTCAAAAATTTCATCTTACCCCGTAGTCAAATTCATCTTGCCCCGGTAACGGGGCAAGATGGCACATTTGCATTATATTTTTAAAATGGCAGAATTTTTGAGATAATATAGAAATATAGATTTTTCCATGTAGTTACACCACAACAAAAGACTATTCTAATCGTGTCTGGAAAGAAGGAAATGGTATTTCCAAAATTAAAATTATAAAAATTGGCGAACTCTTAACATCGCCAACTTGCCCCGTCCTCCCCTATATGCAGTACCCATTATCTCCTCGTGGAAAGAGCAGGGTAAACTGCAGTGGGTCATACGATCTATGTAATACAGAAACTCTTTGAAGACGACCATCTCCAGTGTTTATCATAATATCTCTCGGATCCGTATCTTTATCTACCTAAAGTATAACCAATTTTTATACAGTTGGCGCATTACACCTACAACGGTGATCATTGGGAAGTTTTATACCAGCGTGAAGAGTTAGTTTTCGATCGTGCGCTGGTCTGTTTTCAAAGATAATTTTCAAACTTTGAATATAACTATTATGATCGTAAAAATTATTTAGCAAATGGTCAATAAGATCAATGCTTAAGACTCGGATTTAAATTTGAACGCAAATACTTCTGATCATCTTGGGAAACAAAATATATTTGCAAAAATTTGGGTTGCGCACTTTGAGTAGGAAGAAAATTTCCTTTAAAGTGGTAAACTTGTCCGTGTATCTTGTATGTAGGCATAACATTTGTCAAGCAAATTTCTTTGAAACCAAAAAAAGCCATTTGAAATAGAGTGTTATCTTATATGACATAAAAAAATATTTTGAGCCTGAATGTACACATAATAATAATAATTTCAAAATTGGTGTTGGTTCCGGAATTTTATAGATATTTACTTTACCGCTGCTGCAAAATAAATTGATAATTTCAGTTTCCCTTTTATATGCTTGGCAATTGCTGCAAATATAATTAATTCTGCCGATGTCAACATGGTTTATCTCGAAATAATCTACATAAGGGTCATAAAAAATGCCAAATTTAGTCATTTGGTTTGGCTACGTGCTCTAATTACATTTGACCTCACTCGTGGTTGGTTTAAACGCTGTTAACGTTCCAAGATTGATTTCCTAAGCCGGTTTTGTTAGGTAATGTTACGTTGACTGTCCAACCTATTCATACGCTCATTTTTCGTTTCATTTTTACAAACATTTCTCAGACACTTTGATGTTACAAAGTGCCCAGAAAGCTGAGATTTTCTTTGAGGCATTTTGAATGAAAGAATTATTAAAAAATATAACTATTTATTTTACTTGAATAACTTTCTTCATGAAAGAAAAATATAAAATCTTGTCAACACAATCAAACACTAAAAACTTTCAACACTTGTTACCCTATCCATTCGCTCAACTTTCATTTCATCTTCACGCAAAAGTCTCAAAATGTTTGATGATTAAAAAAAATTAAAAAAACAAAGTTTGCTATTTATTTCACTTGCAGAACACTTTTATTGGCAAAAGAATAATAAAGTTTATGAACTTGTTTTTTATATATAGGTTACCAACAATTGAAGATAGAAATATCAGCTTTCTTTTGTAACAAAATTGTTTATACTAACATATCCATGAAACTACCAGTGTTGTTTCCCATCTCCAATTGCATCGCATCGTCCGCCGAGCTATTATGTCATTTTCGCTTAGCGTTCTTGCTAACGTTTTTTTTTTGTTGGGCCCCTAAGGGTCGTAGCGTGATGTTAAATAAATACCCTTTACGCTTTCTTAAAATAATTTTTAAAATCCAACTGGTAAATCCAGAGATAGCTCATCAAAAAAATTAAACCCTTCAGCTTTATTATATTAGTAAAGATTTTCTTATTTTCCTACTTCGGCGATATGGTATTTATAATGTGCCACTGGTTGTGGAATTTTGTGTGTTTAATAATGCGAAATCATAAAATTATTTACCAAAAATATTTAATCTAAATACGTCTTACAGTGTTTAAGTGCTGTAAGAACAAAAAAGAAAAAGAAAACCAAGACAGTAATTTCAACAGTCGATTTCAAAAGGTTTTTACAGATATTTGCAATGTTCATACGTTATATCCTAAAAGAGTTTATTATTGCCAATATTATATAGGCCATAAGAGGACTTGAAATGTATATATCCTCTTATGCGTTATAAATATCGGGAATATATTTTATTTCCAGATTTATTACTTTTTTTTTTCAAATTAGTATCGCAAATTTTTGTAAAAAATTTCACAATTGTGATATTTTTTATTTATTATCAGTGTTAAATATAACATCAAAGCGAATCAACTTTATATTGCTCGGTTGTGGGAAAAACATTTTATTTTTTGTTCATCATTTAAGAGGAGTACAATAAAATGTTTTTTCATTAATTTATAAGGAAAATAGAAAATAAAGTTAGACTAACCCACAAGGATTCAAAAATTTAACTAATGTTGTTATCCTTTAATATCATTATATAATGTCATTTATAATTCTTTATTAGAACCAAAAAAATTTTTTTTAAAAATTATATACATCAATTAAAGGAGTAAATTGGGACAAAATTTATTCCATAATTTCACAAAATAACCACGTCCATGCAATGAAAATCACTTTACAAAACAATAGCCTAACTTAAATGACAAATTTTCAGAATTTGATAACTATCAGAGTAATAATGCATGACAAATTTAAAAACTTTCATAAGATGTTGGGAAATATGTAGTTTTATACTGTAGCTTATTTTCATCCTAAAATACTGTATTATTGGTATCCTTTTAATTAAATTCCATCACCTTAAGAAACGGATATTCAGCAATAGATTCTATTTGGTGATGTTTTACTTTTTGAAACTCTTCAATCTTTTTGGTACTGAGGGGAGCGAACTAAGTTATGATTTATTTAAAAAGACTTCTTCGTTTGCACATGACACAAAGTGGTTAAGTATTCGTGTGTTACTAAATATTTGGTGACTAAGTTCTTATAAGCTTAGGTATGTAGAATTTCTAAATATATCTTGAAACCAAAGGAACCATACCGGTTTGCAGTCTTGTTCAACAAAGACAATAGGTGAATGATATTCAGATCTACAAGATATAAACGTTTACTTATAAACTTTAAGGTTTGCATTTTTGAGGTATTTTTCTGGTTGTTTACTAAATGAAAGAAAATACGAAATTATTTAACTTATATGTGATATACAATCGTAGCCTCAAAGACGGAAAATTTTATTTTTTATTGTTAGCGGTAGCCATTGTTGAGTGGTTTCATGAAACCTTCGCGGGGATCGAAGAAGTTAATAACAGAAATTTCCACTTTGGCTGAACCAAACTTCAAGCGTTTAAAATAACAGAAAAGAAATTGTTCTGGCAATTTTCGCAATACTATTTTATCACTCTTTAATAAATAACTGGCTCTTTACCCAAGTGCGTTTAACTCGTTATGGACGTAGCTAGGTAAACACCATTGAAAATAGATGGTACAAAATTATAAGGTGACTCCACGTGTTGACAAATGGATCATGCGTTCAGCGCTCCAAGCAGTAGACAGTACAACATAACCAACTAGTCTCGCGCAAACAATTTATAATTGTGGAATAAAGATATTTATTAAAAATTGGTTGTCTGTAAAGTCGGTTTACGGACGATAGTTTAACGTGACAACGTCATAACAAAACATTGATGAAATGATTGCATACTTTTATGAATAAAATTGAACCATTTTTATTAAATTAGCACTATTTTATATGGATACAAAGAAGGAGTGAAATGAAATCTACAATTTAATTTATAAATTTTCTTTTGTTTGCACTCATTAATTCAAATATGTGTATTACTTTAACGAAGACATTATTTTAACTATAACGTTTATACATGTTTGTTATTTAACTTCTTCCAATTTATGTTATTCTGTTAAGGATAGGACGATGATAGGAAAAGTAGGAAACGAATGGGAGTGTTTCAAGTTTAATGTGCATCGAAAAAGTCAAATCGATGGCTGTTCCAATCGAGTGGAAGAGAGATAGATGCGGCGCAAGCGTACAATGAGCGTAACGGGACACAGCGTAACTGGACACTTTTTCGTGTGTGCAGCCGGCGTTCATCGATTTGTTAGAGGCTGTCACGTGAAAAAGTACCTTAACAGCCGTTTATGTTTTCTTGCCCGCACACTTTCCCTGCAGACTCTGTGACGAATTTGACGCATCGCTCAACAGTTTGGGTGTGGCATGGACGATGATTGCGATGAACTCACACCATGAGTCACGATGGACGCCTCTGATCGCCTGGGTCCTGCAGTCAAGTAAGGTTGACGACGCGTACATACATTTTTTACGTGGGGCACAGATAATACGCAAACTTGGAAGGGCAGATTTTAATATGCCGAAGCATGCTGTTGCTTTAAATATGTCAGCTAGAAGATTAAAAATGTGTATAGAATTTTGCTATCGACGTTTATTTTGCTAGCGAATAATTTTGAATAAGTTATATTGAAAACGGAACAATTTGAGCTGTTATATTAATATTAGGTTTTCCGCCTTTACAAACTGACACAAATTTAAAACGCTGTGTGATTTGAAAAAATCTGTGCTCAAAAGGTAAATTTCAAGTCTCTATAAATGATGAATTATGCGTGAAAAAGATAGTTGGGCAAGCGTGTTAATAATTGAGTTGAATTATTAAATAATTAACAGAAAAAAACCTTATGAACTTTGGTGTATGAGCGCTCCATTAAAATTGTAGTGTTGTAGTATTTTACACAATGGCTTATATTATTATTTTTTAAACTATTACGCGTGTTAAAATGAAATAAGAAGTTTTTTTTTTGTCTCATATTTGTATTAACGGGAGATTTCCTTAACTTTATTGTGAAAATTTGAAGCATGTATTTTAATAACAATATTTTTATTCTTATTTGTAGGTATAATGTATATAAATTTATATAAATGATTCGTTAATGGTGGTTATGAAGTAAACGGGCTTTCGAAAAGGTTTAAAATGAGCATTAAATGGCCTCGCAACATCCATGGTAGGTTTTATTATTGTAATTGAATTTAATAAACTTCAGAAACGTATCTAAATTTTCAAATGATTTTTTTTAATTTTTATTTTCGTTACCCATTAGGTGCTTTTCTATAATATTTTGATGATGATAACATATTGGATAGGTTTTTGTAATCTCACTTTGCATGCTCAAGTGGGTGAGGACTCAGAATTCGAGGAAGCGAGTGTAGACAGCTTGTTTAGAGCAGCTGTGTGATTGGCCCTCAGATAGCGTGCGTGTGGGGAATTTTTTGTCGGCCTTGACCGTAGAAGTTTGTCAAGGTTGTGAAAACGCGTTCCTCTCTATTACAGGATTAATAATTATTAAAACATCATCTAGCAAATGTCTCGTTGTTTGAACAACGTTAAAGAAATGTATGAGACCATATTTTACACATTGATACAAATTAATGTAGAACCAGACAGGAGCAATATAGTTATATAGTCACAACATAGTTAACACGCATCTTGCGATCGTTTGTAGGACTTATTTGGAAAGGAACAATCAAAAGACCCGGTTTGCACAGGTCAGCCATTGGGAGTGACAGATGGATCCAGAGCCTCTTACAGTTAGGTCTGATTGCTCTGACAATATACAGAATGTTGGTATTTACTTAGGTCAGTTAGGTCAGATTTAATTTAATTTACTTGCTTCGAAATACATAAAGGGTAATTTATCACAATCAGACAGTTTTTTTTACCGATTTTCCGATACAATAATGCTGGTAGGTACTTAGAGCAAAACTGAAAATCCAAATGTGAATTCTGTTATAATTGTAACGTTTCCTGCATAAATGTTAATGCCTCGGACCACAGTGAGATGTTTGATTGGACGAAATGTAAGCTGAAGCCCCCTCAAATGCTGAAATGTTTAAAACAGAGACTATTTCGACAATTATGCAAGATAAAACTCTACTTGACTTTATTTTTATTTTCTTTTTTTTTCATTGGTTTTTTTCCATGCCATACCCAAACTGTTGAACTATGCGTCAAACTTCTCATAGGGTCCGCAGGAAAAGTGTGTGGGCTGGAAACAGACAGAGCTGCATTCGAGAATCTTTGTTTTCCCGATCCGCAATGCCAACATTTGATCAAAAATCTGAATTTACAAAATCGACCTTCACTAAAAAAATATAAAAAATGTGAAATTGGCAAAGAACTGCAAATGACGTACTCTCATCAAAAAGATGTGTACAAAATCATTCAATATTAAGAATTGTTAAGAAAGAGTGCAAAAGTTTTTAAAATGGTAGAATTTCAATGTTATAAAAAAATGTTAACATTTTAGTTCTACTGTGTGATCTCAAATTGAAGCACTTTGTTTTAAAATATCATATTTTTGTCATCATGCAATTTAAATGAAGTGCGTAGTTGCTATTTAAATCCAAAATTTTTTACTTGTATATTTTTACTGTAAAGTTCCAATTTAGGTATTTTGTTCTTTCTCTTTCCAAACTTTATGCTTTTGCTTGAACTAAAGATCACATATATAATTTTTTTTATAATGTATTCATTGATCAGTATGCAAATACGCACTTCTGAGCCCTATTTAAATTAGATACTCAAAAAAAAATTCTCACCCTAATTTGCCTACGATAATTAAATGAGTGAAAAATGACGCAATAATTTTCTGAGTTAAAAGTTATTTTTAAACATAGGTTTTTTGCTAAAAGATCCATGGAGCGCAACCAAAGCCACCGTTCAAGGACGCCACAAGGTTTATCGTTCTCAAGGCGCAGGGTCTCCGCCAGAAGTAAATTAATGGTAGAGTTAATTAGCTGGAGAAAACGATTATCATGTTCATTTAAAATTATAAGAACGGAAATATCTTTTGTATTGATTATTCTGACAAACCAATGTTAACAAACCAGGCATTATTTAAGTAGTAAGTATAAAAATATAAAAATAGATATTTACTGGTTTACTGGGGTAGAAAGAAAGGCTGAATCACTTACTCTATAATTTGTCAATATTATTGGCAAAGCGTTGAAAAAAGCAGCACCAGTAGAAGGTAAGGTTGCTAGTGATTCCAGAGCTTGCCGAATGCATATGGTCAAAAATGATATATAGTATATTTACCTTAGTGGTTTTCCGGTGATTTGAATTGAATAAAAATTGTTGCGTGTGCTCCGCACACGCACATCAAGATATGTCGCGCGGCGCCTAACCGCGCGCCGATGCAACCAGCACAAGCCAAGTGTTGGCGCGCTGCGCGCGCGAAGTTCGGAGCTGCTCGGGAGTCCTCGGGGAGGCTCGTTTTGGCGGGCTGCCAACCGGACATCGCCGCAGGCGCCGGTTCCGGTTGCCCCGACCGAGAACATTCTGCCATGTTTGATACGAGCAGTTCGCAGAGTATAAAAGGGGGCCCATATTGCGGTGAAGGAGGAGACTCGTCGCGACCGCCAGCGACACCAGCCGGAGGCCCTGCTGGCCTTGGCTGCCGAAGGAAGCTACACCGTCAACACGTCTCACCGGTCTGCCGTCACGCTGCCCGTTGGAAGAAGCTCCCACTTGGTAATGTACTGTTTCGTCGTAAACACTTATAAACCGTGTGGGTAGAAAACTTAGACTTAGAAGAGGGGCAGTGGTGACGGAGGCAAGGCTTGGAGACGGCGGTGTGAGCTTGTGAGACCCGAGGAAAGACTTGACTACCGACTGGACATACAACGCTTAGGTGCGAAACCCGGCAGTGACACCCGAAGAATAATCCCAGTGCCCAGCCGACGAGCATTTCTCGCGCTAAGATAGTTTGCGCAGATAGTCACTGGTAATCCATGCATCAACTTGGCCGCAGAAATACGTCTCGACAAGAGTCGGCGAGGTGTTAGGTTATTTATTAGAGGTCTGCGTACCTACGTAAATAC
This sequence comes from Bacillus rossius redtenbacheri, assembly GCF_032445375.1. Lineage (NCBI taxonomy): Eukaryota > Metazoa > Arthropoda > Insecta > Phasmatodea > Bacillidae > Bacillus > Bacillus rossius. The sequence goes on along the minus strand of NC_086338.1, from coordinate 20,110,912 downwards.
ATGCTATATGTATTAGTCATCTTGTGTACAATTAGTATTATTTTAGTTACTGATGTTTGGTAACTTGTTCATTGACAGAGGTCAACAATATATTTTCTTTTACAGTCTGGGAATTTATGTACGTTGTAACTTAGCTTTTCTTTGACGGTGTACCCAGCGCCAAGCGGCGTGCCAAGTATGAGAGCACGGGCAATTATAAAGTTGATGTGTTAAGCTGCATTCACGTGTCTCATAATTGTTAAATGTTTCTGTTCGCAGACTTCCGAATCAGAGCCACGCCGCAAATAGGAACTGTTTACGTTTTCGTCATTAATGTTGTAATGAATAATTTCTTGTTTATTCAGTAATAAATGTATTCAGTTGTAATAGTTTTGGATGACTTTTCGCCACACTCTGTTTCCCTTCCTACTCCTTGTTCCCCTCGTGTGTTTAACACGAGAGGCTACAAAATAATAACCAATTAATGGGTTTATTATTTATAGCGTTATTTATGTTTTGACAAATTAAAAGGTTTATTAAAAATTTTAAATTATCATCATATTAATAACCCTTTTTAGTATAGTTATTTACCATAAATCTACTTTTAAGTATACAATGAATATATTGTTACGAACGGTAGCAGGGCCGCGGCGCGCGCAGGTTCGGAGCTGGCTGGCGGCCCCGCACGGCTACTGACGTCACGTGGCCGCCGCAACGTGGGACATGCTGCGTGCACCTGGTGGATTACAAGGGTAGTCGCTTACCCACCGCCGCCTCTCCTCTCCCCTAGCGGCGCTCTGTCTCGGCGCCGCTAACCTGACACCTGGCAGCTGTGGGTCGCCACGCGAGCTGCCAACGCCTGTCTCGATAATTCTGGCGTCGGGTCGGTGCGGAATTACGCGACTGGCCCCAACCACGCTCGTGAATTCTAGAAGTGGCGCCTGGGCCTATATACGCCCAGGACGCCGGCCTCCGAGAGTTTTTTCCGCAGCGAAAGTGTCGCGGGTGCGGTGGAGTTCCGGGGCGAGAGAGTTCAGTTCCTCGGCGAGCGAGTTTCTCAGCGATAGTTGGGTGGCGAGAGTGCCACGGGTGTGGCGAGAGTCCCGAGCGAAGTTCCGAGCGAAGCATCGAGCGGTGCCTCGGCGAAGGGAAGTGCGACGGCGGCTGCGGATTGCTGCGACGGAGGTCCATGAGGGATGCTGCGGCGAGAGTTGCGCCAGAGGTGCGGCCCAGCGAGGTGTGCGGTGTGTAACAACCGAGTGACTGGTGAATAACATTTTTTGTATGTAATTGATTATTAGTAATTTTTAGAAGATTATTTGATAGTGATGTAAATATTGGCAATCAATAATAATTAGGAATAAAATCTTAAAAATAGGCATCCTTTACGAACCCAGTAGTTTTCCCACGACGATTATAATTATTGTTTTAATAATTCGTAACAATATATAGTATACGTTAAATAAAAAGGTAATATTTTTCAAAAAAGGATAGTTTTTGAATACATAGTATTTGGTGTACGAATGAGTTCCTTGAAATAATAATTTTGATGCCAAATTTTAATTAATTCCGACATATCGTTTTTTAACCACTCGAAAAAATTTTTTTTGTTACTGTAGGGTTTAAAAATAAATTTTGGTTTTATAGTTTCTTAATATCCATCTAAAAACCACTATAATTTAATTATAATCATATATTTTTAACAATAACCAATACTTATAATAGAATGTTATTTTTTTAAAATAATAAGTAAAATGAAGCGTGATTACTCGAAGCCAAGTAATAGACAGTTGTGTTTCCTGAAGGCGGTGGCGGTGGTATCCCAGCAGACCGTGTCACGCGCGCACACGGGCCACGGAACCCCGCCTCTCCGCCGCTCTGAGTTATAGCAAGTCCCGCCGAGGTTTCTGCGCACGCCTCCCGCCACGCCCCGGGGCGCCCGCGCAACGAACCACCGCCGCCATTTTGACTGCTTTACGAGCGCCAAGCGATGTCCCGCTTAAGCACGGTTTCCGCCCTCGCATCCTGACCCCGTTTTGCTTCTTCTTTAAGGCTCAGCTACACCGCTTTATGTCTGTCTCTCTCAATGTTATACATATTTTAAATAATCTGCTTTACTTTACGTTAAACTAGCATATGTACCCGCAATTTGCTACCGATGGCTACACGCAGAACACATTCAAATACATATTATGCACGACTTATTTTTTGAAGGGGACGAAACATACAAATTGTTTTAACAAAAAATCTATGTGGCAATTTATTCTTGATATAAAAACTTTCTAGTTCTCGGTTTTCAGAATTTGGAAAGGGTAATTTAGTGTAAATGGAACGGAAGTTAATGGCAGACCCGCGTTCAGCAACAACAACCCAGTAACTTTTGTAAATTTAAGAGTACATACGAAACATATTAGTGATCCAAATGAAACATTTGATATTGAAACTACCTTGTAATATATTTGGTAAACTAAAATATTCACAGGAAATATTATTACTTAGTTTTAAAAAAACGTACGGAAACGGGCATTACAATGATATTAAAATTAATTTTTCTATCCAAATTGTCCTGATGGAGCAGTGAAATTACATGCACATTTTAAAGTCAAGATACACATTAAAATCTCGTCAATGGGAACATTTTTTAAAAATATTTTCAGAATATTATAATAAAATATTATAAAGGAAAATGATCAATAAGCTCACTAAGGGCAAAGTTTGTTTGAAGAACATATTTACAGACTTTTTCAGTCGTTTAAGCAGAAACAAATACACAAATATAAACTAAGTGTTACAATATGTGTTTTAAAAGTTGAAGGATAACATTTTTGTAATGCCATAAAAAAATAACTTCTCAGGTGTGCATAAACCATATAGTATTTAATGTTTAATTAATATTAACAATATGGGGATTATTTTTGTAAAATATCTTGTCAAAAATCAAGTCCAAAACTAGGATGTATTTGAATGCAATTTTTTGTTCTAAAAAAAAAATTTTAAATTGCGCCACTTTCGGAATGCTTTAAAGAACAAACAAAATGTTCATCATAACGCAATTTTTCTGGATAGTAAAAATATAAAGGAATATTAAATTACTATTAGATATTATATACCTACTATAAGCCTATATATAATATATGAATATTCAAGTTTACAAAATGTATTCCAGGAGAGTTAAATTTCATTAAGGTTTACTTTGGCACACCAATACGGTTAGATCATCACCCAACGTTCGCCAAAAATGCACCCGTGCATGTTGTCACACGTGGGTCCACCTTGACGACTTTGGCTCGTGGTTATAGCAATTTTATGCATGAATTCCAATTGAACTTTCAACCTGATAAATTTCCGTTGTGTATAGAGCGCTTATTTCATTGCATTTCTGGTGCATACTAAAATTTCACCCTCAACGCACCTAAAGAATTAAAACCTCAAAAACGCGGCCGATGATTATTTCTGTCTAAGGTTAAATGTGACATTTTCAGCGTTGAGGCATTCACACGCTACGCGTTTGTTACTTCTGTTGTTTGGCTAGCCCTGAGAAATCAATATACCAACTTTTAAAACAGAAATAGAGTTATTTTTAAAATAAAAAAAAATTACCTTGTTTCCCAAAATTATCCTTCGTTCATTTATCACGCTCGGTATTTTTTAAATAACTGAAAATTAAATTTGGTGTCCAAGTATCATGTAATAAGTTTGTTTGTCACATGAGAACACGTGAATTTGATCGTTATCGAGTTTCGATGTGTTCATATCACTGGCGAGTGCGGAAAGACTGTGCACATTTGTTTATTAGGTGAAGTGCGATCAGTTCACTTGTGCTCATTACTATGCTTGCGCCACTATCCGTATGGATTCCCATGTCACGGACTCGCTACCTTTTACTCTCTCTGGCCTTTTTCTACGGGTACGCTACTGCTTGTCCAAATGAGCGCGTCTCTGCCCCTCCTCATGAGTACGCCACTGCCACGCTTCATGGACCTGCCCTTTAGGCACCTCGAATAATATATTTATTTATATAGAAGTTTTAAAAATCATCTTTTGAAACAAACAAAAAAAGCGCGCGTAACTCAGTACACGTGATGTAATTGATATTTCTTTGGCACTTCAAACCTCGACTCATAAGTATAAAGTAAGGCGAAAAAGGGAAAGGAGAGAGAAATAGAGAAGAAACACCAATTAATAAATAATCATGAATAACGAAATTATTACGCACTTAAAAACAACTTCTCAGGAAATTAATAATTAATGATCATTCAATAATACATAACTAAATATGTAAATAAATATGAAACACTATTGAATTACTCACCTTACAAAGATAAACTGTCCGTGTTACTTTTTCTTAAAACAATTTTTCCATTTGGAACACGCTAGATTTCTAAACGAAATATGAAATCAATAACAAGTATCACTATCCAAACGGAAAACGCAGGGACTATCTCAACAGCGCTCTCTACGCTGCTGGTTGAACAAAGAGGAATGCGAGCTTGCTGGTAGCAAATATAAAATTAAATGCACTCACAGTTGGCACTATACAGGATACCTATATCAATTATTTTAAACAAGGGAGTGGAAGTAAAATGATAAATCTAATTTTATGTTTTTCTTATGGAACTACGATTTTTAGGTTAATTCTTGTGGTGGCTTGTCATTCATCAGGAATCGGCCATGTTCGGATGTTTCCGTCGCTGGATGCCTGAGATCGAGACCTCATTGGCAATATTCGGGCAATTGCGTCTTTTATTTTTTATCCATAATGTTGCACAGTGGTTCGCAGTTGTGATAGTGTCACCTGCTAGGCGCACTACCGTCGTGGATAATTATATTTTTATATTTTTTCTCGGCATTTGCTACTTAGTTTTACGTTAGTACTTATGTTGGTTCCTAACAATATTAAAAAAGGTAAAAATATTTCTGAGGTGGGCGGATTCAAATCCATGACCTTCAGATTACCAAGCTCAATGCTGTGACCAATCAACTAGCCTACTGTGTCAGCCATGTACGAAGAAAATTTATAACCCTAAAGTGGACGTAATTTCAAACCTTGACCGCTCGGAACACTGGATCTTTGTTGATATTCTTATTGTATCCTGTACCTGAGACTATTTATTATAAATAATAATTCAAATTTTATGAACTTTGAAGTTCCTGGTATTGAACCATAGACACGAATAGATGAAATCAATTATTACTATAACATGTTATTTTCTTATATATTTCAGAAATTTAGCTGAATTATTAGGTGGAATATTACTAATTTCCAAGTTGGCGGCCAATTCGGATTACTGGAGACAGGTAGACTCGGGATTGAAGCCAATTTTTCATTTTTTTACCATGTTTTTTTTAATAAAAGATTTTTACATAAAATTGTATTTGTTTCAATGAAGCAAGAATCCAACTAAGTACAAGTATACCTAATAAATTGATGTCGGAAAAAAAGGAATTTTTAGTTATTTTATTAAATAAAATGTTTTCTTTGAAATTATTTTTTATTTCAAAAAAATTATTAATTAATTTTACCTTTCATTTCAAAATTCTTAAATTTGTTACGATTTTGACAGCGGAGAAACATGAAATGAATTATTGTGATAAAAATGCAAACTATATCTTGAAGTACCCAGTGGCATTGCAGTTAAAACTAAAAAGTTTCAGTTTCTCAATTAATTTAATTTATTCTTATTTGTACAATCCAAAAACGTTAAAAATGTAACATTGGCAGCTCATGATGCGAAAAGTATGCACTGTCTATATTTTTCATTTCGTGAACGTCAAACAATTGAAAAATCTAACAGTTCATCAGTGATTATTATAAATATAAAATCATGACCTGAAATGGAAGGCACCCCCTTAACCCAGCCACCTGCGCGGTCGTTCGCGCAGACAGTTAACCCCCTGCCAGGGAGGGGGGGGGGTGCACCCGGCCCTTAATCTCGGTGGTGGTGATTGCGGGGTTCAGGCCACGGGTCACACAATTAGCTTCAGGGAATTGAGAAAAGAAAATTGGGGGGGGGGGGGGGGGAGGCATCTGCCCTTAATGAGACCCGAGACGGCGCGCGAATCTTTTGTGACGCGGAAAACAGCGGAGAACGTAATCAGCTTTTGGAAATGAAACGGCATTCGGTAGCGTCGCTGCAGTAATCTTTAAAAAAAGAAATGAGCTTGCGCTTTGCAAAACAACGTATGTTTCCAAGAAAGCTCGCAAACTGACGTGCATAGACTTATTTCGATAGTTCTCCTTTTTTTGTATAGTTAATTTCAAAGAACTTGAGCAAACACAGACCTTTATCGTTTCTTTTCAGATTCAACAAATACGTCTCTTAAAAATGTTAGCTTTTATACATAAAAAATTGGTTGTCTGTAAAGTCGGTTTACGGACGACAGTTTAACGTGACAACGTCACAACAAAACATTATGAAACGATTGATCCAGAAGAAAAGGAAATATCATATTCGGCCTGAGACTGAGCCGTAATAGGTTTGTGCATCCAAACTATTTAGGCATTAAAAATATTATATTCTTTGAAGATTTTTTATTTTAATTTTTCTATCTTTTGTATGATAAAATCTACCTCTGCATAATTTTATAAACAAAATTGTATCAATTTTATTGAATTATCACTATTTGTATGGAAACAAAGGAGGAGTGAAATGAAATCTACAATTTAATTAATAAATTTACTTTTATTTACATTCATTCATCCAAATATATTTATTACTTTTGAAATGTTGCGTGCGCCGTATTTATTTTTACAAGTGCAAAAAAAATTCGTAGCTGCCGAGATTCGAACCGATAATCTTTGGATAGGATGTAATCCATGCTCACCATACGGCCACGAAACCACGTTGAGAATAATTGTTTCAGATGCTATAAAAAAATAATATTACACGCACGATATTTGTTTGAATTTCTTTTAACTAGCATATTCTCTGTGGGACTCGAAATATTTACACGCTCGTGCGGTCATAACTATAATATGGTGAGTGATTTAGTTGATCAAATAATAACTCATGACAAATAATTACCAATGTCAAACTAAAGCGTCAAAAGTATCATACCAGCAATAAATATTTAGTTAAACAACTAAAACAATACTCAAACAACACTGTTTAAATATACTGATTTACAATAGTAATTAAAATAATACGTACTTGTAAGAACGCCATTTCCTTGTGAATATACTCCCGTGGCGCGGTCCACAACAATAACCTCGAACCAGTACGCCGCCACGTGCCGGCCGAGTTCTCTGTACCGTCCGCAACATACCAGAGAGATGCCACGCATGCGTAAACACATCCGTAGTGGGACATCCGTAGTGGGACAATTTTTCGTGCGTGCAGCCAGCGTTCATCGATTTATTAGACGTTGTCACGTCAAAAACAACTGATATAGAATCATCGCGCTTCAAATTAAAAAAAATAATTAAAAAGACATTTCTTCGACAATAATAGTTGTCTCCTAAAAGCTGGTTACCCAAATAATCATTATATATGTATTAAGTTTATGTGATTGCTTCGTGAAATTCACAGTTGTTATTCTTTATTGTAAAATTTTTCTTTATTAACGTTTTAAATTCTTAAACATTCTTTGTTTAATATTGTGTATGGGAAGTCATAAAGTGTGAAATATTTCTTTACTTATGTAGGCCTAATACATTTTCTGAATAACTATTTACACTAGTTAATGTCTCGTTCATAATGAGAAGACAGTAAGTTAAAATTTTCGATGACATAAATTATTCAGATATGTAGTGTAGCAAACCATTTTTAAGATTATTATTTATTTAGTCTGTGTGTCAGAAACACTCATTTTTTTAGAAAATACGTCGAAAATATTTATATTAGTAATAGGAAAACGTAGTATGTCAATGAGCATCCAGGGAACGGCTTCTTTCTGAGGAGCAGAGGTGCCAACCGCCATCTAGGATTGTGACATCACGGCCGCCATCTTGGTTAAACTTGACCTTGACCTTGACCCCGGCGTCCATTTTTAATCTGCAAACTTGGATTCCAGATCGAAGCAATTATTGTTACGGCGCAATTTTGATAATCCATAATTTTTGTGCTAGGAAATCCGTGTCGAAAGTAAAATTTTTCACGTTTACATTGTTTTATACCACACATTACCATATACAAGATATGTACTAAATATGAAAGTTTGGACATCATGTTACCTGAAAAAAAAATATAAAAGGGTTTACTCCTTACATTAAACAATTCTGTAACACTAAATAAGTTGAAAAAAAATGTATTGTTACTATTGACCCCATAAAAGTGTCTAAAAACACACCAATAACTTCTTGTGTATTCTCCTGTAGTCCATTTAAGTACTACATATTGATATATTCCAGCATGAAAAGACTCTAACGTGGTGACATTTTTTTACCCCACTGGAATAATCTTAAACACTTTGTTTGAGACAATGTGTACGATGGGGACAATTGTAACATGTTACAACCGTCCCCGAAGTACGTGCTACAATCGTCCCCAAACCATTTAAAAACAAAATAAAATTTACAATTCACATCCATTATGTTAAACTCGTTTTCTATTAAAGCCACAATAAACTGCATTCAATTCTCTTCAAAATTAAATGTAAATGAAAACTTTTTACTCTAACCGAATATTTATATAAAAATATAAAGCAATGAATATAATTTACTTACCTGATCAACAATCTTCCTCGTTGAATAGCAAACACACGACAAGTGCTAGATCTTCGAGTACGGGTGACGCGTTAGAATTCTTGTAGAGGCACTCACTGTCATCTAGCGGAATTTTTCAGAACTGACTCTGCGACAAATTCTGTGGATGTTACATTCGACCCCGGTCTCCCCTACTCACACAATGAACACACATTACGCAAACAGAACCACGCAGTGAGCAAACAGGAACGCACAGTAGACACACGCAATGGACTCACAGTACACATACTGGAAAAACAATGAACTCACAGTACAGACATATTAAATGCAATGAACATACACACAATAAATGTAATACTGACATTAAAAATGCAGTCGCAAGAACACTGGCTAAGACAGAAATCAGACTTCGTGAAATAATGCGTAACCATTCTCTTCTGCTGCTGCCTTGCCTGATTATTATACATACTTTAATATCACAACCGTCACAGTGATCATCGTCAGCTTGATCAGAATAATTTTTATAACACATGTTTCCAACGTTTTGGTCTGAGGGCTTCATCACAGTCTTCTATTTTGCCTACTTTAGGTGCTTCAGCGCAGTCTTCGATTGCGTCACCAACTTCAGAGTCACTGCCGCCATAACCATATAAATTATCGTCTTCTCCGATATTATTGTAACTTGAAATCGTTGACGTAGTAACTTCTTCAGTGTCTAATATCTTTCTTTTTAAGTTTCCAGCTTTATTCCAAGTATGGAGAATCTACTTGATATGGGATTGAATGTATTTTCACATTTCACGTTGTTGATTCTTCCATTATTTTCAGACTTCGTTAAGCCATCAGGATAATTTAATTGAAGTTTAATGTCACGATCGGTAGAGCTATGAACATAGTCACTCTCAAGACAATTAAAATTATGTACATCAAGCAGCACACTCTTTCTTAATGTAATTTCTTTATCGATGTCTTCTACCCCGTAATTAGGCTTGGCTTTACATGTTCTGCAGTGTCTTTTTCAGCTGTCAAATCGTGTTTACAACGTACTAGAACGATTACAGCATAACATTTTTCGAAATGGGTTTTTAACACAATCATTCTTCTCGTGACGTCTAGCATTCCTTCCAGGTCAAAATCCTTGCTGCAGTATCTACAGCGGAATTCTTCCTATTCATACGCAGACAACATATCAGGATCCATATTAGCCTCTGTGTCTAACGTTAGATTAAAATTGAAAGTTTTCAATTCGAACAGTAACTTAAAATATTAATATTTTTAATTTTTTTTAAGTGAGAGTTGTTTATCTCATACAAATACTTGTTGCAAGTAGTTCGGCTTTTCTACAACATATGACGCCACGTGCTGCGTAGTTGACAATATTATTATTTAAATGTGGGATGCAGGATGCTCTCTCGCGATCGCAAGAGAAGGAAGGCTTCGCTAGGCATCAAGGAGAAGGAAGTTCCTCTTGCATGATAGTGATTCTCAGTTGTCTCAAGGCTGAGTAATGGATGTTTCTGGTTTGAAATACAACAGATAAATAATATTTTTATTGATATTTTGTTAGCAGAAATTCCCTATTTAAATGTAACTCAACATAAATTGCGTGACTAATTCAGTAACTTTTTTATTGAGTGTTCGATTTCTTAAAAAAAAAATACCAGAAGCACTCGCAGTAAAACAGCAGTAAGCTCATAAGTATAGAGCACACTAATAAAACCATCAAAATATTGACGGGAATAATCAGGAGCACACGGAGAAAAATAGTGCACGTATTTATTAATATATATCAGAATATTACAAAAAAAGTTAAAAAAATAATGAATGAAAAATTTACAAAACATTATTTCTTGTGCTGGAACTCTATCCTTGCTCAACAATCTAAAAGTTCACAAATTAACAGATACTTTTTGTAAATTTTTTAGTAATAAATTGGTTAGTATTTTATTTTGTCTACCAATTTTCATTTTTTAATTTTTTTTAGGAGGTTTGGTGCTATAGCTTAAGTAGGCCTAGTACGTACGCAGTTTTCTCCGCGTGCTCCTGATTATTACTGCCAACATTTTGATGGTATTCTACCTGTGCTCCTTATTATTCCTGTGAATGCTTCTGCTAATTTTCTCCGAATGTTAATTCTTTTTTTAAAAAAAAATTGAGATCTGTATGAGTTTTTTAAAATTTAAACGTAATACAATTATATTTAGAGATACATTTAATTAGTGTACTTATATTACTAAACCAGCACTCTCGGTATTTTCATCCGGTGTAATTCAAACCAAAATATCATTACTCATTTCAATAATACGTCTTAAGATGGTTGAGTATCAAAGTCATGCAACATGAATTTAGTTCTTCTTTAGATATAGCGAATCCCTCTTTCTCTTGAGATTGAGAGTGAGCATTTAACATCAAACATGAAAAACCAATAAAATTTACCTCCACGCAACATCTAGTGACATCTTTTGTTGATAATGACAACTATTTGGCCACGAGTATTTCATAATATATAAATAGTACTTTCTGATGAATGATTCAAATTCGTATTTAATTATCTGTCTCTAAATGAAAATCTCATTTAAAATTATTCACAGAAGCAAACTTGGATCTTGATTTTATGTCTGCAGCTGAATCGGCAGGACACCGCTGTAGATACTACAGCAGGAATTTTGATCTGAGACGGAATGCTAGAAGTAATGAGAAGAATGATTTTGTTAAAAACCCACTTCGAAAAATGTTATTCTGTAATCGGTGTTGCAGGTTGTTAACACGAATTGACAGCTGAAAAAAGACACTTTAGAACAAGTAAATCCAAGCATAATTACGGGATAGAATACACCGATAATTACATTACAATAAGAAAGAATGTGTTGCTTGTTGCACATAATTTTCCTTGTCTTGAGACTGATTATGTTCATAGCTCTCCCGATCGTGACTTATAACTTAAAATCAAGGATGCTGATGGCTTAAGGAAGTCTGAAACTAATGGAAGTATTATAAACGTGAAAAGTGAGATTATATTCAAGCCCATATCGAGTAGATTCTCCATACTTTGGAATAAAGCTGGACACTTAAAAGGAAAGATTTTAGACGATGAAAAACCTTCTACGTCAACGATTTGGAGTTCATACAATAATACAGGAGAAGACGATGAATTATATGGTTATGACGGCAGTGACTCTGAAGCCTGTTAAGTAATCAAAGACTACGCTGAAGCACCTACTGTAAGCAAAATCGATGAATGTGATGAAGCCCTTAAACCAAAACGTTGGAAACATGTGTTATTAAAATTATTCTGATCAAGCTCACGTTGATCACTGGGACGTTTGTGATATTAAAGTATTTATAATAATCATGCAAGGCAGCAGCAGAAGAGAATGGTTACGCTTCATGGAAAGATCGTAACATAATGGTTAAAAGTTTAAGACTTCTACATGCTTTGCTTGGTTTAGGAAACTATTTGCACAATAAAGAAGTAGCCTTTACACTCAAATAACTGAGGGAAGCAGGCTACATTTAATAATGACATGTCTTAACTGTATTTTTATAAATAATAATAATAAATAATAATCTGGATTTTATTATTGGTTGATATTTGAGTTTATTATTTCACGATATTTGATTTTTAATTTAGCCCGTGTACTCGCAACTGCATTTTTAATGTCAGTATTAAATGTCCATTTCATGTCCTGTATGTGTGTATTGTGTGTGTTCATTGCATGTCCTGTTTGTGTACTGTGTTTTCATTGCGTGTCCTGTGTGTGTACTGTGTGTCCAATGTGTGTACTGTGTGTCTATTGTGTGCTGTGTGTACTGTGTGTGTGTTGCGTGTATACTGTGTGTCCAGTGTGTGTATTGTGTATTCTTTTATTTTGTTGAATGTATGTCGTTTCGTTAAAAGTGCTTAGTCTAACATGTTGTAGGTCTAAATATTTACTGGTTCAAATCCTCTGTGTCTAAATAAATAATTTTAATGGATTATTGGTTATTTAGTAAGGGTAAAAAAATTTCTGTATGTCTAATTACTTGTAATTGATTTTTTTGATACTTAAGGTCTGATATTTCGATGAATATGTCTTAACTGGTTGAGATATGTTAGATTATTTATCGACGAAGTAAGTATTGTTCGGAAATGTCTAGCCTATACATGTAAAATTGTTCATGTCTGGTCTCGCGGTCCGAATACACTAGGTCTATACATATAGCATTGTAATTGAACTGTTTGGAATGTATTTCATGCATCGAAATAAAAAAAGACTTCGGCATTAGGCAACACGTCAACATATTTTATTTTTCGGGCAATTGTTATGTCCAGAGTTGTTTTTCGTAGAGTGAATGATTAATAAACCTCTCGAAAATTAATGGCAAACAGAATTTAAAATTATTTTTAAGCTTCATTTACACTTATCACTGGCCGGGTAAAACCGTTAGCACGAAAATTTATCGTGACAATCATAATTTTAATAATATAAATTTTGATGAGTTTTTTGAATTTCTTCCGAATTTTATGGTTAATAAATACCAATTTCCAAGATAGCGGTCATATCGGCTTATTGGCTGTTTGTATGTGATGAACTTTTAAGACGCTGTTAGGATTTTGAAAACGTTATATTAAATAAATATTTTTGTCTTCAATAAATTATTTTGCTTTGACAAGTATCGAAGCATGGCCAGAAAACCATCGATTCAATCAATAAATTAATGAGTGATTTTTTTTTGAATTCCTGAATTTTTCTCGAAATTAATGCTTTATAATTACGAATTACAAGATGGCATTCAAAATTCAAGATTGCGGGCACCACTGTAATAAAATGATTTCTACACTCTAGCAGAAAAAAATAAATAAATTAATATGACAGTAGCGCACTCTAGCAGACGAAAAAAATATTGTGGACATGACGACAAAATAGCTGGCGATATTTATGTCTTGTTATTAGTGGTGGGATATCAGTCTGCCGGTCGCTACCGAGAAGGAAGGATCCGTCCCCGAATTACCTCACCGTGTTCGAACCGAGGAGTCCATGGCGTAGGTGTGTTAAAAAATAATAGTTTATTAAAATTTGTGTGATCAAATATTTTTTTCTCATCAAAATCTGATAATAATTTGAGATTTTCAATACAACGTCATTTACTTTACAATGCAAGATGTCGGAGTGTATTTATTTAAGTATTTATTTTTTTGTATAAATTTTAAATATTTTCCCGATTTCCTAGCATAAAAATTTTGTATTTTAAAGATTGTGCCGTAACAAAAATTCCAAAGATCTAGAATCCAAGATAGCGGATTTAATATGGACGCCAAGGTAAAGGTTAAGGTTTAAAGTTAAGGTAATGTTGAAAGTCAAGGTAAAGTGTAAAAGTCAATTTTAAGGCTTAAAATCAAGGTCTTCTAACGTAATCGCCGGGGTCAAGGTCAAGGTTATAAGTAAATGTCAATGTCATTAAATATGGCTGCTGTGACGTTACAATCCAAGATGGTGGTCCGCTCTTAGGCCAGAAGCCAGTCCCTAGATGCTCATTTTCATACTACTGGAATTCCTACCTGGTGGGCAAAAAATTTAAAGTAAGAACTCGATATAATACCAGGAGCTCATATACACTCTAGTTTTTAGGCACTGTATGATAAATTAATTTTTTTTAATGCAGTGAAAACATTTCCAGTGCAGATTTGTTAGCAAATAAACTTTATTTTTATTTCCAGATTGATATGGTATTTTAATTTCGTGCCTCAAATTTCACCTTTAATATTTTAAGAACCTACTTACGTGAAATTGTCCGTGACTTTGTTCGCGTGGTAAACATGATTACAGTAAATTGTATTATATACTGCAATATACTGTACAAACTCTATTAAACGTTGTGCCGGAAATTTGGTATTTCAGTACGTTTTTTTATTATTTATATAATTTTTAATTATTTTTTGAAATTTTCTTTTTCTTTATAATTTGGTTACTTTGGGTGATTTACTCTTTGTTAGGTTGGTGTACCCCCCTTAGTTAAACTTTATGCCAGCAGACTGAAGCACCTTTCTCAGAGACCTATCTGAGCTTTTTCAAATCTTAGACTTCGTTGGCAGCCCGTTTAACATTTTCCTCGCTTGCAGGCACGTCCTAGGTCTGTAATATTACTTCACTTCATGTCTAAAACTGCATACAACAGCTCTGGACGAATTGTTACCATTTCTCAGAGACGAGCTGACCGTAGCCTTTACCGTCACGCATACATCTTAGGTTCACTCCCCAAAAGTCACAGCTAGGAGGCCCGTTCCCAGCTCGGTTGCGTTTTCTGCCCCCCCCCCCCCTACTCCACCTACACCCCACCTGGATTCTAAGAAACTAGCTCCGGAGCATTGACCTGATGTGATCCCCGCCAAGGCGGTGGCCTACTCCAAGGACATTCTCCCTTGTCCTACAGGACCGCCCACGACTTCTAGCGGCAGAAACTGTAACGTCTTCTCTTGGGGCCAGCTCGTGGAACTGACGCCCGCGACACCTGTGGGCAAGCTTGCTAACTCCCCCATTTTTGTCCCCTGTAGGCCGCCAGAGTAGTGCACCAGACTGCGCCCTTTATCCCCTTGTTATAGCAGACGTCTTGGGCGAGTAGATTCTTTTTTATTTCAGACACCCCTCAACGGGTAGCGCTAAAGTCAGCCAGTGCTACCAACTTCGAGACATCAAAGTCAAAGTTTTTTATGATGCCCACTCGGGGAACTTCGGAACCTTTCGGTCCGGACGTCCCAGTCCCCCCCTCCACTTTTGATTGAACATTTCCTTTTAATTACGAGACGTGGTTCTTCGCGAGACACTTCACGTCGCGACTGCAGACGGACCGTTTGTGATTATCGGCGAGTCGACGAGACACCACTTTACTTCCATCCGGCCGCAACCGACGATGTAGTCGCTTAAATAAGGGGTGCTATCCCTGTAATCTGCTTTAAGTAGTTTAGTCCGTCTGCATAGTACAAAGTGTAATAGTTTTCTTTTAATTTATTTCTTTTGAAATGGTGGTTATGTCCGCGCTCAGCCGCGTATTCGCGGGATCCAGTCCCTGGCTGGCGACGCATCGGAAAATAGAAGCCAACTTCCCTGTCTGACAGGGTCCGAGAGCCGGACGCCGAATTGGCATTTTCATCTCCCTTCCTAAACAGCACACAGGCGCCCTGGCATCATGTTCCCGATGGATCTCCGGGAAACGAAGCCCCGACCTCCGGTGCTACTGTAGGTACTTATTAACCTTTTTTCTGAACTTTCTTAAACTACGCCGTCAGACGAAGTTGATCAGATAAACATCATTTCTGGACTTTAAGTATATATACTGGGATGGTTTTAATATATTTGTATTTTTTTAATGAAACCTTTTTATAATTTAAATTCGGGCCGGCCCATATTTTATAAAGTATGTTTGAGAGCTAATAAATTAAGTAATTGAAATTGTATGTTAATGACTTTTCTATCTGTTATAAATTTTCCGTAAATAAATTTGACGTGATTATATTCAGACGGAATCACACATTGTTTCTGTTCATTTCTAATATCATTGTGAAACCTTAAAGATCTCCAGCTCAAAAAATATTAATTTAGATATTCGTGAGGGAGCATTATACAAATGGCCCTGGTAATAACATGGATGTGAAATAATGTAGCATTCTGACTCAAATGTTTGCTTATGTGACTTTTTCATAGTTATTGAAGGTACCACTGTAAGGGTAAAATGCTTATACTTAATTTTAATTTGAAAGGGAAAGTTTTCGGGTAGAAAAAAGTTCATAATTTATGTTCCATTGTTTTTTTCATCCAAATTATTACCGTCTGATTAGTTTCAAATATTTTAAAAATAATACTTAAAAACATTTTTACATCCTGAGGCGTAGAATTTCTGTAAATAGGGGAATACAGTTGTTTGTTTTGGAACGTACTCTTTTGGTTTCACTCGCCAAGTTATATTTTTTGTGTCAAATCAATAAGTGATTATTTAATCATCTTGAAATAGAGCAAATCACGCTTTATGAGTTTTTATTCATCAAATATAATTCAGTGTTCCAATTTCAAAAATTTATACACATACACACACATAAATATGGTTGATTGTACATTATTGTGCCAATAGCTTATTTATTTTTTAAATGTATACGGATTTTTTTAACCGTGATAAAATGGCATTAAGCCTTTCACTCCTATAGGGAGGTAACTAAAAAAATATAAACTACATTCTTTTATTTCAACATTTATAGTTTTATTGGATTTGGCTTTAGTCTTTGTGTTAAAAAATTGAAACTTTTTGATTACTGTATAAGAAATTAAATATATTAAATTACTCAACTTGTATATGACAAGATTCGAAGATATTCTAAAACTTTATGAAACCATATTAACAAAATTTTTACAACTTAGTTTATTTCCTACAAAGATGTTATTAAAATAATTAGTTTTTTATTTTAATTTTAATGTATTTTAAAACAGAGAGTATTTGTAAATTTGGTGATTTTATTTGCTTTGAAAAAAATTCAAATCTAAAGTTAAAAAAAAATACTTAACATGTATTTTTAAAGTAAATATATAAAGTCCAAATAAATATCTCGTACTTTAGTCGGTACCGAATTACGTTTCAGGTTGTATAAAACCAAACACATACCTACTTTACCGCAGTATAAATGTAAATGTAATATTGTACAGATTTGATTAGGTGACTTTTTGTTTGGAGTCTATGGTTTTTAGAAAAAAATTTCATACTTATTAATATAAAAACGTTATGAAAATCAATGTTTCAATAAATAATTTAAAAACCAACTTTGCAATAATTTTAAAAATGTGTAAAATTACTCACTGTCGCCTGCTGTAATATTTTTTTAATAATTAATATTTTTATTTTATGATATTTAAAACTTGGAAACAAAATAAAAATTTAAAAAAAGATAAACATATTTTCAGCATAAGTGAATTCACATCATAGAAGAAATCTTCAGTTCTGTGACAAATCAAATCAATATTTTTTAATATTTCTCAAATCCCTTAAGAGTAGCATACACTTGAGGTTTATTAAAGCAGCGAAGCAAAAGGGCACATTGAAAATAAAAAAAGTAGAACCAAATAAATAAACGCCATTGTTAAAGCTAAAAAAATATTACATTTCTAATTATGAAAGGAAATCTTGCGTGAAAAAAGGGTAAAATTTATACTACTGTGGTAAGAGTTTTTTTTTTCATTTGAATTGACAAGCAACCATGAATATGAGAACGTTTTGTAGTCAATATTCATTGATTCATTGATTAATATTTATATTATTTTCATAGAACCACAACAGAAATAAAGTTGTAAATATTACTTCCTAGAATATTTATGAAGATACAACTTGGGAAAGTGATATGCGGGTAAAAGTATCATAGTGTGACTACTGTGGAAAAAATTTCTATGTTTCTAAAATAGGCTCAGTAACCTGGAAGTGACTGTAAAATTGCCTTAGAAAAAGCAATTAATTGAAAATTGTGTGACAAAAAAATAGTTTACACAAATCATGATATTAAGTTTAATGGATAGATGTCCGTGATTACTGTATTGTAAGGAATTTAGACTTGTAAAATACTTTCAAGAATACAGAGAGCTTTGAAGCATTTCGGTTAGAATTAAATTTCATACTTTGAAATTAAATCGATTCCATTAACATTTCTATTGGAATTCATTACTATCTAAACATGATAAAAACTCTGTTGAAGTCATTACTGTAACATTTCTGCATTTGTGTGTAGTGTTACAATTAGATAATGTTTTAATCATTTAAACATGATTTATTAAATTGGTTTTCATCAAATGGGTTTTCATAACCTTACTAGATAAAAGTGTTAGCCAACAAACATGGAGTGTTTTTTTCGAAGAGCAAACTTTCCCATGCAGATAACAAATGCGCGTAAAAGAGAAGGATTGTAAATAAAAAAAAATTATATCACTGCATCACCCCTCACCCCCGCGCATGTTTTTGTGCGAATAATTCTGAACGTTTTTCAGGAAATAATCCCGACGTACTCTCGTAATCCGACGGCAGCTGGAGGAGAGAGGGTGGCGTGTGACGTCACAGCGGGGACGCTATGGATCTTCTCACCAGCGAGCCCTGGCCCCGTTTCCCGCATGACTTCCGCCCCATTAACCACCGCTCGTACTTCTCCCATCCCGCGACCCCACTCCCGTCTGATCACGTGGAGTGTCTCCATGGCGGGGGGAGGGGCTCCTAAGATCAGCACACCGCCCTCTAAATACTTCAAGAAAACTAAAGTTGCGTACACACTGCACTCTCCTATCGTGTTAACACGTGTTACAGCATAAATACATAAATACTTACATATGGGAGTGCTCACATTGTTCTGCAGAGTTAAAACGTGTTCCAGAATAAATACATAAACACTTTTTATATGGGAGTGCTCATGTTGTTGTGACTTGCAGTGTTAACACGTGTTACAGCATGACTACATTAGTACTAACACATGTGAGTGTTCACGTTGTTCTGACTTGCGGTGTTAACAAGTGTTACAGAATAAATACATAGATACATAAATCCTTAGATATGGGTGCGCTCAAATTGTTTTGACTTGCAGTGTTAAAACGTGTTACAGAAAAAATACATAAATACTTACTTATGGGAGTGCTCACGTTGTTCTGACTTGCAGTGTTAACACGTGTTATTACGTTCTCTGATGCCGAGCGCATCATAACTCTTCGTAGCACGCATCAGGCGAAGTTCTGGACTTCTATATTGTCGTAATACGTTTTGTGCATCAGATATATCTAGCAATGGAGGAACAGGTGACTGAATTAGTGCGTACTTACAAGATGCTGTAGGACATTTCAAGCAAGGACTGCAGGAACCAGGCGAGGGGCGAAGCTCGGGAAGCGAGGTAGAGATAATGGAAGGACTGGTATGTTTATATGTACTAATATTAACTACAACACATTCATACAGATTGTTTGTGGTACACTAGTTTATCTCTAGACCTCAAACAGTCAATTGCACCAATTTATTTTAGGCGTATTACAGAATTATTATGGGGTCTTTTCTTCACGTAAAAAAGGGGGTTGTCTGTAAAGTTGGTTTACGGACGATATTTTTACGTGATAACGTCATAAGAATACACTAATGAAAAATTGCAAAATTTTAAATTTTCAAATACCTCTATTTACAGTTTAGGTAAATTTAATTTAAATATTTTGTTTAAATATAATCACGAACAATTAGTTAAAAAGCCCACCTTAACCTGTTTGATATTATAGAATATTTATAGCAAGGTAGTTGGCCGGTTCTTGCACGCTCATCTCAGGCGGAACGTGACAATTTTTCGTGCATGCAGCCGGCGTTCATCGATTTATAAGACGTTATCACGTCAAAAAATATATTACTACAACTATGTATATAATGATTTATCAGTCAAACTTACAAAGTCTGGTTTCTCACAATACAACCACTTATCAAAAATATTTTACGAGTCAGGTTAAACGAGGTGTTCATTGTGGATTTCGCCCTTCTGAATACTTTTCCACTGCCACGGTCAACTTGCTGTTCCGGCTGCAGATACGAAGACATATTTGACCTGCTCCCTCACTAAAGTGGCTTCGCGCACATGGTTTTTCTCGGATGGTCTGCAGATCTTGGAAAGCACTTATATCTTGTTCTTGGACTTGAATATTTTGCTCGATAGCCTTTTATACCATGTTTTTATTAACTCGCTTTTTTGTATGTCTGTCCGGGTGGAAGTTTGTAATTTATTTTAAACAAACTTCCCGATGAGCTAGATACTTGAAATTTGGACCATAGCTCAGAAGTGGATGACAATGCATGAAAATTTGAAGGAAAAAAAACGAAAAGGAGCACATACATAATGAAGAAAACTTAAAAGACTAAAACAAATAAGAATAAAGTTATTATTTATTATTAAATATCAATTACCAGTTAGTCATTATTGTATCGGGTAAAAATTTAAATCTTAAAGTAAACGCAATTCTTCTTCTTCTCCTTTTTTATTTCTGCTGTTTTGTTCTCTTTTTTTTCAGGATAGTTTAGAAAAAGTTAGAAATCTTCTTAATTCATAAAATGCAAGGATGTACAGTTGGCTATGCTGTTGTATACCTCGGACCTGCACTATTTGCTAAAGGACAGGCATTGGATGGATTGAGAAACATCGTGCAAACTTACTGAAAAGGAGTAACTTATTAAAGGATTTTGCATTTTAAATAGGAAAAAAAGGGAGATGTCTGTAAAGTCGTTTTACGGACGATAATTTTACGAGATAACGTCATTAGAAAACATTGATGAAAAATTGCATACTTTTTATTGACGTGAAAACGTCTAATAAATCGATAAACGCAAGCTGCACGCACAAAAAAGTGTCTCGTTCCGCACATTGTCCCAATACAATGGGTCCCGTTACGCTCATTGTCTTCCACGGCAACCAGACACTCATTAATACCTACATATTTTCGTTTGTTTATCGCGAGGGGCGTTATTATTAATGCATTATAAATAAAATTTCGTGCCCGGGACCACACTTGCATATCATTTTGAGCACTGGAAGACATAAAAACGTAAAATATTCTCGATGAATTTTAATCTCGGCCCCAGCGCACCACGAGCGTCTGGGTTGGAGATTAATGCTGATATTCTTTCTTAAACTTACTAATACTTATTTTATTAACTGCAAGGGCATTTCTATTAAATTCTACGTTTAATTACACGACGAACTAACTTCGTCTTTAAATGTGTAATTGCGAAAAAGCGTAAAACATTCTCGACGATCTTGAAGTTAGTATAAACATGGCGGCCGACTAGCAGCCGACAATATATTTTAAATTTCCCGCCTACCACAATAAAAAATAAACATGGCGGACAACATACGTTTTTAAAAATTCCACAACACAAAACAAAATTTTAGGTTGACGGATCGAATCCTCGCCGCCACGATACCTCACAATTTTGTACTTGTAAAAATTAATACGGCGTGCGGGACACTACAAAAGTAATAAAAATATTTTAATTAATGAGTGAAAATAAAAGTAAATTTATCAGTTAAATTGTAAATTTAATTTCACTCCTTCTTTGTATCGATACAAAATAGTGATAATTCAATAAAAATAATTAAATTTTATTCATAAAAGTATGCAGAGGTATATTTTAGCATACAAAAGATAGAAAATTAAAAAAAAAAATACTTCCTCAAAGAATAACATATTTTAAATGCCTAAATGGTTTGGTTGCAAAAACCTATTACGGCTCAGTCTCAGGCCGTATTGGATATTTCATTTTCTTATGGATAAATCATTTAATCAATATTTTGTTGCCACGTTAAACTATCGTCTGTAAACCGTCTTTACAGATAACCAATTTTTTTTCCTTTAAAATAACCTCTAATTTCATATTAAAAAACATAAAATACTTTTTAATTTTCAAATATATTTTACAGTTATTGCAAAAGTAATTTAAATAATTTATTTAAATATTTTTACGAAAAATTAGTAAAAAAGCTTGCCTAAACCTGTTTTATATTATGGAAGATTTTTTCGCACGGTGGTTGGCCGGTTCTTGCACGCTCGGCTCAGGTGGAACGTGACAATGCGATAAGCTTTTTCGCGCGTGCAGCCGGCGTTCATCGATTTATAAGACGTTTATCACGTCAAAATAAAAAATTATGAAATTTTATGGCTGAAACAGTTCTTAACTAACCTAACTATTTCTTTCAGAACGTAGAAAAAAATCTCTAAAAAAACACGGATAGCTCTGGAGCCTGACTGAGGGTCAATGACTGGTAGGTTACCCGCCCATGAACCGCGAAGCCATTCGCATTTTACGACACGAGCCGATCCTCGGCTTCCGTCCCAATTAGCTAATGCAATCAACGGACTTCCAAGGAAAAAACCTACCAATGCACCCGCTTCCCCCTCGGCAGTTAAACAGTCGTCCGCGCGGGGAAGCCGTCTTTTCCAAGACGAGAGAGCCAAACGCCCGATCATGCATGTTCGGTTTTTTTTTGTTCATTGTAAAAGGTTAGGTTAACTACATTAAAAATACTTTAAAACATTGTGGACGGTTGATTTGGTAAGGATAGCTATTTTTAAGATGCTGTGAAATCATGTAAACGGTTTCCTAGCCCTGGATAGCTACATATTAAAACAGTTATCTGCTAAGCCACCATAAAATGATTTTACAGTATTTTTAATGTAGCTATACTAACCTAGTATAACCAACAATCCACAACGTTTTAAAGTATTTATAATGTAGCTAACCTATCCTAATCTACCGCAAAATTTAATGCACACCGGTTTAGACAATGAGATAGAACGGAAAAAAAAGCGAGCATGAACTTCGGGGAACTTAGGATGTGGCTCTCTCGTCTGTGAAATGAAGTTTCCCATTTGCTAAACAGCTTTAACAATTTTCGCATTTATTAAATTATATTTGCGCCGCCAAGGAGATCCTACTAATATTATAAACGCGAAAGTTTGTAAGTATGTATGGATGGATGTTTGTTACTCTTACACGTAAAAACTACTTAATGGATTTGAATGAAATTTGGCCTACAGCTAGCTTATAACCTGGATTAACACATAGACCCCATATTAATATGATTTTCCATCCCTAAAGGAGTGAAAAAGTGATAATTTCATTTTATAACAGAAAAAAATTAGTTGTCTGTAAAGTCGGTTTACGGACGATAGTTTAACGTGACAACGTCATAACGAAACATTGATGAAATGATTGATCCAGAAGAAAAGGAAATATCATTTTCGGCCTGAGACTGAGCCGTAATAGGTTTTTGCAACCAAACCATTTAGGCATTAAAATTATTATATTCTTTGAGGAAGAAATTTTTTAATTTTTTTATCTTTTTTATGATAAAATCTACCTGTGCATATTTTTATGAATAAAATTGAATAATTTTTATTGAATTATCACTATTTTGTATGAATACAAAGGAATTAAATGAATTAATATTTTAATTAATAAATTTACTTTTATTTGCATTCATTAATTCAAATATATTTATTACTTTTGAAATGTTGTGTGCGCCATATTTATTTTTACAAGTACAAAAAAAAAGTTTCGTAGTTGGCGGGATTCGAAACTACAACCTTTGGATAAAAGTTAGCAATGCTGACCACATGACTACGAGGCCATACTTGAGAATTGATTGTTTCAAATGTTATATACACTTTCATAAAAATTTGGTTCACGGTAGGGGAATAATATTATTTCGTTTTTATAACACCATTTTATAACAAATACGCATCCCAAATACACCAAACTTATTTATAATGTGTTACAATATTTTTTAAAACATTGTGCAAGATATACCGGGTGTAATTTGAATTATTATGTGTAACTGTATAACACCATTGTTGGTTCAAAATGTATTTGAATATTCAACATTACTTTTCAATAACCGTACCGATTGTGATGAAAATCGGTGGACGATCGTTAAATTACATAATATTAATTATTTAAATAACGAAAATATGATTGTAAAGTCAAAGCGATGGTTGTTACAATCGAGTGGCAGAGAGATGCCACGCATGCGTACAATGAGCATGAATAGAAATGCCACGCATGCGTACAATGAGCAAACAGGACACATCCGTAGTGGGACATTCGTAGTGGGACACTTTTTCGTGCGTGCAGCCGGCGTTCATCGATTTATTAGATGTCACGTCAAAAAATCATAGGTCATAGACATACAAATAGTAAATGAGTGTCATTTCTCTATGTCTGACACACGATCATACACATAGTAAGGTCTGTCATATTAATATTTTTCTCCTTGGTGAGACCAGTCCGCTTAGTTTGCAGCAGCTAGCAAAATAAAGGTGCTAATAACAGTTTTGTTTTTAACTTAGTCAGTAGATAGAGTTGCCTTCAATTTGAAACGCACCATCGTTTGATGCGTTTGTCATGTTTTTAATTTTACCATTCATCCGATTGCGATGAAATTTTGGTGATTTTTTATGCGCATGCCCATGAAGGTTACTGAGACGGTATGACTATTTGTCAATAGTTGGAGTACGAATCGTGTCAAAAATGTGTTTATTTAATTTTATATAGCAGCACTTCGTCTGTTTTTGTTGTATAAGTGCGCACGCATGACACAATTTATTTAAATATAAAAGAGTGACAGAGATAGAGTGATATATATATATATATAGAGTGAGATAGAGATGGAGAGATAAGTTGAGATAGAGCGAGATATAGAGAATGAAATGGGTTAGATAAAGAGATATATATAGATGTATACAGCTATATAGATATTTATATAAAGAATATATAGAGATAGTGGGAAGTATATATGTAGATATAAAGAGATAAATAGAGATAGAGAGATACATAGATATATATAGATGTAGAAAGAGATAAATATATATAGAGAGATGGATAGATGATTTGTATATGTGGAACTACTTCAAACATATAACAAAACAAAACTGAATGAGTCATTGCAATGCAGGCCGAGCATTAGCTAGATAATGGAATTTTTTCAATATTAGTAATCTCTTATTTTTCACCTTTTTTCTATATTGCTTTATAAAGTATAAATTACATACAGACCAGGTAAACAACTATAAACTGGCAGAACAACGTCTGTCGGGATCTGAAAGTTATACAAATTAATTTTCACACTTGACATTCAAATTAAGAAAACAGTTACTAACTACACCCTGTGTTCAGCCCAGGTAACGCCGGGTATTGCAGATATTAACTTAAATATAACAAAAAAAAACGTATTAACTAAAAAAGAAACTTTGTATGAGATCCTCTATTCCGATTTTTTATTTGCTGGTAGTTATGGGCCAGCCGAACAGATAGCGACACATGTCGCGTGAAACATGGTTTCAGTTTCCACTGTGAGAGTCGCACTTCTTTACTTCCCTCCTTGTTCTGTGACAACGCCTCTAAACGACGAATACTTGTTGTACATCGAGTACTTGAGTCGGGTAACTTGGGACTTTTCAAACTTCGCTCACTCGTGCGTGAGCGGTAAGCGGGCGTCGCCATGCGTGAGTCGTCGCTGTCCTTGCAAACAGCTTGCTTCAACTACAACAGGGACCGATCATTCATATCCTGTCGCGTAGGGATAGGTATCAATTGACGTATCAAAAATAGTTGATGCAGTTTTAAAATATTTTTTTCTAATTTTTTAAGACTCAAGTAGCTTTACTTTGTTAGGAAATCCTACATTTCACAGGATTGAGATAAACACCCTAACATCCTAACCAATCCTACCCTCCCGGAAAATATAAAATACTTCTATTTATTACACTGACCGAACCTAAACCTAATCCTTTACTTCGGAAAACTTTGGTACTGTTCGGCTTGTAGTAGTGGCTTTTAACCCTGTGAACTGTAGGCTATCCATCTTTCTTATGCTGCTTAATACTTTTATGTCGCGCTTTCAATTCTGTTGTATTATTTACGTAAATAAGAGCGCGTATAACAGAACACGATGTAGACGCGAAATTTCTTTGTCCGTTGAAACCTCAACTCCGTACTCAACGTAAGTGGTAAAACGGCAGAGAGATAAAAAGAGAGAGAGAGAGAAATACGACCAGTGTTCTAATTTAACATCAATTATTACTCATTTTAAAATATATGTTTAGGATATAAATAATTATTGATCACACAATAATGATTAATTTACAAAAAATATTACTCACTCCTGAAATAATCACACCATAAAATTTTATATTAATATTTAAGGATCCCAACTGTAGCACGAAAACAATTCTAAATACAATTTATGCACATTTTAAAAGGAAACTCATCTCTGATTTTTTCAATAGGCTACATAGAAGTATAACAATGTATTCATAGGGACTGATAATTTTCTGCCACCGAACAAATGAACAAAGAGTTACATGTCCGCCACACCACGACACGAAAACTACACGGCATGGACCTACCTAATGGTATATTATTTTAATTATAAACATCTTACTACAAAGTAAAAACAAATACAA
This sequence comes from Bacillus rossius redtenbacheri, assembly GCF_032445375.1. Lineage (NCBI taxonomy): Eukaryota > Metazoa > Arthropoda > Insecta > Phasmatodea > Bacillidae > Bacillus > Bacillus rossius. The sequence goes on along the minus strand of NC_086338.1, from coordinate 20,084,311 downwards.
ATAATATTCTACGAACGGGGTTTGTTTAAACCTTTTTTTAAACTAGCTTATTAGTAGTATAGGAATGGGGCTACTGGGACAGGATTCAGGTTGTGGTGCCTGTGGTGCCGACCGCCATCTTGGATTGTGACGTCACGGCGGCCATTTTTGACTCAAAATTCCTCAAAATTCCTCAAAATTCCTCAAAAATGACTCAAAATGACTCAAAATTTCCCGTTTTCGAGGGAAAATTTCCCGTTTTCGAGGGAAAAATTCCCGTTTCGAGGAAAAATTAGGATTTCGAAAAACCACAAATGTCTTTTGCCTTAGAAAGAACACAAATTCCTGATATAGGCTAAAGCATCCTTAACTCAAGCCTCAGTTTAGCCTCTTTAAGGATTATGACGTCACCGTTGCTATTTTCGTTACGCCCGCCATCTTGAAAATCCGCAATTTTTATGTTAGAAAATCGGGAAAAAATTTAAAAATCATTAAAAAAATTATTTGATCGAGTTAAAAAAAATATTAAAAACCACTGTTGCAGTTATCGTTACGGTCGCCATCTTGGATTATATAAATGTTGCATATTTCGTTACACCCGCCATCTTGGTTGAGTACCATGTCATTCTTACACTTTACGTTACAACCACCAAATTGGATCCTATTAATGTTGCAATGATCTTTATGGTCGCCATCTTGAAATTTAGTCACCATCTTGAAATTTAGACGCCATCTTGGAAATCCGTAATTTTTATGTTAGAAAATCGGGAAAAATTCCATAATTCATCAAAAAATTAACTTAATAGAATTCTGATTGATTATATCGATGTACGACCTTGGTTCGAAACCGGTGAGGGCAAAAAATCAAAAAAAAATCAGATCCTTCCTCCACAGAAGCCACCTACAGACTGACCTACCACCACCAATAACTATATATTTACCATCAGCTGGTATGACGTCATGTCCGCCATCTTGTCTTTGTCCGCTGGAGGCAACCATCTTGTTTTCGTCTGCTAGAGTGTGCTGGAGACATGTTAGTATAATGTTCTGTTCACCATAACTTTGACCTTGACCTTGAATTTTGACCTTGACCTTGATGTCCATCACGGATCCGTCATTTTATGTTCAGTACATGCTAGTGGTCATTGCCACCATCATGTTTTCGTCTGCTGGAGGACACCATATTGTGTGTACTCGTCTTACCATCATGTTAGTTTTATTCTAACATGCTACAGTGCAGTAATCATTTATAATTACTGAGGTGCCCACCATCTTGAAATTTGGCCGCCATCTTGAAATCATGTAATTATTTAGCTAGAAATGCGGGAAAAATTCCAATAGTCTCCGAAAAAATCAATTATTAATTTACAAATTGAATCGATGGATCCCTGTCCACGGTTCGATTCTTGACCAGAGACAGTTGTAACTAATTATTAAATAAATGTTAGGTTCTGTTTTCCATTACCTTTCGCGGAGTTTATTAATGATTCACTCTACGAAAATCAACTCAAGTCATTTTACCTGACCAACGAATTAAATCAGTGCCGATTAGCCTATTATGAAAGTCTAATTTTTCAATAATCTGAATAACATATAAGCCGTTCATGTACAAAGCCACACATATAGATCAATTGCCTTCAGTCCATGAGACCGAGTCATGTCATTATCAGACGTATAAGATAGTCATTTCAGGACCACATGACCTTCGTAATCCATCGTGACATTTTTATACATTCTAAAGGACCAAGTAACCTTGTAAAATATTTTAGTAACACCAAGAGGTGATAAACTAGTAAATATTCAATCACTACATTTTGTACTACGCGCAATCAACAAAAAAGGAAGCACCAACAACGAAAAGACAGCACCACCAACGAAAAGACAGCTCATTTGGAAGCACCGACAACGAAAAGGCAGCACCGCCAACGTAAATACAGCACATTTGGAAGCACCCACAACGAAAAGGCACCACATTTGGAAGCACCAACATCTAAAAGACAGCACCGCCATCGAAAAGGCACAACATTTTGGAAGCACCGACAACGAAAAGGCAGCACCGTCATCGTAAAGGCACGGACCGCAAGACCAGGTCATGTCAATATCAGGCATATAGACCATGAACTCAGTACACACAGGAAAAAGGAATGTACACGCAGGAAAACGGAACGTACACGCTGGAAAACGGAATTTACACTCAGGAAAACGGAATGTACACGCAGGAAAACGGAATATACACACAGGAAAACGGAATTTACACTCAGGAAAACGGAACGTACACGCAGGAAAAACGGAATGTACGCGCAGGAAAACGGAAGGTACACGCAGTAAAACGGAACGTACACGCAGGAAAACGGATCGTACACGATGGAAAACGGAATGTTCACGCAGGAAAACGGAATGTACACGCAGGAAAACGGAATTTACACGCAGGATAAACGGAACGTACACGCAGGATAAACGGAACGTACACGCAGGAAAAACGGAACGTACACGCAGGAAAACGGAAGGTACACGCAGGAAAACGGAACGTACACGCAGGAAAACGAAACGTACACACAGGTAAACGGAATGTACACGCAGGAAAACGGAACGTACACGCAGGAAACGGAATGATCACAGGCTCCAAAATTCAGGGGCTCTAATATTCATTGATCCAATATTCATTGTATCCAATATTCATTGGCTCCAATATTCATTTACTCCAATATACATTGACTCCAATATTCATTGGCTTCAATATTCATTGGCTCCATCAGTCATTGTCACCAACAGTCTTTTGGTTCCAAAAGTCTTTTGGCTCTAAATATATTTGGCTAGAATTCTTCGAGTCTAAGAGACTATGAGGCCACATGGCTACGAGTCTAAAATGATCTAGATATTTACGAGTTATACACGGCTTTCGAGGCTAGAGCTACGAAGCTTCTAGTTCACAAGTTTACGTGACTGCGAGGATACAGGACTACTAGTCTACATGAGTACTTGACTACGAAGCTACTCGTCAACAAGGCTCCAATTGCAGCATCTGTCTTCGTCAGAATTTTCTCTCTTGCTCCAACTGCACCACCACCATTATGTTATAAGATTACATGGATACTTGCTTACGTAGCTTCAAGTCTACGAGGCTCCAATGTATCATAACTACGCGACTTCAAGCAATGAGGTTACGAGACTACGTGAATAAGAATCTTCAAGTTTACGAGACTGCGAGGCTACAGATCTACGAAGCCTCTAGAAAACGAGTTTACGTGTCTGCATGGATACAGGAATACAAGTCTGCATGAGTTCTTGACTACGAAGCTACTCGTCTACAAGGCTCCAATTACTACATTTGTCTTCGACGGAATTTTCTCTTTTGCTACATCTGCTCCATTAGCATTATGTTATAAGATTACAAGGCTACTTGCTTACGTAGCTTCAAGTCTACGAGGCTCCAATGCATCATGACTACGAGACTACGTGCCATGAGGTTACGAGACTATGCGATTGCAAGTCTTCAAGGTTACGTGATCCCGAGGCTATAGGACTACCAAGCTTCCAGAAAGTATGGTAACGAGACTGCATGACAAATTGGCAGCGCGGCTACGAAACTTCATGTCTCTAACTGACTACAATAGCACTATTCAGTGGTGAGAGTTAATTTATCTCATGCAAAGGTACTTGCTGCAAGTAGTTCCGCTTTTCAACATCAGATGACGTCACGTGTTGCTTGCAGGTAAATAATATTTATTTCTTTAATGCGGGATGCTCACTATCGATCGCATAAGAAGGATGGCTTCGTTAGTCTCCAAGGAGAAGGAAGTTCGTCCTTCCTGTTAGTGCTTCTCAGATTTCTCACGGTCCACCATCTTGGATTGCGACGTTACGGCGACCATCTTTGATGGGTGTGACCTTGACCTTTGACCGAAACCGCAGGAATGATCGCAAGCACTCGGATTAATCATCAAAATATTGATAAGAATAATCAGGAGCACACGGAGAAAACCATCACAATATTTATAAGAATAATCAGAAGCACACGGAGAAAAACGACACATGTTTTCTTTGATATCATAAAATTACAGGGGAAAAAAATTAAAAAATAATAAAAAAGTAATAAAAAATTTAAAAAAATTAAAAAAATACATAAACTGATTCTGCTATCTTGTAAACTTATCATTGTTGAGCAAAGATAGAGTTTTAGTACAAGCCAGAATTTTATGTATTTTTTAATTTTTTTAAATTTTTTATTAATTTTTTTTTATATTTAAATTTTTTTTCCTGTAATTTTATGATATCAAAGAAAACATGTGTCGTTTTTCTCCGTGTGCTTCTGATTATTCTTATCAATATTGTGATGGTTTTTTCCGTGTGCTCCTGATTATTCTTATCAATATTTTGATGATTAATCCGAGTGATTGCGATCATTCCTACGGTTTCGGTCAAAGGTCAAGGTCACACTTATCAAAGATGGTCGCCGTAACGTCGCAATCCAAGATGGTGGACCGTGAGAAATCTGAGAAGCACTAGCAGGAAGGACGAACTTCCTTCTCCTTGGAGACTAACGAAGCCATCCTTCTTATGCGATCGATAGTGAGCATCCCGCATATAAGAAAAAAATATTATTTACCTGCAAGCAACATGTGACGTCATCTGATGTTGAAAAGCGGAACTACTTGCAGCAAGTACCTTTGCATGAGATAAATAAACACTCACCACTGAATAGTGCTATTGTAGTCAGTTAGAGACATGAAGTTTCGTAGCCGCGCCGCCAATTAGTCATGCAGTCTCGTAACCATACTTTCTGGAAGCTTGGTAGTCCTATAGCCTCGGGATCACGTAACCTGGAAGACTTGCAATCGCATAGTCTCGTAACCTCATGGCACATAGTCTCGTAGTCATGATGCATTGGAGCCTCGTAGACTTAAAGCTACGTAAGCAAGTAGCTTTGTAATCTTATAACATAATGCTGATGGAGCAGATGTAGCAAAAGAGAAAATTCCGTCGAAGACAAATGTAGTAATTGGAGCCTTGTAGACGAGTAGCTTCGTAGTCAAGAACTCATGCAGACTTGTATTCCTGTATCCATGCAGACACGTAAACTCGTTTTCTAGAGGCTTCGTAGATCTGTAGCCTCGCAGTCTCGTCAACTTGAAGATTCGTAGTCACGTAGTCTCGTAACCTCATGGCTCGTAGTCGCGTAGACATGATGCTTTGGAGCCTCGTAGACTTGAAGCTACGTAAGCAAGTAGCCTTGTAATCTTATAACATAATGCTAATGGTGCAGATGTAGCAAAAGAGAAAATTCCGTCGAAGACAGATACGGCAACTGGAGCCTTGTAGATGAGTAGCTTCGTAGTCAAGTACTCATGTAGACTTGATGACCTCTATCCTTGCAGTCACGTAAACTCTTTTTCTAGAGGCTTCGTAGCTCTGTAGCCTCGCAGTCTCGTAAACTTGAAGATTCGTATTCACGTAGTCTCGTAACCTCATTGCTTGAAGTCGCGTAGTTATGATACAATGGAGCCTCGTATACTTGAAGCTACGTAAGCAAGTATCCATGTAATCTTATAACATAATGGTGGTGGTGCAGTTGGAGCAAGAGAGAAAATTCTGACGAAGACAGATGCTGCAATTTGAGCCTTGTAGACGAGTAGCTTCGTAGTCAAGTACTCATGTAGACTAGTAGTCCTGTATCCTCGCAGTCACGTAAACTTGTGAACTAGAAGCTTCGTAGCTCTAGCCTCGCAAGCCGTGTATAACTCGTAAATATCTAGATCATTTAAGACTCGTAGCCATGTGGCCTCATAGTCTCTTAGACTCGAAGAATTCTAGCCAAATATATTTAGAGCCAAAAGACTTTTGGAACCAAAAGACTGTTGGTGACAATGACTGATGGAGCCAATGAATATTGAAGCCAATGAATATTGGAGTCAATGTATATTGGAGTAAATGAATATTGGAGCCAATGAATATTGGATACAATGAATATTGGAGTCAATGAATATTGGAGCCAATGAATTTTGGAGCCTGTGATCATTCCGTTTCCTGCGTGTACGTTCCGTTTTCCTGCGTGTACGTTCCGTTTTCCTGCGTGTACCTCCCGTTTTCCTGCGTGTACGTTCCGTTTTTCCTGCGTGTACGTTCCGTTTTTCCTGCGTGTACCTTCCGTTTTCCCTGCGTGTAAATTCCGTTTTCCTGCGTGTACATTCCGTTTTCCTGCGTGAACATTCCGTTTTACTGCGTGTACGATCCGTTTTCCTGCGTGTACGTTCCGTTTTCCTGCGTATACCTTCCGTTTTCCTGCGTGTACATTCCGTTTTTCCTGCGTGTACGTTTCGTTTTACTGCGTGTACCTTTCATTTTCCTGCGCGTACATTCCGTTTTTCCTGCGTGTACGTTCCGTTTTCCTGATTGTAAATTCCGTTTTCCTGTGTGTATATTCCGTTTTCCTGCGTGTACATTCCGTTTTCCTTAGTGTAAATTCCGTTTTCCAGCGTGTACGTTCCGTTTTCCTGCGTGTACATTCCTTTTTCCTGTGTGTACTGAGTACATGGTCTATATGCCTGATATTGACATGACCCGGTCTTGCGGTCCGTGCCTTTACGATGACGGTGCTGCCTTTTCGTTGTCAGTGCTTCCAAAATTTGCTGCCTTTTCGATGGTGGAGTTGTCTTTTAGATGTTGGTGCTTCCAAATGTGGCGCCTTTTCGTTGTGGGTGCTTCCAAATGTGCTGTATTTACGTTGGCGGTGCTGCCTTTTCGTTGTCGGTGCTTCCAAATGAGCTGTCTTTTCGTTGGTGGTGCTGTCTTTTCGTTGTTGGTGCTTCCTTTTTTGTTGATTGCGCGTAGTACAAAATGTAGTGATTGAATATTTACTAGTTTATCACCTCTTGGTGTTACTAAAATATTTTACAAGGTTACTTGGTCCTTTAGAATGTATAAAAATGTCACGATGGATTACGAAGGTCATGTGGTCCTGAAATGACTATCCTATACGTCTGATAATGACATGACTCGGTCTCATGGACTGAAGGCAATTGATCTATATGTGTGGCTTTGTACATGAACGGCTTATATGTTATTCAGATTATTGAAAAATTAGACTTTCATAATAGGCTAATCGGCACTGATTTAATTCGTTGGTCCGGTATAATGACTTGAGATGATTTTTGTAGAGTGAATATTTAATAAACTCCGTGAAAGGTAATGGAAAACAGAACCTAAAATTTATTTAATAATTAGTTACAACTGTCTCTGGTCAAGCATCGAACCGTGGACAGGGATCCATCGATTCGATTTGTAAATTAATAATTGATTTTTTCGGAGACTATTGGAATTTTTCCCGCATTTCTAGCTAAATAATTACATGATTTCAAGATGGCGGCAAAATTTCAAGATGGTGGGCACCTCAGTAATTATAAATGATTACTGCACTGTAGCATGTTAGAATAAAACTAGCATGATGGTAAGACGAGTACACACAATATGGTGTCCTCCAGCAGACGAAAACATGATGGTGGCAATGACCACTAGCATGTACTGAACATAAAATGACGGATCCGTGATGGACATCAAGGTCAAGGTCAAATTTCAAGTTCAAGGTCAAAGTTCAAGGTCAAGGTCAAAGGCCAAGGTCAATTTTCAAGGTCAATGTCAAAGGTCAAAGGTCAAAATCAAATTTTAAGGTCAAGGTCAAAGTTCAAGGTCAAGGTCAAAGTTATGGTGAACAGAACATTATACTAACATGTCTCCAGCACACTCTAGCAGACGAAAACAAGATGGTTGCCTCCAGCGGACAAAGACAAGATGGCGGACATGACGTCATACCAGCTGATGGTAAATATCTAGTTATTGGTGGTGGTAGTTCAGTCTGTAGGTGGCTTCTGTGGAGGAAGGATCTGATTTTTTTTTATTTTTTGCCCTCACCGGTTTCGAACCAAGGACGTACATCGATATAATCAATCAGAATTCTATAAAGTTAATTTTTTGATGAATTTTGGAATTTTTCCCGATTTTCTAACATAAAAATTACGGATTTCCAAGATGGCGTCTAAATTTCAAGATGGTGACTAAATTTCAAGAGGGCGGCCATAACGATAATTGCAACATTAATAGGATCCAATATGGTGGTCGTAACGTAAAGTGTAAGAATGACATGGTACTTAACCAAGAAGGCAAATGTATCGAAATATGCAACATTTATATAATCCAAGATGGCGACCGTAAAGATAACTGCAACAGTGGTTTTTAATATTTTTTTTAATTCGATCAAATAATTTTTTTAATGATTTTTAAATTTTTTCCGGATTTTATAACATAAAAATTGCGGATTTTCAAGATGGCGGGCGTAACGAAAATAGCAACGGTGACGTCATTATCCTAAAAGAGGCTTAACTGAGGCTTGAGTTAAGGATGCTTAAGCCTATATCAGGAATTTGTGTTCTTTCTAAGGCAAAAGACATTTGTGGTTTTTCGAAATCCTAATTTTTCCTCGAAACGGGAATTTTTCCCTCGAAAACGGGAAATTTTCCCTCGAAAACGGGAAATTTTGAGTCATTTTGAGTCATTTTTGAGGAATTTTGAGGAATTTTGAGTCAAAAATGGCCGCCGTGACGTCACAATCCAAGATGGCTGTCGGCACCACAGGCACCACAACCTGAATCCTGTCCCAGTAGCCCCATCCTTATACTACTCTTATTCTTAGTTGGACTCAACATATTTACACGCTCGTGGGTTCATAAATATAATACAATGTGTGATATAGTTATTCAAATAATAATTCTTAACAAATAACTACCCTGTCAAACTAAGGAGTGATATCATTATACCAGTAAAAAATATTTAGCTACACATCTAAAACCCTATTCATATAACAATGTTTAACAATACTGATTTACACAAGTAATTAAAATAATATATAATTAAAACTATTTACTTGCGAAGGTGGCCCGTGGCACGGTTCACAACAATAAGTTCTAACGCCGTTGTGTTGCCCTCTACCCATGTCTTATGGCGTCAGGCGCAGGCGGGTCCCTATCCCTGCTGCATGGCAGGTTCTACCTGAGCCGAACGCCACCACGTGGAGCCCGCGGCCCGCCCAGTTCTCTGCACCGTCCGCAACCTACTAGCGTCAGAACTCGTTGCATTCAGATACGTCGTGCTAATTTAAAATAGTGCAAAGCACGCAGGTGTATGATTAACCCCCTCGGGTTCTCTGCCTGTCGCGTTAGGGCTGACCCTCGTGTCTGATGGCATGGCTCGCCTGGCAGGCCTCTCCTCCAGCGCCAGCTGTGTTCTGAAAGGCATGAGATTTTGAATTAGGGCTTAAATAAATAAACTAAAAACTTATATTTCTTCTTAATTTAGGTGGGCTGGCTGGCAGCCCGGCGGTAAACGATCAAATTCGCCCCCGAAACAACCAGTGCCATCCCAACCAATGCGGACATCAATGTACATGCCCCCCAACCTCCACCCCCCCCCCCCCCCCCCCCGTTTAGTAGACTCTTTTCTACTATGTCCAATCTTCTTCCAGATCCATCCTTCTGTTTTCCCGTAAGCTTCCTGCTTGCTTTTAATGTATGAAATGTTGGCATCCCGCATGTCAGAGCCCAGGGTTTTCCCTGTGTCTATGCAGGTTTCACCTGGGCTCTACTTAACTAGTTTTAGTCTAGTACAGTCAGTGAAGGGAGTTAGTCATGGCGCTAATCACTGTCATTGCTGGCTAATCCCCTTCCTAGCACATGATGCACGCTACCCCTCCTGCATGGCTAACACCCTGCATGATTAGAGCGTACGGGATTCGGCCTGAGACGCACTAGTCTCCCTCCCTAACCCGGAACCCTCCCCATTACACTTAGTTTTCAGTTAGGTTAGGAAAAAATACAGATACGTCCTTGAAATTTTACTTCGCACCCAAAGAAGTTTCACTTAAAAAAGACAAGTTACACGAGGGCAAACACTCGGGTGTGTTAAAGAATGTCTAAGCACAATGGGCTTTCCGTGGAAGCAGCGACGTGCGCGTGTGACCGCTGTGTACAGTCTGTGTCGATGCACGAGGGACCTGGCACTCCCACGGGTAGCTCTGGCTGTCCGTCTTCGCGGTGCCAGAAATACGAGATCTCCGAGTCATCTTGAAGCGAGCGAATTCAGGCCCACCTGTACTTAGGTCCGATGAGTATTTTGTCTTCGCGTCCAAGGAAAAACCAAAAGAAAAATGGGGTTGTCTTTAAATTCGGTTTGCGGACGATAATTTTACGTGATAACGTCATAAGAAAATATTGATGAAAAATTGCATACTTTTTAGTTTTCAAATATTATTTAAAGTTTTTGTAAGTGTTAATAAAATATATTTTTTTAATTTATTCACGAAAAATTAGTTAAAAAGCCCGCAATAACCTGTTTGACATTATAGAAGATTTTCTCGCACGGGGGTTGGCCGGTTCTTGCACGTTCGGCTCAGGCGTAACGTGGCAATTTTACGTGCGTGCGGCCGGCGTTCATCGATTTATAAGACGTTATCACGTCATAAAATTTAACAAACATTGGATGTTCGAAAAAAGATGTCACCAGTATTTGGTGCTCTGTCACAAAGCTGAAATGTTAAATAGGTTTTGCCTGGCTAGTAGTTTGTGCATAGCGAAGAGAAAAAAATTTAATTTAAATCCAAAAACTTTTAATATAAATTATATTCATAGTAAGGTATGTTTGGCCATTGAAAAAAAGAAAACCTCTTGACAAAATATTTTAATTGCATTTAGTTTATTACATATATACTTTAAATTATCACTAATCGTCATTCAGTGCCAGGCACATTTTTTAATACTGCACCAGTTTCTTTAATCCACTGCATAGAAATTCGCTGTGTGTGAATGGAAAGCAAGCCTTCATCATAGGCATCACGTATTTCGTAATGGCAATGCGTGTAGCCTGACCACAGGCGCTTAGTAAAATCTCCAGGAAATGTTTAAGCAATCTTCGTAATCGAGTAAAAAAATGATGGATACCGTGTTTTTGGTTTGAAATTGCACCCATTAGGTTGATTCCATGAAAAATGGGGAAAGATTTACAGCAAACTTTGCAAAATTTCGATTATCAGGTGGTTTTATTTCCAGGTGGCCAAATTCTATGGAGAGGAGTTAAAGAAACTTGTGTAATGTTATTGATTTTCTTTTGTTAATTTACTTGTGAGGGGATATATTTTTTAATTTAGGGAATTCATCCCACTTATATATAAATTTAGAAGTCTGTATTTTTGGTTCCTCAATAACGTCTTTCATACTAAATGGGTTTCAATGATTTTTTTTAAGAATGCTAGATCATATCCTGGATTAACACTTAAACTACAAATAATTATTAAATTTTACTCCTTAGGTAATGAAAAATTTATTAATTAGTTTCATAAAAATATTTTGTAAGATTATGCACAGACATAGAAATGGCAAATCTGTTTCATTACTTTATTTATTCATTTAAATGGTGTTTAAAGATTTTTTAGTTTTCTATGTACGTATAAGCCATTAAGTAACAATTGTTTTCGTTATAAACACATAAATAGAATGATCAGGTAAATATCATATCTTTGTAATGACCCGTAGTAATTTCAGGTCACTAATATATATATAAATGTATATATATAAATACACATACTGGGTTTGAGTGGTGAAAAGACCAAAACAATAAATACTAAACCATTATCTGGATAGTACATAATACGAATTTTCATATATCGGCAGTTAGAAAAACTTCCCGGGACCCTTGGCCATGGTACAAGCGCTTACAGAAATTCTGTATTAATACAAATATTTGTTTTTGTTATACAATACTAACCATTCTTATAACTTCAGAGAAGATACATGTTTACAAAATATTTACGTTATACTTCCTTAGACGCGTTATGTTACTATGATAAGAGTAAATATTTACTATACGCGCGCACCATGCAACGAAATTATCACAGGAAGATAGCGGAACCACGTGTATGAACTTAAACGCTTATTTATATATTTACTCTCATAAAAATCATACATTCCAAAAGTATTGGTGTGCCAAAAGAAACTTTAAGATAGTAAAACTAACCGGGAACATATTTGGTAAACTAAATAGTCATAGTAAAATTTATTTTAAGTTATAAATACCTAATTTATACTAGTACCACAGCAATTATTGTATCTAGCATCAGGCACGGTGAAGAATCATTTATGAAACATTGTGTGTTTATAACTATTGTAAAGTTAAGGCAGAAAGTTACTTCAACAATGTTTTAAAATTCTATCTCCTAAAAATTCCCTTCTTCATATCTGTGCCTCTTTATTTTTATTGACCCACAACACAATATATATATCTGTACTTTTACAAAATATTCGTTTGGAAACCAGCTGCCAAGAATTTTTTTCATTACTCCAAGAAATATATTTTCACTTCGTACATCACTTGCCTATGATTATTTTTGCATTTATTTAATACGTTTTTCGAGATAGTACTAACTATGTCTTACAAATAATTGGCCTATAATTTGATATTTAAATTGTGGATTCATTCCGTTATTTATTTTTAAAGCATAAGAAATTTACGTTAAATTCAATAATTTGACTATGTATTATTTTATCGTTTTTATTAATGAACTCAGTTAATACAGGAAAACCATTGAAAAAAAATGTTTATTAATAATTTTAATATTGGACGTACTTGCGAAACACAAAACACAAATAACTGGCTAATAATCCGAAGCCATTATTACTGCGAACACTATTTTGTATTGAAACAGTTGTTTTCATGTAAATGTACAAGTACCTGTAATTAAAATTGATATTTCGGTTCCATTAACAAAAATAAATTACAGTGCAGCGTAATTTTCTGTGGCCATACAGTAGGTGGAGGGTGCGGGGTGGTATGAGATAAGTATAAGCCTCACCCTTAAGGGCACCGTCTGCCCGGGCTAACATACGGTGCGCAGAGTTTCAGGAAAAACAATGCGATTTCAATATACTCAACATATCAGAGTGGGGTCTGCTTTCGAAACACATTTAAGAATTCGCTGAGGGCCAAAAAGAACTATTGGATTCAGATTAAGTTTTTATAAAGTATTTTTATAAAAGTTAAAATGGCTGGAATGCGTGTTTTCAGAGTAATTTTTTTGAGGTAAAACAACCTGTAGAGATTCTTGAAAGCAGTTAACGGCCTTGCAACGCTCAAATGTCACAGTTATCTGTACGACGAGAATATTGCGCGCTAGCTGAGAGGCTGTACCGCCAGCTAGCGTCGCGCCTCACTAGCCTGGACACACACCGCGCCTTGGTCTTCATTCCTGGGAAGTAGTTCCCTCCCCTCTGCCCCTTCGACAGCCAAGAAGACGGCCGAGCTCCGAGCAAATCTTCGAGAGCTTACAATCCGGGCGCGCCTCGTGAATTTATTCATGAGGTATTTGTGTACTTTTTTATTTTTCTCCTCCCCACCCCACACTTCCCTTCAGTTCCTGTAGTTCTCTCCGTCGAACCAATCAGCTCCACACGTTCGTTTCTTTCCTATTGTTAAAATACGTCTCGCGTGAAATCTTTGGCCGTATGAATAAATAAGCTCCGACCTAGGAAACCCGAAATAAAAGACTTTTTTTAAAGATATCGGAGCCTGAGGAAATAAAGGAAAAATAATCCTCGTTTCTTCTTTCAAAATGCTCAATCATGGCTGGAAAATATTCCATGTGTAGTTAAAAAAAAAAACTATTGTCACTGGTTTGAGAAATGCACAATGCCTCAGTTCTGTATTGAGAAATAACAAGCACATTTTCTTGAAAGGTTTTTTTCCTTAGTGCACGTGGTAAGTTGGAAGGACAATATATCTTGGTATAATCCGAATCACAAATATTTCTATTGCATTTATTCGAGTTATTATGCAGAATTTAGAAATATTGTCACGCGGTAAAATTTTACGTGAAGAGATTATTGAACTTTGTGCAGCGGTGCTTTGTGAGCCCGCTTGAGTGCCTGATGGTGGATTGCGACACGCGGGTGTTGTATTTTGTCTTCCTGGCGCGGTAGATTGCTAACGCTCTCTGTTTCTCTGGGACGGTGGCGAGGCTGGCCAGCTACGAGCGGTTTCGACATCCTGGCCTGGAATCTCCGGGAGTGTTGGCCGCCCTGGTTGTTTTCGCTGCGTTGTTGTTCTTGCGCAGGCGCGCGCATGACGCGCTGGTGTTGGTGTCGCAACCTGGCGGAAGAAATGCGAGTCTGGCATGGCAGGTGGAGAGGGGATAGCGTCGGTCGGCGGCATGGCGGTTGTGTTCTGAAATCGCGGCCGGGATTTTTGCTTTCGCATGGAGTGTTCTGGACGTGATAACGATGTGAGGGGGAATTAATAAATGGGCCACCCTGGGTGCGCCCGGGGTGGTTCTTCTCGGTGAGGTGTTGGAGGTCTGTCGGAGCCCCTGGCTGGTAGCTGCGTGCTGCCGTCCGGAGAAGGTGTTGTAAGTAATGGCGAACTCGTAATCCTCCTTCACCTCGTGTAAAGCATGTAGGCGTATTTCAAATTGTGTTAGGATGGCTTTACTTTTTGATTCTTTCCAGGAGTGTAGGCAGTTTGGAATCCAGTAAAATTAAATTTATTTCGTTAATTTTAGCTTAAGGATGGGTAGAGGTGTGTGTTGAGATTAATCATGTTATTTTAAAAATTAATACTCCTGCTAAGTATAGGAAAGATCGTTTATTTCACAGAAGTATTTATTTGTTTATTGTGAACAGAGTAGCGTGACATTATTAACATTATTATTTATTTATTTATTTATGTGTTGGTCTTAGTTTACCAGAAATAAACCTGAAACGATGTAGGATGAATAATATTCCCCTTTTTTCAGTCAACACCCTACACCCCCTGTCCTAAGGAGGTTAGACATCCCTGTACCAGCTCTACTGCTACCACCCCCCCCCCCCCCCTTTTATGTTTTTTTTTAACTTAAGATGTTATTTTATTATTTTTATTTTGAGTGACATTTTGTAGATCTTGACGGAGACCAAGGGCCTCCGCGAAAATATTTATCTACATCGTTCTTAATGAATTAAAAAGAGAGTTTATATTTAACTCGTCTTTTTAGCACGTATTTGCTTATTTTTATAATGCCTAGTGTTTAAGTCTCGTTAACAGATATTTTGTAGACATGAATTAATTCAAACACACTGTTCAAGAAGACAGGGAGGGAACTCAGGTATAGCAGATGTTAAAGACTAATCGCAGTCGTTCTCTGAGAATGATTTCAGGGAACTATAGGAAACACAAATCACAATGGATTGACAGGGATTCATACTCGAGTCCCCTGGAATGTGTGTCTATTGCCTAATCACTACGCACTTTACTACAGACAAATAAAGACGAGTTTAATTATACATTTTATTTGTTTTGTTATAAGTAATTATATATGTTTTAAACTTTTAAATAATATCATTTTACTGTTTACCTTATGCATTTGCCAAAATATACAAATTATTTTTAAAATCATTGTGTTGAAGTGGAATTTGTAAAATAAGTGTTATGAAAATGTTTAAATTCAGTAAAATATTTTACATTTTTTGTGTGGTATGACAATGTACCCATATTTATAAAACAGTTTATTACGCCTATCAGGTAGGCAGTCTATAAATCATTAAGCCATTCCCTATAGCCTACTTCCAGGAAATGTACTGGTGAGGTACATTCAATAATTTGAACTTATAACATTATTTTTCCATTGAAAACATAAGTTTAATTTTGCATCCAATGTTTAAATTATATATAAATAAATTACATTTAGTAAAAATGTGGAAACAAATATTTACAGTATATTTTTCAGCCTTTGTCAAACATTCCGTATGCTCGCAGTCATATCGTGTTTTTTTCTTTGCAGGTGTGACGTCACTGCGGACCATCTTAAGTGGCACAGGAATAAATCCACATTATTTCAGTTTGGGGCGTCTCCCCGGCTGTCAACAGGCGCTTGTGCCACGTAGCGGCTGCCGGGTCTGTGTCCTGGAAGATGCGGGAGGGGGGGGGGGGGAGTATTGTAAATTTGGGAAAATTTAGTTAAAGATCTTTATCGTAATGAGTCATAGGAAACATATACATGACAAAAATTATCAACATAAACTTTATATTAAATTTTTAACAATATGACGCAATTAACCATCAGCATACAGTATTTGGGATTCAATAAATTATTTCCGTTAAACCACCTTATCATTTCACCTAATAATTTTAATATTAGTGTTGATTATTTATAATTTAACTAAACATTAAAAAAAACACATTATGAAGTAAAACTGAATTTTCGGATAACATTACCTACCGAATTTGTTTAATAAATCAGTTAATATTTTGAATATATTGTTACGAACGTGAGCAGAGCCGCATAGCGCGCAGGTTCGGAGCTGGCTGGTGGCCCGCACGGCCACTGACGTCACGTGGCCACCACAACGTGAGACGTGCTGCGCACGCCTGGCGGATTACAAGGGTCGTCGCTTCCCCCCTCCTTCCCGCGGCTCACCACGCGGCCCCGTTAACCTGATACCTTGCAGCTGGGTAGTTCCGCGGGTCGTCGCGCGAGCCGCCGACGCCTGTCACGATATTTCTGGCGTCAGGTCGGCCTGGAATGACGCGACTGGTCCGAGCTGTGCTCGTGACTTCTAGAAGTAACGCCTGGGCCTATATAAGCCCGGGACGCCGGCCTCCCGTTCAGTTGTGGAGTGGAGTTTATCCGGGCGAGAGTGTCGTGGTGCGGCGGAGTTCCTCGGCGGAGAGTTCAGTTCCGGCGCGATAGTTTGGGTGATAGTGTCGCGGGTGTAGCGAGAGTTCCGAGCGAAGTGTCGAGCGGAATCCTCGGCGAAGGGAAGTGCGACGGTGGCGGCGGAGTGCAACGACGGTGTCCCGCAACGGGTGTCCACGAGGGGTGCTGCGGCGAGAGTTGCGCCAGAGGTGCGGCCCAGCGAGGTGTGCGGTGTGTAACAACCGAGTGACTGGGCAATAAAAAATTTTAAGTGTTAATGATTATTAGGCATTTTTAGTAGATTATTTGTTAGTGATGTAAATATTGACAATCAATAAAACTATTTATTAAAATCTTTAATTAAGTTATCCATTTACGAACCTAGTAGATTTTTTCCGCAACGATGATTTATTATTTTGATAATTTATAATGTGGCTCCGGGTTGACGCTCTTTAATTTGGTTTAGATTTTAATTTTAATGGCTTAACTCAATTAGTTACAGCTTCAAAGTCCTGTGTGTGGATGGCTATGGGCAACACAGAAGGGATTCAAGTACATTTTTTTTAAATTTTATGTTCTATACATGTAAACTAAAGAAAACGTTCTAAATATTTTTGAGGACAGTGCACAAATGCCTTTTTGATGTGCTGGCTTTGTTTTTTTTACAGTTGACTTATGAAATAACCGAGAATATATTAAACACAAATTTTAATCATGTTTTCACTTTTTTAATAAAATATGTTTATTTTTTATTTATATTTTGCGATATAATGCATCGTCTATGTGGCTACTAATTTCTGGGAACAAATTACTAAAATTTGTGCACTCCATTTTTTTTTAAAACATCTCACTGGAGAAACAATATCTTAACTTTATGGATAATCTCACCTCAATTTGACTGCTCTACCAAGAGGCCCGCAGAAGCTCTCTGAAGGTGTTATAGTTCTGCTCATTAATACTAAATGAGTGTTTATATTGTAATCTCTGTTCAACTGTAGATTGACCAGTAGTAGGTGGTTCTAGATCAGGTAGCCTCTTAATTATCTAGCTTCCATCTGCCTATTCTACAATCTTAACTTCCTTCTTTTTTGTGGCTGACTTTAACTGGAGTGACAGCTGTCCTCTGCAAAACCTTCACATCTCTTAATGTCTCCCTCACACCAGTTAAACTTGCCTCATCATGTCAGTAGGAAGAAGACATTACATTTTTCAACTTGTTTCAGAATGTAGTGTCTGTAAAACTGGTGTCGCAGTTTACGAGGCGTGTCCGAAAAGGATGTACCGTTTGATCATTAAAAATAAACTCATGAAAAAAAGGTTTTATTGAAAGTTTTTTTGTTTACTGTAAATGTACATCACTTTTTCACAAATTCGGTATTCAGTTTAATGCACTTTTCGTAACGCTCTACTAGTTTATTTAACCCCTCTGCACAGAAGTTAGCCACCTGGGAATGGATCGTACGCCTCGGCCATAGGCATCATTGACTTCGAATACGCAATGCACGTAGCCTAAGTACAGGCGCTCAGTAAACATCTGCTCAAAAAGTTTAAGCAGTCTCCATACAAGAGTCGAAAAATGATGGCTACCGTTTTTTTTTGGACGAAAAGGGCTTCATTTTTGTGGATTTAATAAAACGCGAGTCAACAATTACAGCAAAGTTTACAAAATTACGATTGTAAACTGGTTTAATTTTCAGGTACGTATATTTCTGCCATTACAGCTATACCACAGCATTTTTTAGGCTCGACGTTTTTTTTCTAGCGCTTTTCTTAGAATGCATAATTCACGTGTCTCAAGAATGCACTAAACATTTATCAAATCTAACAAGATATTAATTGATCTATAAGAAATCGCTAAGTAGAAGCGGTCTAACACTTAGTTTAAACTTCATAGTGCGAACTAGCCTTAGTGGTCGGGCTTCAAGCGGACTGATCTTCTCCATGATGATTAAACTCTTAGAAATTGCATGTCTTTACCCATGGTGTGTGTCTGTTAGACAGACAAACATCGTTAGGAGGAAACTTTGTGTAAGTCCAGACCTCATTGTAAAAACAATAATACCATTTACTGGTTTTAGTGTTTGTGTAAGGATTTTGATGCTCGTAGTTCCAAGTGTTAAAATATGAAGAGTGTAACAGATGTATATTGTTGATATGACGTGAATTGAGAAGTGCGTCGACATGAATAAATTGTAAACCGCAGGTTATACTTTTATGAATGGAGACCCTGATAAGTCAGCGTGTGGTGAGATCAGCCCAGCTGATTTCTCTGTTTTGTCACTGTTCATTAATAAAACGTATATATGTATATATATGTTTACAACACCTTTGTTTATGTTTCCTATGTTTTTAAAGTGCATATTTTTATCGTTTTCCCAAATTGCAAAACTTTGTCATAATTTAAGATTTTATTTTAACTTACCTATAAATTTATATTAATGATTTAGAAGCAAACCAAATTCAACGCAGTATAAGTTCCGAATTTTCGAGAAAATTTATCCTAAAATATTTTAATGCTAATAAATAAATTCAAACTAAAGTATCAACAGTGGTTTCGTCGAAGATGCACAATGACATTTTATAAAACATCATAAATATATCCACACCAATATGCCTTGTTTTTGAAAAAAAATTTGAGCTTTTACAATAATTTTAATGCCACACTTCCTTAAGAAATATCAAGGTGCAAATAAATAATTTCCGCTCAATTGCAACGAATACTGCTAAACAAATAAAAGAAACGATGAAGATTGTAGTTAAACTAGGTCAAAATCTGTCCTCTCACACATAAAACGAATATTTGTAATATAATCGGCTAGTTGAAATACATTTTCATGAATGATACATATAATGATACGATACATATAAAATAATATATACAAATATTATAAAGAGGAGGGATTTGTTTGTTTGTATTGAATAGGCTCCGAAACTACTGGACCGATTTGAACAATTATTTTTCTATTAGAAGCCGACATTATCCCTGATAACAAAGGCTACTTTTTACCGCGTTAGTTATTAACTACATTATTTAAGCAACATCATTTAATTTTTCTATCCCTGATGAACATAGGCTACCTTTTAACGCGTGATTTATCAACCTCATTATTTAAGCAACATATTTTAATTTTTCTATGTTTGTAATTCAGTAACTAGCAACTGTCCGTCGTGGTCGTGTCTCTCTTGCTCGCGTTCCCACCACCGCCTGCCCCTGCTCCCGCGCCCCGCCCACACACCGCTCGGCTAGCAGGCAGCAGTCACTGCGGTGCGGGAGGGGAGTCCATGTCACAGCGCGGCTCACTCGCGCGGTCGGCTCCCTAGCAGCGGTTGTGTGCCATTTCGTATATTTTTCCTTGAAAATATTATGAATTTTTTATAATGTTTTCAATCACCACTTCATATACAGGCTAATTCCTGTTCAACACTTCGTCTGTTTTTGTTGTATAAGTGCGCACGCATGACACAATTTATTTAAATATAAAAGATAGACAGAGATAGAGTGATATATATAATATATATATATATATATATATATATATATATATATAGAGTGAGATGGAGAGAGACAGAGATAAGTTGAGATAGAGAGAGGTATAGAGAATGAAATGGGTTATATATATATATATAGAGAGCTATAAAGAGATTTATATATACTTAGAAGAGATAGAGATAGTGTGAGGTATATATGTATATATGTAGATATAAAGAGATAAATAGCGATAGAGAGATACATAGATGTATAAAGATGTAGATAGAGATAAATATAATTTTTAGAGAGATGGATAGATGATTTGTATATGTGTAACTACTTCAAACATAATACAAAACTAAACTGATTGAGGCATTGCAAAGCATGCCGAGCATTAACTGGATAATGGAATCTTTTCAATATTAGTAATATATTATTTTTAAGCTTTTTTATATAGTGCTTTATAAAGTCTGGATTACATACAGACAAACAATTTATATATATATATATATACAGGTAAATGACTATACACTGGCAGAACAACGTCTGTTGGGATCTGAAAGTGATATAAATTATTTTGCACACTTGACATTCAAATTAAGAAGACAGTTATTACTAACTACATCTGATTTCGAAAAAGGTACCCTTCACCCTGTGTTTAGCCCGGGCAACGCCGGGTACTCCAGCTAGTGATGAATATTTGAGATACTGTTAACATTAGTCTGACATTCCTTGGTTTACCTCCCTTTAAATTTCAATGAATATATGTTAGAGATGTACAAAACTATGCTAAACGAAAAAAAATGTACTGCAAAATAGACAATTTTTAGGAAACAAAATAGCTGCAGAATGTAAGCTTCATTACAAGTTATAATATACTGGTCCAAGTATACAAAGTTAAATATTTTGGGATTTAAAACCAATTGATCATAGAAGTTAATTAAATTTTCCACATAGGCTATCTAACAGTAGAAAGTAACAAATCCAAATTCCGACTTTACAACCAGCAATATTTTCCATAAAACGGACATTATAAGAAAATTATGTTTCAGATATTACTGTAAGAAAAGCTGGAAAACTGAAATCAGCAAATGCATTTCTAGCTATGTAGTTTTACAAGCAAATTAAGAGTCTAACTGAAAATTTCAAACAAAAAGAAAACACTATATGTTGAAGACGTCGTATTTTATCTAATTCGCTCTTGAAAAGTTATTGTTTGGCAGTATGGTGATATGGTAACAAGGTACAGATACAGAAATGCTAAGCAGGCTGTAATTTAAAAGAAAAGCATATCAAAAACTAAATGAAACATAAAAGGGATTTTCCAAGTTTTTCAAATGAAGACCCGAATGGCGTGTAAAAATTGGGTCATCAGGATGACGCTCAAGTCAGATAACACGCTCAAGTAACAGAACATCTCAAGTCAGAGAACAGCTCAAGTCAGAGGACATTCAAATCAGAGAACAGCGCTAGTCAGAGAACATCTCAAGTCAGAGAGCAGTTCAAGTCAGAGAAAAGCTCAAGTCACAGATCAGCTCAAGTCAGAGAACAGCTAAAGTCAGAGAACAGCTCAAGTCAGAGAACAGCTCAAGTCAAAGGGTGTACAGAGGGCGCGCAGAGAACAGAAGACTCCTGCCCAATGAAGCGGGTAGCAGTCCTTCACTTGTCTTGCTGCCTCCCCCACACTAGTTAATGTCGACATCACATAAGTAGGCAGTGAAGAACTGCGATTAGAGTGACGCAAGCCAGACACTTAAAAGCCTTCATGCTATCGAACTACCTACTGTGGATTAATCTGCACATGAACAGAGATTACTAGTGAAACACACATTCAACATTAATGAGTATTTTTGTAAAATGTTGAAAGTACTTCTGTAGGCTTTAAGTTACATGATTATGAATGGAGTGAAGATACTTAAAATTCAAATTCAATCCTTAAAAATATGGCCCAATTAATTTTTTTAGATGAAATCCATTTCTAATGTTTGCTTCCAAATATAGAAAAAAATTATCACATTTTAAAAACGTTTAGTCACATATTAAAGTAAATATTTGAAGAAAAACATTAATTTACAAGAGCCTTGATACTACAACATGGTAGGCGAAGTGTAATATGCAATAAATAACTAAATAAATGCAAAAGAATTTTTAATCTTCATAAAAAATTCGGTAGTTAATTATGACCAAAAATTTGTGTTGAAGAAATTTTCGGTTAATTTAGAAGCTAACCTAAAAAAAACATATTAGAGGCAGCTTTTCAAATAAGACAATGTGATGATCTAAAGAGCCAAAATTCAGCACGTGGTCTTTAGTGTAATCCTGTAGGACATCAAACTTGACAGAATTAACGTTAAACACTAGGCTCTGGTCTCGTAACATTTTTCTTTAGGCCATTAAAATTTTGCACAGCTTTCTTTAACGCATCTTACTGATCTATTTAAGAGATGGTCTATGGATTCCCTCCGCCCTAACGACTGTGGTGCGGCTTCGATTATTTGAGCGAATGAAGGAGTGCAGTTTGTTGGTGCGCACGGGGTTCCTTATTATACTAAGCGGAGCAATAAAATATTTATACGCCATATTGGTTTCAGATAATGACATTTCTTACCCAAATGGTATCGTTCCTTATTTAAATTTCTTTTGCAAAGATATAACAATAACACATCTTTTTAAATACTAGGTATATCATTTGTCTTTGAATGTTTCTAGTAAGGGGAAAGGTTGCATTAAAACATTTTATAGGCATACGGCACTGTTAGTTTTTACTGTTTGTCAAAGTTTCATTTCTGGGTTTAACTTTACGTTGCGTTGTTGTTGTGTTGTGTAAATTATTGGTTTTGTACCATTGTTGGGTTCGTGTGTTTGTCGCTGTGTTTTGTTTTGTCTATTCTTTATGTTTTTATTGCAACGGTTTTGTCGTTGTCAACCGACAATGTTCGTCTTGGTCATGATAATTTTTTTCCCCGGCTTATTTCTTCCACGGAAATCTCTGTGCTGTTTGTTCATTTAAAATTTATTACGGCAGATTTTGGTGTTTTTTCTGTGAATTTGTGTAATTCATTAATCTTATATGGTTTTCAATTAGTGTGGTTTCTCTACGACGTATTTTCACTGAGAACCAACAATAGAGTAATCGAAAATAATGTTAAAATCAATACGAAATTATGCCGTTCAACATATAGTTGTACGCATTATCAAAGATAATTATAATTACAAAAAAAATTAATTGTACTAGCATGTTATTATTATATTAAAATGCTAAATAAAGTTTATAGAGATGTCTCAAAAGTAGTGTACCAATTTAAAAAACAGATACTATAGTTAATAATGCAGTTACAACGGAAATGTTTATATCACTTTACAGCTTATAGTCAGGGGTTTATTCATGAAAAACAACATTCGGCATAACCATTCACATCTTGGCAGTGACGAATCCTTAGCGCTACATGTTGCATGACCTTCGCCAAGATTTCTTGAGAAATGTCGAGGATTGCCATGCGAATGTTGTCATTGAGGGTAGCAAGTGTCCGCGGTTTATTTCTGTAGACATTGTTCTTGAGAAAACCCCCTTAGAAAGATATCGGGGGTGGTGAGATCCGGTGACCTCGGTGGCCAGTTAATGTCTCCATTACCCGACAATGCTTTCTCCAAGCTAAATTTCTAAAACGAATGGCCTGAGAAATGTTGAACTGAAAATGGCGGTCCTCGGTTGCTACCCCCTCCCTGTATCCGCACGCGCGCGAGGAACGAGGGCGATGATAATTGAAGCGACCGACCCCGGCGGCGCTTTTCATTTCCCGAGAACACGGCGAGGCGAGATAGCAGCGGCGGCCAGCCGCGGCAATGAAGACAGATGAAGATGCATTTGCCCGGAGAGCTCGGGAGATGGCTGAGCAGTTGCATTTAGATGCTGGTCCGCGAGAATAACGAACATGAGCGAAAAAAATAATTATCCTGTCCCGTATCGGACGGACAGTTTACTATGTTTCAGTGATGTCCACCAGACTTTAACAACTTATTCCATCGTTTTTCGCATTAGTTAATACATTTTATTTCAACTCGTCTGCAAGTTTTATTGTTCAATACCTCCTGCGAATATTATTTCATATTTTTCACGTCATAAAAACGCTTCCTTCAATTTTTATCATTCAACATTTAGGAGAAGTTAAACGTCAAAGGAAACCTGGTCGAAAGAAAACAGTGCGTGAGAAACCGCTATCATTTTATTTTGACCAAAAACTGTCTCACATTGAGCAACGTTTGGACTGGGGTGTTGTGAAAACAGGTCATATTATTTTACCGTCATTTTAGAAACTAATTTTTCTGTTCCCTAGAGCAACATTTTAGCAGGAAACAAATTTGTTAAAATAAAAAAACAAATTCTATGTCTGTAGCTTGTTATTAAATTCAAATAAATATTAGACTCTTTCACAAGTATTCAAAATAAATACTTTCTTAGTCAAATAAATGTTTTGATTCTGTTTATCAGAGGCGTTAACATAAAAAAAAAACTAATTCATAATGTCAATGATGGCGTTATCTTCATTAGTAATGAAACAGGCTGGTGTTTTGCAACATTTTAACTGATACATTTAAGCGATATTATGTTAAAAATTAATTTATAATGTGTGATATTATAATTTTTCAATTATCTATGAATATATTAAAACTACAGATATAAAAACGTTGCACTCATCGAAAATACAAATATATATATATATATATATATATATATATATATATATATATATATAATAACCACTTTAAAACTTTCTATAATGTTTACATAAACCAATACTAATATTTGATTGATAAATTTTTATAGTCTGATGTTTTAGTTATGCACTTTGGTAATAAAATACGTACTATTATTATAATTGTTTGTTCTGTATCATAAATAATCTGATAATTGCATGTTTCAAAACTTATTGGTTAGTATTTTCAAGAATGTTTTCACTTTTAATTGCAGTTGTTTAATAAAAATTAGAGCAAGATTTGTTTCAGGAAAGTAACTTTACATCTCCCACAAAAATCTTCAATATTTTAAATATTTCATTGCCATGTTTATTTCAAAATGCTGGATGAGTGTAATTTTAACAAAACGATTTTTAAATAAACAGCAGTAGTATATATTGGCCAGTCTGGTGACTGGCTTCTAGCTTGAGGATGGAGGATGGGATCGGCCATCTTGGAATATGACGTCACGGTGGTCATCTTGGATTACCTAGACCTTGGCCTTTCACCTTGACCTTGACCTTGACCTCTGCTGCCATCTGGATACACTTTCTTCGATTCTGCCATTTTTAATTTCACAACCAGTATTTTGTAATTAGAGTATTCCGCCACTTTTTAAATCATGTCAACGTGGCAAATTTTGCTATGGGCGCCATCTAAAAAAACCGTAATTTTAATCAGAAAAATAAAGAAGAAAACTTCTTAATCAAATTTTTTTTATAATATGTTTATAGAATCCACTGGCAGACTAACGTCCCACCACTAAAGCGAAGGTATATATCGCCAGCAAGTATGTCGTTATGTCCGCCAACTTGTTTTCGTCTGCTGGAGGCCACCATCTTGTTATTGTCTGCCAGAGGATGCTGCCACCATATTAGTTAAAATTTTACCCGCTAGAGTGTACTTATTAGGTATCTATTGCCGGATTTCTGCCATATTGGATGCCATATTGAAAATTCATAATTTTTAAAGTAAAAATACGGGAAATATTCAAAAATTCGTAAAAAAAATTGCAATTAATTAATTAATTAATTAATTAATTAATTTGTTCTATCGACATCCAGACTTGGTTTGATACTTTAACGGTGCAAAAAATGTATTTTAGACAAAAAATACTTATTTCAGAAATCATGATCAAAATCCTAAAAGCGGATTAACTTCCTCATCTACAAGCCTTCAGTAAGCTGATATGGCCGCCATCTTAGAAATTTGTATTTATTCGCCCATAATTTCGGAAAAAATTATTAATAATATACTGATTAATTCGATTTGTATCCATCCTTGGTCGATGCAAAAACGTTAATTTAATTTAAAATACCACAAATTTATTGATACCATTAAAAAAAATTCTTTTACAAAAAAAACATAACATAAATTCTACTCTACTACAAGTACAAAAACATAATTAAAGATTCTAACAGTAGTATACGAATGTATGTTCTGGAACATAGCTTCTGGCTGTGGAGCGGGGAGCCGAGCCACATCTCTGACGTCACGTCCACCTCTGACGTCACAGCGGCCATCTTGGATGACCTTGACCTTGACCTTTGACCTTGACCTTGAATTTGATCCTCAAAAATCGCCAAAAATGACCAAAATTGGGCAAAAATTGCCCAAAATTCCTCAAAAATCGCCAAAATTTCAATTTTTTTGAAAAAAATTTCCGCCAAAAAATCTCAAATAATTCCACAGTTCAAAAATTAGGATTTCGAAAATCCTCAAAAGTCGCTTTGCCCTAGAAAAAACGAAAACTCCTAAAAGCGGCTTAAAACTCCTAAGAGCTAGCCGCTTATAAGCCGCCGACCTTGAAAATAAGGATGTCATGGCAGCCATATTGGATGATGATGTCACCGTTGCAAATTTTGTTACGCCCGCCATCTTTAAATTTTTTATTTATTATCCGATTTTAATGAAATTTTTTTTAAAATTTATAAAAAAATTTAAATAATATAAATTTAATAAAATATTTATAAAAAACATACTTTTTAGACACGGAGTTCGGAGTCCTCGGTTCGAACCCGAAGAGTGCAAAAAAATTAAAAATGGCTACCGATCCTTCCCTCTCAGTGGACGCAGGCAGACTGACCCCCACCACTTATGTCAAAGTATACATATCTTCACCTAGTATGACGTCATGTCCGCCATCTTGAAATTTGGACGCCATCTTGAAAATCTTTATTTATTATCCGATTTTAATGAAAAAAACTCCAAAATTCATCAAAAAATTAACGTATTTGAATTCTGTTTGATTATATCGATGTACGTCCTTGGTTCGATTCCCGGCGAGAGTAAACGGTTGATCCTTCCTCCATGAAAGCTACCTAGACTGATCTACCATCTCCAGTACCAAGGTATATATCATCAACTGGTATGATATCATGTCCGCCATCTTGTATTCATCCGCTGGAGACCGTCATCTTGTTTTCATCTGCTAGAGTGTGCCGATACCATGTAGTATAATTTTATGTTCACCATACCTTTGTCCTGAACTGTTGACATTGAACTTTGACTTTGACCATGAACTTTGACCTTGACCTTGAAATTTGACCTTGACCTTGAAATTTGACCGTGACATTGAAATTTGACTTTGTCCTTGAAATTTGACTTTGTCCTTGTCGACCATCATGGATCCGACATTTTATGTTCAGTACATGCTACCAGGAGCTACCACCTGCCAGAGTACTCCATCTTGTGTGTGTACTTGTATTATGGAGTACATTTCCATCTGGTTAATTTTATTCTAACCCGCTACAGTGCAGTAATCATTTATTACCGAGGTGCCCCCGCCATCTTGAAATTCGACCGCCATCTTGAAATCATGTAATAATGTAGCTAGAAAAGCGGGAAAAAATCCAAAATTCATTAAATAAATAACTCATTAACTTACATATTGATTCGATCCGCTCCCGTCCTTGGTTCGATACCCGATCGATGCAATAATGTTTAATTTTATGAAAAAATAATAATTTCAATATACCATGTTCATCATTCTTAAAGAGACTTTAAAACCTCTACTAACATCATCCTATCAGACATCAAGACCACCATATTGGAAATTCATAATTGTAATGTTGGAGATTCGTGAAAAAGTTCAAAATTCATTAAATAAATTTGTAATCTATATACTGATTGATTAAATCGACTAAGGTCCTTGGTTCAATCCCTGGCCGATACAAATCAACTTTAATTTTAAAAAAGTACCAGAAAAGTGTAAGGTTCGTGAAATAAAACACCTCAAAGTCTTTTACAAACATAATATTTATTACACAATTTCTATCCTACTACAGAATCACTTGCGAAAGCCAGCAATCTTATAAACATTTAGCCCTGCATAGACGTGCATCGACTACTTCTTAGCTCCAAATGGCTACAAATGCTTCAAAAGGCTCCAAATGCTCCAACAGCTCCAAAAAAAGGCTCCAAATGCTCCAATAACCACCAAATGCTTAACACAGCTCCAAATGGCTCCAAATGCTCCAAACGGCCTCCAAATGCTTGACAGCCTCCAAATGCTTGACTGCTCCAAACGGCTCCAAATGCTCCAAATGTCTCCAAATTGCTTCAAATGCTCCAAACGGCTCCAAATGCTCCAAATTGCTCCAAATGTTCCAAACGGCTCCAAATGCTCCAAATGCTCCAAATGCTCCAAACAGCTCCAAATGCTCCAAACGGCTCCAAAAGCTCCAAGTGTCTCCAAATGCTCCAAACGGCTCCAAATTGCTCCAAATGTTCCAAACGGCTCCAAATGCTCCAAATGCTCCAAATGCTCCAAACAGCTCCAAATGCTCCAAACAGCTCCAAAAGCTCCAAATGTCTCCAAATGCTCCAAACGGCTCCAAATGCTCCAAATGTCTCCAAAAGGCTCCAAATGCTCCAAACGGCTCCAAATGCTCCAAATGCTCCAAATGTCTCCAAAAGGCTCCAAATGCTTCAAAAGGCTCCAATTGCTCCAAACGGCCTCCAAATGCTCCAAATGGCTCCAAATGCTCCAAATGGCTCCAAATGCTCCAAATGGCTCCAACAGCTCCAAAAGGCTCCAAATGCTTCAAAAGGCTCCAATTGTTCCAAGAGCTCCATCTTCAATTGATTCCAATTACTTTTCTTATCGAACTTGGCATGGTTACTAACATGTCTTTATTAGTATACATTTTGACTGGCAGTGGTAACGTATTTTGCACCTTTAAGTTATAAGTTTTATTTAGAAATCAGATTTCGATAAATGGTAGATACCATTTGGAAAGAAAATATATTAATTTATCTTCAAGTTTATACACATTTAATTTAAGCCATTATTGTATGTAGCCAGCTTCCCTCAGTTCTTTGAGTATGAAGGATATTTCTTTAATGTTCGAATAGTTTCCTGCACAAAGCGATCCATGTAGTAGTCGTAGCCTGTCAAGCAATATGTTAGGATCTTCCCATGAGGTATAATCAAACTCTTCTGCTGCGTTCATCATCCTTGCATGTTTATAATAAATATTATTATCTCTGGTGTCTATCGTTTTAACACCAACCTCAAGGTCACTTTCGTCATCGTGACAGTGATTATCACAAGCTTGATCAGGATAATTTATTTTATTACGACGTTTCCATCGTTTTGGTCTCAAACCACCATCACAGTCTTCGCTCTTGCATGCTTTTGGTGCTTCAGCACAGTACTCAATCATGTCAGCCTTAGATGTGTCAGCACAGTCTTCGTTCACGCCAGCTTCTGATGTGTCACCACAGTCTTCAATCATGTCAGCACCACAAACTTGATCAGGATAATTTATTTTATTACGTCGTTTCCATCGTTTTGGTCTCAGACCGCCATCACAGTCTTCGATCTTGCCTGCTTTAGGTGCTTCAGTACAGTACTCAATCATGTCAGCCTTAGATGTGTCAGCACAGTCTTCGTTCACGCCAGCTTCTGATGTGTCACCACAGTCTTCAATCATGTCAGCACCACAAACTTGATCAGGATAATTTATTTTATTACGTCGTTTCCATCGTTTTGGTCTCAGACCGCCATCACAGTCTTCGATCTTACCTGCTTTAGGTGCTTCAGTACAGTACTCAATCATGTCAGCCTCAGATGTGTCACCACAATCTTCAATCATGCACGCTTCAGATGATTCATCATAGTCTTCGACCTTGTAAGCTTCAGATGGTTCTCCATCATTCTCATTTTCATGGAGACGACTAGATATTGGAGTAAATATATTTTCATTTCTAATGTGGTTACAACTTCCTTCGTTTGTTTTAGATTTTAAATTATTATCTTGATCTAGATCAGTAATTTTAGCATTAGCTTTTTCGCCTTCGTTCCTCTTCCGCGATGTTGTAGCCCAGTCTTCGTTATCTTTATTCATGTTAATTGTACAGGTCTTGTAATGTCTATCCAAGTAATATCTTCTACCAAAGGATTTCTGACACTGACTGCAATGAAATGGTTTTTGACAAGGACCCAAATTACACTCGCTTCTCTCATGTCGTTTAGCATTCTTTCTCAAGGTAAACACCTTGCTACAGTATCTACAGTGATGACGTTTCGATACAGCGTCAGATCCTAAATCGGAATTCATATTAGTTACCGAGACTAATGCCAGATGCAAACTAAGAGTTTTAAATTAGATATATTACTTAAATAGAATTTTTTAATTATTTCATCAGCGAGAATTAATTTATCTCATTCAAAGGTACTTTTTGCAAGTAGTTCTGCTTTTCAACAACAGATGTCGCCACATGTTACTTGCAGGTAAATAATATTTAGTTCTTTTATGCGGGATGCGGGATGCTCACTAACGATCGAAATAGAACGATGGCTTCGCTAGACTCCAAGGAGAAGGAAGTTCGTCCATCCTGTTAGTGCTTCTTAGATTTCTCAGAAATTATTTGACTGAGTAATGATAATTTTTTTTTTTAATTTCCGCCTGATAAAAATATTACAAGTAATGATTGAGTAGCAGAAATTCACTAATTATATGCAACCTTGAATAAAAAATGACATGCTTCATTAAGTAAAAAAATCCTTCATGCAGAGATAAATTCCTCATCAGTAACCAGAAGCACTCGGAGAAAACCATCAGATGTATGGTCAGGAATAATCAGAAGCACCCAGTGAAAACCATCAAAATATTGTCAAGAATAATCAGGAGCACACGGAGAAATCCATCAAAATATTGTCAAGAATAATCAGGAGCACACGGAGAAATCCACCATAATACTGTCAAGAATAAACGGGAGCACACGGGGAAAACCGCCATAATATTGACAAGAATAATCGGAAGCACACGTAGAAAACTGCCACAAGTTTTCTTTGATATCATAAAATTTCAGGAAAAAATAATAAAAAATAAAAATAAATTAATAAAAAATTTAAAAAAATAAAATAAAAAATACATAAACAGATTCTGCTAGCTTGTGAACTTCTCATTGTTGAGCAAAGATATAGTTCTAGTACAAGCCAGAATTTTATGTATTTTTTATTTTATTTTTTTAAATTTTTTATTAATTTATTTTTATTTTTTTTTATTTTTTCCTGAAATTTTATGATATCAAAGAAAACTTGTGGCGGTTTTCTCCGTGTGCTTCCGATTATTCTTGTCAATATTATGGCGGTTTTCTCCGTGTGCTCCCGTTTATTCTTGACAGTATTATGGTGGATTTCTCCGTGTGCTCCTGATTATTCTTGACAATATTTTGATGGATTTCTCCGTGTGCTCCTGATTATTCTTGACAATATTTTGATGGTTTTCACTGGGTGCTTCTGATTATTCCTGACTATACATCTGATGGTTTTCTCCGAGTGCTTCTGGTTACTGATGAGGAATTTATCTCTGCATGAAGGATTTTTTTACTTAATGAAGCATGTCATTTTTTATTCAAGGTTGCATATAATTAGTGAACTTCTGCTACTCAATCATTACTTGTAATTTTTTTATCAGGCGAAAATTAAAAAAAAAAAATTATCATTACTCAGTCAAATAATTTCTGAGAAATCTAAGAAGCACTAACAGGATGGACGAACTTCCTTCTCCTTGGAGTCTAGCGAAGCCATCGTTCTATTTCGATCGTTAGTGAGCATCCCGCATCCCGCATAAAAGAACTAAATATTATTTACCTGCAAGTAACATGTGGCGACATCTGTTGTTGAAAAGCAGAACTACTTGCAAAAAGTACCTTTGAATGAGATAAATTAATTCTCGCTGATGAAATAATTAAAAAATTCTATTTAAGTAATATATCTAATTTAAAACTCTTAGTTTGCATCTGGCATTAGTCTCGGTAACTAATATGAATTCCGATTTAGGATCTGACGCTGTATCGAAACGTCATCACTGTAGATACTGTAGCAAGGTGTTTACCTTGAGAAAGAATGCTAAACGACATGAGAGAAGCGAGTGTAATTTGGGTCCTTGTCAAAAACCATTTCATTGCAGTCAGTGTCAGAAATCCTTTGGTAGAAGATATTACTTGGATAGACATTACAAGACCTGTACAATTAAGATGAATAAAGATAACGAAGACTGGGCTACAACATCGCGGAAGAGGAACGAAGGCGAAAAAGCTAATGCTAAAATTACTGATCTAGATCAAGATAATAATTTAAAATCTAAAACAAACGAAGGAAGTTGTAACCACATTAGAAATGAAAATATATTTACTCCAATATCTAGTCGTCTCCATGAAAATGAGAAAGATGGAGAACCATCTGAAGCTTACAAGGTCGAAGACTATGATGAATCATCTGAAGCGTGCATGATTGAAGATTGTGGTGACACATCTGAGGCTGACATGATTGAGTACTGTACTGAAGCACCTAAAGCAGGTAAGATCGAAGACTGTGATGGCGGTCTGAGACCAAAACGATGGAAACGACGTAATAAAATAAATTATCCTGATCAAGTTTGTGGTGCTGACATGATTGAAGACTGTGGTGACACATCAGAAGCTGGCGTGAACGAAGACTGTGCTGACACATCTAAGGCTGACATGATTGAGTACTGTACTGAAGCACCTAAAGCAGGCAAGATCGAAGACTGTGATGGCGGTCTGAGACCAAAACGATGGAAACGACGTAATAAAATAAATTATCCTGATCAAGTTTGTGGTGCTGACATGATTGAAGACTGTGGTGACACATCAGAAGCTGGCGTGAACGAAGACTGTGCTGACACATCTAAGGCTGACATGATTGAGTACTGTGCTGAAGCACCAAAAGCATGCAAGAGCGAAGACTGTGATGGTGGTTTGAGACCAAAACGATGGAAACGTCGTAATAAAATAAATTATCCTGATCAAGCTTGTGATAATCACTGTCACGATGACGAAAGTGACCTTGAGGTTGGTGTTAAAACGATAGACACCAGAGATAATAATATTTATTATAAACATGCAAGGATGATGAACGCAGCAGAAGAGTTTGATTATACCTCATGGGAAGATCCTAACATATTGGTTGACAGGCTACGACTACTACATGGATCGCTTTGTGCAGGAAACTATTCGAACATTAAAGAAATATCCTTCATACTCAAAGAACTGAGGGAAGCTGGCTACATACAATAATGGCTTAAATTAAATGTGTATAAACTTGAAGATAAATTAATATATTTTCTTTCCAAATGGTATCTACCATTTATCGAAATCTGATTTCTAAATAAAACTTATAACTTAAAGGTGCAAAATACGTTACCACTGCCAGTCAAAATGTATACTAATAAAGACATGTTAGTAACCATGCCAAGTTCGATAAGAAAAGTAATTGGAATCAATTGAAGATGGAGCTCTTGGAACAATTGGAGCCTTTTGAAGCATTTGGAGCCTTTTGGAGCTGTTGGAGCCATTTGGAGCATTTGGAGCCATTTGGAGCATTTGGAGCCATTTGGAGCATTTGGAGGCCGTTTGGAGCAATTGGAGCCTTTTGAAGCATTTGGAGCCTTTTGGAGACATTTGGAGCATTTGGAGCATTTGGAGCCGTTTGGAGCATTTGGAGCCTTTTGGAGACATTTGGAGCATTTGGAGCCGTTTGGAGCATTTGGAGACATTTGGAGCTTTTGGAGCCGTTTGGAGCATTTGGAGCTGTTTGGAGCATTTGGAGCATTTGGAGCATTTGGAGCCGTTTGGAACATTTGGAGCAGTTTGGAGCATTTGGAGACATTTGGAGCTTTTGGAGCCGTTTGGAGCATTTGGAGCTGTTTGGAGCATTTGGAGCATTTGGAGCATTTGGAGCCGTTTGGAACATTTGGAGCAATTTGGAGCATTTGGAGCCGTTTGGAGCATTTGAAGCAATTTGGAGCCGTTTGGAGCAGTCAAGCATTTGGAGGCTGTCAAGCATTTGGAGGCCGTTTGGAGCATTTGGAGCCATTTGGAGCTGTGTTAAGCATTTGGTGGTTATTGGAGCATTTGGAGCCTTTTTTTGGAGCTGTTGGAGCATTTGGAGCCTTTTGAAGCATTTGTAGCCATTTGGAGCTAAGAAGTAGTCGATGCACGTCTATGCAGGGCTAAATGTTTATAAGATTGCTGGCTTTCGCAAGTGATTCTGTAGTAGGATAGAAATTGTGTAATAAATCTTATGTTTGTAAAAGACTTTGAGGTGTTTTATTTCTCGAACCTTACACTTTTCTGGTACTTTTTTAAAATTAAAGTTGATTTGTATCGGCCAGGGATTGAACCAAGGACCTTAGTCGATTTAATCAATCAGTATATAGATTACAAATTTATTTAATGAATTTTGAACTTTTTCACGAATCTCTAACATTACAATTATGAATTTCCAATATGGTGGTCTTGATGTCTGATAGGATGATGTTAGTAGAGGTTTTAAAGTCTCTTTAAGAATGATGAACATGGTATATTGAAATTATTATTTTTTCATAAAATTAAACATTATTGCATCGATCGGGTATCGAACCAAGGACGGGAGCGGATCGAATCAATATGTAAGTTAATGAGTGATTTATTTAATGAATTTTGGATTTTTTCCCGCTTTTCTAGCTACATTATTACATGATTTCAAGATGGCGGTCGAATTTCAAGATGGCGGGGGCACCTCGGTAATAAATGATTACTGCACTGTAGCGGGTTAGAATAAAATTAACCAGATGGAAATGTACTCCATAATACAAGTACACACACAAGATGGAGTACTCTGGCAGGTGGTAGCTCCTGGTAGCATGTACTGAACATAAAATGTCGGATCCATGATGGTCGACAAGGACAAAGTCAAATTTCAAGGACAAAGTCAAATTTCAATGTCACGGTCAAATTTCAAGGTCAAGGTCAAATTTCAAGGTCAAGGTCAAAGTTCATGGTCAAGGTCAAAGTTCAATGTCAACAGTTCAGGACAAAGGTATGGTGAACATAAAATTATACTACATGGTATCGGCACACTCTAGCAGATGAAAACAAGATGACGGTCTCCAGCGGATGAATACAAGATGGCGGACATGATATCATACCAGTTGATGATATATACCTTGGTACTGGAGATGGTAGATCAGTCTAGGTAGCTTTCATGGAGGAAGGATCAACCGTTTACTCTCGCCGGGAATCGAACCAAGGACGTACATCGATATAATCAAACAGAATTCAAATACGTTAATTTTTTGATGAATTTTGGAGTTTTTTTCATTAAAATCGGATAATAAATAAAGATTTTCAAGATGGCGTCCAAATTTCAAGATGGCGGACATGACGTCATACTAGGTGAAGATATGTATACTTTGACATAAGTGGTGGGGGTCAGTCTGCCTGCGTCCACTGAGAGGGAAGGATCGGTAGCCATTTTTAATTTTTTTTGCACTCTTCGGGTTCGAACCGAGGACTCCGAACTCCGTGTCTAAAAAGTATGTTTTTTATAAATATTTTATTAAATTTATATTATTTAAATTTTTTTATAAATTTTAAAAAAAATTTCATTAAAATCGGATAATAAATAAAAAATTTAAAGATGGCGGGCGTAACAAAATTTGCAACGGTGACATCATCATCCAATATGGCTGCCATGACATCCTTATTTTCAAGGTCGGCGGCTTATAAGCGGCTAGCTCTTAGGAGTTTTAAGCCGCTTTTAGGAGTTTTCGTTTTTTCTAGGACAAAGCGACTTTTGAGGATTTTCGAAATCCTAATTTTTGAACTGTGGAATTATTTGAGATTTTTTGGCGGAAATTTTTTTCAAAAAAATTGAAATTTTGGCGATTTTTGAGGAATTTTGGGCAATTTTTGCCCAATTTTGGTCATTTTTGGCGATTTTTGAGGATTAAATTCAAGGTCAAGGTCAAAGGTCAAGGTCAAGGTCATCCAAGATGGCCGCTGTGACGTCAGAGATGGACGTGACGTCAGAGATGTGGCTCGGTTCCCCGCTCCACAGCCAGAAGCCATGTTCCAGAACATACATTCGTATACTACTTCTAACATTACTCAAACTGCTACTCTCGAATTAAAGCGAGGTGGGAAGCCCCACCACTTGACGTAGGATAGACCACTTCTTCGTTTGATAATCTTCTACACCAAATATGTATCAGGATACATCGGCGTAGATGCCATCACGAATAGGCTTGTGTTTCAAATCTTCACGAACATGTGTCAAACGGAAAAGTTCGGGACTCCAATTCGCAGTAAAACATTTCTTGACGGTGCCTTACTTGGAGATTCACACAATGTCACCGATGTTAGCTTTACGTTTTCGTGGATATTTCTTCTTTGTGTTGGATAAAATTGTTAGAAGCAAGTTATCATCCTTTATGTTTTTAGGCTTCATTTTCGTGGTAGAATGTACTGTGGAGTTGTATTCGCTTATTAGTTTCGTTAAGATATCAATCCATTTGTAATTTCCGTTAGCCATGAAACTGCCACCACATCTTGGTGCACAAAGTTCTGATAAAACTTTCGACAATGCAGGCTATGACATGACTAAATTATCATAAGTATTTGATACCATATTTCTTCATCATTGCGTTGAAGGTCGCATTGTATAATTCTTTACCGAGATACATTTGCAAGCACGAAGGTACTCGTACATCACGCAAAATATTGGCCATGGCCTTGGCTACGTCGGTTGCAGTCTTCCATTTCATAGGTCTGGCCCAAGCGAACTTGCCACACATATTGATGACCGTCAACGTGTACTTGAAATATGTTTTCAATTGGTAATATGTTATAATCTCAACAAGGTCCGCCTGGAAAAAATCATCATTTACGCAAAGTACGACTTTGCGAAGAAGGTATTTTCGTATTGCAGAAGCATGAAGTTCACGAGCGATTCTGGATCGACTCATTGTATGTAGCCGGCTTCTCTCACTTCTTTGAGTATGGAGACTATCTCGTTCATGTGGGAATAGTTTCCTTAATTAAGCGAAGTATTCAGAAGTCTAAGACGATCAAATAATTCATTGGGGTTGTACCAATACACAAAGTTATAGTTCCGACAACTTTATAGCTTTCGTAATCCTTCACCATGTACTGCTAGTTCAATGAATAGATAAGCTAGACTGTGTACTTTTTAATGATATTCATCTTCATATATGCCACTTTACAAATTTTTATTTATTTGTACCTTTGTAAATCTTCGTGAGAATAGCCTTTAGGCTCCCTGCGAAACACTTATTCATACAGACCCGGAGTCCTGTGTGTTTTGAACTCTTACCTATTCGTACAGACCCGGAGTCCTGTGTGTTTTGAACTCTTAGTTATTCGTTCAGACCCGGAGTCCTGTGTGTTTTGAACTCTTACTTATTCGTACAGACCCGGAGTCCTGTGAGTTTTGAGCTCTTCTACGCGCACATTATTTCCTGGTAAAAAGTTTATTTCTTAAGCACTTAGGAAACACTTATTATGCTTTTGGTACACTCCATAGGTCGTGTCAAAATTCCGACTCGTGAAGGATCTCAGGTATGCCCAGACCATTGCATGAAATTGGTGTCCTCATTTCCGTAATTTGGTCTTGTGCGTAGACTATGTACTCCTAAAGTCCTCTTCTTATCGATCTGCCTCATATGTTCTCTTCTTTACAGTATACATTCCGTCATATACTTTTGTCTTCACATTGTTAGTTGGATCTTCCTTAGGTTTAAGTTCATAAAGACCACTAGTAATTGGTTTAAATATCTCTTCATTTTTTATTTCATGTGTTAGTCTGGCTCGTCTAACGAGTAGATATTTTTCACGAACAGACTGTATATCTCGATAAAGGTCATTGGCCAATTCCGACATTCTACTGAAAATATATTGCATGATTTCCTATACACTTTTGTTCTTCCGCAGAAAATTCATTCTTGTTTTTGGCAGGATCTGTTTTGGTTGTCAAGTAAGTGATGCATTCAGACTACTTTGGATAGTCCACAAATCGTAGCGCCTTTGTGCATTCGATACTTCGATCATGTCGCGAATGCGAGAATCCGAGGCTTCCACTCGCTGTTCGATTACTGGCAGGTACTCTAGTTATTCTTGTTTACAATTTCTAATTTTTAGCCAGTAGTGAAATGTATTTACTGGTTTCGGTATCGCAAGACTTGAGAAAATTACGTAAGTCTTGACTGCTACGACAGAATTTCGAAATGATTCTTTGACTCATGTTTGACGCGCCGAAGGAGGGACCACATCTGCATAATCATTAAGTAGAAAATACGCCAGGACATCCACTTAATGTATAACCGTAGCTAGACGCTCGTACTACATGTGCTGCAATGATTTGGAATAGAGGTACACATTTACGAACTTAAGAGACGTTTGGTTCTTCCAGCAAACTCAGTATAGCACACATTTTGCCGCAATTTGACGGGTCAGCCATTATGCATCGTACAGCCTTGTCACGATTCGCGGGCACTTAATACATGATCTTGCGTAATCCGCACGGGCGAGCCAAATTATTGCTTGACGATTTAATATGTAATGGTGAAATTGAATACAAGCAAACATTTATACTTTCTGCTCAATTGTGCGTAATTATTCGAAGAGGTGAGAACAAAAATCATATCGGTGCCTGAATTGTGAACTCGCTGAGAAACAATCTGCCTTTCGTATGGATATACGCGAGCAGTAAACATAATGCCCATCAATGTCACAAGAATAAATTGTTATTTGGTGATTGTAACTTATCGAAACGGAAGACTAAACAAAATTCTGCAAGAGTTCCCGCCAGGATTAAGATAGTTTAAGTGCCACAAAGTATAATTGACGTACCAGTCGTCGTGAAGTGCGCACATGAAGTCGTCATCAGAATCGTTGACCAGAGAGGACGCTTGGTGAATTTTCGAAACGAGAATTCACATAACGTCTGCACTTGAAGCGATGGGCATATTGTTTGTGACACCAAACAGTTATAAAGAAATAACATTGGCGTGCAAAAGACCATTTCTCTTGTAGATGTCAGTGCATCAACACCTGATAGCTTAAAGCAATATGAAAATGGAACTGCACGATTGCCAGCCTTTCCTGCTCGCACCGTACACACTATATACAGAAGTACGAATTGCTATACAGCATCGGGATATCTGAACTTTACTTTCGCAGGCATTTATAGATATAATAGGCATGCTGAAAAAACAAATGTCATGTTTCTTACAACGACGACCATATACTGCAATGGTTTTCTTTACCTAATCAAGGACATTACATATGTGTCCAATATCGTCGAGGTAGACCAAACGAGAAATGTAGACACAACATCTGCTATGAAAAATTAACTTTAGCTCATGTCAAAAGTAATGTCTGTTTTAAGATGGCTGGCTGTGCCCTCGTGGATAAATATAAACTTCCTGTTATTACCGAAAGACTGTTAGAAGAATGTGTTCCTTTGTCCATGCTTTTTGGATTTGCTGAAGACAAACATATGTTCATAATAACACATGTCTACAACTGAAATCTTGATTTGATAAAAGTGGTTAATCTTTTTGTTTTTGGATGTGCTGAAAAGAAAATGATGTCCGTTTTTTCTCCAATAAGTGTATTCATACTAGTAAATAATAATTAAGGATATATCGGGGTAAATAAAAAAATATATGCAAAAAAGAACCTATTCAAATACACCCCAATAAGCATAGGAACCCCTGAAGTTCCAAGGCGTTAATAAAAAAAGGAAAATAAAAGGTAACTGGTTCAGTTTTAAATAAGAATCTATATTCTACTACTATGCATTCCATTAAGCATAGGAAGCTTTATAATCCCATAATAGCAGGTGTGTAGCATACCTATACAGTAAACTCCCTATTATCCGCGCATGCCAAGAAAAAATTGCACATATGTAAATCTGTATTATAAGGTAAAACCTTATTAGAAATATTCTTTAATTTGTTTTATATTTTCTATGGTAATAATCACTCATTAACTTTATGCTATGCCTGTGATTATTTCATCAGCGATGAGAAATTTTTATAATCCATAGGCAGTTCACAGCAATATAATTAAAAACATTTTATTTTCACTTGTGCTATGGAAATAAGTTGAAGAGTTAAATTTTTTTTGGCTCGTACATAGTTACGATTAAAAATGGTTCTAGAAGGGGGAATCTTGCAATTATTCTGAGGTGACAGACACGAAATTCATAGTCTTGTGTTATTTTGGTTGTTTTGCACCGCTAAATGATTGAAATGCTTCGCTGCCATGAGTTGAATAGCAAGCTGAACTCGTGGTGTTATAGTTATGCGGATATTTTTTTAATATCGTACCATTTCAAGAAGTCTCAACATGGACTTTACTTTAGTCCAAGTAATTAGCTGGAGGAAGTTGATATAAACTCTATATTGTTCGTACGCACTCATATTTCTACGAAATATGCAACATTTAAAAGTTATTGTACGTTGGAGTGCTAATATTTCATGAACTGTGTTATAAGTACAAAGTTAAATGATGAGGCGCTCTTTGCTTGAACTGATATAAGTTAGTGTATGAAATTGGTGGAAGTACAATTATTCAGCGTCTAGCTATAAGAAGCGGCGCTCTTATTCGTCTGGGAATAGAATACGTCGCAAATGTTCCTCATTGCACGAGCCTGATCTACGCCCGTACCAAGACACGAAGGATCGGCATCCCGAGAAATGTCGAGGACCAAAAATGCGTTGGAATATATTGAAGTTTCCCTACGGAAGTGTTTAGATTGACTGCCTCTGTATCTCATATCGCAAGAATTATTTGATCGGCAGCATTGTATGTTTCAAGGTTTTTTTATGTTCTTACAATGTTCAACTCAAGGTATTTTGTCTTAGGATTTAAGTAAGTGTTCCATGTGTAGTACTTAGTTAAGTAGTTTTAGTGTTGGTTGCTAAGGCATTCAAGATATATGTAGCAGCATAACTGAGCATGCTAACAATTCTGAAATCACACTTGTTTTGCCTGCACTCATTAACCTTACAGACCATTGTTAAAGATAATTTTTGCTTTGTCCCACGAAACGCTCAGTGGTTCCTGTAGAATTTTAATAGAATCTCTTATTTATTATGTTATCTGCCAGAGCTAGAACCGAGTGCAACCAATTTGGCTATAAAGTTTAGAGTCATTTGTTTTGCTCTAGTCAACTTATATTTTAGTTGTATTTAACGTAGAGTCATACACGAGACTGCGAAGCAGTACTCAAACATAATTTTTGAATGCCCTCAATTATGAGTTCTGCTTGTTTAATGTGTTACTGGTTCGTAAAGAAGTTGAGACCAACATAATTGCTGTAGCTACTACGATTCTGTTCAGGAAGTTGTCATGTTTTAGTGTTTTGTTTTGGTTTTTCAACAAAATACATTTAACTTCAAGTAATTTATTATTTACGTAACCTCAGAATAGACAGATACTCGATAAGGTGTTCAGAATTTACTTTCACTATACGGCGCCCAAACTTTAATTATTTGCATGAGTATATTTTATCTACCCATAATGCAGGTGTTTCTTAGTGAAGAGCAGAGTCTATTAGGGAATGGTGTATAAATCTCAACACTCGCTCACTCGCCTACACATACAAGGTTCAGGTTATACACAAACAATGCATTCTTCACCACCCCATAGTATTTTATTACAAGTGAGCAAATGTGAACTCTACTGACGAGTGTATTGTGTGTAGTCGGTATACAGTAAAACGCCACAGGTGAACTCAGTGGGAAGGCGCAGATGACTCACGAAGCGGCTTTGCAACACATCGTCGGACTGTTTCACTATTTATAGGAACAAGACTATAATGCGCAGTTGGCTGAAAAACTTATGTTGCGGAAATTCAATCAATTATTAAGAAAAGATGTTTCCAAATCAAGAAAGAAAAGCAAGTGACTGATTGTTTCAAAAAGTTTTAAATTTAAAGAGTTGTGCTTTTTTAGTGTCTAATGAAGTCTCTGAGTACGTACAGTATGTACTGTATCCTTGTTACGAAGTAAGTACCTAGCACTTTTATGTTTACATCACTGAAATATATTATATGTTATTTATTCAGTAAAATACTAAAATTTTAGCATAATTTAATAATTAATTGTAACTTTTACTGTACATAAATTTGTAGATTTTTAAATTCAAATTAATGTTTTCTTTTTTCCCCATTTTTGGCTGTTTTGAGGATTATCCGCGATTTTCACTATCCGCGGTGGGCTTGCCACTTAATTCCGCGGATAATCGGAAGTGTACTGTATGCATATAATATACATGGAAAGTGTAGTGTTCGTTCTCATTTGAATGTTTGGTAATATGTTTAACATTAAATACAATAACATAAAATAACGTAAAATTCAATACAAATACAAAATACAATAGAGTATAATCAACAATAAGTAATAAATTCTAAAATTACTCATCCTCAGTAGGTGTTGTAGGCATGAAGTACCAGGCACAACCTGTACAGACAGGAACTTCGATAAAAGGACACAATCGGCTGACAGTTTTTAGGTTTTTCTATGTTGAACAATACCAAATATATAAGTCCATACTCATATGAGAGTGGCAGAGTACACAATCATTTCATTTAAAACATTTTTTTTGGAAAGTTCTGCGTGGGCGCCTCCGTGTAAAGAACGCTTTAGATGAATTACAATGTAGCATCCAACAATAGTCCGCTAGCATATTCATGTTCCACCTACCTTTATACCTACGTTCTATCTCCTTGATGTCTTGGTGGAACCGTTCGCCTTGCTCATCACTGAAGTTCCCCAACGAAAAAAGTTCACATGCGAGTGTAAGAAGTGAACCTTTAGACTTATCCTGCATGCCTGTTGTTCAATACGCATGCAACATGCGTTCCACGATACTTATGTAGTTCAGATCCTTCACGTTACAAAGAATCTTCTCTACAACCTCCTTGAAACTATTTCAGGCTTCCTTCTCCTTCTCATCCATGGTCAGAACAAATTGTTGCATC
Source organism: Bacillus rossius redtenbacheri (assembly GCF_032445375.1). Classification (NCBI taxonomy): domain Eukaryota; kingdom Metazoa; phylum Arthropoda; class Insecta; order Phasmatodea; family Bacillidae; genus Bacillus; species Bacillus rossius. The sequence goes on along the minus strand of NC_086338.1, from coordinate 20,041,123 downwards.
TAAACTATTTAGAAATAAACATAGAAAACTATTACAGAAAAAACAAACACTAGCAGTTACAAGTTTATGAACTACAAATTTCTGATACTAATTTATATTTTTTTTACATTCATTTTAATTAGTAGCATTTACAGAAAAAATATACACTACTTGTTACAAGTCTACAAAAACACCATTATTTATGACATTTATTTATGTATCTATTTATTTATTATTTACACATTTATCATTTAATTTATCCATTAAATTAATTATTATTATAAAAAAACACAATCTGTTTCAAATGTAAGTATTGGGTAACTTCATCAATTGAATTCTCAGCACCAACTCCTATCACAGACATGTCACTTCCGTTTGCCTTTTGTTACATATTTGCAAATATATTTTATAGATTATATGGAATGTCTATATTGAACATCGATGTGCTCCTTGGAAGTCTTTGATAGGATTAGTGAATAGGGAACCATCCAACGATTATGAATTCCGATATATTGTTGATTTACTTTTACAATGGTTGATCTTCCGTTACCTGCGGTCGATCGGTGCCGTTAAAGCAGATAACCATAATTCCCGGTAATGGTTTCAGCTATTAATGCCAGTGGATACCGTTTCGAACATTTACCATCCACCATACTTGGTGAATTTGGATTTAGAGTTCCAAATGGGCAATATATAAAGCTTTTGATTACTACCTCATGCAAGCTTGGATCCACTTGTACATCGGGAATTTCTTATTTTTTCAATAAACCAAATCAAGATATGTGCATGAGGCAACCCACATTTCTGCCACTCCACAAAATACATCCAGCAGCTGGTCTCGCCAAACTCGCTGTGTTTCACAATGAAATCCTTTAAAGATTTTAAAATAAATTCAAATTTAATAGATTTTTAAATCAATATGCAAGGTAAAGTGAAACACGTACCAGGGATAGAGACGAGAAAGTAATTATACGTCATCAAAATTGTTATTTATTAGTTTCCTTTGTATAATCGTAAAACCAAAAACAAAAATTTATTTTGAGTGAATATTTGAGTTAAAATTAGTTTTTTTAAAACGTTTGTAATATTGTCGAAGTAGTTATATAATATATAATAGTAATTTAAAAAATGAAATACCACCTTATTTATTTTGAATGTGATAGGATAATGTTTCCACTCAGGAAATATATAAGGTCTATATATATTTTTTATACTGTGAGTTAAATTAACTTCTTAATAGCCAAACTTAAAAAACAGGATTTTTGAGAATCGGTAAAGACCTTTGATAATAATACCACACATAATTTATATTATCTAAATGTAATAAGTAAATATTAATAAAAATATTTCTTAGGCGTTATATTTTTCGCAATTTTATATTAGTGTTTCAAAAATGTAAACTTGAAGACTAAAAAAATAAAAGGTTGTTTCTGCGCTATTAGCTTTTTAACAAATATTTAGGTTGTAGTGTTTCAGGTCACGTAAGTTTGCTCAAAGGTCGCTTAAAGACAATGGCATGTATTAATGTATAGTTTTATTTTTTGAATACTTCCAAACGTTTAAAAACCTTACAAGCAAGCTCACCTTAAACTTGAATGGAGTATATTTTTTTTAACTGTGCACTTTGTAGGATGTGACGTAACTGGAAATATAAAATTTGGTAAAAATAAAAAAAAAATTAAAAGGGTTTTGGGTGTTTAAATGGAATTTAAAATTTTTATTTTATGAATTAAAATTTAACTAAATTAACATTTCACACTAAAACATACTTTTTATGAATAACATAAAGAAATAAGACAAATGTAAGCATGAAATATGAAAAAAGGGAGTTGGTGTGTAAACTTTAGCTCTCTTTCTCTCCTGGAGTGAGATGTAAATTATTTCTGCTAAGATTAAGTTTAAAGCTTGTACTTCATATTTTGTTGTTAACGTCATTGTTTACCAATACTCGCATCATGATAACATCTCTCTTAGTAATTTGAAGATATTAACAAATTATTTTACCATCAGCATTATGGAACTGCTCGTTTGTTTTACTAATTGCTAAACAGACTGAAAACAACTTTATTTCAGACACTACACCCACCGACTAATGCCGCCATGAAAAGAAGTTGGTCATTTCAAAGTTAAATAATATTTTAAAAGTAATAATCTAAGATGATTTACTTGAGCGTTTGTTTGATCAAGTCTAAACATCGTGAAACTGTTCAGGCGGGCACCTACCTAATATAAAAGAACAAGGTCAGTTGATTCCTATTGGTTCATGTGTTTGCGTTAATTTGTTTGCAATGACGAATGGAACAGATCGATAGATATGATGCCGCTGGTTATGTGGAGAGGAGGGCATTTAGAATGGGTGGAGGGGTGGAGCGTAAACATACGAGGGTTGTGTTATATGCCATTCGTTTTCAAGAGGTTGTTTCACAAGCACGCCTCGTGTCCGGACGACTGTGGTTCCACTGCAGCTGTGGAGCTGACAGTGCTACTAATGCTCGAGCCCGTGGAGCTGACGGCGTTACTAATGCTCGAGCCTGAGTAGCTTACCTATATCGCTACAAATGTTCGATCCTGTGGCGCTGACATCGCTACAAATGCTCGCGCCTGTGGAGCTGACAGCGCTACTAATGCTCGAACCCGTGGAACTGACGGCGCTACTAATGCTCGAGCCTGTGGAAATGACGGCGCTACTAATGCTCGAGCCCGTGGAGCTGACGGCGCTACTAATGGTCGAGCCTGTGGAACTTACATCGCTACAAATGCTTGCGCCTGTGGAGCTGACGGCGCTACTAATGCTGAAGCCTGTGGAGCTGACGGCGCTGATAATGCTCGAGCCTGTGGAGCCGACGGCGCTACTAATGCTCGGGCCCGTGGAGCTGACGGCGCTACTAATGCTCGAGCCTGTGGAGCTGACGGTGCTACTAATGCTAGGGCCTGTGAAGGTGACGGCGCTACTAATGCTCGAGCCTGTGGAGCTGACAGCGCTACTAATGGTCGAGCCTGTGGAGCTAACGTCGCTACTAATGCTCGAGCCTGTGGAGCTGACGGCGCTACTAATGATCGAGCCCGTGGAGCTGACGGCGCTACTAATGGTCGAGCCTGTGGAACTTACATCGCTACAAATGCTTGCGCCTGTGGAGCTGACGGCGCTACTAATGCTCGAGCCTGTGGAGCTGACGGCGCTGATAATGCTCGAGCCTGTGGAGCTGACGGCGCTACTAATGCTCGAGCCTGTGGAGCTGACAGCGCTACTATTGCTCGAGCCTGTATAGCTGACAGCGCTACTAATGCTCGAGCCCGTGGAGCTAACAGCGCTACTAAATCTCGAGCCCGTTGAGCTGACGGCGCTACTAATGCTCGGGCCTGTGGAGCTGACGGCGCTACTAGTGCTGGAGCCTGTGGAGCTGACAGCGCTACTAATGCTCGAGCCTGTGAGCTGACGGCGCTACTACTGCTCGAGCGTGTGGAGCTGACGGCGCTACTAATGCTCGAGCCTGTGGAGCTGACGGCGCTACTAATGCTCGAGCCTGTGGAGCTGACGGCGCTACTAATGCTCGAGCCTGTGGAGCTGACGGCGCTACTAATGCTCGGGCCTGTGAAGGTGACGGCGCTACTAATGCTCGAGCCTGAGTAGCTTATATCGCTACAAATGTTCGATCCTGTGGTGCTGAAATCGCTACAAATGCTCGCGCCTGTGGAGCTGACAGCGCTACTACTGCTCGAGCCCGTGTAGCTGACGGCACTACTAATGGTCGAGCCTGTGGAGCTGACGGCGCTACTAATGGTCGAGCCTGTGGAACTTACATCGCTACAAATGCTAGCGCCTGTGGAGCTGACAGCGCTACTAATGCTCGGGCCTGTGGAGCTGACGGCGCTACTAATGCTCGAGCCTTTGGAGCTGACGGTGCTACTAATGCTCGAGCCTGTGAAGCTGACGGTCCTACTAATGCTTGGGCCTGTGGAGGTGACGGCGCTACTAATGCTCGAGCCTGTGGAGCTGACAGCGCTACTAATGCTCGAGCCTGTGGAGCTGACAGCGCTACTAATGCTCGAGCCTGTGGAGCTGACAGCGCTACAAATGCTCGCGCCCGTGGAGCTGACGGCGCTACTAATGCTCGAGCCCGTGGAGCTGACGGCGATAATAGTCGAGCCTGTGGAACTTACATCGCTACAAATAATTGCGCCTGTGGAGCTGACAGCGCTACTAATGCTCGGGCCTGTGGAGCTGACGGCGCTACTAATGCTCGGGCCTGTGGAGCTGACGGCGCTACTAATGCTCGAGCCTTTGGAGCTGACGGTGCTACTAATGCTCGAGCCTGTGAAGCTGACGGTCCTACTAATGCTTGGGCCTGTGGAGGTGACGGCGCTACTAATGCTCGAGCCTGTGGAGCTGACAGCGCTACTAATGCTCGAGCCTGTGGAGCTGACAGCGCTACTAATGCTCGAGCCTGTGGAGCTGACAGCGCTACAAATGCTCGCGCCCGTGGAGCTGACGGCGCTACTAATGCTCGAGCCCGTGGAGCTGACGGCGATAATAGTCGAGCCTGTGGAACTAACATCGCTACAAAAAATTGCGCCTGTGGAGCTGACAGCGCTACTAATGCTCGGGCCTGTGGAGCTGACGGCGCTACTAATGCTCGGGCCTGTGGAGCTGACGGCGCTACTAATGCTCGAGCCTGTGGAGCTGACGGCGCTACTAATTTTCGCGCCCGTGGAGCTGACGGCTCTACTAATGCTGGAGCCTGTGTAGCTGACAGCGATACTAATGCTAGAGCCTGTGGAGCTGACGGTGCTACTAATGATCGAGCCTGTGGATCTGACAGCGCTTCCACTGCTCGAGCCTGTGGAGCTGACGGCGCTACTAGTGCTCGAGCCTGTAGGCTGACGGCGCTACTAGTGCTCGAGCCCGTGGAGCTGACGGCGCTACTAGTGCTCGAGCCTGTGGAGCTGACGGCGCTACTAATGCTCGATCCCTTGGAGCTGATGGCGCTACTAATGGTCGACCCTGTGGAGCTGACGGCGCTACTAATGCTCGCGCCCATGGAGCTGACGGCGCTACTAATGCTCGAGCCTGTTGAGCTGACGGCGCTACTAATGCTCAAGCCTGTAGAGCTGACGGCGCTACTAATGCTCGAGCCTGTGGAGCTGACGGCGCTACTAATGCTCGAGCCTGTGGAGTTGACAGCGCTACTAATGCTCGAGCCTGTGGAGCTGACGGCGCTTCTTGTGCTCGAGCCCGTGGAGCTGACGGCGCTACTAGTGCTCGAGCCTGTGGAGCTGACGGCGCTACAAATGCTCGAGCCTGTGGAGCTGACAGCGCTACTAAAGCTCGAGCCTGTTGAGCTGACAGCGCTACTAATGCTCAAGCCTGTGGAGCTGACAGCGCTACAAATTCTCGAGCCTGTGGAGCTGACGGCGCTACTAGTGCTCGAGCCTGTGGAGCTGAAGGTATACTAGTGCTCGAGCCTGTGGAGCTGACGGCGCTACAAATGCTAGAGCCTGTGGAGCTGACAACGCTACTATTGCTCGAGCCTGTATAGCTGACAGCGCTACTAATGCTCGAGCCCGTGGAGCTAACAGCGCTACTAAATCTCGAGCCCGTTGAGCTGACGGCGCTACTAATGCTCGGGCCTGTGGAGCTGACGGCGCTACTAGTGCTGGAGCCTGTGGTGCTGACCGTCTACTAATTCTCGAGCCCGTGGAGCTGACGGCGCTACTAATGCCCGGGCCTGTGGAGCTTACGGCGCTACTAATGCTCGAGCCTGTGGAGCTGACGGCGCTACTAGTACTCGAGCCCGTGGAGCTGACGGCGCTTCTAGTGCTCGAGCCTGTGGAGCTGACGGCGCTACAAATGCTCGAGCCTGTGGATCTGACAGCGCTACTATTGCTCGAGCCTGTGGAGCTGACGGCGCTACTAATGCTCGAGCCTGTGGAGCTGACGGTCTACTAATGTTCGAGCCTGTGGAGCTGACGGCGCTACTAGTGCTCGAGCCTGTGTAGCTGACGGTCTACTAGTGCTTGAGCCTGTGGAGCTGACGGCGCTATTAATGCTCGAGCCTGTGGAGCTGACAGCGCTACTAATGCTCGAGCTTGTGGAGCTGACAGCGCTTCTAATGCTCGAGCCTGTGGAGCTGACGGCGCTACTAATGCTCGAGCCCGTGGAGCTGACGGCGCTACTAATGCTCGAGCCCGTGGAGCTGACGGCGCTACTAATGCTGAGCCCGTGGAGTTGACGGCGCTACTAATGCTCGAGCCCGTGGAGCTGACGGCGCTACTAATGCTCGAGCCCGTGGAGCTGATGGCGCTACTAGTGCTCGAGCCCGTGGAGCTGACGGCGCTACTAGTGCTCTAGCCCGTGGAGCTGACGGCGCTTCTAATGCTCGAGCCCATGGAGCTGACGGCACTACTAGTGCTCGAGCCCGTGGAGCTGACGGTTCTACTAGTGCTCGAGCTCGTGGAGCTGACGGGGCTACAAATGCTCGAGCCTGTGGAGCTGACAGCGATACTAATGCTCGAGCCTGTGGAGCTGACAGCGCTACTAATTCTCGAGCCTGTGGAGCTGACAGCGCTACCAATGCTTGAGCCTGTGGAGCTGACGGCGCTACTAGTGCTCAAGCCTGTGGAGCTGACGGTCTACTAGTGCTCGAGCCTGTGGAGCTGACGGCGATACAAATGCTCGAGCCTGTGGAGCTGACAGCGCTACTAATGCTCGAGCCTGTGGAGCTGACAGCGCTACTAATGCTCGAGCCTGTGGAGCTGACAGCGCTACTAATGCTCGAGCCTTTACAGCTGACGGCGCTACTAGTGCTCGAGCCTGTGGAGCTGACAGCGCTACTAATGCTCGAGCCTGTGGAGCTGACGGCGCTACTAGTGCTCGAGCCTGTGGAGCTGACGGCGCTACAAATGCTCGAGCCTGTGGAGCTAACAGCGCTACTAATGCTCGAGCCTGTGGAGCTGACAGCGCTACTAATGCTCGAGCCTGTGGAGCTGACAGCGCTACTAATGCTCGAGACTGTGAAGCTGACGGCGCTACTAGTGCTTGAGCCTGAGGAGCTGACGGCGCTACAAATGCTCGAGCCTGTGGAGCTGAGAGCGATAATAATGCTCGAGCCTGTGGAGCTGACAGCGCTACTAATGCTCGAGCCTGTGGAGCTGACGGCTCTACTAGTGCTCGAGCCTGTGGAGCTTACGGCGCTACAAATGCTCGAGCCTGTGGAGCTGACGGTGCTACTAGTGCTCGAGCCTGTGGAGCTGACGGCGCTACTAGTGCTCGAGCCTGTGGAGCTGACGGCGCTACTAGTGCTCGAGTCTGTGGAGCTGACAGCGCTACTAATGCTCGAGCCTGTGGAGCTGACAGCTCTACTAGTGCTCGAGCCTGTGGAGCTGACGGCGCTACTAGTACTTGAGCCTGTGGAGCTGACAGCGCTACTAATGCTCTAGCCTGTGGAGCTGACGGCGCTACTAGTGCTTGAGCCTGTGGAGCTGACGGCGCTACAAATGCTCGAGCCTGTGGAGCTAACAGCGCTACTAATGCTCGAGCCTGTGGAGCTGACAGCGCTACTAATGCTCGAGCCTGTGGAGCTGACAGCGCTACTAATGCTCGAGCCTGTGGAGCTGACGGTGCTACTAGTGCTCGAGCCTGTGGAGCTGACGGCGCTACAAATGCTCGAGCCTGTGGAGCAGACAGCACTACTAATGCTCGAGCCTGTGTAGCTGACAGCGCTACTAATGGTCGAGCCTGTGTAGCTGACGGCGCTACTTATGCTCGAGCCTGTGGAGCTGACGGCACTACTAATGCTCGAGCCTGTGGAGCTGACAGCTCTACTAGTGCTCGAGCCTGTGGAGCTTACGGCGCTACTATTGCTCGAGCCTGTGGAGCTGACAGCGCTACTAATGCTCGAGCCTGTGGAATTGACGGCGCTTATAGTGCTTGAGCCTGTGGAGCTGACGGCGTTTATAGTGCTTGAGCCTGTGGAGCTGACGGCGCTACAAATGCTCGAGCCTGTGGAGCTAACAGCGTTACTAATGCTCGAGCCTGTGGAGCTGACAGCGCTACTAATGCTCGAGCCTGTGGAGCTGACGGCGCTGCTAGTGCTCGAGCCTGTGGAGCTGACGGCGCTACAATTGCTCGAGCCTGTGGAGCTGACAGCGCTACTAATGCTCGAGCCTGTGGAGCTGACAGCGCTACTAATGGTCGAGCCTGTGGAGCTGACGGCGCTACTAATGCTCGAGCCTGTGGAGCTGACGGCGCTACAAATGATCGAGCCTGTGGAGCTGACAGCGCTACTAATGCTCGAGCCTGTGGAGCTGACGTTCTACTAGTGCTCGAGCCTGTGGAGCTGACGGCGCTACAAATGATCGAGCCTGTGGAGCTGACAGCGCTACTAATGCTCGAGCCTGTGGAGCTGACAGCGCTACTAGTGCTTGAGCCTGTGGAGCTGACAGCGCTACAAATGCTCGATCCTAACCAGCCACCCTCACCCGGCATGCACTTCTCTGCCGACATCATGTTAACCCAGTGAAATATCTATCAGAGAACTTGAATTGCATTTACTTGCAAAAAGTGTTCTGTAACTGAAATTATGTGAACTATTATTGAAATAATAAATCACTTAATAAAAGTATGTAAAACAACGTAGTAATATTTTTTATAAACAGATATCTGAAATTATTTTTGCAAATATATATATTTTTTTCTCCAGAAATAAAAAGGTTGAAAGAACAAAAATTGGCACGTTGGTAAAAAAATTGTTTGCTAAAATAAACACTATCCAATAGAAATTTATTCTAATAGAGTGTTCAAAAATCTGGACACTTTAATATATATATATATATATATATATATATATATATATATATATTAGGTTTATTTCAAAGATTAAATTATTGCAAGAGAAATTTTACGTATCATAAACTAGAGAACAATAATATCTTCTTTCTGTGGATTGAGAGAGAACCTGAATGACTAACTTTGGCTGCAGGTTTATCACAAAAAAAAAGTCCAAAATATATAATTACATTTTAAATTCTATGGATCATTCCAAGGCTTGGTTTTGTCTTTAAAGTTGGAGCTTAATTATATTACTGCTAAAATAATAATATAATAAAGAATTCAAGAAATACAAATGAGTGTCTGCATAATGTTTAGTTAAAAATAGATCTACAACCACAGCAAAATTCGGTCCTGTCGTTAATTTAACTCTTTAACATGTTGTGCCTGCAATTTTTTTATAGATTAAAATTTTAACGAACAGCTATTTTTGAGGTTTTTTCAGATATTTTTATTAGAAAATTTTATTCAGTTACTCAGTTTTCCAGCTCAAATTATATCTCACTTATTTGCAGTAAAATTTAGTGATATTTAACTTTAAAGGAGTATACCAGCATTGTAAAACATTTAAGATCATAAGTATGTCTTCAACTTATTTTTCGTAATGAAACTACAGCCATACGTTTTTAGTCAAATTATGTATCATATTGTACAATAAAAGAGTTATTCTATTAAAAAAATTGTATAAGTTTATTTACAATTTTAAGAAGTTTTTTTCCTGGTCTAACAATAAGAAATACATATTTTTGGCGTAAATTTTAATATTAATATAAATAAACGTAACAGTACACACACATTAATTCTAAATATGAATTACTGTATTTGAGATATTTATATAATGTACACCAATGATGTATGCTTGTGCTATTGAAATGAGAATTATTATACTAATCTTGACATGAAAAAAGAAAAATTGCCATTTAAATGTAACTCCCCTTCAGTAGAGTAGATAATGTTTTAATTATTAAATAAACCGATAATACATTTTTTTACGTTCGTACAAATAAGATATCTTAAAATAATTTAAATATTTACGTACCGTAAAAAGAATCAATATTATTCTCCAACTATATGAATAAGTATGTACACCAACAATATGTAAATTTACATATTTAAATAACCAACTTTTGAAGTGAAATTTCTTTGACGAGGTGGCAACAATTTACGAGCATTACGAAAATTCCCATCGCATGATCGGAAATAGCTAAGTTTACGGCGAGGGAACCGGGATAGAAGGTTAATAATTAGTCACGTGATGGGGGAACCTGTATAGGAGACGGCAGGGAAAAGTAGAAATAATTCAGCATACTTGCAAACATACACACTTGTACTCTTGCACACCGGAACACTTGCACAATGCCTTTTATTTAGCTACGTTTCTTTTGATTTCATAAAAGACCTGTTACCGGTGTAAAAGAAAATTACGCATCTGCTATGGCTACTTTTGCTTGTGTGAGTACAGCAGCATGACCGAATGAAATAAATATTATGCGATACTCGCTTAGCTTTAGCGGTGTAATTTGTGATGTTCAGTTAGACCATAGAGTCCCGGGACTTCAGGAGGTACTGGTTTTGAAAAGAGCGCTGAGCCGCAGGGTCTGGCGTGGCTGAATGGGCCGCGCGCTCTGGCGGCCGGCATGCCGGAGTCGCAGAGCTCGTGACGTCACCCCGAGCATCGAGCGCCCCGGCCATTCTGGCCGAGCCCCGCCGCACTAAGCGGCCCGACTAGAGAACTGCTTAGTAGCGTCTGTGTGTACACGCGGTGTGTAAAGCGTCCGTGAAGGAGAGATGGTGTGTGCCATCTGTATGACGTTAATATTTAAAGCTAAGAAGAGAAAGTGCACGCCCTCTCTTTAAGGCAAAATACAGAAAGTCCATAATAGAATGTTAGAGTTTCAATATTATATTATAGTTTCATCTAGACTATTTTAAATAAATCATTCATCAAATTGAATTTGAACTATCCTATTTTTTTCTTTCAGGTGTTATGCATGTGCACATTGAGTAATACTGCACACATCCAACCTAAAGTATAACTCTTCCCACACTTTAGTTATCAAGTCTGGAGAAAGGGAAGAAATAGCCTCTTCAGTGCTGTCTCCCAATTCTGGAAAATCATTAGGTAACGGTGGAACGTATGCACAAACTTTTATAAAGACCCAAAAGAAAAAAAATAGCAATCCGTTGTTGAAGTTGAACGTAGAGGCCTGCGAAGAAGAGTTCTGTCGTCTCGACCTTTACGACTAATCCAACGGTCAGGAAATTCTACGATCAAATTCTCTCGTACGAAGAGATATCAATGAGGAGTGGCTCCATACTTTTGCCAAATAATGTTTACATGTTCACCCTCTACTAATCGTCATTTTGCGTGGTTGCGCTGCAAGTAAGAAAACAACAAAGCAGAACACGTACATGCGATTATCTAAAAGATTTTGAGTCACTCTTTAATTGTGACCGTGGACCCATACACTATAAATCTTGCAGTTTATGATATAACATTTTTATTACTGAAACATTCTTTATTGAAAAAATATTTGGTAGTCTGTAAAGTCGGTTTACGGACGGTAGTTTAACGTGACAACGTCTTAACAAAACTTTAATGAAATGATTGCATACTTTTTGAAATAAAATTGAATCATTTTTATTCTTTTATTTTTTTTAAATTTTTTTTCAGTTCAAAATTCCGAAAAAAATTATTTGAATTAAATTTTTTTTTAACTTAAAAATTGATATAATAAAATTTTTAAAAACACAATTACATATTTTTTGCTATCTTTTTTATTAGAAAGATATTTTTATAAGGAATAATTTAACCGCAATAACATTTTTCTTCGAAATACGGAGATGAGGTTTAATGTGCTTCAAAAAAAAATTTGTGGTACTCAACATTTTAATCCAACTATTTTATGAGTCATGCAATACAGTAGGCTATTGCTCAATGTCTATTGATCTAACTCCTGAAAAATATTTTCAAACAAAAATATTTCCCAGGACTTTTATGCCCCTGTCGGATCCGTGAAAAGATATGAGAGGAAAATTGTGAAATAGGGTAAGTTAAAAAAAACACCCTCATGGCGAAATTATGTGTTAATCAGCAAAGTTAAGTATTATTTTATTAGCTGGGCGCAAAATTAATTCTTTTAGATTTGGTCATTCGTTTATTAACAAACTATTTTGGCTTCCTTTAACTTTTTTAGATTTTTTATCAAGATTTGGGATATTACATGTTCGTAATTCACTAAGATCCAAAGGCTTGTCAGATAAATTTATAAGTGTTCTTTATTACTGTAAATAACGTCTATGTCTTCACTAGGTATATAAAAAAATTTTTGTTTTTTTTTCTGTGCATCAGTCAATTTCTAAAATAAAATGGAGCGACAAACTTTGAAATGAATCTACAAAGCACACAATTTCCTAAAACCCAATTCCAAAAACCTTATACATACTGGCAGTCAACTCCGTAACATTCTGGGGTGTTTTATCCTAGAAAACCAAAAAAAACATTTTACTGCAAAGCAGCGCATTCTGAGGGAAACTTTATACAGCGCACAACGCTGAGCAATTCTCGCCACGTAGAATGTCTCATGTATTCTTGTTCTGCTTGGAAAAAGAAATACGCCGAGTATTTTATTTTCATTTCGTAGTATTTATGGCAGAACATGTGAGTGAACATAAAAACGAAACGTGTTTTTTTTTCCATTGTATTTCATTAGACAGAAATTTAAATTGTAAAATATTTAAAAAAATTTTTTTTTTCAATTATTCGATATTCTCTTACAAACCATCATGCAATTAATGATGATAATAAAAAAATTCCATGATTTCATAAATTTAATTTTATCGATAGTTTGTTCAGTTATTGTAGGCCTATCTGTATAATACTGAATTAAATTATATACCTGAATTAAGACGAAAATGTGAATTCATAGATGGTATAATTTCACAACCCCATACTAATCTACTTAAAAAATATAACAAAATCTGGACTGATCAAAAATGTTACACTATTTATCCACAAATTCTAGTCAGATATTAACACACTTGGCCATAATGTGACCATACGCGACACAACCCCACAGAGTTAATTTCATCAAAGCCTACTTAGAGCCAAACTTTTAACCCGTAATCTGTGATATTTTAGGTATTAAAGCACACGCTTGCAAATACTTAAAGCATGCGATGGACCAAACATAGAGAGAATGCTCTCCTGAACCCAACTGTAGAAATGTTGGCCCAGCAACAGAGACAAAGTAGATTTTATAAGATTATCAGCAGCGGAGCATTTAACAAATGCTCTCCTGGTTGTGCAAGCAAAATTCCCGGAAAACTCTAGGTAACTTTTAAATTGTTAACCTATATACTGTAATGAAAATTTCCCATTAACAATATTTATCTCACCTTTATTTTTTCCGCCGAAGGTCAGATGCAATGGAACCAGTACTTTATTGGCCTTGCAATTTTGCCAAACAAACGTAAACGTCTAAACTTGTGCAATAGGAACATTTTTAAAAATGTATTCTGGTTTATTTTATTGTAACTGAAGCAGTCTCACTGTTTTCTTGCTGTTTGGAGCATCGTAAGCTCAACCTCAGTAGATCTCAAAGCTCACAGCTTTTCCTATTCTATTCAAGTGTTGACTCGCTGGGAGATTCATTGGGGAAAGCACGCGTTGGAGCACCATGCTCATGTTACTGAATGGATTCATAACTTCCAAAGCTCGGCTTCAAAACCTGCGTTAGGAATTTGCCTTTCCGTGTGACTGATTATGCAAAAAAATACTTTGAAATAGGGCGTGCGATTGATGAGTTATTCTATAATTTTTTTTTTTCCTAACCTAACTAAAACTAAGTGTATTTTGGAGGGGTCCGGGTTAGGGAGGGACCTAGGTGCGTCTCAGGCCGAAGCCTATACGCCTAGTCATGCTGGGATTAGCCATGCAAGGAGAGGGTCGCATGCATCATGTGCTAGGAGGGGATTGGCCAGCCATGGCAGCGATTGGCGCCATGACTAACTCCCCTCACTCTTAAATCTAGACTATAACTAGAGATAGGTTGGGCCCAGGTAAAACCTGCATAGACACAGGGAAAACCCTGGGCACATTCATGCGGGATGCAAATTGGCATGCATTACGTGTAGGAGTTTACAGGAGACAGAGGATGGTCTGGATGAAGTGTTGGACAGAGTAGAAAAGAGTCTACCATGCGGGGGTTGGGAACTTGGACTCGTAGTCCGCTTTGCTTTTTATCCAGGACTGGATTTAGTGACCAGGGACGCAAGCGCCCCTGGTGGTGAGTGGTTGCACTGACCACTCGCTCCGCCGCCAGTCAGCACCTAAAAAACTAAGAAACTAAAACAGAAAAAAGATAAATGACTTACAAACTAGGCATTTCGTTACGAAATATGCAAACACCCAACTCAGGGATGGACGTGCAGTGCTTAAGATAAAACTAAAATAAGAACTAAAAATATTTTTTTTTAATTTTTTTAATTTTTTTTTATTTTTTATTTTTTTAGATTTTTTATTATTATTTTAGAAATATATATTTTTGATGACTATTACTTAGTATCTAGGGCTTATTACTAATTTACAAATCTCTAATATCTACTACTATACTACTAGTTATATATAGAGGAACTGTCGGTGTATAAAGTTACAGGTGAATTAAGTCAAGACCTATTCGCATTCTGGCATGGTTGCAAGCTTGTAATTCAAAATCCCATGTCTTTCAGAAACACAACCGGCACTGGAGGTGAAGCCTGCCAGGCGGGCCATGCCCATCGTACATAGGGAGTCAGCCCTAACACAACAGGCAGTGAACTCCCGGGAGCCGAACCTACACCTGCGTGCTTCGGACCATTTTGAATAAGCAAATTATTCGTTAATGTCTATAATTTAAGTTTCAACTCGCGGGAGACTGATTGGCCGATCGCTCAGCCAGCCACAGCACACTACGGAGGTCTGTGAGCCAAGATTGAATTTGGCATTTTATATTTTCCATGCAACTCTGGATCTTGTTCGCCCAGTGATGAAATATATGGGTTTCTGCTTATGGCACATTTATCATAGAATTTTTGCGCAGTTCGGAAATAATAATGTTTTAAAAGTTCGAGTTTGAGCTCTCTGTGCATAGCCCTTACGGGGCAATACACAGGCGCATCTGTCGCAATACGAATACTCTTATTCTGAATTCTCTGTAGCTTGATTAAGTGAGATTCCGCTGCTGTTGCCCACACCGGCGCTGCATACGTGATTATTGGTTTTATTAGTGCGTTATAAATTATTATTCCGTTTTTAACAGAGCTACCTAAACGTCTGCTCATGACGGGGTAGAGGGTCCAGAGCCTACTGAAAGCTGTTTTTCTTTTCGCCTCTATGTGATCGCGCCATAGTAGTTTCCTATCCATGTGTACGCCTAAATATTTAACCACATTTTTGTGAGGAATTTGCTCATTGAAAAGTGTTAGTCGTGGTCTATCTTCAAGTGGCGGGAGATGTTTACGCGTAAAAACTATAGCTTGTGATTTAGTAGGGTTTACCTTAATTCGCCATTTTGTGCACCACTGTTCTATTGAATTTAACGCGGTTTGTAATCTGTCTGCTGCGAGTTCTAGAATACTAGATCTGCTAAACAATACCGTATCGTCCGCGTAGCAGCCAAACTGAACTGATCGGTGTGCGGGCTTAGGCATATCGTGGATATAAATATTGAATAAAACCGGCCCCAAGATGCTGCCTTGTGGGACTCCTGCTTTAATTATTTTTAAATCGGACTGTGCTCCTTCTGTCGTGACTCTAAACGATCTATTTTCTAAATACGAGGCCAGTAATTTAATATAACAATCGGGGAAGCCAGTTATATATAATTTATAAATTAAGCCTTCATGAAGTACTCTATCAAAGGCTTTTTCTATGTCCAAAAACGCTGCGAGATTATAGCTATTCTGATTGAACGCAGTTATTATTTGTTCTGTCATACGGACCAGTTGATGCGTTGTTGAATGCGCGCTGCGAAAACCAAATTGTTCGTCCGGCAGTACGTCATTTTCTTTAATGTGAGTATTTAGTCGCTGTAGAATTATGCATTCAGCTACTTTTGACAATGTACTCAGCAGACTAATAGGCCTATAATTTTGGGGCAGTGTCTTATCTTTTCCGGATTTATGAAAAACTATCACATTCGCTTCTTTCCACTGCGTTGGAAAATACTGTAGTTTAAGTATTCCATTTATTAATTGAGCTAGGTATTCCAAAATTTCATCGGGCAGTTTCTTAAGGACTACTGCCTGAATGCCATCGTTTCCCGGTGCCTTACGTGGTTTCATACGCCTGATAGCCTGTTTAACTTCCTGAGATTGAGTTAAGTAAGGTTTTGAGGTTAAAGGCTGATTAAGTTTAATTGTAAGGTCCCTGTATATTCTGGCATTAAATTGCGGGTCACAGGGTTCGATATTAGGTTGAAAGGCTAATTCAAGGGTATTCGCGAAGGCTTGTGCTTTGTCAGTCGGTGTAAAAGCGAATCCAGTGCGTGTTTTTAGCGTAGGTATTTTATCTATCTTATGAAGGAATCGCTTTGTCATACTCCAGGTGCTACCATCTTGCACCTGTAGCTGAGAGACTTTCGTCTCCCATTGGCTGCTCCTCCATAGAGTTATTTCATCGGAAATTATTTTCTGTAATTCATTAATTCTCGCTTTAATGTCGCGCTGCCTACGTCGAGTATATTCGCGCCTTAATCTATTTTTCTGAGAAATTAAATCCCTAATATACACCGGCAATTCATCTTGCTTAAATCTAACCACCTTTTCTGGGATGCACGAGTTAATTGCAGTTTGAATTTTAACTGTAAGTTCAGTGACTGCTGATTCGATGTTATCTTTTGTTTTGAAGTTGGCAGCATCGGCTGCAGGCAAATTATCGACTAAATACGTCTGAGAGCCTCTCCAGTCGGCTTTCTTGTAGTCTTTAATTTTTCTCGGAGGACTGATGTCAGTGTCCACTTCATCGAATAGTAGATGTACTGGAAAGTGGTCAGACGACATTTCGTGAAAGACTCTGAGTTCGAATCCCGTTTGAACTCTCTTATTTAATGCAATATCTAAAATATCGGGGTTGTGCCTTAGTACTCCGCTATCGTGAGTGGGCTCTGAGTGAGCATGTAGTTGATAATTTTTGTTAGACTCGTGTCTTTGCAGCAGTAGGCCATTGGCTGTATTGCTCCGACAGTTCCAGTCTTTATGTTTGGCATTAATATCGCCGACTGCTAGGAATGTGGGAGCTGAGCCATATAAGATGTCCAGTTCGTTTTCAGTTAGTGACCTGCCCGGTGGTGCATACATCGAAATAAGCACAATTTGTTGTTTATTGACTTTAAAAGTAATTGCAACAGCTTCTAATTTATTAAATTCAGGTAAATGAAATTCACTATGTTGTATACTTCTGTGGATTAGTAGGGCAACCCCTCCACTTCTGGTATCGCGGTCGCGCCTATAAATAGTGTAATTTAAGATAGTTAGACGATCTGTTGGAATTAAGTGTGTTTCGTTTATCGCCGCGATTCTAATATTATGTTTAATTAAATGATCGGTAAATTCGATTATTTTATTTCTAATTCCTCGCGCATTCCAGTAAAGGATGGTACTTAATCTACTGTCTACGGGGGTAGTATTAATGGCAGAACCTAAATTAAGGGTGTGCAGCATTAAAGCTGGCCGCTAATGCTGTCACGAAGCCCGTGGTGGCTTTTATTTTGTCCTCTATTGACTTGGACGGATTACACCAAATAGCCATTAAAATGCACATTGGTTCCAGGACGTGTGCCAGGTTAGGGTCCTGTGTAATGGCATCCGATTGGCCTACTAGCTTCAGAAAGTCGCTCGCGTCCATCGCTGGCTTCTCCGCGGGATTTAGCTGCGGTGAAGCAGTTGGCATTACTGTTGGTGAGTCAGTCTGCAATGGGCTGGCTTGTTGTTGCCCAGGCGCGACTTTCTTAGAATCACTGGGGGGAGTGGTGGAGTTGGGTGGCGCCTTAGTACCTGGCTGATCCATCACTTGACCTTGCGCCCGGGCTTTACCGTTTTTGTGCCCCGAATGGTGTTTCTTCGGGGGCCTCTGGGGCAGGGGCTGGCCTCTAGGTCTGGGTGGGTTTGCCAAGACAGGATACTCCAGTTCATGCCTATCGCTCAGCACTGAATATTGGTTAGGGCTCTGCCATTGCGGGGGGGCGGGGTAGCTCGGGGCTCGCCACCGCTGCCTTGGGGGCTGGGGGCAGTAGCCTGAGGGGCCGGCTTGTTGTGGGGGCGGGCGGACTTAAGCTGCGGCTGTTGCTCGCTTGTTTTCGCGCAATGCGCGTTTGGATTGCAGCTCTCTGTCTTTCCGCTCCTGTTGCGGGAGGTGACGCCAGTTCTCCCTCTTGTAGGCCATGCAGCCTCTGTAATTGGCGCAATGCGGGCCTTCACATCGCGCGCACTTTGCCTTCGTCCTGTCACCTCCCTGGGGGCAAACCTCGGTTTTGTGCCCTTGGCTGCACCATCGGCACACAGGGGAGGCTCTGCAGCCTTTTGCGGGGTGGCCAAACCTCTGACAGTTGCTACATTGGAGGGGGCCTTTGAGGTGTCGATAGTCCTCAACACGAATGCTGAGGCCTCCGAATGACTTCAGGCCGTAAATCCTTTCTGGATTTACGGCCTTCGGGAGCTCTACGACTAACTTATTTATAGGCTGCCTTGTCTGCCTGTTGTACAGAAACCAGAAGTTCTGCACTGGAAGACCCATTGCGGCGAACTCGGCCTGAATGAATTGTTTGTCGGTGCTGCTATGCACTCGACAAAACACAAACTTGTTCGGGATCTCGTCCCGTTGCAGCAGCACAGAGTGTTGCACTCCGGCCTGCTCCAGTGCACGCACTGCCCTGTGGTACTCCTCCACGGTGGCAGTGTGAATCATGAGCTGGTCATGGCCGCGACTGACGCACGACCAGCGCTCCTGCAGTGCTGCATCCAGCACTGTTTTAATGGCCGGGTAGCTGTGGCCAGAATCAACAAATACATACAGGGGTTTCACCTGCATTTTCTTTGCCTGAGGGGCAGGGTTTGGCGGGGCAGGGCTCGAACCTGCGGGCGTGTTGGCGGCCGTTTGATTGGCCGAGTTGTTTGCCCTTCTGACGGGTTGCTTGCGAAGTCGCTCGGCCTGCTGCCTGGCGATCGCGGGGTTCGTCAGTGGGGGGCGCAGTCTTTCGTCCTTTCCTCCCGTTTTTTGTTTTTTTGAGACGACTGTTGTAAAGCCGTCGTCGCTTGTACAAGAACTCTATCTTTGCTCAACAATGATAATTTTACAAGCTAGCAGAAACTGTTTATGCATTTTTTTTAATTTTTTATTAATTTATTTTTATTTTTAAATATTTTTTCTTGTAATTTTATGATATCAAAGAAAACATGTGGTGGTTTTCTCTGTGTGCTTCCGATTAATCTGGTCAATATTATGATGGTTTTCTCCGTGTGCTTCCGATTATTATTGTTAATATTATAGTGGTTTTCTCAGTGTGCTCCTGATTATTCTTGACAATATTTTGATGGTTTTTCCCGTGTTCTTGCAATCATTCCTGTGGTTTCTTCAAGTGTTTCTGACTATTCTGAGAAACCGCTCTCTGCATGGATTTTTTTTTTGTTCTAATGAGACATGTCATTTTATTTGGAGTTACATTTAATTAGATAATTTCTGCTACTAAATCAAAACTTGCAATATTTTTATCAGGTGGAATTAACAAATATCATTACTCAGTCAAATTAATATTACGCCATGAGACATCTGTGGAGCACCAACATGCAAGACGAACTTCCTTTTCCTTGGAGTCGACCGAAGCCATCCTTCTTTTGCGATCGTTAGTGAGCATCCCGCATCCCGCATAAAAGAACTAAATATTATTTACCTGCAAGCAACATGTGGCGACATCTGTTGTTGAAAAGCAGAACTACATGCATAAAGTACTTTTGCATGAGATATATTAATTCTCGCTGATGAAATATAAAAAAAAATTTCTATTTAAGTATTGAATCTAATTTAAAACACTCAATTGGTATCTGGCATTAGTCTCGGTAACTAATATGAATTCCGATTTGGGATCTGACGCTGTATCGAAAGAACATAGGTGTAAGTTTTGCAGTAAAGAGTTTATCTTGAGAAAGAATAAAAGACAACACGAGAAGAATGACTGTGTTAAAAATCCACTGCGCAATATGATAAGTTGTGTTCGATGTAGCAAGTCGTTTACGCGGAGAGAGAGCCTAAAAAGACATGGCAGATTTTGTAGCGCCAAGCCTGCGTACAAGCTAGAGGACAACGATGAATCTACTAGCCTAAGGAAGAGTGATCTGCATTACGACAATAATTTTCTTGGCTCTTCCGATCTCGACAAAGAACTAAAATTGAAGAAGGTTGATGATTTACGGAAGAATGAAGACAATGAAAGAATCCTTAACGTGAAAAGTGAGAATATATTCCAGCCGAATTCAAGTAGATCTTTCCTACTTTGTAAAAATGATGGACTCCTAAAAAGGAAGCATGAAGACGACGAAGGCACTTCAACATCATCAACATCGAATTATTACGGTAAATTGGGTGAAGACGATTCCTTCTACGGTGATTGTTACAGTGACTCTGAGGCTGTTGACAAAGACATAGACTATGATGAAGCACCTAAAGCTGCCAAGATCGAAGAATGTGGCGGTGTCCTGAGACCGAAACGATGGAAACGACGTGATATATTAAATAAATCTGATCAAGCTTGTGATGATCACCGTCTCAAACATGAAAGTTACCCTGAGGTTGGTGGTAAAACGGAAGACACCAGAGATCATAATATTTATTATAAAGGTGCAAGGAAGATGGTGGTAGAAGAGAATGATTACACATCATGGAAAGATCCAAACATATTGGTTGACCGGCTAACACTTCTACATGGTTCGCTTTGTGCAGGAAACTATTCGTGCATCAAAGAAATATCCTTCATACTCAAGGAACTGAGGAATGCTGGCTACATACAATATTGACTTGTTTTACTTGCATTTGTATAATGTAAAGCAATAAAATAAATAATTTAAATTATAAGAATGTAATGTTTTTATTTCTTGTATTATGATTTCTTACTAAGACTTAGATCTCGTAACTTGTGCTTCCTTTTTGCCTTTTTTAGTTGATGGAGCTTCCAAATGTGCTTCCTTATTCGATGATGCATCCAAAATGTGCTGCCTTTTCGTTGGCGGTGCTTCCAAATGTGCTGCCTTTTCGTTGTCGGTGCTTCCAAATGTGCTGCCTTTTCGTTGTCGGTGCTTCCAAATGTGCTGCCTTTACGTTGTCGGTGCTTCCAAATGTGCTGCCTTTACGTTGTCGGTGCTTCCAAATGTGCTGCCTTTACGTTGTCGGTGCTTCCAAATGTGCTGCCTTTTCGTTGTCGGTACTTCCAAATGTGCTGCCTTTTCGTTGTCGGTGCTTCCAAATGTGCTGCCTTTTCGTTGTCGGTGCTTCCAAATGTGCTTCCTTTTCGTTGTCGTTGCTGCCTTTTCGTTGTCGGTGCTTCCAAATGTGCTTCCTTTTCGATGCCGGTGCTGCCTTTTCGTTGTCGGTGCTTCCAAATGTGCTGCCTTTTCGTTGTCGTTGCTTCCAAATGTGCTGCCTTTTCGTTGTCGGTGCTTCCAAATGTGCTTCCTTTTCGATGCCGGTGCTGCCTTTTCTTTGTCGGTGCTTCCGAATGTGCTTCCTTTTCGTTGGCGGTGCTGCCTTTTCTTTGTCGGTGCTTCCAAATGTGCTGCCTTTTCGTTGGCGGTGCTGCCTTTTCTTTGTCGGTGCTTCCAAATGTGCTGCATTTTCGTTGTCGGTGCTTCTAAATGTGCTGCCTTTTCGATGCCGGTGCTGTCTTTTCGTTGTCGGTGCTTCCAAATGTGCTTCCTTTTCGATGCCGGTGCTGCATTTTCGTTGTCGGTGCTTCCAAATGTGCTTCCTTTTCGTTGTCGTTGCTGCCTTTTCGTTGTCGGTGCTTCCAAATGTGCTTCCTTTTCGTTGATGGTGCTTCCTTTTCGTTGTCGGTGCTTCCTTTTGTTTTTCCTTTTTTGAAGGTGCTTTCTTTTCGTTGTCGGTGCTTCCTTTTTTTGTTGATGGTGCTTCTATTTTTTAATGTTGTTTTGACTCTAGTATTATTGAAAATGGTTCTTGATTTGACTAGCGTATTATTCCATACGGTGCATGTATATATAAGCGAGCTCTAGACAACAGGATGCTTAGTTTGTTACTGACGTCGGTGTTGTAAGGATCGCCTAGTTTGTTTCATCTGGTGCATAAGTCGCGTAATTACCTGTTCTTGAGAACTCGATGGCATCTTTACCGACTTTAACGACGAACTCGATGGACGTTGTACCATCGTCTACGGGAATCATGACGTCAGCGTCGACGATGGTGGAGCAGATCCCGTTGGCAACGTCGATGTCAACACTGGAGGAGACTTTAACAGACGTGGTACCGCCAGCAGAAGAGACTTTAATGCCGCTAGTGCTGGATGTGCAGGAAACCACGACGATCGACGATACGACCTCAATGAAGACTTCAATGGATGCCGAATCGACAACAACTAACGAACATCGGTGCTGTTACTGCGACAAGATTTTCTCAAACAACAGCAATGCTCGACGACATGAGAATAGAGAATGTGCCAAGAACCTATATCGTAAAATGTTTGTTTGTGAGAAATGTCATAAGCAGTTTGCCAGAAAAGATAATATGAAAACGCACATGAAGGCATGCAAAGGTCCTGCTGTGCGGCAGAAAGTAAAGGTTTCGGCGCAACAACGATGCATTGATGTTCATAAGAGAATGCCTGGAAATGGTGCAACTGCGGCAACGTCAGTATCTGGATCGGGTCTGAAAGGTTCGTGTTCATTACCACGGTATCCTTGCAGCTACTGTGATACGTCGTTCGCATTTACTCATGATGCACGAAGACATGAGCGGAGCAAATGCACGAAGAATCCATCTCGCATGAAGTTTCGATGTAATGAGTGTCATGAATGGTTTACTCGAATTGATAATTTGCGACGACATGCGAAAAACTGTAAAGGTGAAGTCCGTGTGCCTACTGCTGAACTACCTGCAGAAATTTCGACTCCTCGGTTTAGGTTGAAGGCTCGTGAGCGTACAAGCAAGAAAACCGATGTGCAGCAACCGATTGGTATGACGTCTGAACAGGAAAATAAACCTAAGACTGTGTTCGGCGCATTACAAGTGAACGATAATGGCTTCTACTTGGCGCAGTCTGCATTTCGTGGAACATTGAAGGACTACTATTATTTAAATACGTTAGGTGAGTCGAAAGACATTTGTAATTTTCTTGATGATATCAGAGAGGACATAATCAATCAGCTTACTGATGATGTAGCAACAAACGGACCTTTGAAATATAACTTGTGGTTGGACTGTATATATGGAAAGCCATATCCGTTCGATGACAAAGTGAAGAAGTGTGCATTCAAGACATTTGCTGCAGTAATTTACAGTTCTAACGATGTGAAGCAAACTGTTAAAAACGGTATCCAGAAACTCTGTCAATAAGAGGTGGACTATGTCTGTAAAGGTTCTGGCTGGACTCTGTCTAGTATAAACCGATTGGAGCTAAGAATTAGTCATTTCACACCGCTGCGGAACTAAATGATTATAAGATTGCTGGCTTTCGCAAATAATCCTGTAGTAGAATAGAAATTATGTAATAAATATTATGTTTGTAAAAGAACTTGTGGCGTTTAATTCCTCGAACCTGTTACTATTATGTTAAATTGATGTTATATTTAATTTTTTTGCATCGTCCTAGATCGTACCAAGGACCTTAGTCGATCTAATCGATCCGTACATTTATTGTCAATTTATTTAATGAATTTTGGAATTTTTCCCTAATTTCTAGCTGAATAATTACACAATTCCAAGATGGCGGCCAAATGACAAGATGTCGGGTGTCACAGCAATAATAAATGATTACTGCACTCTAGCGGATAAGAATTAAACTAACATGACGTCAGCGCACTCTCGCCGACGATACACTGATGATGGCTTCCAGCAGACGAGGACAAGATGGCGGACATGACGTCATACTACCTGACGATATATATATGCTTTGAAAAAAAAAGTGGTGGGAGCCAGTATGCCTGCAGCCACCGCGGGGGAAGGATCGGTCGCCATTTTTATTTTTTTTGCACTCGTCGGGTTTGAACCGAGGACTCCGAGCTCCGTGTTGTAAATGTTTGTTTTTTAAATATTTTATTAAAAATTTTATTATTTAATTTTTTTATAATTCTTAATTTTTTTCATTAAAATCGGATAATAAATTTAAAGATGGCGGCCGTAACGGAAATTGCAACGGTGACGTCATAATTCAAAATGGCCGATAACACAATGCCGGAATGTTCGAGAAAACCAAATGACGTCATCCAAGATGGTGGATCCAAGATGGCCGTCGGGGTCAAGGTCAAAGGTCAAGGTCACATCCTGATAGAGGCTTAACTGAGGCTTGAGTTAAGGATGCTTAAGCCTCTATCAGGACATTTCTAGCCGTTGGGATTTTTAAGGACTAAATCGGGAAATTTTCCCTCGAAACGGGAACTTTTCCCTTGAAAAAGGGAAATTTTTTCTTAAAACAGGAATTTTTGAGTAATTTTGAGTCATTTTTGGGGAATTTTGAGGAATTTTTGCCGCCGTGACGTCACAAATCCAAGATGGCGGAGCCGGCTCTCGGCTCCACACCCAGAACCCAGATCTCGGAGGAACTATTATATACTACTTCGAACTTTTAAAACATTATTATTTCCGAACTGCGCAAAAATTCTATGATAAATGTGCCATAAGCAGAAACCCATATATTTCATCACTGGGCGAACAAGA
Organism: Bacillus rossius redtenbacheri; assembly: GCF_032445375.1. NCBI lineage: Eukaryota > Metazoa > Arthropoda > Insecta > Phasmatodea > Bacillidae > Bacillus > Bacillus rossius. The sequence continues at coordinate 20,016,404 of NC_086338.1, read as the reverse complement.
TCCAGAGTTGCATGGAAAATATAAAATGCCAAATTCAATCTTGGCTCACAGACCTCCGTAGTGTGATCGGCCAATCATTCTCCGCGAGTTGAAACTTAAATTATAGACAACATTAAAATGAATAATGTGCTAATTCAAAATGGTCCGAAGCACGCAGGTGTAAGTTTGGCTCCCGGGAGTTCCACTGCCTGTGCTGTAAGAGCTGACTCCCTATGTCCGATGGGCATGGCCCGCCTGGCAGGCTTCACCTCCAGTGCCGGTTGTGTTTCTGAAAAACATGGGATTTTGAATTGAAAGCTTGCAACTAATACCAAAATGCGAATAGGTCTTGACTTAATTCACCTGTAACTTTATACACCGACAGTTCCTCTATATTTAACTAGTAGTATAGTAGTAGATATTAGAGATTTGTAAATTAGTAATAAGTCCTAGGTACTAAGTAATAGTCATCAAAAATATATATTTATAAAATAATAATAAAAAATCTAAAAAAAATAAAAAATAAAAAAAAATAAAAAAAATTAAAAAAAATATTTTCAGTTCTTATTTTAGTTTTATCTTAAGCACTGCACGTCCATCCCTGAGTTGGGTGTTTGCATATTTCGTAACGAAATGCCTAGTTTGTAAGTCATTTATCTTTTTTCTGTTTTAGTTTCTTAGTTTTTTAGGTGCTGACTGGCGGCGGAGTGAGTGGTCAGTGCAACCACTCACCACCAGGGGCGCTTGCGTCCCTGGTCACTAAATCCAGTGCTGGACAACTGGAAAAGCGGACCACGAGTCCAATTGCCCAACCCCCGCATGGTAGACTCTTTTCTACTCTGTCCAACACTTCATCCAGACCATCCTCTGTCTCCTGTAAATTCCTACACGTAATGCATGCCAATTTGCATCCCGCATGAATGTGCCCAGGGTTTTCCCTGTGTCTATGCAGGTTTTACCTGGGCCCAACCTATCTCTAGTTATAGTCTAGATTTAAGAGTGAGGGGAGTTATTAATGGCGCCAATCGCTGCCATGGCTGGCCAATCCCCTCCTAGCACATGATGCATGCGACCCTCTCCCTGCATGAATAATCCCAGCATGACTAGGCATATAGGCTTCGGCCTGAGACGCACCTAGGTCCCTCCCTAACCCGGACCCCTCCAAAGTACACTTAGTTTTAGTTAGGTTAGGAAAAAAAATAAAAAAATCATGGGTACCTTGTCTTCGGTAAATTTCCTCGTTTTCATCTGCAATCCTGTCCGATGGTTGGATAGTTGTGCTAGTGTCGCAGGCGAATGTTTTTGTAAATGGTCGAATAAGTACCGATCATAGGTAACGAGTGGCACATATCATTCCCAGACGTGGCATTAACAAAGAAGCCAATAAGTATTAGCAATAACTAATATAATACTATAGCTTGAACACTAGTTTTGTTTCAATATTTCGTTTCAAAGATGGTATTGTTTGGTACTGTGTAAATGGCTGATCCAGTCTTCTCAGGAAGTTTAAAAGGTACAAAATACGAAGGATATTTTTTAAGTAAGAACCGTTTTAAAATTCGTCCGCTGCAGTGCTGTGATTAGCGCATGCGGTTTGTGTAACTCTTGGCAAGCCACAAACGCCCTTACGGAGACATTTTTGTGAGTGTTTGAAATGTCTCCATGGACTGAGAACCCCGCAGACAGTGAAATACGCGCTGTGATTTGTTTTCTTAAAGCTACAAGCGTGAAAGTGGCTGGAAACAATATTCAGATAGCAAAGTGTATGGAGAAAACATTACGACGGATGGAATGTTACATAAATTTAGAGAATGTTCATGATGAGGAACGAAGAAGGCGACCTTTTGTGATTACTGACGTTTCGGTGCAGGAAGATAACAAAAAGCGGAGGACAGACGTTTTACTATTTCGCCGTTATCTGATAAGTTTCCCCAAGCCTCAATGGTTTGTAATTAAGGGGATTGGTGCACCAGCATCGTATTAAAAAAAAAACAATATATTTGTTAATGGTTCAGCTGCTAGAGAATATTTGAACCATTCTGGTGTAAAATTTATTTTTAATTTATTTTTTATTTTAATTAAGTTATTGCTGATTTTCGGGAACTTTTTAAATTCAAGCTTTATTAAAAAAATATAAAGAATTCAGTGGTAAAACTTTCGCACATAAATTTTCAGACACGGGAGATATGACTGTGACCCTTATTTTATCTGTAATCAATATTAATTTAACGTATTTACAGTTTGAATTTTAATAAATGAGCTGCTACGAAATTGCGTGATATTCATTTGCGAATTCAATAACATTCGCGTTTTCATTTGTAATTCAAACGCCAACATATCTGTCGGCTGAATGATTGACTTTATTTTAGTATTTAGCTTATTGCAGTCTGACCTAAAGCAAAAATGTAGCTGTAGAAGTTTGAGCAGCGTGCAAGCTCGGATACGAGAAATTATGAAGCGCGCTGGACAGTAGTGACACCTTCCGACAGTTTCCCCAACTTTTTGCAGCCAGTGCTTTCTCTAGTTCCCACCCTGCCACAGCTGTCTGCTGTTTACGAAGGGGAGACAATATTTCGTGCGAAACTGATATGAAGGTCAATGTATTCATTTTCAGTAGATAAGAGAAGGTGTTTGGTCTAGCTCGGCGTATAATTGAATGGTTATTCTCTGTTATTATTTAGCACAGTGATTTAGCTAGATGTTTTTTGTTGTAAGCGTGAGATTTATTCAGGAATAAAATGCCGAAGAAACCTCCCCCAAGCAGAGTACACAAAAGAACAAAACTATCGAAAGCCATTAGAGCACTTAGAAAAAAGAATAAAGAAAGAAAAGAGATTATTTTATTATAGCTTTTTTTACCATACATTTATTTTTCAGAGTTGCGTATGTACAACGCGATGGACACGATGCGACAACAAAAAGATGTGTAAAATTGTAAACATATTTTCTTTCAGCAATGCGTGAACCATTCATAAACTATACTCAACATGTATCCGTATAATAACGTTAGAATTTTTTTTATGACAGGCATCAATGTTAACAAGTTTATTAAGCCACAATAGACTTTTTTCAGAAAAATAAGTGTAGCAGAAAACACTCAACATAGTCTCACACAAAATCAGTTTACATGAATGCAGTTTTAAGAAGTAAGCTACGTAAATAATAGTTAAACATTATTTAATATCTGCTGGTAACGTTTCCAAAGTATCAGCTTCGCCTTCATTCACGAAAAATATTCGTGAGCTTATTTATTTATTTTGCTGGCGTTTCGTTGGCGACTGTTAGGACTGCAAAATTAGTAAACATTTTTCACCCTATCCTGAGTTAAATCTAAGTGTGCGCGGTTAGACGAGGACCTAGATGTGTCTCATGCTTACGCCTTTACACTCTACTCAAGCGGGTATTAACCATGCGCGTAAGGGCGCGTTGCCAATGACCTGTACGATAGTCTCAACAATCCTCTACGGACTCGAAAAATGTCACCTGCTCATTGGCTACTTGACTTGTGACAACTGTTTGTTGTAATGCCTGTGATGCTGGAAGTTACGAAGCTGATTCTCAGCACACTGACGCTCGTGCCGGTAGCGGTTGTTGCCTGCCGTGAAGGTAGCAGGACAGAAACGGCATTTCTGCATGGTTGATGCCATCACAGCTATCTGTAGTCCGGTCTCGACGTACGGAACACGCGAAGGAAGCTCGACGTACGGAGAACTGTAACAAACGAATAAAGAAAACAATGTAGCTAGATGTTACACGAAAAAGTTGCAAACATAACCTCAAAACTCTAACCCTCAATCTTATTAACCCAAACTGTTGGCAATGTTACTAAATAAAAAATTTGCAAACATAACCTCAAAACTCTAGTCCTCAAGCTTACTAACCTAAACTGTTAGCAATGTAACTAAATAAAAAAGTTGCAAACATAACCTCATAGCTGCTCCTTCATGTACAATCCAAAAAATGGTATAATATTTAAAGTACTGGTAAAAGTTAAAGCTGAAAAAGTATTCAATGTTAACTAAAAATGATTGATTACATAACCTCAAAACTACTCTAATGCACATCCCAAAAATGCTAGAATATTTAAAGTACTGTTAAAAGTTTAAGCTAAACAATTCCTGTTTACCCACACATAAGTGTACAGAGAAAAAACTAGCTATCTTATAACCTACAAAAAAGCTGAGAAACATAAAAATATTAACGAAACATGTAGCATACCTCAGAAAACGTTGAAGTGGAGCTGCAGAAGATGATGTAGCGTTGGCGGTAGGAATCGTGGTAGCAGCGAAACTCACTCACGAACTAACTCACTCAAACTCTAAGAACACACTGAAGCTCCGACAGCTAATCCCGGCCTTTTATAAGCAGTTCTGCTTTTCAACAACAGATGACACCAGGTGTTGTGTTGAGTCATAATTTATTTAGTTCTTTTATGTGGTATGCGGGATGCTCACTAACGTTCGCAAAACAAGGATGGCTTCGCTAGACATCAAGGAGAAGGAAGTTTGTCTTTCATGTTAATGCTTCTCAGCTGTCTCAAAGCATATTATTTGTCTGAGTAAAGTTATTATTTTTTAAATCCACCTGATAAAAATATTGTATGTTCTGATTTATTGACAGAATTTCACTGATTAAATGTAACTCTGAATAAAAATGACATGACTCAGTAAGTAAAATATTCTTCATGCAGAGATAGATCTCTAACAAATAATCAGGAGCACTCGGTGAAAACCATCAGATGTCTAGCCAGGAATAATCAGAAACACTTGGAGAAAGCCATCAATATAATATCAAGATTAATCAGAAGCACTCGGAGAAATCCATCAGATGTCTAGTTAGGTATAATCAGAAGCACACGGAGTAAACCGCCATAATATTGTCAAGAATAATCGCAAGCTCACGGAGTAAACCACCATAATATTGTCAAGAATAATCAGGAGCACACGGAGAAAACCACCATAATATTAACAATAATAATCGGAAGCACACGGAGAAAACCACCATAATATCGTCAAGAATAATCGGAAGCACACGGAGAAAACCACCACAAGTTTTCTTTGATATCATAAAAATACAGAAAAAAATATTTAATAAATAACTAAAAAAATTAATAAAAAATTTTAAATGACAAAATAAAATACAAAAATACATAAACAGATTCTGCTAGCTTGTGAACTTCTCATTGTTGAGCAAAGATATAGTTCTAGTACAAGCCAGAATTTTATGTATTTTTGTATTTTATTTTGTCATTTAAAATTTTTTATTAATTTTTTTAGTTATTTATTAAATGTTTTTTTCTGTATTTTTATGATATCAAAGAAAACTTGTGGTGGTTTTCTCCGTGTGCTTCCGATTATTCTTGACGATATTATGGTGGTTTTCTCCGTGTGCTTCCGATTATTATTGTTAATATTATGGTGGTTTTCTCCGTGTGCTCCTGATTATTCTTGACAATATTATGGTGGTTTACTCCGTGAGCTTGCGATTATTCTTGACAATATTATGGCGGTTTACTCCGTGTGCTTCTGATTATACCTAACTAGACATCTGATGGATTTCTCCGAGTGCTTCTGATTAATCTTGATATTATATTGATGGCTTTCTCCAAGTGTTTCTGATTATTCCTGGCTAGACATCTGATGGTTTTCACCGAGTGCTCCTGATTATTTGTTAGAGATCTATCTCTGCATGAAGAATATTTTACTTACTGAGTCATGTCATTTTTATTCAGAGTTACATTTAATCAGTGAAATTCTGTCAATAAATCAGAACATACAATATTTTTATCAGGTGGATTTAAAAAATAATAACTTTACTCAGACAAATAATATGCTTTGAGACAGCTGAGAAGCATTAACATGAAAGACAAACTTCCTTCTCCTTGATGTCTAGCGAAGCCATCCTTGTTTTGCGAACGTTAGTGAGCATCCCGCATACCACATAAAAGAACTAAATAAATTATGACTCAACACAACACCTGGTGTCATCTGTTGTTGAAAAGCAGAACTGCTTATAAAAGGCCGGGATTAGCTGTCGGAGCTTCAGTGTGTTCTTAGAGTTTGAGTGAGTTAGTTCGTGAGTGAGTTTCGCTGCTACCACGATTCCTACCGCCAACGCTACATCATCTTCTGCAGCTCCACTTCAACGTTTTCTGAGGTATGCTACATGTTTCGTTAATATTTTTATGTTTCTCAGCTTTTTTGTAGGTTATAAGATAGCTAGTTTTTTCTCTGTACACTTATGTGTGGGTAAACAGGAATTGTTTAGCTTAAACTTTTAACAGTACTTTAAATATTCTAGCATTTTTGGGATGTGCATTAGAGTAGTTTTGAGGTTATGTAATCAATCATTTTTAGTTAACATTGAATACTTTTTCAGCTTTAACTTTTACCAGTACTTTAAATATTATACCATTTTTTGGATTGTACATGAAGGAGCAGCTATGAGGTTATGTTTGCAACTTTTTTATTTAGTTACATTGCTAACAGTTTAGGTTAGTAAGCTTGAGGACTAGAGTTTTGAGGTTATGTTTGCAAATTTTTTATTTAGTAACATTTCCAACAGTTTGGGTTAATAAGATTGAGGGTTAGAGTTTTGAGGTTATGTTTGCAACTTTTTCGTGTAACATCTAGCTACATTGTTTTCTTTATTCGTTTGTTACAGTTCTCCGTACGTCGAGCTTCCTTCGCGTGTTCCGTACGTCGAGACCGGACTACAGATAGCTGTGATGGCATCAACCATGCAGAAATGCCGTTTCTGTCCTGCTACCTTCACGGCAGGCAACAACCGCTACCGGCACGAGCGTCAGTGTGCTGAGAATCAGCTTCGTAACTTCCAGCAGTGCCGCCTGTGTGGGAAGATGGTCGCACGCAGCGACAAGATGCAGCAGCACCTTTCAACATGTACTGGTGCTGTCGCCACGACATCAGGCACCCGGTGTAGCTTCTGCCATAAGGCCTTCGCCCGTGCTGATGTCGCCAGACTACATGAGAAGTCGGCTTGCGGTCTTAACCCTAACCGCATAGCACATTCCTGCACGAACTGTGCTAAAGAGTTCGTCAGGGCTGACACTCTTCGCAACCACATTAAGGTGTGCAAGGGGTCTGCTCCACCTCCAACAAAGAAGCAGAGGATGGCAGCAGTTAAGCCAGCAGTACTGCCTAAACCATCGACCAGCCGAACAAAGGTGGTGACCGGCGCGGGTTTGGCCAATACCCATGGCTTCATCACCGCCGAAGTGGGATTCAAGGGCAACTTGAAGACTTATGTTGCTGTAAATACGTCAAGTTCTGCCAAAGACATTTGTACGTACCTGGACTCCATCAAGGCAAAAATAATAAGCCAACTTGAGGAGGAGATTGAAGAGAATGGACCGCTGAAGTTTAATGTCGTTCTTGAGTGCGACTACGAAAAACCAGTAGATGCCTGTGAAGACAAGAGGGCCTTCAAAACCATGAATGTTCCCCTCTACGCAGTTCATGAGGTGGAGGAAGCAGTTACTGAATCCATCTCTAAGATCTGCAAGGAGGAGGAAGACTACATGGGGAAGGGGTCTGGATGGACTTTGTCGGCCGTTAAGCGACTTCAACTACGAATAAACAAGCTCGATCCACTCCGTGCCAGCTCCTACATCGAATTACCTACTTCCATCAAAGACAAATTCGCAGTGATCAATCCGCAAAACCTCGAAGACCACATGTGCTTTAAGTGGTCAATTCTTGTCAAGTATGTGGAAGGATGGAATCCTGAACGTGTCAACCAGCGCTACCATGACTTGGAGGGGAAGTTCAACTTCAACAACATCGAGTTTCCTACTCCAATCAAGCAAATACCACTGTTCGAAAAACAGAACCCTGGAGTCTCCATCAACATCTACAGTATCGATGAGAACCAGAACATTGTACCTGCACGAGTCTCTCCGGAAGAAAAAGAGCATCATTTCGATCTTCTGCTCTTGGTTAATGACAATTCGTCCCATTTCACCTACATCACTAATTTTTCTGCCCTGGTTCGGTCCCAAATCACTACACATCACGACGCTATTCATGTATGTAAAAGATGCTTCATGCATTATGATGATCGGGAAAGGGTTAGTGGGCTCTCTGGTCTTCAGTGTTTGGCAAAACACAGTGAGCTCTGCAAACAGCATGCTGCTGTTAGGATGGAAATGCCACAGCTTGATGAAAATGGCCAGCCTCCTGTTCTGCAGTTCAAAAACATCCATCATGCTGATAAGATGCCCATCGTGGTATATTGTGACTTTGAAGCTATTCTAGAGAAAATCCATACCTGTCACCCGAATCCTGATGAGTCATACACGCTGCAATACCAAAAGCATAAAGTATACAGCTACTGTATTTATGTAAAAGCAGATAATACAGTCATTCCAGCACACCTCACTTCTGCACTTCCTTCACAGCCTGAAGTATACAGGGGGTGTGATGCAGAAGATAAATTCATATCCCGCATTGTGGAGATTGGACATGACGTACAGAAAATCTTTTCTACATCTGTTCCTATGACTCCGCTCACACATACACAGAACACTGCTTTTCTGCAAGCAAGGTGTTGTTGCTACTGTGGGGGAAAGTTCGGAGGAACTGTAAAGAAAGTTCGTGACCATAATCACTTCACCGGTGAATTTATTGGGTCTGCATGTAATGACTGCAACCTTCTCAGGCGCAGACCAAAAAAGTTGATTGTGTTATTCCACAACCTGGCATACGACCAGAACTTCATTATCAGGAAGTTGGGGTATGATACTAAAGATATTTTCATAATTCCGAATTCAGAAGAGAAGCTGATAACTTTTTCCAAAAAGTTATGCGATAAGTTCAGTATCCAGTTTGTTGATACTTTCCGTTTTATGAGTCGGGGTCTTGCTTCGCTCGCCGAGTTCTTGCCTGCAGACAAGTTTATAAGTACTGCTGAGTTTTTCGCTCCTGATGAGTTGGAGTTGGTTACCCGCAAAGGAGTATTCCCATACGACTTCGTTGATTCTTTTTCTCGACTAGACGATACTAGTCTTCCATCCATCGATGAGTTCTTTAATATTCTGACTGATACTGGTATTTCCGAGGCGGATTACGCTCACGCACAAAATGTCTGGGACAAGTTTCAGTGTGCTACTTTGGGGGAGTACGCTGACTTGTACCTGAAGACGGATGTTCTGATTTTGGCGGATGTATTTGAGAATTTTCGCAGTCTTTGCTTGGAAACATATAGTTTAGATCCATCTCACTACATTTCTTGTCCTGGGTTCGCTTTCGACGCGATGCTTCGAACCACAGGTGTACAGCTAGAGCTACTCACAGATTACGACATGTATATGTTTGTGGAGGCTGGTATTCGTGGTGGTGTAGCTCAAAGCATTAAACGTCATTGCGTAGCCAATAACGCATACGTACCAGAAACACACGATGCTTCCAAGCCATCCACATTCCTGGAGTACATTGATGCAAACAACTTGTACGGGTGGGCGATGTCTCTGCCGCTCCCCATTCGTCATTTCCAATGGACAGACACATCAATTGATATCATGTCTATTCCGGAAAATTCACCCACAGGCTACATTATCGAGTGTGATGTGGAGTACCCTCTCGAACTCCACGAAAGTCACAAAGACCTTCCGTTTCTCCCCGTGAATCAGTGTCCGCCCGGCTCAAAGCACTCAAAGCTGATGACAACGCTGGAAAATAAAGAGCACTACATCGTTCACTACAAAAACCTACAGCAAGCAGTATCGCATGGTCTAAAAATCATAAGATTACATAAAGTTCTTCAGTTTGAGCAGTCGGCATGGTTGGAGCCTTATATTCGGCTGAACACCAACAAGCGCAAAGCAGCATCCAACGAGTTCGAGAAGGAGTTCTTCAAGCTCGCTGTGAACTCTACATTTGGTAAACTGATGGAAAACAAGAGGCGTAGGCTCAAAATGGAGTTGGTTTGCTCTGAGAAGAGATTTAAGAAGTTGGTGTGTCGTCCGTCCTTCAAGGACCGCACGATGTATGAGCCAAACTTGTCTCTTGTCCACCTGAACCATGAGACCATAATTTTCGACAAGCCGATTTATGCCGGACTCGCAGTACTTGATCTATCAAAAACACTCATGTACGACTTCCACTATAATACTATGAAACCAAAATATCAGGAAAATATTCATCTGTTATATATGGATACAGACAGCTTTGTGTATGAGATTCAAACACAGGACTTCTACCATGATCTAAGAGCCGACCCTAAGTTCATGTCTGAATTCGACACCAGCTGCTACCCTCCTGACCACCCATGCTTCTCCCCCATCAACAAGAAAGTTGTTGGCAAATTCAAAGATGAATGTGGGGGAGAAGTAATGAGCGAGTTTGTCAGTCTGCGGGCCAAACTCTATGCATACATGTGCGGTGGCAAGGTTGAGAAGAAGGCTAAGGGCATCCAGCGTTGTGTGGTCAAAAACCACATCACATTCGGTGATTACCTGGATGCCCTGCAAGACCACCGCACAAGGAGGGCAGGTGTTAGAGCCATACGGTCGAGAAAGCATGTGCTGTATAGCGAATACAGCAATAAGCTAGCCATAACGTGGGAGGATGACAAACGTTTAATCTGTGAAGACGGCATCCGCACGGTCCCCCACGGCTATATCGGAGGTGACGAGTAATTTTTTTTTCTGTAAATAGTTTTTGTTGTAAATAGTTTGGTAGTTTGGTTTCTGTTTCCATTCGTCGTATAGTTTACATTTTTTGTTTTATGGTTTTCATTTTGTTGTATAGTTTCCATTTTTGGTGTATAGTTTCCATTTTTGGTGTATAGTTTCTGTTTTGTTTTGTTTAATAGTTTCCATTGTTGTCGTATAGTTTCCGTTTTTTGTTTTATAGTTTCCATTTTCGTTGTATAGTTTCCATTTTTGCTATATGGTTTCATTTTTTGTTGTATAGATTCGTTTGATGTGTATGTATTTTTCTTTATTCCAGAATTTGTTTTGTAGCGTTCGAGGTTATTTAAATAAATATTATAATACCTACATACTGCTTATTATTTTAAATATAGAACCTTTATTTGGCACACTCTGGTAGCAACACTAGGAACTAAAGATGGCTACGGTGGCGTCATCTGGTATCGATTATATTAACTAAAATATGGCGACGGTGGCGCCATCTACCAACCAACTTGAGAACCAAGATGGCGGCACCTCTGGCAACTAATTTTTTGAATTTAGCGCCATCGTACGTAGCATATATAGATTATTTATTCCACCATATCCCAATTGGTCTCGTGGTCTAGTGGTCAAGGTGTCCGCCTCGTAACCACGACATCCTGGACGTTTTCACGTCCCATGGATCGAATCCCAGCCTCGGCACTGAAATTATTTTAGTTAAAGAAAAAAAAAAAAATAATCCCTGCTGCTATCTGGTGGCGACCAACAGAACTATATGACGTCGCAAGATGGCTGCCTCCAGCAGACGAAAACAAGATGGCGGCCACCAGCAGACGAAACAAGATGGCGGCTGATGATTACATCGAATTTCGAAAAGTTGAAGTTCGAAAAAAAAAATTCGAATCCAAGATGGCGGCCGTGACGAAATGTGCAACGGTGACGTCACGATTCGAAGTTGGTGGAAATTTCTAGAAATACAAAATGGCGGATGGATTAGCATGGATTAGCATATGGATTAGCATGGATTAACATATGGATTAGTATGGATTAGCATACAGATTAGCATAGATTAGCATATGGATTAGCATAGATTGGCATAGATTGGCATAGATTAGCATAGATTGGCATAGATTGGCATATGGATTAGCATAGATTAGCATAGATTAGCAAGGTCAAAGGTCAAGGTCAAAGGTCATGATGACGTCATCCAAGATGGCCGCCGATTACGTCATCCAAGATGGCGGCCGATGACGTCATCCAAGATGGCGGGCTCCTGGCTCCTGCGCCTGTGCTTGAACCCCCTATTTCCAACTACTCTTGTTTGTCAGTGAACTTTAAAGCAACATCAAATTGTTTAAAATCATTGGAAAAAACCTTGAATAAAATGTTATAGGCTATAGATATTTTGTGTTTACTGTCTCTGATGTAGATCATCATAAATGTAAAATGAAAACGATATTACTTTACATAAAATTATATATATATATATATATATATATATATATATATATATAAGTTAGTCTTTCCGTAAATCTCCAGAGATATGCAACATCTGACCTCGATAACGAGCAAACTCGTTTGTTCTCATTTTGAAAATACACTTATAATACGAAAATCGGCCCTCGGACAAGAATATTAATGCAGAATCTTTAAAATTTACTGCCGAGAGTGATAAATATACGCAAAATGTGTTTTAAAAAACTTTTCTTGAAGCGAGTTACACATCCTTGTCGCATCCACCGCTGGAATTCGCTGCCGAATCATAAATGTGGCCAATCACAACCACGCGCGGACAGCAACACGATCAGCAAGACGACTGTCACCTTATTCGATTAGCAGACATACATTTGAAAGTATTAATAAAGGCCTCCGTTGAAAGCGAATGGCACTTGAACAAATACTAAATCCTAGCTTTTAACTTGATATTCGACAAGAAATTTTTATTAAAACACCACCCATATTCATTATTTTCGTTAAACAGATGATATGAAAATGTTTTATTTTGTCATTGTGAACTTTGGTTCAAGCCATCCGCCATAGACAGTAGCGACATCGACATCCACATTCTGTTAAACATTTACTTTTAATTCACCAAATTACTTCTACCAAATGCCATACACCGAGAGATAAGATGGTAACTTACATATGTATGTTTAAAAACATTGTTATTATAAAAAGAATTTCATATATTTATATGTGGTTATACTATTTTTTTTAATCATGTGCAAAAACACTAAATATTCGAAGCAAATAATAATTGATACTACTCTCTTGTGTGGTGAGCGTAAAGTTGTATCACAGATAAGTGTATAACATGGTATTAGGGGATCCCATGAGGCTAAATGGAGATTTGCTCAAGCGTCGTGGGGACCTCTTGTATTTTGAAGATTAGATGATAGGAAGAATAAAAGGATATATGAAGTTTTCTCTTTCAGCGGTGGGGTAAGTGTCTAAGGGTTTTCAAAAATGTAAAAATAAACCATCACATATAAATACTTGAGCGTGTCAGATATTGATAGTTCAGGTGCGCCAACGTATATCTGACAACAAAAATATACTAATCTGTCGGCTTGAGTGGTGGGGCTGGCCATCCAGAAGGGTAGAAAATTAAATAAAATATATTCGAGCGCGTCATATATTCAGAAGGGATGTCGCGTGATCCCTAAAATTGTTCCCATTCAAAAGACTGACGATTGGGAAGTGACGGGAACTCGTAGCGAATTTTTGAAAATGCAAAAAATAAAAAAAAAAATCGCTAGATTGAAATACTCGAGCGTGTTAGATTTTTATACACACGCAGACGGTTCAGCTTGATTTCCCAGTCGTGCTAGCTTAGAATCTGACGATTATTTGGAGGGTAATTCTTAATGTTACGGCTAAAAAAAAATATTTGTATGAATTTTGTTTGTTCCTTTTTAATAACCATGAAATGTGACAAATAAAAGCACAAAAAGTTAAGTAGATATTAAAGTAGTATAGGATAGCCGGTCCGGAAACAGGCGTCAGGCTGTGGTGCCTGTGGTGACACCCGCCATCAAGGATTGTGACGTCACAGCGGCCATTTTTGACTCAAAATTCCTCAAAATTCCTCAAAATTGACTCAAAATGACTCAAAAAATCCCGTTTTAAGAAAAAATTTCCCGTTTTCGAGGGAAAAATTCCCGTTTCGAGGGAAAATTTCACGTTTTATTCCGTAAAAATCCCAGCAGCTAGAAATGTCCATATGTAGGCTTAAGCATCCATGTCTACAGTCTCAGATAAGCCTCATCATGGATTATGACGTCAACGTTGCAGTTTCCGTTATGCCCGCCATATTGAAAATCCGCAATTTTTATGTTAGACAATCGGGAAAAATTTAAAAAATCATTAAAAAATTATTTAATCGAATAAATAATAAAAATCTTAAAATCCACTGTTGCAGTTATCGTTATGGTCGCCATCTTAAAATTTAGATGCCATCTTGGAAATCCGTATTTTTTATGCTAGAAAATCAATAAAAATTCCAAAATTCATCAACAAATAAACTTAATAGAATTATGATTGATTATATCGATTCCCGTCCTTGGTTCGAAACCGGTGAGGGCAAAAAATAAAAAAAAACATTACTTACTTCCTCCACAGAAGCCACCTACAGTCTGACCTACCTCCACCAATAACAAGGTATTTACCATCAGCTGGTATGACGTCATGTCCGTCATCTTGTCTTCATCTGCTGGAGACCACCAACCTGTTTTCGTCCGTTAGAGTGTGCCGATACCATGTTAGTATAATTTTCTGGGCACCATACAATTGTCCTCAACTGTTGGCATTAAACTTTGTCATTGACCTTGAACTTTGACCTTGATCTTGAACTTTGACATTGAACTTTGTCCTTGACCTTGAACGTTGACCTTGAACGTTGACCTTGAACTTTGACCTTGAACTTTGACCTTGACCTTCAACTTTGACCTTGACCTTGACCTTGATCTTTGACCTTGACCTTGATCTGTGACTTTGACCTTTACGCCCATCATGGATTCGTCATTGTATGTTCAGTACATGCTACCAGGAGCTACCACATGCTAGTGGTCATTGCCATCTTCTTGTTTTCGTCTGCTGGAGGTCACCATATTGTGTGTACTCGTCTTACCTTCATGATAGTTTTATTCTAACCTGTTACAGTGCAGTAATCATTTATTATTACCGAGGTGCCCGCCATCTTGAAATTCGGCCGCCATCTTGAAATCATGTAATTATTTACTTAGAAATGCAGGAAAAATTCCAAAATTCATCAAAAAAATCACTCATTAATTTACATATTGAATCGATTGATCCCTGTCCACGGTTCGATTCTTGACCAATGACAGTTGTAACTAATTGTGAAATAAATTTTAGATTCTGTTTGCCATTACCTTTCGCGGAGTTTATTAATAATTCACTCTACGAAAAACAACTCAAGTCAATATACCTGACCAACGAATTAATACAGTGCCGATTAGCCTATTATGAAAGTCTTATTTTTCAATAATCTGAATAACATAGAAGCCGTTCATGTACAAAACCATACATATAGATCAATTGTCTTCAGTTAATGAGACCGAGTCACGTCATTATCAGACGTATAGGCTAGTCATTTCAGGTCCGCATGAACTTCGTCGTTAGCTAATTATATTCAATTAATCCGTCGTGACATTTTTTATACTTACTAAAGGACCAAATGACCTTGAAAAATATTTTAGTAACACCAAGAGGTTTTTAAACTAGTAAATTTTCAATTACTACATTTTGTACTACGCACAATCAACGTAAAAGGAAGCACCGTCATCGAAAAGGCAGCACCATCAATGAAAAGTCAGCACATTTGGAAGCACCGACAACGAAAAGGCAGCACCACCAACTAAAAGGCAGCACATTTGGAAGCACAGACAAGGAAAAGGAAGCACCATCAACGAAAAGGCCGCACCATCAATGAAAAGCCAGCACATTTGGAAGCACTGACAACGAAAAGGCAGCACCACCAACGAAAATACAGCACAGTTGGAAGCACCGACAACGAAAATGTAGCACTTTGGAAGCACCGACAAAGAAAAGGCAGCACCGGCATCGAAAAGGAAGCACATTTGGAAGCACCGACAACGAAAAGGCAGCACCAGCATCAAAAAGGCAGCATATTTGGAAGCACCGACAACGAAAAGGCAGCACCGGCATCGAAAAGGAAGCACATTTGGAGGCACTGACAACGAAAAGGCAGCACCGCCAACGAAAAGGCAGCACATTTGAAAGCACCGACAACGAAGAGGCAGCACCGGCATCGAAAAAGGTACCACATTTGGAAGCACTGACAACGAAAAGGCAGCACATTTGGTAGCACCGACCAAGAAAAGGCAGCACCGTCAACGAAAAGGCAGCGCATTTGTAAGCAGCGTCAACGAAAAGGCAGCACATTTGAAAGCTCCGTCAACGAAAAGGCTGCACATCTGGAAGCACCGACAACGAAAAGGTAGCACATTTTGGAAGCACCGTCATCGAAAAGGCAGCACCATCAATGAAAAGCCAGCACATTTGGTAGCACCGACATCGAAAAGTCAGCACCGCCAAAGAAAAGGCAGCACATTTGGAAGTACCGACAACGAAAAGGCAGCACCGCCAATGAAAAGGCAGCACATTTGAAAGCACCGACAACGAAAATGAAGCACCATCAACGAAAAGGCCGCTCCATCAACGAAAAGGAAACACATTTGGAAGCACAAGTTACGAGAACTTAGTCTTAGAAATCTGAATACAAGAAAAAAAAAAACATTAAGTTTTTATTATTGCAATTATTTTTTTTTAACATTACACAAATACAAGTAAAACAAGCCATTATTGTATGTAGCCAGCTTTCCTCAGTTCGTTGAGTATGAATGATATTTCTTTGATGCACGAATAGTTTCCTGCACAAAGCGAGTCATGTAGAAGTCTTAGCCGGTCATCCAATATGTTTGGATCGTTCTATGAAGTAGAATCAGTCTCTTCTACCACCATCTTACATGTTTGATTATTATAAATATTATTTTCTCTGGTGTCTTCCGTTTTAACACCATCCTCAGGGTAACTTTCATTTTCGAGACAATGATCATCACAAGCTTGATTCGATTTATTTAATATATCACGATGTTTCCATCATTTCAGTCTCAGGACACTACCACAGTCTTCGATCTTGCCTGCTTTAGTTGCTTCATCACATTTTATTCCTTTGTCAACAGCCGCATAGTCGCTGTAGCAATCACCGTAGAAGGCATCATCTTCACCCAGATTACCGTAAGAATTCGATGTCGATGATGTCGAAGCGTCTTCATCGTCTTCATGTTTCCTTTTTAGGAGTCTATCATTTTTACAAAGTAGGAAAGATCTACTTGAATTCGGCTGGAATGTATTCCCACTTTTCACGTTAAATATTCTTCCATTGTCTTTATTCTTCCATAAATCATAATCGTCCTTCAATTTAAGTTCTTTGTCGAGATCGGAAGAGCCGCGATCATAATCTCTCCCAAGACAAGGAAAATTATTGTCGTAATGCAGATCACTCTTCCTTAGTCTAGTAGAACCATCGTTGTCCTCTAGCTTGTACACAGGCTTGACGTTACAAGTTCTGTCATGTCTTTTTAAGCTCTCTCTCCGCGTAAACGACTTGCTACATCGAACACAACTTATCATATTATGTAGTGGATTTTTATCACAGTCATTCTTCTCGTGTTGTCTTCCATTCTTTCTCAAGATAAATTCTTTGCTGCAAAACTTACACCTGTGTCCTTTCGATACAGCAATAGTCACCGAATCAGGATTCATATTAGTTACTGAGACTATGGTCAGATGCAATCTGAATTAAATTAGATACATTACTTAAATATAATTTTTTATATTTCATCTGCAAGAATTAAGTTACCTCATACAAAAGAAATTGTTACATGTGGTCTCGATTATTAGCATGAGATGTCGCCACGTGTTGTGTTGAGTCATAATTTATTTAGTTGTTTTATGTGGTATGCGGGAAGCTCACTAACGATCGCAAAACAAGGAAGGCTTTGCTAGACATCAAGGAGAAGGAAGTTCATCTTACATGTTAGTGCTCCACGGATGTCTCATGACATACTTATTATTTGACTGAGTAATGGTTGCTTAATTTTTATTTCCACCTACTAAAAAAAAAAATTGCAAGTGCTGATTTAGTAACAGATATTCTCGAATTAAATGTAACTCAAAATAACACGTCATGACCCGTTAGGTAAAAAATCCGTCATGCAGAGAGCGGTTTCTCATAATAAACAGAAGCACTTGAAGAAACCACAGGAATAATCAGGAGTACACGGAGAAATCCATCTTAATATTGTCAAAAATAATAGGGAGCACACGGAGAAAACCATCTGACGTTTCTTTGTTATCATATAAATACAGAAAAAATATTTAATAATAAAATAAATTAATAAAAAAATTTAAATTGAAAGCAGGAATAATCAGGAGCACACGGAGAAATCCATCATAATATTGACATGGATAATCAGATGCACTCGGAGAAAACCACCACACGTTTTCTTTGATATCATAAAATACAGGGAAAAAAATATTTAATAAAAATAAATAAAAAAAAATTTAAAATGAAAAAAATTACAAAAATTCATAAATAGATTCTGCTAGCTTGTGAACTTCTAATTGTGTATCAAAGATAGAGCTCTAGTACAAACCAGAATTTTATTTATTTTTGTAATTTTTTTCATTTTAAATTTTTTTATTTATTTTTATTAAATATTTTTTTCCCTGTAATTTTATGATATCAAAGAAAACGTGTGGTGGTTTTCTCCGAGTGCATCTGATTATCCATGTCAATATTATGATGGATTTCTCCGTGTGCTCCTGATTATTCCTGCTTTCAATTTAAATTTTTTTATTAATTTATTTTATTATTAAATATTTTTTCTGTATTTATATGATAACAAAGAAACGTCAGATGGTTTTCTCCGTGTGCTCCCTATTATTTTTGACAATATTAAGATGGATTTCTCCGTGTACTCCTGATTATTCCTGTGGTTTCTTCAAGTGCTTCTGTTTATTATGAGAAACCGCTCTCTGCATGACGGATTTTTTACCTAACGGGTCATGACGTGTTATTTTGAGTTACATTTAATTCGAGAATATCTGTTACTAAATCAGCACTTGCAATTTTTTTTTTTTAGTAGGTGGAAATAAAAATTAAGCAACCATTACTCAGTCAAATAATATGTCATGAGACATCCGTGGAGCACTAACATGTAAGATGAACTTCCTTCTCCTTGATGTCTAGCAAAGCCTTCCTTGTTTTGCGATCGTTAGTGAGCTTCCCGCATACCACATAAAACAACTAAATAAATTATGACTCAACACAACACGTGGCGACATCTCATGCTAATAATCGAGACCACATGTAACAATTTATTTTGTATGAGGTAACTTAATTCTTGCAGATTAAATATTAAAAATTATATTTAAGTAATGTATCTAATTTAATTCAGTTTGCATCTGACCATAGTCTCAGTAACTAATATGAATCCTGATTCGGTGACTGTTGCTGTATCGAAAGGACACAGGTGTAAGTTTTGCAGCAAAGAATTTATCTTGAGAAAGAAGGGAAGACAACACGAGAAGAATGACTGTGATAAAAATCCACTACATAATATGATAAGTTGTGTTCGATGTAGCAAGTCGTTTACGCGGAGAGAGAGCTTAAAAAGACATGACAGAACTTGTAATGTCAAGCCTGTGTACAAACTAGAGGACAACGATGGTTCTACCAGACTAAGGAAGAGTGATCTGCATTACGACAATAATTTTCCTTGTCTTGGGAGAGATTATGATCGCGGCTCTTCCGATCTCGACAAAGAACTTAAATTGAAGGACGATTATGATTTATGGAAGAATAAATACAATGGAAGAATCCTTAACGTGAAAAGTGAGAATACATTCCAGCCGAATTCAAGTAGATCTTTCCTACTTTGTAAAAATGATAGACTCCTAAAAAGGAAGCATAAAGACGATGACGTCGCTTCGACATCAACGACATCGAATTCTTACGGTAATCTGGGTGAAGATGATGCCTTCTACGGTGATTGCTACAGCGACTCTGCGGCTGTTGACAAAGGAATAAACTGTGATGAAGCAACTAAAGTAGGCAAGATCGAAGACTGTGGTGGTGTCCTGAGACTGAAACGATGGAAACATCGTGATATATTATATAAATCGGATCAAGCTTGTGATGATCATTGTCTCGAAAATGAAAGTTACCCTGAGGATGGTGTTAAAACGGAAGACACCAGAGAAAATAATATTTATAATAATCAAACAAGTAAGATGGTGGTAAAAGAGACTGATTACACTTCATAGAACGATCCAAACATATTGGATGACCGGCTAAGACTTCTACATGACTCGCTTTGTGCAGGAAACTATTCGTGCATCAAAGAAATATCATTCATACTCAAAGAACTGAGGAAAGCTGGCTACATACAATAATGGCTTGTTTTACTTGTATTTGTATATTGTAAAGAAATAAATAATTATAATTATAAAAATTTAATGTTTTTTTTTTTCTTGTATTCAGATTTCTAACTAAGACTAAGTTCTCGTAACTTGTCTTCCAAATGTGCTTCCTTTTCGTTGATGGAGCGGCCTTTTCGTTGATGGTGCTTCCTTTTCGTTGACGGAGCTTTCAAATGTGCTGCCTTTTCATTGACGCTGCTTACAAATGCGCTGCCTTTTCGTTGGCGGTGCTGCCTTTTCTTTGTCGGTGCTTCCAAATGTGCTTCCTTTTCCTTGTCGGTGCTTTTAAATGTGCTGCCTTTTCGTTGGTGGTGCTGCCTTTTCGTTGTAGGTGCTGCCAAATGTGCTGGCTTTTCATTGATGGTGCTGCCTTTTCGATGACGGTGCTTCCTTTTACGTTGATTGTGCGTAGTACAAAATGTAGTAATTGAATATTTACTAGTTGAAAAACCTCTTGGTGTTACTAAAATATTTTTCAAGGTCACTTGGTCCTTTAGTAAGTATAAAAAATGTCACGACAGATTAATTGAATATAATTAGCTAACGACGAAGTTCATGCGGACCTGAAATGACTAGCCTATACGTCTGATAATGACGTGACTCGTTCTCATGGACTGAAGACAATTGATCTATATGTATGTCTTTGTACATCAACGGCTTCTATGTTATTCAGATTATTGAAAAATTAGACTTTCATAATAGGCTAATCGACTTTGTATTAATTCGTTGGTCAGGTATATTGACTTGAGTTGTTTTTCGTAGAGTGAATTATTAATAAAATCCGCGAAAGGTAATGGCAAACAGAATCTAAAATTTATTTCATAATCAGTAACAACTGTCACTGGTCAAGAATAGAACCGTGGACAGGGATCAATCGATTCAATATGTAAATTAATGAGTGATTTTTTTGATGAATTTTGGAATTTTTCCTGCATTTCTAAGTAAATAATTACATGATTTCAAGATGGTGGCCAAATTTCAAGATGGCGGGCACCTCGGTAATTATAAATGATAACTGCACTGTAACAGGTTAGAATAAAACTATCATGATGGTAAGACGAATACACACAATATGGTGACCTCCAGCAGACGAAAACAAGAAGATGGCAATGACCACTAGCATGTGGTAGCTCCTGGTAGCATGTACTGAACATACAATGACGAATCCATGATGGGCGTCAAAGTCAGAGTCAAAGGTCAAGGTCAAGGTCAAAGATCAAGGTCAAAATCAAAGATCAAGGTCAAAGTTGAAAGTCAAGGTCAAAGTTCAAGGTCAAGGTCAAAGTTCAAGGTTAAAGTTTTGGGGTCAAGGACAAAGTTCAAGTTCAAAGTTCAAGGTCAAGGTCATAGTTTAAGGTCAATGACAAAGTTTAATGCCAACAGTTAAGGACAATGGTATGGTGCCCAGAAAATTATACTAACATGGTATCGGCACACTCTAACGGACGAAAACAGGTTGGTGGTCTCCAGCGGATGAATACAAGATGACGTTCATGACGTCATACCAGCTGATGGTATATACCTTGTTATTGGTGGAGGTAGGTCAGACTGTAGGTGGCTTCTGTGGAGGAAGGAAGTAATGTTTTTTTTT
This sequence comes from Bacillus rossius redtenbacheri, assembly GCF_032445375.1. Classification (NCBI taxonomy): domain Eukaryota; kingdom Metazoa; phylum Arthropoda; class Insecta; order Phasmatodea; family Bacillidae; genus Bacillus; species Bacillus rossius. Next base: position 19,994,652 of record NC_086338.1, on the reverse strand, counting down.
TTGCCCTCACCGGTTTCGAACCAAGGACGGGAATCGATATAATTATACATAATTCTATTAAGTTTATTTTTTGATGAATTTTGGAATTTTTAGTGATTTTCTAACATAAAAAATACGGATTTCCAAGATGGCGTCTAAATTTCAAGATGGCGACCATAACGATAATAGCATCATTAATAGGATCCAATATGGCGGAATTTATTAAATGTGTAACAAAGGCAAAATACTCAACCAAGATGGCGGGCGTAACGAAATATGCAACATTTATATAATCCAAGATGACGACCGTAACGATAACTGCAACAGTGGTTTTAAGATTTTTATTATTTATTCGATTAAATAATTTTTTAATGATTTTTTTAATTTTTCCCAATTGTCTAACATAAAAATTGCGGATTTTCAAGATGGCGGGCATAACGGAAACTGCAACGTTGACGTCATAATCCATGATGAGGCTTATCTGAAGCTGTAGACATGGATGCTTAAGCCTACATATGGACATTTCTAGCAGCTGGGATTTTTTCGAAATAAAACGGGAAATTTTTTTTTAAAACGGGAACTTTTGAGTAATTTTGAGACAATTTTGAGGAATTTTGAGGAATTTTGAGTCTAAAATGGCCGCCGTGACGTCACAATCCAAGATGGCGGGTGTCACCACAGGCACCACAGCCTGACGCCTGTTTCCGGACCGGCTATCCTATACTACTTATTAAGAAATATAATTTATTCAGAAAAAATTTATAAAATATAATTGTTGAAAATATTTTTCTTTTTTAATCTTTATCGTAACCCGAGGAATTATTATCGTACTCAAAATATACTGATTCAATTGGGTCATCGATATTAACTGCGGGTTGTATATTTCTAACTTTAAATCGTTATAACATTTAACAATATTTTATTTATTCCGTGAAAAGAGTGTTATTATAGTATCGAAAAGAAATATATCTAAATCAGAAGTATCTCCTAGAATAACTGGTGTTATGAAAATATCTTCACTGGCTTCTGGTAGGTGACTACCAACGAACCAGGTTCGAGAGTCAGAAATAGGGAAAAAGTGAAAGTGAGGGAGAGGCGTGGAGTGGGGAATTAATTCTCTACCCCAGCTGCACGCACTAGATTTTATAGACAATTTTTGATACTTCGGCTTGAAGAAATCGGGAGATTGTATTTTCCCCGTTATTTTTGCATTATTTCCTTCAAAATAAAAAAAAAACATGAGAGTTTAATGTTGCGAATTTAGAGTTGCAAAAGTATGCAAATCAACGCATAGGTATGCCACTTAATGCGAACATATGCAAAATTTAGCAAAAATCTGATAAAACAGTATTGGGTAGTACACGAAATCGTGCGCTGCTGCTGTAAAAATGTTTCCGATTTAAAACCTTTTTTTTACCCCGCGCCCTCCGGCAAACTTCGTTACACATGTTCCAAGCACATGTTGATTCCGTTACACTGTGCCTACACCCAAGTTACGAGCCGGGCAGGCGCACACTTTGAAGTCCCAGCCACTGCCGTGTGCATGCTGCGCAGGCAGCTCACTTCTCGCTGAACGGCGGCGCACGTGACGCTGTGGCAAGGGAGTTTCCCGTCTTGGCCGCAGCGAGCGCTTTGCAGAAAGTTGGTTTCATTTGACGTCATCTTTCGCGTTTTTGACGTGATAACGTCTTATAAAACTATGAACGCCGGCTGCACGCACGAAGAAGCATGACTAATTTGTCACTTTCCGCCTGAGCCGAGCGTGCAAGAATCGGCCGACCACCGTGAGAGTAAATCTTCTATAATATCAAACAGGTTAAGGCGGGCTTTTTAAAAGCAGCAATATAAAAAATTTGATTTATTTGTCCAATTTTCTTCATTTAAAATTTACAATTTATTGACATGGATTTGATTTCAGTTTATTTCTATAACTAATTGTTCGGGTTTTTATATTTAAATTAAATTTTCAAAAACTGTAAATAACATTTGAAAATTAAAAAGAATGCAATTTTTCATCAATGTTTCTTATGACGTTATCACGTAAAACTATCGTCCGTAAATTGACTTTACGACAACCCCTTTTTTTTCACTTGCAACTGGGGACACTCGATGTCACTAATTCTCTCGGTAAAATGAGTGGAAAGATGTTTTTTTCGTCTTCTTTGAAATATTTTTTGTTTGTAATACTTGGCGTTGTAGAAGCGAATACATTAAATGAGAATAACGCATAGCTCTTTGTCAGAACCACTGAGCGCAAAAGACGGGTTACAGTGAGTGGTAAACATCTAGTGGTGCAATGTGTAGAATAATCGCGAAATTCAAATTTCGGTATTACCAACGTAGGAGATAGGTTTTTATATAAACTATTATTTTCCTGAAAAAGTTGACTCAAGTCAAGTTGGCCAAATAGTTTAACAGCTAATTAAAGTTTGATTTTTTTTAAGCTATTAAATGAATTACATTTATATATATGTTTCCAATTATATAGGAAGCTTATTTACTTAGTAAATAAAGGCGTACTATTTTGTCCTATTAAATCAACGTTTTACAGTACTCATTTATTTAATGAGTTTATAAACTACGTTATTTAAAATACTAACTATTGATTCAAATTTTCTCACTTTTTTGCAGAAAATTGCAGTATTTGGCAGAAAAATAATGAATGGTCCATTAACCGCTTCCTCTTATACATAAGAGCTGTGACACATTAAATAACGAAACATCCTTCTTTTGCAAACCTGCACTCCTAAATTGAGTATTATTATAGTTATATTTGCTTGTGGCACTTAGGGCTTCTTGCAGGTAATAAATTAATTTCCAGAGCAGACCTCATGTTTTCTGCTATTAATGCAGATATATAGTAAAATCTCTAATTCTCTTTGTTTGTCTTTTTACGCCTAGGTTTCAGCAAACGATAAACAAATAAAATATTTAAAAATTGTTTAAAAGAATAAACATAATTACAAATTTTTACTAATGAAGATTAAAATTTGACCTTGGTATTGAAGTGCTAAATAACAATAAATACTAAACACAAAAATGTTGTTCAGAAATGGAACAATGTTTATGAAAAGAAGCAAAAGAACAACTAAGATTGATATGAATAGCTTTTGACTCTACGGGCGTAGAATTTAGAACTTTTAATTGAGCCGTTGCTAACATAAAAACCTTTGAGGTTTTGGAATAAAAGTATAATTTCCGTTTTCTCTTAATCTTTTAATTGGGCTAGGACAAGCCGAATTATATTGGGAGTTTCGATATAAATGTTGTGTAAGCTTACTTCCTTATTTAACCTGTAATAGAATGGGCACTGTAGAAAATCTTATCGGGTATGTGTATATATATATATATCATAAAGGCAATATTTACCCTTTATAGAAAGTAAATATTTAATTTCCTTTAATATTTATTTTGTTTAGTTATATTTTATTCCGTATGTTTATATTTGTAATTTATGTGTAATTCAGACTGTAAATTTCTTTGGTTATCGTTTCGTCTATGTATTACTCTATGTTAATTTTTATTTTAAATTATTGTCAAGGCTAGTATAGCAGTATTTTTTGAAACCAATATTAATTTAAAGATGAACAACGACAGTAATGGGTAGTAATTTTACTAGTTTTGTTTTATCAACAAACTTAAGAAAGTCGTTTATTAGTGACGGGGAAAAGATTCTTTTAGAACGAATTGAGACTTGATGAAGGCAACATCTAGAAATGCAACGATAATTTAATTAATTTATAATTGAATATTTATAGAAGAATTGAAAATGGTTATTAACGCCAATATTGACTGAAATGTTGAAGGAACTAATAAATTTTATCAACGAAGATAAAACTCAGACGTCAAGAATTCTAAATAATTATTAAGAAGAGAAGCCGACGAATATCCCGATTCAAGAGATCGTCCAAGGACTGGAAATTGCTTTGAAACTACGAAGAATAAATGCCGTTGATCATCCTGAAGAAAGAAGAATCCTGTCGAAGATTGAAAAGTCGCAGTTCGAGCCCGGGAAGGATGACCGTCGCGCAGTCCAGCCCAGTTGCAGCCCACAGTCTGAAGGATGGAGTCGTGACGGCGCGTATTCCTGCCGCCCGCTAGAGACCGGAGGAGCAACCCCAAGTTCGCAGTCCTGATTGAGTCGAACCAAGGATTCTCCGAGAACCTACACGTCTCGTGGGTATCCTGCAGCAAGGTTTGGTCCTTTACCCCATCACCCGAAGACTCGCTGATTAAAGAAGTAACCTAACGAATTACGATTTAAACAAGACGAACATTTTTCACCGAACTAGAATCTTTTATGTTATCGAACATATTCTTTGTATAGAAAGACCGTGTACTTGTTCATCTTTAGATTTACCATTAAAATTCCGGAATCGTGATCCCGAACTAAATAATATTAGATAGTATAGATGGAACTTGATATTGAAAGAACATGTTGCTATTTTGTTTGACTGGTACTGCAAGTTACGTACCCAGTAGTCCACGCTCTGCCGGACTGAAGTTAGTAAAATAAATAACATACTAATAATTAACATTTTATCTTAAAGATAACTTACTCAAATGAAAGAATTGTTAGAGGCTTTGAAGTCGAGAGTAGTAACAAATTCCATCTGTAGTTAAAATAAATTATTTTATTTAAATTTATTTATATAAAGCGTGAGTAGTGCCTGTCGAAGTGTACTGTCACCGTCTGCACAAACCTTACACGCAAATATAAATATTGCATTTGAATTTGTTTACACGTTATTACAAGATCTAGTCACGAGTTTAGTATTTAACATACTTTTGACACACTGTAATTTGACTTTCAGACACAAACTTCTAGATACAATTCTTAAAACTGAGAGAGGTAGGCTAGAGAAACTGAAATTATTAACCACATCAAAGAATTTCAATATTTACACTAGCTGACTCTACAGTTTTTGTACGACCAACGAGGGGCTTTCGAGAGGTTAGGACAAATAGATAGGTGAGTTTTAACACGAGGTCTGTAGAATTTGCAGTGTCAGAATTAGTATTGGTACGAGGAAATACCAAGGACTATAAGATAGGAACACGTAGAAGAAAATACCTTCAATATAACAAGAAAAAATATATAGACATGATTGTTGTTTATAATTTCGTATTTAGGCACGATAAAATAATCTCTGGTTTAAATAAACAATAAAAAAACAAATGAAAATTGTAGATAACGTAATTATCATATGCTATTAAAAAGTTATTTACAAAAAGAGTTACACCAATCAATTAATTAGGAGTAATAATACTATTTTTCTTTTGCATAAGTTTGCCAAAAAAATTCTGTTATACGCATACAACTCTTAACACTTTCATGCATGAAAACATAAGCCACAAATAATTTACTTCTAAGGCAATATATCTTCTAAATGACATAAATTATGCATTACATGTAATGACTGTACTAGCCTTGCCTGTAAAAATCGGACACAAGTCCTTCAACTGGTTGTGAATTTTGACTGTTAAGTATCTAAAATAAAGTTTTCGGGTATAAAATTAATTAAAATGCTCCAGTCTAGCGGAAGTGGTATGATAAAAAAACTCTAATTTTGGACCAGTAAGCGTATAATTTTTTGTTTCTCTAATTTCATTAAAGTCACAATAATTAAAAATACTAATTCAATCGTAATTAATTTACTTAAACAATCCTTTGTAGTTTTGTCAATGGAATGATTCACAATAGAATTGAGATTTTTATAGTATTCATAAAAACTTGATATCAATAAGATATTAAGTGTAATCACTTAAGATTAAAGGACAAGGAGGCTTAATATTTATGCAGCTAAGTAAGACGTCCCAAAATTACAGACAGTTAATTATTACTCACGCTTTGATTTACTCCCAAACACTTCCTGTTAATGGTCGAAATATCTGCAATACAAATATATGGCATTCTTAGCAGGTTCAGAAAATATTTTTTGCCTGAACCTGTTGAATTCAGACCTCATACACAAATAATACAACGCTGAAAAGCCATAATTTTTGCATTTTTCTTTTAATTGTTAAATGAGTAACCCTTCAAACAATTCTTACTTAAGAATCGCACCTGATTGATCGAACCATAAACTTAATTTGTACTTGTGCAAAGTGAAATATCTCCAAAGCATTATTTACAAAGGTTCAATTAACATCAAGCAATAACATAAAATATAAAAAAATAGTTATAATACAACAGAAAAATAAAATATTAATATTTAAAAGGGTACAGTCTGGTGCCACCGCCAGGTTCGTCTGTGTCACCTGATATAGACCTGCTGTGTCACTCGTAACACTGGGGTTCCATTGCCGCCTGTCGGTGGGACTACTTTCACTTCTGTTTGCGTTTCCGGTGACAAACGTTGAGTATTTATAGTTTGAGTATGTCAGCGTTACTGGCGAACTCTATAATTATTAAGTCGTCAAAGTCGAAAAAAAAATTGGGCCTTACATAAAAATCATGAAAGAAGGATACAATCAGTCATTCTCTCTCAAGGTCAATGATACTGACACTAATGAAACATTTTGTATTTCAAACAGTTTTGCGAACTATTTTTCTAGCGTATATGTTACTCCAGCCAATAACAGCACTCCTTTGATATCTGATAATACTGCTTGCTCCATTCCTATGTCCACTATTACTGAGAGTCTTGTACTTTGGGGGACCAAATCCTTGAAATCTACTATGTCAACAGTTTCAGATGGTATTCCTTATTTAAAAATAAAAGGATGCTCTCTGGTTCTTGTTCCTATCCTTCAGTTTATATTCAATAGCAGTATTAAAAACAGCATCTACCCCAAAATATGGAAAACTGCCAAGGTAATTCGATACATAAAAAAGGTAGTAAATTTAATGTCACAAATTATAGGCTTATATCTCTTTTAAATGGATTGGCTAAAGTTTTTTTTTTTTTATAAAATAACATTTAAGGACCTTGATTTTAATCTAAAAAATAAACTATCTGACTGTCAGCATGGTTTCAGAATTGGCAAATCTACTACTACCAATCTGATAACTTTCATAAATCCAATTTATTCTGAAGTGATAACCCGAGGCCAAGTGGACGCTTGCTATTTTGATTTAGCAAAGGCTTTTGACACAGTAAATCATCAGATATTACTCAGCAAATTATCCATTATGAGATTGAGCGACAAATATACCAAATGGTTTGGCAGCTATCTGAAAGATAGGAAATACTTTGTTTCTATTAATAAAACTAAATCTGATTTACATATGGCAAACTCTGGAGTACTTCAAGGTGGTACCATTTCTCCCCTTCTTTTCAACATTTTTATTGATGATATAACCAAAGCACTAAAATTATTATGTTGGACTGTTATTTGCAGATGATCTAAAAATATATAGAAAAATTACTTCATTAAATGACTGTCACTTACTTCAACACGACATTTCTTCTGTTGTTGCATGGTGTAAGACTAATCTCGCTAAACTTAACTACAGTAAAACCACCACAATAACCTTTTCAAGAAAATATCATCCTATTGTATTTGAATATAAACTAGACAATCGTACTATTGCAAAATCAAACTGCGTCAGAGACTTAGGTAATTTTCTAGATTCAAAATTATTCTTTCACAATCATATTGAAACACTTAGATCAAATGCTAATAAAATGTTATCGATTATTAAATATATCACATTTAATGCATCTAATTAAAATTCAACACTTAATCTTTATATATCCTTGGTGTGATATAATTTTGAATATGGTTCTTTGATTTGGAATAACATTAATAAATCAGAGAGTGACAAATTGGATAAAATACAATTCCAACTGATCAAAATTATAAACCTAAAATGTAGCATTAATATAAATGTAGATTTACACCCCCTTATTGGTTCCTTACAATTAATTGTTACAAAAATACAATTAATTGTAACTATTTTCTTCACAATACTGGAATTAGAATACCTACTTTCAATAGTCGTAATCAATCTTTAATTTGGACGTTAAGTAAAACAAATGATCTATTAAACAGAACAACTAAAAATTACAATAAATATGCAAGGTTATTTCCTGAATTAGATAACAAAATAAAATTTAAAAAAGTTAACTGTTCCTAACTTATTTTTTTTACTTTATTGTGGTTAATAATCATATTGTTTCAATTTTTTGTGTTATTCTTATTTCCTACATTATAAAATTTGCAAAGACTTTATTTACTAATTGTTAAATGTTGCATGTTGTGTGTATCGCTTTGTTTTGTTGTCTTGTATTCTGTATTGTTTTGTTGTGTCTCTATGTATCTGTGTTGTTTGTATCGTGCCTACCACCCAAGGCCATAAGCTGTAGGTAGGCATGCAACAAATACTAAATAAAAAAATTAAAAAATAAAAAACGACTTGTGAGATTACTTCCTCGCTTATCAATTTCAAGTAAATGCTCAACACAACTTTTTAACTGTTTTATCTTATCATAAATCTTGTTTTTGTCGTGTTTTTGTCTCGTTTCAACTGTTGTGCTGAATTTTTTTGGGGTTACATATTTCTGTGCTGTCATCATTTGTGGGGTTTCTTTCGTTCTGTTAGTCCATTTTTCTTTGTTTTTCTTTGTTTGTTGACCATATTACTGTTATGGAATATTATGTGGTGTTTATATCCTGTTGACAACAGCAATTTTTTGCTTAATTTGTGTTTTTGTCTTTTGTGTTTTTTGTAGTTTTCTTCTACAGACATACATGTGCTTAGCAATGGCGTATGTTCAAAAGCATACATCAAGTCATAAATGTTGTGTTGTACGAGATCATTCATTCTGTACAACTCATCCTCTCGTCTTTGAATAAACTCTTGATATCGTGTCTTACAGCATCCATACGCTTTCGCTGGTGTTCCCTTCTTAACTCACGAACACATCTAGAGATTTATTGTTAATATACTGATCAACCAGTTACAATTTAAAAATGCTAATGTTCAATCAATTGCCGTTCGAAACATTCAAATCGTGTGTTCACTTGTTGACTTATGTTTTCGAAATTATTTTCGCTGATGTAATTCTGCTTGTCGAATTTTTCATTCATTTCCTGGTTCATCTGCTGTAGAAATGCTATCATTCTTATTTCCATATTCGTACAATGTTCTAGTTGAGAAGTTGTACCAGGCAAAATAGGTATATATGGTCATCTTGGTTAAGAATTGCTGTACATTCAGTCAACGTTTCGGACATTCCATTTTCTTTCCCCAATTGTACTGCCTGGGGCCCGTTTCACAATGTTCACAATCTACAAGTTTACAAATGACAAGCTACAAGAAAAAGTTCACAAGTGCTTGTAGATTTCGTTTCACAATAAAATCATATTTACTTGTAGGTTTTGGGGAGTTTTACAAGTCAGCTGATAAAAGTTTATTAGTAGTTTTTTGGCTAAAGTGGTCGAAAGCTCTGTTTATTTTAATTTGTTATGTAAATGGCGCCAATTGTAGTAGTTAGTGAGAAAAAGCTCATATTATTGCAGAAAATAAGGGATGAAAAAGAAATCATCTTTGTTGCCTTTTCCAAGAAACATGATAAAACCATGAAATTAAAGAAATGGAAGGAAATTCATAATTAGGCACAATCTTTTGGCTTTGTTAAAGGTGACAAGGAATGGTCCTACACACGGGATGTGGTGTGACCCAACATGAGAAAGGGTACAATGGTAAGTATACAAAGTATACATTTAACATGTATTGGAAGTTAGCTTTAATTACGTACCTCTAAAATTAATGAACTTTATGAGAATAGTTTAGGTTATGTTTGTGATGTCGCATAACTGAGTTAATAATATAAATTTTATTATTAATAAAAAGAAACAAAATTGGTGTAAAGAAAACACCGCTAAAAAGGTTCCTGAATAGTAATTAATGGTTTTGCACAAAGAATTCAATACTAGTACCCTTACTGTACATATTTTGTTCCAGACAAAAGTGGACAATTCAAAACAATCTGTTACTGCAGGAGGATTGAAATTTAAACAAAACTAAGTGGATGCAATGATCGTGGATATAATTGGACGTGATTCATAAGTAGTTAATGGACTGGGAGTGTTCGAAACATGGGCACCTGAAGTAGAAGTATGTAGCTGTAGTGACGTGGTTGAAGAGCCAGTCACGAATGGCACACTGTTAAATGAACCAAATGTTACACAGTCAAATGAACAGGATCACAATGCCACAGAAAATACTCCATCACCATCAAAATGTTATAATGGAAAGATGCCAAAACGAAAAGTAAAACAAGGTAATTGTATATCATAACCACATAATTTAACATTTAATTTGTGTCCAAACGTCTATCAGATTATTAAAGAGTACCTTTTAATAGTTGTATGTCTGATTCCCACATAAAACATGATAGGCCTAGTCTATGACGTTCAAATGCACTACAACAACATATATTTTGACAGATTTTGTAATACAAGTTTACAGTTGTAGTCTGTTCCATAGGAAATTATTACAAAACATAACATTTCATGCTTTATGTCTTCTTTTTAGAAACTTATATAAAATTTCGACAGATAACAATTTTTTATTACAATGTGATCTGCTGAATGTCAACATAATGAAACAAATATAGTTATTTTCAACAAGAAAAAGTGTAAGTTAAAAACTGTATTGAATATTTTCAGGTAACCGAATTCCATTGTGTGAAGATGCTACTGAAATTGCCGCACTCAAGAAACGTAAACTACATTTGCAAATCGAATACCTTGAGCTTCTCGATGAAGAAACCAGATTAGAGTTAGAAAATCTGAAAAAGTGGACACATTCAATATATTGTTAACAATGCATGACAATCATCACACATGTTAGTAGTAGAAGATGATTTTAGTGCAGTCAATGAATAATGTATTGTGGTATTTGAAATAATTATGGGATGGAGCAATATGAAAGTTAGTTTTCTCTTTTATTAAAGTAATAAATACACTTTCAAGTAAAAAATTGTGTGTCTGTTTAGTTACGCCTAGCTCTTCTTTGCTCAAAAAAATTCATTATTTCCACTCTGTCTGTACGTCATCAAATGCATTTCCACGATAAGGGGGAATAAACCAGTTTTTCAATGGATATGCACTGTCACCCAGTATGATTGCTTGAGGAAATGGTCTCCATCCATTTTCCATTCTTGTAGCCAACATGCTGTTTCTTAAGACACGGGCATCGTGTACACTGCCAGGCCAATTTGTGCTTGCATAGTAACATGTGTAATCTGGTCCACACACAAACATGCAATTAAAAGAATGTTTCCCATGCCTGTCAACAAAATCTGCTTAATTTTTCATTGGTGCATCAATGCGTATCAATGTTCCATCTACTATTCCACAAACGTTGGGAAAGCCAGCAACAGCATAAAAATCTTGTGCTACTCGAAACATATTCATCGGCCAATTTACTATTTGCCTGAATTTAATCAAGTTAACTGCATCAACAATACTATGAACACTCCTGAACACGGATGCTTTTGAAACTCCATGCATATCACCGACAGCATGGAACTAACACCCACTACCAAACCAATGCAAAGCAATAAAAAGTTGCTGTTTTGCTGTTAGAGCTCCACTTTTGCCTGTAGGATGTTGCAGTTGATGTCCAATATCTTCTAAAAGAGATCCCGTAGCTTGAGAAGTCATTCTAAATCATTCATTATATTCATATATTGATGTAAATGTATAATTGCATCTGATCCGAAATATCTTACGCCTGCGTTGAATTATATCATAATTTTCTTCATCTGAATCACTGGAATTGCTGCTAAACATTATTTAAAGTTTACCCATTCCGAAATACTTGTAGCCAATTAACTAATTTTACAAGTTAATTTTACAAATTTGTAAAGCTGTGTCTATAGTGTGAAACAAAACACTTGTGAATCATCATAAAATCACTTGTAAACTGTTTAAATTTCCATTGTAACATTTTAATTTACAATTTTCATTGTGAAACCAAAATTTAGATGCTACAGCAAAACCTTACAATTTACAAGACTTGTAAAGTTTAAGTTTACAGGTTTCTTTGTGAAACCAGAATTTAGATGCTACAACAAAACCTTAAAATTTACAAGACTTGTAATGTTTTAGTTTACAAGTTTATTTGTGAAACCAGAATTAAGATGTTACAAGGAAATTTTACAATTTACAAGACTTGTATTTATTGTGAAACGGGCCCCTGGACGTTTATAGTTAAAGTATCATTAGCTTCGGATACCTTGTTGGAATCAGCAGACATGGTGTCTTGTTTTCTGGATCTGGCTCCTGATATGAGATGTGACCAGCCTCGTAACTCCTCTTAACAAGTACGTTTTATTTCCTTGGCGTCTACCTTACCATTTATAACTAATTGTGTTAAACAACTTCGTATCTCTATCGGCCTCACAGTAGTGTTGACATATATAGAAACATTCTTATAGGGTGTAGACATTTATATATGTGTGTAAAATAATATATCGACGTTGATATTTATTAATGCTTTCAAATTTCAGCACAATATAACAATCTCTGGCATAAATTTAAAATAAAGAAACTGATGAAAAGTGTATTAAAATTGAATAGTATTGTTGCCTAAAAAAATGATTTATTATAGAAAAAGTATAAAAACAATTTTTGAATTGTATGAGTAAATGTATTATTTTTTCCATTGCACAAGTGTGACCTAAAAAAAACTATGTGACACGACATAATACTCAACCACTCCATGCATAACAATGACAAATAATAAATAATATTACCAATAAATTACATTAAAGGAAAAATTATCTCCAAACATATAAATCATGAAATACCTGTAATTACTCTATAAGCATTGCCTGTAAGATTGGACAGAACTCCTGCAACTGTTTATGAGTTTAGCATGTCACAATATGAAATATAAAGTTCCCAAGAGAAAATAATTAATATTCTCTTATATCATATAATGGAGTAATATATAGTGGTATAATATCTGTGGTAAAACAAGAAGATACTGTCACTCTGCACAGTGAATTTATGATACTAACTTCACTAATCTTATTTAATTTTCGAAAACTACACGAAAAAAATTCTTTGTAGTTTTGATTGGTCAATGGAATGATTCACAGTGTAATTGAGATGTTTCTGGTGTTAAAAATAAACTTGCCATCAGTCAGATTCGTAGTGTACTCACTAAAGACTATAGCACTAGAAGGCTTAAGTTACGTGCAGCAAAGCAAGCCGTCACCAAAAAAACAGACATTTAATAACTTTACGCTGTGACACTTAATTACTTTACTCGCAAACTCTTCCAGTGAATGTTATTATATCAGCAATATAAATATGCTTTCCTCATCATTAATTGAGTAAACACTATTGGCATGAATCAGATTAATTCAGATATTATACAAAAATTCTATAAAAGGCCATAATTAATACACTACTCTATTTATAGTTAAACATTCACCGGATTAAACAAGCCAATCAACACACTTTGTCCTCGCGCAAAGAGACAAAACCTTTAAATAATAATTTATAAAGTTTTAATTAATATCAAACATGAATTTAACTGAAAAAACTTATAAATTATCAAAATAAAAACTAAAAAAATATTTCAAAAAATATTTTAAGCTTAAATTATCCGCGATTAAAGCACACAAACAATATTGCTACAAGTAAACGAAAAAAAAAATACTAATTCAATGGTAGTAAACAAATAAAGTTAGATATGTTTTACATGCTAAAATTTTGTGTACAGAACGTGTTATAAAATATAAATTAAAATATTTCATAACAATGCAAAACAGAAAATAATAGGATGTAAACATTTTTACCCTTGACTCGGTAATTTTGATTACCGGAACACTAAGGGAAAGAATGTTACGATCGTAATAGGTAAATAGCATTCAAGTATGTTAGATAATTTTTTTAGAAAAATGTATACAAATTACTTCCACTGGTATTGAAACATCACTTAACATGTAATACAACTGTTAATTTGAATAAAATTTTCACAATAGTAGTGAAGTAAAAATTTCGTAATCGTACATTTATGATTAGCATTTTGGCTGTGGAGAGAGGAAAAAAAATGGAAGGTTTTTTTTAACATCAAAACTAAACTTATTATACACTGTGCAAATTTCATTTGTCATAATATTAAGTAAAGGAATTATTTTACATGATAAATTTCAAAATTTTACGTAATCCTTCCATGATAAACGTTTTACATTTCAATGCAAACCAAGTGTTCATCACACCGCGTCGCATATTAGCAGAACAGTGGAATTGTTGCGATAAAAAATCTCTGTCTGTAATCTCTCTTGTAACTACTTTTTTTAGTGTAGTTTTAGAAAATTAATTAAGATAAGTGAAATTAATATCATAAATTCACTGTGCAAAGTGACAGTATCTTCTTGTTTTACCACAGATATTATACCACGATGTAATATGATATAAGAGAATATTAATTATTTTCTCTTGGGAACATATTTAATATTGTAACATGCTAAACTCATAAACAGTTGAAGGAGTTGTGTCCAGGCAATGCTAATAGAGTAATTACAGTATTTCATGATTTATATGCTTGGAGATAGTTTTTTCGTTAAAGTAATTTATTGGTTATAGTATTTAATTTTTCCATTTAAATGCATGGAGTGTTTGAGTATTGTATCGTGTCACATTGTTTTTTTAGGTCACACTAGTTCAATAGAAAAGATAATCTATTTACTCATACAATTCAAAAATTGTTTTATAATTTTTCTATACTAAATAATCTCGTTTGTTCCAAGCGGAGTAGGAATATGTAATTTTACTCAAGTGTGCTACCAGTATCGGGTTCTATTTCCTGCAGTGTGTGTAGGAATGTGAATTTAAACTTATTAGTTTGGTGTTCCTTCTAAATAGCACTGTCTCTTTTGCACTATACCATATTTGAAAATGTAAACATTGAAGAATTTTTCCTTTGAATTGAAACTTTATAAAAGCCGCAAGTGGTCCTGAGTGATGAGGCCGTCAAAGACTAACGGTGGCAAGGAGGTGACGTTTACTGCTCGATAGCGCGAGGTTTGGAAAAAAATTTTTGGGTGAAAGGTAGTGAAGGGGAGGGAACTGCGAATAAAGTTAAGAGAAATAAATACTCAAAGATTTTTTGACGCCGCATTTGTTAGATATTTCACCATTTACTGCGTAATTTATTGAATTAAAACTCATGTTAATTATTGAATATTTCATTATGAAACAATTGCACGGCCGGTAACACAGCAGTTACTTCTCGTCATGTTTGTTACAATTGCGAACTTCCATTGTGCAGCCTACTTTATTGTTAATATTTTTATTTTGGAATCGACTACATCATTGTAAAAAAAACTTTTTAACATTGATTTAATACAATTTCTTCGACATACGCCATTGCAGTTCGGTCTGTTTGTTCCCGATGATGGGAACAGATGCCAGTTCCCGTAACGCCGTAACTGTTTGGTCATAGGAAACCTACTGTTTGTTGTGGTCGGCCGTCGTTGTGCTTTCCATAATGTCTGTTTATCTTCATCGTTGTGTTAGAATATTCACTGCATTTTCCAGGTTTTGTTGTCTACCTGCATTTACTGTTGTTGTCTACCTGCATTTACTGTTGTTGTCTACCTGCATTTACTGGTTGCTGAAACTGTCTCGTCGCTGCTAGCCCACTGTGCACGTCTGTGTTTTTATTTGTTATGACCTCATTTCTTCCACTGAATTATTCTGTTGTCTGATTATTATGTTTGAATGTGTTCGTCTGTGATGGCGTCGTTGTGTTGACCATAACACTTTTTAGGTTCATCGTTGTGTTTATCTGCGTGACTTCAGCTGATTTTGGCATGTTTATTGTGGGTTTATGTTTTCATTTTTAGTTATTAATTTACTTTTTTGTATAATTCCCTTGATAAATAGTGCAAAACGGCAATGATGTATGTTCAAAAATTGTATTAAATTACAATCCCCCATTGCTAACTGTGAGAGGTGTTCAGCCTTGTTGGCTGGAGCTCCGGAAGTCCAACAGGTTCAGCAGTTTCACTAGTGCCTCGTCATCGCACGGTGAAGGACTCCACCGGCCCAGAGTAGCGGCGGGCGACTGCCCTGTGCAAGAGAACAATGACACGACACCGCATCGCGTGGTTTGTCTTTTATTTGGAGGGCCTTTTAGGAGTGGCCAGCACCCACTCCCCACTGACCTCGTCCCGTCACGAGTGGAGGGAGACGGGAGTACTGGAACCTCCAGAGACGGAGAAAGAAAACCGGCGATGAAGGAGAGTGAAAGAGAAAGAGAAATAACACAGATTAAGTACTGCAGACGTAAGAGTACTTTATCTGGGAAGCTGCTCGGGTATACTCTTTCTTTCTTCACCAACATAAACATGTATAGGTACGCATCTTGTCCATAAGACAAAGAAAAATAAGGCTGTAATACCCCTGCAACTCAATTTCCAGCAAGACTTATACAATTTAACAGTGACTGTCGTCTCGTAGCTGGGCAAGTTGTCTTCGCCATGATTTTACGAACGAGTGAGCAGGAAATGGCGGCCTTCTTTACTCCGCTACGTCCACGGAATCAGTTACTTATAGGATAGATCCTCCAGTCCTGTGCACACTCGGCCAATGTAACCTCGCCCCTGTAAGACGTCCCAAATAGAAAGTCTTCGCGTGCTCGGCTAGAAGAGTATGGCCGCGAACCTCATGTCCCCACAAGTGCTCGGCTAGAAGAGTATGGCCGCGAGCCTCATGTCCCCACAACACCGCATGTGGAGTTGCAACCCATTCACTTTGTTCGAGTCGTGAGACACGACGGTGAGTCGCGAGCATGAGATTTGAGGACTATGAATAACCCACGTTCCAGAGAGAAGTTTCTTAAATATATTGTCACGCGGTAAAATTTTACGTGTAGAGTTTTTTTTTAATTTGGCTTTGCGCATGTAGTGCTTTGTGAGCCCGCGTGAGTTCCTGACACTTGTTTGCGACACTCGGGCATTAACTTGTTTTCCTGGCGCGGTAGATTGCTAGCGCTCTCTGTTTTTCTGGGACGGTGGCGTGATTCGCCGCCCGAGAGCCTGGCCAGCTGCGCGGGCGGTTGCGTCATCCTGTCCTGGAATCTCCGGGAGTGTTGGCCGCCCTGGTTGGTTTAGCTGCGTTGCTGTTTCTCGCGCAGGCCTGACGCGCTGGTGTTTGTGTCGCTACCAGGTGGCAGAAGTGCGAGTCTGGCATGACCGGTGGAGGGGGGAGATAGCGTCGGTTGGCGGAATGGCGTTGTGTTTGTGAAATCGCGGCCGGGATTTTTGTTTTCGCGTGGAGTGTTCTCGACATGATGACGATGTGAAGTGAATTTAATAAAGGGGGCCACCCTGGGTGCGCCCGGGGTGGTTCTTCTCGGAGAGGTGTTGGAGGTCTGTCGGAGCCCCGGCCTGGCGGGTAGCTGCGTGCTACCGTTCGAAGGTGTTTGTAAGTAATGGCGAACTCGTAATTTTCCTTCACCTCTTGTAACATCGGTGGGCGTATTTTAAAATTTGTGTTAGGATGACTTAACGTTTTGATTCTTTCCAGGATTGCAGGCAGTTTGTGGTATCCAGTAATGTAAACTTTCTTTCGTTAATTTTAGCTTAAGGATGGGTCCAGGTGTGCGTTAAGAATAATCATGTTATTTTAAAAAGAAGTAATACTCGTTCTAAGAAGAGGATAAATTATTGTTTATTTACTTTTTGTATTTTGACATTATTGACTTTATTTATTTATTTAATTAGTTAAATATTTACTTTTGTGTTGGTCATAGTATACCGGAAATAAAACCTGAAACGATGTGGGATAAGTAATACTTTTTTTTCTTTCAGTCAACACCCTACACCCCCTGTCCTAAGGAGGTTAGACAATCCCTGTACCAGCTCTACTGCTAACACCCCCCTCCCCCCCCAATGTTTATTTTGAAATCTTAAGATGTTATCTTATTATTTTTATTTTGAGTGACATTTGTGTTGTTCTTGATGGAGACCGAGGGTCCTTGCGACAAAATGGTGGAGGCGCCGGGTATGTCTAATTGTAGGGTGTGTGTTATTTTTTTAAATTTGTTTGGTGTAATGGTGATGTTTGGTTTTAACCATATCTGTTTCAGGGGTCACGAGGTACAGCCAGGTTATTTATAAATGTTTTAAGCATGAGTGATTATTATTATTATTTTTTTTTTAATTTGGTTTTAGTAATGTCCTATTCTGTAATGGTAATCATTTTCTTTTTTTTCAGCCAGTGTTTGAGATAAGTGTTTATGTTTATCAGCAAGGAACAACATATTCAAGAGTTTTAATTTACATACCTTCCATTTTCAGGTTTGAATTAGAGGAGTGGAGACAGAATGCCTACTTACATGTTCTCTGAATAAGTGTAAAAATTAAATGGTCTTGTTATAGAGTTAAGTATTTTAAATTTTCATTAAGTTAAGTTATTTTTTTTTAAACATTGTACTTTAGTATTTCAATTGGTTTTTTTTTTGGTATTGTGTGTGTGTAATAATAGGCAGTTGATTTAAGATTTGTTTTTTAAGCCAGGTTAGGTAGGAGGCTGAATGTTTATCAGGAGCATGATTATTTTTTTTTAGTTTAAGTATGTCCACACACTGAGTATTCTGTTTATTTTTTTTTTATGTTTGGGCATGTCTTATCAATACACTCTTAGTCTATGTACTGACGACAAGACAGGGATACCTGATATTTGTGGAAATAGTAGTTCAGATGAGGAGCCCCTGGTAAAGATACAAGAAAAAATGCATTTGTTAAACTCAGCACCTAGAGGAGACCACCACGACACAATGGAGGCAGGAAAATTTTTTGTGGAACCTAGCTATTTTTGGGGGAGACAAATAGAAGATGTCGATGAGTTTATAAAACAGTTTAGGAGAGCAGCCAAGGTCAATGGCTGGAATGACCAAAAATGTATTGCGTATTTACCCACATTTCTCAGGGGACCAGCTAGCCGCTGGTATGACAGTTATGAGTCAACATTGGAAAATGTGAAAACTTTTGATGAATTAGCCACTGCTTTAAAGGCTGCTTTTGTTCGTGTAGGTCAGGTAGAAGACCTGGAAATAAGACTTCAATCAAGAGTACAGGGTGGGGAGGAACCATTTGAATCTTTTATTTACGACGTTCTTCACCTTTGTAATCGGCTTGACCCCAAAATGCCAGAAGCCAATAAAGTGAGATATTTATTAAGAGGCTTACGACCGGATATTGTGGAGAAAGTTATGTTGTTTCCTAACAACACAGTAGACCAGTTGCTAGGAAATTTAAGAAACATTGAGGCAGGTTTATACTATGCGAAGAGTCATGATCGGTTAAAGGGATGTGGGGCTATAAAACCAGAACAAGTTCCTGTTAGAAAAATCAGGGAGGCAGACACAATGGATTCAAAAATAGAAAATAGACTAATGGAGTTGGAGAAACAGTTAAAGCAACTGCGTGAAGAAATGGGAATTTTAAGAGTACAGCCCATACACTTACAAAACTTCAGACCTAATGGAGAAAATAGAAATAAGTCTAATAAACACTTCCAACAACCTAACCAACAGAAACACAACAGTACACCTCGAGACACAACCCAAGAGCCCGGTTCTAGAACCTTTGCTAGACCCCAGAGGACCTTTGATGGGAGACCCATCTGTTTTAAATGCAACAAGCCGGGACACATTCAGTTGTAATACCCCAAGTGTCTTAAAGAATAATGAAATAATAAGGTTAAAAGATTTGGAAGCTTTGATTACTGAGGCCCTCAATTAATAACTATAAAAGTCAACAACAGAGGCGACACTAGAAGTAAACAAAGAAAATTTAGGGACTCCCTACAAATACTTGGGAGTAAAAGGATCGTTATTATATATTAAATAAATAAAAACAACTGTTACGTCTATAGACTTCCTTATTTTATTAATCATTGTTCTTTTTTTTTGATGGATTAAATTTTCCTTAGTAAAGACTGTTTTTCATTGATAAGTTATCTTATTTACATAACTCACAATTACACTTATTATATGATATTCCTTAACGTTATTTACGATAGGGCCGGCCCTGAATGTATAACAAAAATTAAAATATTTAAAAACAAGAATGAAATTAACATTGGTAACTTTAAAGATTGTACATATAGTCCTTCCAAAACATAATATAAATTTCTTCTCCTCGAACTGCCTTTTACTGTCCGCTGTCTTAACTGGGTTACACTAATCTTGGGTTCGTGAATAAAAAGATAGAATTATGCGGGTATCACCCGGGGCTGTAGGTAGACGGTGATCAAGGGAGTAGGCCTAATGATGTTGGATTCTGCGCAGTAACCGACTCCAGAGGCTCTGGCAGAGGATTTTGGTTGCCCCAAAATTGGAACCCTGTCTGAAACAAAAGTCCAAATTCCAAAGAATTAGACCTGTTTCCAGACAGTATACTTAAATGGCGCAAAAGGCCAATAGAGGGAAATTAAAGGGGGGGGGGATGACGTCAAGACTTACCAAAACAGGGTGTTGGTCCTGGCGCTCAGGAGAGGGCGCCTCGTCTCCGCAAACTCGAACCACGATTCGCGGTAGCCACGGAAGTCATCACGAATAATAAAAAAAAAATAATTTATATAAAAATACTAAGTTTCTCTACTTTCAACTAAACTACTGACTGGTTAATAATTTTAGCTAGGGACTCCATCCCTTTAGTCTGAGAAGACTACATAATATACGATGTCGATGATTCGCAGAAGATCGCAGATACAAACGGTACCAGTCAGTCAGGAGGCGCGCACCGAAGTAAGTTCAGAGCGCGATATCACCAGAATATCATAAGCGCGGGGTCTCTAGAGAATGGGAGGGGGGTTAGGCTCTGAGCCGAAAATGACCGAGTCCACCCGAAGGTGTCCGGCATAAAAAAATTAGATCTTACTGGAGTGACTGCGCGACTGAGGTGCTATCTTTTGGTGGCGAGAGGAAGTACTAATAAATCGACTAGTGACCGACGAGAGTGTCAAGCTAGGGGGTTAATGGAGTAACCAGTGGTGCCACCTAGCGGCCTGAGACATAAGGAGGGGAGAGAGGTTGTCGTTACCTCCGCGCGAGCGCGGTAGTGTCGGCGCTGCCGACGCCTCACAAGTGGCATTAGTTACCACAGCCGTCGCTAGGTGTCGTTAAGGTGCAGAATCGTAACTGCGGCTGGCAAGCCTGAGATGGCCTTGACTTCGGTTAACGCACTCGAGCGGTCGTCGCTCCTAGCCACTTCTGAGAAGAGAGGGTGGGTGAGCAGGCGGGGGGTGGCTTCAAAAAACGCATGGTCTGTGGGACACAAGGCCCACGGGATCCTCCTGTCGTGTCTTGCTGCTAGTGAACCTTATACCGATTCGTGACAGAGTTAGCAGGGCTCAGCACTGCTTCAGAAGCTGCTCTTAGCAAAAGGTGACCCGCGAAGAAATAACGTTACCGGCTCCGACGTGCCTGGAGGCGGGAGAAATATTAGCCAGAATGCTAGCCTAGCATGAGGCTGGGAAAGAAAATCAGCTCGCCTCTGAGAACAGAGGCTGAGGGCCTGGCCGTAAAGAAAATAAGATGAGAGAAAAAAATAATAATATTTCCAAAATATTTCAGATAACAAAATTTTAAATAAACGTGCCTAAATCTCTAATTTACGGCACATAGTGGAACTGTCGCTCACAGCCAAATATGCAGAAAACAGGGAAACTAGGCAGGAAAAGTTATGCACAGACTAGGAATGCATTCTGTAAAAACACAATGTCCCTTTTTAAGTGCGATGGGGTGTTTAGTCTAAAAACTAAGATTTTTGGGACAGAGATCCCCGTTTTTATAGATAGCGGCGCTGCTGTATCTTTAGTGGATAGTAGGTTAATTCCTAAACGTTTTTGGAAACCAGCAGAACACAGAGTTGTAGCAGGGGTGTCTGCACAAACCCACCACTTGAATCACATGGTTATGCTGGGTTTTAAATTAGGCCAATTTTTTTATCATCACCCAGTAGGATTGGTAGAGACACCAATCCGTGGTCTTATTTTAGGATGTGATTTTCTTACTAAGTTTGAGGCAGTAATTTCATGTAAGGGAAACAGAAATACTTTATTTACAATAAACCATCCCACTGCGGGCATTCCAGTACAAGGAGCAGAGGTGAGGGAGGCTAAGGACAGACACAGACAACATGATAAGATTAATGCACCCCCTGGTGATAACCAAGTTCAGAAGTCAGGAACCCAAGATGATCCTTCTAAAGTAAACAAAATTGAATCAGAACCTACTTTGAGGTTAGGTTGTGTCAGGATAAAAGAGCATTCACACAACAAGGCTAGGATGCATCAACGAATTTCAGTGTGTTTTGCAGGTAATGATTTAGCAGAGGAAGTTAGTAGTAGAACCCTAAGGGGCAAAGAGAAAACGTTAGAATTACCTGTTTGTGTTGTGCAAGATATTGATGTGACTAAGAAGCAACAGTCTGACCCCAGGTTAATGCCTTCAGGACCTAAGACAAAATTTCGTAGATGGACCAAAAATGTTTCTTTGCTTAATGATGTGTTTTGCTATAACAATCCCAAGCCAGATAGAGTAGACCAACGCAGGTACGACAAACGAAGACGAGCGGTGAGTTATAAGGTGGGGCAGGAAGTGTTAGTGTTTACTCCGATCCGGAAAAAGGGGCTTTCGGAGAAGTTGTTGCATCGCTGGTTTGGTCCTTTTGTTGTTGAGAAAAAAATATCTGATAATCTGTATCGGTTAAAAAAGTGTCAACGTGGTAAAGTTAGCTATGAGGTAACTAATGTGGAAGGAATGAAACCATTCTTTGCTGCCTGAGTTTTTTTATTTATTTATTTTTGTTTTATGGTGATGTCAATTGTGAGCCCTGTTTGTATTGTGTCTACATTCTTTGTAAGGCCATCAAGTATTTGTTTTTGGTGTTCGTTTGTTGTGTATTGTAACCTGTGATACATTTCATTTCGGTCCTGGGTAATTTTGTTTAATAGTGACTTGGCAATTTAAGATTTGTTTTTTTTAAGTCGCCCGTAAGAGTGTTTCAGGTACCCTCAAAGCCACTCGGGCCCTCATAATGAAGACAACTTGCTGGTGGCTACTGATGGGTATGCTGGTGCTGTCTCGAGGGGATGACGCGCCTCATTCGCCGTTCCAACCTGAGACAGTGGGGGTCATCGCTAGTGCCCATTTCGAACCTCTACCAAAGGTGATGTTGTATACCTCATCGGTACCTTTAAATTTTAAGCTCCCCTGGCCATTACAATTATCAGAAATTCATGAAGGTATAACACTTTTGAGTTCTTGCCCCTCTAATGCATCCTCTGACTGGTGTTCAGTTTTCCGGGAATTAAAACAGGTAATGTTTTATTCTGATATGCTCTTGAATAAACTAAATGATGCAGCTGGTGAGAATTTGGAGTATGACAGTGTGGTTAATAGAGAAAAGCGAGGCTTATCTTTTATTGGCGATTTTGTAAGATGGTGTTGTGATGTGGCAGTGACCAGTCAAGTAGAAAGTTTATTTCTAAATCAGCAACAGATTTCTCTGCCTATTGATCAGATGGAAGCACAAATCATAGATGACCATGTGGCGCTTGCCAATTTGAGTAATTCTATTAGTGTTGTTAATGAAGCCATGACGAGTGTTTTGAAAAGAGTTCAAACGAAATTCACTAACCTTACTGATTACCTGAGAACTTTTAGAGAAGCAATGACAGTTCGTTTTTCCGGGATGGTAAAAGAAATAGGTCACTCTTTTCAGTTACAATTATTATTAGCGGCTCAGTTAGCTAAGCAAGCTCACACTCTAACTCGTATTGAAGTTTTGGATCAATGCCGCTAACATAAGATTCCTTCTGTTTTGATTACGCCGGCACTTTTACAGGAAAAATTGCAGGATTTGGAAACTATCCTTGTTAAAGATGGTTATAAATTAGCAATTAGTAGTACCCAAGTTCAGGCTTATTTCCATTTGCCTATTTGTAGATGTAATGCATTTAAAGAAAGTCTGTATGTGTCAGTTAAAATCCCTATTGTACGCTATAGCTCTAATTGGAAGTTGTTTCAGTTTGTTGGTATACCTTTTCATTGGAAGAATAATACATGTCACCTAGAACATGAACCAAACTTTTTAGCGGTGGATGGTAACCACCTAGTGACGATCCAAGGACGTGATTTGTTGGACTGCCGGCCTTTGGAGGAGAATTTGTGTTTTGTGCCTAGATTTTCAGGAGACACCATGGGAAGTGCATTGTGCCCCAAAGCTTTTTTTCAGGGGGTTACAATCGAAAGACTTGCAGAACTTTGTACTTTTCAATGCCGTTCCGGAACTCACCTCATGATCACGCAGGCTGGGCCGGAACGCTATTTTTTGACTCACCTTAGGGGCAAGGTGGAGTTACAGTGTGCCAGGAATCCTAACCAAACTTTGTTTATAGATGATGAAGAACGACCAGGTGCTGTGGACATAGAAGTTCCGTGTGACTGTCGATTGTATTTGAATAATGAATTGAAAATTAATGAATTGTACCCTTGTGACTATAGAGCTAAGTCTAAGTTTCAACTACTTCATGTGATCCCAGCAGCCTGGACCAGGTTAAAGAAATTAAAGATTTTTCCACGGACTGCTTCCAGCCACACAGTTTTCCCCTCGTTGGAGGATTGTTTAGATGAGGACTGGCCCTCTGCCATTCCTCATTTGAATTTCACGGTTTCTCGGTTCACTAGACTGGATCCCATTTCTTTGAATAAACCGGTGAAGTATTGAGTTTCATGGTCAGACATGTTCAGAGTATTGCATTATTTGTGATAGGGGGTACCCTATTTTTGATTATTATTAGAAATCCATACCTTGTGGGTATTGGAATGTTCTTACGTGTAGCTGCACTGGATGAGACCACTATGTTAAATGCTGAACTTACTGTTATGGTTTTTATATTGGGAATTGTAATTGGTATGTTGGCTTTTCTTATCTGGAAGTGTATTCAACTTAAACGAAGTGCACAGAAAAATTTGAAGATACCGTCCCCAGTCACGCCTGTTGAGGCATCCACGAGTGGAGAGGCTATGGACTTACGAGAACGATTACGTAATGAAAATGTAATAAAGGCCAAATTGCCCAGTAACACTGGTGATGAATTTCTTGTAAACATCACACTTATCGAACCATGAGGTAAATTTTCTTTGATTGATGGACTCATCCTAATTGTTTATTATTATCGCGGGTTGTAATTATTCCAAAATGGTATTTGTTGTTTAATGAAGAATTAGCCATGTTTTTAAAACAAAGTAAGTTACGACTAATTATTTGGGCACATTGGTGTATTGATTATAAAGATTAAGATTTTGTTTGTTAACCAGAGATGACCCTAGGTGTCTGATATTTTGATAGGTTATGCTGGATTGGAGGTTAAGCCAAGAAAGAGTTCTTTATCTCCTTACCTTCCTTCCATACTCCTTCCAGTGTCATGTACTGTGCATTTGAACCAGATTTCCATGGACTCGGAGAGCCAGAACCAACTTTAAACTCGACATGTGGTGCTAGTGTAGAAGATGAACTGGTATAGCATCAATCATCGTGTCCATCCTCATTACCGAGGATCTGGGACTATACAGCCTGTACCTGGTGGTGGGAAAAAGTAACTGTTATCCCTTCCAGGAATTGTTGTGGGCTGTGTGTGACTCCTGTGGAAGTGCATTCGTCGGATGACCCCAGTTGATGCGACATGTATGTGTGGACTCTCCGTTTCTAGAAGAGAAGAGATGAGACTGCTTGGTCGCAGTGGGGTTCGCCGCTATCATGGCATTGCTACGTTGAGAAGCCAGTGCTACATTTCTATACTAGTGATTTTGGTGAACATTCTATCCCGCAGCGGGTTGCTGCCATTACGACTCTGTGAAGATTTTGGACTTCAACTAACCTTTGAAACTTTTGAACTACCTTCTGGTTCCTACCTAGAAGCATATCCTCTTTTGCCCTCGGTCCTCTTAAAAGGGGAAGGATATTTTGTTGCACATTTCTTGTTTTGCTCGGGTTAACCTTTATTTGTAGGTTATAAGTTTTGTATCCTAATTATTGAATCTGCGGGGTAAACAGGCACCTGGGTTCATCAATGGTTAGGCGTTTTTGGATTCCCCTACCTACCTGGTTTGAGATTTGCCTTTGTGAGACACTGTTGTTAAATGACATTAATGAAAGGTTAAATTTATGAGTATGTCATTTTCTATTGTTGAAGTATGTTGCTACCCCTATGTAAGTTTGTGTTTCTGAATCACCTAAGATTATTTTTTTGTTGTTATTGTTTATTTTGTTGATGAATCTGATGCTGGGTATGAAAGTTTCACAGTATTGACGGATGGCACTGCTGGCAACATGCAGCAGAGATGGCTGGAGCTGAGGGGTGCTACTCCAAATGGTGGAGCCCTGGACTTGGGGATGAGCTGCAGAATGTCCTCCGGGATCATGGTTCCCGCCGCCCCTTCGAGCTGTTCTGTCACCATACTCCGCCTCTCTCGGCTGTAGGCCAGTCAAGATAGGCTTAAATGTGCTTGTACCTCAAGATTACTTTATTTAGCTCAATACAACTATGTACACTTATAATTGGAGATATGAAAATTGTAATTTTATGATGTAAGCAATCGGATCAATTATTGGATACCTCGAACCCGTCTTTAAGTTTACCTCTGTTTGTTATGTTATCGATTCTCCTCTGGCCGGTCGTGCTATGACTTTTCGGAATTGGCTCGTGCCTCTCAGGCTTCTTTTGTAATCTTAATAGTTAACATTGTAAAATTTTCTTTCAATCCTTTGTTTGTAAATTTAAAGTTGTGGTTCTTGGCTTGTGGGGCACAAGCCCTCGTCGTCCGATGTGATGTCACGCGGTAAAATTTTACGTGTAGAGTTTTTTTTTAATTTGGCTTTGCGCATGTAGTGCTTTGTGAGCCCGCGTGAGTTCCTGACACTTGTTTGCGACACTCGGGCATTAACTTGTTTTCCTGGCGTGGTAGATTGCTAGCGCTCTCTGTTTTTCTGGGACGGTGGCGTGATTCGCCGCCCGAGAGCCTGGCCAGCTGCGCGGGCGGTTGCGTCATCCTGTCCTGGAATCTCCGGGAGTGTTGGCCGCCCTGGTTGGTTTAGCTGCGTTGCTGTTTCTCGCGCAGGCCTGACGCGCTGGTGTTTGTGTTGCTACCAGGTGGCAGAAGTGCGAGTCTTGCATGACTGGTGGAGGGGGGAGATAGCGTCGGTTGGCGGAATGGCGTTGTGTTTGTGAAATCGCGGCCGGGATTTTTGTTTTCGCGTGGAGTGTTCTCGACGTGATGACGATGTGAAGTGAATTTAATAAAGGGGGCCACCCTGGGTGCGCCCGGGGTGGTTCTTCTCGGAGAGGTGTTGGAGGTCTGTCGGAGCCCCGGCCTGGCGGGTAGCTGCGTGCTACCGTTCGAAGGTGTTTGTAAGTAATGGCGAACTCGTAATTTTCCTTCACCTCTTGTAACATCGGTGGGCGTATTTTAAAATTTGTGTTAGGATGACTTAACGTTTTGATTCTTTCCAGTATTGCAGGCAGTTTGTGGTATCCAGTAATGTAAACTTTCTTTCGTTAATTTTAGCTTAAGGATGGGTCGAGGTGTGCGTTAAGAATAATCATGTTATTTTAAAAAGAAGTAATACTCGTTCTAAGAAGAGGATAAATTATTGTTTATTTACTTTTTGTATTTTGACATTATTGACTTTATTTATTTATTTAATTAGTTAATTATTTACTTTTGTGTTGGTCATAGTATACCGGAAATAAGACCTGAAACGATGTGGGATAAGTAATACTTTTTTTTCTTTCAGTCAACACCCTACACTCCCTGTCCTAAGGAGGTTAGACAATCCCTGTACCAGCTCTACTGCTACCACCCCCCTCCCCCCCTCCCCCCAATGTTTATTTTGAAATCTTAAGATGTTATCTTATTATTTTTATTTTGAGTGACATTTGTGTTGTTCTTGACGGAGACCGAGGGTCCTTGCGACAATATTTTCAATATTTTAGAGGTCGGGCGGGGATGGTCACCCTTATTTGGCTAACTGTTGCGTGTAAAATATGTAATGTCTGTTGTAACCTTTGGTCAAGAGCACGCGCTGATTTTTATAAAATTTGTATGTATTTTAAGTTAGGTATGTTATGGTTATTTTAGTATCCCTTTATTATCTACATTCAAAAAATTGATTTTAAGTTGGCTTTTTATTTTAGATGATTGAGAACAGCTTATTTATAATTCACGAGTGTAAAATAAAAGTAGTTGAGTTTGTAACAAGCAATGTAATTAGGTAAATATATAATTGTTATTTTATTTAACGTAGCCTCTTTATTGTTTTAAAATTCTTTTAGGTGTTTTAAAATTCCACTTTTTGTTAAGTTTACTAATAGTACTTATTTAATAAAAATACATTCTCTGTTTTAGAGAAGACGGAAGTAATGCCGATCAGCGAGAAATGCCATTCACCTACTATGTCTACGTGACTTTATTTAATGAATTCTGACTGGTGCTGCTATCTGTCATCATACATTCCAACCCAGTATCTCCAAAAACATGTTTTGTATTGTTTCTTTAGAATATTTTCTTTAGTTACATTTCAGGTGTAGGTAAATGACTTTAGTTATGAAGTTAGTAGTTTTATTTTCAGTAAAGTCTATTGTTATTTGTATTAATACCTATATTGTAGAGACACATATTATCTTGTTTCTTCTTGCACGTGACTGTTTCATGGCATATGCGTTAGGTGGTTATGCCGATCACAGTTAACAAATTCCCCACCAATGATCGGCTTTTCCCAACACTGATAAGCATTTCCCACCAATAATCAGCTTTTTCCACCACTGATCGGCTTTTCCAACCACTGATCGGCATTCCCCACTATTGAAATTTGAAAAATAAGTTTTCTTTATGATTGACTGATTTTATTTTCCGAGAATTTTTATTCTAAAATCAACAATGGAAAATAATATAACTTCATATGAGTATTCAGCATCTCTTTAACACATGTTTTGTTGTGCTCGCCGGGTTACATATAGGCCTATAGAGTTTGTATCATATTATGTCTGTACATATATTGTGTGAGAATAGTGTCACATAAACAGGCAAATCAGTAGGGGTATATGAGGTGGATAGCAAAAATTTGTTAAAATGTCCTTTATAAAGCACAATTTACCGCAGTTTTCTTATTTTAGTTACATGTGAAGTCACATCACAATAATTAAAATATATCTACATCTAAATGAAATAATGTGCGATGCATAGTTATACTTCAACATAAATAATATTTTTAATTTGTAGGTTACAACTATCAAGATCAAACCAAGGTATTCCCATGTAATTTTAAAATCGTAGTATAGATTTTTAATTTGAAACTATTCTGTAGTTTGGTTATCCCTTTATGCATTTGTATAACCCCTGATATTGTCTTGTAGACCGCGTAATACATGAGCAGGTAAAAGGACCCACAATTGGCAAAAAAACTAACAGGAATCAAAAATTGGAAACATTGAGAGAATTTTAGCCAACGTGTTTCATGGATTAAGTCTTAATCAACGAGCAGTAATGTTAAAACACAGAATTGCTCTTATGGAAGATTTAAATGTTGACGAGAATGGCATGGAAACCGTGCAGGAACCAGGCAACATTCTCGCCCTGAAAGGTCAGAAAAGGGTAGGCTCCGTGACCAGTTAGGAATGAGGTAATCATCACTATCATCTGTGGTATGAGTGCTGTATGAGGGTTTGTTCCACCTTTGATCATATTTACTCCCAAAACATGAGACCTGTTCCTCAGAATACTGGTCCACCTGGAACTATATATTCTTGCTCTAAAAATGGGTGGTTAAATAAAGACTAATTTAGGGAGTGGCTGAAACATTTCAATGAACACACAAAATCACACCCAGAAAAACTAGCACTTCTAATACTTGACAACCATAACCATCATATTAAATTATAAGCTTATAAGTTATGCAAGAAGAATGGTATTATAATTTCATCTCATACATCCCATTGTCTGCAACCACTGAATTTGACATTTTTTTGGGCCTTTAAAGAAGGATTACAACAGCTATTGATGAAAGCAAAACACTTTAAAATCATTTGTCCTCATGAATTTGATGCCCGGTTTTGCAAAGCATATTCATCTGTGGATTCAGTTTCAAAAGGAATTTCTACTTTAAATCATAACGAATATGTTCTTTACATGCTAGAGTATTTACAGATGAATATTTCCTAAATCAAAACATTGTGTAAGTGACTCCATCTCTGAGCTTCCTACTCCACAAACAGAAAGTAATCATGTTTCTGATGATTTGCCCTTTTGCAGACACCAAGTCCATCCAGAAGGCCTATCGATGAGATTCATTTCTAAACTGTTTCACCAGTGCTTCAACAAAGCTGCTATAGTAAAATGCTAGGCTTTGAAATACCTGGAAACCAAATTCTTCAATTTTGACTCTCACTCCGTTAAAAGCTGTTTCGGTTGAAAACAAACTGAAACAAGGGGTAAGAAAACGCAAAAAGAAAGCGAGAGCTGATGCTCGGAAATATCAAAGGATGCTCAAAAGGTCAGTGTAAGGAACAAAAAAAGCACATAGGAAAACTTTTGAAGAAACATTACCAAAAGATGAAATTTATTCTGATGAAAATATATGTTACGAATATAAAGATACCATTGACGATGATAAAGAAACATGTTTGGTGTGAAAATATTTCTGTATGAATACAGAATAATTGTGCAGATTTTAATTTTGCTGAATTTGGGGTCACTCTCTTCGTACAGGCTGGGACACACCACAAGGTTTCAAAAGTGAAATTTTTTTTCAACGAAAGTGAATGAGGAAATTAGCATAAATTCTGTGTTTTCGATGTATTTCTTTTAACAGTTTTTTGGGAGAAATTGTTAAAATTTCCCATGATTAAAGACTTATGTTATTTAAATTTGATTAAAATTGACTAAGCTGCAAACGACATATTAGGACACACCACACACTTTCGTTCGCAACGAAAGTGAATGAGGAAACTGGTGATATTTCTGTGTTTTAAGATTTTTTAAAAATATTTTACTAGGTCAGCAGAAAAAATTATTGAGAATTTATATTTGTGTTTATACATTTAATTTGACTTAATTACAAACAACTTGATTATTTCTGGGTTTTTGTTTGTTGTGCAAAAATCGCACATATTTCTTAATGCTATTCAAACGACTCTATACCTGTTCGTCATTGCTGACTGTGTGGGGAGTAGTATAGGAATGGGCATCCGGGGACAGGCTTCAGGCTGTGGTGTCTGTGGTGTTTTCCGCCATATTGGATTGTGACGTCACGGCAGCCATCTTGGATGAGTGTGACCTTGACCTTTGACCTTGACCTTGAACCCGGCGGCCATTTTGGATCCGCCATCTTGGATCCACCATTTTGGATGGTGTAATTGTGTGTTCTCGAAAATTCCGGCGATGTGTTTTCTGCCATATTGAATTATGACGTCAACATTGCAATTTCCGTTACGGTCGCCATCTTGAAAATCCGTAATTATTTAGCTAGAAAATCGGGAAAAGTTCCAAAATTCATTAAAAAAATCACTCATTAATTTACATATTGATTCGATCGATTCCCGTCCTCGGTTCGATACCCGATCGATGCAATAATGTTTAATTTTATGTAAAAAATAATAATTTCAATAAACCATGTTCAACATTCGTAAATAGACTCTAAATCCTCTACTACCATCATCCTATCAGACGTCAAGACCACCATATTGGAAATTCGTAATTTTAATGCTAGAGATGCGGGGAAAAGTTCCAAATTCATTAAATAAATATGTAATCCATATACTGATTGATTGGATCGACTAAGGTCCTTGGTTCGATCCCTGGCCGATTCAAAACAACTTTAATTTAAAAAAAAAATACTAAAAAGTGTTAGGTTTGAGAAAATAAAAACACCACAAGTCCTTTTAAAAAAACTTTTATTACATACATACTACACTACTACAGGTACAAAAAAAACACTGACAAATTACTAAAGCCTTTTGGATTCCTCGATTCAAACAGTCTTCTTATTGTACAGACTAAGCCTTTTACATGACTTTAAATGTCTATCCGATCCGTTCATCACCACAGCCAGAGACGGACTGAAGTTCATATCACTTATATAGTCTCATTAGCCGGTACAACACATGAGTCAAATCAATAACCATGTTCATTATACGTCTCGGAGCATTTTTTATAATGACGATGTAAGCTATCGAGACGTGAAATTAGTTTATTGCACTTATTGCACTAAAATTGTATTCTTTGAACATTATAAGATCAACCGCTTCTTTCATGTCTGCGAGCATTTGAGGAGATAGTACATGATGCACCACAGTATTTGCACTGATGCGAAGTACGCTCTTCATTAATTAAAGTATTCAATACTGATGAAACTTCAGCTGATGGTGGAACAGCACATATCGAAGTCTCCTCCAGTGTTGTCAGAGGCATTGCCAACGGGATCTGCTCCAACATCGTCGGCGCCGACGTCATGGTTCCCGTAGTCGATGGTACATCCTCCATCGAGTACGACGTTAAAGTTGGTAAAGATGCCATCGACGTCTCAAGAACAGGCAATTACGCGACTTATGCACCAGAAGAAACAAACTAGGTGATCCGTACACCGTCAACGGCAGTAACAAACTAAGCGTCCTGCTGTCTAGGACTCGTTTATATACATTAACCGGTTGGAATAATACGCTAGTCAAATCAAGAACAATTAACTAAAATACTAGAATCAAAACAACATTAAAAAAATTGAAGCACCATCAACAAAAAAGGAAGCACATTTGGAAGCACCTTCAAAAAAGGAAAAACAATAGGAAGCACCGACTACGAAAAAACAGTACATTTGGAAGCACCGTCATCGAAAAGGAAGCACATTTGGAAGCACCGACTACCAAAAGGCAGCACATTTGGAAGCACCGACAACGAAAAGGCAGCACATTTGGAAACACCGAATTCGAAAAGGCAGCACATTTGACAGCACTGACAACGAAAATGCAGCACATTTGGAAGCACCGACAACGAAAAGGCAGCACATTTGACAGCACCGACAACGAAAAGGCAGCACATTTGGAAGCACCAACTACGAAAAGGCAGCACATTTGGAAGCACCGACAACGAA
Source organism: Bacillus rossius redtenbacheri (assembly GCF_032445375.1). Lineage (NCBI taxonomy): Eukaryota > Metazoa > Arthropoda > Insecta > Phasmatodea > Bacillidae > Bacillus > Bacillus rossius. The sequence goes on along the minus strand of NC_086338.1, from coordinate 19,961,545 downwards.
AAGGCAGCACATTTGGAAGCACCGACTACGAAAAGGCAGCACATTTGGAAGCACCGACAACGAAAAGGCAGCACATTTGGAAGCACTGAAAACGAAAAGGCAGCACATTTGGTAGCACCGACAACGAAAATGCAGCACATTTGGAAGCACCGACAACGAAAAGGCTCCCCATTTTGGATGCACTATTATAAAGGCAGCACATTTTGGAAGCACCATCGAATAAGGAAGCACATTTGGAAGCTCCATCAACAACAAAAAAAAAGGCAAAAAGGAAGCAAAATTTACGAGATCTAAGTCTTAGTTAGAAATCAGAATAGGCCTACAAGAAATAAATACATTAAATTCTTATAATTTAAATTATTTATTTATTTCTTTACATTATACAAATGCAAGTAAAACAAGCCATTATTGTATGTAGCCAGCTTCCCTCAGTTCCTTGAGTATGAAGGATATTTCTTTGATGCACGAATAGTTTCCTGCACAAAGCGAACCATGTAGAAGTCTTAGCCAGTCAACCAATATGTTTGGATCTTTCCATGATGTGTAATCATTCTCTTCTACCAACATCTTCCTTGCACCTTTATAATAAATATTATGATCTCTGGTGTCTTCCGTTTTACCACCAACCTCAGGGTAACTTTCATGTTTGAGACGGTGATCATCACAAGCTTGATCAGATTTTTTTAATATATCACGTCTTTTCCACCGTTTCGGTCTCAGGACACCGCCACATTCTTCGATCTTGTCAGCTTTAGGTGCTTTATCATAGTCTATGTCTTTGTCAACAGCCTCAGAGTCACTATAACAATCACCGTAGAAGGAATCGTCTTCACCCAATTTACCGTAATAATTCGATGTTGATGATGTTGAAGTGTCTTCATCGTCTTCATGCTTCCTTTTTAGGAGTCCATCATTTTTACAAAGTAGGAAAGATCTACTTAAATTCGGCTGGAATATGTTCTCACTTTTCACGTTAAGGGTTCTTCCATTGTCTTCATTCTTCCGTAAATCATCAACCTCCTTCAAATTAAGTTCTTTGTCGAGATCGGAAGAGCCAAGAAAATTATTGTCGTAATGCAGATCACTCTTCCTTAGGCTAGTAGATTCATCGTTGTCCTCTAGCTTGTAAAAAGCATAAACAGTTTCTGCTAGCTTGTAAACTTATCATTGTTGAGCAAAGATAGAGTTCTTGTACAAGCCAGAAATTTATGCATTTTTTATTTTTTTAATTTTTTTATTAATTTATTTTTATTTTTAAATATTTTTTCCTGTGATTTTATGATATCAAGGAAAACATGTGGTGGTTTTCTCCGAGTACTTCTAAATAATCTGGTCAATATTATTATGGTTTTCTCCGTGTGCTCCCGATTATTCTTGCCAATATTATGATGGTGTTCTCCGTGTGCTCCTGATTATTAATGTCAATATTTTGATGGTTTTTCCCGTGTTCTTGCAATCATTCCTGTGGTTTCTTCAAGTGTTTCTGACTATTCTGAAGAACCACTCTCTGCATGGATTTTTTTTGTCTAATGAGACATGTCATTTTAATTGGAGTAACATTTAATTCGATAATTTCTGCTACTAAATCAAAACTTTCAATATTTTTATCAGGTGGAATTGACAAATATCATTACTCAGTCAAATTAATATTACGCCATGAGACATCTGTGGCGCACCAACATGCAAGACGAACTTCCTTTACCTTTGAGTCTAACGAAGCCATCCATCTTTTGCGATCGTTAGTGAGCATCCCGCATCCCGCATAAAAGAACTAAATATTATTTACCTGCAAGCAACATGTGGCGACATCTGTTGTTGAAAAGCAGAACTACATGCATAAAGTACTTTTGCATGAGATATATTAATTCTCGCTGATGAAATATGAAAAAATTTATATTTGAGTATTGGATCTAATTTAAAACACTCAATTGGTATCTTACATTAGTCTCAGTAACTAATATGAATTCCGATTTGGGATCTGACGCTGTATCGAAAGAACATAGGTGTAAGTTTTGCAGTAAAGAGTTTACCTTGAGAAAGAATAAAAGACAACACGAGAAGAATGACTGTGTTAAAAATCCACTGTGCAATATGATAAGTTGTGTTCGATGTAGCAAGTCGTTTACGCGGAGAGAGAGAGCCTAAAAAGACATGGCAGAACTTGTAGCGCCAAGCCTGCGTACAAGCTAGAGGACAACGATGAATCTACTAGCCTAAGGAAGAGTGATCTGCATTACGACAATAATTTTCTTGGCTCTTCCGATCTCGACAAAGAACTTAACTTGAAGGAGGTTGATGATTTACGGAAGAATGAAGACAATGGAAGAATCCTTAACGTGAAAAGTAAGAATATATTCCAGCCGAATTCAAGTATATCTTTCCTACTTTGTAAAAATGATGGACTCCTAAAAAGGAAGCATGAAGACGATGAAGACACTTCAACATCATCAACATCGAATTATTACGGTAAATTGGGTGAAGACGATTCCTTCTACGGTGATTGTTATAGTGACTCTGAGGCTGTTGACAAAGACATAGACTATGATGAAGCACCTCAAGCTGCCAAGATCGAAGAATTTGGCGGTGTCCTGAGACCGAAACGGTGGAAACGACGTGATATATTAAATAAATCTGATCAAGCTTGTGATGATCACCGTCTCAAACATGAAAGTTACCCTGAGGTTGGTGGTAAAACGGAAGACACCAGAGATCATAATATTTATTATAAAAGTGCAAGGAAGATGGTGGTAGAAGAGAACGATTACACATCATGGAAAGATCCAAACATATTGGTTGACTGGCTAAGACTTCTACGTGGTTCGCTTTGTGCAGGAAACTATTCGTGCATCAAAGAAATATCCTTCATACTCAAGGAACTGAGGGAAGCTGGCTACATACAATAATGGCTTGTTTTACTTGCATTTGTATAATGTAAAGAAATAAAATAAATAATTTAAATTATAAGAATTAAATGTTTTTATTTCTTGTATTCTGATTTCTAACTAAGACTTAGTTCTCGTAAATTTTGCTTCCTTTTTGCCTTTTTTTTGTTGTTGATGGAGCTTCCAAATGTGCTTCCTTATTCGATGGTGCTTTTAAAATGTGCTGCCTTTATGATAGTGCATCCAAAATGTGTGCCTTTATGATAGTGCATCCAAAATGTGCTGCCTTTTCGTTGTCGGTGCTTCCAAATGTGCTGCCTTTTCGTTGTCGGTGCTACCAATGTGCTGCCTTTTCGTTTTAGGTGCTTCCAAATGTGCTGCCTATTTACAAATGTTGAACATGGTTTATTGAAATTATTATTTTTTACATAAAATAAAACATTATTGCATCGATCGGGTATCGAACCGAGGATGGGAATCGATCGAATCAATATGTAAATTAATGAGTGATTTTTTTTAATGAATTTTGGAACTTTTCCCGAATTTCTAGCTAAATAATTACGGATTTTCTAAATGGCGACCATAACGGAAATTGCAACGTTGACGTCATAATTCAATATGGCAGAAAACACATCGCCGGAATTTTCGAGAACACACAATTACGTCATCCAAAATGGTGGATCCAAGATGGCAAATGCAAAATGGCCGCCGGGATCAAGGTCAAGGTCAAAGGTCCAGGTCACAACTATCCAAGATGGCCGCCGTGACGTCACAATCCAATATGGCGGAAAACACTACAGACACCACAGCCTGAAGCCTGTCCCCGAATGCCCATTCCTATACTACTGTGGGGAATGCCGATAGTTGGTATTACTCCGCAAAATTATTTTTTTGGTAACATCAGAGATAATGTATTACAGGTGTAACTTTTTTATCATAAAAAAATAGAACAAAGTTTTTTCTGTAAATTAATACGGTAATTTTAATCATTTTTATAACAACCACACATAAAAGCACTTAAAGTATCGGCATTAACCCCTGCACCTTATTTCAATTTTTTGATTTTGTTTTGGGTGCTATTTTAGCCTTTCTTGCTTTTGCTTTAACCAATTTACCACCCTGATATTTTTGTATAAATAAAAAAAACTTTTAAATAAAATACTGTATAAATACTGTTAAGCTTGGTAATAGAAGATAAAAAATGATCTTAATTCATAGTTTCAATGCTAGTGCCTATAATTCCTTTTTTAGCTGTGCTAAAATTTAAAAGTTATAAGTAAATGAGAGCAATTCTTTTAGTGTGAAAACGGCTCTAGGACCAATCACGGTTTGTTTTTTTAAATATTTTATTTCATATTCACTGATGTTTTTGCCGCGATGTTTGGATGCTAGTATCAGTGCGATGCTTAAATCGTGTTCACTGACTCGCGGGTTGGGTAGTGACTACGCTGTATTTAGAAGCTTGTTAAGATGGCGCAGTTAAACTGGTCGTGAGTGTGGTGTGAAGCTCCAAGGCGCGCGATAGTCGGGCTGTGTTTGTGGTGTCCGTCTCCCTACACACCAAGCTTGGTCCCGGCCGGTCACAATCCGAGGCATATCTTCCTGTGATGTGTACCGACGACAAATACACTAGAGACTAACACCGAACAGCTCTATACTAACAACACAGGTTAGAGTGTGAAAAATAACCTAGCGGCAAGAGGTGTAACTACAAACATATATTTAATATATATAGTGTAAAATTATATATAAAGTTATCTGGTGTCAAACATTATTAATTTAATTTTTAAAAATTTAAGAACTGGAGGTTTATATCTCTGATAAATCTGTACTATGATTAAACAAAGGTTTTTCCAAAAGAAAATAAAGTTCTGTTTGTTGCCATAATGTTGGTACCATATGTATTTAACGGATACATTGTTCATACTGGGCATACCGTTTGGCATTTATCGGACTAATGTGACAACAACGCAAGGTTTTCAAACAAATTTCTTGAAGATGTCCGGTATTAGTCTCTAGTGTATTGCCGACGATGGAGAGAGCGCACACACTAAATATGTATGCACGAGTCGGGCTCCCGAGATATACTAAGGGTATTTTGACCACATACAATACGAACATACTCCGAGCTTTACTCGTAGATCTCAGAAATCAAAATGAGTTCATCACAGCAAATTTTAGCTGCAGTGGTCGCCATAGAGGAATTACTGGTAACTTTTTTTTCCATAGGTTGAAACCTCGAGTTATAATCGTTTCTTAATTTTGTTTTAATAAAATGTCATTATTATTTTTAGCAATTTTTATATTAGTTCCGTTAAATTTAATGTTTAGTTAATTTATATTTTGTTGTTCTAAATTATTTCCTGTACTAAATTTCTGGTATTTATTTTTGCCTGCCCGCACGCTTGCCAGTCTCTTCTTCGGTTGTTTCCGGAGCGTGTCCCGAGCGGAGCCGAAGACAGGGCTTGAAACAAATGAACGTCGGGAAGGCGAGGGTAACCAGTGGCTTCGGGGAAGCCTTCATTTCACAGACGAGAAAGCCACACCCGAAGTTCCACCAAGTTCATGCTCGCTTTTTTTCTCTTTCTATCTCATTGTATAAACCGGTGTGGCATTAAATTTTACGGTCGATTAGGATAGGTTAGCCATATTATAAATACTTTAAAGCATTGTGGATGGTTGGTTATATAAGGTAAGTATAGCTACATTGAAAATGCTGTAAATTAATTTTATGGTTGCTTAGCAAATAAGTTTTTAATATGTTGCTATCCAGGGTTAGGAAACCGTTTACATGATTTCACAGTATCTTTAATGTAGTAATCCTAACCAAATCAACCGTCCACAATGTTTTAAAGTATTTATAATGTAGCTAACCTTACCTAATTGACCATTAGTTATCAGAATATCTCAAGTTTAACAACATCATATCACCTTAAGCATTGGGAAAAATAATTCCGATGTTCTTTAAGATAATCTATAAAGCTCTCAGAGTAGAATATTTAAGGGTAACTAAATTTTTTTCTGACATACTAGCACGTAAAGAAGTATTTGTGTAACACATAAATATGGTTAGTATTTGCTTATATGTGTTAATTTTAGTATAAATGGCTGCTTTTATATTCTGTTTAGTCAATATTTAGGCCCAAACCTCTTTTTTTACCTTATATATTTTTAAATAATTAAATGTTTGTACTCATGTTGTTGCGAACACTGAGTATTAAAACTAGAAATAAAAATACTTAACGAAAGTACTTATTGGAATGGCTATATTTTTCTGTATTTGATACTTGTTTACTTCAAATATAAAATGGCACAAAACAATAAATAAAATTACGAAGAAAAATGTATTACTATCAGTAAATACAAGGTAATAAACCGAAAGAAGTTATAATTTTCCATGTAACAGTAACAAAAATTTTAGGCCCTTGAATAGTATAATTATTTTTGAAATATCCTTATCTTGCACGCTGGGCGGTGGGAAAGACCAGACGTGGATGACGATGACGAAATTCATCTGTAAATTTAGTCAAAACATCAGGGCTTATGTATGCCCTCAACACGGTAGCTGACATGGTCCCTTGTTGCCAGAACTTTTAGCATAATGCCGTTTACTCGTATTCCAACTTCTAACTTAAGGGGCCCACCTCGTCAGGGGTGAATGTGTGTTAGTGAGGCGGGATGATAAGTGCGCAGCTCGATGGTATTTCTAGCGCGGTATCGTCTCTAAGCGCAAGGCTCTGAATTGACGCGTAGTTTTCTCGTCGTCACAGGATAACTGTGAAATTTGAGCGGTGACCGCAACATTATATGGCCGACAGATGAAGATAAAGGTGTAATGCAAGTCCCTTAAGTGCTTTCAAGAATCTGTACTGGTTGTTTTACGCCTAAAAATTACTCTGAAAACATGCGTTTTAGCCATTTTAACTCTTCTAGAAATACATTTTAAAAACACGATCCAAAATTAAAAGTACTTTTCGGGCCTCAGCGAAATCTTAACTGCTTTTCGTAAACATACCCCACTGGGATATCTTGAGAAGTTTTGAAATCGCTTTGTTTTTCCTGAAGCTCTGCGCACCGTCTGTGTGACCAGGTAGGCGGAGCCCTTAAGGTTGTTAAAAACCTTGCCAATGACTAAATGAATAGAGATTAATAATAAAGCCGCTCGAGCCATACAGACCAGTCGGAACAAAATGTAATTGGAGCCAGTTGAAGCCGGTTGCAATTGGAGAATTTGGAGGTGGTTAGAACAATTGCTCCCAATTCGTAAATTTCTTCATTTACTTTCAATTCCAGAACTTTCAGCCATATTATATGTGAATATTTATATTTTTGTCTATAATTTTTCTTTGTAGTTCGTAGATTTTTTTATATATACTTTTAATACATATTACAGTACTCGTTAAGTACTTCAAATTATGTAATTAATTTATTCAACACAGTTTGGAGATTCTCGTACTATATGCTTGATATTGTTAATGTCTTGCACAATTTTTTTTTCCTTGTGGGTATATTTGGCTCATCCTGGGACAGAACCTGGTGGCTGGGGGTTCATGGATTTGAGGTGGCAATCTTGGATTACGCCACTTCCGGTGGCCATCTTGGAATATGTCACTTCCGGCGGCCGTCTTGGATTACGTCATTTTCGACCTTTGAATCCGTCGCCATCTTTGACTCCGCCATTTTTGTTTTCTAGTACATTCCACCATGTTTAATTATGTCATCACGTCCACCATCTTGAAAATCGTCAAATATTAACTTAGAAAATCAGGAAAAAAAAAATAAAAAAATAATAAAAAAATTAAATTAAATTTTAGTTAAAAATCTCGATGACATCATCATAGAGCTCCTCGCTCCTGTAAGTTGCACTTTTCGTTACACCGCCATCTTGAAAATATATTCATTTTAAAAATAAAAAATATATACTATATGGTCTGCTGGAGGCAGCAATCTTGTCTAGTGGAAACCGCAATCTTGATTTTATCTTATAAAAATCGTCATCAGGTGTAGGTTTCTAAAGTGCGTTCGTGTATGTAAGGTCAAGTTTATATTTCCTACCAGTGTTGTTACGCCCCTAGTAGACCAAACAGTCCACACATAATCCTCAAAAAATTAACAAAAAATCCACTAAATACACATTTTATATTTCCTACCACTGCTGTTATGCTCCTAATAAACCAAATATTCCACAAATTGTGTTAAAATAAATCACAAAATCCACAGTCATTTTGTTGAAGACCACCATTATTTTCTTAAATACATAATCATTTATGATGTTTATATTCATGGTCTAAGATATATGTTATCATAATTAAAAAATAAAATCTCATCGTTGTGGATGCGATGGTTATAGTAATGACTATTTTCAAAAAAAAATATTTAGTTAATATAATTTATTGCTCCATCTTAGTCATAACAGGACCAGAAATTTTTCAGAGCCTTCACTAGAAAGTAATATTTTTATTGATGTAACTTCTAAGCAGTTACATGTTTGCATACTCGTGTTTATAAAGCTCCATGGGAGCAGATATTTTTAATGTTTGCGTATACATTTTTATTTCTCAAAGACAAATTTTAATAGCTTACCTTGCGGAATGCAGGTGTTATGTTAAAAAAATAATACAATTAGTAGGTACAGTCATATTTATTGTTATAAAGCCAGGGCTTTTCACGACATAAATCTTCAAGAAAAAAATACCAAAAACGGAAACTATATACAAAAACCGACAACACATACAAAAAACGGAAACTATATAACATTAAATGGAAACTATATACCACAATGTCTCAGCGTTGCGTATGCGATGGTTATAGTAATAGAACCTAATAACATTTTCTTTCATAAAATTTAATTTAATTATTTACTACATCATAGTCGTTACAGGAACCAGATGTTTTTTAGAGTCTAACCCACAAGCAAGTATCTCTTCTAAGTAGAAACGTGTTTCTGTAATCGTATTTAAAATCTGCATGGAAGAAGGTATTTTAATTTTTGCATATATATTTACATTTCTCTATTATAAGCAGAACAATATTCGCATATTCGTGTTTTAAAAGCAGAATGGAAGAAGATACTTTAAATGTTTGTGGATATATTCGTTCCCGTAAAAATTTTAATGAAAGAAAATACACATGCAGCCTTAATCGTGCACGGGAATATTATGAAATAAACAAAAATGAATTACATTTGTACAGTATTATATGTGCCTCCTCTTCACGAGAGAGATAGCACCCAGCACATAACATTCACATTTCAACTTAATGTCTGATCGCTATAGTGTATATTAAGCAGTTAAAACACTCACCTCAGCCATTTCTGCCGCTACGAGATGCACTTCACATTACATGAAAATATTATATTTTTAAAGTCGTGGCAGTAAGTCATTGTAAATAAAATATAAAAAAGATATTTAACATTATTTAAATAACACACCATCTTCACCCCCCCCCCTTCTAACTTAATGCCATTCAGAGAAGCGTTACAGCCCCCCTTCACAACAGCCCACTCCGCAGTACTTTCCATACTAGCCATCAAATACTCTGTACACACAACTATACAAGCATCACACAGCTGAAAAGTCGATAGTTCAGGAATAAGTGCTTATATTCCCCCACCACAGCAGCAATATCCTCTTCAGTAAGAGTGGAGGTGTTCACAGGTACGTCTGTGATGTCTACCCTGGACTCTTCGTCTTCATCCATCGCAAGAGCTTCTTCCGGCCTCTAGCCTCCTCCCAGCCCACATAGGACTACTCATAGCTGGCACGACACATCTTACTAGCTCTGTTGATAACTACTAATTATACGTCAACTGTCCCCACCCCTCTACCCATTCTATTGCAGTCCTGTTCGTGCGTGCCAAGCACACGCACCACTGTCGCACGGCCTTTGACGTCAGCAGACCTAACCCCTTCCCCTCACCATGAACCATCCACATCACAAATAGCTGCATCATTTAAACCTGTTGCCATACGTCCCCAGCCTCCTAATACCTTTTTAACCACCTTCGATGAGCATCCCAGCCTCTGGTTACTGGTAAAAAAAATTCAAACAGTACATGAATAAATATTTTATTTATTTATTTATTTTAAAAAATTTACAAGATTACAAATATTAAAATTTTTATGACATCAGTAGATTTTATCTAACTGATTTTCACATTTATCGAATCCTAATGAGTAACAAAATGGAGAGTAATAATCATGTCTTTCCAGCAATTGTGACGCGTACGTGCAACATTGTAACAGAAATAATTTGGAGCGAAATGTGGATGGAGACATTGTAGCCGTGTATCTGTATCCTTTTTTTTTTTAGCTAATGTATTCTGGAGATCGTATCCTACTGAGTTGAATGTTTTATCCTAATGTGTGTTCGTTTCATTGAATGTCTGTAGCCAGTGCTGAATATTTAATGGTTCAAAACCCCCTTGCTCTCGTAGAAGGCGTAAAATAAATATTTCAGGGATGTTTGAACTCTACAGTACGCTTTAAATTTGCTGAGTTGGTATTTGTATAAAAAGATTTCTTTTTCTATGTGTTTTATGTGTCCTAGTAGCCATTTAACCTAGAGCTATGTTCGGAATAAATAATTTATCTATGCTCACTGAGATAAAAGGATGGGTGGTTGAATGATTTAATCTTACTCTAAAGGAAGACATTAGAATGGAGTTGAGAGCAAAAGGGAGTTATAAGTGGATTTATATGTTACAGAAAACACAGAAAAATTGGCATTATGCCTGTTAATGTAAAAATAACTCACTCCTGGAAACTGTTTAATTTGATGCAATTAAACGAGGCGTAATAAACCTTAGAGCTAAAATTTAAGATTTAGTACCTACGTATTTCTAAATGGTTGACAGAAATATTCCGTGTTAGTAATATATGTAATTACCACCTGAGAGGTTATTAATCGGATGATTTATGAAGTTCGGGTTTCCGTGGTGCATTCTCGGGGGAAGAAATTCAGCCTACCAAGTACCCAAGCGATTATTAAGTAGAAAAATTGATACATTAGAAAGTTTATCCCTGGTTTTGAAAGTGGATAGGATTCGATAAATGTGAAAATCAATAAGATAAAATCTACTGATGTCATATAAATTTTAATTTTTTTGTAAAGATGTAAATTTTGCTGATAATAAATGCAGGTCCAAACAAATAAAATATTATTTATTCATGTGTTGTTTGTAACTTTCACTAGGTACGAGGCCCGGTTGCTCGTTGAAGATGATTGAAATGGTATTAGGAGGCTGGGGACATGTGGTGACAGGTGTAAATGACGCTGATATTTGGGAAGGGATGGGTCATGGTGAGTGGGAGGGAGCAGGTCTGCTGACGTCAAAGGCCATGCGTCAGTGGTTCGTGCGATTTGCACGCACGAACAGGACTGCAATAGAAAGGGTAGAGGGTTGGGGAATTGTTGAACCATTGCACCCTTATGACGTATCATTCGTAGTTATCAACAGAGCTAGTAAGATGTGTCGTGCCAGCTATGAGTAGTCCTATGTGGGCTGGGAGGAGGCTAGAGGCCGGAAGAAGCTCTTGCGATGGACGAAGACGAAGAGTCCAGAGAAGACATCACAGATGTACCTGTGAACACCTCCACTCTTACTGGGGAGTATATTGCTGCTGTGGTGAGGGAATATTAGGCACGTTTTACGCACTATCAACTTTGGAGCTGTGTGATGCTTGTATAGTTGTGTGTACAGAGTATTTGATGGCTAGTATGGAAGGTACTGTGGAGCGGGCTGTTGTGAAGGGCCTTATCACTCTCTGAATGGTATTGTGGTAGCGAGGGGAGAAGATGATGTGTAAGTTTTTTTATTAAATAATATTTAATTTTTTAAATTTTTTTTTACTTTGAACTCTTATCACGGCTTTTAAAAATATACTTTTTTGATTTGATATGAAGTGCATCTTGTAGCGGCAGTAATAGCTGAGGTAAGTGTTGTAACTCTATCATATACACTATAGCGATCAGACATCAAGTTGAAAAGTAATTATTACGTGCTGGATATGGTCTCTCTAGTAAAGAGGGGGCACATCTAATACTGTACAAATGTGAATTGTCATATTTGTTTGTTGCATAATACATATTATCGTGCATGATTAAGGCTCCATGTGATTATTTTTATTAAAAATTTACTAAAATATTTCAAATATCTGCTTTCATGCAGCTTTTTAAACACGGATAGATATGCTAAGATGTTCCTGCTTACAAGAGATACTAACTTGTGGGTTAGGACTCCGAAAATTTTCTGATTCCTGTAACGACTATGATATAGTAAATAATTAACTTAAATTTCATGAAAGAAAAAGTTATTAGCGCTGAGACTTTGTTGTATATAGTTTCCTTTTTTTGTTGTAAAGTTGCCGTTTTTTGTATATTGTTTCAATTTTTCTATATTGTTTTTGTTGTATGGTTTTTCTTTTCTTGAGGAATTTATGTCGTGAAAAGCCCTGGCTTTATTTCCAGAAATATGTTTGTAACTACAAATTGTTTTATTATTTTTAACTAAAAACCTGCTTTCCGCAAGGTAATCCTTTTTTTAATTTGTCTCTGAGAAATGAAAATATATACGCAAATATTTAAAATATCTGCTTCCATGCATATTTTAAAACACGAGTATGCATACATGTTACTCCTTAGAATTTACATCAATAAAAAAATTTCTTTTTAGTGGAGGCTCTGAAAAATTTCTCGTCCTGTGATGACTAGGATGGAGCAATAAATTTTATTAACTAAATATTTTTTTTTAAACTGTCATTACTATAACCATCGCATCCACAACGATGAGATTTTATTTTTGATTTATGATAACATAGGATATCTCAGACTATGAATATAAACATCATAAATGTTTATGTCTTTAAAAAAATGGTTGTCTTAAACAAAATTACTCTGGATTTGGTGGATTTTGTGATTTATTTCAACAAAATTTGTAGTATTTTGGTCATTTGGGGGCCTAATAACACTGGTATGATATATAAACTGTGGATTTTGTGTTTTTTTGTGAATTTTTGTGTATTATGTGTGGAATTTTTGGTCCATTAGGGGCATTACAACATTGGTAGGAAATATAAACTCAGAATTTTGTGGATTTTTTGTTAATTTTTTGTGGTTTATGTGTGGATATTTTGGTCTATTAAGGGCATAACAACACGGGTAGGAAATTTAAACTCGGCATTATATACACAAACGCACTTTAGAAACCTACACCCGTTGACGACATCTATCAAATGAAATCAAGATGGCGGTCTTGAGTAAACAAGGTGCCTGCCTCCAGCAGACTATAATTATATATATTTTTTTTTTTAAATAAATATATTTTCAATATGGTGGAGTAACGTAAAGTGAAACTCACAGGAGTTAGGAGCACGATGATGTCATCGAGGTTTTGAATTAAAAAATTAATTTTTTTTTTAAATTGTTAAAATTTTATCCCGATTTTCTATGTTAATATTTGGGGATTTTCAAGATGGTGTAAGGGACGACATAATTCAAAATGGTGGATTGTTCTAAAAAAAAAGTGGAATTTTCTAGAAAACAAAATGGTGGAATCGAAGATAACCACTTGGTCCAAAGGTCATGGTCAAATCCAATATGGCCGCCTTAAGTGACGTAATATAAGATGGCCGCCTCGAATTCCTGAATCCCTACCCCCCAGCCCATGTTCCAGGATGAACCAAATATACCTACTTTTCTGTTTACAAAAAATTATTCCTTCTAAACCTGTTGCAAAGAAATAGTTTGTTCTGCTACAAGAAATATATTTTGAATTTGTACAAAACATAGATATGGTTATTTTTGCATAAATTCGCTTTTAGAGATAGTACTAAATATTTCTTACGAAAGTTTGGGCATAATTTCATATTTTAATTAATATTTTATTTATTATTCTTTAAGCCACGGAAAAGCAAGTTAATTAAAAAAGAGATAATATTTTGAAGTATTATTCTTATTATGTGTGCAGTTAGTAATGGAAATCTCTTATGGAAAATTTAACTATTGGCGGTACTGGGACAACACAAAGCATAACTGCCTGGGTAAGAACCCAAGCCAAGTATTACTACGAACACTATTTTGTAGTGATATAATTAATTTAAAGTAAATGTACAAATTTATATAAATCTGTTATTTTACATTAAGATTCGTGTGTCACAAAATAAATACAGCATGTTGTAAGGAACACCAAGTATTGAAAAAGAATGCCAAGTGGTTCTGAGACGCTTGTCCTATATGCTTGTAGTTGTCAGACTACGGTGAAACGAATTGGCCTTCTTAGTAGATGCAATGACAATGAGTATTATATTTATTTAGCAGGACAGTTGTTTGATTAAGTGTTTTTGGTCAAAATAATGAAAATAAAAAACGCATTTCAATGTAATGGGAATAATAAATTTAAGTAATAATTTTTAAGCTATAATACTTTAGCACTGACCATGTTTCGCTCCAAGGAACCATAAAAATGAAAATCGACCATATAATAGTAATTATGAATTTAAGTTTTGGAAATTTTTACAATTTTTTGGGTGATAATAATTATATATTTTCAAGATGGTAGTCAATTGGACATCTACTTACAGGTAACTGTTTGGGTATTTTTAAGCGAATTTGTTATTTCATTTAGTAAATATTATAAGTTAAAATACCTTAATTTTTAATCGACCAAGGATTTAAAAAACGACAGTAATCGATCAAATTAAGTAAATTATTATATTAGAAATTTGTAATGGTTTAGGAATTTTCAAAAAATTATTATTTTTTGCTGGAAAAAATAGCCGACAAGATGGCGGACGCTACAATAGCTGACGATCGCTTAGTAGATATTAGAAGCATAAAGAAGCAAACAATACAATAGCGCACTCAAGCAGATTAAAACAAGATGGTGGCTAAGATAGCTGCCATGAAGTTATGTAGAAATAAGTATAATATATCTTGGTAGAAGAAGTGGGAGTCTACGTGATAAAGTATACAAGAAAAGACCTGTACGATTTTTTAATTGACTTCGATGGGAATTGAACCCAGTAACTGTGAACCCGATCACTCTATTTAAATGCAATAATAAAGATTTTTTAAATAATTTTTATGAGTTTATCAAAAAAAATTTTATTGACTTGGCTGGTTACGAACCTAGAACTGCAATGAATTAAGTTTATAGTTAAATTAAGTAAGGAACTACTTTTTTGTATTGTTTGGATTTCTTTTCAAAATTTTTTGGAGATTAATAACGAAATATCAAGATGGTGACCTCCAGCACACAAAAAATCGTGTAATTAAAGATAGTGGAGAGTTTTAGACATCAAAATGGTTGACAAGACGTCATAATTATTGAAGGTGGAATCCTAGATGTCATCTGGGGTCAAGGTCATCCATTATGGCGGCCTGGCTGTAGATCAACGTCCAAGGTCCCCGTGGCTTACTGGTGGCCGGTTGTCGGACAGTTTAAGCCACTTTAGCACAAAAGTAAGAATCCGACATGTTTGGAGATTAAAAACTATTTTTTTCCCTCGAAAAAGGGAATTATTTCCCTTGAAAGGAAATCTTTGTATTTTCAGAATATATTATTTATAATGTTTTGATGGAAAATGTTTTTTTGTAAGAGCATGCTGACTATATTTATAGAAGGTTTAGGTTAATATACAATATTCCGGTTAGAGATTTTTAACTTTAATAAAGTTAGAATAGAATTAAAATATAAATCGCGTTGCTTTGTAAAAATAAAGTTATATTTTCTTAACAGTTCAGAATGGCAATGCAGAACCGCATTCTGAATAGTTTTATCAAAATCAATCGTCAATATTTTTATATTATTTGAAAACTGAGCACACGGGAAACAGCCTGGCTGTCCTTAAAAAAATGCGTAATTCTTTTTTTGCTTACTGAATGTGTTTTTCTCGTTGAAGCAATTAGATTATGCTGCATCAATTTTGAAGAGAAAACTTATTTACAAATTTGAAATTGACGGTACGAATTATGCCCAAAAAAAAATATTTCAAATAGTAATAAATACGTATTTTTGTAATCTTAAACTTATCTTTTTGGTCCCTCACTATATTGTTGTACTCCATGAGGGCACCATCGCTTATACAGAAAGAATATAGAATGTCATTCATGACAATGCTATTTATCTAAACTGATATTGTGAATTACTAGTATAAAAATAAACACAATTTTAAATAAGTATTACTTAGACGATTTTGTATTAAATCTAATAAATTGATATTTTAATACAATTGTGTGTAATTAATTGTGGGAAAAAAATGATTTATGAATTATAATGCTTTTCAAAAAAAATTTATCTGTCTCTGTAAAAACGAAATAATAAATATTTATATTTCCATTTGAGACATAAATAAAGGAAACGAAATGGCACATGAGGCCAGATCACATACACGTAGTAAATCTAACGATACGCGCGCACGACACAATAAAACCCTTCACGGGAAATTGGCTACAGCGCGCGCCTTCCATCCAACTCGCTCACAATTACGATATTGATGCCGGTCCAAATGCATCGTTTCATTATTTCGGCGTACATTCGAGCGCGATGCTCGTTGCTTTGGCAGTCACAAATATGTAGTTTCAGTGGCGTGTCGCGTATCCCCTGGGAGCGGGCACTGCGTCGGGAGACGCAATGTGTGTGACGACACAACCGACCTGGCAACGCGACAAAGCTTTGTGGAGCTCTCGCCACAGGAACGTCCTTTGCAATTTGCGTCTAAAGCTCTGTTGCACACCAGGGAAACAGCCTTCCACATTTCTGTGCCTTGCGGTAATAACACACTTCTTACTGATTTCTGTACGGAAACGCTTTTCCCAGCGGTCGCTCTTTGCGAAAAAAAAAAAAAAAAAAAAGAAGAGAACAATTGCAAGCACAAAGTAACAAATAAATGTTTGTTCTTTTCAGCCGCGTTCCCATAGACGGAAAAATTTTTCATGCGCATTAATCGTCTCCTACGTAAAGAGTCTTCGTTAACTCGTACCCCTCTCTTTGTTAAGAGCCCGCGCGTTTTAAGGTGGACTGCTATAAAAACGACTGTCTGCCCACAAAGCAATTTTTTTATTTACAGTTTTAAAAATAATTATGTTTTAAATTAATTAAATTTATTGTATTGTTGGTACACGAGTTAGAAGTTATTCTTACTTGGCGTAGTAATAAAACTAACTTTAATTTTGCATGCAATTTATTAATAGAATTAAAATATTAAAAGGACTTGAGTGATAATATAAAAACGGTTGGTATATTTTAAATTGAATCAAATTAGGAAATTCTAATAAATACTCACTATTCAATATTAATCTATACATGTATAAAAATTGATTTTTATATTTTAGTAATATAATAAAGATAATATTTATAAAAAATGATAATCAAAAAATATGCAGAATGTGTGTTTTGATTTCTAATTTTATTTATTTATTTTTTAAAATATTATAATTTAATATTGACAGTATTCAATACAAATCATTCAATTATAAGACTTAATAGCAGATGTATAATTTTTACTTGCATGTAGACATTTTTCGTGTGTCAACTTTTTTTCATGTTGTGTAAATCTTGTTGCATGGTGCGCGCATCGTAAGACTTTATTCTCATCATTATTTCATAACTCTCCAAATAATATTGCTAGAAAAAGGAATAATGCATATTAAAATTTTACCTAAGCTTAAAATCTAAAATTGTTGTTACCTTTCACACAAATTTTTAAAATAGAAAAAAAAATTGAAGAACTACGATATTTTTACCTGGCCTCTCTATTTGTAATACTTACCTAAAAATTGTAATATTTTACCAGTAAATACATTGATAACAGTAACGTTAGAACAATTAGTATGTTCAGGGACCTAAAGGCTGGACTTCAATTCATGGTATGGCTATGACTGAGGTCATTAGTTTACTGGGCTTCTATCACTTGAACAATAAAGCTTATGGTGATTGTATTGAAAGCAATTTCAAAGTTAATTGTTTAAATAATGCCTGCAATTTCAAAAATAACAGCGATCAAAAGAAAAATGATTAGGATATTGATGTACTATCAAAAGGTTTTAGAAAAAAATAATATTTCTTTTAGTTTAAATTTAATCGCAGTGGCTGTCTATTATTTATATAAAAAACCACGCAGAATTTTAAGTCACTTTAACCGATGCCATTTGCTAACCTATGACATAAAATATTTCAAATTTTTTGCAGTTTGTGTTAAAACAAAGTATTAGTAAATTATTATTTTTAATAATATCCTAACCAATTATTAGTTTTAAAAGCCTGTTAAAACAATGAACAGGCAGTATTTCTAATATTGTTACCTAACAATGCAAAAAAAAAATACATTTATATTTCTTTTGAACAATTTAACATGTCAAAAAAGGTACAGCCATTAGGATTAAATTAATTCCCATTATGTTTTAACTTATTCTAATGACTAATATTACCTCTATACTTACTGCAATATTGTTAGCATTTAAATGTTTAATTTTTTATTAAATTATTTTAATATGTCATGCATAAAACAATTACAGCTGTTTTATACTACAACGAACAGTACCTTAACATAATATGAGCATTTTCTAGAAAGTTATAATGTCGATATAGATGTAAATGGTATAACTTTTTAGAACCTTACCTTCAATTAATTTCTTGGCCAATTCTGTCATTATTTTTCCTCTTGACATCATTAATGTAGCACACTGAAGTAATTATAATAATATATTGGTGCATAAAATAATACTGTAACAATAACTAAGTATAAACACTATTCACACAAAGGAACAAACTTCACTTGGTGCAAACATCTGAACACAGGTAGTACCAACATTTATTCAACAAAAAAGAACCAACTAATCCTGATTCTTTTTGCTGCAACATATAAAGAAATTTTTTTGCATTAAGTTAAACAGAACCAAACATGGTTCCATTCAGCTGAATGTTGTAAGAGCAGATACATTTCAGTATAATATTCAAGGTAGAATAAAAATTTTATCAAGCCACTTATGGGTTGGTTCTTTTTAATAAAATGTGTAATGTGATGTTCTGCATCCAAGGAATGTTTTAACCTAAAAATTTCAATTTTGAGGGTTGGTTCCTTTCTGCTTAATGCTGTCCAAATAAAGGTTCTTTTTAAAAAAAATTAAAGGTTTAAAAGTTCATATTTTAGAAACGGTTCCAAAACTTTAATTTTACCTACGAAAATAAACACTCTTGGATGCAAGAAAACTTTTCCACGGACCACAACATCGTTCGCAGCCTAAGAATGGAATCTGTTTAAGTAAAGGAGTGTTTGAAACTGGCGACGTGGGCATGACCCGCCTCGCGACACGTACAGACCATCGTGACACGATCTGCGCTGACCGCTCTTCAGGAAGAGAACTTCCAGTGGCATCAACTGCCAGGTAATTGTTGTAGTGGTTGTCGTGTGCACATTTTTGTCAACTGTTTAAAGACTCTTTATTCTTAAGACATAAGTTTTTTAATTCAGGTACTGCAATTATTGCCTTAAAATATTTAATACATGAAGAATGAAATTCATACGACCCAAATAAATATGCTGTCACGCATTTCCTTTGCACTAAAAAAGCGGCAGTTTTTGAACATGAATCGACATTTATTAAGGTCATGATCAAACGGAAAATTTACTCAAGTGTTGGGATTGGTTGCAATTAAATAATACATTATTAAATTTTTTCTGTAACTGAACATTTTCAAACAAACTCATAGGAAAACCTTTAGCTAATAACATGTGTTTAATACCGTTTCCTTGTTTAGCATGCATTATTGTTAGAAATTTCTTTATTCTATCAATTATTTTGTCCCTCAGAGCTTATCAGTAAATATAAACACAATTTCTATATCAATTTTTGAATGCAAACCGCACATAAATTATTTTTTGTCCATTTGCAAAAATGTTTGTTAATATTTTTGTTAAATCAGCAAAATTATTTTATTTTATTTTTAAAATGTAAAAAATAATATTGCTTCTCAAAAAATTACAAAAGAAATACATTTAAAAATAAATTATTGTTACAACGTATGCTAATGTGATATTAATTGCATAATGGATAGTAGAGACTGTACTAATATCTATATTTATAAACAAAATATCTAACATTTATTTCCTGTTAAATAAATATTATTAGTAATTTCTAAAGACTTATGTGAGAAAAAATATTAATTAAAAGGTATTAGAGAAAATAAAGTGTTTTCGAATGGTACAAAAAATATTAAATATTTCTTTGGTTAAATGCATTTATTTGTGCAAAATAGACAACAATAAAAATTTTCACTAAGGTCTCTTGGTAAAATGAATAGTTTATTTTCTTCCGCAGACAGGTGAAATGCATGTTCTCGCAGACATTGTACATAAAGCAGGTTTTTCAATGGTCATTTTGTAAAAATTTAAAATAAACGACCATAATTTACACATTCACTTCACTATCTTAAATACTTTAATTTAGTATTTGAACATTTAAACCTTCAGATCAAATGCATTAAAAACACATTTAAACACACAAGATGAAGGCTATCAAAATTAGTCCCATGACTCATATCACATTCATACTGTTTGGAATACAAAATTATTATGATGGATTTTGAAGTAATATATGATATATAAGAAAACTTACTTTTTGAAATGCCGCTCCACGCTCTACCACTGTGACTCTAAGAGACGTCGGTTCATACAGAGAGCTCCATTATAGAGCAAGAGCGTCTGAGAAGAGTCCGGTCTCGTTTCGGATTCCACGTTTTGAATTTTACGTTGTGCCCTGACTTCCACGGATTATGAGTCTTCCTTTCCCCTTCTCATAGAAAAACCCGTCCCGTCTGCTGGCGATGGATCGAATATAGCTAATCCTCGTATTGCCCCTCCCTTCACCAATCCTAGCACTGACGTGTATTTATTTCAAACCCATCCCCCTACCCTTCCCCCCCCCCCCCCCCACCGGCTGCGCGTGTTAACTCCGCTCGCGCGATAAGCCCGCCCCACGCCTGCCAACTGTCGCGTCCAGCTTCGTTAACCCGCCTGTGTCAATGCCGGATTACAAGATATCAATTTTTCCCCATTGCCCCAGACACGCGAATAATCACCCCTAGTCGCGACCAATTACCCGCGCGGCGCTAGGATCGGCAGTCGGGTGTCCATCGATGCTTCTCGTCCATAAAAGATTTATTTATTTTTGACCTGACAACGTCTAATAAATCGATGAATGCCGGCTGCACGCACGAAAAAATGTCCCGTTACGCTCTGTCCCGTTACGCTCATTGTTCCGTTACGCTGTGTTCCGTTACGCTGTCGGCGAGTGCAGTAATAATATGTTATGTTACAATAAATTGATTAAAAAATTATGGTGATTCATATAATTGATGATAGATATTTCATTACAGTTTATTTATATGAAAACTTGTTCATAATTATATTTAAACTTTATAGCTAAACGCCAGTTTTTAAAATTAATTACAAGTCATCTACACGTGAACTGTTTCGTCGACTGTTTATAAAGTGAATTGAAAAGTTAATGTGGTTTTCATTGCTTATTTCAACAACAATTTCGGCAATATATTATAATTATTCTTGCATTTTAAAAATCTGATTACTAGTATAATTTCAAGAACTTATTCTTTTATTATTAAAATTAAAAATGATTCAATTTTATTCATAAAAGTATGCAATCATTTCATTAATGTTATGTAATGACTTTGTCACGTTAAACTATCGTCCGTAAACAGACTTTACAGACAACCAATTTTTTATTTGACCTTTTCTTTTCATCAAAGAATTCCGGGATATATGAGACTTCGTATTCCAACCTGCAGTTTTCAATAGCCTGTACTTCTTCCTTCGTGTCTCCTGAGAAGGATTTGCAATGAGAGTGGAAAGGAGTTAATATCGAAGCAGGTACTCGAAGCAATGATGCGCTTGCAAAAGAAAGTGTGCACACAGCCGGAAAGATGTTCAGGATCGATCATTGTTCAGACTTCGGATACTGGAACATCGATAAGTTTTCCAGTACAAAATATCTTGTGTATTGTAAGATTCTTTACCTTCAAAAGGCGTGCTGGAAGAACAAAAGTAGTATTGGGCTATTCTGTGCTATTCGTGGACGGCATACGTCTGTACTATAAATTTAATACACTTATAAAATATTTATTAAAAATACTTTTATAGATTTGGTTTTTATTTAGACAAAACAACCCAATTTTTTTCTCACAAAATTATAATTGTTTTAATTTTTTATTTATCTTGCATTAATTTCACTAATGTGTCAGTTAATTTTTATTTAATGAACGAAGTGCGGTTTCATAAAATTTTGGGTTACCCTCTTCTTCTGTTGTTTGAATCGCATGTTGTTTAAAGAGTCACTTTGGCCCCAAGATAATGCATCTATTCTACCATTCGGCTCCCTGGCTTGCTAACCGAACCATTAATTTTTCAGATCGTTTTGTACTAATTCAGAAGAAAGTAACATTGTATTAAGTGACATAGACCTCGGCCGTGTCTCGCAGTGTAAACAAATCTACCGTAACGGAAAATAATCTCACAGTTGTCGCAAATGTGACGGTATGGCATCACATCAGTGAATTTGGTGTAGGTACATATCGTTGATTTACGTAAAATAGATCTAGCTGTGGCGAAGAAGTGACGGTGAATAAAATACAGTGCAATATAGCTACGCTCAGTGCAGTGCAAAATTAAATATTTTGTTAAAATGGAAAATAAATATTTATGTAAAATTATATATATATATAAAATTTGTTCATTTATATCGAACAACTGAATCAATACAAAATAGTTTTGGCAGTAATACTGGGTTCGCAATATTACGCCAGCATTTACGATTTGTGTTGTCCCAGAAACCTCAAAGTTTTCAATATATTTTTAAACCATTTACTAAAAAGCTTTCCGGAATTAACTGCATACATTAATAATAAGCATAAAAACCAAACAAAGTCTATAACTGAAAATTCGATTACATATTCAATGGTCAAAACAAATAGTCCTTAAAATAACATCAAATACATTAAAAATTTATGCGCCAATTTCCTCAAAAAATACACATTATAATTTCGAATAAACATATTTCATATATGAAAAACTACCATAGACAAGTGTTTTACAAAGTTACAATATCATTCTTGTACTATCACAAATTATTTTTTGCAACTGGATTCCAAACGAGTAGTATATCTTGGTATGTTCTGGCACTGGAGCTGGAGCAAGGTGTGAGGTCAGGTCAATGACCGACTGCTCCGACGTCATGGCAGCCATCTTATTGACCTTGAAATTGAATTTTGAACTTCACCTCGATCCCGGCGGCCATGTTGTATACGCCAAATTATATTCCGCCATTTTCTTTCTAGAAATTTCCGCCATTTTGAATTATGTCACAGTTGCAATTTTCGTTATGCCCGGCATTTTGAAAATCAATTTTTATTACCCGATATTAATGGGGAAAAATTTAAAAATTTATAAATAAATAATTAAATTTTTTATTGAAAATGCAATGACATCATGGAGTCCTCAGTCCAAACCCGGCGAGTTTGTTGAATTAAAAAATGGCTATATATCTTTCCTCCGTGGAAACCACCAACAGAATGACCTTCCAAAACTAATGGCAATGTATATATCGTCACCCAATATGACGTCACATCCGCCATCTCTTTTATGCCTGCTGGAGACAACAATCTTGGATCCAACATATTGTTTTCGTATGCTAGATGGCGCTACCGCCATTTTAGATTCATTTTACCCACTAGAAGGCAGTTATCATTTATTGCCAGGGCACCCGCCATCTTGATGGTTGCCTTGCCTATCATGTTAAAATTCTGTAATTAATTAACTAGAAAATCAGGAAGAATTCAAAAAATCTTTAAAAAAAAAATGGTTTTTAATAATCTTTATTGGTTTGATCAGCTCCCATAAGGTATTTGGCAACGATGATCAGCGAAGAGCTCATGTGAAATGTCAGGCGTATAGACCAGGAATCTCTGATCTACAAGACCAATCATGACCTGACTGCAGTCTTGACTACGCACATTAAACCAAACGACACACATTCAATAAAATAAAAGAAAATGCAATGCACACGCAATCCACACACCTAACATGCAAAAGATACACAGTACAAGCAAGCACGAGAATTCAGTATATATTAGTTTGCAATCAGATTTAGAAAAATAAAACAACAAAATTACAAATAAAAAAATGTTACATAAATTCTACTGTACTACAAACACAAAAAAACATGGAATTAAACTCTTTTCCACATTTAATTCTAAGATTCATTTTATACAGTTCAAGACACTGTGAAGATGTATGTCCCGATTTTCGAGGTTGATAAACGAAACACTTAAATTAGATCTTACACACACAAATATTGTGTTTATGTTTTGTTACCTGAGGTATCACAATTCGGGAAGAATTTTTAATCTAACAGTAGTGTGCAGCATTGCGTTCATTTTTGTCATAATCAAAAAAATGGAAATGATATATCCTTTCTTGTTTAGTTACACGAATCTGTCACACGGTATTGATCTTTTTTAGTGCATTATCTTTAACTGAAATTTCAGGATTATTTTTCTCAAATAGTTTTATCTGATTTAATGGTGGTGTATACCCAGACTTCTGAGGTGGTCAACATGGATGACCTTGACCTTGACCTCGACCTTGACCTTTAACATAAGCCAAAATTTGCCAAGATCCGCCAAAATCCGCCAATATATCCAGTTTTTTGAAAAAAAAATCATATTCAAAAGTTCTCCAAAAATTGAAAAATAAAAAAGATCTTCTAAGACAAAAGTGTTTTGAGATTTTTCGAATTCTTAGTTTTTGAATATTTGAGGGAGAAAACGGGAATTTTTCCTGCGAAAAATACAAAGTTTTTAATTTGTTTTCATTTTTTGTATGGATTTTTTTCAAAAAAAACAACTGTACATTTTGGCCATTTTTGGTATATTTTGTTTAAATTTTGGCAAATTTCGAGCAAATTTCGGCAAATTTTAAAGGTCAAGATGAAGGTCATCCAAGATGACAGCCATGACGTTCAAATCTAAGATGTTGGTCGGCACCGGGAGCACTTTACCTTAAACCCTGTGCCAGAAAATAGATTTTCATACTAATCATTTGCCAAACTTATATGTCTTATATGTCAATGTCAGATACCTACCTTAGGTTATAAGGCGCATTTTCCAGTTATAATGGCGTCCAAATGTTTATTACAATTGTCACACTGAAACATTGTTCTTTGTTAATTATTCTGACATATAATTTCATGTCTAAGCACACTTGAATTTGTACCATAGTATTTGCTCTAGTGTGACTAACTTCCATCCTTTGTTGAAATCTCAAAGGTTGTTGGCGAAACTTCAACCGCGGATGTCACCCATGCCTTTTCTGCAGCTGGTATCACAGATGCATTCGGGATCTCCGACGCCATCGATATCGCTGTCATCGAGGTCTTCGTCAGCATTGCTGCCATCTAGGTCTCCAATTTGTTTTCGACATTGCTGCCATCAAGACCCTCAATTTTAATGGTACACTACCCATCGGGGCTGATGCAGCTGTTGGGTCTGATGTAAATGAAGACTGCACGTTGATAGCAGGCCTTCCATCCAGGTAGATGTTGATGCTGGTAAATATGCCATTAAGTTTACAGGACTAGGCAATTACACGACTTAGGCACCAGACTAGTCAAATAGCTGATCTGTACTGCACTGCGGCCAAAGGTGGACTGAGGGTCCTGTCATCTAGAACTCACTCATATAACTATGGTTGCTGGAGTACTATATGAGTGAAAACAACAACCTGTTTAATTTTTCTTACTAAGTTAAAATGCAGGTAACTTAGAACTCTATAAAATAAAACACACAAAGTTTAAGTTTTACCATTTATTTAGAAAAATTTACAAATACATATAAGATTAAGGCATTAAGCATTTCCGAAAGCACCATTTTTAATGCGGCACAGAATGCTTTGTTGACTCTGGGTACTATCTCATCGATCCCAGTTCCAACCAGTTTGCTGTTTACTGTTCATGATGTTCCAGAAGTTGGCCAGTTTACTGGTCTTCTTCGATTACGTCTGATCGGTGAGATATGGATGACGACGTCTGCGACCACGGCTGGGACTTGGCTTTGACTCAGTGCTTTTATAGACATGATCACCGACTGAACTACGCCAAGGCATATGTCGTTTAAGCGTCTGCGTTGCAGGTATCAGCAGGTTGCAACACGTTCAAGTTAGGTGTTGCATGTGCAGACGAAGCGACTACTTTTTCGATACTGGCTGGAAGGATTGTGTGCGATATCATGTGATAGAGAGCAAAGTTTCCAGGTTCGCAGCAATCTAGCAGCTGCTGAGTGGGTTCGTAGGACACAGGGAAGTGCGAAAACTGCCAGTGCTAAGTGTTTACATAGCAGGTTTCCCTATATGTACGCAGATACCCGGCATCACAGTAGCTGTACTCGACACTGCTGAAGCTAGGTCTTACACTCGCGTATATTTTGGCGGAATGAAACGAAAACATCTTCTTGCAGATTGGACGACAGCTGAAAGCATGCAAATTTACATGCCTTTTATATATGCTGGCTCTACTCTCACTGCAAGTGTCATTTCTGAATTAGCTGCGAGTTTTTACCGGCGAATTCCCGATCAAACAATGGGGCTGCTCGCCATATATTGCACTAAGCTTACGCATATTCGGTCTACAGGTTTACAATTTAGGTGGTTCCATTGTAAAACTTGCACAGCTATTTCTTCTGCTCAGGTCAGGTAACATAAATGATGCCACGCGGGTTCTGCGGTAGAAAATCATCTAAAGTGTTTTTTACTTGGTGATATGAAATTTTTCCTTCGTCCCACTCGAGGCTGCGATAGTATTTCAACAGCCATTCGTTAGAATGTTTAATT
The DNA here is from genome assembly GCF_032445375.1 of Bacillus rossius redtenbacheri. Taxonomy (NCBI): domain Eukaryota; kingdom Metazoa; phylum Arthropoda; class Insecta; order Phasmatodea; family Bacillidae; genus Bacillus; species Bacillus rossius. The sequence continues at coordinate 19,934,769 of NC_086338.1, read as the reverse complement.
TTTTTCATCCAGTAGTTTCCAAAAAACAGTAGATATTAAAACTGTATTAAATGATAGTATCATAAAAAATGCAGTGTCAAATACTGAGCAAGTTGTAAACACACTAAATAGATATTTTACAAATGTTGCAAATGCTATGGCTTCAGAACTCATTAAAAGTAATTCAAGTATTAGGTTCAGAAACTATTCAATTGTTACAAAATTTGTTAAATGGTCTTTATTCTTTGCTCCTGTGTGAGAATATGATATACAATCTATTTTTTCTGAACTAAAAACTCCAATGCGTATAGGTTCTGATAACATAAGTTAAAAAAAAAAGAACATAGATATAAATTTTGTAGACCTCTAGATCATATAGCAAATTTAAGCCTACTCTTAGGGAAATTTCCTAGACGGTTCAAGTAAGCGACTGTTATACCATTGCATTAAAAAAGGTATTTTTGCATCCTCAAATTTTAGACCAATCTCTATAATAAGCAATATTTAAAAAAAATTAGAAAAATGTGTTAAAAAACTATTTATGTATTTTTTATATGACAACCAAATACTGTCTGTAAACCAATTTGGGTTTATAAAAGGCTTAAGTACAAATAATGCTTTAATTAAAGTATCAAACTTTGTGCACAAAGCCATAGAACAAGATAAAAAATGTGTTTGTGTAATGTTGGATATTGCTAAGGTTTTTGATACAGTCTTACATAAAATACTTACTAACCGACTTCAAAAAAGGAGAAGGTTCTCAATTGGACTGAATTATTTTATTGTTTGTTACCTCAGTACTTTCGACTGGATGAACCGATTTTGATGATTCTTTTTTTATTTGAAAGGTGGGGCTTTCCGTGTGGTACCATTTCAATTTGGTCCAGTTCTGACAATGGCATCTATTAGAAAACCATATAAGTCTTAAATTTTCATTAAGTATGTGCGCGAAAAATGGACGAATAACTCAATATCAGGCCAACCGATTTCGATGGTTTTTTTTTTATTGTAAAGGATGTACTTCAAGGAAAGTTTGATGAGAGTTTGGTTAGGTTCCGATTATGGGATCCATGACAAAGTAACGGAACTCTTCAATTCTTAGGAGAAAATTACTGATACTTGGCCGAATCTTTTATAGACTATCCAGATATTTGAGTCACCTACCGTAAGGTTTTTATGGTGAAGTAATTGTCGTAGTCTAATATGATGATCAATGGAACTCCTTAACCCTTTGTTTTATAGTGGTATTTCTATGATACCTTTTTGAAAAAATGTTACTATTCGCAATGTTTCAGTGTTATTGCTGAAATACCTCGCGTAAGCCTTGTGCTGCTATCTGGCGATCCTAACAAGAACTAGCAACATTGGCTGCTTAAAATTTTTCCTTCCGCTACGTCTGCTAAAAGTTACACAATAGATTCAAATTTATTTTTAATATATTTATGTGTGCCTCAAAGGGTTAACGGCTTACAGTAAGGGTGCGATCTGTGGCGGAATTCCTGTCTGTAATAAAATTGCAATGCGCTTACGTTCGTTGCTGCATTGCAACATGACGCAAGCGTTCGAATTGCATTACTTAAGGTGTATTTTGTGTGACCTTCATTGTCGGATGAGAGATTTCGTAGTCTCGTTATTTACATCAACGATCTATCGTCCTGTAGTCTATTTAATAATTTGTTGGCGTTCAAATATGATAAAGTTATGCCATCCAAACTTTTGACACGACTTATTGCAACATATAAAACATATAAAACCTATAAACCATATAAAAATTTTGCAAAGGTTTTTTTTTTTACCAAGATCGATTATCGGTATTTTCCCTGTTCAAAACTTTTTTCATGTAAAACCGTATTTTTGAAAGTCTATTTTTGCACTTTTCGCAAAGTCTCTTTTGAAATTGTCCTCGAGGTAGATTTCCTCTGTTGAGATACGCGTTTCTCCCTGACTTCGTTTGTTTAATTTAAACGGCGCTGTCTCATATGAGCAACACGTTTAGTATGTCTAGACACATTTAGACAAATTAGTTAGTGTACTTCAGATTCACTAAAAATCAAGAAATCAACACTAACTTTAACAACAAAAAACCGACCTAAAAAAAATTATTCCAAAACAAATTAATATTCACTAAAAACAGTTTTTGGGTTAGGTGACCATTCTATTTCGTAATTGTAGCACAGCATTGTCTCATGCAAGTAGTGTCTAAGCACTGCCAGTGGTCTCAAATTACCAAAACTGTCGAAATACTCGGCCATTTTTCCGACTTTAACCTATACTGCCCAGTGCATACCACGATATGTATACATGTCTAAATTAATAATGGCACGCTAATTAGTCTTTGGCTTTGCAGGTAAAGTGTCTAGCATTAACACGCCTAGGAAATTACCTATTTTTTTTGTTTGCGAGCGTACTTAATTAAATCTATATTGGTGAGCGGTCATTTCGGCAGAGAAATTAAGATTTTTTTCACCAGTTTCTTTTTCATGCCTCGGCCTAAATTTTGGAGTCGTATGTAGAGTCCTGCGCTGAATTTTTTTTTTTTTTTTACCCATTGCAATGGCATCCATGGCTAGCATTGTGTCTCCGTGCTTCCTCCAACTGCTTGCACTGGCTCTTGGTAGTGTTGACTGCATGCGCTATACCAATTGTAGCACCAATGAGGCCACCGAGGGCGCCCAATTCAGGTAAAATAGATGATAGAAATCCACAAATAACCTTATTGACGAGTGTTTATTTTTTTTGCGTGGCTCTTTGCACACCTTCACCAGACTTGCTATTGCTCTTGCGGGGCCTGGTTTTACGAGCACCCATTCCTAATTTATTCTTGGCCTTCATAATTTTGTGTACACCCTACGCCACAATTTTCTCTCTGAGTAATACGTCTGGCGATTTACTTTTATCTTCGGCTTCCTGTGCCAATATCTCGTCATCTCGGTACGTCCATTCCAGATAATCGCTGAGGTAATAGACAATATCGTGAGGCTCGCACTTTTCATCAAGAGAATTAATGCCCACGTCACCTCGAGCTATAGTCGCTTGGCTGGTTTCGTTCCTGGGCCGCAGAATCTGTTGGCTGCACTGAGCAGCTCGAGAAGCAGCTCAGAAAGTTTATGAGTTCTGCACCTATATGAATTTTGTTCTTACCTCTTCGAGTCATTATGCGAAACTGAGCTGAAAATATAGGTACATGTGTTTACTGAGGCCATTTGTGGCGGCCTCAGTCGTCTAGATTTTTATTATAACTTTTATGGTGCGTAAAGCTTGTTTTAAGATAAGTAAATTGTTTTATAATATTATTTATAGTATTATACTAGTTAATGGTATATGTAAATTATTTATTTGTTGTTTAGTTGTACGCTTATTATTCTTATTCGGTAGTGGCAACCGCTAGAAAAACCCAGAACGATCGAGCGGAGTGAGGGGTGACTGCACAGGAGGGGGGTGACGTCACCTGACGAGAGAGGGGAAACGGCGGTCAGCTGTTTTTGACGGACAGATAGTGTGTGATCACCGCGCGCGGCGGAACTAGTCGGCAGAGACGAGAATTGGCTTTTCAGCGATGAGCTACGAGTGCGACGTTACGTGATTAATATTGAAGATGACGGTAACGCCATACACCCTCGGCGAAGTAACACCAGGCGTGGTGTATGAAAATGTGATATCGTGGGCCTAGTGCACTGGTCATCAATGTAGCGCGATGCTACAGGCGCTACAAGGTGAGCGGGGTTTACATCCGACCCCGGCGCACACCGACTGCAGAGGTATGCCTCTAGAACAAGTAAGTGCGAGAACTGGATTTGTAACGTTTGGCTTCGCTGGTTTGACTCGCGGGCAACGTGTTTAAAACAGAGTGCGGCGATGGAAATTACTGCTAGAACTATCTAGACGTCACTATTTCGTTTTTCCACCCTCCCCTCCTCCGTAATAGACTTTATGGGACTTTGGTTTATTTTAAGTATAGTGTAACAGTGTTTGTATGCGAATGTCACCAACGTACATTAAATTTAATTATAGTAATTGAAATGGTATCACGAATTGGATTTATAGGTTGCTTTCACTTTTTACCGTACTTAATGCTGGTCATTTTATTTCTGGTAATTCATTATATATATATTAACTATCACAAAGAGTTTAGCAGGGCTGTCGGTCAATTTAGTACTTTAATGATTGTTTTGGCGCACTCGTCAAATTTTAAGCCAGTCCATGCGCGTCTATTTAAGTTAATTTTACTACAGTTTCATTATCAATATGTATGTAGAGACGCGTATAAGGGACTGGCGTGGCGGGTGCGGACGTGTTCAACTACCCCGGTATAAGGGGGGTTGGCCACAAGTGCGCCACTCTGCTACGGCAGTCTTGTTGTTGGTCCTTACTGTGATAGTATTTCTGAGTATCCTTGAAACGAGCAGCCTAGCTATGGCCGTAAGCTGGTTGTATAATTTAGGCAAAGCTGAATTGTTGGCTAATATCTGAGCGGCAGGTTTAGTAGCGGGCGAAGACCTGGACATTGACGGGCTCAGAAAATTTTTTTCAACCCATTTGAAAAGCAAATTACGTGTGGAAATTCCCGAAGGCCGAGTGGAGGAGGTACCGGGCATTAGTGGGTCGATTAGTGAAAGAATGGATTGGGTGAATCAAATTGAGAAAAATCAACTGGTAGAATGCGTAAACAGTATCCCGAAAATTATAAGAGGAGACGCTGGGGAGTTGATTGAGTTTTGTGTGGAAAATGATAAAGTGAGGGAATTGGGTATTTTTGATCAAGATAAGGACATGTTAAGGTGTTTAGTAGGAAAGTGTGGAGGCGTAGCTAGACAGATAATGGTTCGTTGTTTGAAAAATTGTATGGATTGGGAGCATACTAAGTGCAGTTTGTGGGAGAATCTTTTCCCTCGTAGATTAAGGGAAAAACTGATTAAAGAGAAAGTGTACCGATTTCAAGGGGAAGAAGAAAACACAGGGGTATTTGTTGAAAGCATATTATCCATGAATAGAGTATTTGGCACCGGCCTTACTGATAAAGAATTAATAGACATAATTCTTGAAAATATGTACGCCAGCAAAAGAAGGGAATGCTCATTTGTACAGAGGCCTACTACAATAAGGGATTTGTTTACCTGGGCTATAGAATTGGAAAATGTGTGGCAAGCCCGGCGTGATTCAAGGGACTATAAGAATGATAAAGTAGAAAGGGTGCAGGGGAAATCAAAAGGCCCTAAGGGTAATAAAAGGATTTGTTTTAAATGTGGGCAGGAGGGCCATTACAAAGTCAATTGTACAAAATTGAATAAAAATACATACAAGTGTGAGTTTTGTGGAAAATATGGGCACCTGGAAAAGTTTTGTTTTAAGGCCAAAGCCAATAAGGATAGAGAAGGATCGGCGGAGGTATAATGTGCTATGCTTATAGTTTAGGTTTTACGTGGTTATAATTAAAAGTCTTGAGGACTGTGTTGCCGAGAAGTTGAGGGCGGAGAAAAATATGAGCTTTTTTCACCCGAAAATGGTTTCCAATTGATATAATGGTATTGTGATGTAAATAAGTGAGATAATTTATATACTTTCATATCTATATTTATATTTAATTTATGATTGTAAGAATATATTTTGTGATTTTTGAAAGTGTTTTAGCGAGTCTTTTAAATTAACATATTGTAATGTTTGCCGTGATTTTGGCAGGTAGCTGGATTTTTGGACTCTAATAAATTTAGTATGAATGGGACGTTTATCTAAGTTACCTATAGCCATTTGTGGAAAATTTGTTTGAAAAGAAAGTTCAATGGTTGCTATATTTTTTTTTAATGGTTAAATTTACATCCTGGATTAAATTATTTTAGTTTAGTTTAATTTTTTTGTAAAACCTTTGGGAAGTTTAGCTATGGGTCGCGCTTTATAGTTAGTGTTTGGTGCTATTTCGAGTTTGCTTTCTGTGTCCTAGTTTTGTGTTTTTCTCTTTCGCGGCTCTTTTGAGTCTTTCTTACTTCGTCTTCTACGTGTTGCTTTAAATGTTATTTACTTTACGCGGACCTAATAGTTAGATAACTCAAAGGGGTATTATTATTTTTTTATTTTTTTTTTGTCGGGGTGGTTGAGGCCATTTGTGGCGGCCTCAGTCGTCTTGATTTTTATTATAACTTTTATGGTGCGTAAAGCTTGTTTTAAGATAAGTAAATTGTTTTATAATATTATTTATAGTATTATACTAGTTAATGGTATATGTAAATTATTTATTTGTAATTTAGTTGTACGCTTATTATTCTTATTCGGTAGTGGCAACCGCTAGAAAAACCCAGAACGATCGAGCGGAGTGAGGGGTGACTGCACAGGAGGGGGGTGACGTCACCTGATGAGAGAGGGGAAACGGCGGTCAGCTGTTTTTGACGGACAGACAGTGTGTGTTCACCGCGCGCGGCGGAACTAGTCGGCAGAGACGAGAATTGGCTTTTCAGCGACGAGTGCGACGTTACGTGATTAATATTGAAGATGACGGTAACGCCATACACCCTCGGCGAAGTAACACCAGGCGTGGTGTATGAAAATGTGATTGCGTGGGCCTAGTGCACTGGTCATCAATGTAGCGCGATGCTACAGGCGCTACAAGGTGAGCGGGGTTTACATCCGACCCCGGCGCACACCGACTGCAGAGGTATGCCTCTAGAACAAGTAAGTGCGAGAACTGGATTTGTAACTTTTGGCTTCGCTGGTTTGACTCGCGGGCAACGTGTTTAAAACAGAGTGCGGCGATGGAAATTACTGCTGAAACAATCTAGACGTCACTATTTCGTTTTTCCACCCTCCCCTCCTCCGTAATAGACTTTATGGGACTTTGGTTTATTTTAAGTATAGTGTAACAGTGTTTGTATGCGAATGTCACCAACGTACATTAAATTTAATTATAGTAATTGAAATGGTATCACGAATTGGATTTATAGGTTGCTTTCCCTTTTTACCGTACTTAATGCTGGTCATTTTATTTCTGGTAATTCATTATATATATATTAACTATCACAATAAGTTTAGCAGGGCTGTCGGTCAATTTAGTACTTTAATGATTGTTTTGGCGCACTCGTCAAATTTTAAGCCAGTCCATGCACGTCTATTTAAGGTAATTTTACTACACTTTCATTATCAATATGTATGTAGAGACGCGTATAAGGGACTGGCGTGGCGGGTGCGGACGTGTTCAACTACCCCAGTATAAGGGGGGTTGGCCACAAGTGCGCCACTATGCTACGGCAGTCTTGTTGTTGGTCCTTACTGTGATAGTATTTTCTGAGTATCCTTGAAACGAGCAGCCTAGCTATGGCCGTAAGCTGGTTGTATAATTTAGGCAAAGCTGAATTGTTGGCTAATATCCGAGCGGCAGGTTTAGTAGCGGGCGAAGACCTGGACATTGACGGGCTCAGAAAATTTTTTTCAACCAATTTAAAAAGCAAATTACGTGTGGAAATTCCCGAAGGCCGAGAGGAGGAGGTACCGGGCATTAGTGGGTCGATTAGTGAAAGAATGGGTTGGGTGAATCAAATTGAGAAAAATCAACTGGTAGAATGCGTAAACAGTATCCCGAAAATTTTAAAGAGGAGACGCTGGGGAGTTGATTGAGTTTTGTGTGGAAACTGATAAAGTGAGGGAATTGGGTATTTTTGATCAAGATAAGGACATGTTAAGGTGTTTAGTAGGAAAGTGTGGAGGCGTAGCTAGACAGATAATGGTTCGTTGTTTGGAAAATTGTATGGATTGGGAGCATATTAAGTGCAGTTTGTGGGAGAATCTTTTCCCTCGTAGATTAAGGGAAAAACTGATTAAAGAGAAAGTGTACCGTTTTCAAGGGGAAGATGAAAACACAGGGGTATTTGTTGAAAGCATATTATCCATGAATAGAGTATTTGGCACCGGCCTTACTTATAAAGAATTAATAGACATAATTCTTGAAAATATGTACGCCAGCAAAAGAAGGGAATGCTCATTTGTACAGAGGCCTACTACAATAAAGGATTTGTTTACCTGGGCTATAGAAGTGGAAAATGTGTGGCAAGCCCGGCGTGATTCAAGGGACTATAAGAATGATAAAGTAGAAAGGTTGCAGGGGAAATCAAAAGGCCCTGGGGGTAATAAAAGGATTTGTTTTAAATGTGGGCAGGATGGCCATTACAAAGTCAATTGTACAAAATTGAATAAAAATACATACAAGTGTGAGTTTTGTGGAAAATATGGGCAACTGGAAAAGTTTTGTTTTAAGGCCAAAGCCAATAAGGATAGAGAAGGATCGGCGGAGGTATAATGTGCTATGCTTATAGTTTAGGTTTTACTTGGTTATAATTAAAAGTCTTGAGGACTGTGTTGCCAAGAAGTTGAGGGCGGAGAAAAATATGAGCTTTTTTCACCCGAAAATGGTTTCCAATTGATATAATGGTATTGTGATGTAAATAAGTGAGAAAATTTATATACTTTCATATCTATATTTATATTTAATTTATGATTGTAAGAATATATTTTGTGATTTTTGAAAGTGTTTTAGCGAGACTTTTATATTTACATATTTTAATGTTTGCCGTGATTTTGGCAGGTAGCTGGATTTTTGGACTCTAATAAATTTAGTATGTATGGGACGTTTATCTAAGTTACCTATAGCCATTTGTGGAAAATTTGTTTGAAAAGAAAGTTCAATGGTTGCTATATTTTTTTTTAATGGTTAAATTTACATCCTGGATTAAATTATTTTAGTAAAGTTTAATTTTTTTGTAAAACCTCTGGGAAGTTTAGCTACGGGTCGCGCTTTATAGTTAGTGTTTGGTGCTATTTCGAGTTTGCTTTCTGTGTCCTAGTTTTGTGTTTTTCTCTTTCGCGGCTCTTTTGAGTCTTTCTTACTTCGTCTTCTACGTGTTGCTTTAAATGTTATTTACTTTACGCGGACCTAATAGTTAGATAACTCAAAGGGGTATTATTATTTTTTTTATTTTTTTTTTGTCGGGGTGGTTGAGGCCATTTGTGGCGGCCTCAGTCGTCTTGATTTTTCTTATAACTTTTATGTTGCGTAAAGCTTGCTTTAAGATAAGTAAATTGTTTTATAATATTATTTATAGTATTATACTAGTTAAAGGTATATGTAAATTATTTATTTGTTGTTTAGTTGTACGCTTATTATTCTTATTCGGTAGTGGCAACCGCTAGAAAAACCAAAACGATCGAGCGGAGTGAGGGGTGACTGCACAGGAGGGGGGTGACGTCACCTGACGAGAGAGGGGAAACGGCGGTCAGCTGTTTTTGACGGACAGATAGTGTGTGTTCACCGCGCGCGGCGGAACTAGTCGGCAGAGACGAGAATTGGCTTTTCAGCGATGAGCTACGAGTGCGACGTTACGTGATTAATATTGAAGATGACGGTAACGCCATACACCCTCGGCGAAGTAACACCAGGTGTGGTGTATGAAAATGTGATATCGTGGGCCTAGTGCACTGGTCATCAATGTAGCGCGATGCTACAGGCGCTACAAAGTGAGCGGAGTTTACATCCGACCCCGGCGCACACCGACTGCAGAGGTATGCCTCTAGAACAAGTAAGTGCGAGAACTGGATTTGTAACTTTTGGCTTCGCTGGTTTGACTCGCGGGCAACGTGTTTAAAACAGAGTGCGGCGATGGAAATTACTGCTAGAACTATCTAGACGTCACTATTTCGTTTTTCCACCCTCCCCTCCTCCGTAATAGACTTTATGGGACTTTGGTTTATTTTAAGTATAGTGTAACAGTGTTTGTATGCGAATGTCACCAACGTACATTAAATTTAATTATAGTAATTGAAATGGTATCACGAATTGGATTTATAGGTTGCTTTCCCTTTTTACCGTACTTAATGCTGGTCATTTTATTTCTGGTAATTCATTATATATATATTAACTTTCACAATAAGTTTAGCAGGGCTGTCGGTCAATTTAGTACTTTAATGATTGTTTTGGCGCACTCGTCAAATTTTAAGCCAGTCCATGCGCGTCTATTTAAGGTAATTTTACTACACTTTCATTATCAATATGTATGTAGAGACGCGTATAAGGGACTGGCGTGGCGGGTGCGGATGTGTTCAACTACCCCGGTATAAGGGGGGTTGGCCACAAGTGCGCCACTCTGCTACGGCAGTCTTGTTGTTGGTCCTTACTGTGATAGTATTTCTGAGTATCCTTGAAACGAGCAGCCTAGCTATGGCCGTAAGCTGGTTTGTATAATTTAGGCAAAGCTGAATTGTTGGCTAATATCCGAGCGGCAGGTTTAGTAGCGGGCGAAGACCTGGACATTGACGGGCTCAGAAAAATTTTTTCAACCCATTTGAAAAGCAAATTACGTGTGGAAATTCTCGAAGGCCGAGAGGAGGAGATACCGGGCATAAGTGGGTCGATTAGTGAAAGAATGGGTTGGGTGAATCAAATTGAGAAAAATCAACTGGTAGAATGCGTAAACAGTATCCCGAAAATTATAAGAGGAGACGCTGGGGAGTTGATTGAGTTTTGTGTGGAAACTGATAAAGTGAGGGAATTGGGTATTTTTGATCAAGATAAGGACATGTTAAGGTGTTTAGTAGGAAAGTGTGGAGGCGTAGCTAGACAGATAATGGTTCGTTGTTTGGAAAATTGTATGGATTGGGAGCATACTAAGTGCAGTTTGTGGGAGAATCTTTTCCCTCGTAGATTAAGGGAAAAACTGATTAAAGAGAAAGTGTACCGTTTTCAAGGGGAAGAAGAAAACACAGGGGTATTTGTTGAAAGCATATTATCCATAAATAGAGTATTTGGCACCGGCCTTACTGATAAAGAATTAAAAGACATAATTCTTGAAAATATGTACGCCAGCAAGGGAAGGGAATGCTCATTTGTACAGAGGCCTACTACAATAAGGGATTTGTTTACCTGGGCTATAGAAGTGGAAAATGTGTGGCAAGCCCGGCGTGATTCAAGGGACTATAAGAATGATAAAGTAGAAAGGGTGCAGGGGAAATCAAAAGGCCCTAGGGGTAATAAAAGGATTTGTTTTAAATGTGGGCAGGAGGGCCATTACAAAGTCAATTGTACAAAATTGAATAAAAATACATACAAGTGTCAGTTTTGTGGAAAATATGGGCACCTGGAATAGTTTTGTTTTAAGGCCAAAGCCAATAAGGATAGAGAAGGATCGGTGGAGGTATAATGTGCTATGCTTATAGTTTAGGTTTTACTTGGTTATAATTAAAAGTCTTGAGGACTGTGTTGCCGAGAAGTTGTTGGCGGAGAAAAATATGAGCTTTTTTTACCTGAAAATGGTTTCCAATTGATATAATGGTATTGTGATGTAAATAAGTGCGAAAATTTATATACTTTCATATCTATATTTATATTTAATTTATGATTGTAAGAATATATTTTGTGATTTTTGAAAGTGTTTTAGCGAGTCTTTTAAATTTACATATTGTAATGTTTGCCGTGATTTTGGCAGGTAGCTGGATTTTTGGACTCTAATAAATTTAGTATGTATGGGACGTTTATCTTAGTTACCTATAGCCATTTTTTGGAAAATTTGTTTGAAAAGAAAGTTCAATGGTCGCTATATTTTTTTTAATGGTTAAATTTACATCCTGGATTAAATTATTTTAGTTTAGTTTAATTTTTTTGTAAAACCTTTGGAAAGTTTAGCTATGGGTCGCGCTTTATAGTTAGTGTTTGGTGTTATTTCGAGTTTGCTTTCTGTGTCCTAGTTTTGTGTTTTTCTCTTTCGCGGCTCTTTTGAGTCTTTCTTACTTCGTCTTCTACGTGTTGCTTTAAATGTTATTTACTTTACGCGGACCTAATAGTTAGATAACTCAAAGGGGTATTATTATTTTTTTTTTTTTTTTTGTCGGGGTGGTTGAGGCCATTTGTGGCGGCCTCAGTCGTCTTGATTTTTATTATAACTTTTATGGTGCGTAAAGCTTGTTTTAAGATAAGTAAATTGTTTTATAATATTATTTATAGTATTATACTAGTTAATGGTATATGTTAATTATTTATTTGTTGTTTAGTAGTACGCTTATTATTCTTATTCGGTAGTGGCAACCGTTAGAAAAACCCAGAACGATCGAGCGGAGTGAGGGGTGACTGCACAGGAGGGGGGTGACGTCACCTGACGAGAGAGGGGAAACGGCGGTCAGCTGTTTTTGACGGACAGACAGTGTGTGTTCACCGCGCGCGGCGGAACTAGTCGGCAGAGACGAGAATTGGCTTTTCAGCGATGAGCTACGAGTGCGACGTTACGTGATTAATATTGAAGATGACGGTAACGCCATACACCCTCGGCAAAGTAACACCAGGCGTGGTGTATGAAAATGTGATATCGTGGGCCTAGTGCACTGGTCATCAATGTAGCGCGATGCTACAGGCGCTACAAGGTGAGCGGGGTTTACATCCGACCCCGGCGCACACCGACTGCAGAGGTATGCCTCTAGAACAAGTAAGTGCGAGAACTGGATTTGTAACTTTTGGCTTCGCTGGTTTGACTCGCGGGCAACGTGTTTAAAACAGAGTGCGGCGATGGAAATTACTGCTAGAACTATCTAGACGTCACTATTTCGTTTTTCCACCCTCCCCTCCTCCGTAATAGACTTTATGGGACTTTGGATTATTTTAAGTATAGTGTAACAGTGTTTGTATGCGAATGTCACCAACGTACATTAAATTTAATTATAGTAATTGAAATGGTATCACGAATTGGATTTATAGGTTGCTTTCCCTTTTTACCGTACTTAATGCTGGTCATTTTATTTCTGGTAATTCATTATATATATATTAACTATCACAATAAGTTTAGCAGGGTGTCGGTCAATTTAGTACTTTAATGATTGTTTTGGCGCACTCGTCAAATTTTAAGCCAGTCCACGCGAGTCTATTTAAGGTAATTTTACTACACTTTCATTATCAATATGTATGTAGAGACGCGTATAAGGGACTGGCGTGGCGGGTGCGGACGTGTTCAACTACCCCGGTATAAGGGGGGTTGGCCACATTACTTATATATAATTTCTTCAGTACAACGTTAGTCGTTCAGCAAAAAGTGGGTTTACCCGTGCGCATTACGCAAGATGACGAAGCAGGTCAACGCGCAAAATGTGGCATGTTTCTTTATTGCCTTCTAATGTACAATGCATTATGGCGGGTCCATCCAACTGTGGCATAACCACTGAACAGAAGTCACTCCCACACACAATCAGTTTTCTGGTTGCCGTAGCTTTAGGATGTATCGTTTCATCATAGAATATGGAAGCAATTTTATATGTTGCCATTTCTGTTGCACTTTTGACGTGATGTCTAATAAATCGATGAACACCGGCTGCACGCATGAAAAAGTGTCCCGTTACGCACATTGTCCCGTTACGCTGTGTCCCGTTACGCTCATTATACGCATGCGCCGCATCTATCACTCTTCCACTCGATTGGAACAACCATCGATGTGACTTTTTTCGAGGCACATTAAACTTTAAAAACTCCCATTCGTTTCCTACTTTTACTATCATCGTCCTATCCTTAACAGAATAACACTGATTGGAAGAAGTTGAATAGTAAACATGTATAAAAGTTATAGTTAAAATAATGTCTTCGTTAAAGCAATAAACATATTTGAATTGATGAGTGCAAATAAAAGTAAATATATCAATTAAATTGTAGATTTCATTTCACTCCTTCTTCGTATCCATACGAAATAGCGATAATTCAATAAAAATGATTCAATTTTATTCATAAAAATATGCAATAATTTCATCGATGTTTTGTTATGACGTCACGTTATACTATCATCCGTAAACCGACTTTACAGACAAACAATTTTTTGTTAGCTAGAAAAAGGGGGAAAAATTGCAAGGGTAAACAAAGACCATGAAAAAATGTTCTGACGGATGGGCTGATTGTTTGGACTGACAGTTTGGACTGACTAGATGCTGTTCCCACACTCGGCAGTTCGGACTGAGGGTTCTCGATCCCGCAGTCTGACTTGAGGGGAAGCCATCAGTTCGTCAGTCCATCAGTTCCGACTGATCGGTCCACCGTCCTAGCTCACACACGGGATTTCTGACTTTAAGTTCCAACTGATAAGTCCAAACTGACAGTTCAGACTGTACGTGTGTGGCGGCCTTAACGTACATGCAAGAAAGTTTGTTTATAGCCTGGGACAAACACGATGGGAAACATCGCCAAGACATCATCGGTTTTGAGTGATGTTAAATAAAATTATAACAAACCCACCATTAATAGGTTTTAAACTTCATTATAACAAAAAATATTATAATATCCAGAAGAAATACGGAAGAGAGTGGTCTTTCGCACTTTTACTTCAAATATTATGAACTGACAAAGACTGCACACTGACTCCCTTATTTATTACGCCCACTATAATTATACAGTAATATTTTGTCTTTAAAATTTACTATACTATAAAATTAGTTATTTAAGTGCATGAGGAATTAACTGCGTTGAGTATTATGGACCATGTTTTACTGTTTCGTTCAACATTAAACTTAAACTTTAAAATGAAATGCAAAAAAAAAATATCATTAAATCTTTTATTTAAAACCTGTGATATTTATTTCATAAATGGATGAATAAAATATTAAAGGAATTTTTTCAATACTTTTGAACAAAAATTTAAGAATAAAGTTTAAAATAAACACATTAAATGTCTGTTTAATTTCAACTACTGGTAGATAATGTATTAATATTAATTAAATATATAAACATATGTATATTTTTATACATACGTATATTTCATCATTTTATATTGTTGCATCTGAAGGCAGGTATATCTTTATTCATAAAATTAAAACTTTAACTGGTATTTTAGTTTACACATTATACGTGGTTACTTGAAACTAGAACTCTTCCATGGTAGTATGGTAGTGTTGAACCTGTTTCAAAAACGAAAAGAATTTATAAAGAATGCCCTTTCGTTCATAATGCGCTGTCATTGAAATTCTATCTGAACAATCTGCAAAACTTGAAGGAAGAATTTTTAATATATCTTCTGGGACGCTCAGTTCCCAAATCAATTTCATGTTTTCAGAGTGTGTCTAATAGGTTCTATAATCGATTACAGCGCCACTGTAAATCTCCATTTTTCTAGGATGGCTATTTTAATGGAAATGCATACCTAACGGATACAATAAATTTAAAACTTTTAAGGTAAAATTTTTAATTCGTTTTTCGTTCAGTTTTAAATTGGAAACGAAATACAAAATTATAAAAAAATATAATTGACTATGGTTATTAGATTTATTGTGTTTCTATTAAAACTTAAGCAAAAACATTCTTAGTCTTAAATGGAAATACGTTTGGTTTTTTTTTAAGTTCGGACTCTTTTTATTTAAATGATTTTGAAATAATATTGCATTTATGACGTTATATCGAAAGCTATTTGAATCAGTTTTTGGAAAAATAAAAAAAAACTAATATGGCTTTAAAAGCTGTATAGTATATAATAAAAACAAATCATGTGTAGTTAATATCATTAAAAATAAATCTCGGGTACTTTGAATTACCTATTTATTTAAACATATTTATACTTACTTATTGAAGACGAATAATGTTTTGCTTTCTGAAAAGTCACTTACACCAGTGATCCTTAATTTCCTTCTCCTTAGCAGCATAATCCTGCGTTAGTGGCTGGCACTTAAAAACACATCTACTTGCACTAAAGCTTCGAAGATGATCATATGTCAGCGTAAAATCTAACGCGTATTCGAGCAACAGGTTCATTAGCGACAGACTTCAACATATCGAGCGCTACTAAAGGTGAGAGAGTATAGGCACGCAATTTATTTGAAAACCTTAAGCATGTTAATGTATCAAATGTGTTTCATAATGTGTCATCTGGAATTATTTAATTAAATAGAATTACTGTTTCAGATCGTTTACAGGAAACATACAGGAATCTTCTTTTATAAAGTACTAGCTGATGCATCCGTGCTGCGGTACGGCAGTCTAAAGCAGTCTAATTGCCGAGACTGAAACATATTTTTGGAGGAGTTTTGGACCCATCCGCTAGAAAGTAGCATTCATAATAAAACTAGCTAATGCCCGGCATTAGTTGCAACGCCTCATTCAATTTTTTAACATTAGTTTTAACTAGCTACACATATATAAAGCATATATAAATCTCTTAAAACCCTATATATTTCCCTATATATCTCTAACTCTCCCTATATATCTCTCCATATATCTAAGAATATTTCTATCTAGAGTGCTGTATAGCGATTTTTATATCTATGTATCTCGATATCTCTCCATATCACCGTACCATTCTCTATTTATATATGTTCCACTAACTCTGTACCACCACACTTCTCTATTCTGTATCACTCTATATGTTTCCATCTCTTCCTCTACATCTATCCATCTCTCTTTCCCTCTAATTTTTTATCTTTCTATGCGTCTCTCTCTCTATATTTCTTTATCTCTCTACTTCTCCTTGTCTATATTTCGCTATATATCTTTATTTATATCTATCCCTCTCAATCTAACTTTGTCTCTTTATGTCTTCGTATTTCCATATCTCTCTTTATCTCTACATATCTCTGCACTATTCAATGTTTCTTTATCTCCATCACTCTGTTTTGCTATTTTCTATCTCTTTCTTACTATCTCTATATCTCTATATATTATTATTTCCCTCTATCTCTCTCTCAACTCGCGTGCCAACATTATTTTTCGCACCATATGAAACATATTAGGGGAGCCCATGAGGCTAAATGGGGATTTGCTCGGGTATCGGGGGGACCTCTTGGGTTTTAAATAGGTATTAGATGATAGGAATAATAACAGTTTATATAAGTTTTTCCTCTTTCAGCGGTGGGGGAGCGTATACAGGTTTTCAAAAATGTAAATTAAACCATCACATATAAATACTTCAGCGTGTCAGATATTGATAGGTTAGGTGCGCCAACGTATCTCTGATATCAATAAAATACTAATATGCCGGCTTGCGTGGTGGGGGTTGCCATCCAGAAAGTCAGAAAATCGAAAAAAAATTATTCCAGCACTTAAGATATTCAGAGGTAATGTTAAGTGAACCCTAAAAATGTTCCGATTCAAAAGACTGATGATTCGGAAAAGACGCAAGATCGTAGCGAATTTTTGAAAATACACAAAAAAATCGCTATATTGAAATATTCGAGAATGTCAGATTTGTATACTGATGCTTTATCTTGATATCCCAGTCGTGCTGGCCTAAAATTTGTCGATGATTTGGAGGGAAATTCTTAATCTGACGGCTAGAAATTTTTTTATGAGTTTTATTTCTTTTTTTCTTTTCAATGACCATAAAATGTGACAAATAAAAGCAAGAACAATTAAGTAGATATTAAGAAATATAATTTATTCAGAAAAAAAATTAAATTATATATGTGTTGAAAAAAAATTTTTAAATCTTCAACATCATCCGAGGAATTATCGTCGTACTGAAAATCTACTGATTCTATTGGAAAGTCGATATTAACTTCCGTTTACATATTTGTATCAAGAAATCGTTATAACATTTAACAATATTTTATTTATTCCATGAAAAGCGTGTTATTAAAGTATTCGAAAGAAATATATCTAAGTCAGAAGTATTTCCTAGAATAACTGGTGTTATGACAACATCTTCACAGGTTTCTGGTAGCTGATTACCAACGAACCAGGTGCGGGAGTCAGAGATAGGGAAAAAGTGAAAGTGAAAGAGAGGCGTGGAGTGGGGAATGCATGCTTTACTCCAGCTGCACGCACTTTTTTTAGACGATTTTTATTGCTTCGGCTTGTGGAAATCGGCAGATTATATTTTTCCCGTTTTTTTCCCCATTCTTTCCTTCAAAATAAAAAAAATATATTACCAAGCTTGAGAATGTCAAGGCGACATTTTTTTTTAAAAAAGTTCCTTACGTTACGCTCAATTCGTGAGATTTTGGAAATGAATACTTTTCAGCTAGTAATAAATTACCCACCTTACCTTAATCTGACGCGCTTGAGTATTTTTAACGATCGATTTTTTGTTTTACTTTACTGATGCGTTGCCCAAGACGCACTTTCAAATATTAAGGGCTCATATATGGTGGAGGTACTCAACGAAATGCAAGGTATCCTCCCTTATGTTCATCTGCAGCACTCGAGTAAATCCCAAAATCCCCCATTTGGGCTCCCCCACTGATAGGAACTGTCATACTAATAACACGCCATATTAAATTGTCATGGATATGCAGGAGCCATTAACAATGCAAAAGCCCTTTGCCGCGGAGACGAATAAGGCGTTTCCCAAAAAATGGCAAAATTTCGCCAAAAAAATTAATTCTGCTTCAATGAGTGGTTTTCTCGACATCTTACCTTCCCAGTGTTTCGACTGTCAAGTGAGAAAATTTTCAACTCAATCGGATTAACCATGCACGAACGCATAAAAAACCGAACTCATACACACACACACAAAACCATTAATTCATATATATATGGTTAGTATTTATGTAGTGTTGTTGGTACTAAAATAACCCATTATTAAAGGCATTTTTTCCGCGAAAATATCTGATCAATCATTAGACGACAATAATTTTCGTATGCGCTAGCTGTTGTTTCCATGTGATTGGCGGCCAACTGCAAAGGAAGCCGTTGCCTTATTTGGCCGGCTCATTCAGGACGCGTTTGCTTCCGCACTGGATGGCTGTGATTGGTGGACCGTCAGTAGATATAGGCCTGACATAAACCCAGCCAACTACTTACCACAATAAAAATGCAAAAAAAGTTTAACACACAGCTGGTCTGTATAGATTTTCCAGTAAAATGCATAGTCCCACCCATTTATGTATATAATTTCAAAAATCATTTTATTAAACCTTTTAAAGCAACCATTATATGACATTGAATGAATGTATTTTGCAACTTATGTGTTTCAGTAAGATAAATTTTTTTCCTCCCATTTCTAAAGTGTTTTATGCAATTCGATATAAGAAATAAAACGTTTTGTTGATTGAATTTTCCTTTTTGTCGTCTGTGGTTGTGTATGCTTCTTGGTACGTAAAAACAAAACACAATTTCGAGGGAAGTTTGTTTACGCTTTATACTTGGAGCTTTGTTTAACATTAATAACTCCTGTATTGAGAGATGAGTTGTTTTTTACGCAGGGGGAGGGGAGAGAAATAGAGAGAAAAAAGAAAGCTACACACATGATCAACCTGTGACTGATAAACATGTAATGGACGGATGATGGAGGTGTTCTGTTTTTTTGAAGATATACGAAAATTTCTCAAGACATTAAAATCAATTTACATCCTGACATAGATGAACGAACCAAACCGGTGCCGAACTGAATCTTGTATAGCTGTAGACTTTAAAATTTATTTCTCTATACTGTGTTGTATTCACCTTTTTAATTATTGTCATTAAATTATATGTTGCCTGATTTAAGTACTTCATGTATTAATGTACTTAAAAAATTTAACATAAACTAAAAATCAAAATTGAAATAATAATTCCACATTTTATGTCACCGAAAAATTTCTTTTCTAAAGTTATTTATTTTCCATTTTAAGAAATAGATTGTTTATGGAGATGGATGCAGGAAATTTCTTACCAAGAGACTGCTCAAAAACGTATCACAAATACTTTACTTGCAGCAACACGTAAGGCTCGTGCTCTACGTGAAACAACACGTGAGGCTCATGCTCTACGTGAATCTACACGTGAGGCTCATGCTCTACGTATAACTACACGTGAGGCTCATGCTCTACGCGAATCCACACGTGAGGCTCATGCTCTACGTGAATCTACACGTGAGGCTCATGCTCTACGTGAATCTACAAGTGATGATCATGCTCTACGTATAACTACACGTGAGGCTCATGCTCTACGTGAAACTACAGGTGAGGTTCATTCTCTACATGGAGCAACACGTGAGGCGCATGGGCGTGCGGCCAAGCAGACGGAAGCATTTTTTACAATGATTTGTTACATCTGATAAGAAAATACTCTTTTAAATTCCGAATGAAGTATTCATTGTATTTGCCATTTTCGAATGTTTCGAATTAATCTTTAAATGAATATGAATTGAAATAACTTTTACATATGTCCATTAAATAATATCCTAGACATAAATATTAATAGCATTAACTTTAAACGTTGTTCAGTGTTGGTTCAGAGTCACAATTAAAGAGTAACTCAAACAGTTTTATATAAGCTCATGCGCGAGTACTACTTTGTTGTTTTCTCTCTTGCAGCGTCACCTATGTTGAACGGAAGGCTCTTCACCCCATTAGTATAGGATGAACCTATAAACTTTAATTAGCAACATAATGAAGACCCTCCCAAATGGTATATCTTCGTACGAAAGTCGTTGACCTTCGAATTCTCTTGACAGTTCGATTGATCATAATGGTCAACACTACAAAGCTTTTCTTCGCTGGCCTCCATGTTCATCTGATATAACGCTATGCGATTTTTTTTCCTTTGGGGCTTTATAACATTATAAAAGATCTTGTATACGTACCGCCGCTAACTAATGGTTTTCCAGAGTTGAGACACATAATTGAAAAGTCTATTTCTTCCATTACTCCGGGCGTGTTAAATAAATTTGGGGGAGTTGGACTTTAGGTTGGATGTGTGCCGTATAACTAAAGGTGTACATAATGAACATTTGTATCAGTTAGTTTACCTTGAATTTGATGTAAGATTTGTTGCCAATAGTCTAAATTTAACTGTTATATCATTGAAACTGTAACATTATTTAATTGACAATCTATTTATGGAATGGCATATTATGCTCCAAATCGTATTAGTAATAACTACTAATAGCTGGGGTATTGATTCTTTCATCACTCTGTATAGTTAAAAATAATGTTACAAACTTTTGAATGATGTTTGCAAAAAAAAAAAAAAACTTTTATAATAAATCAAAGTTAACAGTTGAGTTATAACTCTTAATTCATTATGTATTTGCATAAATAAAAATTTAAATAACTTCGCTTGTTCAAGCTCTTAAATCTCTGAAAGTTCTTCACCGATTGCTTTGAAATTGTTACACAACGATGCATTTGAATAGGCGTTTGTTTTTATATGCCTGTGTCATAGCCGCGACTGGTGGAAAGGTAGATAAAATATATACAGCGGAAAATGTATATGTTTTAAATAATTACATTGATATAGAGTTATATATATATAGGGGAAGGATAGAGATATAAATATATATAAATACAGATAAAGAGAAATAAAGAAATTTGTAAATGAAAAAAAAATTTAGATGTTGAAACGCATGCCAGCCATTAGCTTGTGTTAAATAAACTAACCAATTTTATCGTCAATTATTTGAGATATATGTTTGGCAGTGTTCTCATTAGCTCCAGTGACCTGGTCTTCGTGATCTTTGCAGAGCGTCTGAGCTATCACGAAACGAAGGCCGATCCCAACACGAAGAAAAAGAGCCACACATAAAAGAGATTTGTGTTCGTCCTTCCGTAGCGCTACGATATTCCCATAAAATTTTACGCGCCGCCGCTACATGTCATATCCGTAAAACTTGCAGATACGTTACAGGACCCAACCAGAAATGGCGTGCCCAAGATGGGTTTGCGGAAACATTTTCGAGCAAGTAAGGAAAAATATCTGGATCACAAAAAGAGAATGTACGCAGCGGTCTGTACACAGACGTCTGAGCCTGGAAGCGTCTCGAGCTTCGATATCGTCGGGACATGAACATGAGCGTGTCCGCCTAGCACAGCTGTTTCGGAAACTGTCCAACCTGATCAGTTGGATCCTAAAACTTACAGAAAATTCACTTCACATTTTCCATTATGACATTTTATAACATACCAGTTAAAAATGCATCAAGAGCAAGCTATGAAATTTAATCATTTAAAGTTTAATTAGTTTCTGATTTTAAATAAACATAACGCCCAATTTGTTGATAACATTAATATTTTTAATAAATAAAATTGGCGTGTTAAAGTAATGGCTAGGCTTCTCAATATAGTATTGGACTTTATCTTTTGTAGTCTATGCATTTTTTTAGTTTTTTTCACATTAAAAGTTTATAGCTCCATGTGTGTTTGGTGTGCCAAACAAATAATACGCATTACCATATGCATTCTAAGTGATACCGTAAATAACTTTCTTAGATGTAAAATCGTGTTGCAGCTTTAAGGCGTGATAATGATGATAAGGTAAAACCCTTATTTCTCATACATTTGGGTGAAGTGATGTTGCCCCAATTTATTTTAATGTTTTCATTTTATGTTATGAAAAAAGTGTTGAGTTATTGTTTGTAGGGCTATATTCAATTTAACATTACCAAGATAGGTACTTTGTGTTTCATCACATATAATTTATAAATAATTTGCAATAAACTAGTTGTTTAGCTCAAACTTTAAAGCGGTCTAGCTTACAACTTTAGATTGTAAGTCATGAAAATGTCACCATTATTTTTTTTGTGATGACCTGCAGAGAAAAGATTTTTGATCGAAAGCAGACATTTTTTTTCCCCATTGGGATTAAATTTTACTGAAATCTGTTTTATGCTGCTCTACAAAAACACCGCTGTGACTTCTTTTAGTATAAAACACTCCAATAATATTTCATTTCGTGTATCGTGCATCGCCTCGCTAACGGCGGATATCTGGAATTCAAATATGCCTGCCCACTCCCCTACCCCCTCCCACCCTCAGACAAACCTGCCTGGGTTTTATTAAGAATTCCTTAGCGCCGACAGTGGCAAACACATCTGGGAACCACGAGGTGAGGAGTCTGGGAAAGGAAAGAAGGAGATAGAAAAAAAATAAGAGACCTCCTAGCATACTTCCAGTGTATCTGCATTCTTACCACGTTCCTGATCAAACTTCTGACTTCCCGCCTCCCTCAGTCTGCTCTTTCTCCCCAACGCAGGTCTCACTTCCACCTTGGAAAACTTCTCTTCCAGCCTTTTAGAGCGTCGCTTTGCCCTTCGCCGCTTCTTCTGAAAGTGGCCACCCAGGCCTGAAGTATATACTTGTATGTTGGTACTCTTCCTGAAGGTGACATCACAAGGGTGGTCCGAACTGAAAGTGAAGTATGCAGGTGTACATACTTCTCGCATTATGTACTTGCAGATTTAGAAACTTTGCTATTTAAATAAATATATTTGTTATATTTTACTAAACAATGAAGTCATAAAGAATTAAAAAAAATATCGTCCGTGTAATGTTTACATCATAAACATTTAAGATTTAAAAATATATTATTCATAAATTTTTTAAATAATTATTTTTATATAACAGATTTACATCATTATACCGGCCGTAGATTATGAAAAAGGATAATTTGCAATAATTTCT
Organism: Bacillus rossius redtenbacheri; assembly: GCF_032445375.1. Classification (NCBI taxonomy): domain Eukaryota; kingdom Metazoa; phylum Arthropoda; class Insecta; order Phasmatodea; family Bacillidae; genus Bacillus; species Bacillus rossius. The sequence goes on along the minus strand of NC_086338.1, from coordinate 19,911,492 downwards.
TGAATTGGTTAAAAGTTTAACTATTTACAGATAAATACTTTCACTATTATTTATTTATTTACACAAACGAATATGTAAATATTCTGTTAATCTGGCTTATGACATTAAAATATACCAAAAATGGTCACATGCGGACAGCTGTGGTCCAAAACAAGGGCAAGTGAAGTACAACTGGACATTAGTCAAGTTTCCACAAAGAGGAAGCAACCAATCAGTCGTTGGCCTGACGCCCTCCGCAGGTGATCCGCGTTAAAATGATCATTATTGCTGCTGTGCTCTGGATTCCCGTCCAGCTTGTCTCCCGCGCTCTGACAGCGCGAAGGGCACTAAGGGCGACACAAGCAAGAGCTTTATACGCCTATTCGCCTCTACGCGTTAGGTACAAAGTGTCTCGCAGTCTTTTCATCTGTAAATAGGTCCGCGAAAACTTTAAACGTAGAAAAGATTACAGACACAATAACTTGGGGAAACATTATTCTAAAAAAATTATTAATTGTATTAAATTTTATTTTAAGATTTACAGCAAAGGCTCCAAAATAACGCTCAATTCAAAAATTTTAGCCACACGATAACTGATTTTCAGTTTATATGTGTATTTTCATATTTCATTGCCTTTAGCGTTTAAATTACGTGAACGCATATTTATTTATCGATTGAGTTTTAAACAACTAAAAATATTTTGTTATGATTTTTTAAAAAATAATTCATGAATGAAAAAAATACAACAAAATCATAACAGGTAATTCCTTATATAAAACATCCCATAATGTTTAGTTATAGCAGAATAAATTCTGCTGGAGGCCGCCATATTGTATGACGTCACGTCTACAGTCTTGTATTTTGTTTATGTTCCCATGAAGTCCGCCGTCTTGGATACCGACATCATTTTTCTGCTGCTTACTCCTAGAGGGTACCAGTGTCGCTCTGTCTCATTACATAAGTTCGATGTTCCAATACATACCAAAGTTATTATGATACTTATCGACATATTAAATTTAATATTATTACAAAATATATTGTAAGCATTGTGATTTAAACCATCACATCTCTAACCTCTAGGTTGGAAAACATACCCCTTTAACCGCACGGCCATCAATACATTTACTAGACAGATAATTTAATAAAATATATAAAAAATTACACACATATTCAGACTTGTATATGTTGTTTTTTTAATTTGAAGGAATAATAGCATCGTCTTTTCGAGACAGAGCCACCATATTTGTTTTCTGTACTTTCTACCAGGAGCGATAGTTAACACACATGTTTTATCTCAACAATATTTAAGAGTAACTTGTGTGTACGGTAATGTGTATATCCAGGTGAAATATGCATTTGCTTTAATATGTATCTGAAGTTAAATATTGGTTAATTTAATTAAATACTTGTGTAAATATTAATTGTTTGGGAAATTTTGAAATATTTCAATTTGTTTACTTAAATTTATGAAAAGGGTTTAACAAATGGGAAATTGTAAGAGATTTGAGTAAGAGTTTATTAAATATTTTTATTAGTTTTGCAATGTCCTTTTAAAATCTTGAAACAAGTGAAGGACAGTAAAAAGTGACTGAGAAATAATTATAAATTCACATTTCTAATTTAACCTGTTATTTATAAATAAGTTCATATTTTGTTATAGTCTTTTAAATATTTACTAGATTCAGAGCATAATTACGAATATTATTCACAGTTAAAATGTGATATTTAAAGATAAATGTTTAACAACATAAACATTGATAATTAATTTTTTGGGTAAAAATTATTTCATATATATTATAATATATAATAGGTTGGAAATAACCTGTATGTAAAGAAAATGACTTTTATTACATTACATAAACGCAAACGTATTTTCATTAGGGGTTTCCACATTTAAAGTCCTAATGCTAAATGCGTGATAATGCTGAAACATGCTTGTCGAACCATGATCGAATCAGTTTTGCAATCGATTATTTGTGTTTTGTGAAGTGGAAATAATTATAAGTAATATTTTTTTTCAAACTTTTGGAAAATACGTAAGTAGTTTACTCTGTAACGTAGCGCGCGGCCGTAAGGACTAGAGTATGGCCCAACCAGCAGAAAGCCCAAGGCCTGGGTCAGTGACGTCATCAAGCACCCGACCACACATGGAGCAGCCCGCGCTCGGGTGTGTATCGACCCGACCCAGAGGCGCGGCTGTCACACGTACCCCACGTCAGTCTGGGAGCTGTGTCGTGTCGTCGCGAGTCGACAACTATAGTTACGCCGTTGTAAGAGCGGACTCTGCTCCGCCTGCAACAGTGAACGAGGGAGACAGAGTGACGCATGCAAGAGCCAACCTGCGACGACCCGCTGGCTGACCAGTGTCGTGGGCGTGCGGCCAGTTGCTGTGTGCTGACACACAAGGATGGAAGGTGGTAGAAAACGGTGCGTTTTGCGGTCGCAAAGCAGAGAGGTGGTAACTCGAGTGCGCGAGTATTTCGAGCGTGAGAAAGCAAACAATGGGCCGTTGTTACCTGTTTCGCAAGCAGTAAACATAACATCAGAAGCAGTTGGATTTGCAAAGACAAATTTTAACGGATCTGCAACGAAAAGATTAAACCGATACTCAAAACCAAAGACTGTCGACGCTAGGGAAACATCCTAATAGACGCAAGCCTGTGACCAGCATTCACAACTTCACACAAGATGCTATTCGACGGCACATAAATCAGTACTACACACGTGGAGAGATACCAACCGTAACGAAAATACTTGCATCGTTGTCTGAGGCAGGTTTATTTTCTGGAGGCAAGACATAATTCAAGATAATAATACATTCGTTGGGGTGTAAGTACAAGAAATACAACAGAACTAACATATTAATATAAAAAAAGACGTAATTGCATTGCGGTGCAGGTTTCTGCGGACAATGTCAAACTTTGACTTTGAAAAAGTGATATTCATCGACGAAACGTGGGTAAACAGCAATCATGGTGTCTCGAAGATATGGACCGACGACTCGTCATCCGCACTGCTGCGACAACCGACAGGCAAGGGTAGTCGTGCTATAGTGTGTAATGCAGGTTCCGTTCATGGATTCGTTAATGGTGCTCTGTGGGCGTTCCAGTCAAAGAAAACGGGGGACTATCACGAAGAGCTGTATTCCGCCGGTTTCATGTCGTGGTTTGAAGGCAAACTGTTGCCAAATATACCCGCCGCGTCCATAATTGTCATGGACAACGCCTCCTATCATTCGGTCCAGGTTGATAAAGCTCCAACAACATGCAACAGAAAAGATGACATTATCCAGTGGCTACATCGCCACAATGTTCCCTGTACCAGTGATTTGAAGAAAGCTGAGCTACTACAATTACTGAAACATCACAAACCGCAACACACTGTTTACAACGTAGATGAAGTGGCTCGCATTGCGGGGCACCGAGTCATCAGGTAGCCACCGTACCACCCTGTTTACAATGCCATAGAACTTATCTGGGCTCACATCAAAGGGCTCGTTGCAAGACGTAATAGTTTGCTGCCATTTTCCCAGGCAAAAGTATTAAAACTGCTACAAGAAGCTGTTCATGAAATCACTCCGGACAAGTGGCGTAAAGCTGTCGAACACACCCATCAGACTATTCTTCACGACTGGGAGCAAGAAGGAGCGAGATACATTGCTGTTGAGACGATTATTGTGAACATCGGGCAGCAAGACAGCAGTAGCGAAAGCGACAGTGACGTCAGTTCTGTTGACGAATCTCCTACAGCTGGTACTAGTTCGCAGTACGACGATCTTGGTGTGTCGCCACTGTGTGACTGAATGTTTACTATGAGCACGAATTGATGCGGTTACACATATGTTTTATCATAACAATGCACGACAACAATTTTCGTTGCTACTTTTTCTTTTACATGTAATCTGAAAATTTGTTGGTATAAGTCGCCACCAACGCGTATAAATGGCCAGGATATTGGTTCATGAATTAATACAAATTTGTTTTTTAGTGAACAAACTTTTAACTTCGTAGGCCATAATGTGTTTCATGCAATTATTTAATACACAATATAAATATTATTTTTCAATAAACTACGGAAACGCCTTACTTGTTTTGTTTTATTAAATGGTAAATAGTGGTTTATGAAGAACGTTATGCAGACTAAGGCGCGTTCTACAATCACACGTATACGAAAACGGATCATATTCCCAGAAACGCAAAAAACTCTGTTTCCTTTAAACTATACCCCAGACGGGAGTGGGCAACGTTTGCGGAAATGTTAAACCATTACGTGTCGGTCAATACGTTCGTTATATTACCAGCTGTGTGTTCGTGTCCGCATCCGTGAATGTGATTGTAGAACGTGCCCGAGAACAGTGGTGGTTCAGGGTGTGATGTCACGTCGGGGTGGCACAAAGACGTGGCAACGCTGCCTGTTGTGTCCAACGACTACCTGGACTGCCTCCCACCTCTCTTGATCTCGCCGACCAATCTTTACACTTGTTCGCGCGAAGGGCGTCGTATTTGGAAGGTCTCGCAGGGACCTACAACGGCGCGACTATAGTCGTCAGAGCAGCCTGCCGGAGTGTCGTCAGCGGGGCTCACAGCGGGTGGCTGGTTGGAGTCCCGCAGCAGCGAGTAGAGACTGGAGCGAGTTGGACTCGCCTGGGGACTGGCTCGGCGCCAAGCTAGTCGGCTCCAGGAACTGGAGGACCACGAGGACCGATGCGGATTGGCTCCAGCACCAGAAGGTGCACCCGGAGGTACGAGCTGACACCGGCCGCCTCACGTAAACACCGACTCAACAGAAGGCTGGGGAATCGTGACAGTTGAAGGAGTGACGTCACGCACAGTAGGCCGACACGACAGCCCTGGCCGGACCCTTAGCCCTGCCACCTGAACGAGCGAGACAGTCATCTCTTTCTTTACTAGACGCGTTGTTTTGTTGTGATTTTTGTGGCAGTCGGCCGTTTGTATTTTAATGTTAATTTGTTTATAGTGTTCATTTCTGAGTCAGTACTATATTAAAAAAAATATTTTTTAACATTGAACACATGCGGGTCTCAAACTGCAGAATAAACTATACAAACGGACCAACAGTGCACGTGATAAAATTTGTACAAAATGTTGGCCGAAAAGAAATGGCGTACAGCTATTCCAGAGTAATATCAAACAATGTTGATTCCTGAAACCATATCTAAATCTTATATACCGGGCGATTCAAAAAGAAAGAACTGATTCCATGATAAAATATTTTGTAAGTAAATTTATGAATCAGAATGAGGGAGTGACTGTTTGAAAGGTAAAATTTTTGAGTTCCATATGGTTTCCACGTGACCGCGCCAGGTGCATCGGCCTCCCAAGTACGCTCAGTTTTTTTGACTGTCAAAATGGCGACTCCTCAACAAAAGGCGTTCTGTTTTTATTGAGTTTGCTAAAACTAAATCAGTGATAACATTACAGCGTGCGTTCAGAGTGGAATTCAATCGTGAAGCACCTTCTCCCAAGAACATCCGAAGGTGGTTCAAACAGTTTGAAGAGAGCGGGTGGGTGTCTGTGTAAAGGAAAAAGTTCCGGGCCACCGCGAACTTCAGAGGAAGACGTGGTGAGAATCCGTGCTGCGTTTCAGTGGAGCCCAGCCGTGCTAGTCGTGAGCTGACAACCCCAAATTACTCAACCCACGGTATGGAGTGTACTTAAAGACGGTTATAATTGAAACCGTACAAACTGCAGCTCCTCGTTCAGGCGCTTAAAAACGACTACGACACATGGAATCTTGCAACCAGTTGCTGCAAATGATGGAGGACAACGAAAAATTTTCAGTTCACTTTTAATTTTTAGTGATGAAGCCACTCTTCATCTGATTGGCAATGTCAACCAACACAATGTGCGAATTTGGGTAACCGAAAATCCTCATGTCATTGTTTAGCATGAAAGAAATTCCCCTAATTTAAACGTTTTCTGTGTTGTATCCTGCAACAAGGTTTTATTCGAGGAAGACACTGTTACAGGGCAAACCTACTAGGATATGCTACTAAACTGGCTCTTCCCTTTAATGGAAGATGATTCAAATGAACTCATTTTTCAACAAGATTGGGCACCTCACCACTGGAGCATATCATGTTTAAATGAAAAACGGCCTCAGCGATGGATTGGTCGGATAGCGGCTCAAGTAATTGCTCAATGTGCTTGGCCTCCTAGATCTCCTGAACTCACAGTTTGTGATTTTTTCCTCTGGGGGTTTGTAAAGGATAAAGTCATTGTTCCACCATCACCAACTGACCTGGATCACTTAAAACATCGAATTACAAAAACGATCAATTAAATTGATCCTGATATGCTTCAACGTGAATAGGAAGAATTCTCATATTATATATCTTGATGTTGTCCGTGCTGAAAAGGGTGGCAATATTTAACAAGTTTAACATGATTGTGAAATAATACTTGACTCTGAGTATAATACTTGTATTATAGGTCCGTTTTTTATATATTTAATCATGGCATCTGTTCATTCTTTTTAAATCGGTCTGTGTATAAATAAGTGAAAGTGATAACAGTATGTGTGTTCATGGAAAACTTTTGGAATGTACTGACAAGCCAGTGATTGAGAGAGGCAGGTTAAGAGTTTTTTGCATTTTAAATGTGTGATAGACGCATTATTTATCAAGGAAAGAGGGAAAAGGTATGATTCTTTTTCAATAATATGATGTGCTGTTATTTAACTTTGGTATTTTACTTGCCATATTTAAATTTTTTTTATATATTTAAATTAAGTATACTATTAATTTATAAATACTATAAATTTTCTTTAATGTATGGGCTGCTATTTATTAATATTAAATTTTTTACTACTGACATAAAATTTTTTGGATGTTAATTCTATACACGTATAGAAATTTACTTTATATATGTGTATATTTCCAATATTAGGTATACAAATTTCTAAAATTTTGAGGCACTCCGACTGCATTAAAAGTCACTTTAGATTCTAGTAAATTTAATAGAATCAGTACACGAGTTTTCACTACAGTTTGAAGCAAACCACAAACATTTATGTCCCATCGCTTTGAATACCTTTGTATAGCGTAATGACGTAGTGAATATTTCTCCTAAGAGTGACATATAGACGATTTACAACCAAACTTTTCAGCCATTGAAGAAGGAATAGTCAATATGGTGGGTTGTGCACATTTAATCCATCTATATTGGGAACAGGTCCCACTTTTATGCCTAATTTGTGCTCTATTTTCGTGACTAATACGTCCTGTGGTTTGCGGTAACTCATCGTGAAACATTATGTATATCAATATCATTTTGCGAGGTTTTGGGCCCCCTTAAATTTTTACCTTTTTTTTTTGTTGCTACAATTATATTGAATCACTTATCGTAATTTTTGCGTATCAAGGCATAAATAATATTCATACATTCCATAAATAGTTGCAACCAAGTATTTACCAACAGGCTCTAGTCTGTAAGTGCCACGAGGATTAACATATTATTTCACGAGGCCGTCTATTACTATCGTGATAACCACACCAGTTCCAGCGTTGATTTTATCGAATGTGCGAAAGGTAAGTCTATTCCACGTGAAAGGAAAATAATTAGCATTGAAGCTTTTTGCAAGTGATATATAGAAAGGCCTTATCCACCAATGAAAAAATATGTAACAAGTTATTAGTATTAAGTTGAATCTTCAGGGAGAAATAAAATCTGATAATACTTGTTCAGCGGAATGATCCTCCTTCCTTGGTAAAATCAAAGATCATCTTATTTGCTATTATATGCTTATATGATATTATTTTGGTATATTTGGACTGTGGGTGACCGAAAACTTTGATAAATTGTCAATTTTCACATAAAAATAAAGAGAAAAACTGCCTCCTACATACGAGTATAAAGCTCTCTAGCCGAGGTTCTTTATGAAACAGAATATAAAGGATAATTTTGTGTTTAGACAGCATGTAGAACAATTAAGCTAATCTTTATGTCTGCGAAAGTTATGAGTTAGTAAAAAAAAATATTCTTTAGAACCAAAAAAACTTAGTTTTTAATACCAATAATATGTCATTCTAACGAAGTAATTTGTACTTTGTAATTGTTTTTATTAACTTTAGCAAAAAAAACCTTTATCATTTTATACCTGGTTGGCGTGAACTTTCTAAAATATTACAATTACTATAAAAATGTTTCGTCAAAACTGATAAATACCTTAAAACCTTCAATACAAGATTTTGAAAAAAAAACTATGCCAATTAAGAAAATGTGATATTATCTGACCAATTTCGTAATACGAGACTTGCAAAGCAGCCACCGGTTGAGGTAATACAGCGAGGCCATGTGAAAAATATAATTGGAAAGAAATATTAATATTATACGAGTTATGACCAGCAGCCGTACACATGGTTTTAGTATTTATGTTAAAACCACACATATAAACAACAATTTAACGCACCACTCGATTTCCACACACAGTTTGCCTTATCTTCTTATTACCAAATAGTTTGTTTCCGATATTGATAAAACTTCTTGCCGAGACACAGATTTGTGCGCTTGAATTACTGGAGTTTCGTTTCAGTGTCTGAAGTTGTTATGCCATACCTATGTGGCATTATATATATATATATATATAATGTATAGACCAATTTATTAGGTCGGCTGGTGGCGTGCGAAAGTAAACTAAAATATTATAAGTAAAAATATCATAGATTATGGCGTTAGTTCAAAGTTTTACATTAAATGATTTTAATTTTAAAAACTTTATTTGAATCTACATATCTAAAAAAATTGTATGTCTATTCTTTCCTGCGGTGAAAAATGTTAATTATTTTTTGAAAAATTAAGTTTATGTAAATTAATTTATAAAATGATATTTGAATGGGGGTTCAAAAATAGGTTGTTGATTATTCGTAATTTTAAAATTTTTATTTTAAAAAATAATTTTACATCAAAATATATCTAAGTTGTGCATATTTTACTCCTTAATAAGGTTAAATCACGTTAATCATCGAAACCATTCGTTGCAAACCCTAAAAATTTCGAAAATTTCAGGAATTTCAAATATCTATTCCTTCGAGATGGAGTCTTCCGAAACATTGAGGTCCTGCCCCCCCCCCCCCCTTTTCAACCCCCCAAAATAGTGAAAAATTGGAGGAAATTGTATTAAAATTAAGTCATTACGAACTAAAATGTCCGGGGCATGGTGGAACCTTTACCCAAAGTCAACTTCCCCATCAAATTTGAGGGAGGGTGGGATGCAAAACCTCAAAATTTCGAAAAATTTAAAAAATTTCTTAAATTTAAGTATACTTTTTTTTTAAATTTGGAGTGTTTCCTAGCCATTCGGGGTCCTCAAACTAACCTCCCCCCACAAGGAGTCAAAGCCCCAAAATTTCGAAGTTTTTAGAAATTTCAAAACTCTATTCTCTTTAGATTTTGAGTGTTTCCGAGCCATCCAGGGTCCTCAACATACCCCCTCCTCTAGGAAAAAGGCCCCAAAATTTCGAAAATTTCCGAAATTTTGAATATCTGGTCTGTTTCGAGAGATAAATAGAGATAGAGAGATACATAGATATATAAATGTTGATATATATAGAATATATATATATATATATATATATATATATATATATATATATAGAGAGAGAGAGATGGATAGATGATTTGTATATGTGTAACTACTTCAAACATATTACAAAACAAAACTGAATGCATGCCGAGCATTAGCTAGATAATGAATTTTTTTAATATTATTAATCTCTTATTTTTCAGCTATTTTCTATAGTGCTTTATGTAGTCTGGATTACATACAGTACAGACCACCAATTTTTAGATATACACTGGCAGAACAACGTCTGTCGGGATCTGAAAGTGATATAAATTATTTTGCACAATTGACATTCAAATTAAGAAGAAAATTACTAACTACATCTGATTTCGAAAAAGGTCCTCCTCACCCTGTGTTCAGCCCAGGCCACGCCGGGTACTGCAGCTAGTACAAACATATATACATATACATATTATGACATTTTAGTTGACGATGGTTTTGGAGTCTATGAATCATGAAACCTAAAGCTATTTAAAAAAATCCGGAATTCGCACCTTGATAAAGGCTACAACTGGTATTACTTTTTCGAAATTAACCTAAAATAAGTAAATAATAAATTTCAGAAATAAAAAGAAATTCATTTAATTTTGTAAATTGTTATGTAAGTATGTAGCAAATGACCTAAACCCATCAAAAACTCTATGTTTAAGAATTTACGTACATACATAATATTAAACTACAAAGAATAAGAAACCAAAAAAAACTAAGGATATTTGTGAAACTATTTTTTATTTAAGTCATAATGTTTGAAACATCGTAGGATTTGTTTATATGTAAAACTGTGGTGGCCATATTCCGCTTATCCAAAGGAGTATAGAAATTAACAGAGATTTACTCCCTGTAAACACCACAAATCTTTGAATTAAGTAAAAAACATAGTCCAAAATGAATCATAAAGTATAAATAACGACCAATTTGACAAAAAAATTTCTACTACTCGAATGACAATGTTAACATCCAACTGAAATTTAATTGAAGTAGGTAGTTAAAAATATATATATAAAAAATTTAATAAATTTAAAACATACATAAATAAAATTATCTCTCACTCAACCAAACATAATGTTTAATCAATACTAATCCTTACTAATCCTTACTAATATTATAAATGCGAAAGTAACTGTGTCTGTCTGTCTGTTTGTTACCTTTTCCCGGCTGAACAGCTGAACGGATCGTAATGAAATTTGCCAAGGAGATAGATTATATCCTGGGAATGGACATAGGCTATCTTTTGTCTAAAAAAATAAATTTTAAACGTGTTAAAAAAATATATATCATAATTTTATGCAATGTGTGTCATAGATACACAAACTGTTAGTGTCATTCCTCTATGTCTGCCGAGCAATAGCTTTCAAGCCATTATGTTACGTTTTGCTATTGCAAGGAACTAAGTAGAGAGTAAGAAAAAAATAAAGATCTTGACAGTTTGTAGTGTCGCCATATTTGTTTCAATTTTTAATACCGTTTTTGTATATTACAATTTAAATTGCAGAAAAAATTATTTTTCATAAACACATAAATAGTGAGTGTGTGTCATTTCTCTATGTCCACGAGGTCTCGCCGCGTCATTTTTCTCCTTGGGGCGAACCCGTCCGCTTAGTTAAATAAACAGCTTTTATCGTTGATTGATTTCATGATTTATTTCATGAAAATCTGATCTCATAAAAAAGTAAGTTTTATAGACATTTCATAGGTGTCTCTCTCTGAAGTTCAATCTATGAATCATTACAAATTTCTTTCCTTTATTTTTTTAGTTTGATTTGGTACAATATGATTTCACTAAAAATCAATTTCTACTCCTTCCTATTTTCATTTCCACATTACGAAGTTTCACTTCTTCCGCGCGGAGGTACTCCACGCAATATTTTTGCATGCAATTAAAAACTATTTTTTAATGATGCCAAAGAAGTATAACTTCTCATGCGCGTACCTAAGTACAGGCACCCATTTTTTTTATTTAATTTGTTCTATATATACCTATATATATATATTTTTTTTCTCCCTACCTAGGCAACTCATAATTCTTTTAAATTTCACGTGCATATTTTCAATGTCATTTGAGTTGTACATTTTTTTTGTCAAATTGGTCATTATTTATACTTTGTTTCATTTTGGAAACATACGTATTTTTAGGTATTATGACAAATAAAAAAATTAATTACACTAACATTCTTAGGTTTTTATTGTGTGAATAGTTTCAAGTTCCATATTATGTAGGTATATCAATTCTTAAACTTATAAATTTCTTCTAAATTTATTTATAGGTTGGTATGGCCTACTAATTTTTTCTATTTGTCAATATTGTCATTTTGTTTACAGTACAGGAGTTTTGTTTAGTGTTTATAATTTATCTGCTGAGAGACAAGAGTTTTAGGGCTACTGAGACCAAAGACCAGAAATATTTATCAATTATGTAATATATTGTTGAAATATTTGAATTTTACTATTTCAGGTAGGTTGATTTTTTTTTAATTAATTAGAATAGTTAGGCGTAGTTGCCATCTTCCTTTATTTCATATTAAACATTATGTTTGGTTGAGTGTGAGATAATTTTATTAATGTATGTTTTAATTTCATTTATTTTCTTATATATATATATATATATATATATTTACCTACCTACTTCTATTAAATTTCAAGTGGATGTTAATATTGACATTCCAGTTGAATAAATTTTTTTGACAAATTAGTTGTTATTTATACTTTCTGTTTCATTTTGGACTATGTTTTTTTACTTAATTCAAAGATTTGTGGTGTGTACAGGGAGTGATATCTCTATTAATTTCTATACTCCTTTGGATAAGCGGAAGATGGCCACCACAGTTTTACATATAAACAAATCCTACAAATGGTTTAAACATTATGACAAATAAAAAATAGTATCACAAACATCCTTAGTTTTTTTGGTGTTTATTGTTTGTAGTTTAATATTATGTATGTACGTAAATTCTTAAACATAGAGTTGTTTATTAATTTATTTAGAAAATTATTCATAGGTAGGTAATAAGTTTTCCTTTATATTTCTTTCTATTTAGAGTGTTTCCGAGCCATTCGGGGTCCTCAACATCACCCCCCCCCCCCCCCCAGGTTGTTAAAGCCCCAAAATTTCGAAAGTTTAACGTTTTTAAAAAATCTTTCTCTATCGATTTTAAGCGTTTTTGAGCCATTCAGTGTCCACGAACCCCGCGCCCCCCTCTGGGAAAAAGCCTCAAAATTTCGATAGTTTTAGGAATTTAAAATATCTATTCTTTCGAGATGGAGCGTTCCGAAACATTCCAGGTCCTGAACCTCCAACACCCTCCCTTTTCTGAAAATTGAAAGCCACAAAATTTCGAGAAATTGGAGGAAATTGTATTAAAATTAAGTTATTACTAACTTAAGTGACCGGGGGATGGCAGAACGTTTACCCAAAGACGTGTTCTCCAACAAATGTTTTGGTAAAGGGATTGGGGGAATGCAAAACCCCAAAATTTAGAAAAATTTCTTAAATTTAAGAATAAGTTTTTACTATTTGGAGTGTTTCCGAGCCATTCGGGGTCCTCAAACTTCCCTCTCCCCACAAGGAGTCAAAGTCCCAATAATTAAAAAATTTCCCAAAATAGCCAAAACCCTATTCATTTTCGATTTGGAGTGTTTACGAGCCATTCGGGGTCCTCAAAATCACATCCCTTCCCCCCCCCCCTCAGGGGTCAGCACTCCAAAATTTAAAAAATTTCAAATATCATTATTTCGATTTTTATTGTTTCCCAGCCATTCAGGCTCCTCAAAATCACCCCTCCCCCTCTGGGGACAAAGCCCCAAAAGTTCGACAATTTCAGGAATTTCAAAAATCTATTCTTTCAAGATGGAGTGTTCCAAACCATTTGAGGTCCTGAACATCCACTTTCCGCAAAAGTGAAAGCCCTAAAATTTCGAAATATAAGAATATATATAATTGGATGTTGGCATGTATGACGTCGATAAACTCTTACACCGTTTAAACGATCGCCATGAAAGTTGGCACATCGAAGTGTTTTTATCATGGAGACGGTTTATATGCTAACCATTTTTTTTGTAACACGCCGCTAGATGGCGCTATAGCGCATCAACGTCTTAACCTTTTAACCGATCGCCATGGGTAAAGAGAAAACCATAGGTCACAGATACACAAACAGTAATTATGTGTCATTTCTTAATGTCCACCACACTGGACATATCGCTATCCATTGTGCTGTAACCCGCGGACAATATACCACCCGGTGTTCAGCCCGGGCAAAGCCGGGTACTGCAGCTAGTATGAAATAAACGAAGAAGGCAATTACACGTAATTACTCTAATTAAAAAAAATTCTACCTACCTGAAATAGTAAAATTCAAATTTTTCAACAATATATTACATAATTGACAAATATTTCTGGTCTTCGGTCTCGGCAGCCCTAAGAGACGCTTGATGCTCAGCAGATAAATTATAAATACTAAACCAAACCCCTTGCAAATAAGAAAGTACTGTAAAAAAAATTGACAAATAGAAAAAAATTAGTAGTAAACAAACACTCGCTTTAAAATTAAGATATATTTTTTAACCAGTTTAAAGATTTTTTTTTAGACAAAAGACTAACGATTAATAAAAAAATAACAGTGATATATACTGGTGTATTGAGGCACTACGATACAGAGCCTTAATTTTTCTTACTATCTACTCAATTCCTTACAATAGAAAAACGTAACGTAATGGTTTGAAAGCTATTGCTCAGCAGACATAGAGAAATGACACTAACAGTTTGTATATCTATGACACACATTACATAAAATTAAGATTTTTTTTAATGCGTTTAAATATAATTTTTTTTACAAAAGATAGCCTATGTCCATCCCCAGGATATAATCTATATACTTTCCAAATTTCATTACGATCCGTTCAGTTGTTCAGCCGGGAAAAGGTAACAAACAAACAAACAGACATACAGACAGACAGACAGACAGAGTTACTTTCGCATTTATAATATTAGTAAGTATATATCACATTATCCAGGACACGATAAATAACCTTAATTTGGCAAAAGTTCCTTTCAATTTGATACATAAAATTTAAACATAGGCCAAACCCATCCAAACGGTTATAATAAGGGGAAGGTTTTTAAAACTAAAAAATCGCCTTAACTCTCATTATATAAAAAATATCAAATCCGTTTTAATGTATTAACTATAACTAGAAGGAGTAACACCAAAAGTTTATTAAAGATATATTTTTGATACAAACAACTATAACGACAAAGGGCAAAAAAAAAAAAAAACTAGTTTTTGAGGACAAAGAAATAACTCCCTAAATTGGCACAACATCGAAAACACTGGAATTTTTGTAAATGTTATAGTTTTTATTTAAAACTTTTTACACAAACCATATTTAATAAAATTAACTATTGCATAATTTTCATACCATGTACACTATTAAGTCCGTTCATGTTTATTTTAATAGCTTAAAATTTTATATATAACCTTCGTTCCAAATAATTTGTATACGACCAACCATTACAGCAAAGTGGGGAAAAAACAATGATAGGATGATAAAAGTGTTTGAAGATCAAAAGAATTCATAAATACTTTAGTAGGCATAAAATGAAATGAGTTGTAGAGTATTCATTGTTGGATACATTGAGTTAAAAACATTCGAAACCTTTTCGCTGCATGGAATATGACAAAATGATCAAAACTATCATTGAGAAACTTTCAGGAAATCATGGACATTAGGTCTTTAAAATTGTCCGTATTTTTATTCAAATATCCGGAACATTTCCTGAAGAATAAGTAACATCCTTTAAATTCTTATTCACTTAATCGAGCGGAAAAGCGAATCAAAACTAACACTGTTATGACAGTCCCGATAATTTTTTTTAATGCAAAATAAAAAAGAAGTCACTTTAAATTATATTCATATTGTTACGAACACGAGAGACCAGACCGCGATGCCAGGTTCGGAGCTGGCTGGCGGCCCCGCACGGCCACTGGTGTCATGCGCCAACCATTTACGAAGGACATGCCACGCGTGTCTGGCCAGATTACAACGGTCTTCGTTACCCCCTTCCTCCTACGGCACCCCACGCAAAGTTATGCTTCGGCGCTGTTATCTATCGCTGAGCGGCCTTGGGAATTCTGCGGGCCGCCACGCAGAGCAGCGTGATATTACGCCGTTCTTCTGGACAGTTCGGGTGTCGGGTCTTCCCAGGATGACACAGCTCGTCACATCTCTCGTCGGTTAGAAAATGGCGCCAATGTACTTAAGCAGTGACGCCGGCCTCCACGAGGATTTTTTTTGCAACGGAATTCCTCAAGGAGTTCAGTGAGAGTGCGGCGATGGAGTTCCGCAATAGTTTCCGAGCGAGTTACGAGAGTTCCGCGAGTTCCGCGAGTGAAGGGAAGTGCGACCTCGGCGAAGAGGGTGAGAGACCCCCTCGAGAGTGGCGCGACGTGGAGCGACGGGACTGCGAGAGTGCGACTGAGTGGCGCGAGACTGTGTGTGTGGACAGGCGCGGGGTAAGGGGTGAACCACTGTTGAGCCTAGATCCAGTGACGAGTGCCAACTGTGGAACTTGACAGACATTGAATGACAGAAAAATAGCCATATTTAAATGCCTGCGATTTGTGATCTGACATACTTAAGTACAATTATTTTTATTAATTTAAATATTGGTATTCAATAAAACTGTAAAAAAACTTGATTGGGCTATCCCTTACGAATACAGTCCTCCCCACATTTTAAATCATAACAATACAAACTGAATATTTTTTTTTAAAACTTTATTTAGCTATTTGTTATATTTTGCAACTTTACTACAATAAAATTTTTTCAGAACAATTTCTCTAGTTGTTTAATATAATACGTAACTTTTTCTTCTGTAGATTTACTTTAATTTGATTATCATTAATTTTATCACGCACAATTATCATACATTTAATACAAAGAATTATAACAATTTATTGCTAAAATACGTTTAAAGATTTAAAAAAAATGTTTTTTCTTATAAAATGGTTGTTGTAAGTTAAAGGTACTATAATTAAATTAGGTACGGAAAGTTTACATAAATGTACAAATAATTTACAAATGTATATATCAAAATCTTTATAAAATGAATAAAAATTGTGATCTTTCTTTTAAATACTTAATGCGATAATTTTCCATTACTTTCCATTACTTTAAATATCATTCTATATTAATAACATTAAGTAATATAGTATTTTATTTAAAACATTTTCTTCGTTTAGCAGCTCGCTTTATTAATAAAATGAGTAGCCTTTACTTTCAGAAAAAATACTTACCACAGTCATGACTTGTTTCACCAATATTTTACGGCATTTGAGCGGAATATTTTCTTATCATACTTTATATGAAGGAAACACTGTGAATATACTTAGTGCCGTTTATGTTTATAATTGAAAAAAAAAATGTGTTAAGCTTAACAGAAAATAAAAAAAGATTAAACCAACACAATTAAATAAAAACTACACAACCTAATACTCCCAGAATTAAAATGCATTGAAAAATTATTTCATTACTAAACAAACCCATAAAAAAGTAATTGATTTTATTAAGAACTTGTGAAATTTATAAAAGCATAAACGATTTTATAAACCATCTGTTCGTATAAAATATGAAATACCACTGGTGAATTAAATAAAATATAATATATTTGAATATTTAAAAACTTACCAAATTTCTTGAGACAGCATGAATATTCTGAAAAATAAAAACAGACACAAATATCATGTAAGTTCAAGGAACATAAATAATTACAAGGCTTTACCAATAATTTAACATTTAAGATAAAAAAAAGCTATTATTACATTCAAACACTAAATAACAATAATTCATGTAGCCCACAATTGGATATCTAACATATAAAACTTTTTTTAAATTCCGTAGTTAAAATAAAAACCTATCTTCCTTTAGAAACTAAAAGTTGAATTGATTGATCAAAACGAAATTGAATGGGCGAAACCTGGAGGACAGTGGGAAAAAAAGAAAATTAATATTCGTCGAGTTGAAGGGGATTGCTGACTTTTCTCCAGATGTATTAATTTCATCTGACTTGCAAATCACAGATTTCTTTAACACTCTTTCTTCTCAGTATTCAAAAATTTATAAATTGTATATTTAAATAAATTTTTAATTTAAGTTTATACCAAAAGCAAAAAAAAATGTGCTTTCTCTAATTGATATATTAATAAGAAGGGTTTCAGGTGCAACAGTAAGCAAAAGCTAAATAAATTGTATGCCCTTAAAGCAGAAACGAAGTGTTTTTCTTTCGAACTCTGTAAGCACGATAAAAAGGTAAAGAAAGTACCGCATTCATAAAGAAATCGGTAGAGAAAGGAAAACTTAAATTTTTAGCACATAATATAACAGAGGGTAAAATTTAAAGTAATAATTACTTTAGAAAAATAATAACCTATAAGTACAATCGTATGCTATAGTTCCTACAAACCCTGGTGCAAGTCCGAGGTGTGAGGTTTCGGTGTCGACCATCTTGGATTGTTTCATCGTGGCCGCTATCTTAGAACCTTAACCTTTGCTTTAGACATTAAACTTTAATTTTTGCACAATATTTACGGAAGCAGACTTAAATTCGCCATTATTTACTCAAAATTAACTAAAATAACCCTACATTTTTAGTTTTAGAAATAGTTTGCAACCAAAGAATTAAAAAAAAAAAATAAAAAAATTTAAACGTTTCCTTTTCGAAAGAAAAATTTAGGTTTTAATTGTCAATTTCTCGCTTTATAATACTAAAATTTTCGAAGCCTTGAAATTTCTCAATAAAGCATTAAATTCCCCATTTAACAACCTGGAAGGGAACTTTAAATATGTCCCCGGCTGCCAATTTGAATTGTGCCGTCCTGATTTATTACCTCACGTTAACCGCTTTGTTTTTTGTCTTTTCGCAATTTTTGATATTACCTTCATAAATTATGAGTTCATGTCCGCCCTATTTTAAAAATTTTAATAATCAAACATAAATTTTAAAAAATATTTAATAACAGTTGCAATATATTTTATATAAAAAAGTGCGCGTTTATCTCAGTACATATGATAAAAATTATTTATATATTATTTATTTATTCAATTTTTGTTCTGTAGATCCCATATACAGATAAGGACTCCGGGATATAGAAGAAGTCAAAAATTACAAATATATACATATATACAAACAAACTGTACAACCACAAAAATTAAATATTACAGAGTACTTCTACATTTCAAAAGTAAGAAGGAGATATTAAAAAAAAAATGGGTACATAAGAAATTGTATTAACTGAAGTCTAAAGCTCAGAGTGAAGAGTTAGTTCACAAAACTCAATATTTTTCTCCTCGTTTTGTGATGTATTTAAATAAAATTTACCAAAGTTTAGTTTTCTTATCTGTTATTAAGTCAAAGAATTCTATCAGAGAGTAGGAAGGATGTTCTAACAGAAATTGTTTGATTGTTCTTTTGAATATAGGTCAATCGGTTAATTTGCAACGTGCGCTTCGACATTCAGAGGCCCGCCGGCTCCTCCCCTTCCCTCGTTCCCCTTAGAGCCCCCTCCCGCCAGCCCTTCTGACATCCGCGTGACGTAGGCGCCTCCTTCAGGGCCTACTGAGTGTGCCACTAGCGCCATCTGGATTTTTTATATATAGGGCTGTAATTATTTTGCTCTTTCGGTTCTGTTCCGGCAGCGATCGCCGTGAGGGGTGCTTCGGCGTCGCGCCGTGTCACGCATGGCTAGTCGGTATTTTACTTTTTTTTTTCTTTCTCGATAATTCTGTAGTTTGCCTTCTGCGTCATGTTTGGCTTGCCTCCTTTTGGCCTCATAAAGTAATGTTTGCTGGACACCGAATTTGTTTCGTAATTTTCTGGTTTGCGTTGCCAGTGTGTTTCAACTTGTGCATTTCTTTGATTTTGTGTTTTTGCTTTCGACCCTTTTCCGTTGGGGCGTTTGCCGTTTTACTCCGCCGCACCTTTCACGTCCGGACAGACAGCATTCTATCTGCAATTGCTTGATTTAAATAACGTTTGCACATAACATTTGTATATTGGCTATTTGCATTGCTCACCAGTTCCTGTTTACGTAATTCTTTCTTTTGTAATTCTTGTTGTGTGTTGCCCCTCTACATTCATATGGGGCTTGATTTAAAGAATAATAAAGTTGTGTATTTTTGTATTTCTGATAATTACGCTTATTTCTTAAGGTTTTTTTTGGAGGGGGCTTAATTGTTCTCGCTCAACACGTCTGGCACTCTGCCTGTCCCTTTACAAGGGCCATTGTTTTTTTTTTATATTTCTAATTGTTAACGTCATTGAGGTAAAGTGAGGTGGATTTCCCCTTCCCCTTCATGATACTTCGAATTCTGCGCAACTCTGCTAGCAGAGTGTTTTTGCTGTTGTGTTAACTGTTTCAGAGCCATGTCTTCGCCGGGGGTTGCCTGGTTATATAAGCTGCACAAGGAGGAACTCATCCAACATTGCGAAGAAAATCAATTAGAGGCTTCGGCGACGGACACCGTGGCGGTGCTTCGCGCGCGCCTCGCTCAGTTCGTGCGTGACTCGTGTGCAGCCATTCCTGAGCCCCGGACACGGCAGTCCCCTCCTGACGTGAGTCCGCCCACGGGCGCTTCCTTTATTCAGAAGCTCTTCTTGGTAGCCTTAGAGCCGCTCCCTGTGTTGGGCGGAAGCAAGCCGCGTGCCGCTTTGGATTTTGTGATCGCCGCAGAGTGATTGTTTAAATTGAATTTGGTTCCTGTTGAGGCTTTCATGAAAACCCTACTGAGTAAGTGCACTGGCACTTACGTGCAACTTCTTACGCAGGCTATTTCGCATGGCGACGATTTCGTGGTGTTTAAAATACAGTTGGTTCACACTGTTTGTCCGCCCCGTGTTCTCGACGTGTGTAAACGAGAGCTGGTTTTTCGCTTTCAAAAGCCCGATGAATCTGTCACTCAGTTTGTAAATTCTGTTATGATTATGCCGATGCTTTGAGTTTGGGAATTCCTGAAGGGTAATTTGTGCAGTTGATCCTAGGTAATCTTGTGCCGGTGGTGCTTCAGAACTGCGCTATGTTGACACCTCCATCTACCCTGAATGCCTTATGTGAGTGGGGTGGCGAGGTAGAAAGCCGTATCGCTGCGGCAAGAAAAAACCGCTCTGAATTTCCCGTGTCTATGCGCGGAGCTGACTCTAAGTCGCCACCTTTCAGTAGAGAATATTTTCCCCCCAGGCATGTCGGCATGACTGACTGTCGGCCTGCTACTTATGCGCGACCACCTGACGGAAGTGCATGTTACGGCGACGCTGCGCCGGTTTTCGAGGGACGCGCCCCAGTGAGTGACGTGTTACGTCATTCGTTCGACGAGCTGCCCTCGCAAGTCGCCACGCACGCCGGGGTGCGCGCTCATGTGAACGAGTCTCCCGGCGGGCCGGCCCGTCCGCGTGGCCGCCCGACCGGCGGTATCCAGGCTTGTGTAAGCGAGCCGCCTGTCGCGCTTGCTAGCCCCCGCGGTGTGTCGAGTGGCGCGGCGCTTGCTCGTGTAAACGAGCCGCCCCTTGCCATGACCTTGAACTTGGCCGTGAATAACGCAGCCGCGCTCCCCGCTAGGATTGATACTTGCGGCCGTGGCCGATGTGCTAATTGTTGTGTTTTCGGACACCTTACGGCCGAGTGCACTAGTTCTCGAGTTAATGCTGGCGATAGGCGGTGTTTCTGCTGCGGTCAGGCGGGCCATTACCGAGTTCAATGTCCGGGAAACCTGCATTGACGACACGCAGGAAAGATCGTAGTCGTCCTGTTATGCGCAAATCCTTTCCTCAAGCGTTTTTGCATTTTCTTCCCTTGCTTGTACTGGGTAATTTTTATCCCGCCCTCGTCGATACAGGAGCCACTTGTTCGTGCATCAGTGAGACATGTTTTGACAGTTTGCTTAGCCAGCATCGTCATTTGAAGTGTTTCGTTGTCAATGAGCCTGATGTAATCATTTCCGTAGCCAATGGCGACATCGTGCGCGCCCGTCGCTCGGTGATTTTACATTTTAAGGTTCACAGATTTTCTTGGAGCTGGAAGTTTATTGTGGTTTCTGGACTTGCGTCTAGTTTTGTTTTGGGTCTCGATTTCCTTAGTAACACGCGTTGCGTGTTGGATTGGCATAGAAACGAGTTGTCTTTTGGCTTTGCGTCATCTATTAAAATTCAGCTGCAGCACGAAAGTTGTGTGCCCTTTGTCATGTCCTGTAAGGAACTGGCGAGTCACGAATCCGATCAGGCTATCGCTGACTTAGTAAGCGAGTTTCCGGATTTGATAACCCGCAAAATTGGCAGGTGTGATGTACTGCGTTATCGCTTCTATGTGAGGGATGAGGTACCCGTTCGCAGCAGATATATAAAGGTGTCACCCCCGAAACTTCAGTTATTGAGAGAAATTATTCAAAAATTGTTGTCTGCCGATGTTATTACCCCATCTACATCCGATTTCAGTACCCCAACCTTCTTGGTACCCAAGAAGGACAGTACGGAATGGCGTTTAGTTCACAATTTCTAGGAATTGAATCAGAAGATTATTGATGACAGATGGCCATTACCTACAGTGGAGAGTGCTCTACTGCACTTGGGCAAGGCTCGTATATTTTCAGTTATCGACCTTAATCATAGTTTCCACCAATGTCTGTTGGACCCCAGTTGCCGTAAATATACTGCCTTTTCAACCCCTTTCGGTTATTACCAGTTTAACAGAATTCCTATGGGCGTCAGTTTTGGCAGCCAAGCCTTGAGCCGCGTGCTTGATCACGTGCTAAGTGATTTCAAATTTGGTTTTGTTTTCAACTACATCGACGACATTATTGTTTATATCAATTCTTTTGAGGAGCACCTTGACCACCTTAGGGAGGTCTTTCTTCGCCTTCATGCTGCCAAACTTACAGTCAATCCTAAGAAAATTTTCCTTGGCCAAAAGTTCTTGAAGTTCCTGGGCTATGTTATTTCCGAGGGCTCCTTGCTCATGGACCCGGATAAGGTTGCCCCCATTTTCGCCTTCCCCAGACCTAAGAATATGAAGGTTGTGCAACGTTTTTTGGGCATGCTTGGGTATTATTCCCGCTTCATCAAGAATATTACTGCCCTTTCTGCCCCCTTAAATGCCCTTCGTAAAACGGACATTCCTTTTGTTTGGGGCCCAGAACAGGAAAAGGCATTCGCTACCCTGAAGTCTCAATTGGGCTCTCCTCCTGTTCTGGTCCTGCCTGATTTCAGCAAGAGTTTTGCCCTGTTTGTTGATGCCTCGTCCATTGCTCTAGGAACAGTTCTCGGCCACCTGGAAGAGGGCAAACTTCGGTCAATAGCCTTCGCCAGCTGCTCGTTACTGGAATCTGAACGAAAGTTGGGTACTTATGAGAAGAAGGCTCTTGCCTGCCTTTTCGGCTTGGAAAAGTTCGAATGTTATCTCGACTGTAGGGAATTTGATCTTTTTACAGATAATAAGGCTTTGAGCTGGCTCTGTAACCATCCTCAACAACTGAGCAAGCTGGGATGTTGGATACTTCGTCTTTCTTGTTTTAACTTTGTTATCCATCATGTTCGAGGAGCCGACAATGTAGTGGCCGACACGCTTTAGCGGATGTTTTGTCCCGAGGAGTTTTTGGTTGAAGAGAACTAGTCACCTAGTCCCGATGAACTCCTATGTGTGTGCAAGATTTTCCCGGAGTCCTACCTTAATGTTCGTGAGCATCAGCTTGATGACGTCGTTTGTCAGAAAATCCATTAGGACTTACGAGACAGGAAAGTGGTCCAATTTGTGGAGGAACAGGGTCTGATTTATTTTACTGGCAGCTCGGGTCGAGCTCGTAAGGCAGTTGAGCCATTAAGATTAAGGCCTATGGTACTTAAATACTACCATTCGTCCCTGATCGGAGGCCATCTTGGTATGGATAAAACCTTCCGCCGCATTTCTGTGCATTTATACTGGCCGTATCTTCGCAACGACGTTCGTGCCTTTGTCAGATCCTGTCATGATTGCCAGATTTCGAAGCCACCCCAAAACACTAGGGTGGGCCTGTACTGTGCAGACCCGCCAGTGGCACCCTGGCATGTTGTCCATCTAGATATCTTTGGACCTTTGACACGCTCGCGTAAGGGTAATATGTGTCTGCTCGTCGTGGTCGATATTTTCACTAAATTTGTCATACTTCTACCTCTAAAAAAAAAAAAAAAGATGTTTCGATTGTCAAAGCCCTTCGGGAACAAGTGTGGAAGCTCTTTGGAGCCTCTGCCATGCTCGTGTCTGATAATGCCAGATACCTTTAGTCTAACATCTACAAGGATATGTGCTTTGAATGGGCAATTAAACCCATCTATAGTTCGGCATATTTCCCTCAGGGCAACCAGTCAGAGCGTGTCAACAAGGTGCTCAAGGGGGTTCTCACTTCTTTTTATCGTTCAGATCAGACAATTTGGGATTACGATCTGGACTACATAAACATGGGTCTTAACTCTGCAGTGCACTCCACCACTGGTTTTCCTCCTTCCATTCCTTTTTTGGGCCGCGAGCTCACTCACCCTCTCCTGAATCTCTGGGGACTGCCGTCTCTAAGCTCCGCCCTAACTGAGGCTGACCTCGAGAAAATTCTTTATCTTGTTATTTGTAATCTCCAGAAGGCCCACCACATTGTCGAGATGCAGTACAACAAAACTAGGCAGCTCCATGTTTTTAAGGTTGGCGATATTGTTCTGGTGCGTTCATATGTTCTACCTTCTTTAGCAGCACAGATCAATGTTAAGTTGTTTCCCCTATATTGTGCGTTTTTTGGGGCAGTAATACTACTGTACTTCTCCAGGATTTTTAGAAAAAATCCAGGTATAAAAAGTGCCATGTAAGCCAGCTGAAAGTTTATGTGTCTTAACGTGTAAGTTGTTTTGTTAGTAAGTATTTAGCAGTTCTTCTCTCCCGTTGTATTTTTATTGATTTTACCTGCATGTCATTTATCAATATTCATCTGGAGCTGTTTGCTCTGGCCTAGCCTTATTGCCAAAATTTTCCCATAGAAGTTTGGAATTATTTTCTAGAGCTAGTTGAAGACTTGTATTTTAACAATAATAGCCATATTCTGATTTATTATTTGTCCTGATAATCTTTCAATAAGTGTTTACAGTATGCAACTAGTATGGCAGCCCAGCTCTATAAAAAGGTTGTTGGCTGAGTGGGCTGCTATTTATTTTATATCTTTTATGTTTAATTGTATATTTATTCCCTACTAAAATATGTGAATCTTTCCAGTGCACTGGAAAGTAAGTTGTGTGATTGGGAAGGTAGCTTTTTAGTATTTGTGGATGGCGCACTGTGTTGTATGTTTTTCACAGTAATCTCCTCTCCGCCACTCCAATATCCTTTTGCTGGCGAGCCGTCTTCGCCTCACTTCTTCAGTCATCACCCAGCGAAGAGAGTAGACGTCCACTCTTCACTGCCTGTGTCACGCTCTTCTGGCAGCTCCTGCTTCCTACGTGTTATGGACGTAAGCCTCGACAGTGACTGCGCCATCTCTTATCGTCGGTGTGCCCGCCGCTCCTGCTGGGTGTCTCCTACGAGGTGGGCCCTCTCGTAGTGTTAGAGATTCCTGTGTACTGTTTGCGCAGCCCCTGCCTAGCCCAGAGATTCGTCGAGCAGTGATACCTGCTGTAGCGCGCTTCGTCGGAGTGTTTGAGATGTGGCAGCATGCTGGCGCCCCTTTTCGAGCGCCGCTGCGAGCCGCCTCCCCTCCGTGCACTGCTGCGCCCGGCGGTGGTGCCCTGTGAGACTTGCAGTTTTGGGCTGGATCGGAAGCTGTGATACCTACCTGCTCTTATTCTCCGATAACGCCGCCCCCCTTTCTCGTTCGTCCGCCACCAGCTCTTGTGGTGTTTTGGGGGCGGGCGCTTGCGCTGTGTGTCGTGTGGCGGCTTCTTCATGGATTGTGCTTTAGCTTCTTCCTGCTTATCGCCGTTCCGCGCTGCTGGGGTGCTCCGGGCGCTGCAGTCCTGTTCGGGGCTTCCCCCATCTGCGGACTGGACTTGGTGCGCACGAGCCATCGGTACTCCAGCTGCCTACTGACGTCGCTGAGTTTTCACTCTACTTCGAAGCAACCACATAAAAGATACTCTACTCGTCACTCCTCCTATCGTCGCATTCATCTGCTTCATCGTCCTGCGGGAGGCTTCGCCAGGGGGCGGGAATTTGCAACGTGCGCTTCGGCATTCAGACGCCCGCCGGCTCCTCCCCTTCCCTCGTTCCCCTTAAAGCCCCCTCCGGCACTCCCTTGTGACGTCCGCGTGACGTAGGCACCTCCTTCTAGGCCTACTGAATGCGACACTAGCGCCAACTGGATTTTTATATATAGGGCTGTAATTATTTTGCTCTTTCGGTTCTGTTCCGGGAGCGATCGCCGTGAGGGGTGCTTCGGCGTCGCGCCGTGTTACACATGGCTAGGAGGTGTTCTCTGGTCGGTGTTTTACATTTTTTTTTCTTTCATGATAATTCTGTAGTTTGCCTTCTGCGTCATGTTTGGCTTGCCTCCTTTTGGCCTCATAAAGTAATGTTTGCTGGACACCGAATTTGTTTCGTAATTTTCTGGTTTGCATTGCCAGTGTGTTTCACCTTGTGCATTTCTTTGATTTTGTTTTTTTGCTTTCGACCCTTTTCCGTTGGGGCATTTGCCGTTTTTCTCCGCCGCACCTCTCACGTCCGTACAGACAGCATTCTATCTGCAATTGCTTGATTTAAATAACGTTAGCACATAACATTTGTATATTGGATATTTGCATTGCTCACCAGTACCTGTTTACGTAATTCTTTCTTTCGTAATTCTTGTTGTGTGTTGCCCCTCTACATTCATATGGGGCTTGATTTAAAGAATAATAAATTTGTGTTTTTGTATTTCTGATATTTAAGGTTATTTCTTTATGGTTTTTTTGGGCTTAATTTTTCTCGCACAACACATCTGGCACTCTGCCTGTCCCTTTACAAGGGCCATTGCTTTTTTTTATGTTTATAATTGTTATCATCATTGAGGTAAAGTGAGGTGGATTTCCCCTTCCCCTTCACGATACTTCAATACTTGTGACATTTTGTGGCAATAAGTTGTAAATTTTTATGCCTATGTAATTTGTGCCTTTTTCATGCTGACTGGTATTATGACCTGTTATCCTCAATTTATTGGAGTTTCTTGTGTTGTATAGATGAATATCTAGATTTTTTTTTAAATAGCGTTTCTCCTTATGTATGAATAAGAGTATTCATAGTATATACTCATTTATGACTGTTAAGATTTTAAGTTTTCTGAAATTTTTTTTACAGTGAGCTGAAATTTTGTATTGTGTCATTATACGAATAGCCTTTTTTTGTCATTTTAGAATTGTTTCAATTCCCACTGAGTTTCCCCATATTTCTATATTATATGTCATTAAAGAGTGGAAGTGTGCATAGTAGATAGTTTTTATTGTTTCAATACTATTTATGTCTGCCAGTCTTCTTAGTAGATAGCAGGATACACTTAGCCTGCTAGCGACAGAGTTAATATGGTCTTTATACTTTAGCTGTTCATCTAAGTTCAGACCAAGGAATTTAATATTTGATGTTCTTGTTATGATATAACTGTTGAACTTTAATTCAAACTTTTCTTCTACTGGATTATGTCTCATCCTAAAATTTATACAATTTGTTTTAGAGGTATTTAGTATACAAGTTTATTTGCTTCCAACCAGTGAATTAGATGGCCGAGGAATAAATTTGATTTTGATACGATGTTGTCTACATTTTTTCCTTTCACTAGTATTGAGGTGTCATTAGCAAATAGTACTGTGCTGGCTTGTGGGATGTTTAAAGGCAGGTCATTAAACTACTCTAAGAATAATAGAGGTCCTAGGTTACTACCTTGAGGGATTCCATGTTTAATGACTTTCCAGTCAGAAAAAAATTTTATTGTTTGATTTTATATCCACTCGCTGTTTACTGTGGTCCAAATATGAATACATTAGCTCAAGTGCTTTGCCTCGGATACCATAATGATTAAGTTTTTCAAGCAATATTTAATTATTAACAAAATCAAAAGCTTTAGACAAATCATAAAACATGCCTAGTGCTGTGTTGCCACTATCCAAGATTTCGAGCGCTTTACTAGTAAAATTATGTATAACATTTATTGTCGATTTGTGTTTTTGGAAACCGTATTGATTACTGTTCAGAATTTTACAGTCCGTGAAGAAGGATGATAGTCTATTATATAGCTCTTTTTCAAAAATTTTGGCAACAATTGGTAATAAGCTAATGGGCTTATAGTTTGCTGCCTCTAGTGTATTTCCCTTTTTGTAGACCGGTAGTATTTTTGCTTTTTTTTTAAACAATCTGGTACAATACCTTCCATGAAAACCACATTAATTAACAGTGATAACGGCTTAGCAATGTGATGTCCAGCAAGTTTTATTATTTTGTTAGATATGCCAAATACATCTGTCGAATTTGAGCATTTGAATTTATTTATTTCTTTTAATATTTCCTATGACGATGTTGGGTATAGGTAAATAGATTTATTGTTAAATGGGCAGTTACTTCTCAGGTTTTCAATAGCATTTGTTATTTTACTGTTTTTTTGTAAAGTTTGATGAATCGGCAACATCAGTAAAAAACCGGTTTAATTCTGAAGTAATATGGTCACTGACATGATTTATTTTACCATTTATTTCCAAATTATTAACTTTTTTTTCCATTTTAGTGCCTCTGCTTCGTTCAGAATTAATTATTTTCCATGTGGTTTATATTTTATTATCACTTTGAGTGATCCTGTTTTGAATATTCTTTCTCATTGCCAGTCTTAAAACTTTCCTGTAAATTTTTTTATAGTTATTATAATATTGCTGAAATTTGGTGTTGTGACAGTCTGTTTTACTAAGATAATATAAATTTTTTAGCTTTACACTTGATGTAATTATTCCCTTGGTTAACCATGGTTTAGGTTTTTGGTCAGTCCTAGCTTGTCTTATTGGAAATGATGCATTAGTAATGTTTATCAATTTTTCAATCAGTAATTAAAATTTTTGTTCAATGGTTGTCATTTCATCAATATATAGCCAAGTTTTATTACCTAAAACATCTAAGAATGTGTTTTACTATATTTATTAATGCATCTGTATTTTAAATAGTTAATTTTTCTATCAGGCAAATGTGCTGATTGCACTCTAATTACCTGAGCCATATGATCTGAAAGTCCATAATCAATGACATTACTTGTATAGTCTTTATAGTCAAGGTTGGTAATAATATAGTCAATTGCAGAACTGGTTTGTTTAGTAATTCTAGTGTGTTAATTGATTATGTTAAGTAGGTTATAAGAATTAAGTATATTCATTAATTTTCTTTTGGTATTAGTTTATTTTTAAAATCAATGTTTAGGTCACCACAAATAATTATCCAGTTTTTTCCAGTGTTCCAAGTTTTTTTTTATTATTTTATCTAATTGTTTAAGAATATATCAATGTCTCCATCAGGTGGCCTGTATATACACAATATAATACATCTGGTATATGCAAGTTTGATTTCGACAGCTGAGCATTAGATTAATTTTTACTTACTTAACAAGACCAGATCCTGCCTACTCTCTGTGAATTCTAACAGATCTCTATGAATGTAGATACAACTACCTCCATGAGTTTCTTTAGATCTACTATAATTTGATAACAAAATATTATTTGATAAGGGTATAATCTAATTTCATCATTGTGCAACCCATGTTCAGTAAGACATATAATATTTGGAATAGTGGTTTCAATTGTTGACAGAGTAGTGTTTACCAATACTTCAAGTTCAATGAGTTTGTTACGTAGTGACTGAATATTTTGATGTAATACAGTAAGTGTAGGCCTTTTTGATGCATGGAATTTGTTTTGTTTATTGAGAACATTATCTTTAGTTTGAGTTATTAACTCACAAGGCTTTACATAAGTACTAATGTAATTTGGAAATACATAATTAGTAATATTTATATAAGCATTACAACTGATTGTGTTTAAGAACCGAACATCATTGGAAGTATTATTGTTAATTAGGTCGGTTCCCTTTTCTAGTTTCCCTGTGCAATAAAGCCCAAAGTTATAGCCTTGGAAATTTTATCCCCATGTGACATCGTGTTCATTTCACTATAGTTTAGACTAGTCAGCTTCTGTTTGCCTACACGATTTAAGTGCATACCATGTGTAGAAAACAATTTCATGTCTAAATTATCAGTTTCTACAACTTTAACATTTCTAAACATACTACAAACTCTGTTAATTCTACGATTTGTTTTCTTGACAGCTACATGAACACATGACAAAGATGGCAGGTCATGCCTAAGTGGTATTTCTGTAACAATGACATTTGTTTCCCTAAATGATTTTAGTTTTTGCTTAAGTACCTTTATCGCTACATCACCTTCATTTTTTGAAACGTCATTGCACCCACCAATGATGACAACTCAGTCCTTAGGTCCGAGGTTTTTACATATATTTTCAATATTACCCAAGATAGTTTAAAACCTTGCGCCTGGCTTCACCACCGCTAATACACACTTCTTTGGCATTGAATTACACAACTCTCCTGCAATCCCTCTGCCATGGCTGTCGGCAAGAATTACTTTGCTACCGGACATTCTTTGCTGCTTTATTGTGTTTACATGTTCAACAGCCTCACCTTTCCTTTCTTTCAGAACATCAAACTTGTTATATACAGGAATGGCAAAGTCACGAGGTAAAGTTGATTTTCCTGACTTACGTTTTTGGACCACTTGCGTCCATGAGCATCC
This sequence comes from Bacillus rossius redtenbacheri, assembly GCF_032445375.1. Lineage (NCBI taxonomy): Eukaryota > Metazoa > Arthropoda > Insecta > Phasmatodea > Bacillidae > Bacillus > Bacillus rossius. The sequence continues at coordinate 19,881,132 of NC_086338.1, read as the reverse complement.
AGCATTAAGACTCGATGTTACAGTGTCTTTTTGTTTGAGTGACAAGGATTTCAGTTCTGATTGCAGCACATTTATGATTTCTCGGAGCAAACTAACTTCTTCCAGAAGTTGGTTTATCAGAGCCTCCTGCTTATTCGTAGTATTATTTTCAGAGTCCGTAGTGAAGTGTTGCGTGGTTTCTTATTCCAGTGAAAGGGTTGCCATGTTGTTTTCGTCGTCTTCACGTATTACACACGTGGCACATTCTCACTCATTTTCCGGGCTATTGTTTTCTTTTACATAACTACACTTATTAAAATGATACCACTTGTCACACTTTTCACATAGAATTCCATTTCTAACTAATTTTGTACATTTCCCACACCTAATATCTCTTAAAAAACAGTTTTTCGGCGGTGCTAAAGAAAATTTTTTTTCAGTCGGCGCCATCTTGAACTTAAATATTCGTAGGCAAATCAATCCAGGACTCGTAATTTTAATATAAGGGGTAAAATCAGCAGCGAGAGAAAATTATTACCCATCTCAAAATAACGCTCAGGATAACAATAATGTTATTGATCTACCAGTTGTGATTAAAAATAATAAATTGTTTACTCTTTTGAAATAATCGCACCATTAAATGTTACATTAAGAATTAAAAGACCCCAACTGTAGCACAAAAACAATTCTAACTTCAACTTTTACACACTTGGCTTTCATTTCTTTTTGAAATAAATAGAAATTCTAACTATTTGTAATGATTGTTTTATTTTTCCAATCAAAACAAATAAATAAACATGAATTAACCAAATTATGACTCGATTCAAAATAACTGTTCCGGATATAAAAGAATTATTGATCAATAATAATTTATTAATTAACAATAAATATTACTCACTGTAAATTACTTAAAAGACACTGAATTTTTTTTAGTATATAGGTATCAAAGTTAAGTTTGATATAACAAATTAGTTTTTATTTAAATTTTTAATTATGTACACAATATATGTAATTGAGAGTAGTATGTAAATGTATATCTGGGAACTGGCTGCTGAATTGAGGAACCGGAGCAGAACACCATCTTGTAATGTGACATCACAGTGGCAATCTTAGACAAAAAATTCCTAAACACAATGATTCAAAAAAGACTCAAAATTACTTAAATTCGTAAAAATGTTTATATTCCGAAGGAAAAAAAATCCCGCTTGAAAGTAATTCCCGTTTTATTCCTCAAAAATTCAAAAATTAGGAATTCTAAAAAGCTTTAAACAAGATTGTCTTAACGAGAACCAAAATTCCTAAAAACGGCTTAATAGTCTTAAGAACAGACCACCCTAACACACTGACGACTATTTTGGATGACCTTGACCTTAACCATTGTAGCCTTGTGGCTACGGGCTGTGATCGGGGCGAGTAGGATCGCATTGCAATGAAACACTGTAACTTGGAGGCGTACTTTATTGGCGGCAGCGAGAACACGTACAAAATGCTACAACCAACAACCTGTGCACGTGGCTGTGTTCCCAGCCGGACTGGCTCCCTCTCGGGTCTCCCTCGCTGCGTGCCAGACCTCCCAGGGCGGGGGTGGCCTGCCGGCCTAACGGTACTCCTGGGGGCGTGCGTCCTGCCAGCTGTCCGCTCGCCGGCGGGGAACATGTGAGGCCAGAGGGCTCCGGTCACTACTGCAGGCAGCCGCGGCCATGGCCGCTACAGCACACCCGTGCCAGTGATGTGCCACAACACGTAAAACCACCCTGCAGTCGGTCGGGGAAGCATACACGACGCCCAGTCCGCATCACAGGAGGTGCGGGGGCAGTCGCGGTGGGCCCCCGATGTTGCTGGGGAGGTGGTGCTGCCGCAGGAGGGGGGGCGGCTGTGGCTGGTGGATTCTGGTTGGCTAAGACGTAGGCAGGCTTGAGTCGATCGATGGAGACCGTAGACCGCCGGCCATGCATCAGGAGAGTTGCAGTTTTTGGAGCTCTGCCGAGTATGGGGTAGAGGCCCTCGTAGGGTGCATGTAGGGACCCCTTTTGCATCTCGCAGCGGACGAAGTCCTCAGTAGCCGTTGGAAGGTCCCTGAAGACAAACAGCATTGTCCCACCATGCCACGAGCCGCTGACCGGCCGCAGGTCTTGGAAGTGCAGGCGGAGATCCATCACCAGGCCAGAGGCATCGACCCGAGGGGCATTTGGATGTTCTCCGAGAAATTCCCCTGGTAGGCGCAGGGGCTGGCTGTAGACCAACTTCGCAGTGGAGGCATGGAGGTCGTCCTGCCAGGTGGCTCGAATGCCGAGCAAGACAGTAGGTAGGACATCTACCCAGTGCTTGGTAGCGTGGCAGCGGATGGCTGCATTGAGCGAACGGTGCAACCTCTCCACCATCCCGTTGGAGGCTGCGTGATAGGCGGTGGTCTGGAGGTGAGTCATGCCCACCAAGGTGGCGAGGGCCGCGAACAGGGAGGACGTGAATTGTCGGCCTTGATCGGTGGTGGCTCTCAAGGGGGCGCCGAAACATGCCACCCATGTGGTGTAGAAGGCTCTGGCGACTGTAGCTGCCTCGATGTTCGCAACAGGCACGGCCTCTGGCCAGCGGGTGAAGCAGTCAACCATGATGAGGCAGTAGCAGAAGCCTCGGGAACATGGGAGGGGCCCAACCAGGTCTAGGTGGACATGATCGAACCTGGAGGAAGGAGGTACGAAAGATCCTACCGGCGAGGAGGTTTGCCGTGCGATCTTCGACCGCTGACACGGTACGCAGGATCGGGCCCACCGTCGACAATCTGCTTGCATGGATGGCCAGACGAACCATTGTGAGACCAACTTCTCTGTGACCTTGATACCCGGGTGCACCAGCCGGTGTGCCATGTCAAACGCTGTTCGGTGGAACTGTGGGGAAGGAAACGCCGAGCTGTCGGTGTGGACACATCGCAGTAGACTTCCAGTGGCGAATCTGGGATCTTGACCTTCGTCAGCCTTAGGCTGGAGTCGTGCTGCAGGAACCGCCGCAACTCCTCATCTGCTGCTTGAGCCCGCGCCAGAGCATGATAGTCGACCGGAACTGTGACCGATTCCACCCGGGACAAGGAGTCTGCCACGGTATTGGCCGAGCAGGGAATATGGCAAATGTCTGTCGTGAATTGTCCAATGAAGTCAAGGTGCCTGGCTCGGCGTGGAGAGCACTTGCCAGAGTTTTGGGCGAAGGCGAAGACTAGAGGCTTATGGTCTGTAAAGATGGCAAAATCCCTGCCCTCGACCATATGTCAAAATTGCTGGACAGCTAGGTAGATGGTGAGGAGCTCCTTGTCATAGGCTCCGTACTTCTGCTTCGCTGGGTTCATCTTCGTGGGAAGAACGCCAAGGGTTGCCAGTGGTTGTGTACCTGTTGCTGGAGTACCGCTCCTACTGCAAAGTCCGAAGTGTCCATCACGAGAGCCAGGGGGCATCGGGGATAGGGTGGGCCAGCAGGGTCGTCAAGGCGAGCCTGGTCTTACAATCTTCGAATGCCACGCTGCTTGCAGCTGTCCAGAAGATGGCATCTTTGCCTTTGGCTGCCCCTCGTAAGAGCTCGTGCAGGGGGGCCTGTGCTGCCGCAGCCCTAGGAACGAACTGTCGATAGAAGTTCAACATACCAGTGAACTGGCGCAGCTGCTTTGCTGTGGTAGGCTTGGGGAAGTCCAGAATAGCATGGACCTTCTCTTGCAGAGGTTGGGAGCCGTTGGCTGTGATGGTGTGTCCCAAAAATGTGATGCGGGACTCGCCAACGACGCACTTGCTAGGGTTGATGAGAAGCCCATAGTTCATGAGGCCGTCGTAGAGCTCAGTCAGATGCTGCAAATGCTCGGTCTCATCCTGGGAAGCCACCAAAATGTCCTCCAGGTACGACACACAAAAGTCGAGGCCCCGGAGGACCTCGTCCATGAACCACTGGAAAGTTTGCGCAGAATTGCGGAGACCAAAAGACATGAACGGGAATTAAAACAGTCCGAATGGTGTGGTTATGGCGGTTTTGGGGATGTCAACTGTGGCGACTGGGATCTGACTGTACGCTCGGACTAAATCGATGGTGGAGAAGATGGTCTTGCCATGAAATGAGTGAGAGAAGTCCTGAATATGCGGGATGGGGTACCTGTCCAGGATCGTGCGGGCATTCAGCAATCGGTAGTCCCTACAACGTCGCCACTCTTCACCTCTCTTGGGCACCATGTGGACAGGATAAGACCAAGGGCTGTCGGATGGTCGGGCTGTGCCCTGCTTGATCATAGTTTCGAATTCCCCCCGGGCCAGGCACAACCGGTCTGGTGCCAAACACCGCGGTCTGCTGTGCACTGGCTGTCCTGGCGTGGTGTTGATATGGTGCACGGTGGAGTCCTGCACTGGCTGGGGCAAGCCGGCAGGCAGCGTGAGGCTGGCGAACTTGTGTAGTAGTTTGGGGTATGGCAGAGGGGGTGCAGGCGTTTTGACACTACAGACTTGACTTGTGGTAATGGTACAAACTGAGGTGAGAGAGGTAGTGCTGTCCACTAGGCATCGATTCCGGATGTCAACAAGCAAACCAATGTGATAGAGAAAATCTGCCCCAAGGATGGGCTTAGTTACCTCGGCCACCACAAACCGCCAGTCCTAAGTTGAGGGTGAGTGTGACAAAGCCGTAGGTTGCGATCTTCGAGCCGTTGGCTGCCACCAGGGAGTAGTCAGACCTAGGGTGCCTGCCTGGCATGAGGGTACACAGGTGGACACAGATATCGGAGCCGGTATCGATGAGGTACAGTACCTTGGTAACCCGCTCTGTTATGAACAGGCGGCGGCCGGTAGGCAGGGAAGGGTCGCTGGCCGCCATCAACGCATCCCCTTGTCATTTCCCGTCTGGTACATACAGGGCGTAGCGCACCTATGGGCTGAGGGAGCAGGAGCGGGAGCGGTATCCCGCGGGCGGCGAGCCGTCCGAGTGACTCCAGTGCTGCACACTGCTGGTGGAAACTGCTGCGATCTCTTGCCGCAATGTTGCGGCCATTTCCCCGATCTTCGCGGACATCCGGGCCACCATCTTGTCCACCATTGCCTCCAGGGAGGACACTGCAGCCGTCTGTGGCTGGGGGTTGGTATCCGCAATGGCGTTGGCCAGGTCGGCCAACGCGTCCAATGATGCATTAGTCTGCGTGGCCAGGATCGCTTGGGTAGGCGATGGGCGCCGACCCAGCCATAGGGAGCGCAGGAGGTCGTCTGGGATAGCTGTCCCTGCCAGGCCGTGAAGGTGTCGGAGGAACTGGGATGGACGCCGATCGCCCATCTCTTCGGTCTCCAGTAGCTGCTTGGTTTTCCTTGCTTATGAAGCACTTAGCCTCTAAACCAGCTCTATTCTCAGTTTCTCATATTTGCCCATGACTGGCGGTTGAGTGAGGCTATCGTGCATCTCGGTAGCGTAACGGCAGTCCAGGTTGCCGGCCACGTAATGAAATTTCATACAGTCTGAGGTTATTCCTGCAATAGCGAACTGGTTTTCGACTTGCGCGAACCACATCTCGGGGTCTGCGGGCCAGAAGGCGGGATTCGAACCGCCACCTGATCCACCGCCGTGGTAGGTGGTACTGTGTCCAGGTCTGGAATGGTTTCCGCGGTGATCCCGAACCGCCCAAGTCGCACTACTCACGTGTGGGATGTCTCGCGCCGCGTGTGTTGGTGCGAACGCGCGTGGCGGCGCGGTAGCTCCGCGGTCGTACTACTCGTGGTCGCGGGCACGTAGCGCATGTGCACTGTTGCTCAGGCGGCTCCGCGCGAACCGCGACCCGAACCCGCCTGGAGATCACGTCGGGGTCATCACTGTAGCCTCGTGGCTACGGGCTGTGATCGGGGTGAGTTGGATCGCATTGCAATGAAACACTGTAACTTGGAGGCGTACTTTATTGGCGGCAGCGAAAACGCGTACAAAATGCTACAACCAACAACCTGTGCGCGTGGCTGTGTTCCGAGCCGGACTGGCTCGCCTCTCGGGGCTCTCTCGCTGCGTGCCAGACCCCCCAGGGCGGGGATGGCCTGCTGGCCTAACGGTACTCCTGGGGGGGCGTGCGTCCTGCCAGCTGTCCGCTCGCCCGCAGGGAACCTGTGAGGCCGGAGGGCTCCGGTCACTGCTGCAGGCAGCCGCGGCCATGGCCGCTACAACCATAATATTCTAATTCTTTAATTTTTATCCAAAACAAAAATATATATATTTAAATGTCTTACCTCAAATGTCTAGTTAATTAAACGATTTCGGTTCTTGGTTCGATACCCGGCCAGAGTAAACATGTAAGTTATTAATTATATAATAATAAAAAATCATAATTTTTACATCTCACATGAATTCATGAATCATGACGTAACTATTACAATTATCGTTACGATCTTCATTTTGAAAATTGGTAAGTTTTAGGCTATAAAATACCTGAAAATTTGAAAATTTAAAAAAATTTATTAATAGAATTTTACTAAAAATTTCGCAAAATTAATTAAGACATCACAATTGCACATATCATTATGGGCCCAATCTTAGATTTTATAAACGTTACATGATTCGTTACGCCACCCATCTTGCATATGTATGACGTCAAAGTTGCGTGTTTAGTTACGTCAACATTATATAATTCTTAAATGTTGCACTTTTAGTTTATGGTCACCATCAAAAAATCCGTATATTTTAGGCTAAAAAATTCCAAAAATTTTCAAAAATTATAAAAAAAAATTTAAAAAAAAAATTACATTAAAACACTCCGCCATATTGTAGAATGACGTCATGGCCCCCATAATGAAAATCTGTAATAATTATGAAAAAAATTAAAAATTAATAAAAATCAATTAATAAAATTAATTTTTTTATTTAATAAAACCGGGTAAGGGAAAAATAAAATCAATAATTACACATCCTTTCTTTACGGAAGCCACCGACAACCTGAACTCCCACCACTTATGCCAAGGTCGCCAGCTATAACATCGTCACGTCCGCCATCTTGTTTTCGTCTATTATTTTCTTCTTCTACAGTGCACTAACTTAATAAATATTAATTTTTACATGCTAGAGTGTAATAAACATTTATTATTACCGTGCAACCCGCCATCAAGAATCGTTGATGCCATCTTAGAAAAAATTAATAATTTAACTATAAATTGACGAAAAATTTAAAAAAAATCACTTATTAAATTACTAATTTAATGAATGAAAATGGATGATATGAAAAAAAAAATTACATTGAAATGACGAAAAATTACATTTTTAAAAAATAAAACCACCTTTTTTTACAAAAATAATTTATTATATAAATCATATAGCTACTATTGCATAAACAATAATTAAAGTGTTCAAACTAATATACATTTAGTTCTGAATTGGCTTGAAACGACTTATTCTTATCTGCAATTAGTTCACTGAAGACAGAGACCAGCCAGATCCTTTTCCCAAATAGTCTTTTTCTTCCCTTACAGATTTTCTCCATACCATGTTTAACAGGTTGCTTCACATCGTCGGGAATGTAAATGGGAGTATTCAATGTCTTAAATACGAACTTATTCATTTTGTCCTAGAACGGATATGGTTTGCCATATACACAGTCCAAACACAAGTTATATTCTAAAAATCTATAATATGTAGCTACTTTATCAGTAAGCTGATTGCTAATGTTCTTCCTAATGTCAAGAAAAGTACAAATGACTTTCGAATCACTTAATGTATTTGGATAATAGTAGTCTTACAACGCTCAAGGAAATGCAGATTTTGCTCAGGGGAATCCATTATCATTTTGCTGTAATACATCGAATACAATCTTAGGCTTAGATTCAGGTCTGGCCTCATACCCAGATGGTACCGGCGAACACTGCAGTTACGTCGGCGACAGCGGAGAGATTAATGGCTGCGGTGCCGACAGCCTCAGAGACTACGACATCATCGGTACCATCAACTGCAGATATTCCGATGCAATCTGTGATACCGGTTTCAATATGTGCTGTTCCATCGGTTTGATGTTTCGATACCAACATGGAACACTTTAACGAATGACAAACGTTCATCGCGACAGTGCAATTACTGCGGCGCTAGCAGACATGAAAGAAGAGGGTTTCCAAATAATGCTCAAAGAATGCTATTTCAGTGCGTCAAGTGTAATAAACTAATTTCACGTCTCTATAGCTTACATGGACATTATAGAAACTGCTCCGGGAAAATGAAGTTCATGTATAATGAAAATGGATGTTGTTTCGACTCATGTATTGTACCAGCAAATGGGAGTAGGCCTATATAAGTGAGGCTCAGACGATGATAACTTCAGACCGTCTCTGCCTGCAGTGCTGTACGGATTGGATAGTTAGACTTGCCTAACATAATAGACCAGTATCTGGCTACTCTTAAGAACTCGATGGAATCATTACCACTATTAACGTCTACATGGATGGGAAATCTACTATCAACAGTGCAGAGCCCGAAGACAATGACGTCAACAGCTACACCTACTCTCCCAGCACAGCAGGAGATTTCGACACGTGCAAAATCTTCCGCAGAGCAGACCTCAAAGGCTTCAGAAGTTAACTTTTTTGCGGTGTTACAATGGTTGTCAACAGTGCCAGTGACATTGATAAAGAAAGTAGCATCTGATGGTTTTCCAGCAACCAATTGTGCGTACTGTGACAAAATCTAAAATTTGAAAATACATGATTATGAAACTAACAGTTGCAATAATAACTCTGAGCGCATAAAATATCAGTGCAACAGGTGTTGTAACCAGTTTACACACTATGAAAAATTGAAAAGGCACATGTCGTTTTGCAAAGGAATGGTTAAACATTCATCTCAATGAAAATGTATATTTTGGAGCAAAACACTTCTAGCAAATATTCCATGTCACAACATCATGAAATATTCCACTGTCCTTTTAATGAAATCGATAATTATTCTACATGTAATAAATGCGGTGTACAAATAAGTTGGCCTGATAAACAAAAAAAAAATACATTTAAAAATAGTTTAAGTAATCGCTTTAATTCGTGGGTAAAAGAAGCAGAAATCGAAAAATGTTAAAGAATTTATTAATTTGCTTGTTTGTTGTACTTTAATAATGTAGAATTTATGTAATATATATATTTTGTAAAAGAACTTTAAGTGTTTTATTTCCCGGACCGGTCACTTTTGTATTATTTTAAAATACATTAACTTATTTTTTTTTTTGCATTGAACAAAGTTCGAACCAAAGGCAGGAATTTATAGATTTAGAAAATTAATGAGTGATTTTTTGATGATTTTAGGAATTCACCCTGAATTTATAAGATAATTATTACAGAATTTTAAGATGGTGGTCAATGTGTCCTTATCAGCATATTAGATGTTGGTAGTAGAGGAATTTAGGTTTTTTTTTGGACTTTTAACCATATTTATTGAAATAATATTTTTGCATCGCCCAGGGGGCCAACCAAGGATGGGAACTAAACTAATCAATCACTATATTAAGTGCTTATTTATTTTATGAATTTTGGAATTTTTTCCCGAATTTCTATCCAAATAGTTACAAATTTCTAAGATATTGACTAAATGTCAAGATGGCGGGTGCCTAAGTAATAATAAATTATTACTGCTCTCTAGCAGGTAAAAATTAAACTAACAAGGAGGCAGTGCACTTAACAGACGAAAATAAGATGGCGGACATGACGTCTTACTAGCTGACGACTTATACATTGGCATTAGTGGTGATATGTCAGTATTCTGGCGGCTTCTGTGGAGGAAGGATCGGTCGCCTTTTCTTATTTTTTCCCTCACTGGGTTCAATCCAAGGAATCCACAACATAATTGCGATTTTTAAATAATAATTTATTTAAAAATGATTTATTAATTTTTTAATTCATTTTTAATTATTTTTGGATTTTCTAGCCAAAAAATGCAGTTTTTCAAGATAGCGGAATTAACGAAAATTACCACTGAGATGTCATAATTTAAAATATCAGAAAGTTCTAGAAAATAAAATGGTGGAATTCAAAATACCGGAAAGATCCACACACAAAAATGGCGGAATTACAAATGGCGGAAAAATCGAGAAAACTAAATGTCATCTTTAACATGACATATCCAAGATGGCTGCCATTTTCAAGATCAAGTTCAAAGGCCAATGTCGTCCAAGATGGCCTCCATGATGTCAAATCCGAGATGGCGTTTGGAACCATGGCACCACTGCTTGAAGCCTGACTCAGAACATACACACATTTATGAACTACTTAAGAGACGAATATAAAATGGTAGATCAAAGATGACCTTCATTACGATATACTGTTTGGTATTTTATATTTTCCTTGTTATTTGTGGTGGGAGTCAGTCTGCTGGTAGCCACCAATGGGAAAGTATTATTTATTTTGGCATTAGTTGGGTTGGAACCAAGTTTTTCAAGGTATATTACGAAAGTTTTTGAAGTGAAACTTCTTTGGGAGTGATGGGAATAAAATTTCAATACCAAATTTAAATGCAACTTTTTCGTGAAACATTGTTGAATAGCGAGTTCTGACGCTAGTAGTTTGCGGACGGTGCAGAGAACTGGGCGGGCCGCGGGCTCCACGTGGCGGCGTGCGGCTCAGGTAGAACCTGCCATGCTGCAAGGATAGGGACCCGCCTGCGCCTGACGCCATTTGGGCAGAGGGCCACAGAACGGCGTTAGAACTTATTGTTGTGCATCGTGCCACGGGCCACCTTCGCAAGTAAATAGTTTTACTTATATATTATTTTAATTACTTGTGTAAATCAGTATTGTTAAACATTGTTATATGAGTATTGGTTTAGCTATGTAAATAAATATATTTTGCTGGTATAATGCTTTACAAGCTTAAGTTTGACAGGATAATTATTTTTCATGTATTATTTGATCAACTATATCACAAACCGTTTTAAAATAATGAGCCTACGAGCGTGTAAATATTTGGAATCCAAATAATAATAAGTTATTTAAAAATTTTTTAAACAAATCCAGTGCATACAATATTAAGTGTTTTATTTTGACTTTGTGGTTTTAAGTTTGTAAGGTAAAGAATTACTGTAAAGAAGGTCCATGCAGAACATTATCGATGCCTTTAAATACAGAACTACAAAATTAGTCTATAAAATGCCACGATAGTAGTATTTAAATGAGCATCCGTGGACTAGATTCTGGCTTGAGGAGCCAGAACTGAACGCCATCTGGGATTGTAACGTCATGGTGGCCATCTAGGACACAAAATTACTAAAAAAATGACTCAAAAAAGACTCAAAAAATGATATAAATACCTAAAAAAATTATATTATAAGGGTAAAATTCCCGTTTTGAGAGAAAATGTACCGTTTTATTCCTCAAAAGTTAAAAAATTAGCAATTTAAAAAGTCTTAACACAATATTGTCTTAACAAGCAACAAAAATTCCTAAAAATGGCTTAAGACTCTTAAGATCAGGCCACCCTAACCCACTGACGTCCATCTAGGATGACCATGACCTTTACCATAAAACTCAAATTCTTTAATTTTTATCCTAAAAATCCTAAAAAATAAAAAAAAAATATAATTTCTTACCTCAAATGTTGTTACTTAATCAATTTCGGTCCTTGATTCGATACCCAGCGAGAGTAAACATGTTATTAATTAATAAAAACAAAAAAAACTTATTACAATTTTTAAAAATTTTAAAAATTTCCTTCGTTTCACATGCCATCGTAGGATTTAGAATATGTTTTATTTAAAATGTTACTTTTTACAAAAATATTTTTTTTGCATCACCTATTGATTCATTCAATAACAGAATCCCTCGAATCAATCAGTATACACAGTGCGGATTTTTTAAAAGAATTTTTGAAATTTTCCAGAACATCTATCTGAATAATTACGAATTTCCAAGGTAGTGCCCAAATTTCAAGATGTAGGGCGCCATTAAATAATATATGAATACTGCACTATAGTGGACCATAATTAAACATATATATATACACCTTGACATAAGTTGTTAGAAGTCAGTCTGCAGGCAGTTTCCATGAAGGAAGGATCGTTCGCCATTTTATCTCTCTCACCGGTTTCGATCCGAGGGCTCTGAGCTACATGACGTAAGTGCGTTTTTTATAAAATATTTTATTAACATTTGATAAATTTATATTTTTTTAAATATAACAAATTTTTACAAATTCGTAGCATAAAAATTACGGATGTTTAAGATGTCAGTTGTAACGAAAATTGCAACGTTGACATCATAATTGAAATTGGTGAAAAGTTCCAGAAAACAAAATGGCTGAATTCAAAATGGTGGTAAATTTTAGAAAACAAAATGATGGCGAGGACGTCACCGAAAATGGCGTATCCAAGATGGCCACCAAGGTCAAGGTTATAGGTTAAGGTCAAAAGTCAATGTCATCTAATATGGCCGCCGTGATGTCCCAATCCAATATGGTAGTCGGCATTGAGCACTACACCGTGAAACCTTGCGCCAGACATACATTCATACAGGTACTACTCAAATACATAAATACAATAAATCAATAAATAAATAAATAAGCAAAACATTTGTCAAAATACGTTACTTCTATTAATTATTGATACTACGTATGTATAATGTGCATACCCGAGTGAATGGTTTTCGTTGTAATACCAAATAATTTAATTTAATATAAATAATACCACAAAATTAAAAATCCCTCCTAAATGAAATGACTATGGAAAAACTACAAAACAATTCCAATGTAACTTCGTTGTAAACGTACTATAGAAACTAACAGGAAGAAGCGGAATATGCAAATGCTATCAAATTAGCCAAAGAGCAGTTTTATCATAGAGATGTTGGAGCTGGTAAAAGAAAAGGCAGGAAACACCTTGCTGGAGAAACACGTGAGTTTGGCAATTTTCTTTGCAGACGGAGGCAAAATGAATATTGCTCTTTGCCATGGGCAACCCAGATATTGGATAAAGTTACACAAAATTACTCGCGTTCCTGAGAAATCTCACGTACAACGTCAGTTCCAAATCCACGCCCAAAAACAAAGAAGTTTTCGCCATTGGGAGTTCGTTTTGAAAGAGAGGAATGGTTCTCAGAGGCAATAATATATACATGAGATTCGCTAACCGTAAAGCCAAACTAAATCGTAATATTGTCCTCATCAGAAACATTATTTAGGAAAGTAAGAGAAGTGATCTTAAAAAAGGTTCATAAATGGAAGAATAGTTGAGATATACATAAATAAAATTTATTTGAATCCTAAATTCCATATTATGTATATTTGACCAAAAAATTATATTCATTAAACATGTGTCATATCTAATTTTCATTAATAGTGAATACTTTTGAATAGAAAAAAAAATTGGTTGTCTGTAAAGTCGGTTTACGGACGATAGTTTTACGTGACAACGTCATAACAAAACATTGAGGAAATGATTGATCCAGAAGAAAAGGAAATATCATATTCGGCCTAAGACAGCCGTAATAGGGTTTTGCAACCAAACCATTTAGGCATTAAAAATATTATATTCTTTGAGGAAGAATTTTTTTTTGATTTTTCAATCTTTTGTATGATAAAATATACCTCTGCATACTTTTATGAATACAATTTAATAATTTTTATTAAATTATCACTATTTTGTATTGATACAAATGAGTGAAATGAAATGTGCAATTGAATTAATAAATTTACTTTTATTTGCATTCATTAATTCAAATATATTTATTACTTTTGAAATGTTGCGTGCGCCGTATTTATTTTTACAAGTACAAAAAAAATTCGCAGCTGTTGGGTTTCGAAACGACAACATTTAGTTTAAGAGTTAGCTACGCTAACCACACGCCCACGAGGCCATAATAAAGTAATGTAGTTTTAGATGTAATATATATATATATATATATATACCTATATTTTTAAAAATTTTGTTCACGGTAGGGGAATAATATTAACACGATTTTATAACAAATACGCATCCCAAATACACCAAACTTATTTATAATGTGTTACAATATTTTTTAAAACATTGTGCAATTAAAAGATCCCGGGTGTAATTTGAATTATTATGTGTAACTGTAAATCACCATTGTTGGTTCAAAACGTATTTGAATTTTAAACATTACATTTACATAACCGTACCGATTGTGCTGAAAATCGGTGGACGATCGTTAAATTACATAATATTAATAATTCAAACGACGAAAATATGATTGAAAAGTCAAATCGATGGTTGTTCCAATCAAGTGGAAGAGAGATGCCACGCATGCGTACAATGAGCATGAAGAGAGATGCCACGCATTCGTACAATGAGCAAACAGGAGACATCCGTAGTGGGACATCCGTAGTGGGACACTTTTTCGTGCGTGCAGCCGGCGTTCATCGATTTATTAGACGTTGTCACGTCAAAAAAGAATGACTTTAATGATAACCGAAAGGATATTTCAGTAGTTGGTAGGTTTCTACCATCTTAGTAGTCACGTTACCAAAAGCCTCTGTACACAAACCAAAAAATCTCTAGAGATAAATAACAGTACGTTTGTTGGAAAACTGATCTCTCGTCAGATACTATTAATATGAATTTATTAATAATGTTGATATGCTGGCAACACAATTTTTTAAATCCATTTTTATATATTTTTTTATTTTTTAACTTGTGTTGTATTCTTCCATTAAAGATAAACGTCTTAAAATATCAAAACCGTTGATATAAATTTGGGTGCTTACTCAAAATTTTAGGTAATAAAATACTTAGAAAAGAAAACAATGGATGATCTTAGAATGTGTTATGTTTTGAAACAATATAAAAAAAATCAGACTTAAAATACCAAAGCAATAAAATGTTTAAGTAATAAGAATTGGAACCTAATTGAGTTTAATACGAAGTTTTAAGTATCTGACTTTCATAAAGGCACATTTTCCAATTTTTCCGCAATTTTGTTCAGATCATTTCTTATACAAGTAATTTATTTATATAAGGTTTTAACATTTATGTAACATTTTCATGGTGTTTCGAATCACAATTATGATGATAAAGGTTTAATTAAAAATATTTGAGAATATAAGAATTATTTTTGAAAAGCACAAATTTTTCGTATCCACTCAAAAATCCTGCGCCACTTAAAAAAGATTATTTTAAAGCATTGCATCCCAGAAACTATTGACAATTGTCGAGATCAGGAGAGCTATTAATATGATAACGATCAAGACAAGGAAAATTATTGTCATCACACAGCACACTCCAACGCTGAAAATTACAAAGTTTTAAGAGAAATATTATAAAAACGATCCTAAATGTTTACTTCAAACAACGACCATGAAAACAAATATAAGAATATTTATAAAATCCTAAATTTATAAATTCATTTTTGGGGCATATTATTTAAAATTCGTTATTTTTTTAAAAAAAAAATACTTAAACATGGTTGTGTAAGTTGTATTTCACATTGAGCAAATTTGAACCAACACCTACTTAAACCGTATCCAATCCCTGAAGGGAGCTATGACTCACTTTTGCCCTATTCTTGAAATGTTGTTGGACATAAATTGGGGCTTTCCATTTGATAGACATTATATTTGCCACTTTACTTACACATGCTCTGAATTACAAATCTGATAACTCAACTGCTGAAGTCTAAGAAAATAAATATTTTTAATTCAATAAACTACAAATAGGTTATTTTACCGTAATTGTCCAAGATGTTTTACTTGCTACAAAACATAAAATGTTGAAATATTTAATGAATACTGAAGACACTGTTCTTCGAAATCTCTTTGATTTCATTATTTAAGTCTAGTTCGCAAGTCTTTCGTCTAGGAAGTATGAAAATGAGGATAAATTTGGTTGGTAAAACAATATTTTATGGCTCTCTCGCTATGGCTAAACTCCTCCAAATTGATATTTTAATATAGTCCAATTATTTTGCTATGCGCACTTTGCTAAAATTGGCTTTCAGTATGGTCACATAAATTACACACTCAGCTCATGGAAACTACACTTAAAACCCGCGGCATAACTCACACAATTTCAGACTACTGTAAAAATCATACCATTTAAAGAAAGTTATGTGAATAAATCCAAACATTTTTAATAAATAAATGGATACAACAAAAATTTTCAGATGCACATAATATTTATTTGATAGGAGAACAGATAAGAATTATTTTTTTTTTAAATTGGATATTCGAAGATATGTTTAATTTTTAGTTTAAATTAATTAAATGATTTTAAATCTTCGGGTTTAGAGTTGTAAATAATTTTGTTTAGCAATAATAAATCTACGACCATCAATAACCAAAATTTTTATATTTTGCGAAATTCAACCCCTTAGAAGTGATAACGACGTAAGTATGTTTCTAAGATTAAGAAATAATACTTATTTTTTAATTAATCGTAACAAATGATAATGGGTACCAAAATAAACATACGAAAAGTACCAATAATAATTTTTTTAATAACATTTTAACCCTAAAGAGTAAAAACTTTATAAATAAATTTAAATATGATTTATTATTTCTCCTAAGTTAATAATAAATTTTATTTTATACCAATAATAAACATACGAAAATTACCAATTACAAATTTTATAGTTTGCGAAATATAGGTACCCCTTTTGGGCGTGCTAGATAATTTGGTTTTAAGATTAATAAGTGTATCTGATAATAAAATCAAACATAATAAATAATTTTTCGTACCAATTATAAACATTAGGAAACCACCAACCACAATTTTTACAGTTTGTGAGATTTAAGTATGGATTGAAAATAATTCAATAAATATGCTAAGTTAACCAAGTAGTACATAAGATACAAGGGACAAATAAAAAACATATGAAATCTACCAACCATAAATTTACCATTTTGCAAAGTACATCCCCTAAAGAGGGAAAACTTGTATGTAAATTTCACAATTAATAATATTTCTGATATAAATAAATAAATTATTATTGTACCAATAATAAATATGTGAAAATTACCAACAACAATTTTAACCGTTTGTGAAATTCAAACCGTAAGGTTGGTAAAAGGGGTAGGTGTGCTTTTAAAACCAAAATCCATGACTTCAAATTCAAAAAGAATAATAAAGAAACTAAAAATAAATTTCATCTTATATATGTTACGTATTACTTTTTTTTTTGCATTTATTAAAATTGGCTTTTAAGGTGGTTGAATATAAGTTATATTCGTTTTTTTAAAAAGAATCATGGGCAAAAATAATACAGCAAGACTTTAATTTATGGAACAATAATAAATTATTAAAATAATTGAAATTATTTGCATGGTTTAAAAAAGTAAATGCATATTTCTAAAGCTACTAGATCTAAGGATACGAAATTTATAATGTACAACAAGCATATGCAGATACAAAATTATTCCTTTAACTGGATTTTAGTATTTTAATGATGTGAAAAACGAGTAAGATTTATTATCATAAAAAATTCATATCTCCATAGCAAATAAAGCTATATGTAGAAAACTTAGCATGAATAACGTAAAAAAATTTGTCAGGTAGAGTACTTTCAAATTTTTTTAAAAAATCTACTCAAAAAGCAGTGTATAAACAAAAGGGTGCGTTATAATTTAAGTTAATAAATCTTTTATCCAAGCGAATTTTTATGAAGGTAATAAATTGAGCAAGAATTACGTACAAAATTATGAATGAACGTATGTTCTTACCTTTACAATTTTTTCCATTTTCAATCGCAAAAGGGGTGAAAAGGCTATCAATTTTGTATTATACTATTAAATCGTCTATATGAAGATGATAAAGTAGGCAGTAAGTTTTGTGGTATGATTTATAAACGTGCCAAATTTACCAACTCTTTTTTAATTATCTGAAGTTCTTTTTTTTTTAAGAATACATATTGCCAATACAGTTTTATAATAAAATAATAATATATTCTAATCAAACTTAATTTAAAAAACTGTAGCTAAATGATTAATAAACAAACATACAGCTAAAATCTCTCATACAACGTTCTATGAAAAATTATAGCTTTAAAAATATGTTATGAATCTAATGGCAAGATAAATTTAACCTGTATATAAATATAAGCGTATTAGATAATTTTTTTTGTAGTTCAATCTGGGGTATGAGTTTTGTTGAACAAATATGTCGTCAGCATATCAGCACAGAATTGTTTAAAGCATCACAACCAAAAAAATTTTTTTTTCCTGATTTTCAACATAATAATTAACAAAGCAATTATTTCATACAAAAACTTCCTTAATCATTCCTGCATTGTTACAAATTATTCCAATAAATCCACAATTTTTTACTGTCTTATTGGCTAAAAAGCAGTTTAACTTTGCAGATAGATATGTTAAACTTCTGAGATTTCACACTTAGTATTCAATAACTGTATAGTTATATAATTGACTCAAGATTGTTTGTGTTGTGAATGCTGTGGTCTGAAGACTACCTCGAGCAGTTTAAAGAAGTTTGTTATCATAATAGTGTTTAAAGCGATTATAGTAGATATTTTAAGATATTTTTTTTCCCTATTGTATTTTTGTGGACAAGAGTTAAAAGTAAATTATTGTACGCTTTTCATAATAAGTAGCTTACGTGAAATTGTATCATGAAGACGATATATATATATTTTTTTAATTTTGATAAGCTTGTTAATTTAATTTCAACAAAAAAGGATATCTTCTTTCTTCGTATAATAGATCTTCATGCGAAAAAATGGCGAACCGAATTTGAAACACAAGAAGAATAATTTTTTTAAAAATATTTTTAATACTTCAGTTATATCAATGAATTTTGCTCGCGTATTTGTTCCTTAACTGCCAACAATTGTTTGTTATATATTTTAAAATCTGTTTAAGACTAAATTTGTTAATATATATTAAATACTAGCCGAACCCGCCCGCTTCGCTGGACGTGAAATAAGGTAACTGCATTGAAGGCAAATAATTAAGTAATGACTGTTATATGCAAGACCCCATTAAAATTCGTATAGTAGGTGTGTAGAAGACCGCGTACAAACAGACAGACAGACAAAAAAAGAACTACTGTTTTACCATAGTAAGATAGATAGATTATTCTTACATGTTCACATCCATGCAGTATATGAAAAATCAGCATGCATAGCCCTATACCTATAACTATGTGTAGCTGCTGCCCACGACTTTTTCCGCGTGGCATTTTGTATTATCTTCCACCATTTAGAAATTAAAACATTATAACATAACAGTTGATACAGTTGTAGTAGTTTCTTATGTTCACAAATTATAATTTTTCTCGCCTCTATTTCAGTCATTGCAATAAAAATATGTTACTACCTAAATTTTGGGTAAATATGTTTCTACTTTCAAATGTAATGTCGGGAAGACACTTCATCAAATTTCTTTGTAAACCACATTAACTGTTTTCCCGTCTTGAGCTAGAATGTAAAGATTGTCTGCATTACTGACCCGCGAGCAAGCCACATACATCTGGCCGTGGGAAAAACAATCAGACCTTAAGTCTACACCAGCTGCATTAAGGCTCTGACCCTGAGACTTATTTATTGTCATCGCGAAACAAACTGCTATTGGAAACTGTGTGCGCTTGAACCCGAACGGGAAGTTATTCGGGATGATCGGTATGCGTGGTATGAAAAGAGTTTCACCTGAGCCACATACAGTAAGAATCTCAGCTTCGATTATATTTCGTTGTAGAGCAGTTACTTTAAGTCGGGTTGCATTGCACAATTTTGGGGGAGTAAGGTTCCTCAGAAGCATTATTGGAACACCGACTTTGAGAAAAATTTTGTGAACAGGAAGACCACTTGCAGTGGGATAACTCAAAAACTCAACTGGATAATTAGTGGCGTCGTCCTGATTAAGGACGCTGTTAAACGATGTGTAAACCACTTCAGCCCCATTCAATTCGTTTAAAAAATTTTCATTGATTGCAGCAGCTTGGTCAATTCTTGGAGTGAGTATGGCACGTTCACATAACCACGTATGTTAGTGATGTTGTATGTTTGACAGATCCCCGAATACCGAACGTATGAGTTCGTCTTCCGAAGATACGACTCTGCCAAGTATTTCTGGAAGCGTCACCTGACCGTGTTGCTAAGGGAGGGCACCTTCTCCAACTTTTAATAGAACACCGGAAAATTCTTTCGCATGATAATTACCACCCAGCTGTGCTCTCATGTTAGGTAATGTTTTGGTTGTATCGAATAGGAAAATAGATAATGTGTAACATTATTGGTGAATATTAAACAATGAAACCTACTTTACGTACTCGTTCCTTTCAGCTATGATTTCTTATCTTTGCTGGCATCTTAAAGAGATGGAAATCAACCCGAAAACTCACACAATAATAAAACACAAACTTGCAACTAAACACAACCTTACATATTGTAACAATTCCCAGAAAAACACGCAACCACAACAAACAAAAATCCTGATATGAATAAAGGAAATAAATTTGCAACGATTCATAGACTGATTTTCAGAGAGAGAGAGCGAGAGAGACACCTATTGAATGTCTATAAAACTAATTTTTTTTATGAGCGCAGATTTTCATGAAATAAATCATGAAATCATTCAACGATAAAAGCTGTTTATTTAACTAAGCGGACGGGTTCGCCCCAAGGAGAAAATTGACGAGGCGAGACCTCGTGGACATAGAGAAATGACACACATTCAGTATTTATGTGTCTACGAAACATGATTTTTTTCTGCAATTTAAATTGTAATATACAAAAAGGGTATTGAAAATTGAAACAAATATGGTGACACTACAAACTGTCAGGATCTTTATTTTTTCTTACTCTCTACTTAGTTCCTTACAATAGCAAAACTTAATGGCTTCTTATAATGATTATATTGTATGTCATAAAATTAAGATTTATTTTCTTTCCTTGAGCCGATTTTGATGAAATAAAGCTTATATTTCTTTCTCTGCTACGCTCAAGTTAACTAGAAAACCCCATTAAAATTCGTATAGTAGTTTTGTAGAACACCGCGTACAAACAGACAGACAGACAGACAGAAAATACTACTGTTTTATTATAGTAGAGATAAGCGTGGTTTCTCCGTGCATATTTGTATAAATCCTCCAACCACCACCGAACCACGATGGGGGTTATATGGTATCGAAGGCCTCCATTCCCCATTCATAGAGAAAGTTTCAGTTCGGGTGTCAAAACAGGGAACCGCACTACATAATGGTCTTCTTATGGGAAGTCAATGAAAAAGATGGGGATTGCGTGCCGGAATGTTCGAGCCTGGCGTAAACGTTCCTTAATGTTCTAGAAGTTTCCAGAACGTTCTAGAGTAGGTATCTAAAGTATGTATGAAGACACCGGAGGACGGAGGGGGATTAATCTCTTCCTTCGACCATGCACACACGAAAAAGTGTCCCGTTACGTTCATCAGCCATGTACGCACGAAAAAATGTCCCGTTGCAGTAGTAGGAAATAGCCGGTTCTGGGACAGGCGCAGGATCCAGGATCCGACCTTGACCTTTGACTTTGACCTTGAACCCTGAACTTTGACCTTGAACCCTGAACTTTGATCTAGACCTTGAACCGAGTCCTTGACCTTTGACCTTGACCTTTGACCTTGAACTTGACCTTGACATTTAACTTTGACCTTGACCTTGAAATTTGACCTTGAAATTTGACCCTGACATTGAGCCTTGCTACCCTCGATGTTGCCAACCTGATGACGTCATCTAATCCGTATGCTAATCCATATTCTAACCTAACCTAACCTAACCTAACCTAATCCATATGCTAATCTCTCCTAAACTAACCTAACCTAACCTAACCTAACATAATCCATATGCTAATCTATGATAACCTAACCTAACCTAACCTAGCCTAACCTAACCTAACCTAATCCATATGCTAATCTATGCTAACCTAACCTAACCTAACCTAACCCATATGCTAATCTATGCTAACCTAACCTAACCTAACCTAACCTAACCTAACCTAACCTAATCCATATGCTAATCTATGCTAACCTAATCTAACCTAACCTAGCCTTACCTTACCTAACCTAATCCATATGCTAATCTATGTTAACCTAACCTAACCTAACCTAACCCAATCCATATGCTAATCTATGCTAACCCAACCTAACCTTACCTAACCTAACCTAACCTAATCCATATGCTAATCTATGCTAACCTAGCCTAACCTAAACTAACCTAACCTAATCCATATGCTAATCTATGCTAACCTAACCTAACCTAACCTAACCTAATCCATATGCTAATCTATGCTAACCTAACCTAACCTAACCTAACCTAACCTAACCTAATCCATATGCTAATCTATGCTAACCTAACCTAACCTAACCTAACCTAATCCATATGCTAATCTATACTAACCTAACCTAACATAACCTAACCTAAACTAACCTAACCTAACCTAACCTAACCTAACCTAACCTAACCTAATCCATATGCAAATCTATGCTAACCTAACATAACCTTACCTAATCATATTACTGTTGCATGTTTCGTTATGGCAGCCATCTTGGAATCGTGTAATTATTTAGCTAGAAATTCGGGAAAAAATCCATAAAAATTAAATAAATCACTCATTAATTTACATATTGATTCGATCAGTTCCTGTTCTTGGTTCGATACTCGATCGATGCAATAATGTTTAATTTTATGTAAAAAATAATAATTTCAATGAACCCTGTTCAAAAATTCTTATGAGGCTTAAAATCCACCATCATCCTGTAAGCCATTATGTCCGCCATTTTGGAAATTCATAATTTCAATGCTAGAAATTCAGGAAAAAGTTCAAAATTCATTAAATAAATTTCGCAACCAATAAAATGAATAATTAGATCGACTTAGGTCCTTGGTACGATTCTGGATGCTGAAGAAAAAATAAATATAACAACAATTTAACATAACAGTGACAGGTTCGTAAATAAAACATCGCAAATTCTTTTACAAAATAAATTTCATTACAAAATCTATATTTTAATACAGGATCACTTGCGAAAGCCCTGCATAGGCGTGAAATGACTAATTCTTAGCTCCAATCAGTTTATACTAGACAGAGATCAACCAGAACCTTTACAGACATAGTCCTCCTCTTCTTGACAGAGTTTCTGGATACCGTTTTTAACAGTTTGCTTCACATCGTCAGAACTGTAAATTACTGCAGCCGATGTCTTGAATGCACACTTCCTCACTTCGTCTTCGAATGGAAACGGCTTTCCATATATGCAGTTTAACCACAAGTTCTATTTTGATGGACCGTTTGTTGCTACATCATCAGTAAGCTGATTGATTATGTCCTCTCTGATATCATCAAGAAAATTACAAATATCTTTTGACTCACCTAACGTATTTAGATAATAGTAATCTTTCAATTTTCCACGAAATGCAGACTGCGCCAAGTAGAACCCATCATCATTCACTTGTAATGCACCGAGCACAGTATTAGGTTTATTTTCATGTCCAGACATTGTAGCAATCGGTTGCTGCACATTGGTTTTCTTGCTTGTACGCTTACGAGTCTCCAATCTAAAGCGAGGAGTCGAAATTTCTACAGGTACTTCTTCAGTAGACACACGGACTTTACCGTTGCATTTTTTCACATGCCGTCGCAAACTATCAATACGTGTAAACCATTCATGACACTCATCACAGCAGAACTTTATGCGAGATGGATTCTTCTTGCATTTACTCCTCTCATGTCATCGTGCTACATGATAAAAAGTGAACGACATATCGCAGTAGCTGCAAGGATACCTTGCTGATGAAGACAAGCCTTTCAGACCCGATTCAGATACTGACATTGCCGCAGTTGCGCCCTCTCCAGGCATACTCTTATGGACATCAATGCATCGTTGTTGAATAGAAACCTTTACATTCTACCGAACAGCAGGACCTTTGCATGTCTTCATGTGCGTTTTCATGTTATCTTTTCTGGCAAACTGCTTATGGCATTTCTCACAAACAATCATTTTACGATAAAGGTTCTTGACACATTCTCTCTTTTCGTGTCGTCGAGCATTGCTGTTGTTTGTGAAAATCTTGTCACAGTAACAACACCGATGTCCGTTAGTTGTTAAATCACCAGCCATTGAAGTCTCCATCGAGGCTGAAACGAAGTTCGTCGTGTTTTCCTGTGAAGCCAGCACCACCGGCATTAAATTCTCTTCTGCTGGTGGTACCAGGACTGTTGAAGTCTCCTCCAGTGTTGTCAGAGGCGTTGCCGTCGGGATCTGCTCCAACATCGTCGGCGCTGACGTTAGAGTTCCTGTAGACGATGGTACAACATCCATCAAGTTCATCGTTTTAGACGGTAAAGATGCCATCGAGTTCACAAGAACAGGTAATTACGCGACTTATGCACCAGAAGAAACAAACTAGGTGATCCTTACACCGATAACATCAGTAACAAACTGAGCGACCTGCTGTATAGGACTCGCTTATATACATGCACAGGATGGAATAATACGCTAGTCAAATCAAGAACCAATTACTATAATACTCGAGTCAAAACTACTTTAAAAATAGAAGCCCACTCAACGAAAAAGGCAGCACATTTGGAAGCAAATTCGACATATGAAATGGACACGCAATGCACGCACTTGCAGATTTCATCACAAAGTTAACATTTAAATTTCATTTAAGCGAAGTAGCAAGCCAATGTCACATCATCATATTAACATCCTATTGGTCATACTATCCTCAAAATTTCACAGTATTATAAATCACACCAGTTATAGACGGACTTATGGTTTCTAACCCACAACAAATCAGTCATTTTTCTTTAATAAATTCATATTTTAAAATGCAAAATATACATGGTAAACGAAGAACCAGGTACGTAAATATTTTATATACTTTATGTACACTGTAGACGCCAAGAGCTTGAAAGTACATATGTAAGAAAGATATTTAATAAAACTCATATTAAATTGTATATTTATTCCCATTAATACACATCAAATTAAAAATAAGTAGGTTTTATTATATAAACCTCGCATTTCATAGTTCATGTTTCTTTGAGGACGTATAAATTTTCAGCATTTCGCGAACCAAGTAGAAGTTTTAGCCTGTTCTTCAATCATTTGGAATGTCTCTCGATGAACAATTGGTCTCATGTGCTACGGCTTCCATCTTCTTTACATATTTGTTATTATTAGTCTTAAAATCCACGCATCCGTGTTACTATCACAGACGCAAAGTTATCATCATCATCATCATCATCGTAGCTGTCATCAATATATTATCATGAGCTGCATCAATATCACTCATTTTATGATATCGTTTCCGCATTTCAGTTGTCAGAGATTTACCACAATCTATGATCTTGTGAGCTTCACATTATTCTCTATTGTTTTGTAGACATACTTAGTTCTATTCTCGTTTTCTTTAAAAGCCTGTGTGTCCAGTTTTATTATTTAATCCTTCAACCCATCATCCCAAACACAATTAAATCATCGTAGTATACAGAAAAAAAAATCAACAAAGTTCCTTTCATTTAATCTTAGGAACCGCATCATCCTTTCCACCTATAGTATAGTTTCTTGAGCCCAAGAGTCTTTCAATATATACAATGCAGTGTTCTTCAAGAGATGTGGTAAACTTCAAGTTATACATACAAATCCATCCTATCATTGATTTTTTGACACATTAGAAAAAAAAACCTTAAAGTTAATTTTTACATGTTTTATTAGATTATCACTTCGGCTAAAAATAATTACCACACATAGTGTGTTATTACATTTCCTTCTTCATCTGCAATGCTAAGTTCCTTGATAATAAATCCATACTGACTAGAGAAGCCTTGGAGGTTTACACATTTCGTCATGGTGGTCGAGACGAGAGTAAGCCGGTAATGTACTGTCAGGTCTTAGATAATAGACGACACAATCTACCTTTTTGCAGGATGTCTCGATTATGTCCGGAGCCTCCTCGTCACAATCACTGGTCCAGTGATGACCGAAGTTGCAGACCTCTAGTTGGAAGTAACCATCCTCGGTGACGTAGTGCACACGGCGGAATCCGGGCGTTACTTCCGCGTACTTTGCAGTTGGAATGAACAGCATTTGCTTGAATTAGTAGCAGCAGCTCTATACCCACACGACTATGTGTTGACTGCTGTGTCTAGGGTGTTGACCTCAATTTATTCCGCTAGGACCACCCTCCAGTCCAGTCACATGTACCGTTGCTTCCGTTGTTGTCCCCCGCCTTGCTGGCGGCCTCTAACATTCCAACACTGTGATCAACCATCCAAGCCCTAAGCATGCTAGCATTGTGTCTTGAGATCGGGCCTGGACATCCAAGTTACATAGAGTATAATATACTCTGAAATACATAATAAAGAGAAAATTGATATAAATAACATTATACTTTGCTAAATAGTTCCAGAAGTAATGAACGCACTGCTTGACCAGTGACCGGTGTAACTAAATATTAAATATATTTAATATTTTATTTTCCATTACCTTTCGTGGAATTTATTAACCATTCACTCTACGAAAAACAACTCAAGACAATAAACCTGACCAACGAATTAAATACACTACCGCTATGCCTTACATGAAAGTATAATTATTCGATAATCTGAATAACCTATAAATCGTTCATGTACAAAGCCACACATACAGGACAATTGTCTATGGACCATGAGACCGAGTCATGACAATATCAGACGTATAGGCTAGTCATTTCAGGACCGCAGGACCTTCTTCGTCTTTAGATAATAACAGTCATTTAGACCATCATGAAATTTTTATACATACTAAAGGACCAAGTGACCTTGAAAAATATTTTAGTAACACCAAAAGGTTTTGAACTAGTAAATATTCAGTCACTACATATTTTACTACGAGCAATCAACAAAAAGGAAGCACCATCAACGAAAAGGCAGCACAATCAAAAAAGGCAGCACATTTGGAAACACCATCAACAAAAAGGAAGCACATTTTGGAAGCACAATCAAAAAAGGCAGCACATTTTGGAAGCACCATCAAAAAAAGGAACCACATTTTGGAAGCACCATCAAAAAGGCAGCACATTTGGAAACACCATCAACAAAAAGGAAGCACATTTTGGAAGCACCATAAAAAAGGCAGCACATTTGGGAAGCACAATCAAAAAAGGCA
The DNA here is from genome assembly GCF_032445375.1 of Bacillus rossius redtenbacheri. NCBI lineage: Eukaryota > Metazoa > Arthropoda > Insecta > Phasmatodea > Bacillidae > Bacillus > Bacillus rossius. The sequence goes on along the minus strand of NC_086338.1, from coordinate 19,854,124 downwards.
GCACATTTTGAAGCACAATGAACAAAAGAAGGAAGCACATTTGGAAGCACCATCAACAAAAGAAGGAAGCACATTTTGGAAGCACCGTCAAAAAGGCAGCACATTTGGTAACACAAGTTACGAGAACTAAGTCTTAGTTAGAAATCAGAATGCAAGAAATAAAAACATTTAATTTTTACTTTTAATATTTAATTTATTTCTTAAGATTATACAAAAAGAAGTAAAATAAGCCATTATTGTATGAAGCCAGCTTTCCTCAGTTCTTCGAGTATGAAGGATATTTATTTTATGCACGAATAGTTTCCTGCACAAAGTGAGCCATGTAGAAGTCTTAGCCGGTCAACCAATAAGTTTGGATCTTTCCTCTTTCCACGATGTGTAACCAATCTCTTCTACTACCATCTCACCTGCTTGTTTATTATAATTACTTTTAATATCACAATCGCCTCAGTGATCATAATAAGCGTTATCAGAGTTATTTATTATAACACGTCGTTTCCATCGCTTCGGTCTCAGGACACCGTTACATTCTTCGATCTTGTCAGCTTTAGGTTGCCGTCGTCCGGGGTCTCGGGCTCGAGTCCTGGTGTGGCTCCTAGTGGGAAAAGGCGGTTCTTGATCTGTGTTGTCCGGGTGGGCGCCAGACTAGCTCGTTTCTAGTCGTGAATTTGGGGTCGTGGATGTATGTGCCCCTGCGTGGCCCACTAGGGCAGGCGGCGGTGTTGCGTGAGATGATTGTAAATAAGAGACGTGGAGTTGAGGTGGTGGTGTCGTACCTTTTATTCAGAGGAGCGAGTCGTACACAATACAACACTCTACAGAGGTCCCCGGGGGGTTTTTACTTGTTATTCCGTGGCGCCTTATTGTTTGTGTTCCGCGTTACGTGGCCTCGGGTGCTGTTATGTCTCAGACGTCTCACTGGGTACGTAGGTAACGTAATTTCGTAACACAAAGGCGGGACACAAAATACACTGAATTAAGGGGGCGCGTACAGTTTACATGGCACTCGTTACTCGGGTAACTTAAGTTAGTAATACAAAACACGGGATACAAAAATACACTGGATTAAGGGGGCGCGCACAAGTTACGTGGCACTCGTTACTCGGGTAACGTAAGTTAGCAGTACAAAATACGGGATACAAAAATACACTGAATTAAGGGGCGGGCGATTGGAGACGGCCAATCCCGTATGCAAATGTCTCGGCGCGGGTGTTGTGCCCACTGTGGTGAAACACGCACCGCAATTAAGTTTGTCCAAGTTCCCTTGCGGGTTTGTGGTCAGCGCCGTGCGCGTGACCTTAAACAAAGTTCTGTACATTGCGGGAGACGGCCCGTGCCGTATGCTGAAGAGCAGCCCCGTTGACCAAGTGTGGTGCGGGGTGTCCTTAAGTTGATGCGGCCGGATTAGGTCCGGGACCGAAAAAAGGGACCGGGTACTCACGGAGAGGTTAAGTAATAAAAGGGGTTTGGTTAATTAGTGGCTATAGTTACCGGACGTTACTTTCAATGTAGACAAAGGATGTTGCCTCTCCGTGGGACGTAGGTCCGCCCCGGTCCATGAGCTGCGCTGAACTGCCGAACTGGCATGGCGTCTGAGGGAGGCTCGGCCTCTCTCGCGCCAGGCGTGACCTCATTACGCTAGACTCCAAACGGGTGTGTCTGGAAGAGATTTTATTGTCGCTAAAATCCTAATTTAATGTTTTAGGAGGAATGGGTACGGTTCTTCTCTTGTCTACTCAGGTTTCCGCGGCTTTGTCTTTGATTGCTGTTCGGGTCGCCTGACTCGGGTGGGCCATGGCCAGGGGTGTGTTCCGTTAGCGGGAGCGTATACTGGCGGGTGCAGGTCGGGCTCTGGGGTGGTCGTCGGCCAGACGACGTCAAGGTGCTTCATCACAGTCTATGCTTTTGTCAACAGCCTCAGAGTCACAGTAACTAATATGAATCCTGATTCGGTGTCTGTCGCTGTATCGAAAGGACACAGGTGTAAGTTTTGCAGCAAAGAATTTATCTTGAGAAAGAATGGAAGACAACACCAGAAGAATGACTGTTAAAAATCCACTACGCAATATGATAAGTTGCGTTCGATGTAACAAGTCGTTTACGCGGAGAGAGAGCTTAAAAAGACATGACAGAACTTGTAACGTTAAGCCTGCGTACAAGCCAGAGTACAACGATGGATCTACTAGACTAAGGAATAGTGATCTGCATTACGACAATAATTTTCCTTGTCTTGAGAGAGATTATGTTCGTGGCTCTTCCGATCTCGACGAAAAACTTAAATTGAAGGTCGATGATGATTTATGGAAGAATGAAGACAATTGAAGAATCCTTAACGTGAAAAGTGAGAATACATTCCAGCCGAATTCAAGTAGATCTTTCTTACTTTGTAAAAATGATGTTGGACTCCTAAAAAGGAAACATGAAGACGATAATGGCACTTCGACATCATCGATATCGAATTCATATGGTAATCTGGGTAAAGAGGATGCCTTCTACAGTGATTGTTACAGTGACTCTGAGCCTGTTGACAAAAGCAAAGACTGTGATGAAGCACCTAAAGCTGACAAGATCGAAGAATGTAACGGTGTCCTGAGACCGAAACGATGGAAACGACGTGTTATAATAAATAAATCTGATAACGCTTATTATGATCACTGGGGCGATTGTGATATTAAAAGTATTTATAATAAAGAAGCAGATGAGATGGTAGTAGAAGAGATTGGTTACACATCGTGGAAAGTGGAAAGATCCAAACTTATTGGTTGACCGGCTAAGACTTCTACATGGCTCACTTTGTGCAGGAAACTATTTGTGCATAAAAGAAATATCCTTCATACTCGAAGAACTGAGGAAAGCTGGCTACATACAATAATGGCTTATTTTACTTCTATTTGTATAATCTTAAGAAATAAATTAAATATTAAAAGTAAAAATTAAATGTTTTTATTTCTTGCATTCTGATTTCTAACAAAGACTTAGTTCTCGTAACTTGTGTTACCAAATGTGCTGCCATTTTGATGGTGCTTCCAAAATGTGCTTCTTTATTTTGTGTATGGTGCTTCCTAATGTGCTTCCTTCTTTTGTTGATGGTGCTTCCAAATGTGCTGCCTTTTTTTATTGTGCTTCCCAAATGTGCTGCCTTTTTTATGGTGCTTCCAAAATGTGCTTCCTTTTTGTTGATGGTGTTTTCAAATGTGCTGCCTTTTTGATGGTGCTTCCAAAATGTGCTTCCTTTTTTGATGGTGCTTCCAAAATATGCTGCCTTTTTTGATTGTGCTTCCAAAATGTGCTTCCTTTTTGTTGATGGTGTTTCCAAATGTGCTGCCTTTTTTGATTGTGCTGCCTTTTCGTTGATGGTGCTTCCTTTTTGTTGATTGCTCGTAGTAAAATATGTAGTGACTGAATATTTACTAGTTCAAAACCTCTTGGTGTTACTAAAATATTTTTCAAGGTCACTTGGTCCTTTAGTATGTATAAAAATTTCATGATGGTCTAAATGACTGTTATTTTCTAAAGACGAAGAAGGTCCTGGGTCCTGAAATGACTAGCCTATACGTCTGATATTGTCATGACTCGGTCTCATGGTCCATAGACAATTGTCCTGTATGTGTGGCTTTGTACATGAACGATTTATAGGTTATTCAGATTATCGAATAATTATACTTTCATGTAAGGCATAGCGGTAGTGTATTTAATTCGTTGGTCAGGTTTATTGTCTTGAGTTGTTTTTCGTAGAGTGAATGATTAATAAATTCCACGAAAGGTAATGGAAAATAAAATATTAAATATATTTAATATTTAGTTACACCGGTCACTGGTCAAGCAGTGCGTTCATTACTTCTGGAACTATTAAGCAAAGTATAATGTTATTTATATCAATTTTCTCTTTATTATGTATTTCAGAGTATATTATACTCTATGTAACTTGGATGTCCAGGTCCGATTTCAAGACACAATGCTAGCATGCTTAGGGCTTGGATGGTTGATCACAGTGTTGGAATGTTGGAGGCCGCCAGCAAGGCGGGGGACAACAATGGAAGCAACGGTACATGTGACTGGACTGGAGGGTGGTCCTAGCGGAATAAATTGAGGTCAACACCCTAGACACAGCAGTCAACACATAGTCGTGTGGGTATAGAGCTGCTGCTACTAATTCAAGCAAATGCTGTTCATTCCAACTGCAAAGTACGCGGAAGTAACGCCCGGATTCCGCCGTGTGCACTACGTCACCGAGGATGGTTACTTCCAACTAGAGGTCTGCAACTTCGGTCATCACTGGACCAGTGATTGTGACGAGGAGGCTCCGGACATAATCGAGACATCCTGCAAAAAGGTAGATTGTGTCGTCTATTATCTAAGACCTGACAGTACATTTCCGGCTTAGTCTCGTCTCGACCACCATGACGAAATGTGTAAACCTCCAAGGCTTCTCTAGTCAGTATGGATTTATTATCAAGCAACTTAGCATTGCAGATGAAGAAGGAAATGTAATAACACACTATGTGTGGTAATTATTTTAGCCGAAGTGATAATTAAAAAAAACACGTAAAAATTAACTTTAAGTTTTTTTTTTCTTATGTGTCAACAAATTAATGATAGGATGGATTTGTATGTAGAACTAGAAGTATACCACATCTCTTGAAGAACACTGCATGGTATATATTGAAAGACTCTTGGGCTCAAGAAACTATACTATAGGTGGAAAGAATGATGCGGTTCCTAAGATTAAATGAAAGGAACATTGTTGATTTTTTTTTCTGTTTACTACGATGATTTAATTGTGTTTGGGATGATTGGTTGAAAGATTAAATAATAAAACTGAACACACAGGCTTTTAAAGAAAACGAGAATAGAACTAACCATGTCTACAAAACAATAGAGAATAATGTGAAGCTCACAAGATCATAGATTGTGGTAAATCTCTGACAACTGAAATGCGGAAACGATATCATAAAATGAGTGATATTGATGCAGCTCATGATAATATTGATGACAGCTACGATGATGATGATGATGATGATAACTTTGCATCTGTGATAGTGACACGGATGCGTGGATTTTAAGACTAATAAAAACAAATATGTAAAGAAGATGGATGCCGTAGCACATGAGACCAATTGTTCATCGAGAGACATTCCAAATGATTAAAGAACAGGCTAAAACTTCTACTTGGTTCGCGAAATGCTGAAAATTTATACGTCCTCAAAGAAACATGAACTATGAAATGCGAGGTTTATATAATAAAACCTACTTATTTTTAATTTGATGTGTATTAATGGGAATAAATATACAATTTAATATGAGTTTTATTAAATATCTTTCTTACATATGTACTTTCAAGCTCTTGGCGTCTACAGTGTACATAAAGTAAATAAAATATTTACGTACCTGGTTCTTCGTTTACCATGTATATTTTGCATTTTAAAATATGAATTTTTTAAAGAAAAATGACTGATTTGTTGTGGGTTAGAAACCATAAGTCCGTCTATAACTGGTGTGATTTATAATACTGTGAAATTTTGAGGATAGTATGACCAATAGGATGTTAATATGATGATGTGACATTGGCTTGCTACTTCGCTTGAATGAAATTTAAATGTTAACTTTGTGATGAAATCTGCAAGTGCGTGCATTGCGTGTCCATTTCATAAGTCGAATTTGCCTCCAAATGTGCTGCCTTTTTCGTTGAGTGGGCTTCTATTTTTAAAGTAGTTTTGACTCGAGTATTATAGTAATTGGTTCTTGATTTGACTAGCGTATTATTCCATCCTGTGCATGTATATAAGCGAGTCCTATACAGCAGGTCGCTCAGTTTGTTACTGACGTTATCGGTGTAAGGATCACCTAGTTTGTTTCTTCTAGTGCATAAGTCGCGTAATTACCTGTTCTTGTGAACTCGATGGCATCTTTACCGTCTAAAACGATGAACTTGATGGATGTTGTACCATCGTCTACAGGAACTCTAACGTCAGCGCCGACGATGTTGGAGCAGATCCCGACGGCAACGCCTCTGACAACACTGGAGGAGACTTCAACAGTCGTGGTACCACCAGCAGAAGAGAATTTAATGCCGGTGGTGCTGGCTTCACAGGAAAACACGACGAACTTCGTTTCAGCCTCGATGGAGACTTCAATGGCTGGTGATTCAACAACTAACGGACATCGGTGTTGTTACTGTGACAAGATTTTCACAAACAACAGCAATGCTCGACGACACGAAAAGAGAGAATGTGTCAAGAACCTTTATCGTAAAATGATTGTTTGTGAGAAATGCCATAAGCAGTTTGCCAGAAAAGATAACATGAAAACGCACATGAAGACATGCAAAGGTCCTGCTGTTCGGTAGAAAGTAAAGGTTTCTATTCAACAACGATGCATTGATGTTCATAAGAGTATGCCTGGAGATGGCGCAACTGCGGCAACGTCAGTATCTGAATCGGGTCTGAAAGGCTTGTCTTCATCAGCAAGGTATCCTTGCAGCTACTGCGATATGTCGTTCACTTTTTCTCATGTAGCACGAAGACATGAGAGGAGTAAATGCAAGAAGAATCCATCTCGCATAAAGTTCCGCTGTGATGAGTGTCATGAATGGTTTACACGTACTGATAGTTTGCGACGGCATGTGCATAAATGCAACGGTAAAGTCCGTGTGTCTACTGAAGAAGTACCTGTAGAAATTTCGACTCCTCGCTTTAGATTGGAGACTCGTAAGCGTACAAGTAAGAAAACCAATGTGCAGCAACCGATTGCTACAATGTCTGGACATGAAAATAAACCTAATACTGTGCTCGGTGCATTACAAGTGAATGATAATGGGTTCTACTTGGTGCAGTCTGCATTTCGTGGAAAATTGAAAGATTACTATTATCTAAATACGTTAGGTGAGTCAAAAGACATTTGTAATTTTCTTGATGATATCAGAGAGGACATAATCAATCAGCTTACTGATGATGTAGCAACAAACGGTCCATCAAAATAGAACTTGTGGTTGGACTGTATACATGGAAAGCCGTATCCATTCGAAGACGAAGTGAGGAAGTGTGCATTCAAGACATCGGCTGCAGTAATTTACAGTTCTGACGATGTGAAGCAAACTGTTAAAAACGGTATCCAGAAACTCTGTCAAGAAGAGGAGGACTATGTCTGTAAAGGTTCTGGTTGGTCTCTGTCTAGTATAAACAGATTGGAGCTAAGAATTAGTCATTTCACGCCTATGCAGGGCTTTCGCAAGTGATCCTGTAGTAAAATATAGATTTTGTAATAAAATTTATTTTGTAAAAGAATTTGCGATGTTTTATTTACGAACCTATCACTATTATGTTAAATTGTTGTTATATTTATTTTTTCTTCAGCATCCAGAATCGTACCAAGGACCTAAGTCGATCTAATTAATCATTTTATTGGTTGAAAAATTTATTTAATGAATTTTGAACTTTTTCCTGAATTTCTAGCATTGAAATTATGAATTTCCAAGATGACGGACATGATGGCTTATAGGATGATGGTAGTAGAGGATTTTAAGCCTCATAAGAATTTTTGAACATGGTTTATTGAAATTATTATATTTTACATAAAATTAAACATTATTGCATCGATCGAGTATCGAACCAAGGACAGGAACTGATCGAATCAATATGTAAATTAATGAGTGATTTATTTAATTAATTATGGATTTTTTCCCGAATTTCTAGCTAAATAATTACACGATTCCAAGATGGCTGCCATAACGAAAAATGCAACAGTAATATGATTAGGTTAGGTTATGTTAGGTTAGGTTAGCATAGATTTGCATATGGATTAGGTTAGGTTAGGTAAGGTTAGGTTAGGTTAGGTTAGGTTAGGTTAGTTTAGGTTAGGTTAGGTTAGGTTAGGTTAGCATAGATTAGCATATGGATTAGGTTAGTTTAGGTTAGGTTAGGTTAGGTTAGGTTAGGTTAGCATAGATTAGCATATGGATTAGGTTAGGTTAGGTTAGGTTAGCATAGATTAGCATATGGATTAGGTTAGGTTAGGTTAGGTTAGCATAGATTAGCATATGGATTAGGTTAGGTTAGGTTAGGTTAGCATAGATTAGCATATGGATTAGGTTAGGTTAGGTTAGGTTAGGTTAGGTTAGGTTAGCATAGATTAGCATATGGATTAGGTTAGGTTAGGTTAGGCTAGGTTAGCATAGATTAGCATATGGATTAGGTTAGGTTAGGTTAGGTTAGCATAGATTAGCATATGGATTAGGTTAGGTTAGTTTAGGTTAGGTTAGGTTAGCATAGATTAGCATATGGATTAGGTTAGGTTAGGTTGTGCTAGGTTAGGTTAGGTTAGGTTAGCATAGATTAGCATATGGATTAGGTTAGGTTAGGTTAGGTTCGGTTAGTTTAGCATAGATTAGCATATGGATTAGGTTAGGTTAGGTTAGGTTAGGTTAGCATATGGATTAGCATACGGATTAGATGACGTCATCAGGTTGGCAACATCGAGGGTCGCAAGGCTAAAGGTCAGGGTCGAATTTCAATGTCAGGGTCAAATTTAAGGTCAAGGTCAAAGTTAAATGTCAAGGTCAAGTTCAAGGTCAAAGGTCAAGGTCAAAGGTCAAGGACTCGGTTCAAGGTTTAGATCAAAGTTCAGGGTTCAAGGTCAAAGTCAAAGGTCAAGGTCGGATCCTGGATCCTGCGCCTGTCCCATAACCGGCTATTTCCTACTACTGCAACGGGACATTTTTTCGTGCGTACATGGCTGATGAACGTAACGGGACACTTTTTCTTGTGTGCATGGTCGAAGGAAGAGATTAATCCCCCTCCGTCCTCCGGTGTCCTCATACATACTTTATATACCTACTTTCTAGAATTTTCGAGGATGTTCTAGAATGCTCCAAAATGTTGAATTATATTCTAGAAGTTTCGAAAATGATACAGAGAATTATAGTTGGAAGTTTACGTTCATGAATGTTCTAGAATATTCCATGATGTTTTAGAATGTTCCAGCCGGTTCTCGACCATCGAAGGGATTTCCTGTTGGCATTGTATATTTTTTTTATGTCTGACAGTTTTTTTTGCCTATATCTTTTGTAAATATTTTTCGAATACATCAAATACTTTTCTTAGAATGGTACAATTTCAGCAACACTCTGAAATTGTGTGAGCGAAGCCACGGTTTATTATCTAATCATTAACAATTCACTTGGGGCAAAATAAATGTAAAATATATTATATCGTATATTGTTGTAGGGAATCAGCTGCCGGAAGCTCTTGCTGCTGTTCGGAAACGGGAAGCCTTCATTTCACAGACGAGAGAGCCACACCCGAAGTTCCCCGATGTTCATGCTCGCTTTTTTCCCGTTCTATCTGATTTTATAAACCCGTGTGGCAATACAATTTGCTGACGATTAGGATAGGTAAGCTACATTATAAATTCTTTAAAAAATTGTGGATGGTTGGTTGTATTAGGAAAGTATAGCTACATTAAAAATACTGTAAAATCATTTTATTGTTGCTTAGCAAATTACTTTATAATATGTAGCTATCCAGGTCTAGGAAACCGTTTTCATGATTTGACAGTATCTTTAAGGTAACTATCCTAACCAAATTAACCGTCCACAATGTTTTAAAGTATTCATAATGTAGATAACCTAACCTAATTGACGATTAGTTATCATGAGTTACAAAGAACCAAAAAAAAAAAAAACGAAGATGCACGATCGGGCGTTTGGCTCTCTCGTCTGTGAAATGAAGGCTTCCCGTTCGGAAACAACCCGTATATGTGTCATCACAGTCTATGGGCTGTCCCGTGGCCCGAAGGCGTCCCTGCAGTTCTCTAGACGCGCACGACTCCCTGTTTCCAGGGTTGCCGTCTGGCCCTGGCGGCAGCATTAAATATTCATCACATGCAAAGCCGCGCATCTGAATATTTAAATCAAGACTGGTTGCAAATATTCTGATGACCAGCTGAAAACTTTCTGCAGAAAAACTTCACGTTCATGCGCTGAATAATTAATCTCAGCGTAATTAAACATTCAATTAACCCTAGATCGTTCCCGGTTACTTTTTCTATCCTTTCAACTTACAACAGTTCAAGCAGTTAACAGTCAAGTATCATACACAGCTTCGGTGAATTCTGTGTTAAAACTGATTGGTTACTAGAAAGAAAATAAAGATTAAAAATCTGCAACCCGACTACGGAAAAAAAAAAACTAAAGCGTAAGAAACAAGGTAGGTGTTGTATGATATAATCGTCTTATTGAGTAAAACCAGTCATTTGATATGTTAGGCATTTCTATTTAGTTTGTTAAATTGAAGTTCTTTGTCAACTTCACACTAAAAACATTATAATTCAATTCAAATGCCGTAGTCGTGCGTTGTCAACTACAAAAAGCAAAGCATTTCAATTTGATTCATAAGCAAACATTTTAGATTTATATACAAGAATGGTATATTAAATTATAATATTAATACATCAAACTGATAAAATATTTTAATTATAAAAAATTTATCTTACTTAATAAGATTACAATAGTTATTAACACCTAACTTGTTTCTTACCTTTTGGTGTTTTTCCTGTAGTCGGGTTTCAGTTTTGAAATTTCTTTTCTCTGTAGTTGACAAAACACGACTACGGCATTTTAATTCAATTATAATGTTAATAATAATGACGTGACAGAGGATTTAAATATAACTAAAAAAATATGATTATCTAATATATCAAATGACTTGTTTTACTGAATAAGACGATGATATCAAACAGCACCTACCTTGTTTCTCAACTTTTAGTGTTTTTTTCGTAGTCGGGTTACAGTTTTTGAAACTTTTTTAATTTAAATATTTTCCGTTTGAACCTGTGTTGCGACAACAGAAAGACGAGTGATATAATAGCGTGAGTATTACATAAATAAAAATTAAAATTATAGACCAGGCCATTCATGATAAAACAATTGCACAGTATACCGAGTAGGATAAAGTATACCGCCTTCTTTATCCACGGGTACCGGCAACGATGCGAGATACAGCATAGACGTAGTTTATATGAGTATGGGTGAAATGTAAGTTTAGTAATAAAGGTGAAAGTTTGTAAGCAAATGTGAGGATGAAAGGGAGGTGTGTGAGTGTGTGTAGTGGAGATAAGATGAATGTAATCTTGATGTACATAATTTAAAAAAAAAAAATTGGTTTTCTGTAAAGTCGGTTTACGGGCGATAGGTTAACGTGACAACGTCATAACAAAACATTGATGAAATGCTTGATCCAGAAGAAAAGGAAATATCATATTCGGCCTGAGACTGAGCCGTAATAGGGTTTTGCAACCAAACCATTTATGCATTAAAAATATAATATTCTTTGAGGAATAATTATTTTTTGATTTTTCAATCTTTTGCATGATAAAATCTACCTCTGCATACTTTTATGAATAAAATTGAATCATTTTTATTGAATTATCACTATTTTGTATGGATACAAAGGAGTGAAATGAAATGTGCAATTGAGTTAGTAAATTTACTATTGTTTGCATTCGTTAATTCAAATATATTTATTACTTTTGAAATGTTGCGTGCACCATATTTATATTTACAAGTACAAAAAACATGTCGCAGCTGCCGGGTTAAGAACCGACAACCTCTATTTACTAGTTAGGTACGCAAACCACACGACCACGAGGCCATACTAAAGGAACGTAGTTTCAAATATTATATATATATATATATATATATATATATATATATATATTGATAAAAACTAGTTCACGGTAGGGGTATAATATTAACACGATTTTATAACAAATACTCATCCCAAATACACCAAACTTATTTATAATGTGTTACAATATTATTTAAAACATTGTGTAAAAGATCCCGTGAGTAATTAGAATTATTATGTGTAACTGTAAAACACCATTGTTGGTTCAAAACGTATTTGAATTTTCAACATTACTTTTAAATAACCGTACCGATTGTGCTGAAAATCGGTGGACGATCGTTAAATTACATAATATTAATGATTCAAACGACGAAAATATGATTGAAAAGTCAAATCGATGGTTGTTCCAATCGAGTGGAAGAGAGATGCCACGCATGCGTACAATGAGAAAACAGAACACATCCGTAGTGGGACATCCGTAGTGGGACACTTTTTCGTGCGTGCAGCCAGCGTTCATCGATTTGTTAGACGTTGTCACGTCAAATTTTTTTATAAGTAGTATGTAATAGGGCCTACTGGCACAGGCGTCAGGTGGTGGTGCCTGGTGCCGAGCCACCATCTTGGATTGTGACATATCGGACGCCATCTTAGACTGAAATATTCCTCAAAATTCCTAAAAAAAATTACTCAAAATTCCTCCAAAATTCCCGTTTGAGGAAAAATTTCCCGTTTTCGAGGGAAAAATTCCCATTGCGAGGGAAAAATTAGGATTTCGAAAAACCACATAAGTCGTTTTGCCTTAGAAACGACGAAATTCCTGATATAGACTTAAGCATCCATGATAACAGCCTCCGATAAGCCTCTGACGTCATCTGGGATTATAACGTCAACATTGAAATTTTCGTTACGGCCTCCATCTTGAAAATCTTTATTTATTATATTTTAATTTTAAAAAATTAAAAATTTATAACAAATTCAGTCACCGATAAGCCATTTCTAGGAATAAGGATACCATGATCGCCATCTTGGATTATGACATCACCATTGCAATTATCGTTACACCCGCCATCTTTAAAATCCGCAATTTTTATGAAAACCGGGAAAAAATATAAAAATAATTAAAAAATTAATCAACCGAATTAAATAATAAAAAACTTAAAAACCACTGTTGCACTGATCGTTACAGTCGCCATCTTGGATTACATAAATGATGCACGTTTCGTTTCGTCCAGCCATCTCGGTTGAGTACTATGCCATTCCAACACTTTTCGTTACGACCGACATATTGGATCCTATTAATGTTGCAATTATCGTTATGGTCGACATCTTGAAATTTAGACGCCATCTTGGAGATCCAAAATTTTTTTGTTAGAAAATCAGGAAAAAATTCCAAAATTCATTAAAAATTAACTTAATAGAATGCTGATTGATAATATCGATTCCCATCCTTGGTTCGAAACCGGTGAGGGCAAAAAAAGAAAAAAAACATCAGATCCTTCCTCCAATGAAGCGACATACAGACTGACCTACCACCAATATCAAGGTATATTATCGTCAGCTGGTATGGCGTCATGTCCGCCATCTTGTCTTCGTCTGCTAGAGTGTGCTGGCTACATGTTAATATAATTTTATGTTCAGCATACCTTTAACCTTACCTGTTGGCATTGAACTTTGTCATTTACCTTGAACATTGACCTTGAACTTTGACCTTGACCTTGAACTTTGTCCTCGACCATTGACCTTGACCTTGAACTTTGTCAATTGACCATTGACCTTGACCTTGAACTTTGTCAATTGACCATTGACCTTGACCTTGAACTTTGACCTTGACCTTGAACTTTGACCTTGACATTGAACTTTGACCTTGACCTTTAAATCGGACCATGACATCGATCTTTTACTTTGACCTTGACGTCCATCATGGATCCGTCATTTTATGTTCAGTAAATTCTACCAGGAGCTACCAAATGCTAGTGGTCATTGCCACCATCATGTTTTCATCTGCTGGAGGACAAAATCTTGTGTGTACTCGTCTTACCATCATGCTAGTTTTATTCTAACCTGCTACAGTGCAGTAATCATTTATTATTACTGAGGTGCCCTCCATATGGAAATTTGGCCGCCATCTTGTAATCATGTAATTATTTAGCTAGAAATGCTGGAAAAATTTTAAAAGACTCCGAAAAAATCGATTGTTTATGTACAAATTGAATCAATGGATTCCTGTCACCGGTTCGATTCTTGACCAGTGACAGTTGTAACTAATTATTAAATAAATTTTAGATTTTGTTTTTCATTACCTTTTGTGGAGTTTATAAATAATTCACTCTACGAGAAACAACTCAAGTCAATATACCGGACCATCCAATTAATACAGTGCCGAATAGCCTATTATGAAAGTATAATTTTTCAATAATCTGAATAACCTTTAAGACATTCATGTACAAATCCACACATATAGAATAATTGTCTTCAGTCCATGAGACCGAGACATGTCATTATCAGACGTATAGGCTAGTTTTCAGGACCGCATGACCTTCGTCGTTAGCTAATTATAATCGATTAATCCATCGTGACTTTTTATACATACTAAAGGACCAAGTGACCTTGAAAAATATGTTAGTAACATCAAGAGGTTTACAACTTGTAAATATTCAATCACTTAATCTTGTACTACGCGCAATCAACAAAAAGGAAGCACCGACAACGAAAAGGCAGCACCGCCAACGAAAAGGCAGAACATTTGGATGCACCGACAACAAAAAGGCAGCACCGCCAACTGTAACGCCCCTCGTGCCTCAAAATTAAATTATTTTAAATTAATTAAAAAGAGCCTTGGAAACTTCTGGGTAAGAAAAATAAGAAAAATAAAGTTATTGACCAGAGGTGGCACGAGGTGGAGAACAAGATAATTTGGATCTCCCTGACACAAGCAACTTGGGAGCTGGTGGATCTTTTAAGGGAAGAAGGTATATCATAAATAAATTAACACTACACAAGTAGCTTGGTCTATAGGTTCCCTGGTTTATTATTAAGGAATTTTGTGTTCGTATTATTCAAACCTGACAATAAAAATCTTAGTAATTAACAAAGTTAAATGGGGGCGCCCCAGGATTATTTATATTAATACATATTACACATTAACAAAAAATTATTACATAATCAAAAATTAAAAAATTGCACCAAATTTGAATGTCCCAACAATTACATATATATATATATATATATGAGTTTCCTCGATTTTACAGATTCTTGAGGATGACGTCCTTAAAGCACTGCTCGCTGGTGTCTTTGTTTTAGTTCCTTCTATTTAAGTGAAAAAAATATATATATATCTCATATCACCCGGGTCTTTCCAGGATGACCTCGGACTGCGGGCCAAACTCTTCTAACCAGGGGGGGGGGGGGATCAGCTGGAGGTCCCGAAGATCATTCGGGGGCAATTTCTCCCTCCGTAACTTCGACCCTGTCTGAAACACAGCCCAAATTCAAAACGAATTAGACCTGCGTCCAGACAGTCATACACAGTTGGCACGAAAGCCAACAACGGGAATTTGGGGAAAGAAAAAAAGGATTACTCACCAAACAGGGTGTGGAAACAGGGCTCGCGAGATGTCTCGCGCCGACATCAGGATGACGCGCACCGAGAATTCGCGGATGCGCGAAGGAAACCAGAATTTTTGGAATTAAATATAAAAGAAAAAATATTTAACTACGCATGACTTTTCTAAAAACTACCTCTGCCTGGCTACTGTACAAATGGGATCACATCCCTTAAGTAACTGACTACATCTTTTGTGCAACCGAAAATCGCCATTCCCGCGAAGAGCCTCTTAGCGCAGAGGAAGCCGAGGACACGTGGTCAGTAGCCGAGCTCAGAGAACTAAGTCCCCGAGGGCGGACGAGGCTTCTAATTAAAACAAGCGCTAAAGCCCTAGGGAGGAGGGGGGAAGGTTCGGATCTAAGCCGAAAATTTCCGAAGGAGTCCGAGGCGGGCGTTACAACAACACGACATGCGCGCTCTCTACCGGACCGAAACGAAGGCAACGAACAATCGACTTCTACAGGCCGCGAGAAGAAAGCATAGTGCCTTATGGCACCGCGACGCTGCTTTCTAGCGGCGTAAGGGGGAACTACTTGAGGCGGTGAGCTGACTTGCCACCAGGTGTCATGAGGGGTAAGCTCTGCACGCTGGCGACCACTCCCGCGGTTACTTTTTCCTCCGCTAGATGTCCGGGATGTGTCTGTCGGACCAGGGAGAAGGTTTTTGCATCAGGTCATCGTCCCGTCCGGTCACTGCTCCTAGCTTGATTTCTCAGAACTTAAGTGAGGTGGAGAGAGAGGAAGGGGGGGCAGAAATAGCCACTAAGGTGGGAACGTAGCTCCACTGGAGACTGCTTCGTGACGAGACATGCTATTCTCAGCAGCCCTCTCCAAGGTAGCAGCTTGCAGCCCAGGAGCTGCTCGATGCAGTTTTGGTCATGCAGGGAATTAAAATTACAAACCCGGGACGTGACTGCAGGCGGGAGAAATCTCAACCGGGCTGACCATGTCCACATTAGCCAGCAAAATATCAGAATGGCCCCCTGGGAAGGGGCTTCGGTCCACTGGCACAAAGTTTAAATCCGTGGCGTACACCGGCCTAACAAAAAGTAAATCAACCCCATTAACAACAAGATAAATTAAAAAAATAAAAAAAAAACATAAAATTTTAAAATTATAGAAAAAATTAAAAAAAAGGTGACGAAATGCCTAATTTCTGGCACACAACGTAAAGGCAGCTCATTTGGCAGCACCGCCAACGAAAAGGCAGCACATTTGGTAGCACGGCCATCGAAAAGGCGGCATATTTGGAAGCACCGCCAACGAAAAGGCAGCACCCTCAACGAAAAGGCAGCACATTTGTCACTGACTCCAATATTCATTGGCACGAATATTCATGGCTCCATTAATTCGCTCGCTCCAATATTCAGGGCCTCCAATATCAATTGGCTCCAATTGCTCCAAATGCTCCAACAGAATCCAAATGGCTCCATCAGTCTTTTGGCTCCAATAGTCCTTTGGCGCCTATAGTTATTGGCTACAATATTCATTAGCTCCAATATTCATTAGCTCCAATATTCATTGGCTCTAATATCAATTCGCTCCAATTGCTCCAAATGCTTTAACAGTATTTTGGCTCCTATAGTCATTGGCTCCAATAAACAATGGCTACAATATTCAATGGCTCCAATATTCATTGGCTTTAATTGCTCTAAATGCTCCAACAGGCTCCAAAAGGCACCATCAGTCTTTTGGCTCCAACAGTCTTTTGGCTCCTATAGTCATTGGCTCCAATAGTCATTGGCTCCAATAGTCATTGACTTCAATATACATTGGCTCCAATATTAATTCACTCTGATATTCATTGGCTCCAATATGCATTGGTTCCAATATTCATTGGCTCCAAAATTCATTAGCTCCAATATTCATTGGTTCCAATATTAATTGGCTCCAATATTAAAAGTCTACATCAGTCATTGACACCAACAGTCTTTTGGTTCCAAAAGTCTTTTGGCTGCAAATATATTCGGCTAGAATTCTTCGAGTCTAAGAGACTATGATGCTAAATGGCTACGAGTCTAAAATAATCTAGCTGGTTACGAGTTATACATGGCTTGCGAGGCTACAGATCTACGAAGCTTCTAGTAGACAAGTTTACGTGACTGCGAGGATACAGAACTACAAGTCTGCACGAGTACTTGACTACGAAGCTACTCGTCTAAAAGGCTTCAGTTGCCGCACCTGTCTTCGACGGAATTTTTTCTTTTGCTCCAACTGCTCAATCAGCATTATGTTATAAGATTACAAGGCTGCTTGCTTACGTAGATTCAAGTCTACGAGGCTCCTATGCATCATGACTACGAGACTACGAGCTTTGAGATTACGAGTCTATGCGATTGCGAGTCTTCAAGGTTACATACATAAACAGATTCTGATAGCTTGAAAACTTATCATTGTTGAGAAAATATAGAATTCTATTACAGCCAGAATTTTGTGTATTTTATTTTATTTTATTTTAATTTTTTTATTTTATTTTCATTTTTTTATAAATTTATATTTATTTTTAAATTTTTTTACCTTAATTTTATGATACCAAAGAAAAAATGTGTCATTTTTCTCCGTGTGCTTCTGATTATTCTTGTCAATTTTATGGTGGTTTTCTCCGTGTGCTCCTGATTATTCTTGCCAATATTATGATGGTTTTCTCTGTGTGCTCCTGATAATTCTTATAAATATTTTAATGGTTAATCTGTGTGCTTGCGATCATTCCTGCAGTTTCGGTCACTGGTCAAGGTCACACCCATCCAAGATGGCCGCTTTGACGTTGCAATCCAAGATGTCCGACCGTGAGAAATCTTAGAAGCACTAGCTGGAAGGACAAATTTCCTTCTCCTTGGAGACTATTGAAGCCATCCTTCTTATGCGATCGATATTGAGCATCCCGCATCCCACATAAAAGAAATAAATATTATTTACCTGCAAGCAACACGTGACGTCATCTGATGTTGAAAAGCGGAACTACTTGCAGCAAGTACCTTTGCATGAGATAAATTAACTTTCACCACTGAAAAGTAATATTGTATTCAGTTAGAGACATGGAGTTTCGTAGCCTCGCGGACAATTAGTCATGCAGTGTCGTAACCATGCTTTCTGGAAGCTTTGTAGTCCTAAAGCATCGCGAACACGTAACCTTGAAGACTTGCAATTGCATAGTCTCGTAACCTCATGGCTCGTAGTCTCGTAGACATGATGCATTGGAGCCTCGTAGACTTGAAGCTACGTAAGCAAGCAGCCTTGTAATCTTATAACATAATGCTGATGGAGCTATTGGAGCAAAAGAGAAAATTCCGACGAAGACAGATGCGGCAACTGGGGCCTTGTAGACGAGTAGCTTCATAGTCAAGTACTCGTGCAGACTTGTAGACCTCTATCCTCGCAGTCACGTAAACTTGTGTTCTAGAAGCTTCGTAACTCTGTAGTCTCACAGTCTCGTAAACATGAAGATTCGTAGTCACGTAATCTCGTAACCTCATGGCTCGAAGTCGCGTAGTCATGAAGTCTTGGGATCTCGTAGAATTGTAGCTACAAATCCTGGTTGCCTCGTAGACTTGAAGCTACGTAAGCAAGTAGCCATGTAATCTTATAACATAATGCTGGTGGTGCAGTTGGAGCAAAAAAAAATTCCGACGAAGACAGATGCGGCATTGGAGCCTTGTAGACGAATAGCTTCGTAGTCAAGTACTCATTCAGACTTGTAGACCTCTATCCTCACAGTCACGTAAACTCGTTTTCTAAAGACTTCGTAGCTCTGTAGCCTCGCAGTCTGGTAAACTTGAAGATTTGTAGTCACGTAAGCTCGTAACCTCATGGCTCATAGTCACATAGACATGATATCTTGGGACCTCGTAGAATTGTAGCATCGCAGTCTCGTAACCATGCGTTCTGGAAGCTTCGAAGTCCTATAGCCTCGCGATCACGTAACCTTGAAGACTCGCAATCGCATAGACTCGTAATCTCATGTCTCGTATTCTCGTAGTCATGATGCATTGCAGCCTCGAAGACTTGAAGCTACGTAAGCAAGCAGCCTTGTAATCTTATAACATAATGCTGATTGAGCAGTTGGAGTAAAAGAGAAAATTCCGTCGAAGACAGATGCTGCAACTGGAGCCTTGTAGACGAGTAGCTTCGTAGTCAAGTACTCGTGCAGAATTGTAGTTCTGTATCCTCGCAGTCACGTAAACTTGTGTACTAGAAGCTTCGTAGATCTGTAGCCTCGCAAGCCATGTTTAACTCGTAACCAGCTAGATCATTATAGGCTCGTATCTATGTGGCCTCATAGTCTCTTAGACTCAAAGAATTCTAGCCAAATATATTTGCAGCCAAAGACTTTTGGAACCAAAATACTGTTGGTGTCAATAACTGATGGAGCCAATGAATATTGCAGCCAATGAATATTGGACCAAAGAATATAGGAGCCAATGCATATTGGAGTCAATGAATATTGTAGTCAATGACTATAGGAGCCAATGACTATTGGATCCAATGACTATAGGAGCCAAAAGGCTGATGGAGCCTTTTAGAGCCTGTTGGAGCATTTGGAGCCAATTGATATTGGAGCCCATGAATATTGTAGCCAATGAATATTAAAGCCAATGAATATTGTAGGCAATGACTATGGAGCCATTGACTATAGGAGCCAAAGACTGTTGGAGTATTTGGAGCAATTGGAGCCAATTGATATTGGAGCCCATGAATATTGGAGCCAATGAATATTGGAGCCAATGAATATTGGAGCCAATGAATATTGGAGCCAATGAATATTGGAGCCAATGAATATTGGAGCCAATGAATATTGGAGCCAATGAATATTGGAGCCAATGAATATTGGAGCCAATGAATATTGGAGCCAATGAATATTGGAGCCAATGAATATTGGAGCCAATGAATATTGGAGCCAATGAATATTGGAGCCAATGAATATTGGAGCCAATGAATATCGGAGCGAATAAATATTGCAGCGAATGAATATTGGAACCAATTAATATTGGAGCCAATGAATATATGAGCATATGAATATTGAAGCCAATGGATATTGTAGTCAATGACTATTGGAGCTAATGAATATTGGAGTCAATGACTGTAGGTGCCAAAAGACTTTTGGAGCCAAAAGACTGATGGAGCATTTGGAGCAATTGGAGCCAATTGATATTGGAGCCCATGATATTGGAGCCAATGAATATTGGAGTCAATGAATATTGGAGCCAATGAATATTGTAACCAATGACTATTGGAGCCAAAAGACTAATTGAGCTTTTGGAGTCTGTTGGAGCATTTAGAGCAATTGGAGCCAATTGAGATTGGAGTCCATGAATATTGGAGCGAGCGAATTAATGGAGCCAATGAATATTGGAGCAAATTAATATTGGTGTCTGTGACAAATTTGCTGCATTTTCATTGATGGTGCTGCCTTTTCGTTGACGGTGCTTCCAAATATGCCGCCTTTTCTATGGCGGTGCTTCCAAATGTGCTGCCTTTACGTTGGAGGTGCTGCAATTTCGTTTTCGGTGCTGCAAAATGAGCTGCCTTTTCGTTGGTGGTGCTGCCTTTTCGTTGTCGGTGCTTCCAAATGTGCTGCTTTTTCGTTGGCGGTGCTGCCTTTTCGTTGTCCGTGCTTGCAACTAAGCTGCCTTTTCGTTGGTGGTGCTGCCTTTTCGTTGTCGGTGCTTTTTTTTTTTTGATTGCGCGTAGTACAAGATGTAGTGATTGAATATTTACTAGTTAAAAACCTCTTGGTGTTACTAACATATTTTTCAAGGTCTCTTGGTCCTTAAGTATGTATAAAAAATGTCACGATGGATTAATTGTTTATAATTAACTAACGATGAAGGTCATGCAGTCCTAAAATGACTAGTCTGTACGTCTGATAATGACATGACTCGGTATCATGGACTGAATACAATTATTCTATATGTGTGGATTTGTACATGAACGTCTTAAAGGGTTTTCAGATTATTGAAAAATTATACTTTCATAATAGGCTCATCGGCACTGTATTAATTCGATGGTCAGGTATATTCACTTGAGTAGTTTTTCGTATTGTAAATGATTAATATACTCTGCGATAGGTAATGGAAAACAGAATCTTAAATTTATTTAAAAATTAGTAAGAACTGTCCCTTGTCAAGAATCTAACCGTCGACAGGATTCCATCGATTCAATTTGTAAATAAACAATTGATTTTTTCGGAGACTTTTAAATTTTTTCCGCATTTCTAGCTAAATAATTACATGATTACAAGATGGCAGCCAAATTCCAAGATGGAGGGCACCTTAGTAATAATAAATGATTACTGTACTGTAGCAGGTTAGAATAAAACTAGCAAGATGGTAAGACGAGTACACACAAGATGGTGTCCTCCAGCAGATGAAAACATGATGGTGGCAATGACTACTAGCATTTGGTAGCTCCTGGTAGCATGTACTGAACATAAAATGACGGATCAATGATGGACGTCAAGGTAAAAGTCAAAGATCAATGTCATGGTATAATTTCAAGGTCATGGTCAAAGTTCAAGGTAAAGGTCAAAGGTCGAGGTCAAAGTTGAAGGTCAAGGTCAAAGGTCGAGGTCAAAGTTCATGGTTAAGTTCAAAGTCAAAGTTCAAGGTGAATGTCAAGGTCATAGTTCAAGGTCAAGGTTAAGGTCATAGTTCAAGGTCAAAGTTCAAGGACAAAGTTTTTTATCAAGGTCAAATTTCAAGGTCATTGACAAAGTACAATGCCAACAGACGAGGTTAAAGTAATGGTGAACATAAAATTATATTAACCTGTCGCCAGCACACTCTAGCAGACGAAAACAAGATGATGGTCTCCAGCGGACGAAGACAAGATGGCGGACATGACGTCATACCAGCTGACGATATATAACTTGATATTGGTGGTAGGTCAGTCTGTAGGTGGCTTCTGTGGAGGAAGGATCTGATGTTTTTTTTTTTTAATTTTTGCCCTCATCGGTTTCGAACCAAGGATGGGAATCGATATTATCAATCAGAATTCTATTAAGTTAATTTTTTTTTTAATTTTGGAATTTTTCCCGATTTTCTAACATAAAAATTTCAGATTTCCAAGATGGCGTCTAAATTTCAAAATGTCGACCATAACGATAATTGCTACATTAATATGATCCAATATGTTGGTCGTAACTTAAAATGTAAGAATGTTATATTACTCAACCGAGATGGTTGGACGAAACGAATCATGAATCATTTATATAACCCAAGATGGCGACTGTAACGATCAGTGCAACAGTGGTTTTTAAGATTTTTATTATTTAATTCGGTTGATTAATTTTTTTTATGATTTTTATATTTTCCCGATTTTCTGACATAAAAATTGCGTATTTTAAAGAATGCGGGCGTAACGATAATTGCAATGGTGACATCATAATCCAAGATGGCGATCATGGTATCCTTATTCCTAGAAATGTCTTATCGGATGCTGAATTTTTTTATAAATTTTAATTTTTTTACATTAAAATAGGATAATAAATAATGATTTACAAGATGGCGGCCGTAACGAAAATTGCAATGGTGATGTCATACTCCTAGATGACGTCAGAGGCTTATCGGAGCCTGTAGACATGGATGCTTAAGCCTATATCAGGAATTTTGTGGTTTCTAAGGCAAAACGACTATGTGGTTTTTCGAAATCCTAATTTTTCCCTCGCAACGGGAATTTTTCCCTCAAAAACGGAAATTTTTCCTCAAAAAGGAATTTTTGAGGAATTTTGAGGAATTTTTGAGTCCAAGATGGCGGCCGTGACGTCGCAATCCAAGATGGTGGCTCGGCACAAGGCACCACCGCCTGACGCCTGTGCCAGTATGCCCTATTACATACTACTTTAATACTCTACTATATTTTAAGAGATGGAATATTTATTAAAAATGATTATGCTATACTATATCTTTCGTGCGCAGTATAAAGGGCTTAAGTCAAAAAACACAACTTTTCGGGAGAGATAAAACTAACTTTAGAAAATAATGCAAAATCGCTTATTTGGTCTGTGTGTGCCATTATAAAATGATATATTGTTTTATATATCTGCTATCAATTAGACTGAAAATATCAGTAATTCATAAATATTTAGTGCTTCTTTTGAAAATTTTAATTTTTTTTTGTGACAGACTTATGCCCTTTGTATCTCACAAGATGTGACATAAGTCTTTTTAACCCTTGCAAGTTAAATGAAAACTCAGTAACAACTACTCATCTATGTCGTAAAAATATTTAAGTTATACTACTTTATTTAAATCATATTATGAAATCTAGCATAAATTTTAATAAGACATTTTACAAATCCAATGTATAAAACTCAAAATACAATACGCAATTAGTCTAATACTTAAGTAAAACCAACTATTTCACAAAAAATTATTTAAGCTCTACTACTAACTCATATTAAAAGCAGATAAGATAGTAAATTTAAAAATTTCATTTTAGAAATCCAATATATAAACCTGAAAATACAATTAAAAATACAAAAAATATAAAATAAATCAAATTTTACCCTTTCAGTAAGTCAAATTGTTCAATGTTGAAACCCAACACAAAATCTGCAACAAAATTAAGAATTATCAGAATACTAAAATGACAATAAATTTGGAAAGTAAAGGACATGATGGCAATAAAGCATAGAAACAAAAATTGCTCTAAAACATAGTTCGTCGGGATTAATTTCTATCAGATCAGGATAAATGCAAGAAGCATCAACTGATCTATTTAATTTTAAGTAAATGTCATGGAAAACAGAAGGTACAAGTGGAAGTAGGTCCAAGTCTTTTTCTTTGCTGCAGAAATTGCAACATCGTCAGTGTATCTCTTCACAAGATGTGTGGTTTCGAGATTATTCTTACCCCTTCGAAGGAAGCTTAAATCTTTGAAAGTACCTTCTTGAAGAGAATCTCTATAATGCAGCACTCCATAGTCTTTTAGATATCGCAACCACTTTATACACTGTGCCACTTGAATTGCTCGCCTTCCTTGTTTACTTTCCTGACCACTAAGGGCCCTTTTAACAAACCTGCAAAATCGAAGAACATTTCTTGCATCATTGCTTTGACAGAAAGTTGCTGCTTCTGTCCTGTAGATCTTACAAGTTGATACCAATCATGAGGGTTATTTATGGGAAAGGGAAGATTTTTCTTCTTCTTTTCGATCAGAGCTTGATCCAAATAACACTCCATGTGAGTGTGTCTTGGAATGCGAAACTTATGATTGATGGCACAGATGTGAGGAAAGTCAACCATGGCTTTTGAAAACATTGCCGACACACGTGTGTTCTTATTTTGACCCCCACATGTGTCGGAGTAAAAAGTCAAAAAGTCACCTCTTTAACATCTTTGGTTAAACAACTTAAACGGTGGTACAAGCACGATGCAATTTCATTAGCATCTCTCTCTGCAATAGCTTCGTGCCACATGCAATCATAGATTTGCCAGTTGCCGTATCATGCACGGTTAAATTATAAGTTCTTAACTGGCGTTTGTAAAATGCAAAGGACGACGAAACAAATGGCGTAGGCAAACACTGTTGCAGATCAAATGTAAAACACGTTTTGGTTGGATCAATTTTTGAGATGTCCTTGTCTGCTCTTTTTGACTCATATGCCAGATCGGTTTCTTCTTGATTTTTTTTTTAGCACGTCTTCTGCCTCAGATTTGGCAGCTTCATTTGAATTGTGCATGGCAAATAATTGCATTTGAAGGCTATCACATTTGTGACAAGTGTCTACTTTTGGCTTTTTAAATGACAACTTCATGTTAAGGAATTCATTCTCATAGAGTTGTCTAGAAACAGGCTTCTGAACCTTCTCACAGTACATGCCATGCATGATTTTAAGGTTTAATTGTGAAGGCAGATGTTGTTTGTCATTTCTCTGTCTTGTGTAGTGACTTTCATAAGCGGGGAAAGATTTTATGTGCGCTCTTAAGCTCTTCTTCAGTTTTTTTATTCGTTGTCGGCTTCTTACCGCGTTGGTCAGGTGATGTAATGCCACTGGTACTTGGTGAAATATTGCCGAGGTGCAATTGATTGTGAGTCACACTACTTATCACAGAATTGCACTGAACATCTGAACAATAACCAATATCTTGCTGATTATGAGAGAAAGAAGAAGAGCGCTGTATATTGGTAGAATTACCAAAATCAGAATTATTTTCATCCAAAATTATTTGCACAGAATTTCACTGAACATCTGAAGAATTACCAACATATTTTTGATTGTGGTATAAAGAAGAACACAGAATATTTGAAGAATGACCAAAATCTGATTGATATTCTTGCAAACTTGCTGGCACAGGACTGCACTGAACATCTGAAAATTACCAACATCTCGTTGATTGTGGTACAAGGAATAGGAGCACTGAATATTTGAAGGATTGAAAATATCTAATTGCCTCAAATTTAAACGAACTGGTACAGAGATACACTCAATATTTGAGGACTTACAAAAGTCACTTTGGTTATCATAGTAAGTAACTGTCTTAGCCCACTTATTAAGATCTAAAATATCCTTCTTGACCTTATTAGTCTTTCTCTGTATCTTGTGTAGTAAGTCTCTTTTTTTTTTTTTTGAAAACATGTCTAAAAGTAGGGTTTTATTTTTAATATTTGAAGTTAAAGAAGCAAAATTTTACAAAGTTTATTACGTAATAAGTCCTACTCACTAAATCCAAAACTAAATGGGGTGGGTTGTACTGTATAGTAATATTACTAAACCCGCAATATTAAAATTACGACTTTAACGGGTTTCAATGAATAATGTTTAATAAACGAAAAGTTCTTAAACGAAAAGCTAACAGACTTTAATCAAACCATACTGCACATGCTAACACATAACTAACTACAAATCAAAGTTTATTACTGACCAATTGTTCCATTTCTAGAGTTTATATCTTGCAAAGCCATGCCTACAATTCTCTTGCTGCGTTCTCTCATATTTAATACACCGTATAAGAGAAAAAACACAGTTAAATCTTTATAAGTACAGGACTAGCATCTTAAAATTTTACATTTCACAACACACCAACAATGTAAATAGTACTGCCACTTATAATAAACATGAAACAAATGAAAATAATGGCGCTAGTAACGAGGAGTAGGATTACCAACATTGGTTGCCGAAATGAGTGTGACCGCCGGATTTATCTTTTTCAGTTATTTAAAAATATACAGACATTAAAACTGCCAAGAAAATTATTCGTACATGCGAAAATAAGACTAAGGACCTCTATATCTCTCTAATCAAAACGGCATAGCATGACTTATACCAAATAAATCACGCTGACAAAAAATGTTATACTGGTCTAAAGAGCACATGTTGACATAACCCTTAGTACGGATTGATAAAAGGTAGTCAAAATGGCATAACATGACTTATGCCATTTAGATCACGCACACAAAAGTATTTTATAATGGTCTAAAGGTCAGATGTTGACATAAGTCCTTTTTACATATCGATAAAGGCACTCAAAATGGCATAACATGACTTATGCCATTTAGAACACATGAAACAAAAGTATTTTATAATGACCTAAAGGGCATATGTTGACATAAGACCTTTATACAGATCGCACATTTGAATTTTTGACTTAAGTCAACTAAACCAACGCTTATAACGGCCGTTATTTATAATTTTAGACTCATGCCCTTTGTACCATTGGAAAGCTTGGATTTTTCTGAGAATGACAGTATAAATATCTAAAAATTCAACTTTTTTGACTTAAGCCCTTTATACCGCGCACGAAAGATATATTAACAGAAGAATTAACATTACATAAAAAAATGAATAAAATCGGTTAAAATCGGGGTTTACAAAGTAATATCGACTCTTCCTATTGCTGAAGTCGGTTAAATCTAGCCATTGTTACTTGGGCCATAATAACGAATGGATTGACTCCTTATTTATCAAAATCGAATGAATAGTTTAGGCGCTACGCATAAACATACGTAAATAGAAAAATACATACATACATACATACATAGACTGCTAAAATAATAACCCTTCTTCTTGGCTTCGCCTTAGTCGGGTAAAAAGTTAAAGAATTATTTTAACTAGTTTTTCATTTATCTTAAATCAGATAAGTCTTTACTGAAATCAATAACAAACTATTATATAAATATAAAATATAAAATATAAAATTACTAGAGTCTCTTATTTGAATGCAATATAAATATAGAACAATAATTTTGCTTGGTAATAAACAATTTTATATACTTAAAATTTGAACTTACTTTATAAAAATTGCCACAATATTTGTGTTTGTGTGTATGGTTTAATACAAAGTTAAAAAAATTATTAATTTTTAATAATATTAACTTATTACTTATTTTATGCATTATATAACATCATTTTTGAATCCTAAACTGAAACACGTAAATGGGTTTTGTTAAAATAAGTACAAAAACAAATTATAAAAACTGCAAACAAATTATTGTTAATATAAATCACAATTCATGCAGTTTTTGGTCAATTTATTTCATATTTTAACAATGGTAGCATGGAAAATGTGATGGATCTAATGTCACTGAAACTTATGCCGATAATATAAAAAAAAATTATCGGCAAGATAGTACACGTAAAAATTGTAAAGCCTTATTTTTAACTAAGGTTCTATTGAGTATCTAAGTTCATAAAACCATACGCCCAATTCCTGCTTCTAAGGACTGTGTGGTTCACACGAAGTACGGTGGCGCTGTGGTGAGACGCAGGAAACGCATTACGGAGAACACCGGTTTGAACCCCGGTTTGGCCATCTTTATATGTTTTTCCACTGATTCGCGACACCAACACGCAGACATGTTGGGATGGCTTCCGACTGTACATTGTGGTCTAAACGTTCCTAAGGTTAGTTTAGCTGCAATGCTCAGTGCGTCCATCTCCGGTGAATATCTTATAACGACATGTTAAACAAAATAAAATATGATAAATTGATTTTCATACTAAAATATAATATAGTAAAGAAATTATTCGATGACTTTATTATACTTTTCCTTAGTTTAACATAGTAAGAATTAAATTTTGTTTTGGAATTTATTTTGTTTGTATCGATAGGCAAAAATCTGTGAGAATACCTTGAAGGGAGGGGTGCAATATAAGTTGTATTATTCCCATTTCACCGTTACAATTTCGGAAGCACAAGCAGGCTCCCGTTGAGAAGGGGGGGGGCTGCTTTTGTTTACTGGGAGGGGGGGGCACTGCAGGCCCCCCGCCCCCCCTTTCTCACTGACCCGCCTGGATCTACGTCCACTGCTTATGTCTATGTCTAAGAGACAAAACTTTTGTTTATAGTACTTGTGCTTTCAAACTGTCTGAATAAATTTTGGAGTTTTATTTGATCTTAGTTACATTTCATACAATCTACAGTGGAATAAAATAAAAGGAGATAAAAACTACTACAATCTTCCTTAATTAGGCTTGTTCATTGTGTGTAAGTCCGGGCCACATCCGGGACTACAGATCGCTTATTTCTTATTTAAAAATTTTTATTAGTTAGGTATGTTCTTGAAGAAGAACCACATAAACATTAACATTCACGTATATATAAAATGAATTTAAATTATTTGGTAGTTTTCGTTTAAAAGTAGATTTTTTCAGCTGGTGGAAACCTTATTTTATTTATTACGTGTGGAGACTAAACAGGTGCACTATTCCATCAAGCCTGTGGCCCTTATTATGTGAAGTTGGGCCCAGTATAAGCACTATATCTTTTTTTATGAGCAAGTTTCCTTTATAGTTGAATTTTTATATAAACAAATGTTGTCACACTAAACTCTGAGGAAATAGTAGTCTGTAAGAAATCCAACATTTAAATTTAAATAATAATTTTGCCTGATAAAAGAAAAACAGAATATTTATATATTTGGTTTTTATTTAACTATTTTTCATATTTTTTCTTATGTAAACTATTTGATGATTTCGCTAAAATGTTTCAAATGCATCCATGCAAAGCAGCAGTACATATAGATTACTTGTAAACACAGTTCTGGCGGCTTCTGTGTATGAGGACACATAAGGCTTAAATGGAAAAGAAACTATATATTGCAGCCCACTGTTGATTAAAATAATTCTTCTTAAGTAATCTCTCTGTAAAATTATGTAGTTAAGTTTCTTTAATATTCTCATTCTGTCTTTGCTTGTTTTTCTTTTCTTTAAAACCTGGAAGGAAGGGGACCTCCCCTTGATTCCCGTCCACACGAGCCGCCGCCGCCGATTCATCATATTGCCATCCGGGGCAACAAGCGTGGGCGAGGCCAGAAACAGAAGTTTCTACAACTCTCCAAGTGTATAGCAATTCAGGTGCACCCCACACTGGTCAAGAATCATTTGAATCGACGGCGGGGGTGCGTGTCTTGGGGGATAGGTTTGGCACACGGGCCTGTGTGACACGGGAAGCCTTCATTTCACAAACGAGAGAGCCACGCCCGAAGTTCCCCGAAGTTCATGCTCGCTTTTTTTTCCGTTCTATCTCATTGTAAAAACCAGTGTGGCATTAAATTTTGCTGTCGATTAGGATATGTTAGCTACATTATAAATACTTTAAAACATTTTGGATGGTTGGTTATATTAGGAAAGTATAGCTACATTAAAAATACTGTATAATCATTTTATGGTTGCTTAGCAAATAACTTTTTAATATTTAGCTATCAAGGGCTAGGAAACCGTTTAAATGATTTGACAGTATCTTTAATGTAGCTATCCTAACCAAATCAATAGCCCATAATGTTTTAAAGTATTTATAAATTAGCTAACCTAACCTAATTGACCAATAGTTATCATGAGTTATAACGAACAAAAAAAACAACCGAAGATGCACTATCGGTAAAGACCTGAAAAATTCGCGGGTTCATATCGTGAAATGCTACAGTTGAAATAATTATACCTCAGTGCTGCTTCTGCCATTGGTTCTTTGTTAATCTGGAGTTATGAGGACCAATTAGAGACCATCCCTCATAGAAGTGTCGAATCACAGGCTACCCATTCTAGACGATTCACAAGTCAATAGCCAATGAACGGTTGGCATTTAACCGAGTTTGTAGAGGATAGTGGAGTCTATCCTGGAGGTCATTGAACCCGCGAATTTTTCCGGCCGTTCGGCTCTCTCGTCTGTGATATAAATGCTTCCCCTGTGGCACGAGCAGCAACAGCGGTGCCATCGCTGGCTCGCGGCGCACGACGCGAGAATGCCGCGCACGTACCAGCACAGCGACACACACAGCCGGGGTGGGGGAGTGTGTGCCCGCGAGGGAGCACAAGGACTTCCCTATCGCCAGCAACACGGCGCTCGCCCGGGGCGACCACGTGTTAGTGGCCGGGGCTGGCGGCTCAATAACCACGTGACCCTCCCTCCCCACCTACCCGCCCCCCCGCGGGGACCGATCAACCCCGGCGACTTCCTCCACCGAACCTGGAGGGGATGCCTAAGATGTACATCAAGTTCTGTCCCTGACCGAACACGCCCGAATATTCACCTTCGGCCAACCTCGTGTTTATTTAAATTTCTCTGTTTATTTTAATGTAGCTATACTAACCTAACTAACCGTCCATAGTGCTTTAAAGTGTTTTAATGTAGCTAACCTAACCGATCGCTTTAAATATTTGAATTCATTTTTCCTGCTCAAAAATAAAACAAATCCCGAGGTTGGCCGAAGGTGATTATTCGGGCGTGTTCGGGCAGGGACAGAACTTGATGTACATCTTAGACTTCTCAACGTGGAGGCAGTCGTAACACGCCGTCGTTTAGCGACACCACCATCGCAACATACGTACGTTAACAGACTGGATAAGATTCCAACAGCCAGTTCTTCAAGTGATTCATGCAACCGAGAATTTTGATTTAATACAATTTCTTGGACATATGCCATTGCATTTTTACTTTTTCTGTCATGAGAATTTTTTTTTTAATTTTCTGTAACTATCTTCTTTTATACACATCAAATGCCATTTCTTGTTAATAACTCAATCTTATAAAAATTATTTTATTGTTGCATTTTACATTGCTAACAGAAATATATTTCTTTTTAAATTAATCTTTACTCGTTAGAATTCTTTTATTTTATTTCCCATGACGAACAATGCAAAACTGCAATGGCATATGTCCCAAAAATTGTATTGATGAAACCGCCAACTTACAAAAAATAATATCATTCCTCAAATGCGAGGTAAACGTAACTGACATTTGAACTCTCGTTGAGAATATAGGGAATTTTGTAATAGGCGGAGGCATGAGTATTTTACGAATTTTTTTTATAGGTGATATCACTTGAGCTATTCCGCAATGAACCTATAATTTATAACAAAAAAATGTTTTTTTAATTTGATTTATTGTAATCAGAGATGTCATTTGAGATAATAACACGCATAACTACTATACACAAGGCTAAAGGGAAAAGCAGAAAGCGGCCTATTGTGAGGATCAATGCAAGCGTTAACCTGGAGTGATAGGGGAAAACGGTGGGAAACTGCAATTAGGATTCGATTACGGGTCCTCCGGAAAGTAGTTCCTTCGTCCTGCTGTTGGTCTACTTCGCTCCCTCAGGAGCTGCAGTAGATGTGAATTTTGTGTGGGCCAGTCCTGACGCCACTCAGTCAATGTGCGGTGACGTGGTCTCAATCACTCACACCTTTCACCTGTGCCAAGTTGCCCGCTCATAGTTCACACATTCAACCAACAGTAGTCTAATCCACTTTCTTCAAATATATTGTAAACCTGTCATATTATGTTCTGAATCCGAGAAAACTAATATTTTTCTAATGGATAAAATTAAACTGGACAAATGTCCCCGTTGTAACCCCGGCCTCCAGCAAGCTCAAAAACCTTGATCGCTACCGGGGTCTACAAAAAACCTTCCACACACACCGCCACAGGGAAGCAAAGGCAAATAATAAACAAATCTTATATGTACCCCTGTCTTGTGTGTATGGGATTCGAAAAAGTTTCTATAAGCAACATATTGAAGTGGGATCGATGGGACGTCACATATAAAGCAAACAGACGTACGGAGTATGAATTTAATGCAATACTGTAACTGCGAGTGATGACGCCGTACAATAAAAATAATATACATTTAGCGCTGACATGAAAAATTAATAAATGATACAGGGAATATCATCGCAACAACACCATGCGCATGGATTTACCAAAAAAAAAAAGGATTATTATTATGAGATATTATTATAAAAGTTCAAAAAGTCTGTACGGCCATTTTCACCGAACGGTATTTTCCACATCGTTTTTGCACCAAAGTATCGAGCTATATCGAGCACGCTTCAGAAGTAGTTTAAAGTTCTTGAGGGTATTAATCACATTAGCGCCAGGCGTTAAACGCAGTCACGATCGTTGTACTTAGCATTAAGTCAAATTGCAATTTTCTTTTTCAACCTTCCGTGCAGGTGAACCATCACCAGAAAATAAATAAGGGTCTCTTGTCTTACTTTCAGAGTCGCAGCGAGTCCGCCGCTGCCGTGGCACTTGACCACCCCGGGGCACCAGCGATGTCCATCGCCTCGCGTCTCTCCAACGCGGCCCGGCCGTCGAAACCTCCACGCTCGCTCAGCGCAGGCACTCGTCCCTTGCGGTCCGTCCACACCGGCGTCACTTCGAGCAGTCTCCCTTCCTCGCGGTCTTCACACGGAGTATTCCACTCGGACATCTTCGGCTCGGCCCGAACATTACCGAAAGCGTGCAGTATAGTGTACCAACTTAACTCTCGCTAGCTCGACAGTGCAAATTCATAAAAGTTCAAGTAATTAATTTTACCAATTAAATTACCAAAAAGTAAATTAAGTAATTAAATATAACAAGAAATTGAATAAATATAAAACAATTAAATATAGTGACCAGCAAGTAATAACACACGGTCGAGGCAGTTACCAACATGGTAACACCGTATTGATAAAACTAAGTAACAAATGACTTGATGTAAGCTTATGGACATACGCCATTGCTAAGCACATGTATGCATGTAGAAGAAAACTACAAAAAACACAAATGACAAAAACAAAGTCGCACCTGTGTTTTTCGTACCATGTGCGTCTCTGCCTGAGGAAGATAGCAGATAGCAGTTCCCGAAACGTCGCTTTATCTGTTTTAGAAAACTGTTGTGTTTGTTTCGTCTTTTTGTCTCCTTTTGACTGTTGTGCTGAATTTTTTTGGGTTCAATATTTTTGTGCTGTCATCATATGTGGGGGGGTTTTCGTTCTGTTCGTCCATTTTTCTTTGTTTTTCTTTGTTTGTTTTTATTTGTTTGTTGACCATATTCCTGTTATGGTGTATTGTGTGGTGCTTATATCCTAACAACAGCAAATTTTTGCTTAATTTGTGTTTTTGTCATTTGTGTTTTTTGTAGTTTTCTTCTACAGATATATATGTGCTTAGCAATGGCGTACGTCCATAAGCTTACATCAAGTCATGCATTCCCATTACACAAATCTTACAAAGATAATAAGAAACAAATTTTTGAATGAATTTATTATATTTGTTTGTGGTCGCAAAACTCAAAAAGTAGTGGATTTATTATCTTGACATTTTGACAAAACATTGCATTTCAATACCCAAGTGTTTTTAAAGTAAAATTTTTCAAAAATAAATATTCCTGAAATTTCCCGGGAAGTCCGTCATTTTCAAAGTTAGTAGCATGAATTTAGTATATAGTGTGGTTTCGGTTGAAAAAACAAAACATATACGGGTCTGACAGTTTTTGAAAAGGAAATCTAATAGAACTTTTAAACGTTTTATTTACATTCTGATAATATTTAATTTTAAACTGTATTATCTCTGGGAAGTATAGTGAGAAAGGAGGTTAGACTCTTCACGGAATGAATATATTACTTTTTGATTGCACGCACGAAAAAAAAAATTTCTGCCGTCATTTGTCTTCGCTTGCCATATTGCGCGTTTTACAAGTTGTCTCACAAAATGCCATTGGAAGCATTAGACGAAACATCGAAAGCTTGAGAAATATCTAATCAGATTCAATTTGGTGGAGCGCTGGTGTAACTATTTAGTGACTTCATCCAAACGCTTTCAATTATACCTCGCTCAACACCCGGTGACGAATTAAATTCCTGTTTTAAATATTAAACATTTTTGTAGAGCAGTCAAATTAATGTTTTAAACGATAAGTATGAGAGTTTAGCTTCAAACCGGTCCAACAGCTAACATATTTTCAATATAATTACTCGAGGTCGGTAATGTCACTGTACCTACAAATCCAGAAACAAGAAAAATCAACTTTTCATTTATTTTTTACAATCGTGAACTTAAAAGAAGAATTTAAATTTATTTTTCAAAAGTATCGAAACAAATAATCAAACTCACGCATGGTTAAATGAAAGATCCATTCTAGAGGCCAAAAATGTCGACTTTTACGATATGAACAACATAATTCATAACCGAATCGCAGGTGAAACAGTGACATGCCAATCCATTGACTCCGTGATAAACCAAAGTGAAGTAGTGAAGATTCCAACGGAGTTTATTATTTTACTCGATGTCACCGGATTACCGTCACACATTCTGAATTTGATAATTGTGGTGCCAATTTTATTAATCCGAATCATCAATTAGCATAAATTATGCAATGACACAAGATCTGAATTTAAAAAAAATTAAAAACAGTATTTTTTAAGCAACAGTTCTAATTTTACCTCACATAGGTGAAGATTTACTACCGTCTACGAATACCTATCTTTCTGACCAACATAACGTTCAAGTTCAAATGGCTTAAATTCCCAATATGCTTTGCGTTCGCTATGACTATCAATAAACCGCACGGGCTGTCTTTGCAAGTGAGCAGTTTTTTTTTGAGGAAACGAATACTTCTCTCATGGGCAGTTACACTTCGCATGATCAATAGTCGGTAAAACATAAGATCTTTATGTTTATGCATAAAACGAATAAACAAATATGTAGTTACATCCAATGGCTTTCAAAAAAAATTGTATCATTTGAAAAAAAAAATTTATTCCTTTCCTTTCATTCCAGTATCTGCCGTAAATATTAAATATCTGGCACAAATTTATTTCTCACCTAAATTCTCTAACATAGTCTTTGTTAGACCATTGTGCCTGCAGATAAAATCTTTTCTTCTAAAGTCCCGCGACTATTTCCAAACGCTCAAATTCTATATCCAGATGTGCTTTCACCTATGCTAGAAATTCGCCTAATTTTTCTCCCCGCCTCGGGTCACGAACGCGACCAGTAACTGTGTCCGACTTCATGACAGGGACACCTTCTCTCAGCTGCATCCCACAACAGCCCAGTTCCAAGAGCCCAGCTTAGGTTGGCAGCTCCAGTCATGACCCGCTATAATGTTCCAGAGCCGTCGGGCACGTATCGGCGTCCGGCACAAGAGACTCTTCAACAGCTGGCATACCGCACCCCTCCACCAGTTACAGGAACACCACTCAGAGCAACGACCTGGGCCATGAACCTCGCCTCCTCGAGGACACCTCGCTCGCCGGCGAAAGGACTGCTCCCGCCATCTCGCGGTGTAAAATACAACTTCTTAACTTTAGCTCCGCGAACTCTAGCGGTCGTCACCTCTATTCTCCCTAGTCAATTTTTAGTCAGACAGAGCGCGTACCAGTTGGTCACATAAGGACCAGGGTTACACTAGTTCCCCCTAGCGGGACTTCCGCGTACTAACACCGAGTCGGTTCCGCCTGTTGCCCAACAGAGCACCCTTTTTTTTTCAGAGCGCGATTAACCTTCCTTATTTGGTTTTGGTAGGTGGAGCGAGCCCTCCGCGCACTAAGTCCAGCCAATCATAGGCCAGTTTCCCCACCTTATAAGCCTCCGGGCCTGTGGCCCAACTTTTAACTACCTTCAGCACTATAGATAGAGAGATTCGTCCTCCTGTCGTCACCGCGATCGCATCTCGCCCGAGCTTATCGCCCGCGACTTGTCACAAACTATCTCGCAGCGACTAAATTAAGGGATGTAATCCTTAAGTTCGGGAATGTTCCCTAACTTTTTTTTCTATTTGGCTAGACGACATTAGTTTAGACTAGTAGCTACATTCGCACCATGTCTCGCGACGTGCTACCGTGCGCACTCGTGCAGCCTCTTCCGAGCGAGTGATCCTCTTAAATCCACCCCCAGAAAGGAAAGTGGAAAATTCAACGTCTTTTGGCTATAGTTGCCTCCCCATTTAAACTTTTACCCTAACTTCTCAATTAATTTTCTCTTCTTGACCACTGGATCCCTTTTGTGGTTCCAGTGGGGTCCAAGATTTTTTTCAAAATAAACCCCAGATTCGGTCCAGAATTAATCGAAGAGATGGTGCTGGAGCGCAGGCTTTTCTCCGACTCAAGCCCATACATGAAGTCTACTACATTTACTCCTGTCCATTTGGAGTACCTCCCACTACCAGTCACCGCCAGTGAACAGTCAACGATTGAATATTGTGAAATACAACTAATTATAGTCCCGCACTGGTTGGGCTAACCAATGTTTCAACGTATTAATTAAATTTATTAATGTTATTTTTTGTGAAAATATGATTGTCAAATTTGTATAAAATATATATGTAATTGATAACTTCTAACGTCCCGGGCCCCCCACAGTTAATTCTGACAATTGTAACTTTGTAATTCATAAGAATATTAAAATAAAATATTGAACATCTTAATTAACAATAAAAAGAGTAATATTTATACAAATTTATTTTGCTATATTTATTCACTTCAAATACGATCCAATTACTAGTTCCTATTGTGAGAACTAAGGTTTTTTTTAAGTTTCTCCCTTGTTTACTTCTGAGTTACTGTTTCGCCCACTTAAAGCAGCTTCCAGAACTTTGATAACAATCTATATATATATATATAAAAATTTAGCTTCCGTATGTATTTGGCCGCAAAACTCGGAAAGTATACGATGGTTTGGATTGAAATTTTTACAGAACATTGCATCTTAAAGTTTAGGAAAATCCACCGGAAAAGTCGGAAAAAAAAGTTTCTATAACTAAATATCATGGTCACCCAACTTAGTTGTGACCACGCTCGACGATGCTGTACCATATTGTCGAAGTTCAAGCACATCAGGCTACTCGACCATTGTGCCTTGACGACTATAATTTACACAAATATGCATATATATATATATATTTCAAGAAAGAATAAAAAACTTTATTTAATTTGAAAGTATATTCTTTCGACTCTATTGATAAAAATACGTTTAAATTAAAAAATACATTTCGTACAATACATTTGAAAATTAAATAATTCTTATCTTATAGCTTATATCTTATATATTGCTATTATAATTTGTTATAATCACGTACGTTGTTATGATAATTGTTGATATATCAAACCGGTTGTCATATCAACCCTGTTGTCATAGCAAAATGTGTTTGTTGATTTTTCCAACAATAATCTTTTAACACTTTTGTTTTGTTTTCTAATAAGCCAAATATTGATTAAGCACAAAATGTGTCACTGTGACCAGTTTATGTGTATGGTATCATTTATAAATGTTTAATTAAAGAATGGAATTGGTTGGATTTCATCTGTAAAGTGAGTAAACTTATGTTTTATAAAAAAATTGTGATTTAATGAAACACTATTTTCAGAATTTTGTATTCATATAGTTTTTTTATCTTGGAAATAATTTAACTTTATTTTTTCACTGGAAATATGAATTATGTAGGCTACTATCATTAAACCTTATGGTGCCAAAGTATGAAAAATCGTGTTTTCTGTGTTGTGCGAAAATTGTCAAGGCCGAAAAATCCTCTTAAAGTATATATATTAACTAAGACACGTTTTTCGACACTTAACCACATTCTATCGTTGTGAGTTGAGCTACCCTATTATTAGCTGCTTTTTCTCATAAAATATTGCAGAAGTTTTATGTTTCTGGGCATCGCACAGCATGTGACACTGGAAATGTGTTTTTCATATTTATTTGTTTACAATAAAAACTTCACATTTTAATTAATTTAATTACATGTTTTAAAAGTATACATTTGTTTATTTTGAGTTTATTTTGGTTAATTATAAATTTTTATTCGCTTTTAAAACTTATATTTTTTTATATATTTCTTAGTAATTTTATTAATGAAACAGTCAGTATAACTTTCATAGAAGGTTTTATATAAATTGACTTAATTTTTTTTCAATACATTCTGTGTAAACAATTATGAACGGAACAATAATTACAGAACTAATATTTCATTGTATTAAGAAAAAATTTAAGATTTAAAAAATAAAATCCATGAATATTATTTTATAACAACGTCCACTCCTCATTTTGTACATAAAAATATTAATTTTAATTACAATATTAAAAATATTAACGTTAAAATGGGATAAAAATTGTATATTTTTACTTAAGAAATGCCAAAAATTTAGAGTTTATTTATTAGCGTTAAAAATTATGAATATCTAATGAATGGGAATGGGAATGGGAAAACAAGGAATGTAGTCCTTCCATTAGCTTTACAATAAAAATATTTAAGCTAAACACATTTTTATTTCTTCTATTACATTCCACAGCCATACACAGTAAAATATAAAATTAAACAATGAATTAATATTAAACTGTGCCACAGCAAAGCGTGGCCGGGTTTAGCTAGTATGTATATAAAGTTTTCTTAAACACACTAGGACAGTAAAGAACACCATAGCCACAGCAGCGCAAAGCAGGTTATTAAACTGAATTATTATGTGTTTCCTCGCTGAATCTATGTTCAATAGAATACTTTAATTTTCCTTCCTATTCTTTTCAATTCAGCCTGATACACATATGAACATGGCCGGGTTTAGCTATTGTCAAATATTGTCTCACTTTCTACAACCATCGATCTATGTTTTCTCGGCTTAGTCAATC
Organism: Bacillus rossius redtenbacheri; assembly: GCF_032445375.1. Taxonomy (NCBI): domain Eukaryota; kingdom Metazoa; phylum Arthropoda; class Insecta; order Phasmatodea; family Bacillidae; genus Bacillus; species Bacillus rossius. The sequence goes on along the minus strand of NC_086338.1, from coordinate 19,815,075 downwards.
AGACCTCAATTAATTAAAATTTCAAGTCTGCAGTTATTGCCATAGCACACGTATAACAGATCCACTTCCATAGTGGTAATGCGCTTCAGAATGTTTTTATAATATTAGTCATAATGTTACAACTTTTAAAATTTATGTACTTAATTTTATATAGCATTGTTGTTGAATTTTTATTTACTATTTAATAAATATAAAAATTTTACACATAGCAGTATATTACTGACGATAAAAAAAATAATAACTATTTTATGTCACCTTAAAAAAATATAAAACTTAAAATAAATAAATAAAACAGAATGTTTCTATTCAAGAAGTAAAATCATGGTGATATTATTTTCTTGAAGGTAACTACATATTATTTTTAAAAATGACAAAGGAGACTTGACTCCATTGATAATTAGTATTTCCTATTATTATTCTTCTGGCACTTTAAAGGAGCTTTTTTTAATACTTTGCTGAATAAGTAAATAACTGCCATGCCATTGTTATGCTAAAAAAAGTTTTAAAATAAGAAACGTGGAGTTTGAAAATTTTCAAAAATAATGGTCTTCAGGCGCAAGTCACTTAAATTTAAATTTCGGAACAAACGTTTCTAATAAGTTGTACCTGTTAATAGTATGTGTTTTCATTTTTTGATGTGCTGTGCATTAGTTTGCAATTATTTTTTTTTTGGATTAAATACAATTTCTTATATATACGACGCATTTTGATAATTCAAAATGAAAACATAAACCCACAGAGAACTAGCCCTAAATCAGCTGATATCGAACAGATATACTCATCAATGATATTTTTGTAAATGAAATAAAATTAACGATTTGTAACGAGTATTGTTTGATTAAAAACCAAATTTTTTTATAACAATGTTAAATGCAACAATTATATTAGTATTTATGAATTTTCAGCACGTTTGTGGTATTTACAGTTATAATCATTTGAATAGCATCAAAAGAGATGGTGGCAGACACATTAAAAAAAAAATTGAACTCGAAAAGTGACAGTACAATTAAAAAATTTACTTTATACTGAAAAATTCAGTTTAACGTTTTATATATCATAAAAAGTATGTTATATGGCCATATATGGTAAATATTTCTTAACACAATAAAATAAATAAATATAATATATTATTTATACCTATAATTCTGCCTTAATTAAAGACTTTAATAAGAGTGAAATAATTTATGACAAATGTTTTGCAGTATGTTTTAGTTGGAAAACTATATCTGCTAAATTTACCTAACAGTTGTAAAAAAAATGCTACTTAACTTCCTGCAATTGGTCATAAAAGGTGCTATTTTATACTATAGCAATCATCAAGCATTAGTGTTCATGCAATGAGCCATTTTTTGTGTAACATTATAGCTCTTGGTAGATATAGGGCATTTGGTAGGAATGATTACGTGATAATGGAATGTAAGTCGATAAACGGAAATGTGGGACAAAGATAGTGGACCCACGCGTAGCAACATAAACTCGTACATAGTAAATTACGTAAAAATTATCTACGATACCAAACGTATTGGTGTGTGCTAAATAAAACTTTACCCTGGAGTATATTTGGCAAAGTAAAATAGTCATAAAAAATTGGTTGTCTGTAACGTCGGTTTACGGACGATAGTTTAACGTGACAACGTCATAACAAAACATTGATAAAATGATTGATCCAGAAGAAAATGAAATATCGTATTCGGCCTGAGATTGAGTCGTAATAGGTTTTTGCAACCAAACTATTTAGCCTTTAAAAATATAACATTTTTTGAGGAAGAAATGTTTTTTTTTTATCTTTTGTATAATAAAATTTACCTCTGCATACTTTTATGAATTAAAGTTAATTATTTTTATTGAATTATCACTATTTTGTATGGTTACAAAGGAGTGAAATGAAATCTACAATTTAATTAATAAATTTACTTATATTTGCATTAATTAATTCAAACATATTTATTACTTTTGTATGGTCGCGCGCGCCGAATTTATTTTTACAAGTACAAAAATGAAAAATCGTAGTAGCCGGGATTCGATCTGTCAACCTCTGGATTGGTAGACAGCGATGCTAAACGCACAGCCAAGAGGTCATTTTGGAAATAATTGTTTCAGATGTTATATATATATATATATTTATAAAAAAATTGTGTTGTGTTGTGGAAGTTTTAATAACGTATGTAGTCCGCCATGTTTATTTCTTAAAGTGATAGGCGGGAAATTAATAACCGTACCGATTGTGCTGAATATCGGTGGACGATCGTTAAATTACATAATATTAATAATTCAAACAAAGAAAATATGATTGAAAAGTCAAATCGATTGTTGTTCCAATCGAGTGGAAGAGAGATGCCACGCATGTGTACAATGAGCATAACAGGACACATTTGTAGTGGGACATCCGTAGTGGGACAATGTGCGTTACGGGACACTTTTTCGTGCTTGCAGCCGGCGTTCATCGATTTATTAGACGTTGTCACGTCAAAAGTAATCCTAAGTTTCAATTTACAATATTTATATTACATAGTCTCCTCAGTAAGCTTAAGTTGGTTCGACAGCTTAGTGGTAGAACGCGCGCTGCTTAACCTGTAGAAATGTGATTCAAATCCCGTGAGTAAGAAAGAAATGTTTTACTTATTTCTGAAATATTTTAATGTTATACCTAATATTGAAATAAGTTAAGGTTTGTTTGTAGGAAGTATTTATATTCTGATCTCATTCGTTTTAACACAAACAAATTTACAAACATTTAATTTAATGCGTGTTTTGAAATGTTCATGTTAATATTTTTGTAATGCCATAGAAGAATATCTTATAACGTGTGCTAAATTTTCATGCAGTATCTGTTTGATGAATTTTATTAAGATGTGCAGTATTTTATTCAGATTCCTTTTCGAAAATTAAGTCCAAACCGACCTCTATTAATTTGCAACATTTAGTTTTGAAAAATAATGCAATATGGCGGCATGTTCGTAATGCTTTAGAGAACCAAAAAAATATTTAATATATTTGCCGCCATGTTAGTCTGAACACAGTTTTCCTGACCAGTAAATTATACGTAATTTTATAAGTTCCTTATAAAATTTTCTTATGACAATTCAAATTTACAAAATATTTTCCATTATAGTTGCAGTAGTATCTAAAGTTTACCTTGGCACACAAATACGCTATGTGCATCCCCGGATTTTGTGAAAGATGCACGGGTGCACACTTCCAAATCAGTGTCCGCTATCTTGAAGACTTCAGCCCGTGGCTAAGACAGCCTCTGCATGACTGCACATTGAAATTTCCACCTGTTAAATTTCCGTTGTGTAATACGCGCTCATTTCATTGCATTTCTGTTGCATTTTAAAATTTCACCCTCAACGCACCTAAAGAAGTATAGCTATAGTATACCTATGGCTCACCTCATTATATGCAGTTCTGGTCCAGGTGATAATGCCACATGTTGTGCGTCAAGGCATTCAAATGCAACGCATTCGGTACTCCTGGTGTACGCCTATCCTTGAGTAATCTTATTAAAAATAATTATTGATTTATTTTAAAAGGGGGGAAAACATTTACCATTTACCATTTCCTTTGTACATTTATCATGGTCAGCGTTATTTAAAAATAATTTTACGTTAAATTTCGTGTCAGAGTTTGTAATTTAAAGTTTATTTGCAACATGAGAACAAAGAATTTACTCGTTACCAAAGCTCGATGTTTGCACAGCAGTGGCGAGTCCAGAAAGAATCGCTCACATTATTTTTTATTTTATGTTATCGAACAAATATACATAGATTTGTACAAAATTAATACACATTTATTTTAGGAGTGTTCATTGACTTAGTGACAAACAGTTAATGATAGTTTCTAAAAATGCTGCCATTAGGAAAAGTCATAATTTACTGCGTCAGTGAAATATAATATTTTTTAGCATTACGGTATCACATCATTATCCTCTTCTTAACTGAACCATATGTAAGCTGCACAAAGTTCGTTATGTATTAAGTTAGAGAAAAGTACGTTCAGATTATACAAGATGTGACGAAAAAAGAATGTCATCCAGTCCATAAGGTAGCACCAAAAATTAGGTTATTTTAAGTCAGAGCTACCAATGAAATAATTCCCGGAATCGAATTTCTCCTGCAACCTTTCGTCGATGCGATGTCAGATACCACATGGTTGACCGGGGGAGAACCTCCCGTGCTCTTAATCCGTGTGGCCCAAGAGGGGCGGTAGTTGGGGAATGCCCACCCTGTCCCGATTTTATTGGCCACCGAGGCAGCTTGGAATTCATAAATCTTCCGCCTTATTGGATTTCTGACAGGCTATGAGGTAGTGCTTTTTACTAGGGAAAATTACCGGGGGCAACCAGAAGGGTGGGAAGGCGTTTTTCGTTGTTCCCTTTGGAAGGTGTGCTCTAGGTTTATGGTGGTGGATTGTTTTCGACTCAATTACAGAGCGTATTTTCTCCACCGTACTATTTCCGTCCGCTATCAGTATAAAAATGTTTAAATTCTTATTTAGGTGGCAAAAGTTTCTTAAGACCTATCGACACATCAGTAGTCAAAACACAAGATATCACTCATATTAACTAAATTTTATGTTGTTTTTTTTTTAATGTTTGTAATTAATATAGTTCAATTATAGTTTTTTTTTTTAAATTTAGTTATCACCCGGCATTTATCATGGTAAATTTATTACATTTGGTCAGTGTCACGATGGGTCCGTAAGTGCATGATAGTGAGAAAATCAGCTAGTGTGTACTTTATTCTTTTTGTAGGTTGTGTAAAAGTGACTACAGTGTAACATGGTAAAATTTTAGGTTTGCTGTGTGATAATGTTCCTGGTTTTTAAGGGCAGTGGTTTCCATCCAATTCATGAGATGAAGTTAGATAATAGAAACGATTGCCCATTTAATTATAATTTAATTAGATGGAAAAATAATTTCCAAAATAATAAAACGTCCCTCGCAAATGAACAATGAACTGGTAAACCGTCATTGATGTACTATCCAGCTACAAATAAGAAATTTTAATATAATATAATTTTTTTAATTTTGGAACATAGACAGGCAACCATCCAGTCGATATTTAACGAATCTCGATTGTGTCGTGGTAGAAAGACGATAATTATACATGAAGAACAGCACATGCATATGGTGTCTACATGCTGCGTTTCACGTTTTCTAAAACCTTTCCAGGATAAAAAAAAGAATGAGCTTTCAAAACAGATGTCGATGCTTTTGAATCGTGATAAAAAGGAATTTTTGTCATTTGGTAACCATTGCAGAATCTCGGATAAATCAGTATAATCCAGAGAACAAAACCATAAGCGTGGAGTACAAGAAAGCCGATCCCGGAACCCCCTAAAGGGAATGATGCAAATGCGAATGACAGAAGGGAAGGACATGACCTCAGTTGTATTTTTGGGACTGTCGTGGTGTAATTTCACGGATTATATTGCAAAGGGACAACCCACCAATGGCACATACTACAGCCACCTTATGGACAAATGGCGAGATGCTCTGACAAAGAGATGCTGCGGTATGCTCCCCGGAGGTGCTCATCTCATAGCTGACTATGCAACGGCACACTCATCACAAGTGGCCACTGGCAATAAACGGGCACACTCGTCGCAGGTGGAAAATAACAATGCACTGGCTCACTCATCACAAGTGGCAATTAACAATGCAATAGCTCACTCATCACAAGTGGCCACTGACAATACACTGTCTCACTCATCGTAAGTGACAACTGAAAATTCAATGGCTCACTCATCACAAGTGGCAACTGACAATGCATCAGATCACTCGTTACAGGTGACAACTGACAGTGCACCGACTCAATATTCGCAAGTGGCCACACACAATTCACCGGAAACTCATCATAAGTGGCAACTGACAATGCAATGGCTCACTGATAACTAGTGTCAAATGGCGATTCAGTGGCTCACATATCACAAGTGGCAAATGACAATGTGCTGACTCACTCAACACAAGGGGCAAATAGCAATTCAGCAGCTCACTCTTCACAAGTGAAAAATGACAATGCACTTGCTCACGCATCACAAGTGGCAATTGACGATGCAACGGCTCACTAATCACAAGTGGCCCTTGACAATTCACTGGCTCACTCACCACAAGTGGCAACTGGCAATGCAAATACTCACTCATCACAAGTGGCAATACACAATGAACCGGCTTACTCAGCACAAGTGGCCACTGACAATGAAACGGCTCACTCATGAGAAGTGGCATATGACAGTGCAATGGCTAACTCATCACAAATGGCAACTGACAATACACCACCACAATCATCACAAGTAGCAACTAACAATGCAATGGCTCACTCATCACAAGTGGCAACCAACAATGCACCGGTTCACTCATCATAGTAACCACTGACAATTCACCGATTCACACATCACAAGTGTCAAATGACAATACAATGGCTCACTCATCACAAGTGGCAATTGACAATGCAATGGCTCACTAATCACAAGTGGCCCTTGACAATTCACTGGCTCACTCATCACAAATGGCCACTGACAATGCACTGGCACACACATTACATCATCGAAAACAAATACGGTATTGGCTTTTGATTTGCTTGGAGACACCACATCGGCATTATCATTAAATAGAAAATAATCTAGGCCATCCACTGAATGTAGAACCGTAGCTAGACGCTGGTACTTTGGCTGCTGCAAAGATTTTAAATAAAGGTACACATTTTCGAACCTAAGGCCGTTTGGTTCATCCAGCAAACTCAGTAGAACACACGTTTTGCCGCAGTTGGACAGGCCCGCCATTATGCATGGCACGGTAGAAGGCATTAACGAGCCGTGTCGTGATCCACGCGCACTGGCTTCGTCATCTTGCGTAATGCGCACGGGCAAATACACTTATTGCTGGACGACTGGCATGGTGCTGGTGAAATTGTATTAAAGCACACAAAATTTGAACTTTCTGGTCAGTTTTTCGTAATGACTCGAAGAGGTAAGAAGAAAAAAACACATCGGTGCAGGACTTATGAACTTGCTGATAAACAATCTACCTTTCGAACTACATATTCCGGGCTACAGGTTCTGTGTTCCAGGAACGAAACTAGCCAAACGACTAGCTCGTGGTGACGTGAGCATTATTTCTCTCGACGAAAAGTGTAAGCAGCACGATATTGCCTATTCACTCAGCAAATATCTGGAATCCACACACCAAGCAGGCGAGATACTGGCACAGGAAGCCGAAGATATAAGTAAATCGTCGAACACTGGACAAGGAGAAAAATTTGCGGCGTGAGGAGTATCCAAAATCTTGGAGGTCAAAACGAAATTAGGAATGAATGCTCGTTAAGCCAGCTCCAAAAAATCAAAGACTAATTCACGAAAAACCAAACGCAAGATTGGTGCAGGCGTGAAAAAAAAAAGCCAAGACAAAAATAAAGACTCCTGACAAGAATATTATTAGAGGATTTCTTCCTTTGCTTTTGCCTGCATTAGGTGCTCTCGGTGGCCTCATCGGTGCGACGAGCGGTATAGTGCGGGCAGTCAACAATTCGAAGAATGAGTGCAAGCAGTTAAAGGAAGCACAACATCACAATGCCAGCATGGAAGCCATTGCCTTGGGCAAAAAAAAAACGCATCAGGACTCTACTAGAAACCTCACAAATTAGGACGAGGCATGAGAACGAAACAAGTGAAAAAATCCCAAGTTCTTTGCTGAAAAGTCCGCTCACCAATATAGATTTAATTCAGTATGCCCGAAAGCTGAATTTACCAAATTTCCGAGCCGTGTTTATGTGAGACACTTTACCTAGCAAAACCAAAGACTCGTGAGCGCGCCCTTATATATTTAGACATGCCTACAGGTCGTGGCACAAACTGCGTGGCATATATAAAATCTGGAAAAAAATGGGTCGAGTACTACGACAGTTTTGGTCATTTACGACCTCCACCAGAACTTAGACGGTACCTGGGCCGGACCACTACATTGTTCTACAATTACGAAACCGTACAGTCGCCTAACCAAACAAACTGCAGTCATGTGTGCCTTCACGTTTTAAATTTAAAAAATAAATTTATAACAAAATATGTTTTGCCTATAAAATAACTGTACAGATATGAAAATTAATGAGTCATGTCGATAACACTTACATGCACAGGTCACGCATAAGAGCTACGTCCGGTCCATTTCCCGCCCTTGGATTTAAACCGTGAATGGTGTATCGGACTCGTAGATTTTCAAACCTGTAATGCCATACAAAATAAAGACAAAGAAAACTGCAAGATATGCTTCCTGAAAAGTGATGGGACTACTCATGAAATATATTTACCTGTTGGCTCTTACGAAATTGACAATATTAAAATTACATCAGGGATATATTACCACAGGATGTAGACTTTCAACTGCGTGGAAATCCAAACACTCAAAAAAGCTTTCTAACATGCGGTGAAAATATCGACATTACGAAACCTGGGACCATAGGTAAGATGCTCGGATTCGAACCAAATGTGTATGATAAAATAAGTACTTACGAATATATACGTGTGCATTAAACATATTGCCTGTGAATTTCATAAGAATAAATTGTAATTTGGTAAGTGTAACTTATCTCAATGGAAGACTAAACAACATGATGCATGAGTTTTCGCTAATGGTCCCACCAGGATATAAACTGGTCGATGTACCTCAAAGTATCATTTACGTACTTGTCGTGAAGTGCTCACATAAATTCGTCGTTAGAATCGTTTGACCAGAGAGGGCGCTTGGTGAATTTTCTAAATGATTATTTACATAACGTTTACACTTGAAGCGATGGGCATATAGCTTTGTGACACCGAACAGTTATAAATTAAATTGCTTTGGCGTGCAAAAGAACAGATCTCTTCTAGATGTCAGTGCACTAACACCTAATAGCATAAAGTTTCTTCTCAGAATTGGATAAGTGCCGAATAAATATGAAAGAGGATATCCTCAATGTAGAAGACCGGGTAGTTTTTAATGACAGCAATATGAAAATGTAACTGCACGAGTACAGCCTTTTCTGCTCGGACCATACACACTATCTTAAGAAGTACGCATTGATGTTCAGCAATAGGATATCTGTACTTTAATTTCGCAGTCATTTCTACATATAAGAGGCATGCTGAAAAAAAAATAAATGGCATGTATCTCACGACGACAATATAGTGCAATGCTTTTCTTAACCTAATCAAGGACATTACATATGTACCAATGTCGTCAAGGTAGACCAGACGAAAAATGTAGGTATAACATCTGCAATGAATAATTACCTTTTGCTAATGCAAAACCAACTGTCTGCTGTAAAGATGGCTGGTTGGGCTCTCGAGGATGAATATAAGCTTCCTGTTTATGCCGAAGTAAATATCGAAGTTTTTATACCTGTGTCCATAATTTTTTGTATTCGCCGAGGGCTATAAGCATATAATCATTAATTTGAAACAAGAGCTCATACTGATTCTAGCCAACACGCACATTAATGCAATTGTTGCTGCTGCAGAAAACCTACAGGATGTCTCGCTAACACAACAGTCTATCGAATGGATTCTGCCTCAAATCCAAGTGAGCACGGTTGAATGAGTCAAAATGTTGAAGAACATAGAAAATGGCCAGTACATTGGTTTACCATTCCGATCCTGGAGCCTGGAAACTTATCCTGGCTTGCCTCATAGTCAGTGTATCAATTGGATAGTAAAGTCCAGCTTCGCTACGGATAAACCAAGATACATCATCGTCGGGCTTCAGACTGGAAGACACCTCAATGCAGAAGTGAGCCGCTCCGTATTCGATAACTTTCAAATAAGTAATGTAAAAATATTTGGAAACAGTGAAAGCTACCCGTACATCGACATGAACATGGAGTTTTTAAAACGGAAGATTCCTTCTGCATATCAAATTTCAGCAAAGAATACTATGGTTGAGGACCGTCACCGATACTGAGTCCCAACAGTTTCAAGAACAATACTCCGTTAATGGTGTTTTAAGTTTCCAAACAGGATGATTGAATTATTTCAAACATCATAAACTGTAGGATCGAGATATCGACGAGGGTAAATATTCCACCAAACACCTATGCTTTTCGTCTAATCCTTTAGGATCGGATTGCATTGTATAATGCCCGAGACAAGCTTGTGAGAATTCTGACATAAATATCGGAGAGTTTGCGAGATTATTTACGTTACGACCGAGCACTGCTAGCGACAAGATGTATTGCAACCTGCAAGGTTTCCAGAGCCAACACGTATTTGTGCTCAAGGAGATTGGTGTCACCTACGAAGACGACAGGAAGACTCGAATCCGTACCTTCCGACCTCGGTATCCTGGGAAATTATTGTACAAAAAATGCAAATGCTCAAACGAATGCCTATGCAAAAATTTCCATGGTCTGGAGTGGGAAGAAGTTAAAATTTAATACCACCAAGTGAAAAATGCTATTGAAGATTTATTATTTCAATACGAAATAATTTACTTTGCTGGACCTGAGCAGAAGAAATGGCTGAGCAAGTTGTGTGAAGCAGCATTTAAAATTGTAGATCTACATGCAGAATATAGCTGTCCTTCTCTGCGCAAGCTTTCTGCAATGTTCGATGCACAGCAATATTTCGATCAAATATGTGCCTGTACTAACTCAAAGCTAATGTAAAAATGGCACTTGCAGTGTGAGTAAGAGCCTGCATATAAAAAGGACGTGAAACCGTTCGTAACTTCAATATTCGTCCGATCTGCAAGTTTCCGGTTTATCCTGCTAAGTACGTGAGCATAAGACCTAGCTTCAGTAGTGTCGAGTACAGCTACTGCGATGCCGGGTATCTGCTCACATATACGTAAACCTGTGATGGAGGCACTCAGCAATGGCGGTTTGCGCACTTTCCTGTGTCCTACGAACTGACTCAGCAGCTATTAGATTGTTGCGTACCTGGAAACTGTGCCGTCTATCACATAAGACCACACACAATCCTTCTTGCTAGCATCGTCGAGGCAGTTGGAACCGGAGTTGTCGAACCAGTTGGTACCGGAGTCGACGAGAAAGTTCGTGCAGCATTAAAGACTTTGCTTACGAAAATGCTTAATGCCTTAAATGTATTTGTGTAATTTTTTCGAAATAAATATGTAAAACTTGAACGTGTGAGTTTTATCTCTAAAATTTTAAGATGTCTGAATATGATACTAATAAAAAACTAATATTTTTTAAATAAAGTCTATATTTTGACTCATTTATTATACCAGTTAGCCTCTGTAATATAAGTGAGGTTCAGACGACAGGACACTTAGTCCACCTCTGGCAATGGTGCATTACAGATCGGCTCTCTTATGTAAAATACATAAGATTTAGTAACTGTTCCATTGTCGACATTAGTGGACAATCTACCTTAACTCTTTGAAGGGCGATGGTTAGTTAACTAACCACAAAAATTATGTTCACACAGGGGTGGTGGTTAGTTCTGCTGACCACATTTTCTTTTCATCGTGCGCGTCAGGGGCATCAGCTATCCATACTAACCACATGTCTTTGTTAGACTGTGACCCGCTAGATGGCAGGACATTTACCGTCCAGTGTTCGGGCAGCATGTTAACATTTCTAGTGGTTGTTTATTACATAGTGGTCACGTTTTTATTTACTGCTTGGCATTTTTGAGTGTTTGTGTAGTAATTTTAATATTTTGAGCGAGTTTTCGTTTTGTTATTGTAAGTATCCATTCTGAGAATATGTAGAAATATTTTTGTGTATTTAGACATTTTTCTCTTGCTGCCACATACCCATTTCCACGTGGTCAGTTGTGCTAACCACCACCCCTGAACAACATTTGTGTTATGGCTTGGCAAAAAGGTTTGTCTGCTGAAGAAGCATATCGTTTACTCAATGAAATACCTTCCGACAGCGACAGCGAGGTGAATTCTGACGATAGTGAAAGTGATGATGATTTTAATAATGACTCTGCGAATGTAAAGCACACTTTACACGATATATCAAGTAGCAGTGACGAAAGTGATGTGGAAACAGTTTCTAATTCAATTTCTTGTGCAACTCAATCGCCTGTAACACATACTTGGAGTCTAAATAAAAGTGTGCCCCAAGTTCCAGCCTTTACTTTAGAAAGTGGTGTAGTTCAAAGACTAAAACGCAAAAATAACCTCAATCCTCTAGACTTGTTCCTTGAGTATTTTGATGAAACACTGATAAATCATATAGTATTTCAAACAAATCTGTATGCTACGCAGAAAGGTAAACCGTTTGTTCCTACGGATGCAGGTGAAATCAAAACATTCAATGGAATCAATCTTTACATGGGCATCACTGTGAAACCAAGTTACAGAGATTATTGGAGCCAAGAACCAGACCTAGGTGATACCTACGTGTCAAACCTTATGCCTGTGAAAAGATTTAGTTTCTTACTGAGTCACTTACACCTGAATGACAATACTCTAACTCCTGACCGAACCAGTCCAAACCATGACAAACTGTATAAACTTCGTCCATTGCTCGATCATCTTCAGGCAAAGTTCTTGGATTGTTACAAACCACACCAAAAACTGGCAATAGACGAGTCAATGGTGAAATTCAAAGGAAGGTCGACCCTCAAACAATACATGAGGGACAAACCCATAAAAAGAGGGTATAAAGTGTGGATGCTTTGTGATGAATCATCGTACAACTTAAAATTTGATATCTATACTGGAAAGAAACAAAATTCACCAGAAGTAGGGTTGGGCTCACGAGTAGTTCAGACTTTGACAGAAGGTCTGGAAGGCAAAAATCATATAATTTATATGGACAATTATTTTACATCATACCCTCTCTTCAGCAGTTTGAAGTCAGAAAGGCAAATATATGCCTGTGGGACTGTAAATCCTAGAAGAAAATACTTGCCGAAATTAAAAGACGAAAAGCAGCTTCAAAGAGGAGAATTTGATTTTAGGGTGAGTGATGATGGTGTAGCTGTGTATAGATGGAAAGATAACAGGGCAGTAAATACGATTACAACTTGCCATGACCCAACAGAAGTCTCTTCTGTAAATCGCAAAGGAAAGGACGGGACATTACTCCAATCAATTGCCCTCTCGTGCTGAAAGACTATAACAGAAACATGAATTATGTTGACAATTTTGACAGACTGAAAGCAGACTATGCTACAAACAGGAAAAGCAAGAAATGGTGGATGCGTCTGTTTTTTTCATTTTATAGATTGTTGCATCACAAATGCCTTTGTCTTGCACAAAGAACTTCAAATCAATAAACTGACCAATAAAGACTTTCGAAGGAGTGTATACAAAGGTCTCCTTGCTCCAAGAATAGTGTCTGTCAGTACAGCAGCTTCTTCCACTGCAAGGAAAGGGACCTCTCCTATAGCAGCCAGCTCACACAAACCATTTGTAGATGAAAGTATCCGCAAAGAAAGCAGCAAGCATCAGCCTGTACATTCAACGTCTCGAAGATGTGCTGTTTGTAGCACAAGAAAAAGCCCAGTGCGCACAGTGTGGATGTGCACAGTATGTAAAGTGCCACTGTGTTTGAAAGCAGAAAAGGAATGTTTCAAAAACTATCATATGTGAATGAAATTTCAATCCCTGGTATTCTGTTAGAGACAGGAACAATTTTTCTTTGATTTTTAAACTATTGTTATATTTTGCTTATGCATTGTTTCCGATATTGTTTGTTTTTGCATTGTTTGGTTTTGTATTGTTATTGTGGCTCTCTCTGGAAAAAGTTAATATTTTTAAATAGCAACATTTATTCAACTTCCTCACTGTAAAAAAAATGTTAGTAAACTATTATATCTGTTATATGTTATAATTATTACATATATTATAATATATGATATATCTATTATAAATTATATCTGAGTGCAATTACAATGTTAGCATACATCCTGCTAAGTAAGAGAACAATTGTTTTTAATTGATTGTTATTGACATTGTTTTTTGCATTGTTACTGTCATTGTTTACTTTATGGCGCAAAACGTATATTTTTAATTTTTTTGCTAAGATATTTTGCTGGAAAAAGAGGGATTTTTTGTGTGATTTTACAATAAATTTTTAAAAACTTATTACATATATTCAATGTTAACATTTTTGTTTCTGATTCACACTTAAGTGGGGTGGTGGTTAGTAAAAAGACCACATTTTAATCCCCCTTCCCGTCACTGTTATTTGTAAAATTTAAGAATGTGACCTGAAGTGTAGTTGTATTTCAACAATATAATTTCATTGTAAGTCCCCAAAATAATATTTTTTTAAATATTTGTTTCTGCCCCTGAAGGGTAATTTTTTAAAAAAATGCAATGCCCCTCAAAGAGATAAACATCGGGCACCCTGAGGGCACCGAAGATGAATGCTGCTACGTCGACGACATCGGAGAGCTCAATGGCATCTGTTCCGGCAGCCGCGGAGATCACATCATCGGTACCCTCAACTGCAGATATTCCGATACAATCTCTGATACTGATATTCATTTGTGCTATTCCATCGGTTGAATTTTTGCCAGCAACATTGCAGACTCAAATAACTGCAAACTTTCATCGCACTAGTGTTAATACTTTGGTATGTTATTCTCCACCACTTCGATTGCGCACAGACATGAAAGGAGAATATGTTCAAATAATGAACAAAGAACACTGGTTCAATGCAATAAGTGTAATAAACAATTTGCACGACATGATAACTTGCAGAGACTTTCTTATAACCTGCAGTAGGTCTCTGACATTCTCTGAAAAGGCATATTAATGCGTTAAGTTATTTTTTCACATTGTAACAGCCTGCGGAGTCACAAGAAGACATGCATAGAAATACAAACAAGTGCTAGTATATTTCCATACCATCAGGCCTCATCATTTATTGCTTTACCTGAGTCGATAGTCAACAAAAGAGCAGTACCGTAGTCAATGGCCTAAACTTGAACGATTAGTTTTGTTTTAAATGTAGTATTTTGGCACGATTTGTCCAGGGAAGTCATCAAAACCGTGTTTATAAGAGGTATTATGCTTTGGAGAAAAAGTTAGACTTTGATGGTCTCTACTATCCACCGCCATTAAATCAGATAAATATTTTAGAGAAAAATAACCCTGAATTTTCAGTAATGTGTATGCACTAAATGAGGAGGAAAGAGTGTTTCCGATTCGTGTAACTAAACAAGAAAGACAAAATCTTTTCGATTTGTTGCTTGTGACAAATGAAAGCAATGCTGCACACTTATGTTACATCGAAAACTTCTCCCGACTTGTCAGACCTCAAGTTACAAAATATTAGCGCAAGATTTATGTGTGTAAGACATGCTTTAAGTATTTTGCTAATCATCCTCGAAAATATGGTCTAACAGCTTTACAGTACCTTGAACGACACACAATTAAATGTGAAAATAAATATTTATTAGAATTTGTTTAGGTAAATTACTTTTTAAATAATTTGTTTGCTTTTTTGTGCTTGTAGTGTAGGATTTATGAAATAAATTTTATGTTTGTAAAATAACTTTTGGTGTTTTATTCCTGGAACCTTTTACTTTTGTGATATATATAATTATTTTTTTTGCATTGACCAAGTATTGAACCAAGTATAGATTCACTCAGTAAATTAATGAGTGAGTTTTTCGATGAATATTGAAATTTTTCCCGAATTTATAGCTAATGAATTACAAATTTCCAAGATGGAGGACATACATGCTTACTGGAGGCTGGTATATGATGGATATAAGCCACTTTTAGGATGTTGAACATGATTTATTGATATTTCTTACATAAAATTTAAATATTTGCATTTGTAGTAATCATCGGTAGTAATAAATGAATACTTCACTCTAGTAAAATAATATTAAACTAATTTTATGGTAGCGCACTCCAGTAGACGAAAACAAGATGGCGGCCTCCAGCAGATGAAAACAAGCTGGTGATATAACATATACCCTGGCATTAGTGGTTGAGAGGTCAGTCTGCCTGCGGCTTCCGTGGAGAAAGGATCGGTCGCCATTTAATTTATTTTTGTTCTCACCGGTTTCGAACCAAGGTCTCAATGACGCAAGAGAGTTTTTAAATTAATATTTTATTCAAATTTGAATAATTAATTTTTTTGTAAATTTTAAACATTTTTCAAGATAGCGGTCATAACCATAATAGCAACAATGACATCATAATTCTGAATGGCAAACAGTTATAGAAAACAAAATGGAGGAATTCAAAAATGGTGGAAATTTCGAGAAAACACAATGGCGAATCCAATATGGCCACCAAGGTCAATGGCCAAGTTCAAGGACATTCATGATGGCGGCTCAATCCAAGATGGTAGACGTCACCACAGCACCATAGCCTGAATCCTGTCCCCGGACCGTCTATCCCACATTTCTCATGTGTCTTTGAGATGTTTCAGCATCCGCCTTATTCATCTGATATCCCTCTAAGTGATTTTATTTTTGTACAGAAATAGAAAAATTCATCGCAGTTTTGCCGATTTGACAACTCAGATGATATTATTTCATGAATCGGAAGAATACTTGTACATAACGGTATTCATAGGTTAAAAAACTTTCGGTTAAAAATATACTATACCCTCTCGTGTTATACCTGAAAATTTCCTATAGATTTTATTCTAATGCATTCTAAGTATATGGGCTTAATTATATCTGTCAGTATAAAAGATTCATACCAATAATGAGTTTAAAATGCATGAAGGTACTAGGTTCGGTATCAAATATAACATGTTAACGTTACCAGCAAACTACTGATCGACTAGAGATTTAAAACAGGAAGATAATTGATTGCGATGCGCTCTAAATCCCTTATTTTTAATGTTAGGGTTAATTAAATTATACTCTTCGCAAAATAGTGCACATTAAAGCTATTGCATCAAATTTGTATTTATAATAAAAACATTAAATTGTGTTCACGAGAAATTATTGTCTTGTTTATAAGAATAAATTTTTTCAGGCAGACTGGTTTTAAGATTCACTTTCATCTTTAAAATGCTCGTGATTTTGATCACCCTTTGCTGTAGTGGAAGTAATCTATAAAAAATAATATTTTTGTCAATTATATTTCAGGTTTGGCTCAAATCAATAAAATTTATGTCAATATATCTTTCACTACACTACATAAGTAAATTTAAATTGGCAAGAAATATTTTTGTATTATGATTTTATTAATATATATAATATGAAATATATATTAAACAATATTTATAATATATTAAATTAAATAATATTTTATCAATTATATGTACTATATAATTATATTTTATATATAATGTGTATTATATTATAAAGAATCCTTACTAATATTATAAATGCAAAAGTAACTCTGTCTGTCTGTCTGTCTGTTTGTTACCTTTTCCCGGCTGAATGGCTGAACGGATCGTAATGAAATTTGGCAAGGAGATAGATTATATCCTGGGGATGGACATAGGCTATCTTTTGTCTAAAAAAAAAATTTAAACGGGTTAAAAAATATATCTTAATTTTATGTAAAGTGTGTCATAGATATACAAACTGTTAGTGTCATTCCTCTATGTCTGCCGAGCAATAGCTTTCAAGCCATTACGTTACGTTTTGCTATTGTAAGGAACTAAGTAGAGAGTAAGAAAAAAATCAATATCTTGACAGTTTGTAGTGTCGCCATATTTGTTTCAATTTTCAATACCGTTTTTGTATATTACAATTTAAATTATTTTTTTTACAGTACCTACTTATAACTTATTTGCAAGGAGTTTGGTTTAGTGTTGATAATTTATCTGCTGAGCGTCAAGAGTCTTAGGGCTACTGAGACCGAAGACCAGAAATATTTATCAATTATGTAATATATTGTTGAAAAATTTGAATTATACTATTTCAGGTAGGTCGATTTTTTTTATTAATTAGAATAGTTACGTGTAATTGCCATCTTCCTTTATTTCATATTAAACATTATGTTTGGTTGAGAGTGAGATAATTTTATTTATGTATGTTTTAATTTCATTTATTTTCTTATATATATATATATATATATATATATATATATATATATATTCTTACCTACCTACTTCAATTAAATTTCAGGTGGATGTTAACATTGTCATTCCAGTTGAATAAATTTTTTTGACAAATTAGTTGTTATTTATACTTTTTGTTTCATTTTGGACTATGTTTTATTTTACTTAATTCAAAGATTTGTGGTGTGTACAGGGAGTGATATCTCTATTAATTTCTATACTCCTTTGGATAAGCGGAAAATAACCACCACAGTTTTACATATCAACAAATCCTACAAATATTTTAAATATTATGACAAATAAAAAATAGTTTTACAAACATATTTGGTTATTTTGGTGTGTATAGTTTGAAGTTTAATATTATGTATGTACGTAAATTCTTAAACATAGAGTTATTTATTAATTTATTTAGAAAATTATTCATAGGTAGGTAATAAGTTTTCCTTTATATCTCTTTCGATTTGGAGTGTTACCGAGCCATTCGGGGTCCTCAACATCACCCCTCCCCCCCCCCCTCCCCAGGTGGTTAAAGCCCCAAAATTTCGAAAGTTTAAAATTTTTAAAAAATCTTTCTCTTTCGATTTTAAGTGTTTTCGAGCCATTCAGGGTCCTAGAACCCCCCGCCCCCCTTCTGGGAAAAAGCCCCAAAATTTCGATGATTTTAGGAATTTCAAATATCTTTTCTTTCGAGATGGAGTGTTCCGAAACATTCGAAGTCCTAAACCTCCACCCCCCCCCCCCCTTCTTTTTTCTCAAAAGTGAAAGCCACAAAATTTCGAAAAATTGGAGAAAATTGTATTAAAATTAAGTCATTACTAACTAAAGTGTCCGGGGCATGGTGGAACTTTTACCCAAAGTCGACTTCGCACCCAATTTTTTGGGAAGGGGGGGGGGGGGGGGAGAAGTGAAAAATCAAAATTACGAAAAATTTCAAAAATTTCTTAAATTTAAGTATACTTTTTTACTATTTGGAGTGTTTCCAAGCCATTCGTGGTCCTCAAACTACCCTCCCCCCACAAGGAGTTAAAGACCCAATAATAAAAAAATTTCCCAAACTTTCGAAAACTTATTCTCTTTCGGTTTGGAGTGTTTACGAGCGATTCGGGGTCTTTAACATCACCCCCCCCCCCCCCTTCTTAGGGGTCAATGCCCCAAAATTTAGAAAATTTCAAAAATATTCTGTTTCGATTTTTAGTGTTTCCCTGCCATCCAGGGTCCTCAAAATCACCCCTCCCCCTCTGGGGACAAAGCCCCAAAATTTCGACAATTTCAGGAATTTCAAATATCATTTCTTTCGAGATGGAGTGTTCCAAACCATTCGAGGTCCTGAACATCCACTTTTCGCAAAAGTGAAAGCCCCAAAATTTCGAAATATAAGAATTTATATAAATTGGATTTTGGTATGTATGACGTCGATAAACTCTTACACCGTTTGACCGATCGCCATGAAAGATGGCCCATCGAATTGTTTTTACCATCCATTTTTTTTGTAACTCGCCGCTAGATGGCGCTGTAGCGCATCAACTTCTAAACCTTTCAACCGATCGCCATGGGTAAACAGAAAATCATAGGTCACAGATACACAAACAGTAAATATGTGTCATTTCTTAATGTCCAACACACTGGACATATCGCTATCCATTTTGCTGTAACTCGCGGACAATATATCACCCGGTGTTCAGCCCGGGCAAAGCCGGGTACTGCAGCTAGTATTATATATAATAAAAAAGTATTATTTTATTAAAATATTTGTTTTATTAATCATCTTCACAGCAAATAAGGACTCTTGCCCAGCTTAATAAATATGTTTCCTGATATCAATACACCTAACTCCAAGGCCTTTTTACGATTCTTGGCTTATATTGCAACCAGGTCATGTCAAAAATCAGGCATTCCAACCAAGTGTATCCAGATCATGACACAATATTTTTAATACTTGTAATATATTTAAAATACATTTAATAATTTTCTAGCATACATGATAAGAGTCTTTAATCTGAAAGTCCTAAAGTAGGTATTTTTTATCCATTATGAGAAAATAGACCACTATGTAAGCTTGTTTTAAGGTTATTATAGAACCAATAATCCCTGAAAAATAGTTTAGTCTACTAATAGATAGAGAAATTTTTCATGTATTTAATATTTAGTCCTGACAACTGACTTGACTATGTACACTTAAAAAAAGAACGTACATTTGTTCGAACATTCAACTTTGCATGATATGATCCCATCAGCAGGAGACGATTCCATTAGTACCGATACGATCACATTAGTAGGTTACCATCCCATCAGAAGGGAAAGGACCTTATCACTAACGATATAAACCCACCATTAGGGATATGACCCTATCAGTAGCGATATAATCCCATTAGTAGAATATGACCCTATTAGTAGGGATACGATTAGGGCCTACATCAAAGTAATGTCATCTCATCAGTAGAATACGATCAACAGGATATGGTATGATACGACCCCATCAGAAAGATACGATCTCATCAAAGAATTACGGTCCCATCGAAGGTAGACGATCCCATTAGAAGGATACAATCGTATAAGTGGGGATGCAATTTTTTAGTAGGATACGACCCCATCAGAAGGGATACAATCCCATCAGTAATGAATATAAAATTTTCCATATTTGTAAGCCAAATTTCCTGCTAAAATGTAGTGTTTAATAACTTCCATTGATTATTACGAACTTTACCAAAAATTTCCCTGATTTAGTTCAACGAAAATAAATCCCCAGTAGGATGCCAACGATTTTATAAAATTTATGAATTTTTGCTTTAACACCTTTCAGTATTAATCTACAAATTCTAAATTTGAAAAAAAATATTATCCAACACGTAAATAAATTCACTGTTATACATGAATGAAAATTTACGGACTTAGCGAAGAATGCGCCTCGAATAATCAAGGATTCTTCAAAGTGTATATTTATTTTATCTTTGAAAAAAATTCACAGGGTACCACTACAGAGTTGAGCGTTACAAAAGTATGCGAAAGTAAACATAAGAAGAGAAAAGTTTAGAATATTATTCCGAAATTGTGCAAATATTTGCGAAAGTATGGAAGTGTATAGAAGAATATTCGAAAGTATGGGCAAAATTTTAAACACATGAACGAGAATGGAAAAATACGGAACACTGTGAAATGTTGTTTTAAAGTTTAGACATCTATGAAAAAGCGTGAAAATGTAAGCGAAAGTGTGGAAAATTATACTGAATATGCAAAATTAAGCAAATGTGTGGCAAGTTATGACAAAATATGAAAACATTTATAAAAGCGTAGAAAATCATGCGAAATTGCGGCGGAGAAAATGTTAGGTAATCCTTTCTTAAAAAATATAAACATTTAGTTTTTGTGTCATAAAAGACATCAAGTTTAATTAGTTTTTTATGTTTATATGCATAGCTTCTATATATTGTCATCAAAAACCACAGATTTAATAAGTTTGTCAATTCATAGAATTCAACGCCTAATTTTTAAAAATAAATTATGTATTTAACGAATTCTGTCATTGTAGATACATTACTGCACCATCGACGTTGATTGAAACTTACAAAATCATATAGATTCTAGTATAACTTACTACATTTCACAATGATTAATTTAATTAATAGTTTATTTAACTCACAGATAAAAATTTTGCTTTATTAGAAATTTACATACGAAGGTATTTGATTTTTCTAATAACATCAAGAATTATTGTTGTCACATACAATTTTCGGGTTTTGGTTACTTTTCAAATGTAACGTTGTAAACTTAATTTTAATAATGAAGTGTTTGTAGCTACTATAATCTACCTTCAAAAACTTCGTATAAGTAGATAAATTAATATTTTTTTCAACACAATGCTACATTTATTAATTAAAGTTACCTCTCATTAACAAGGCAAACTTATACATCACTCTAAGGGGCTATAAGTTTTGTAAGTTTTTTTAAAGTGTGGTTTTCAATTATATTAAAATAATTTACGCTAATTTTATTAGTCGAAAATTAAATTATTTGCCAAAATGGTTTCAAAACAAAGGCTCACACATAAGTTATAATTAGTTACTTCAAAAGGCAATACAACGTGGACCATTTATTTCGTTACACGGTTTTCAGGAGAATCGGAAATCCAGAACTCAAACAAAATAATCCGATGATGGAGAATATGCGCGTATCGTTCTGAGCGCGAGGGACACGTATTCTCGTTTGGGAAATACCGAGCTCTCAAATACGGTAACCGATATTACAAACACGAGTATTTATTTCCCTCCGCATATTCATACCCACGCCACTCGGTTGCCGTTCTGTGAAAACAACCGTAAGTATTGAAACAATATAATCATAAACGAACGCGTCATTCTGTGCGAATGAAATGATGTTTGTACACGCTCGGCAGATGTGCGTGTTACATATTTAACCACCACAAATACATGTGATGCAGAATAACATGTTTCGGCGAGAAGTAAGTTATCAGCTTTGAAACACAAATGGAAAAAATATCATAATAAAACCTTTATTAAATCAAATTTATGTATATATATACAATGAAATATATTTTTTGAAATTATTTTTTTATGTTTTTTGTATGTACGTATCTATAAACTAAATCCAATTGTTTATTAATTAACTCATACGAAACTTAATCCCGATACTAATACTTCGTAAATAAATAACGCTTACTACTTCATGAATATGTATAAAGTGACAGGACGCTGGAACAGTTTCCCAAGGTTCCCTGGTTTGAATCACGGTCTGATCATCCAGGTCCTGTTCTTTAATTGTTTCCCAAAGAAACCAGAAGCAGAATTTGGGACGGTCCCAACTGAGCCTACTATCAGTTAGTTCGCAGTTTCTTTCAACTCCAATGTTGAGTTTATCCGTCTATAGTGCTCTTGCATGGAAACATGGTCCTTGAAAAAGAGTAATATGAAGAGCTAGAAGCGTGTGAAATGTGGACGTACAGGAGAATTATGTTTTGGTATGGATTATGTATTTAAAACCAGAACTGGGAAGAAAAATTAAGTACTAAAATTCCAAAACCACGATATCGGGGACACACAATATGAGGAGAAATTTATCACCTGCTTCAAAGGAAGTAAGAAGAAGGAATTGAACGAGGTCGATGACGCATTTCTTGGCTAAACATTTTAAGGAGTTCATTTTAATTTACTTCTTCTGAATTATTTATAACTCCTGAAATCAAAATCCCTTATACCTATAATAGTTGCCGACATTTTTAGAGGTAATGGTATTTGATGTCGAAGGTATGTTAGGCCTATTAAAATAACTTAATATCATTAGAAATTATATAATAAAAAAATTACAAAAAACTTGAAATAAAATCAAAATTAAGTAACATTGCAAGTCATGAAAAGTTACACGTTATAAACCAAATAGTTACCTCAGGAAACTGAAACTATATGAAACTGACTTCTAGAACTTAACGTATATATAATCTGTGTGAGCTTATCAAAACCTATAATTTAAATGTGTTTAATTATGCTGGCTGTATTTCCAGTTGTAAGTCTTTCATTATGTTTTACCTAATAGAGGTAAAAACATATATTTTTATAGTATATAAAAATATTTATACATAAAATGTAAAATTTTTAAAAGCGTAGGTGTAGGTCCTAAATTTTTTCTTGAAAAAAAAAATATTCCAATATCAATTTTCTTTGTACATTTATATTTGTAGATAGATGTCGAAAAAAAAGGACGTTCCATTATGTGACACCTGGTAAATATTTTCTATAATTTTTTATTAGTGATTCATAAACTCCAAAAACGAAGTCAATATAAAGAATTTTTTATATAAATGCAAAATCACAGCTGTTATCGGACACGATAACTGCCGTATAATTTCACTTTTAAACAAAAAACATAAAAAAAAATGGAATATACATGATCGTGTTCGTTAGGAGGTGAAATCCGAAAAAAGAATAGAAATGGAGATAGTTTATGGAAATAGACCTTAAAACTAAACTATCCCATCTGTATGATGTTTTCCTATCTAGGAATGAGATATTCACCAACTGATACTGCAAGGGGTAAAAAGTAACATTGGTGAAGGGTAAGAAAACAAGCGTATGATTAAAAAAATTGGTTGTCTGTAAAGTCGGTTTACAGACGATAGTTTAACGTGACAACGTCATAACAAAACATTGAAGATACGGTTGCATACTTTTGTGAATAAAATTGAATCGTTTTTATTGAATTATCACTATTTTGTATGGATACAAAGAAGGAGTGAAATGAAATCTACAATTTAATTGATAAATTTAATTTTATTTGCACTCATTATTTAAAATATGTTTATTACTTTAACAAAGAGATTATTTTAAGTTTAACTTTTATATATGTTTGCTATTTAACTTCAAGATCGTCGAGAATGTTTTACGCTTTTTCGCAATTGAAGGGTGTAACGCCCGTCGTGCCTCAAAATAAAATTATTTTATTTTGATAAAAAGTCCTTGGAAACTGCTGGGCAAAATACAAAAGGAAATTAAAGTTAATTACCAGAGGAGGCACGAGGTGGTGCACAAGACAAAATTTACACTCCCTGCACACTAGTAACTTGGGGAGTTCGTGGATCGATAAAATGAAGAAGGTATTTGATAAATAAATACACTACATCGGTAGCTTGGTCTATAGGTTTTCCTGGTTTATTATTAAGAGATTTTGTTTTCTCATTATTTCAACATGACAATAAAGATCTTAGTAAGTAACAAAGTTAAGGGGGCGCCCCGGGATTATTTAAAA
Source organism: Bacillus rossius redtenbacheri (assembly GCF_032445375.1). Lineage (NCBI taxonomy): Eukaryota > Metazoa > Arthropoda > Insecta > Phasmatodea > Bacillidae > Bacillus > Bacillus rossius. Next base: position 19,790,383 of record NC_086338.1, on the reverse strand, counting down.
CCATACACATTACACCTTAACAAATAAATGATTACATAAAAAAAAATTTTAAAAATTGCACCAAAATTTGATTCTCCCAACGATTACATATACATGAATTTCCTTGATTTTACATGTCTGTGAAGATTATTTTCTTAAAGCCCTGCTCCCTGGTATCTTGTTAGTGAATTTAGTTGATTCCATGCAATTGTTATATATAGCTTATATCACCCAGGTCTTCTCAGGGTGACGTCGGACCGAGAGGAAAACTCTTCTAAAGGTGAAATAAGCAGCAGGTCCCAAAGATCATGCGGGGAGCAATTTCTCTCCCCGGAAACTTTGACCCTGTCTGAAACACATGTCAAATTCAAAACGAATTGGACCTGCGTCCAGACAGTCATACACAGTTGGCGCGAAAAGCCAACAACGGGAATTTGGGGGATAAAAAAGTATTACTCACCAAACATGGTGTGAAATCAGGGCTCGCGAGGTTTCTCGCGCCGACATCAGGATGGCGCGTACCGAGAATTCGCGGAAGCGCGGAAGAAACTAAAATTTTTAGGAAAAATAAAAAAATACTAAAATTTAACTAAACATGATCTTTTCTAGATACTACATTTGACTGGCTACTGTACACTGGGATCACATCCCTAAAGCAAGCTGACTACATTCTCGTGCACACGATTTCGTCGTTGCCGCGACAAGCCTCTTAGCACAGAGGGCGCCGAGAAGACGTGGTCAGTAGCCGAGCTCAGCGAACTAAGTGCCACAATGGCGGACAAGGCTTCTAATTAAAAACCGGCGCTAATGCCCTAGGGAGGAGGGGGAAGGTTCGGTTCTAAGCCGAAAATTTCCGAAGGAGTCCGAGGCTGGCGTGACAAGAACACGACATGCGCGCTCTCTACCGGCCAGAATAGAAGGCAACAAACAATCGACATCTACAGGCCGCGAGAAGGAAGCACAGGGCTTAAGGGCGCCGCAGCGCTGCTCTCTAGCGGCGTAAAGGGGAACTAACTGAGGCGGTGAGCTGACTTGCCACCAGGTGTCATGAGGGTGAGCTCTGCACGCTGGCGACCAGGCCCGCGGTTACTTTTTCCTCCGCTAGATGTCGGGGACGTCTCTATCGGACCAGGGAGAAGGTCCTTGAGTTAGGCCATCGTCCCTTCAGGTCACAAAAAGTTTAAATACGTGGCGTACACCGGCCTAACAAAAAGTAAATCACCCCTGTTAACAACCAGATAAATTAAAAAATAAGAAATCCCAAAAAAAATTTAAAATTATAGAAAAATTAAAAAAAGGTGACGAAATGCCTAATTTCCGGCACAAGGGGTGATAGGAAAAACAACCAATGTCAATTTTGTTTAAAAATGAGATATATATTTAAATGTGTAGAAAAAAACATTAGCTATATCCATATGCTTATGGCTTCCTGAAAAGCAGCCTATGTCAGTCACAATATACTTGTGAAAATAGCTTGATTCCGGAAGAACCATCCTTGTCAAAATCATTTCTGGTAAAATAACCCTTGTCATGTGACATGGGCTATTTTTTCAGGAAAGTTGGCAACGAACTTGTGTAAACATAAAATATTGGAGTGTTTTCATAAACATGTCAAAGTCTGTTGCAAGTGGTGGCTGCTAACCTCACTATTAATAATGCTAGTAAACTTTAAAAATAATTTACAGATTATGTGGGTTTTTGCAAAAGAGAACCAAGATTATGTAAGTGGTAAGTGAAAGCATGAATCCATTGGTGTAGTGCATTGTCAGTAAAGTTAGCGCTGTCTTTTTAAAAAAAAAATGCCTATCATTACTGCATACAACTGAACACAAACTATAATTTGTGTGCTTTTGGTTAAGTTGTTTGGGAATAAAGAATGAAATTACAACTTGTAACGTCTCATTTGTGTTAGTGTGTTACATTACTGCAAATGTAAAATATTATTTTCATTCTAGTTGGACCTGTGTACACATTCTCAATAAAAATATAATCACAGGTAGTAAATTTCATACTTTCATTATTTTTAATAGGTGCCAGAGATACAAATGCTTCACTTAAATAGCGGCAGATGAAAGAGAAGACATTTTTCTGGCTTCCTACACAATATCATCCAAGGATCTGCAAGATGCTCATCTAGCAGGTCTTATGAAAATGGATACAATTAAACAGAGAATATCTCGGAAGGCAGCAACAAAGCAGTCACATCAACGATCCAACACAGACGAAGAAGATGATGATGAAGTAAGTAGCAGTGTGCACTAAGTTTTCTCGTGGTGCATCGTTTTATTATAAGCTCAGACTAAAAAAGGGACAGGACACTCGTGAAGAGATTTTGGTGTGTCGAGATGCTTTCATGAGCATACATGGGTTATCAAGAGGCAGGTTGAGACATATTCAGTCTTCACTGATGAACTTAGGAATTTCTCCTGTAGAACGCCGAGGTAAACATGTTTCCAGGCCCAACCAGACCCCTACTCAAGTTGTCAGCCTTGTTGAAGACCACATCAGATCCTTCAAACCGAGGCAGTCACATTACTCTCTTCGACAAAATCCACATTTAACATATTTGCCAGAAACATTGTCTGTTAAACAGATGCATGCATTATTTATTGGCACCTATCATATTGCTGTTCCATACAAAGTATACTGGACAATATTCACAACAAAATTTAACATACGATTTGGTGTACCCCATTCAGACACGTGCACAATGTGTGATGAATTCCTTCAAAAACTAAATTTCTGCTCCAGTGAAGATGAAAAACGACAACTAAATATCCAAAAGGAACTTCAATTACGAAAGGCAGAGGCATTCTATGCTCTAAAAAGGATGTGGAAGAGGAAGGCTTGTGAAAGTAAAGTAACAGTAATTTCATTTGACTTCATGCAAAACCTACCACTTCCGCATCTTCAAACCAATGCAGTGTTCTTTACACGACAGTTGTGGTATTATGTCTTTGGAGTGCATGATCTCAGTGATGATGATGTTTCTTTATATGTATACAAAGAGTGTATCGGGAAAAAAGGTCAAAATGATGTTACATCTCTGCTTTTACATTACTTGTACAGCTTGATGATCTTGTGTTAATATCAGATGGTTGTTCAGGACAAAATAAAAACTATGTTATGGTACATTTCCTATACATGTTGGTACACTGTTTTAAAATGTTTGAACGCATTAACAATATATTTCCAATACGAAGCCACTCATATTTACCGAATGACCAGGATTTTTCTATCATAGAAAAAAAGAAGAGAAAAGCTACCATTGAAACTCCTTCTGCGATCAAGCCGATCAAAGCCCAAGCCCATTCAATGTTGTAAATGTCAACCAGAGTGACTTGTGTAATATCAAGGAAGCAGTTCGGCCATTCTTTTTGAAAAACCCTCGGCCAGCAGTGAAGCTGAAACCTGCTAGGATGTTTCGAATAACAAAAGAACATGACTTCCTCGAAATAAGAGACAGTTATACTTGTCCATGGAGATCGTGCATGATAAGAAACCTACGAAACCTACTAACAGAACTCATTTTGAAGAAACTTTACTCAGGTCCTCTTCCTTTGAATAGTGGAAAGCGTAGAGATCTGAGAAAACTGTACAGTGTTTTGAAGCCAAGCAGTGTCATGTTTAACAACTCACTTGGTGATCTTGGGTCGGACACAGCTGATATGGAAAGTGAAGTTGAGTTGGACATGTCAGACAACAGTAGTGGTGGGGAAGATTAGGGTACATTCTGTTGTTGGTATATAAGTATTCATTAGGGAAAAAAACAATGTTCTGTATTAGTTTAACACCTTGATGTTTATTTTCTAAGTCAATACCTTATTAGCCGGGCATGTCAAACAAGAGATGTGATAAGGAAGATGTGTTGTTTGTATAAGTGTTCATTAGAAAAACAAGGTTCTGTAATAGTTTGAAACTTCTCGATTGTTATTTTCTTATGTTGTGTGTATTTTTTTAGGTAATATGTAACAGTGCAATACAGCTTATTTAACAACATTTTAACTGCATTTGATGGGTTACCAAATTTGCTTTTTTCTATGAAAAACTACCCTTGTCAGCGTTTAGTTGAAGATTACCCTTCACAAACCTACTAATATATGGTTGATAATTATCGTCATATCAGTGGTGTGTTTCCCATTAGAAGTGTTATGAATTTTAATGTGTTGTTAAATGTCTTTCTTTTTATGACAATTAGCAAGGATGTTTTTTGTTTCTCCTGAAAATTCATGTTTCATGACTTGGGTTCTTTTTCCTATCACCCCTTCAATTACACATTTAACGACGAAGTTTGTTCGTCATGAAATTAAACGTAGAATTTAATAAAAATGCCCTTGCAGTTAATAAAATAAGTATTAGTTATTTAAAAAAAAGAATTTCGGCTTTAATCTCCAACCCAGACACTCGTGATGCGCTGGGACCGAGATTAAAATACGTAGAGAATATGATACGTTTTTATGTCTTGCAGTGCTCAAAATGATATGAACTTGTGTCCCCGGACACGAAATTATATTAATAATTCATTAATAATAACGCCCCTCGTGATAAACAAAGGAAAATATGTATTAACGTATGCCTGGTTGCCGCAGACGCTGATAGATAGCGTGATTCGTTCGGTTCGCGTCCGTCACCTTAGATGTCAGCACCGTAGGGGAATAATATTGTTTCGTTTTTATAACACGATTTTATAACAAATACGCATCCCAAATACACCAAACTTATTTATAATGTGTTACAATATTTTTTAAAACATTGTGCAAAAGATCCCGGGTGTAATTTGAATTATTGTGTGTAACTGTAAAACACCATTGTTCGTACAAAAACGTTTTTGATAATTCAACATTACTTTTAAATGACCGTACCTATTGTGCTGAATATCGGTGGACGATCGCTAATTACATGTTCCAATCGAGTGGAAGAGAGGTGCGGTGCAAGCGTACAATGAGCGTAACGGGACACATCGTAGTGGGACAATGTGCCTTACGGAACACTTTTTCGTGCGTGCAGCCGGCGTTCATCGATTTATTAGACATTGTCACGTCAATAAAATAAATTAATAAATCCTCTAATAGGTATTTACTCTATCAAATCCGTTCGAATTGTTTGTAAACTTTATTTAAAAGGTTTTCAAATCTTACAGAAATGTTTAATATTATATAAAAAAATTTCAAGTAAAAGTTTTAGATAAAAAGTATAATATTTACAAACAATCCGAACGGATACGACGGTGTGCCTACTAAGGGAGTTATGAATTTTTGTGTCAAAGAAAATTTGTTTCTTACAAAATCACTTTTTTAAACCGGATTTATGATAGAATATCTATAAACTGGATTTTAATATTTCTAAAATGACACTTCTCAATTGAGTTGCATTTATTGTGTTATCGTAAACATCATTATTCACGAATGATGTTTTAACTTCATCATGAGCGCGATGAATGGTTATCTGACTCGGTTTGTTGTGGGTGGAGTCGCATGGCGGACACGAGGCAGATAAGCCCGTGATCGATCCCCGGGCGGTGTGAAAATAGCGCGCGTCGAGCCTCAGATCTGACACGTCCACTGCGCTGCGGCGCTGATGCTAACTGGCGGTGGTGCGCGTTCGTTCCACGGCCGACTCTAAGCCCAACAGTGGCGAACATGCCATCTTACTTCTATTTCATTCACTTCACGGCACTGCACAAGTGATGGTTACGTCTTATGCAAGAAATTGTACGTGTTTAGAAAAACTGTAAAATGTTTTCGGCAACATTCCTTAACACCTTATCAAGGTCACTAACCAATACAAATGGCAAGATTTTTTAAAATATAAATATAATATTTTCCTATGCATTTATCACTATTCTAAACAAATCGGGAAAGGTAAATTGACGTATGGGAAATTTTATATAAAAAAAGTGAAGCATTCTATTGGAATGTCTGCTAACAATGTATTTGGTGATTATCAATTAGAATAATTTCTAATAAAACAACACACTTAAGAACTTGATCAAGAAACATAAAAATTTTAAAATTCATTGTTATAAGTTAAAATTATTTGTAAGTAATACTGAACCACGAGCATGCATTAAACATGACGTAAAAATAACTTAACTTTAAAACATGAATTGCCTTATAAATAAATCTAACTTTTATGTTTTAGTGCCAGCTTTTATGATTGTGGTCCCAAAGCAACAGTCCGGCATACCTAATCACGCCTGATTTCTGGCACAAATTGTTTCAAAGAATATTCCATTCATTTTAAAACTAGTGCGGGTAGACTCGTTACTTTCAGAAGACGGCAATAAGTACTTACACATTTGTCAAAACACTGAACTATTGCCCTTTTTTTCTGAGTATTTATGAATAAACGGTAGTTTACACCTTCATAAAAAATCAAACATATATGGTTTTATACTGCTAAGGCCTTGTGAAATACTTATATTCTTTAAATGTGCAAAAATATTTTTTTCTTTTAATTTTACAGCTATAGTGGTGAACACGTGAACAAAAAGTGTTATTTTACAACACGGGTAAAACTTTAAAAATATGTATATATATGCTATTTTGACTAAAAAAATGTATATATATTTTTATGTAGGTTTTAATAGAACAAAAGTAGAAGTGAAGAATGACTGTAATAAATCTGATGGCTTTAGGCCAATTTCAGTTAAATAAATCAAGAAAAAAACTTTTTTTAATGACTCAAATACGACAAAATGAAAGAAGTGACTAAAGCTTTTTACGTATTTTGTATTATGCTTTGAAAACGATTCTTTTAGTTGTGGTGGTGCCGATATATGTTTAGTCTGTGGTTTTAACTCATTTATACGATGCTGTGACATTGGGGAATTTCTGCTTTAAGATAATCTGCATATCGGATTGCATGAGGTATTCGAGTTTCTGCAAGTGGCTGTTAATATTCTTTGCTACAGAAAATAATGTAATATGTAATAATTAAAGTTAAAAACAAATTAAAAACGAACGTTAATGTAAATACAAGTATATTATAGTTAAAATTTAAATCTCGTGTTTACACGTGTTCCATATGTCACTTTAACCGAAGCCAAACCTTACTCCCTCTCATGAACGAAATGGAATTTAATTACTTTCTCTAATAAATAAATTAAATAATCAATTAAAAATAACATTTTCACATCTTTTAAAGTCAACAAGTTAGATTTTCCATTATAACAGTAAAATATTTACTGTAGGAACTTGTACCTTCTAATCCACCTAAACCTTTTCATTGCCAAAATTTTAAAGTTATAATGAGGTTAGTAATAGTTCTTGTTAAAACATAATCGTAATTTTCCACACTTTCACCTCTCCCCCGGCTCAAATCATTATCTAAGGGACTATGAGTACAATGTGAACGTATGATTTTGGCAAGATTCAGTCAAAACATATAATCGAGGGGGGATTGGGGGAGGGGGCACGGCAGTGCCACCGCCAAGTCGAGCGCGAAGCAAACACTGCCGTACCATCCTTTACTGGAACCATTTCGCCGCATATTCAGGCCCCTATTTGAGAACCTCTGGATAAGACCAGAACGCAGAAATTTTCGTCATCCAGTAAGCTATAAAATTAGATACTTTAAATAGAATTTCAATTCTGTAGGTCATTTAGTTCCGAAGTTAAGCGAAAGCAAAGTTTCGCATTTATGACACTTACTCACTCATGATCATCAGAATAGAACTAGAACTTCCCATAAACTCAAAGAGCTGAAATTTGGTACAGAGATAGGGTTTAATGGCCACATAAAGGGAAAACTATAAAAACTAGGATCATCGAAAATATTGAGTACCTGGTGACCCTTATTTGAAAACACAAGAGCCCAAACAAACTATTAAAGATCGACATACCGCCTTTACAAAAAATATTCAACTTTGTTTGCCTCTTCATATGAAGTCAAAAATCGAAGGTCTGAAGTATCTGATGAAGAACCCTCAGCTTGTCTCAGCTGTATTAGAGATATGGTAATGTCCCCTTCTACTATTGGTACATAAAAAAATCGACTGTCATTGCAAAAATCCAGCGTAGTGGGACACATCTTCTAATTTAATCTAGCCAACACTAGCAATATTTATTTTTATCAGGTGGAATTTAAAAAAAATATCATTATTCAGTCAAATAATAATATGCCCTGAGAAATCTGAGAAACACTAACTGGATGAACAAACTTCCTTCTCCTTGAAGTCTAGCGAAGCCATCCCTCTATTGCGATCGTTAGTGAGCATCCTGCATCCCGCATGAAAGAAAGAAATAATATTTACATGCAAGCAATATGTGGTGTCATCTGTTGTTGAAAAGCAGATTTACTTACAAAAGTACCTTTGCATGAGATAAGTTAACTCTCGCTGACGAAATATTTAAAAAATTATATTTAATAATGGTTCCAATTAGAAAAAAATGTCAGTTTGTATCTAACATTAGTCACAGTAACTAATATGAATCCTGAGTCGGTGTATGTCGTTGTATAGAAAGAACACAGGTGTAAGATTTGCAGCAACGAATTTATCTTGAGAAAGAATGGAAGACAACACGAGAAGAATGACAGTGTGTTAAAAATCCAATACGCAATATGATAAGTTGTTTTGGATGTAGTAAGTTGTTTAAGCGGAGAGAGAGCTTAAAATAACATGACAAAACTTGTAACGTCAAGCCTGCGTACAAGTTCGAAGACAACGATGGATCTACTAGACTAAGGAAGAGTGATCTGAATTACGACAATAATTTTCCTTGCCTTGGGATAGATTATGTTCGTGGCTCTTCCGATCTCGACGAAGAACTTAAATTGAAGGACGATGATGATTTTTTTTGAATGAAGACAATGGAAGAATCCTTAAAATGAAAAGTGAGAATACATTCCAGCCGATTTTAAGTATATCTTTCCTACTTTGTAAAAATGATGGACTCCTAAAAAGGAAGCATCAAGGCGATTATGACGCATCGGCATCATCGATATCGAATTCATACGGCAATCTGGGTGAAAAGGATGTCTTCTACAGTAATTGTTACAGTGACTCTGAGGCTTTTGACAAAAGCATAGACTGTGATGAAGCACTTAAAACTGAGAAGATCGATGAATGTGTCGGTGTCCTGAGACCGAAACGATGGAAATGACGAGTTATAATAAATAAATCTGATAAAGCTTATTATGATCACTGGGACGAATGTGATATTAAAAGTATTTATAATAAACAAGCAAGTAAAATGGTGGTAGAAGAGATTGATTACACATCATGGAAAGATCCAAACATATTGATTGACCGGCTAAGACTTCTACGTGGCTTGCTTTGTGCAGGAAACTATTCGTGCATAAAAGAAATATCCTTTATACTCAAAGAACTGAGGAAAGCTGGCTTCTTACAATAATGGCTTATTCAACTTCTATTTGTATAATGTTGAGAAATAAATAAAATATTGAGAGTAAAAAAATTCAATGTTTTTATTTTGTATAATGATATCTAAGACTTAGTTCTCGTTACTTGTGCTTCCAAATGTGCTACCTTTTTGATGGTGCTGCCTTTTATTGGTGCTTCCAAATGTGCTGTCTTTTTGTTGATGGTGCTTCCAAATGTGCTGCTTTTTTGTTGAGAGTGCTTCCAAATGTGTTGCCTTTTTTATTGATGTTGCTTTTAAATGTGCTGCCTTTTTATTGATGGTGCTTCTAAATGTGCTGCCTTTTTATTGTGCTTCCAAAAATTTGCTTCTTTTTTTTGATGGTGCTTCTATTTTAAATGTCGTTTTGACTCGTGCATTGTAGTAAATGTTTCTTGATTTTACTATCGTATTATTCCATCCGGTGCATGTATATAAGCGAGTCCTAGACAGCAGGTCGCTCGGTTTGTTACTGTTGTCGACGGTGTAAGGATCACCTACTTTGTTTCGCCTGGCGCATAAGTCGCGTAATTACTTGTTCTTGCGAACTCGATGGCATCTTTACCGACTTTAACGATGAACTTGATGGACGTTGTACCATCGTCTACGGGAACCTTGACGTCAGCGACGACGAATAAGGTGCAAATCCCGTTGGCAACGTCGACGTCAACACTGGAGGAGACTTCAACAGTCACGATACCACCAGAAGAAAGACTTTAATGCCGGTAGTGTTGGCTGTACAGGAAACCTCGGTGGAGACTTCAATGGATGGAGAATCGTCAACAACTAACGAACATCGATGTCATTAGTGCGACAAGATTTTCTCAAACATCAGTAATGCACGTCGACACGAGAAGAGAGAATGTGCTAAGAATCCACCTCGCAACATGTTTGGTTGTGAGAAATGTGAAAAGCAGTTTTCCAGAAAAGATAATATGAAAACGCACATGAAGACATGTAAAGGTCCTGCTGTGCGGCAGAAAGTAAAGGTTTCTATACAACAACGATGCATTGATGTTCATAAGAGTATGCCTGGATATGGTACAACTGTGGCAACGTCAGTAACTGGCTCAGGTCTGAAAGGCTTGTCTTCATCACTACGGTATCCTTGCAGCTACTGTGATACGTCATTCGCATTTTCCCATGATGCAGGAAGACATGAGCGGAGCAAATGCAAGAAGAATCCTTCTCGCGTGAAGTTTCGATGTGACGAGTGTCATAAATGGTTTACTCTAATTGACAGTTTGCGGCATCATGCGAACAAATGTAAAGGTGAAGTCTGTGCGCCTACTGCTGAAATACCTGCATAAATTTCACCTCCTCGCTATAGATTGGAGACTCGTAAGCGTACAAGCAAGATAACTGATGTGCAGCAACCGATTGCTATGGCATCTGGACTTGGAACTTAACCTAAGACTGTGTTCGGTGCATTAAAAGTTAACGATAATGGCTTCTACTTGGCGCAGTATTCATTTCGTGGAACATTGAAAGACTTCTCTTATATAAATACGTTTAGTGAGCCGAAAGACATTTGTAATTTTCTTGACGATGTTAGACAGAACATAATCAATCAACTTACTGATGATGTAGCAACAAACGGACCTTTGAAGTATAACTTGTGGTTGGACTGTATATATGGAAAGCCATATCCGTTCGATGACAAAGTGAAGATATGTGCATTCAAGACATCGGCTGCAGTAATTTACAGTTCTGACGATGTGAAGCAAACTGTTAAAAACTGCATCCAGAAACTCTGTCAAGAAGAGGAGGACTATGTCTGTAAAGGTTCTGGTTGTTCTCTGTCTAGTATAAACCGATTGAAGCTAAAAATTAGCCATTTCACGCCTATGCAGGGCTAAATGTTTATAAGATTGCTGGCATTCAAAGTGTTTGTGTAGTAAAATATATATTTCGTGATAAATATAGTGTTTGTGAAAGAACTTGTTGTGTTTTTTATTTTAGAACCTGTCAATTTTGAGGGTTTTTTATATAAAATTATTTTTGTATCGTCCAGGGATAGTACCAAGTTTTGAATAAATCATTTTCTTAATGAGTGAATTTTTTGATGAGTTTTGGAATTTTTCCCGAATTCCTAGCATTGAAAGACTGATTTTCAAGATGGCGGTCGTAATGAAAAGTGCAATGGTGTTTTTTAAAGATTTTTATTATTTAATTCAATTGATTAATTTTTTGAAGACTTTAAAAATTTTTCCGATTTTCTAACACAAATATGACGGATTTTCAAGATTGCGGACATTCGTCATACTACCTGATGATATATATGTTTTTTATCAAAGTGGTGGGGGTTAGTCTGCCAGAAGCCACCACGGGGTAGAAGGATCGGTCGCAATTTTAATTTTTTTTTGCCCCCACCGGGTTCGAACCGAGGACTCCGAGCTCCGTGCCGTAGATGTATGTTTTTTAATATTTGTTATTAAAATGTTATGATTAAATTTTTTTTAAATTTAAATTTTTTTTATAAAAATCGGATAATAAATAAAGATTTTCAAGATGGCGGCCGTAAAGGAAATTGCAACGGTGACGTCATAATCCAAGATGACGGTCATGGTATCTTTATTCCTAGAAGTGGCTTATCGGAGGCTTTAGACATGGATGCTTAAGTAGTTTTTAGGATTTTGAGTTGTTTCTAAGGCAAAACGACTTTTGAGGATTTTCTAAATCCTAATTTTTGATTTGTGGAATTTTTGTGAGAATTTTTGGCGGAATTTTTTTCCAAAAAAATTGGAAATTTTGAAGATTGTTGAGAAATTTTGGGCAAATTTTGGACAATTTTGACAAATTTTGAAGGCCAAAGGTCAAGGTCAAGGTCAAAGGTCAAGGTCACACTCGTCCAAGATGGCCGCCGTGACTTCACAATCCAAGATGGAGGCTCGGCACTCGGCACCGCCCCCGGACCCTGTTTCTGGACCCCCTATTATATACTACTGAGGGATTATTTGCATTTCGTTGATTTCGCTTATTATTTCGTGAGGTTTAGGCGTAAATACCGAGCCGATCTTTCAGAAATTAAACCGTCTAAACCGTCTAAAAAATAAATATTGAACGCGAATGGGCAATACGAAAAACAGTTGCTACTGTACAAGGATCAGAACCAGAAAAAAAGAAAAGAAAGATTTGTAATAATAAAACAAATTCTCTTAAAAAGAAAAAAATGTGTCAAATAAGAAAATCTAATAAAATAAATCAATATGCCCACGTTTTTACAAAAAGAAGTGAAATCCCACCAAAAACATTCTGTAAAAAAAATTAGCCAAGTCTCGATGGAGCTACTTGTTTATCTCTAAAAAGTAATGAAATCTAGACAAAGTCGTGCCAAGTTTAAGGTTCCTTACTGCGATTTATTTATTATTATAGTTAATGTTGTGTGACTTGGCCGTTGAAGGGTACACAAGGGTACAAAACCAGGTGCTCCATGACACAATTGCACCAATCTGTCGCCAGAACCGCTACCCATTGACGATGGAAAGTTGCCACTTGGAAAAAGTTGATTCAATAACCATTCAATTGTAGGCTTGAGAAAGCTGCGTATTTCAATAATACTTATGTGTAGGCGAGCCTAAAACAAACAGTATAAAAAATTATTTCCAGTACAGACAGACTTCTAATCATTGATAGAAGTCCGTCTGTACGTCTATTATATGTTAGATCGCTGGTCGATTTGACGCTCCAAAAAGAAGAGAGCAGAAGTCAGCATTGTCAATGCTGAATGCATGTGTTGCACAATCAACAACAGCCTAAAATGAGACACTAGCGTCCAATTACCAATACCAGTATGGGCTATTATCTCACTTAACAAACAAATATAACATTACTAGCTGCAGTAGCCGGCTTTGCCCGGGCTGAACACCGGGTGATATATTGTCCGCGAGTTACAGCAAAATGGATAGCGATATGTCCAGTGTGTTGGACATTAAAAAATGACACATAATTACTGTTTATGTATCTGTGACCTATGATTTTCTGTTTACCCATGGCGATCGGTTGAAAGGTTTAGAAGTTGATGCGCTACAGCGCCATCTAGCGGCGAGTTACAAAAAAAATGGATGATAAAAACACTTCGATGTGCCAACTTTCATGGCGATCGGTCAAACGGTGTAAGAGTTTATCGACGTCATACATACCAAAATCCAATTTATATAAATTCTTATATTTCGAAATTTTGGGGCTTTCACTTTTGCGAAAAGTGGATGTTCAGGACCTCGAATGGTTTGGAACACTCCATCTCGAAAGAAATGATATTTGAAATTCCTGAAATTGTCGAAATTTTGGGGCTTTTTCCCCAGAGGGGGAGGGGTGATTTTGAGGACCCTGAATGGCTGGGAAACAATAAAAATCGAAAGAATGATATTTTAAATTTTTTAAATTTTGGGGTTTTGACCCCTGAGGGCGGGGGGTGGGTGATATTGAGGACCCCTAATGGCTCGTAAACACTCCAAATCGAAAAAAGAATATGTTTTTGGAAATTTTGGAAATTTTTTTAATTATTGGTTCTTTGACTCCTTGTGGGGGGAGGGTAGTTTGAGGACCCCGAATGGCTCGGAAACACTCCAAATAGTAAAAAAAGTATTCTTAAATTAAAGACATTTTTCGAAATTTTGGGGTTTTGCATTCCCCCAATCCCCTTACCACAAATTTCTTGGAGAACACGTCTTTGGGTAAACGTTCCGCCATCCCCAGGACACTTTAGTTAGTAATGACTTAATTTTAATACAATTTCCTCCAATTTTTAGAAATTTTGTAGCTTTCACTTTTGAGAAAAAGGAGGGGGGGGGGGGTGGAGGTTCAGGACCTCGAATGATTCGGAACACTCCATCTCGAAAGAAACTATATATTTGAAAATCCTGAAATTTTCGAGATTTTGGGGCCATGTCCCAGAGGGGGAGGGGTGATTTTGAGGACCCTGAATGGCTGGGAAACAATAAAAATCGAAAGAATGATATTTGAAATTTTTAAATTTTGGGGTTTTCACCCCTGAGGGGGGGGGGGGGTGGTGATGTTGAGGACCCCGAATGGCTCGTAATCACTCCAAATCGAAAAAGAATATGTTTTTGGAAATTTTGGGAATTTTTTTAATTATTGGTTCTTTGACTCCTTGGGGGGGGGGGGGGAGGGTAGTTTGAGGACCCCGAATGGCTCGTAAACACTCCAAATCGAAAAAAAATATGTTTTTGGAAATTTTGGGAATTTTTTTAATTATTGGTTCTTTGACTCCTTGTGGGGGGAGGGTAGTTTGAGGACCCCGAATGGCTCGGAAACACTCCAAATAGTAAAAAAGTATACTTAAATTTAAGAAATTTTTGAAATTTTTCTTAATTTGGAGTTTTGCACTTCTCCCCCCCCCCCCACCCCTTCCCAAAAAATTGGGTGCGAAGTCGACTTTGGGTAAAAGTTACACCATGCCCCAGACACTTTAGTTAGTAATGACTTAATTTTAATACAATTTTCTCCAATTTTTCGAAATTTTGTGGCTTTCACTTTTGAGAAAAAAGAAGGGGGGTGGGGGTGGAGGTTCAGGACCTCGAATGTTTCGGAACACTCCATCTCGAAAGAAAAGATATTAGAAATTCCTAAAATTATCGAAATTTTGGGGCTTTTTCCCAGAAGGGCGGCAGGGGGTTCTAGGACCCTGAATGGCTCGAAAACGCTTAAAATCGAAAGAGAAAGATTTTTTAAAAATTTTAAACTTTCGAAATTTTGGTGCTTTAACCACTGGGTGGGGGGGGGGGGGTGGGGTGGGGGGGGGGGGGAGGGGGTGATGTTGAGGACTTTGAATGGCTCGGAAACACTCCAAATCGAAAGAGATATAAAGGAAAACTTATTACCTACCTATGAATAATTTTCTAAATAAATTAATAAATAACTCTATGTTTAAGAATTTACGTACATACATAATATTAAACTTCAAAATATACACACCAAAATAACTAAGGATGTTTGTGAAACTATTTTTTATTTGTCATAATGTTTAAAACATTTGTAGGATTTGTTGATATGTAAAACTGTGGTGGCCATATTCCGCTTATCCAAAGGAGTATAGAAATTAATAGAGATATCACTCCCTGTACACACCACAAATCTTTGAATTAAGTAAAATAAAACATAGTCCAAAATGAAACAAAAAGTATAAATAACAACTAATTTGTCAAAAAAATTTATTCAACTGGAATGACAATGTTAACATCCACCTGAAATTTAATTGAAGTAGGTAGGTTAAGAATATATATATATATATACTAGCTGCCCGACCCGGCTTCGCACGGCTATACTAATGGAAAAAGAATTATGCCACATCTCCCATTTACAGTAATGGTAAATAATAAAAAATTTCGTGAAAATTTATTACAATGCTGTATAATGTACCGATGGTTTCCCGACTCGTGCACGCAACATAAAACTGATGTACCCGTACTTCGCTACGGCAGTCTACAGGCAGATCACTCCTGCGCCGCTCATAAATCATGCCCCTCGTTGTGGGTACGCCACTGCCGCGCGATGCCTGTTGCCATGGAGACGCAGAAGGCATGAACAATGCAAAATACTGTTCTCATGCAGACAAAGTACCCACTGTTGCCTGGTTTTAACCACCTATGCTATGGGATCTAATTTTCGGAAAATGTCATCCTGCGTAACATAAGGAACATTACTGTGAAGTTTCAAGTCTGTAAAATATATATACTTGAAAAAAAAGGGCAATTTTTGATATTTAAAGTACTTGCAAAATTTCAACGGTGATGAGGACTGCACTAACAATGAAATAGCCGTTGCCATAGAGACGAATGAAGCATCAACAAAGCAACAGCCGTTGCCATGGTGATTTCCTACCAAAAACTGGAAATAAAAAAAAAATTAGGGGTGGACTACCCCTAACATTTAGGGGGATGAAAAATAGATGTTGGCCGATTCTCATAGATACCGGATGAGCACAAAAAATTTCATCAAAATCGGTCAAGCCGTTTCGGAGGAGTATGGCAACGAAAACTGTGACACGAGAATTTTATATATTAGATATATAAGAAAATAAATGAAATTAAAACATACATAAATAAAATTATCTCACTCTCAACAAAACATAATGTATAATATGAAATAAAGGAAGATGGCAATTACACTTAACTATTCTAATTAATAAAAAAAATCGACCTACCTGAAATAGTATAATTCAAATTTTTCAACAATATATTACATAATTGATAAATATTTCTGGTCTTCGGTCTCAGTAGCCCTAAGACTCTTGACGCTCAGCAGATAAATTGTCAACACTAAACCAAACTCCTTGCAAATAAGTTATAAGTAGGTACTGTAAAAAAATAATTTAAATTGTAATATACAAAAACGGTATTGAAAATTTAAAAAAATATGGCGACACTACAAACTGTCAAGATATTGATTTTTTTCTTACTCTCTACTTAGTTCCTTACAATAGCAAAACGTAACGTAATGGCTTGAAAGCTATTGCTCGGCAGACATAGAGGAATGACACTAACAGTTTGTATATCTATGACACACGTTACATAAAATTAAGATATATTTTTTTAACCCGTTTTAAATTTATTTATTTTAGACAAAAGATAGCCTATGTCCATCCCCAGGATATAATCTATCTCCTTGCTAAATTTCATTACGATCCGTTCAGCCATTCAGCCGGGAAAAGGTAACAAACAGACAGACAGACAGACAGAGTTACTTTCGCATTTATAATATTAGTAAGGATGTGTAAACAAAATTGACTTGTACCTACTAACGTATAAAGAATGTTCAACGGCCAAATTACACAGCATTTACTATAGTAATAAAGTAATCGCAGTAAGGAACCTTAGACTTGACACGACTTTGTCTAGATTTCATTACTTTTTAGAGATAAACAAGCAGCTCCATCGAGACTTGGCTAATTTTTTTACAGAATGTTTTTGGTGGGATTACGTATTTGCGGAGACTTCTTAGTTGATAAACGGTATAAAATAATGAAGCGTGCAATATTTATATCCGTCAAAGAATGCTTCAGAGTTGCGACGGAGACACGGATATACGAACAGGTAATCTTTATATATATATTTCTTGTGTGCGTGTGTATGTCACTGAACTCCTCCTAGACGGCTGGACCGATTTTGATGAAATTTTTTGTGTGAGTTCACGGGGATTCGAGGATGGTTTAGATTCACAATTTGGTCCACTGGAAAATTTTTATTTAATTAATTTTTTATTTATAAATTGTTGTTGATCTTTGAATGGTTTAGGTTTACAATATAAATATATATATATATATATATGTGTGTGTGTTGTGTATTTATTTATGTGTTGTTGTTAATCTTTGGATGGATTTTATGAATTGTTATTACATGAAAATTAAAATAGAATTGGTTATTGAGATTATTATATTATTATTTATTGAAATAACATTTTAAAGTGTAATTAAAAATATAGGTGCAAATTTGTGAGGTGCAGTATTGAAGTGAGTATTTTACATGATTTTTCGTGATTTTAATTATGTATACACGTGAATTCAATACCAATTAACTTAACCTCCAAATTTAAATTGTCAGTTCTCATTTTATTCTACATATTAAAATGTAATAAAAAATATACATTGTGCAAAATATGTAAGGTGCAGTATCAAAGTGAGTATTTAACACAATTTTTCATTACTTTTAATTATGTATAGACGTGCATTCAATAACAATCAACTTAACCTACAATTTTAAATTGTTAGTTCTTATTTTATTCTATGCAACTTATGATGTATTGATGTCTCTTTGAAAATAAAAATATAAGTTTGTAAAATAAATTATAACATTTATATAATTTAAAGTACTTATAGTAATTATAGTTTAAAGAATATTTTAAATTGAAGTTTTGTATTTTTTAATTTATAGTTTTTTTTTTAAATTATGATTTTTGGATTTACAACGTTTGAACAGGACACCGTCTGTCGGGTCCACTTTAAAGTGTGTGTTCAGGTGGATTTAAAAATTGTTTGGATTCACAATTCAAGCCGATAAATAATATTTGTAATTAATTAATTAAATTAATGTTGTTGTTGAACGTTCAATGTTTTACATAGGATCCGGTCGGAAGCGCTGTGGTCGTGTTATCGAATATTCAAAAATATTTTATTTTTATTTCAGTTCGACCCGGCAGATGGTGCTGCGATTATATTCAGGGAAATTTCCTGTAAATTTTCAAATTTAAAACGTTTGAACAAAACAACGTCTGTTGGGTCCGCTAGTAGTAGTATAGAAACGGGGCTCCGAGAACTAACTTCTGGCGGTGGAGCTTGGAGTCGGGTCAATGACCGACCTCTTTGAAGTTACGGTGGCAATTTTGGACTCATTATACCTCAAAAATGACTCAAAATTCTAAATATATATATATATATATATTCAAAATGACGTAGAATTTCTAAAAATTTTCAATTTTCGCGGGGAAAATTTCCCGTTTTATTACTATAAAATGCCATCGGCTTCGAAATTCCTAAAAGCAGCTTTAATTCCTTAGTGACTAGCCGCTCTAAGCCGCACCTTAACAATTATGATGCTATGGCAGCCATATTGGATTACGACGTCACTGTTGTAATTTCCTTTACGCCCGCCATTTGGAAAATCCGTAATCCTTATGCTAGAATATCAAGAACAATTTTAAAAATTATAAAAATTTCATTAATTAAATTTTAATCAAACTTATTATAAACAAGCACTTGCCTCCTTGGTTCAAACCCGATATGCTCAAAAATATAAAATGACGATAGATCGTTCCTCCACGGAAATCACTGACCGACTTTTCTCCCACCACTAATGCACAGGCATATATATCGCTAGCTTGTGTGACGTCATGCCCGCCGTATTGAAAACCTGTAATTATTATCCAGTTTTAATGGAAAAAAAAGATATTATAAAATTCATAAAAAAACTAATTATAATTTATATAAAAACACCTTTGCAATTTCGTTATGGTCGCCATCTTGGATTATAGAAATGTTGCAAATTTTGTTACGCCCGCCATCTTGGGCCTGTATGACATAATTGTTGCATGTTTAGTTATGGAAACCATCTTTGATTCTTGATTGTGGCATTTTTCGTTATGGCCGCCAACTTGAAAATCCGTAATTTTTATGCTAGAAATTTGGAAAAAAGTTAAAACATCATAAAAAATGTATTAGTCATAATTAGATTAAATATTATTTTCAACGCGCACTTATGTCCTGGGTTAGTAACCGGTGAGGACAAAAAAAAACATTACAGATTCACGGAAGCCAAAAGCAGACTGAACTCCCACCATTAATTCCAAGGTATATATACATCAACAGTTAGTATGAGGCCACGACTACCATCTTGCTTTCGTCTGCTGAAGTCCAAAGACTAGTTTTCGTCTTCTGGAGTCCACCATCATGTTTTCAAGTGATAGAATGCGCTAACACATATTAATTTGATTTTCGTCCACCAGAGAACATTAATAATTTATAATTACTGCGGCCTAATCTCAAAATTTGGACGCCAACTTGGAAATTTGTATTTTTTAACCAAAATATTCAGGAAAAATTAAAAAAATAAACGAAAAAAACACTCATTAATTTTCTGATTGATTCGATCATCTTCGTCTTATAATTTATTAATAATTTAAATAAAAAATGATAGGTTCGAAAATAAAACTATGCAAGTTCTTTTACAAACATAATTTTATTACATAGTTTATATTGTACTACAGACACTTTCAAAAGTTAACAATCTAAAAAAACATTTAATTCTGCATCAGCGTGAAATGACTCATTCTCAGCTCCATTCGGTTTATACTATACAGAGACTAGCCAGATCCTTTACTGGCATAGTCTTCCTCTTCCTGACTGAGTTTCTGGACACCGTGCTTAACAGACTGATTCACATCGTCAGAACTGTAAATACAGCTTCCGAAAACAATGTGGCGGACATGACGTCATACAGGCAGACATAATATATCTTGGCATTAGTGGTGGAAGGTCAGTGGGTCAGTGGCTTTTGTGGAGGAAGGATCTAATGTCATTTTTATTTTTGACCTCACCGGGTTCAAACCAAGGACGTAAGTGAGTTTTAATACTATTTTATTTAAATTTGATTTATTAATTTTTTTATGAATATAAAATTGCTTTCCAATTTATAGCATAAAGATTATGGATTTTAAAGATCGCGGGCGTAACGAAAATTGCAACGGTAACATCGTAATCCAATATGGCAGCCATAGCATCCTTATTGTCAAGGTACGGCTTAGAGCGGGTAGTTGCTAAGGAATTTAAGCCACTTTTAAGAATTTCGAAGCCGATGGAATTTTTCAGGGATAAAACTGGAAGTTTTCCTTCAAAACGGGAATTTTTTCCCGCGAAAATGGGAAATTTTTAGGTAATTATGAGTTATTTTGAGTCAATTTTGAAGAATTTTGAGTCATTTTTGAGTCCAAAATGGCCACCATGACGTCAGAGCGATTAGTCATTGACCCAGCTCCTCACTCACCGCCAGAAGCCAGTTCTCGGAGCCCCGGCTATACTACTGGTGATGACTACCGAAAAATTCCCTGAAAATATGAGATACATTTTGAAAGTCACATGTACCCTTTAAGTGGATCGAGAAAAAAGTCATTAACAGTGTTTTTTTTTTAATTCTGACCAATCAGAATACAAAATAGGATGTATACTCAACGACCATAAAGATTCCAAATATAAAAAGGACACGTAAGTTCGTATCGTGCTTATAGTGCACCTCGCAATAAAATAAAATAATATATTACTTGTAAACGAGGGCCTGGATAATAGTTTGTCTCCATATTCACAGCGTATTGAACCACAAGCAATTACAACAAAATTAAATGATACAGCAATTATAAAATTCCACACAGGTAATAAATAAATAAGAATATAAGCGTATACAATAATTACATGTTCATTTAACCGGTATCAGGGGGCCTATAATATTTTACTTAAATAATACTGAATTAGTGTTTACCATAAACGTTATGTAAGCGTTAAAACGAGTACCTACGATTCAAACCTAATGGTTGCCTATCAGAGGTGCAAGAACCAATTAAGTTTACCGTGAATTATCCGTAAAAATAAACAAATAATTTGGAACGTGGCAGCGAAACAGAATTTAACAAACAGGCAAAATAGCTAACCCAGGTCTGGAATGCTATTAATACAATCAAGTCACGAACTCTAAGCAATAACTCACACATGATCGAACCCAAGCACGGTCGTTAATGGTTGCTTGTTCAAGTCCTGACGTGGAAGAACCGAAAGAGGTATGCTAACAAGTCCTTATACATATAAGCCAGGCGGAATATGCCTCCACAGCAAGGAAATAATCCCTGCAATGGGAAGGGAGAGTCTGTTACGGGAATACTGGAGAAGGTAGTAGTGACAAGTGGTGAATGAAGGATTTGGGGGGGGGGGGGGGGATGTCTAGGAACACGACTCTGACGCCGATGATGTCCAAAAACTGACGAAGGTCCGTTGGCGACGAACATGCATTCGTCACAATTGCATTACAGTTTTGGTTTGAATTGAAAGTTACAATAAATGTTCATGTTAATAAATTATATACCTGTTTTTAAGATCGCAATATTATTTGATTGTACTAACGAAATAATTGCAGGTGTCCTTATTGACAAAAATTTAAGTAGCATGCACAAAAATTATTTTCCCAGTGTAGTTAAACTTCCACCAGTACTGTTTGATGGAACGTTATATGTTAAGGTAAATTTTAAGTCATTTTGCAATCATTTAATTAGCAGCTTAAAACTATAGGATTTGATACTAAAACTACAACTACTTGCCAACTCCCATGTATGAGTTATGATTGTGTAGGTATTCCCATTGATTTTACTACTTTGCGGCAGCTCCCGAGTAGAAATAGTGGTAGAAACAGTCCTCTTAGTAGCTTAGCAGGATGCTGTTGGTAACATTCTTACAACAAAGCTGCCAGCTGTCAGCGAGGCCAGATGGCTCATCTGCGGGGGTGGCATCGAGCTCTTAGAGACACGCACACGGACCAGAAAGAGGCACAGGGTTCCGCCACGTCTGTATGTGTGTGCTGAAGCGGTTCCTGCCCATGTTTGTGATATGCATATGGTCGCAAGTTGAGGTAGTACGGTGATTTCAGACGAACTTCCGCGCCAGTCGTCTACCGCTCACACGTCGAGGCAGCGCCAGGTGCTGTAGTTGCTGCCTTATTAAGCCATCCACCCGCAGATCGCTGCCTCAGCAAACGTCCCAGCTGCCCGAAGGAGCTGACCTGTGTGTCCGGAACAGCGTCTGCAGAATAGTTTCCTTTGGTGACCTCACAAGCCGGTATGCCGAGGCGACTCGTCCAGCGGTCGTGCACGAATACCAGCTCAGTTTTACCACTGTAAGCTGCCAAGGCGACTAGTGGTACAACGATCTGTAGCAACGAGTGTGTGAACCACCTGTATTCAAAGAATTTAACTTTTTTTTTCCTTTGAGCTCCATAGTGACATCAGGACACTCGCACTAAGGTAGCAATCAGGAAACTGGGTTCTATAAGAATGGTCAGAAACTCATTAAATCTTGGCCTGAAGCTCACTGTTGCATAATGTTTTGTAATTATAATCATTTAATATCAAACTAAAGATATTAATAAAATATTTATTCCCATGCGAGTATTACAAGTTATTTTTAATATGTTCTTAAGATAGAAGTTTTTGTGACAGTATGAGTAATAGTGTTCATTATGCTATTAATGTATAAATAATATTAACAGTTAATTTTACCATATTTGAAATTTAGATTTTGAGGTGCCCATATAATTTATTATTCCTTCCCTTAAAATACGTTTTTCCCCCCAGATATCTACTTTAAATTTATGATACCTATTTTCTTTACAGATTTGTATACTAGGACAAATCTTACAACAAAATTTTTTTTTTAGTTCTTTACCATTTCCTTAAAGGTGAATTAATAATAACCATTACAAATTTAAGTCTTTTTGTTTCGTTGTAGATAAGTTCATATGTTAATGTCGCAGTTAGTGTGAATAATGTCAGCTAATTGTAGTTTTGATTGATGTGGTGCCTGTTCATGAATTGATTATTTACATAGCTCGAACTGAAACTGAAATTGAATATATAATAAAGGTCATTGAAGTGCTAATGTAATAAGAAATATTGATGAACCCATTCGAAACATCTACAACATCGATTACATCATATATAGAGTTATCGCGCCGGAAGTATGAAGGAACTGTACCACAGCTAAAAACCATATTGCTTGTTTGAGGTCAGGTCTAATTAGGAGTAAATTAAGATTGGTGTTAGGAATAAGAAAATTCAAAGTTACCGTAGTTTGTTTTACAGGGTTTCCACATTCTGTAGGTAAATGAAGTTTATTTTGGCCAGGGAAAGTAAAGGAAATTACTTGAAATTCTGGAAATATCTATAAAATTCTACAGTGGAAGTAATTTGAGGAGTAAATGTCATGCCCTGGTATGCCTTTACACAGAATCTAACGACATTTTTTCCAGATGGTGTTTTTGTGCCTAGTCATAATACATATTATTAAATGGTGTTTGCAAGATTTTGTTTGAGGCATGCTATGAGTATGGATAAATGTTAGATTTTTTTTATTTATTTCAGAAATTGGCAATTATGTAGGTAAATTATTTAAAAATTAAATACTTAGGAATGTTTGAATGTTTGTTTATAGAAAGTCGGGGAAATTTTATTGCATATTTAAGAAGCCAACCTGAGTTTTTTTGCGGCCTTGTGAAAATGGAAATTATGAAAGAATCTGTGGAAGTTGCCACTGTAGTAGTACTGTCCCTGTTGATGAAATTGTTTGTGGTATTAGATGGGTTGTTCTGTTTACGTTATTTAAAACTTGTTTGTTTTATATGCACTCCAAATAAAAGTAAAAATCCTATCCAAATGAAGTAACATTGTTAGATGCATTAAGCTCCTTCTTATAGACTCTAAAAATATTATAAAAGAAAGTTAACACCTACCCTGAACCACAAAAAAAATTTCGTTAATTCTTGTCGGGAACAAGGTGAATTACCTAATAATAAAACTTTGCCAAGAGAAAAAAATACCAACCACTTATTTTTCACTCTCATACGCGAGAAAATTTACTTGATAACTAAGGAATCGTGTACAATTTTCAAATAATCTCTCGTCGTTTTATAGAGGTTAAGAGTTTTGTTCAATAGGTTCAATGGGTTCAATGGTAATGTGGTAAACATATTATCTTTTAAAGATTTGTGCAATGGGAGTGCATGACTTGAAGTAGGCTTTTGGACATACGCCATTGCTTAGCACATGTATGTCTGCAGAAGAAAACAACTAAAAAAACTCAAATGACAAAAAACACAAATTAAGCAAAAATTGCTGTTGTCAGGATTTAATGCCACACAATATTCCACATCAGGAATATGGTCAACAAACAAGGAAAAAACAAAGAATGATGGACTAACAGAACGAAAAAAAACCCACAAATGATGACAGCACAAAACAATTCCGAACCCAAAAAATTCAACAAACATTTGAAACGAGACAAAAAAACACAGCAAAACGAAAAGACAAAACAAACACAATAGTTTTCAAAAAAAAAAGAGAAACGAAAAAATCCCACAAATGATGACAGCACAAAAAATATTGAACCCAAACAATTCAGCACAACAGTCAAAACGAGACAAAAACACGACCAAACGAAAAGACGAAACAAACACAACAGTTTTCTAAAACAGAAACAAGCGACGTTTCGGTAACTGCTATCTGCTCCCGTCCTCAGGCAGAGACGCACATGGGGCTGGAAAAATGAGGGTATTTATCAGAAAATGGACTACATCTTGCTCAGCCAATGGCAGACAAGATGACACCTCATTGGCTGTGCAGCATGGAGTTAAAGCGAATTGGTTATTGTAGGTTGAGTATTATTGGCTATTGTTTTGTGCTGCAGGGATGTTTCTCTCTTAATCAAAGGGATCCACATATTTTTTAATTCAATGCTCTGCTGGCTGAAAACATTTTTATTGCTAATAATAAAAACTGATTCTTTGATTTTCCTTTTTATTTTATCGGGTTCCTGTATGAGTGGTGTGGAGTCTTCCCAGATAATTTTGTGGCTATTTTCCCATGTATGTTCAGCAAGTCTGGATTTTAGGGTTTCACCCTTCTTGCAGTTGTTTTTGTGTTCTTTGATTCGGGTGGATAGAGCTCTGCCAGTTTCACCTATGTACACGTGGCCACATTCACAGGGGATCTGATACACACAGTTGTGGGTTTGTAATTTTTCTGTGGCTGGTTTCACCTTTGTAACAATGCTTTTAATAGTAGATTTAGAATGGATAGCTGTTTTGAGTCCATATTTGTTTCCCAGGCGTCTTATTTTTTCTGAAAGCCCTTGAACATACGGAATGACTAGAGTTCCTGCCGGTTCATCGGTTTCTGTGGGTTTGAGTGTTTTGTTGGATTTCATTTGCTGTTTGATGGTGTTAGCAGGGTAACCATTGGCTATGAGTTCCTTTTTTATATGATTGTGTTCAACCACCATAGATTTCTCATCAGAACAAATAATCTTAGCTCGGTTGGTTAGGGCGTGAATTATGCCAGTTTTTGTTGTTTTGGGATGGTTGGATGCAAAGTTAAGGTATTGGCCTGTGTGCGTAGGTTTCCTGTATACTTTGGTTTCCAGAATGTTGTTTTTTCTGCTAACTAGTACGTCCAGGAAAGGAATGCTACCATTGGTTTCTTTTTCATAGTTGAACTTTATTGATGGCCTCAGAGAGTTAAGGTGGTTCACAAATTCCACCAAAGTTTCAAGTCAATGTTGCCAGACAGTGAAGGTGTCGTCTACATAACGGAGCCAGATTTTAGGATGGCTATTACTTTTGCTAAGTGCTTCTTGCTCAAAGTTTTCCATAAATATATTGGCCATAAATGGTGAAAGAGAAGAGCCCATTGCCATGCCATCGGTCTGTTTGTAGAAAATATCCTTGAACTGGAAATATGTCGTGGTGACACAGAGGGTAATCATTTCCATGATCGATGGGATTGGTATTACAGTTCTGTCCTTTAAAGTCTGATCAGCCTCCAATTTGGCTTTGACAATGCTGAGTGTTTCGGCTACTGGTACATTGGTGAAGAGGCTTTGGACATAAAAACTCACCAGGGTATCGTTGTTTTCTATTTTCAGTGTTTGGACTATTGAAATAAAATGATTGGAATATTTGAGAAAAGTATCTGTCTGTCCTGCTAGTGGCTCAACAATTTTCAGGAGGTATTTTGATAGTTTCTGGCATGGGGCATTACAACAACTGATGATCGGGCGTAGAGGCATGTCCGGTTTATGAATTTTTGGAAGACCGTAAATGTGGGGTGCTTTACTGCTGTGTGGCGTCAGTTCTGATCTAATTTTGTCTGGGATGTGATTCTGATGTTTTTTTAGAGTTTGGTACACTTTTCTTTCAATGCTGGCTGTGGGGTCTTTTACCAGTTTTGTATATTGATCTGTGGTGATCAAATCAGTAATTTTTTGGTCATAGTCTGTTTTGTCAAGTATGACTGTAGCACGACCCTTATCAGCTGGGAGGATTACAATGGTATGGTCGGATTTCTGAGATTTGAAGGCCTTGAGTTCATCAGGTGGCAGATTTGGTTTAGGTGGACCAGCTGAGGTGATTGCTGTACGCACATTCCAACGAAATTCATCTTGTTTGGCGGCAGGAAGTTTGTATATTGCGCTCTTAACTGATGAAACTATGTCAAGTGCAGGAATGTGTCGTGGAGGAATGCTGAAATTGAGGCCTTTTTGTAGAACATTTTCCTCGCTATTGGACAGCTTTCTTGAAGATGAATTAACGACAGTGTTAATTTTCTGTGTTGTGGGATGTGTTTTTGTATTCACCATATTCGTCAGTTTGGTTAATTTATCTTTTTGTTTCTCTTTGCACTGTAAAGACTTCTTTTGGACAAGGTTCGTGATGGACTGATAAATACAATTGAAATCTTTAGTAATAATGATGGGCTGAATTTCAAGCTGTAGTGCCGAAATTTCATTGTTCAAATGTGATTTTTGACAGTGATATGCGGCAATTATTTCACTCAGTAGCTTTTGGCTGGCTTTCCGGGTTATTTGTTGAGCCTGTTTGCTGTTGACCGGGGATTTGATTCTGAGTCCTCTAGGAATGACTCCCTTACTGCGACATTTACAGAGAAAAGTCAACTATTGTGTTTGTTTCGTATTTTCGTTTTGCTGTGTTTTTTGTCTCGTTTCAGCTGTTGAATTAAATTTTTTTGGGTTCGGAATTTTTTTGTGCTTTCATAATTTGTGGGTTTTTTTCGTTCTGTTAGTCCATTTGTCTTTGTTTTGTCCTTGTTTGTTGACCATATTCCTGTTGTGGAATATTGTGTGGCGTTAAATCCTGACAACAGCAATTTTTGCTTAATTTGTGTTTTTTGTCATTTGTGTTTTTTTTGTAGTTTTCTTCTGCAGACATACATGTGCTAAGCAATGGCGTATGTCCAAAAGCCTACATCAAGTCATGTGGTAAACAGTAATACGCATTATTTTTTAGAAAATATTCTGCTTAGAATGGTTGTTTAAAAGCATTAAAATCTTTATTTATAATTATATGTACAAAAAAATAAGGTAAGTATTTACACATCACCAGTAACTTACTTTATTAACAACTGGAATGTTTGCAAGGTTTCTTGGCACGACACTCTTTCTAAATATACAATATACGCCGCGACTGGATTGCCAAGGGCGGCGGAAATCTTACAGAAGTCGTAAACATAAAACTCCTATAAATTTAAATATTTTTTTTCCAAAAAAACATGAAGATTTGTGATAAATACACGCCAAAATACTTTATCCCTAATTATACCACACAACGAGTTAATTAAAATAACGCGAGTGTATTCGAGGTTGTGTAAACATTGCGCTTTCCGAACAGCGAAAATAACACGTAATACATACGCAATAATGCTTCAGACGTGGAACTATATGCAACTGGCAACTGCGAGTTGGGTTTGCGTTTTAATTAACAGCCGGCGCGAAGGCACACAGCAGCTGTCCGGCTTTAATGAGAAAGCTGTTTTGGCAACGGCTGGCACAGAGATAGAGAGCGAGAGAAAGGGACAGTGATATATAATATAAGACAGATTGAAGTGCTCGAATGAGACAGAGGAAACTGTTATTCAGAGGCAGTGGCCACTTCCTACAGGAGATGTTTGTCGTAGCGCTTACAATTATCAAACATAATTTGTAAAGATCATCGCGTACTGGCTTTGGGAAGAATTTGATGACATTAAGCGAAATTAATTTCATCATGAAATGGGAAATATTTTAGTGATATTTTATAGTAATTTATTACATCTTTATTAAAATAATATTCTTATCAAATATTTTTTCACCCTCAACTATTTATAAAATATTTCAGGGGTTGAAAAAATGTATTCTGAATAATCAAATTGTTACTATTTATTAACGGACTTTGGTAAAAGTATGACCAAACAAAAAATTATTGCTTTAACTAAAAGGACTTATTTCAGAAATAATTAACTGTTACTTTTCAACATTCCGTTGTTTGTTGTTATTTTAAATTCCTTATATTATTATAAATAAATATTGTTAATAATTTTAAAATAAAAATTTTAGGCAACAGGGTTGACAAATTTTATATAATAATTACATTCTCTTTAGGATTTTTTATTAAGTGCATATAAATGCAATTTTTTTTTTATTTTGATTTTCGGACCACGGTTTATTAAATTAATTATACAAAATAGGGCAAGCATAGAATGTGGAAGAGATATTTAGCTCAATCAAGGTTATTTTAAAGACATTTGGGAGATTTACGCATGAAAGATAACAAAGGCTGAATATTTTTTTCCAAAAAAAAATTATAATTCAAATTGGGGAGTGTTTAAATAACATAATAAATTTGTTTTAACAAAGTGTTTAACTATGTGTTAAATTTTTGAATTATTTCTTATTTGAGTTCTTAATTATAATATTTACTAAGCATACTTATTTTCAAAGATTACCATAAATAATAGATACGTTTTAAAGTCAACACAAAGTCCTTCAATTTTTTTTACCATGATTAGGCCGCATAGTTATTAAATGTTAATTAATATTAAAACATCTATAAAAAAATTTAAAACCAAGTAATTTATTCTAATTTAATATTTTAACTATAAAAATCAAGTTTCCAACAATTTGAGTAGGTCATTTTAAGATTCAGTTTTGTGCTAGTATTAGTCGGATAGTGCTATATTTTATTGATATTATTAACATTTAAATTCAATTTAAATATTATATCAAAAAAGTTTTAATACATTATTCCAACTAACTATTTGAAAAAACTGAAGGTTTTTTTCGCTCATAACATTTAATTTTTCAATATAATATGAAGGCTTTACTATATTAGTTTAATTTCATTGTTAATGATTATTTTATAATTATTTTAAATTGTTATGATTCAGTGTTTATGTAAATAGATAGTTATTACTTAACTGTGGGCGGGGATATTACGCGCGTGTTCCAAACTATTGACATTGAGCTGTGTGATGCTTGTATAGTTGTGTGGACAGAGTATTTGATGGCTAGTATGGAAGGTACTGCGGAGTGGGCTGTTGTGAAGGGGGTTGGTAACGCCCTCTGAATGGCATTGTGTTACCGAGGGTAAAAGATGGTGTGAAGGTGTGTGTGTGTTTTATTGAATAGTTTTTAATATTTTTATTCTTTATTCACTTCGAATTCTTGCCAAGACTTTAAAAATTACACCATTTACATGTGATATGACGTGTATCTCGCAGAGGTGATAATGACTGAGGTGTGTGTTTTAACTGTATCATATACACTATAGCGATCAGAATTAAATTTGAAACAAAATTTTTGGAGGAAGAGCACATTTAATACGCTACAAATGTGAATCGTGAAATGTGTTTGTAGAATAATAATAACGTGCACGATTAGGGCTGCATGTCTTTATTTTTATTTTAAAAGATGACTGAAACAGAACGTTTTCATCCACATGAGCACAATAGTATTTTTATTTGGTAGAAATAACAGTTCTTCTCTATTTGTACTCTGCCGCGTTTGCTACGAAGCATCATTCCAAGCAGTAATACCAATAAACAAATGTATGCTTACAAATGTGGTGCATAAAAATAATAGGAAACAAAATTGTAAAAAAATCTTATTTGTCTTTTGTCTTGATTCTTTACAGTGAAAATAAAGAAACGGTGGTCTTCTGATGGGTTCAAGTGGTTTATATGCATTTTTTTCAAAACGCGAGGCCTGCCTTTCCAAAGATATGTCACCCGTTTGCCAACGTTTTCTGTTTGAGATGATACACAAAAGTGTGCACAATATTTATTAAGTTTCTGAAGAATGGTTCGGGAAACAGGCCAACTTGTGGATTTACCACAGTTTTTGTCCCTAAGGCTCGTGGTTCTGAGGAGTGGGGAGTCGAAGTAAGTTCGTTATCGACTTTCGCGCGCGAGAACGTGTTATCGACACTGGCCACTCACGCCACACCAGCCAGGCTCTCGTGTTACTAATGGCGACCCCATAAACACCGCCTCTTTTATATCCCGAAGGCCGGGTTAGTGTTCAAAATCAAGGTTTGAAATTTTTGAATTTAAAAGAGTATCAAATTAAGGCTATATTTCAGACCCCACTTTATTGTGGTTAATGTATTGAAATTAGAATTTACTGTTTTCCAATCCACATATATGGGTCATCTGTAATTACAAATTTTAATTTATTTTGTGATGTTAATGAATGGGCGTGATCTAGTATCAGGTCAACGAGAAGGATTATCATACGGGTTTATAAATTTACCACATTTAAATTCATCAAATTTAATTAAGTAATATTATAGGAGATAAGACCAAAAAAATGAAAACTTTGATTACTCTAAATTTTATACAAATTTTCCTAGCGCGCGACGACCCATTGATACCGATATCTAATTCCGGTAATGTCCAGGGTTAAATTGAATTGCATGAGCCTCTAGCTAATAAATAAATTATTAGTAAGGAAATAATCCGACTTAGTTCAGGGGAGGGCAGTTGAAACTCCGTTCTTCTCGGACCACTGATCTCGTCCTCAGCTTTCCAGGATATACGAGCAGTCTTGCTGTGAAAGAAAGTCTAAACTACGATCCAGTAGCAATACTGAAGATGACAGCTACTGTTGACGCCATTCCAGGTGTGCTGAAAAATCTTTAGATTGGGCAGTTCTCACCAGCGCAGACAGGAACTGCAGCATGAAGATGATCGGAAGTCTTGCAACACACACAATGACGGATATTCGCCCAACGCGGTAGTAAAATTAATTGCGAAATGCGACTCCCTAAAGTCTGTATGACGAAGCATCAGACTTCCTTCACTTAAGACTTGCAAAAATAACTAATTACGCGGTAGCCACATATCTTCTTGTCCTCTGCGCGCAATTCCCGAACCCAGGAACTGTCACTCGCACAGAGAACGTCCATTCGCTCCGCAGTTCAAAACTTAAGTCCCTCGTTCCTCCCGAAATGGCCAACCAGCGAGCATCTAAGCTAGGAAGAATTAAACAACCTCTTTTCTAACCTGGCGAGAATTCAATACTCGAAGACCATAGCTAACAGTGCCTACATGCGAAGTCAGTAATAAACGGAACAATACATCTCAAATAAATATTCAATAAAGAAGAATAACATCCCAAATATCAATGTCAACTGATGAACTATGGAATATCTCTGGGTCGTCGCACCATGTACAACTTAGTATTTACATACATTACATAAAAATGTATAGTTACTTTTACTAAGATAACGAAATACACATAAAGTTAAGATACAACAATAAATAACATGTAAACATGTCCAAATGTTTACAAGAGATTTCATTTAAGTGTGAAAATAATTTCCAAGCAATGTACGTAAATTACATTCTAAATTGTACATTAATATTTGTTCATTATGTACAATAAGTGGTAACTTTTCTAAATAAAAATTTACAAATGTAAAATATTCGTAAAAAAAATTACACAATGACATCTAAAGCAATTTATTAAAAAAATAAAACTAATATTCTTAGTATAAACTTTTCATTTACTTTTCTCGCTACAAAAAAGCAAGGTGGTGGAATTGTATGGAAGATTTCGAAGAAAGACTTCCTTTTTAAGCCGTTCCAGTTAATATTTATATATATATCAAATTTTTATGTACACGATCACTGCCGTTGTTTTGCATAAATCACTTCCAAACTTATGCATCAATTATGAAAATGGAAAATCTCGCTACCTTTCCTTAATGGGCAAAATTCTACTAAATGGGTGGATGTAAGAAAGGTTTTTTAAAAACAGAAAATTAATATAACGAACATAATACGAAAATATTACATCCGATTGAATGTAATTAAAATTTTGTCTGAATAATTTTTTTGTCAGATCAGCCTTCACTGCAAGTAGGAGAAAAAACTATGGTGGGAGGACAAAAATTTAGTAACTTTTTATTAAATACACTATCAAATTCGTTCAAAATTTTTCTAACTTTTAAAAATATCATCTAAAACATATGTCTGCATTTTTTTTTTATACAGCTAACTATTGCTGCAAAGTATGGAACAGGGGTAAATGACTTGAAAATTCATAACTCTCTGAATAAGCGCAACATTAAATCCGTTTAGATCGCTTGTGAATCTTTATTAATAATACTATTGTCTGAACACATTTTGATAAGACAAACCTTTCCTGCAAGGGGTTGGAATTAAAAAAAAAATTAAACTTTTTTTTTCTAATGCACTATCGAATATTGTGAAAACTTTTATCATAAGTAAATTTTTATGTAAACAACCATTTCTGCAAATTGTTAAAATAACAATGTTTTAAACACAAAATATTGTCACGTGCACCTAGCCGGTGCCACCGCCATTTCTGTCACGATCCACTTTCAGAGGGGGGAGAGAATCGTAGCTCTTTACATAGAAACAACTCGCTTGGCATCAACTAGTCTTAACTTCATAAAATACTTTACTGTACCTAGGATCATAGGTTCGTCATCCCGTACAGGATGTCTGGTGAGAGCTGAACTAAGGAGATTTTGCAAAATAACATAATACTTAATTAAAATTATTTTATTCTTAAAGTCAAATACTCAACATCATTTTAAAGAACATTTAAATAGCGGGATTACAATTTAAAACAATAATCTCTTTACTTCCTTAACGATTGAACGACCTTACAAGAGAGAGAATGAGAGAACTTCACTAAACACTTCCCTAGTCCTTCCGAATACCTCAAATCATAATTAATACTTAAAATTAAAACAAAGATAAGTCCATACTCACATTTTCCGAAAAGCCTTTCTTGATCGATTACTTTAAAAAAATAACGTAGGGGCCTCTCCTGCCCTTGAAATCCCGAACGAACATTACATTTTAAAAACTATGACGCGTGACCCCTGACGAGGGCCATAGCCTCCGCCCGAAAGCTTGACGACTACATTATGACCTAACTTAAATTAAACGACTCGTGGCCTCTGGCGTCGACCATAGCTTCCGCCCGAAAGCTTGAATTCCTACATCACGAACGAACTAACAACTCGTGACCACAGGTGAGACGCATAGCCTCCGCCTGAGTGAGCCTGAATTCCTACATCACGAACGAACTAACAACTCGTGACCACAGGTGAGACGCATAGCCTCCGCCTGAGTGAGCCTCCGCCTGAGTGAGCCTGAAGTCACCACTCACTTGCGCTTAAATTCGCGCGCCCTGCCGCGCCTACCATAACAAAAGCTCGTTATTGAAGTCAAATTTACTAAACAACTAACTAGAACATCTGGGAAGACTACCCCCCCTCTACCCCAATGTGCAGGCCACACCGCGCGGCTTGTTACGACAGCGCGCCCCAGTAACTGCGGCCCGTGGCTGCGCCAGCGCGCGGCCAAACAAACAAACAAAATTCTGCAAGCCCGCAGCGCGCCGCGCCGGCCCCGTGCCCCAATTACATGGTCACGCCACTTGCGCTGACGAGTGAACAGAGCAGCCAGCCCAGAGTCCCGTCAGTAAAGTCCCTAAATTTGATTTCAACAACCCTGCAAAATTTCAACCCGCGACATAACCCTCCCCTCACAGAGCTCGAGCCCCATCGAGCTACCTCAAAATTACAAATTGTCTTTTTCCATTAAACCATAACTATAAATTCCTCATTTCACAAAAATAATAATTTTCTTAGTTCCTTGCTGTCTGAACATACATCTAGATTCTGCATAAGATTTATTTTAAAACAACAAGTATTCATAAAATTAAATGTAAAACTTTTATCTGGTTTGTTCTCACAGGAACCTTCAGAGGCTCGAGTTCTCAATTCTAAAAAAAATTGTTCTGTTAGTGAAGCTCTCTTTACAAATTAAATTACTGTTCTTAGTTTCTCAGTATTCGTTAAACAATGTGCAAATTCTTGATAATTATTATTATTTTTTTTTTTTTCGGTTTCCGTTTATTACCATACTTCTTTCGTTCTTCAAAAAAAATTAAGTGTCCTTACAGTGTTTCAATTAATTAAACTCTTATCTCGTGAAGGTTGGTGCAACTCCTCGAAGTCAGTGTTGTCGAGAAGAGTAGCTCCCTGGGCTGGCCATCAGCAAACACCACTCAACTCCAACAGCTACTGGACTGGCTTCCAGGGCAGCTCACAACTTCTCCCCACATCTGCTTCGGAGTTGTGCCATCCTCATCACGAACAGATTACAATTCTGAAACATCATCAACAGGCATTACCATCACGCCTGACAAATACAAAACTAACTACTAAACTGCAATCGATGGGCAAGGATGTAAACACACAAAAAAAATAAAATTAATTAATTCAACTGCTAACATAAAGTATCCCACCCTTAGCATAATCTAATCAGGCAAATAATTTGATAGGAAAAACTTAAGGAAGGGAAACATGACCTCCAATGATTTTCCCTAACTCTTGAGTCTTGATCTTCTCTATACAGCAAATAGTCCCCACGAAGTAACTGGGTTGAAGGTCAGTTCACATGACCCACCCATAACCTTTCTACTCTTCTTTTCTTCTGGGGGCAACCACAATGCCCACCAATCTCTCTCCATGGTGCCGAACCAGCTATCCCATGAGAGTAAACAACGTAGTCAATAGAAGCGCAGAGGGGAAACACCAATCTCTGGCTTGTCGAGTCATAAAACTGCTTTATCTTCTTCTTCTTCTTCTTCTGAGTAAAACATCTGATTAATCTTGCTACTATTCTTCCCAACAATAAAAAAAAAGTTCATCAGGTATCTTCATGAAAAAACATTCTAACTAATACTAAGTCTTCTTTTTCTTCTTTTTTTTTCTTCTGTTAGATGTAATAGAAGGCCATGTTAGGGAGGTTATAGGGAAAAAGAGTGGCCAATTCCCACCCCATCACCCACCTAGATCATGACTAATTAACTTTTAAACTTTCTATTTCAAACAAATAAAAAAAAAAACATTTTTTTTTTATTCAAACTTTTAAACTATAATTACTTTTACTTCATAACCTCAAAAGCTAATCAATAATTCTAAATGAAATTGTGATTTACTGCATCCTTGTTCCATCCGATCTGTTTGTTTATAACCTTTCTTGTAAAGTATAAAATTTTCAAACATTACTAATTAAAAAAAAATTAAATTCTGGTGTCCTTTGAGTTACAATTAACTTTACTATTTCTTAGCTTGAAATAATTTAAGTTTTCAGAACTATTTCATTGTCTAATTCACAACACTTAAAAATCAACTCAAAACAACAAATCATCAAAATCAATAAGATCATCTGACCTACCTATCAGTACTGTGAACTTGAACTGTTCGTACACATTTATAATAAGCTATTGTATTTAAATTCCAACCTAAATAAGGTTTAAAAAAAACTACTAATCCCTCTGTAAATTAAGAAAATTAACTTTAAAAATTAAACTTAAGGTATTAGTTCTTTTTGACAGCTACCACAACTCACTAGTTCCATTACATTACTATAACCTAAAAAGTTCTGTAAAGACTGTTTATAACAAAAAAAAAACTCCAGTTACTGTCTTCCATAAAAAAATATAACTTTACATGACCTTATTAATCTCCACTTGTAAGTCCATGGCTGCCAGCTTTCTCTTCTCTTGAATCTTCAGTCTTGGCTCTTGTTTCAGTGATCTTGTATCTTGTCTCTCGAACTCTTGTCATCTTGTAAACTGGACTGCTGCTCAGCTCATCTTAAGGAATCTGTAACAGTTTCAAAAATACATGTTAATTTAAATTACATAATTCCTGTTCTTTGGTCCTAAAAAAAAAATTGTATTATTAGTACACATTACCCTGAAACAACATTATTATTCATTGTTTATTACTTAAAAAAAATGCTTTACCATAAAATCCTTTTTTGTTCTTTTCATTAGGCCTATTTATTTTCCTTCTTCTTAATTAAATTCTGCTTCAAATGTTAATCCTAACTTAAGACCTACCATCTATTTATTATTCATTACCTACATTATTTATGTTACCCTAAAATTCCCATAAGTTTCTAATACTTCCTATCAAAGACATTCTCTCTAAAAAAAAATTTACTTGTGACTCTTAACTTAACAAACTTAAAAAAAACTTTTACACTAGACTTAACTTATTATTCATTCTTAGTTACTAAATTTCTATATGTAAACTTTAGTACTTACAAACAAAAACTGCCTATTTCTCTCTACCTCTTAATCTCTTTCAATTATTACAATAATAATGTTACCTTGCATCTTTAAACTTTCTTCTTTTCAATTAAATTAGACATCTCATAACAATAAAAATTCTGCCTATACTCTTCTTATGGGTGTACAAACCCAACAACAAAATTTCAAATTCTCAAGTTTCCTTATATTTAAATTATGCAATGCACATAACCTCTGTGGTGCCTGTACCCTTTTAGGCCTACCACCTTCTCCTCTCACAGCATGACAACTCTTATTCCTCGGGGTCTGTATTCACTGTTACAAATCAAATATCTCAAAAAAATTAAAAACAAATTTATTATTTTAAGAAAACAAAAATTTACATTGAATTTACTATGGAGCCTGGAAATCTTAATGTCTCACAGCAGCTAACATGACTAAATCCCATGGAACCCCAGGTTTACATAACCTGTGCCCAAAAATTTAAGCATACCAGGCTTTCTCTGCACTGGTTTTACAGCATCACACACTATTTAGGGCCCCTGATCTGCCATCAGTCCCAAGGAGTTTTCCCACAACCCCTCTCTACACAAGCGCCTACCGCATTCCTCTCAATTGGCTATCGGTTTTACGGCATTCTTTTGGGATCCGACCATCAAGTTAGGGCTAATCGAACACTAAACCTCCATACTTCCAAACTAATGTAAATCAATTAAATTTTCTCTGTAAATTCTAAAAATCAAAAAAAATTATTCCAACATGGCAAAGAAACTTCCAAAAAAAATTCATAATCTTATCTTCAAACCATTAAAATAAAAATAAATAGATTACTCTGTTTTCTCCTTAATAACTGTAAACTGTCAACAAATATCATGTCGTAAATTTTAACTATGCTTACTGACTCTTAATCATAAAATCTCATTTGTCCTAATTAATAAACAACCGATTTCCTTAAAATCTCACTGTATCTCTCACACTCAAACTTCACTGGCTGAATATCTCAATAAATTCAAAAACAATTATCTAAACTCTTAAAGAAACTCCTCCCCAATTATTCAAATTACTTCACCTTATTTTATTTCATTACTTAAAACACCTTACTCAAAAAAAATTAATTAATTATCTAGCTATCTTCCATTATTATTTATTTACCGAACAAAACTTTCTCCTAAATTAATTTAGTAAAATTCAATTTCACATTAGGCAAGTACACTAACTCTCTACAGCAATGTTTCTCATTTCCCTCCTTCCTAACTGAATCCAATCTTACTTAACCTCCAGGGAATTTACCTCACAAAATAACCAAAAATTTCACTGTAGTGCCTATCTGCTATAGGCCCACTACACAGCAAGGGACTCTAACCCCACCAACAAACTTCATTGAAATGGTACCCTATCCCATACAGGATAGCCACTTCGGTACTACCATGGGGAACTCCTGCCCCAAACTACTCACAACTCTCAGGATTCTCCTGACCCTTAATTCCGTAGTCAGCCCATCTCCTATGGTCTGCGCTACAATTCCCTTTCTTCCCAGGGACACAACGCCTCACCTTAGGGTCCCTCGCCCTAATGAAAACATTAATTTTGTCTCTCTGTTCTTTTGGAGTAAATTCCCTCTACACACAAAATCTAGCCTTCCCAGTTTTCTCAATGCTTATCGATTTTATAGTGTACCTCCTTAATAATGTTTACAAATCCCAAAAAAATATTTTTAAAACCGAGGTAGAATTTAACTAACAAAAACATAAACAACTTACAACGAAACACTTCTAGCCTATACATCATACACTTCTTAAATTAAATTACTTACATACTGAAAGTTCCTCTTCTCCTAAAACACACTTAAATTTAAATGTATTTAACCAATAGTCTATTTTCTTATCGCTAAGTTACCGTACAGCTGATCAAAACAAGGTCACGGCCTGTCCACGTCTCCGTATGAGCCCGTGACGTCACCGAATTCCATCAGGTGCGCCAACCCTCGCTTGCGGTTCCTCCGTTCTCCGCTAGGTCTCAGCACCTCCCCGTCACGTGTTCATTCTGCCACGTCCACTGACGTGTCGTTCTGAAACAACTCTCAACATTTTTCTAATTAAAACAAAACATCACTATAAATTCTATAACTCTCTTTTACATAAACTCTCGTTTTCTTTTTAATTCCTTTCTAACGTTTATCCTTCCCTCGACTGATTTAATTCGTACGTCTCGTCTCCTACGCGCACGACAACAAAACAAACTTCACTTGAAAATAATTCCTATTTACGAAA
Source organism: Bacillus rossius redtenbacheri (assembly GCF_032445375.1). Lineage (NCBI taxonomy): Eukaryota > Metazoa > Arthropoda > Insecta > Phasmatodea > Bacillidae > Bacillus > Bacillus rossius. The sequence goes on along the minus strand of NC_086338.1, from coordinate 19,751,093 downwards.
AAAACTTTATTTTAAATTTTAACTCTCTTAACCTACAATCTTAAAATTAATTTCAATTAAATTAAACCACTTGCATTATCTCTATTAATCATTTAAATTATAACGTATTCTCCTCACGTAAAAATCCCTGATAAACTCAACGACTTAAAACAACTTATCACTATAAACTTTATCCTTACAAGTATACTCAAATAAACATCTGTTACGTCAAAAAAAAATCTCAAAGACTTCCTCCACTTAGATTAAATTCCGTAATCCTCTCCTCAAGTAAACTCTTAATAACCTGCTATCAGAAGCTGAAACTAACTTAATAATAAACATAAAAATCTACCTCTCTCTCTCTCCAGAAATAGAACCTATCCGGCGAACTCTACCATTTCTGTCACGTGCACCTAGCCGGTGCCACCGCCATTTCTGTCACGATCCACTTTCAGAGGGGGGAGAGAATCGTAGCTCTTTACATAGAAACAACTCGCTTGGCATCAACTAGTCTTAACTTCATAAAATACTTTACTGTACCTAGGATCATAGGTTCGTCATCCCGTACAGGATGTCTGGTGAGAGCTGAACTAAGGAGATTTTGCAAAATAACATAATACTTAATTAAAATTATTTTATTCTTAAAGTCAAATACTCAACATCATTTTAAAGAACATTTAAATAGCGGGATTACAATTTAAAACAATAATCTCTTTACTTCCTTAACGATTGAACGACCTTACAAGAGAGAGAATGAGAGAACTTCACTAAACACTTCCCTAGTCCTTCCGAATACCTCAAATCATAATTAATACTTAAAATTAAAACAAAGATAAGTCCATACTCACATTTTCCGAAAAGCCTTTCTTGATCGATTACTTTAAAAAAATAACGTAGGGGCCTCTCCTGCCCTTGAAATCCCGAACGAACATTACATTTTAAAAACTATGACGCGTGACCCCTGACGAGGGCCATAGCCTCCGCCCGAAAGCTTGACGACTACATTATGACCTAACTTAAATTAAACGACTCGTGGCCTCTGGCGTCGACCATAGCTTCCGCCCGAAAGCTTGAATTCCTACATCACGAACGAACTAACAACTCGTGACCACAGGTGAGACGCATAGCCTCCGCCTGAGTGAGCCTGAATTCCTACATCACGAACGAACTAACAACTCGTGACCACAGGTGAGACGCATAGCCTCCGCCTGAGTGAGCCTCCGCCTGAGTGAGCCTGAAGTCACCACTCACTTGCGCTTAAATTCGCGCGCCCTGCCGCGCCTACCATAACAAAAGCTCGTTATTGAAGTCAAATTTACTAAACAACTAACTAGAACATCTGGGAAGACTACCCCCCCTCTACCCCAATGTGCAGGCCACACCGCGCGGCTTGTTACGACAGCGCGCCCCAGTAACTGCGGCCCGTGGCTGCGCCAGCGCGCGGCCAAACAAACAAACAAAATTCTGCAAGCCCGCAGCGCGCCGCGCCGGCCCCGTGCCCCAATTACATGGTCACGCCACTTGCGCTGACGAGTGAACAGAGCAGCCAGCCCAGAGTCCCGTCAGTAAAGTCCCTAAATTTGATTTCAACAACCCTGCAAAATTTCAACCCGCGACAATATCATAACTTTTTAGTAGGTATGCTATCAAATCCGTTATAATTTATTGCAAAATTTATAAAATTTATCTAATACCTTTAGCTGAAATAATTTTTCATGAGACAAAATTTTACAGTAAACAATGGTATTAAAATTTAAAATAAAAACATTTTGATAAAAAAATTAAAAATATATATTATCAAATAATGTTTAATCGATCCTTTTTGTATATTGAAGAATAGTTACTATAATATACCTACGCCTGTAAGCTGTGCCGAAAGAGATTTTTAAACACACGTACAGTGACAATTTACCACATGTTTAAGCAAAAATCAGTCCTTTCACATAATAATTACTATGTTTTATTTTAAACGAAAATAATTTTTATGTATCACAATGCTAATTTAATCTAAATTTTTATTGTTTATTTCATATATAAAATAATTGCTTGTGTCAATTCAATTGAAATTTTATTTTTTCATGCAAACCATTGCAAAATGAATAATTAGGGAAATATTTTAATCTTTGTATTAAATAAATATATAAGCGTGGTAAGATAGCTTAGCAAAATAAATAAAAAATATACCTACTTTTAAGGGAAGTTAACAAAGACTAATATATGTGTTAAATAACTTTATATGACCAAAACATTTTTACTGTTATTTAATACGATTTTATGTCTTTTAAGACTTTTGTCATAAAAAAGGTTTTTGAAATGTTAACAGACGAGATTAGAAGAAAAGTTCATTTACTACAAATATTATATTTATTTCTGTCAGCAAAAAGATTTATCAATGCAAGTAGAATCATTTACAAATTGTTTAAAATATGTTCTATATTGAAACAATACTTACAGTAAATTGTAAACTTTAAAGAATTTGTAGCGCTTAGTTATTACACAACAAAATATTTAAAGAAAGCTATGCATAAGGAAGCAATAATTCTTGCTGTTGCAGTCGCCCGTTATAACGTCATCAGCCAATGCTACTTTGAATATAATATCGTAACGTTAAGCTTTACTGTGATAATAGAATTTTTCAAGTTTTAACTATTCACATTTTTTGATCAGTCCTAGGTTTGAATCTCACCTTGGGTGTAGGCTTAGGTGTATTTGGGATGTGTTATTTTGTAAGTCACTTCCCGTTTATTGAAACATAGTAGCTCTACCTGCTGCTGAGTTGGTCTGTAGTAGTTTAACAACCGGGAAGTTATTGGTTTAAACAATGCTTACCTTCACGGCGTTATTTTCAAGTGTTCCTCTAGTGCGGATTGTTGTTCCACAACCCTTCTACTCTCATTTACCTGACGCTACCCCAGTGCTGTTTAGAACGACATTACGAACATGGCCCCGGGCTGCCTGAGCAGTGGCGGTACGGCTCGGAGAGATAAAGACCGTAACGGTATCGTAGCTCCACGGCGGAGCACAGCCTCCTCGCACCGAACCACCCAGATTATGCAAAGCAGGAAGCTACGACATTCAGGAAGAACAGAGAACTAACGCACTGAATAGGCAAATGAGGAGCATGTAAGAATACAGTAGCGGTATCCGCAGGAACCCGAGGTTTTCATGAGCTCTCTGATCCTCTTCATACTGAAGAAACCTCGAGTTAAAATTTTTAAGTTACATTTGATATGAATTTCTGTAAGAATTTTTTTCAGTTATATATGGCAGTTTACAACAAACTCAGTGGGTTCACATAAAGCCCACTGGCCAATAATTGTTTACAATTTATAATTCGGATTTTATCAAGCCATCCGAACCTATAATTTTTACACGTGAAATTGTATAATGTTCCCTTAAATATGAGGGTTATTTGGAATCAATTTTATTATACCGGTAATGGCTGGTAAGATTTTCAAATTTTATATTTTGGTAATGTTTTAGATAGCTGTACATCACACAGAAATGCATCGATGCCTAACTACCTCATTTAGATTGGAGTCCAATGTTCACTGTTAAGTTAACTAATGCCATCACGAATCCATGCTTAAGGAATTTTCGGCAGATATAATCATATTGTTGCTAATTACGTTTAACATAATGTATCATAGCATTTTCAAAATCCCCATGCATAATTTTTGACTGACTTATAATAATCTGGTAAATAATAAACTCACAAATTTTTGTGTGATTTCATTATTTATAACACACTATTTGACTCGTTATTAATATTCTCTTTACTATTTTCATTGCAAATTTGAACAAGAAGTAATAAAAAATTATAAACATACTTTAATCGTGGTAATATTTTAATTTTTATTTTACAAACTTAATGAGTGAGCTATGCAGCATATCTAGCCTATTTCCAAGAAAAATCAATAGCTCTAAAGCTATAATAATATGCAGTGCTTTACCCAGTAAGCTGAATTAGTAACTTCTCCGGTTTTATCACACAAAGTTTACCCAAATTTTTAACTCGCCCGAGCTCGTGGGGTCTTTTTTAAACTAGTGCAAAAGCGTCCCTTACTAACAGCCCGACAAACAAGAAATTAAGGAACTAGTTTGCATTATTTTTAAAGAAAAGTCCGACGTTTCCGCAGATACTGCAGTCACCATGTTCGGGTTCACAATTATTGGCAGTTACCACCATAAAAGTTATTGTTGCCTTCTTCCAAATCCTTTAAATTTATTTGTGTTAAAGGCAGCGTGAATGGAATATCAAAATAAATTGAAAGTTTTATTTTATCAAATTATTGTTTCACATATGAGCTATGGAAAAAAATTAAACCGTGGCTGGCTGTAAAGTTTTGAGAGTGCATTAAAACATTTAAGTAAACTATCTTTTTAGAATGGCAACGCAAAAGTTTCAACTCATAAATCCCAGCAAAATTTTGACTTTATTCAGCTGACTATAACGGATGTATGAAAAATTTAAATTGTGTTGCTTATAGTAAAGGAATAAAAAAATTTCACGAACTCACTATACTTCTTGTTGATGTATGAACGTATGAATAATTTTGTAAAATCTTGTATTATGTTACATGTTCTTATGTTACATAAACCACAACCTCTGAACGGTTGAGTTATACTCATGTCTGTCATGCTTTAAATGTCTCCTCTCAAATAAAACATTCAATTGATATACGAAAATATTTGTAAAAATATAACTCTATTAAGTTTAATTTTCAGGTGATTAAAATACGCAAAACTTTCGGGTGACTACTTATAATACACTACCAGAAATGTGTAGCTGCCAAATCCTCTAATGAACGCCGTAAATGTCGTCCCCTCACAACAAAAACCAGAACGACAGCTAAAATGGCTCCCGGCAAAATGATAACTGTGAAAATATTACGATCAAACTTTTTTTACCACACCACTAGTAGTTTCGATAATTTTATGGAACACAATAAGAAGAAACGAATAGGGCAGACTCTTATAGACTATATCTCACAAACTGACACAATCATGAATTTAATTGATTTTAAAAACAAGTTAGAAAAAATAAAAACAATATAAAATATTTCTAGTCAGGAAAAATTAGGGTGTTTTTATCTATGATAGACCAAATTTCTGACCTCAGCTGCCGTTCCTAATATTTTTCTCAATGATAGGCTAAGGTGGATAGGAGGTTGGACGAAAATCTTTAACCATGGCCTCACTTCTTTAAGGAAAATTTTTAGGTAGGTTTTGTAAACCACGCAAAGAACACATTGACGCCATAACGCAACAGGCAACGTATACAAGAAAATTACGGTCGTTAATCAAGCACGAATATTTTATCAGTGTGCTAAAATTAAACAAGTGAAAACGTGGTATTTACTAAAAATAAAAACAATACCGCGATATTTAATGCAAATACCGTGAGTTTTTAAAGGTTTCCTGGACATTTTGCTCCAAAACGGAAACGCAAGCTGAAACGCAAATGTGGAAATTAGGCTGCGGTTTTTGTCTCTTGCGTAATTTATAAACGAGTATTTGAAAACTATTTTATTGATAAATTTGCATTTCCTGCATTGTTGAGCTTCTTGCGTAGTTCATTCGCCTGTCTTTACGTACGCGGGAACTGAGGTCTCATGTTATGATTGGACGTCCCGAATGTGGAAAGGAGAAACTGGAGCTCCACAAAACATATATTTTTTCCTCAAATTACTTCCTGTTGAGCATCTCGCGGCCAGCTAAACGTCGCAGCTCCTAAGTTCCTTGGAGACAACTTCTGTTTGTTTTGTTGGGAGAACTGGTCCTCAGAGAGGCAATTACGGGGCGCTGCTAGCTCCGCACCGTTTCCAAAGAAAGGAATTAGCTTAGTTTACTGCGGTGCGTATCACGTGCTGCTCGGAGCTGCCTGCGCCTCGCTCGTTATACTCGGTGCCCGCTCGCCTGAGCAAACCGCACCGCGATGAGGCATCGTTGGCTGGGGAGGAATTACATTACCTGCAGTCGTTACCACGGGCGTAACTTCAGCTCTTTAACTGGGCTGTGCACTGCCCCCACGTGAAGGGCGCCCTACCTTGGGATATTAAAACAATTGTTATTTTTTAACTTCATCGGACCAGTTTCACCACAATCACGAAACAATAGCTCAAATTCTCTATTTACCCTAAAAAAATGCACTTATTTTGATGTGATAACGACCTATTAATTGATGAACGCCAGCTGCACGCACGAAAAATTGTCACGTTCCGCCTGAACCGAGCGTGCAAGAACCGGCCAACCACCGTGCGAGAACATCTTCAATAATATCAAACAGGTTAAGGTGAGCTTTTTAACTAATTGTTCGTGATTATATTTAAATAAATTATTTTAATTATATTTGCGAAAACTGTAAATAATTTTTTTAAATTAAAAAGTATGGAATTTTTCATCAATGTTTTCTTATGACGTTATCAGGTAAAATTATCGTCCGTAAACCGACTTAATAGACAACCCACTTTTTTAATTAATAGCTATTTGTAAACAAGATATAATTTTAAAAAATCTCAAAGCTGTTCAAATATTTAATTGAGTGTTCTGTAGTATCTTTCTTAAGGTAAGTCGGTAGATATTTTTACTTCAAAATGGAGTGTCTAAATACTGGGTTAGACAATAAAGAGGTGGCAAATGCCAACTCTTAACATCCCCGAATTACGTAAATGTTTTTAACGGTCGCCTCTTTGTTGGTTAGAACGTGACTCTATGTGCTTTCCTGTAAAAATAACTAACTTTTTTTATTTTTCCCACCGAAATCCATTTTACACGTGCTTTAAAAACAATTAGAGGACAATTTATGCAAGCGTAACACTTATAAGTACTTTGGTTTATGGAAATCTGTTACAGGGACCTAGGTTAAGGTGCGATTTGCAGTTGTTGAGGTACCATCATCTCCGATTACAATGTAAAAATATCACGTTTTTTATAGAAGAATTATTTAAACTAATTTTTAATAATAAATTTTATGTGATATATTTATATTATTTTGGTTGCCAAAAATAAGTACCTATTATATATAGGCCTATATGTTTAGCATTAATAATTATAATAAAAATATTCACATGAATTCATATGTAGCTGATAAATAGTAAGTGTAAATATATGGAAGTATAACACAAATTAAAACATACAACAGAAATTTGATGTTTTTTCCTTGTGCTCCAGTTGTCGCTGAGCTAAAAATATTTCATAAAAATGTTGTTTTGTTTGATATGGGATTTACAGCAGGATTTGGTTACTTCATAGATTAATGTAACTTATCCAGCACTTATGATATTTTCATGTCGTAGAAAGAAATTAAAATGCTTTTCATTGTCGTTTTCTCTTATTATGTACAGTTGAGAGACACTTTCTTTAATACAGAATACACCAGACGAGTTTTTTTCCTTCTTCGGCCTAGCGAAGCTCTTATTCGCTTACGACCATGAGAGAGCATTCTAATTCATGAATTCGAAAGTGATAACTTTTACAAATTAAGTTTAAGATACGTATTCGTTAATTTATTTTTTATCTTTTGTGATTACGCTAGATAATATTTAGAATATATCTGATTTTTTTTAGTTTAAACTTTCACTCTGACATTAAATAAAGCGACATTTGTTAGTGAAAAGGAGAACTATATAGACAATATTTATTTTATATATATTTTTTAAATGGGCAACTTAAATATTGGTGTTTCATTATTAAAAATAATACGTACAAAATAATTTAAGACAAAATAATTTTAACTAGCTATTAACCCACCACTTCGTTCTGAATTTGTTTTTATATTGCTAAAATCTTACTAATAAAAATATTTTTTTTTCTAAACATTTTTACTGAATAAATAGACTAAATAAATTATTAGATGCATAAAAAATTTATTTCATAATATAACCCTTTAAGACGGACAATTTTGCGATTAATAAACTATTTGATTTTAAAACTACTTTTTCGGTGTGTTCTAAGAGTTATTTTACCTTGATGAAATCACACGTTTGCATTTCATGAGGTACAAAAATAAAAAAAAATTAAATTTGCACCTTAATTAATTATTTCAAAACAGTTTATACCATCGTTTACGAATCTTACATTTATAATGGTTAGATATATTTTAGAATTATTAAATAATTTCATCTTATTACAAATACTTCCTATTATTTAAGGAATTTGATACAATCACATATTTATTTTAAATATAAAAATACAGATATAAAATTTACTATACAACATATCAGATGACTCTTAGTTAACTGAAGAGTATTACTTCAACAAAATCCCTAAATTATTTACCCATCACCTCTTTTCCCACAGGGATGCCAATTTAAACATTAAGAACTAAAAAAAAAAAATAGCCATTTCTATTTACCAAACCAAAACTTAATATTAATTATTTTATTCCTTTAAGCCGCAGATGTGAACTCCAAAACAATTATAATAAAATTGTGTATATATTTAATTAAAATTAATTTTGCAATATATTTTTAACATGTTAATTTTTTAGATAATACTTACTTACCCCTGTAGCAAATAAAGAAGGGATATTTTGGAAAATGTTGAATAAGTGAATGTAGGTTATGTTATGTTCGTTAAACATTTCCTATTCTTAAATGATGAGAGTATATTGTATTTTTAAATGTTCATACACAATTTTTAAAATTTCACCTTTTTAAAAGTAGAATTTGGGCATGTTGTAAGAAAGAGTTGGTAGATATTGCACGTCTATAAATAATACCAAATAACTTAAATCCAACTTGATAATCTTCAGAGAAGCAAACTTTTTCAATAAATAATAAACTACCTTTTAACCCCTTTACTGTCGAATATAGAACACTGCTAAAGGTTAAAACCAATATAAAATAATAATGTTTAACTTATTCTTGCTTAGTCGCTTCTTCTTAATTTCCTTGGATATATTATTTACTACTATAAAAATTACGTGCCCCCATTTCACTGCCTTTAGGGTCGAATATCGAAAAAAGAGGTAAAGTACTGTGAACATTTATATATTTACGTTATTTGCGCCAAATTTATTAAATCCGGGTTTATTTGTTATGGAGCTAAGAAATTTTTATGATAAAACATAACTTGCCACATTTTCCCACCCTTAAAACACTAAATCCTAAAAAATAGAAGAAAACACAATTCGTAACTCTATGTGCTTAAGATTTATTCTAAACTTCTAATACATAAATTAAGTAAATTAAAAAATATATATATTTCCCTTAATCCTTACGTTATCCCTTTACACCTCTTAAAGGATGAATCTTGCAATTAAGTAAAATAATAATTTTAAGTATATTTTTTTATCATTTATTTACAATTCTTAGTAATTTAATTCGGACAGATAATTACCAATCAAAAAAATACTTAACAATTTTTAAATTAATGAAAGTTGAATTTCATAAAATATAAAAAAATATTGGTAAGTAGTTGTTTCTTTATTTTTGGGAACAAATATCACTTACTGCAATTTTATAAATTTGGAGGTATGATTATTAATCTTAAAACCATACTTTCTTCTTTTTCATACTGTAACGGGCGGCATGGGCGCCCGTGCACACGGCCTTCCCTCCCTCTCTTTCCCCCCATTTTTGCTTGAAAACCCTCCCCTCCCGCTCCACTCTTTTCGTTTCTTCGGTCGGCGGTCGACGACGCTAGTGCCACCTGGGTAGTTTTTAGCTTGTTCCCCCTTCCTCTTTCTGTTTCGACGCTGGGACTCCGACCGATCAACTTAATTTTGCTCTCGCTGATAAGGTACGGTTGATATTGACTTTGAGTGATTTCTGATGGGGCACGGTGGCCGCCCCCGTTTATTAACGTAAATTTTCTAAATTTTCTTTACTAGTTTTTTTTTTAAAATCATTGTCTCGGCTGCCACCTTCTAAATTCTGTTTTGAGTAATTCTTAGAATTTTTCCTCCTTTAGTCAACCTTGGCTCGCGAGATGTATTTGTGGTTCGCGCACTGCGAGACAATTTTCGTGGGGGCTCTATAATTTACCCGCTAGGATAGGAATGTTAGTCCCAGCGTTGGCAGCGAAGCTTATCATTTTTGTTCTTTGTGTAATTAATGTGCGCACATTCTCTGTTTGTTCTTTACCAAGTCTTTCCTTTTTTTTATAACTATTTAGACTGCAAATTTATGATGTACGGCGTGTTAACCACTTTTGTATGTTTGTGCCTTGAGAATCATTTAAGATGGCTCACTTTGTGTAATATGGGGCTTTCTGCCGCGTGTGTCAAATTTGTAACCCTCAATATTTAGTGTGAATTTCTAATATGCATTGATAAAGGAACATATTTAATGACGAGGGACAGTAACGTGTTAATAAAATAAAAATAACATTACACATACTTGAGATCATGATGGAGTGTGCTCTTGTTAATAATTTCCACTTGGAAAGCATGTTAATGTGAAATTCCAGTTGTTGATCGCCCTGGATAAACTATTTAATAAATTGTTCTGGTAACAATCGTTTTTTGAAAACCCCTCGTTTACTTGTTATAGCACTGTTGTTTATCCCTTTTGTTACGGCAATCAGAATAATTATTCTGAGAGCACCCCTCCCAGAAGGGGCCTATAATATTATAGAAACCCTGTTAAAACACGCGTGGGTGCAATACCTTAAGGATTAAATTTCGCAAAATATTAAAATTGTTGTTAGTAGTATTCGTATGTTTATTATTGTACACAAAATCATTTATTACGCTTAATTAAGCTCTCACTATCAGATTAAAATAATATTCTTAAAAACATATTTACTTATTTTTCACTCATTTGATAATTTTTTCAAAATGCATACATTTTTGTTGGTATTTTTCGTGTGTTTTATTGGTACCCATTATCATTAAGTAAATTTAATTGAATTCTGAGATAAAATTTTTAATCTTTAAAATTATTTTTACCACTTTTTCACGGCTAAAGGGTTGAATTTCCAAAAAACCAATAATTTGGTTCGAAGTTTTTGTAGGTTTTTTTTGGCACCCAAAATCATTTATTACGGGTGATTAAACTTGGATACATAATTATTTACTTTTATAAAATATGTAAAAAATTTTCATCACTTAGATGTTGGAATTCACAAAAATATAGATAAAATTTGTGATAAATTTTTTTTACGTTAATTATTGGTACCCAACATCTTTTTTTAAGCTTGAATTGTTTCAGAGATATAATTAATTATCCTAAAATCATACTTAATTTATCCCCCCCCCCCCCCCTTATGGATTGAATTCTGTATTCGGACATAACCTAGTTTCTAAGTAAGACAAAAATATTAAAATTTTAAAAACATCATCAAAATACGTCCAGTAGTTTTCGATTGATGCTCCAACAAACAAACATTAATATTATTTGAAAAAATAAAAATTGTAAAATTTATAAAAACTTTGTAATAATAAAATATTTATAAATCACTAACGCTTTATTAGATGATGTCACGTCTGCCATCTTTAAAAGCCAAAATTACTATCAGAAATTTAGGAAAAATTAAATACATTAAATTAGATTTGTATTATATTATAATAAAAAAGACCCTTACATAAAAAAATATCGGAATCTTCGGTTAAAAGCCGGTGAAAGCAAAAAAAATGACAAAATGGATCCTTCCTTCACGAAAGCCACAGGCACACTGATCTCCCACTACTAACATCAAAGACTGCATTATGGCAGCTTGTACGATGTCAAGTCCACCATCTTTTTATCGTCTGCTAAAGGGCGCCATGATAATTATGACATCACAGCCGTAATCATGTTTTCGTTTGCTGGAGTCCACCGTTTCGGATTATGAAATCATATCTTTAATATTTGGTCGTCTTATTAAGGCCGCCATATTTTATTATGAAATCATAGCCACCATTTGGTATTTGTCTGCTGGAGCAAGCCATATTTATTTAAATTTTTTGCTACAAGAAACGTTAGTGTCACGTAGTGCATACATAATCTGCTAGAAATCATTGCCGCCAAATTAGTTTCATATTTACACAATAGAATGCATTATATTTAATACCTTTATATTCGCCATCTTCTCGGCCATCTTTGCCGCCTTTTTAAAAATCTGTAATTAATTAGTTATAAATTTGGGAAAAATTTAAAATTTCCTCAAATATATCACTTATTAATTTACTGATTGATTCGATCGATTCCAGTTCTTGTTTTGATACTTGATCGATCGAAAAACTATAATTTCAGTTAAAAAAACTGTTACTTAATAGAACTCTCTCAAAATCCTATAAGTGGCATAAATTATTCATCTATAATTTTACAATAAGATGATTTTGCGATATTGACCGCATTCTTGAAAATTTGTAATAACTTAGCGAGAATTTCGGGTAAGATTAAAAAAATCATTAAAAAAAACTCCTTTTTATATATTTATTGATTCAATCGTTTTCTGTCCTTTGTTAGATTCTTGTTCAATTCAAAAAAGTTAAATTATGCTCTTAAATATTCATTTAATTAATTATTCTCACTTAAAGCAAGAACTCCTGCCTTCTGAATAATTATGGTAATACGTATCAGTAAGCCTACCTATGAGGTACTTTTTTTTCGATAATTCCCACATATTTTGACCAAGTAATGTATTAAATCGGGTTTGTAGGCCAAGTGTATCCGAACCGCAAGGTCTTCTTCGTCGATAGTATCTATATAAGTATTTAAAAACATTTAACACATTTCAAGCAGACGAGACAAGAGACTTTTAACTGTCAGAACTACTGCATGGATACAAACCATTACAAGAAAATAAGACAAATAACTAAGCATGTTTTTATACTTACTATAGGACCAAGAATTTCGAAAAAAAAATTTGCTAACTACAAACCAAACGGTGCTGGAACATAAAATTTTCAGTCCTGACTACAGACTTAACTATGCACATTTAACGAAAGAAAACGCACATTTTTTACAAACACAAGGATACGATCTCACCACATAGATACGCTCTCACCAGACGGATTCGTTCTCATCACAGGAACACGATCTCATCACTTAGATACAATCTCATCAGAGGGATACAATCTAATTACAGGCATACGATCTCCTCAGAGAGATACGATCGGTCGCAGTATATGATAGGGTACGATCGGCGGGATAACACTGGAAGGATACGTTATGATACTACGAGAACTCAGTATTAGTTAGAAAACAGATAACAAAATATAAAACAAGGTATAATATTTTTAAATCTTTATAATTAACATAATTTTCAATTTGATACACATGCAGATAAATCAGGTCATTATTGTATGCAGCCTGCACTTCTTAGTACAGGGAGTATGGTGAATACTTCGTTGAGGAAAGAATAGTTATCTTTACCAAACAAAACTAGTAAAAGTCCTAACCTAACGACTAATATTTTGGAATATTTCTATTACGTGTAATCAATCACTTCTGCTACTGTCATCTTTTCCATGCATGTTTATTATTAATATTGGAATGAACTCTGGCGTCTAACGTATTATTACCAGCCTCAAAGTCACCATCGTCTCCATCACAGTGACCATCATGAGTTTGATCAGAATAATTCAGTTGACCACATTGTTTCCTATTGTTTTGGCCTCAGTGCATCATCACAATCTTCTGTCTTGGTAGTTTAAAACTATTCTATATTGTTTTAATTTTCTGAAAAGCTTTTGTTTCTTGCATGCCTTCAGGACTAATTATTCATTCTTAAAATCAATTAACAAAAAAATTCATCTGAGAATTCCGTAGAAAGTTCAAATCTTTCATGACTCATCTTAGGTAACTTGTCATCATTTTCTTTCTGTAGTGCGATATTTTCTTTCCGTTTCTTCAATGATGGAATCTCTTTTTTTTTATTTAATTGAAGGCGATAGCTATGTTCAAGTGCGATGATTTATGCCAACTTCACATACATTCTGTTCAAAAGCTGAATTTTTATCAGTAGACGAAAAAAGTGTACCCTCGCCGGTTTTGATGTGTTTTTTAATATATCAATTAATCCAAAATTGAAATCAGCAATTGTCGCAATGTAGCATTTACCGCAAAGGACTCTTTGCACAATTGCCTTTTTTCATGACGCCTATCACTGTTGGTTTTAGTAAACGAAATGCCACATAACTGACACATATACGCCGACGATGACACTACTGCTTTTGAAACAATGCTGACTGGTTTTATATGTCATCAAAATCATCTTCTATATTTAAAAACTGAAAAGGATCCCACCAGGGTCAAACACATTCACTTTCAAAAAATTTTCGATAATATTATCGCTCATAATTATTATGTGTAAGCATTTAAATATTTCGTCAGCGAGAGTTCATTTATCTCATGCTAGATAATTGTTTGAAATAGTTCCTACTTCTAGCATCAGATTGTAACACATGTTGTCATATATGATAGTGTTTCTCAGCTGTCTTAATGCATATAAATAGACTCAGTAATATATCCTTTGTAATTTCACATGGTAAAAATGTTGTAAGTGCCGATATCATAACTTGAATTAAGAAATTAAATTATGAATACAACTAAATTAATAAAATACGCAATATGTATATGTTTCATCAAAACCTTTGTGCGATGTAGTAAAGGATTTAAGAAACGTTTGGTTATCATTGTTTTTGAATTATAATCTTTAAATTATTTCTATAAACAATTAAAATGTAACGCGAACCATTAGGTAATCATTGTGTATTACATGGCTTGAAATTTAATTTATTTTATTTTATTTTACTTTCAAATTTCTAAAGAAAATTTTACATTTTATTTTAAAATTTCATCAAATATCTTGGCAGAATATGAATTCATATTTGAAAACTTTAATTTTCCTGCGGACTGGAAAATAGATCAAAAACCAGTAGGCATATGATGGCTTATTAAGCTTATGTGTGAAGTAATCGCTAAAGCTTTGAACCTTTATGTTAGGTTTAAATGTTTCAATACAAATCTAGCACGACCAATAATTAACGATTACCTGAAAAACAGAAATAATATTTACTGTTTTTTTTTAATGTCCAAACAGGAACAAAGAGCTATTTTTGCAAATTCAGTTTAAATGTTAGTTCTGGATTTTAAAGGCCTTATAAGCACGTGGGTCTGTAAAGCATAAATCACAAATTTTGGTGCTTTAAAAAAAGTACTTAATGCAAAGTCTGACCACGACAGTTTTTTTTTTTGTTTAACCAAGCTACGGAAACAAATGGACACTGGGTACAATGTGTAACTAACCTATTTTCTTATAAAACATTTTTATCTATGGTCTTAACCTTGAGCGGAGCTTAGAAAATAACATACATAAATTACTATTTCTAGCGTATTGGGGGTTTAATAAAACTAACTCTGATGCACTGTGACGCAAAATCTTTCAAGCGCACTTCAAATGAAGAATGCCCCATTGACTGCAGCCTAGTTTCTTCCCTCCACAACACAGTCACGGTCCACGAGAATATCATCACAAGCGCAAACCTTTGTGACCTCGCGAATGAAGCTTTCAAGGGGAGCTTTCTGCATGTAAGTGGGCGGCCTTGCCCGAGATGAAGGGACCGCCCAGCCCTTTCAAACACCCTCAAGGACGGCGCAATTCACAAGCAAGCTCTGGGCCGCATTCAGTTGCTTGCGTCCCGAAGGTGAGATGTTTGGTAAATGAAGGGGAAACTTCGCATGAAGCAACACTCTTCAATAAAACGCCGTGTGATCAAGGCTTTAGCGAAAAAATTTCATACACAGCTAGGTAATTTTCGCATAAAATTAGTAAGTAATTTTTGCAAAATGAAATTTTTTCATAATGAAATTTTTGCATAAAAAAGTAATTTTTGCATTCAATCGATTTACTTTCAAAATTATAATTTTTTTTTAATTTGCTGCCTCATTTTTTTAATTTTATGTTCACAAATCAAAGAAGATTTTTTTTTAATTAGCAAAACATCAGTACACATACAATACTAGACTGACAATCAGGAGAACGAGGGTTTAAAAACATATACTCTTATTCGGCTACGATGTTTCCTTACTAAAGGGCGAGGTAAAAACCTTTACCGAAATTGGTGATATTAAAAAATTAAAATTAAAGAAAAGCATAGATCTTAATTACACAGGTATAAAATTCATGTTATTTATAATTATATTTACAAATCTTCATGACCTATATAGTTTTAATTAATCGAAAAATTTATGGTCTGTAATATAAAATAGGCAAATTGTCAAATTTAAATAAAATAACCTAAAATATTCCTGGTAATAATAATACAGATTTCAGGACAAACATAATAAATATAATAAACTAGCTAAACCCGGCCACGCTTTGCTGTGGCACAGTTTAATATTAATTTATTGTTTAATTTAATATTTTACTGTGCATGGCTGTGGAATGTAATAGAAGAAATAAAAATGTGTTTAGCTTAAATATTTTTATTGTAAAGCTAATGGAAGGACTACATTCCTTTTTTTCCCATTTTTTGCATAAACATATAGATCAGATGGTTTACCGACTCTGGAGCACCCGACATATAACTGTCCATGAGAGAAGCATTCATTTTCTAAATTTAAACCGCACACTTGCAAAGATTGTCCTTGTGCTTTATTGATGGTCATAGCGAACGCAAGGCGTATTGGAAATTGAAGTCGTTTGAACTCGAACGCCATATCTGTCGGAATAAGTGGCATTCGTGGAAGTAATACGTCTTCACCTTTATGAAGTCCAATCAAAATTGTTGCTTCAATAAGATTATCCATTAATTTTTTAACTACTAATCGTGTACCATTACATAATTTAGGCTGACAGATATTTCGAAGCAATATAATTGGCACACCAATTTTCAAATTCAAAATATGTGGTGGTAATCCTGGAACATCGAGTGAATTGAGAAATTCCGTTGGAAAGTTCACTGCTTCATTTTGGTGCACTACTGAATCAATAGATTTGTATGTCATTGTTTCACCTTCGATTCTGTTTATAATACTATTGTTCATATCGTGTACGTCAACATTTTTAGCCGCTAGAATGGCTCTTTCGCTCAACCATGCATGATTTTTGAATTTTGTTTCGATGTTTTGGAATACCTTGTCTACTAATTCCTCTTTTGAATCTACGATGTTGCATAAATCAGATGATAAGCTGATTTTTCCTGTTTCTGGATTTGTAGGTACAGTGCCGTTACCAACTTCAATTAATTGTCTTGAAAATATGACTGCTGTTGGATCGTTCTGAAGTTTAACTCGCATATTCGTGGTTAAATGCATTTTTTTTACTGTGCTCCAAAAATTTGAATATTTTTTAATTTAAACGTATTTTTTATCAATAGAGTCGAAAGAATATACTTTCAAATTAAATAAAGTTTTTTATTCTTTCTTAATATATATATATATATATATGTACATATTTGTGTAAATATAGTCGGCAAGGCACAATGGTCGAGTAGCCTGATGTGCTTGAACTTCGACAATATATGGTACAGCATCGTCGAGCGTGGTCACAACTAAGTTGGGTGACCATGATATTTAGTTATAGAAACTTTTTTTTCCGACTTTTCCGGTGGATTTTCCCAAACTTTTATTTCATATAAACCCTCTTCTGTTAAGATGCAATGTTCTGTAAAAATTTCAATCCAAACCATCGTATACTTTCCGAGTTTTGCGGCCAAATACATACGGAAGCTAAATTTTTATATATATAGATTTATGTATAAAATATAAAAGTTATTTTTCAATTTAGTTTATGATTTTATAGCAATAACTATAGTGAAATGTGAAAAATTGTATAAGAATAGTAGATAAATATTTCTGTTTATGTGAAGAAATTTTTTTAAATATTATAATATAACCTAATTATAAGAAATATATGTAAATCTGTTATGGCGGGGTCCGATGTTTCTTAAAACATTCTGCGCCTCTGTTGCGTGGAGAGCTCGTTGCCGCGGCAGGGGTGGGAGATGTGCGCAACTCCAGCAGCCGCCAGCGCACTCTGTCACAACTTAGATACACATAACATAGAATTTCCTAACTTATGTCTCTTCTAAGCTGTGTATTTCTGTGTTATGACGATTCTAAGTTTTGTGGTTTGGCGTTATGTGGTTACAAGTTATTACAGTTCTATGTTGTGTGATTCTAAGTTGAGTGTTTCTAAGTTACGACGTTTCTTATGTATGCGGGTGGTTATACGTAGTATGTTTCTGCATTTTATTTCTAAATTATGTTTTTCTAAGTAATGATGGTTTAAACTTATTACAGTTTTAATTAAGTATTTTTTAAGAACTTTAAGTAATGAGAGTTCTAAGTTATGTGTTTCCAAATTATGACTGATCGAACTTACGAAAATTTTAAAATAGTGGATTTTTGTAAAAAAATTCTATGTTATAACTGTTCTAAGTTGTTTGTTTCTGAGTTATTTTTGGATGACTGGTGGATCAGGGTTGAACGTATCTGAGCGCGTGGCAGCTTCCACGTTACTTGTACTTCTACGATTCTTATTACGGCATCGCGAATGATTCCTGGAGACCTCGTTTAAATTCATAACCGCGCAACAGATTATGCCAAAATACGTCTACAACAACCGTTATTTCGCAGGTTCATAGGGCAGAAGAGTAAGCTTAAAACACATTTATACCCCTTCACAGGCGAGAAGACTAGGTGATACCACTAGTTTAACAGACGGAAGTCTAGAAGTGCAGCAATGCAACGAACACATTCACACACAAACTGCTCTTCTGCTCTTCTGTGAGCAACAGACACCAGACTCGCTGACACTCTCACCCCCACTAGTAGGGTAAACCTACCCAACTTCGTGATACTAACGTATAGAACTTCAATATTAGCAATATGTTAAACATAGTAATTCTTCTATTATATGTGATACATTTGTTACTTATTGCCTTACTATTTTCTACATGAAAGATTAATTTATCTAAAGTTAATAAAAACTGATGTGAAATAAACAAATGGCATACACACATACCTAATTTCGTGATACCCTACTCAATTCCGTGACTACATATACTTTATTTCGTGACACGTGTATTATGTTCATTTGTAAAACATTGCCACGACTTAAGTCTCTGTTTCTGTCTGCCTAATCACTTCTCGCACACAGATTACACATGAAAACTGTTGGTGGCTTTGCTGAATCAATGGATTGGCAGTTAACGTAGAATCAATTCAAGGAGAAACCGCACTGAATCCAAGAACTTTTATTCTTGCCAAGCTCATAGTCCTCGTTACACGTCGCACATACGTCTTCACTCTTTTTTGCTAGCTTAGGCTTACTCTTAAGCTCCTTCGGCTGTTTCTTTCTCACTTTCTTCCATATCTGGCTCCCACTTGGCTCAGGTGCAGGCTGAATGCTACACATGTTGGCTGAAGTTTCGTCTTCCTGAAGTTCAGGTGTAGGGTTGAAGTAAACTTTGACACGTTGGTCATTTTTCTTTTTTTGTTCAGGCTTTTTACTTTGAGGTGACGTAAGGCGTAATGCTGGCAGTCTTAAAAGATCGTCAAGTGACTTTTGTGCAAGTTTATTGTCTGATGATTTTGGACTAAGCCTATCCTCTTCATTAGACCTAGGTCCACTGGCATTTGATAATGTGCTTCCTTGAGATTCGTCGAGCCCTGTGAGCGCTGTTGTCAGTGCTTCGTCCTGCACTACTTGTCGATTTAAAGGGAAGATACCAGTCTTAGTAAATCCAGAAATTATGTTTTCCCAAAAAAAGGCTTTCAAGAATGTGGTTTGAAAATAGCATGGAAGTCAAAACGTCCTGGTCTGCGAAATGGATTACCATAATGAAACTGCTTGAGAGCTGCATTCCAAGCAACTTTCAGAGGTTGATAAACATAAATGTCAAGGGGCTGGAGGATATGACTGGTGTGGGATGGGAGAGCTACAATAATGATTTCATTTTGTGATGTTATTTCCATAACTTTGGGCGTGAAAAGGCTTGCGTGTGAGTCAACTATTAAAAACACTGGTTTGTCTGATGTGCATCCTTCAGTGAACATTTTGAATCACCGCAGAAACAACTCGGAATTGATCCAACCACTTGGAGACAACCCTACAGATAAATTAGGAAGGGCACCTCCCTTTATTCCATCTGTCATCTTGACCCTTTTGAAAATAATTAGGCCCAAATTCTCCTACAAACGTGATGTCGAATGGCATCATTGTAACTGAAACAGAAGGAAAGTTGTAAGGAATTAGTTCATTTTTGTAAGCTTATTACGAAGTAAATAAGAGTAGAGAATATTGTCTAATACCACAAATTAACAGATTAATGCTCTCGTTGAAACTATAGAACATCCGATATTAGTAAGAAGTACATTTATTTACATTTTTGTAGCGCGTGCTGCACAACTTGAGTGAGATGATACGTGTATTGAACGAATACTATCAGGAAAAGTGTGCTGGTAAACACAAAGGACGCGCCAAGCCATGCGCCGAAACTAGACATGCCTGTTCTCAGTTGGTAATTTAGTGAACTCAGTGTACGAAGCCTACCCAACTCTGTGATGGCTGCAACGTTGTTTGTCACGATATAAAGTATATCATGGTATATGGTCGGTTTACCCTATACAGCAAAAGCACTTCTCGGCTTTGTCCATCAAACACAGTCAGCTATCTGAACTGGCAGGTGGACAACAGGCACATGTGTCGCTCACACTCTTCTCCCACTATTGAACTCAGCACAGGACACTTCTCAGCTTTGTCCTTGACACACAGTCAGATCATCTGCTATGGTGGTTGCCCAACAGACACCTTTGTCGTTTACAATCACACACCCACTAGTAGACTCAGAACAAGACACTTCTTGGCCTTGTCATTCACAAGCAGTCAACTCGTCTGCTCTGGTGGTGACCTAAATGCACCTGTGTCGCTCACACTCTTACCCAAACCAGGAGACTGGACACAACACAAAACTCGGCATTTTCCTTCTCTCACCTGGTCAACTCGTCTGCTCTGGTGGTCGGCAAACAGGTACCTTGGTCACTCGCACTCTTACCCCCAACAGTAGACTCAGCACAAGTTACTACTAGGAATGCGTTCTTCACAGAGTCAACTAGTCTGCTCTTGCGGGTGGCCAACAGGCACCTGTGTCGCTTACTCTCTTACTCCTACATGTAGACTCTTCACAAGAAACTACTCAGAATTCCTCATTCACACACATCGACTAACCTACTCTGGTTGGCGGCTAACAGGCATCTGTTGGCTCATACTCTCACCCCCCACCAGTAGACACAGTACAAAATACTACTCTACATTGTCCTTCACACACAGTCAGTTCGTCATTTCTGGCAGGTGACCAACAGGCATCTGTGCTGTTGACACTCTCACCACTACCTGTAAATTCAGCACAAGGCACTAATAGACATTGTATTTTACACGCCATCATTATGTCCGCTCTGGAAAATGGCACACAGGTAGCTGTGCCGCTACCACTCTCAACCAACTTGTAGACTCAGCACAAGACACTCTTTTGCATTCGTCCTACACATGCATTCAACTTGCCAACATGGGTGAGTTGTGAACAGGCACCTATTAGCTCACCATATAACCCCTTAAATTTGACCAAAACCAGATACTACTCCACATTCGTCCTTCATATACAGTTAACTCTTTTGCTCATTCGAAGGGCCAATATACACCTGTGTCGCTCACACCCTTATCCCCACCTGTAGATAAAGCACAAGACACTACTCGGCATTGAATGTTCACATGTAGACTACTCGTCTGGTCTGGCGGGCAGTCAACATGCACTTGTGAAACTTACTCTCTCAACCCCACAAGTAGACTCAGCGCAATACAATACTCGGCATTGTCCTTTACTCGATTCAGCTCTTAAGTTTTGGTGGGTGGCTAACAGGCACCTGTGCTGCTCACCTCACCCCACCAGTAGACTCAGCACTTAGCACTACTCGGCATAGTCCTTCACACGCAGTCAACCAGTATGCTAGGGGCGGGCAGCTAACATGACCCTGTGCCGCTCACATATTCAGCCTCACTAGGAGACTAAGTTTAAGACACTACTGGACATTTTCTTTCACACGTAGTCTCAAACCATTTCCTTAGGCAAGCATACATTAGCCACTTTTGCCGCTTTCAATCTTACCCGCACCAGTAGACTCAGTATTAATCAAAACTCGTATTTTTTTATCAACTAGTCTGCCTTGGTGGTTGGACCATAACCATCTTTGCCGCTAAAATTCTAACATCCCCAGTAGTCTTTGCACAAGACACTAATCGTAATTTTCCTTCAAACACAGTCAGTTGCCTGCTCTGGCGGGAGGCCAAAAGGTAACTGTGCCTTTCACACTCTCAACCCCGTCAGTAGCACAAATGACTTCTTGGCATACACACAAAGTCAGGTCAACTGCTCTGAGGGATGGCTAACAGGCACTTGTACCGCTCACACTATCACTCTCCAGAAGACTCAGCACAATGCACTACTCGGCGTTGTCCTTCACACTACATATCCGCCTTGTTGCGTCCTCCGAGGGCGTTCCACCTGTCTGGCCAATGTGGAGCAGTTGGTAGTATTCTCACTACATGGGACATGAGTTGTGAAGCTTGGAGGGAAGTGGCACCAAAGATCTGTGCCGATTTAATATGGATTTGGCCCAACCAGGTAAGTAACGCCCACGCTTTGAAAACAAGATTTCAGTACATGGCAGTCAACATTCAGGATTGATTTTTGAGACCATGACTTTCTCTAGTAAAAAGAAAAAATCATTTGCAAATGTTCGGGAAATATTAAGGTGTAACCCAAGGTAACATATTTTTGTAAGTGATGTCTTATTCGGGTGTGTGTTAATATTGTTGCTTAAAATCTCTATTTCAAAACGCATGTTACATCAACAAATTCCAATTTCCCATCTAAATGTTTGTGATTTCTCTTACGTGATCATGTCTTATGTTACTTCTTGAAACCTATCTTAACACCCTCGTGTTCTGTATTTTAAATCTACTCTGTGGTGGCAAATATTTACCTTTACCAAATAAATTGATTACAAAAAATATCCCAATCTTGTCATTGAAGTTAAGTTATTTGAATTGAAGTTAAAAGTAATGAACCATTTGTGTATCAGCCTACATAAAATTTTTTTTATAAATAATGGTTTAGAGTTTTGTTATTTGAGTTTTCACATTTATTACAAACAAAAAATTTAAGAAAATATTAAATAAGATAAACAAATTAAAATATTTTAATTTATGCTAAATTTGTAATAATTCATAAAGTTATTTTCTGTTTGTAAGCCTTGTGTTAAATTAGATTAAAAGTTACTATATTTAAGTAAGTTAAAGAACATTACATTAATTTTGATATAGAAAGCATAATAAATGCCAGGCTTCGTTTAAATTCAGAATAAATGAATTGAAATGTTTTAAATGTAAAACTATAAGCAGGTTTAAATAGGCTAATTATTTTATCACTTATGTTAAAAGTAATTTTAATATTTTATTTATTTAAAGAAATGTTTTTGTAACATTATTCAACTGCGGTAACTATGTTATATAAATGTATTGTTAAAAAATAATTGTAAAACAAAAGTAATTTAATTATTTTGGTAATGACATGGTAGTAGTACTAAATTAAAGCACATGCTAAAAAATCTTAAATACCTTCTTTATAAACGGTGGACATTCATGGTAGGTTCTTACTGCCAAATTGATGTTAAAAGTGTTTAATAGTTTATTAAATAGTAACGTGTGTATGCTATATATATGTATATGCTACAGGAAGCATTTTATTTTCTTCAAGCAATTCCTGGTGTGCTAAAGTATGTGATGTGAAACAAGTTCACTTTAATAATTGGAAGATTTATATTAAGAAACACTTAAAAAAACTCAAATCAATTTTAAATGGAAAACCATATTGTTAGTAAAATCACTCCAATGCAGACAAAACAAATGAAATCACAAACATTCTAAAGATAAATAGTATATAAATCACTCCCATTAACAAACATATAGTGTCAGATTTCCTGTAACTTCTCAGGGTAACAATCTTGAATGAGCTAAATGTAAATAAATGTGTAACTAAACAAGTTACTACAAATTTTACTGATAACTTACGAAATTGTATTGCAGTTCTTACTTTTGAGGTTGTTTTGATGCATTTTTTAGCATATTTTGATCTCGCACATGTGACTTAAGCTTAGTACACTTGGCTTTGATGAGTGTGGAGGAAGGGTTGTGGGTAAGAACACGAAACCCGAAATGAAAAGCAGCAAGTCGCCAAAAAAGGAGAGCATTCGTTGACGAGAGATAAAAACTTTACACGACCCAGTCTTTGACAGCTGTAAGTCGGGAACCCGACGCCAGGCTGAAAGGCAACAGAGCGTAAAATACCACAGTTTTGTTGACAGATTTATGGCGCAACTTTTCTCCTCTTCTGTCAGCGACACGGAAGTTGCTCCAACCAAAAAAAAAATATATATATATATATATATATATATATATATATATATTGCTAAAACAAATCACTTTTATGACAACAGACAGAAAAAATGTATTAAAATATTGTTACCATCTTAAAACATATATTTAACTATTTAATGGTTCATAAATATATAAGGCCACAAATAACTTTATTATCGTTAATTTTATGTTTGAATAGTCTGCACACAAAACTTTGAAAAAAATGTATTTATTATAGTACAGTTAGATATTACACAATTTTTATATCTTAAGCAAAGCTACAAAACAATTTCATGATCAATGTAAAATTGTTCACTTATTCTGAGTAAAAATTCTCTACTTTGTACAAATTAATAAATAAACGATATTTCTAAAATAATCAAAGTCAAAAGTTTTTCTTATTTTTTTCGGTTTTCTGTTGGTTTTGTCACAATACAAAAAACTGTAAGTTGTTAAATATTTTGTAATATATTTAGAAAATTTTAAACAGTGCCTTACAAAAGTATAAGACTACAGGCTGATTTAATAAAAAAAAATTCTTGTTTTTTTATTTTTGCAGTTAGAATTTTGTGAATATTTCATAAACAGTACAGACCATGAGACATCAATCTAACCACAAAGGCATTGCGATACGACATTTAATTTTCCAGATATAATTATTTCAACCCACGATACGTTATTTGTTTTTCCAGATATAATTATTCCAACCAACGATACTTTATAAAAAAAACATACATTTTTAAGTGTAAAAAGTTTTGTAAACACTTAACTATTTAGTTAAATTGAGTAAATTTTTTTTAGGATTTTAAGAAATTTAAAATAATTAGGAAAAAATAAAGACATTAAAATAATATTTATTTACACAAGAAATGTTATGTTTTGAAAAATACATAAAATAGTGTATAAATTTGCATGTTTAAATATAAATATAATTTTCAATAATTGTGCAAGCGATACCGTATGGCCATCAATAAATTGCATTTACAACCAGCTATATAATGATTCCCACACGGTCACGCACTCAAAAACAACAAGAACACGCAGATGTAAATGTGTTCTTAGAATTCTTTTTTTATTTTATTTTTTTTTTTTTTGGAAAATGCCCAAAAATGTACTTTTTATAACAGTACATACACAACATGTTAGAATACTACAATTTAAAACTTCATTTTTAATTCCTTAATTATTTTTTATTGAAGAAATCTTTAAATTAAATCTTTTTTCAATGTAATCACCAATAAACGAATAAAAAATACTCATTTAAACGATGTCATGTTTTAAAAAATGTTTCTTTAAAGCAAAATGAAAATATTAATTTTGTTTGGATAAAAATGTCTTTTTATTTTTTTCAATAAACCTTAAAGATTACGCCGTAAATTTTAAGAACGATATTTCATAAAGTTAAAAAAAATAATTTATATATTTAATAATCTGTAGAGTTGATAAATCAAAAGCCAAATTGTAGATCATTCCTTTTCCAGCCGAGCTATATATTATTAGGGACAGAAACAGGAAAAATCTTCAAGAGTTTTTATTTTGGTTGAAATAAACTAACAAGTAATTTCATGCAAAGGACGCTGTAGCATTGTTACTGTGGATGAGTATCGCAGCAATAAAGATTGAAATATTTTTAACTGTAATAACTATGGTTTAAAAACTAATGATTTTACATACAAATGCCTGAAATATTTTTCATATAAAATGTTTAATATATATTGTACGATATTTAAATTTTAAAATTGTTAAGCTAATAAGAAGCAACTTTGTGACGATATGTATTAGTAGTATAGGTTAGCCGGAACTGGGACAGGCGCCAGGCGCGAGGAGCGAGGAGACGGTCCGCCATCTTGGATTGTGACGTCACGGCGGCCATCTTGTATGAGTGTAACGGGACACAGCGTAACGGGACAAGTTTGACCTTGACCTTTGACCCTCAAAATCCGCCAAAATTGGGCAAAAATTGCCCAAAATTCCACAAAATTCGTCAAAATTTACATTTCTGTGAAAAAAATTCCGCCAAAAATTCTCAAAAAATTCCACAATTTAAAAATCAGGATTTCGAAAATCCTCAAAAGTCGTTTTGTCCTAGAAAGAACCCAAATTCCTAAAAGCGGCTTAAAACTCCTAAGAGCTAGCCGCTCTAAGCCGCAGAGGTCATGACCTTGAAAATTAGGATGCCATGACAGCCATTTTGAATGATGACGTCACCGTTACAATTTCCGTTACGGCCGCCATCTTTAACTTTTTTATTTATTATCCGATTTAAACGAAATTTTTTTTAAAATTTATAAATAAATTCACTTAATAAAAATTTAATAAAATATTAATAAAAAAATTACTTTTACGACACGGAGCTTAGAGCCCTCGGTTCGAACCCGGTGAGGGCAAAAAAATAAAAATGGCGACCGATCCTAACCCCCGTGGTGACTTTTGGCAGACTGACTCCCACCACTTTTTTTCAAAGCATATATATCGTCACCTAGTATGACATCATGTCCGCCATCTTGTCTTCGTTGCTGGAGACCACCATCTTGTTTTCGTCGGCGAGAGTGCACTGACGCCATGTTAGTTTAGTTCTTATCCGCTAGAGTGCAGTAATCATTTAGTACTGTGACACCCACCATCTTGAAATTTGGCCGCCATCTTGGAATCGTGTAATTATTTAGCTAGAAATTCGGGAAAAGTTCCAAAATTCATTAAATAAATCACTCATTAACTTACATATTGATTCGATCGATTCCTGTCCTCGGTTCGATACCCGATCGATGCAATATTGTTTAATTTTATGTAAAAAATAATAATTTCAATAAACCATGTTCAACATTCGTAAAGAGACTTTAAATCATCTACTACCATCATCCTATCAGACAACAAGACCACCATATTGGAAATTCGTAATTGTAATGCTAGAGATTCGGGAAAAAGTTCAAAAATCATTAAATAAATTTGTAATCCATATAATGATTGATTGGATCGACTTAGGTCCTTGGTTCAATCCCTGGCCGATACAAAACAACTTTAATTTAAAAAAATACTCTAAAGTGTTAGGTTTGAGAAAATAAAAACACCACAAGTTCTTTTAAAAAAAATTTATTACATAAATTCAATACACTACTACAAGTACAAAAACAAAACACTGACAAATTACTAAAGCCTTTTGGATTCCTCGATTCAAACAGTCTTCTTATTGTACGGACTAAGCCTTTTACATGACTTTAAATGTCTATCCGATCCGGTCATCACCGCAGCCAGAGACGGACTGAAGTTCATATCACTTATATAGTCTCATTAGCCGGTACAACACATGAGTCAAATCAATAACCATGTTCATTATACGTCTCGGAGCATTTTTTATAATGACGATGTAAGCTATCGAGACGTGAAATTAGATTATTGCACTTATTGCACTGAAATTGTATTCTTTGAACATTATAAGAACAACCGCTTCTTTCATGTCTGCGAGCATTTGAGGTGATAGTAAATGATACACCACAGTATTTGCACTGATGTGAAGTACGCTCTTCATTAATTGAAGTATTCAATGCTGATGAAACTTCAGCTAATGGTGGAACAGCACATATCGAAGTCTCCTCCAGTGTTGTCAGAGGCGTTGCCAACGGGATCTGCTCCAACATCGTCGGCGCCGACGTCATGGTTCCCGTAGTCGATGGTACATCCTCCATCGAGTACGACGTTAAAGTCGGCAAAGATGCCATCGAAGTCTCAAGAACAAGCAATTACACGTCTTATGCACCAGAAGAAACAAACAAGGTGATCCGTACACCGTCAACGTCAGTAACAAAACTGAGCGTCCTGCTGTCTAGGACTCGCTTATATACATGCACCGTATGGAATAATACGCTAGTCAAACCAAGAACATTTTACTAAAATACTAGAGTCAAAACAACATTAAAAAAATAGAAGCACCATCAAAAAAAAAAGGAAGCACACTTGAAAGCACCTTCAAAAAAGGAAAAAAAAAATTGGAAGCACCATCAAAAAAAGGAAGCACACTTGGAAGCACCTTCAAAAAAGGAAAAAAAAATTGGAAGCACCGACTACGAAAAGGCAGCACATTTGGAAGCACCGACTACTTAAAGGCAGCACATTTGGCAGCACCGACAACGAAAAGGCAGCACATTTGGCAGCACCGACAACGAAAAGGCAGCACATTTGGAAGCACCGACAACGCAAAGGCAGCACATTTGGAAGCACCGACTACGAAAAAAGAGCACATTTGGAAGCACCGCCTACGAAAAGGCAGCACATTTGGAAGCACCGACAACGAAAAGGCAGCACATTTGGAAGCACCGACAACGAAAAGGCAGCACATTTGGAAGCACCGACTACGAAAAGGCAGCACATTTGGAAGCACCGACAACGAAAAGGCAGCACATTTGGCAGCACCGACAACGAAAAGACAGCACATTTGGCAGCACCGACAACGAAAAGGCAGCACATTTGGAAGCACCGACAACGCAAAGGCAGCACATTTGGAAGCACCGACTACGAAAAGGCAGCACATTTGGAAGCACCGCCTACGAAAAGGCAGCACATTTGGAAGCACCGACAACGAAAAGGTAGCACATTTGGAAGCACCGACAACGAAAAGGCAGCACATTTGGAAGCACCGACAACGAAAAGGCAGCACATTTGGAAGCACCGACTACGAAAAGGCAACACATTTGGAAGCACCGACAACGAAAAGTCAGCACATTTGGAAGCACCGACAACGAAAAGGCAGCACATTTGGAAGCACCATCATCGAAAAGGCAGCACATTTGGAAGCACCGACTACGAAAAGGCAGCATATTTGGAAGCACCGACTACGAAAAGACAGCACATTTGGAAGCACCGACAACGAAAAGGCAGCACATTTGGAAGCACCGACAACGAAAAGGCAGCACATTTGGAAGCACCATCATCGAAAAGGCAGCACATTTGGAAGCTCCATCAACAAAA
Organism: Bacillus rossius redtenbacheri; assembly: GCF_032445375.1. Classification (NCBI taxonomy): domain Eukaryota; kingdom Metazoa; phylum Arthropoda; class Insecta; order Phasmatodea; family Bacillidae; genus Bacillus; species Bacillus rossius. Next base: position 19,721,804 of record NC_086338.1, on the reverse strand, counting down.
AAAAAAAGGCAACAAGGAAGCACAAGTTACGAGATCTAAGTCTTAGAAATCAGAATACAAGAAATAAAAACATTAAATTCTTATAATTTAAATTGTTTATTTTATTGCTTTACATTATACAAATGCAAGTAAAACAAGCCATTATTGTATGTAGCCAGCATTCCTCAGTTCCTAGAGTATGAAGGATATTTCTTTGATGCACGAATAGTTTCCTGCACAAAGCGAACCATGTAGAAGTCTTAACCGGTCAACCAATATGTTTGGATCTTTCCATGATGTGTAATCAATCTCTTCTACCACCATCTTCCTTGCACCTTTATAAATAATATGATCTCTGGTGTCTTCCGTTTTACCACCAACCTCAGGGTAACTTTCATGTTTGAGACGGTGATCATCACAAGCTTGATCAGATTTATTTAATATATCACGTCGTTTCCACCGTTTCGATCTCAGGACACCGCCACATTCTTCGATCTTGGCAGCTTTAGGTGCTTCATCATAGTCTATGTCTTTGTCAACAGCCTCAGAGTCACTGTAACAATCACCGTAGAAGGAATCGTCTTCACCCAATTTTCCGTAATGTTTCGATGTTGATGATGTTGAAGCGTCTTCATCGTCTTCATGCTTCCTTTTTAGGAGTCCATCATTTTTACAAAGTAGGAAAGATCTACTTGAATTCGGCTGGAATATATTCTCACTTTTCACGTTAAGGATTCTTCCATTGTCTTCATTCTTCCGTAAATCATCAACCTCCTTCAATTTAAGTTCTTTGTCGAGATCGGAAGAGCCAAGAAAATTATTGTGGTAATGCAGATCACTCTTCATTAGGATGGTAGATTCATCGTTGTCCTCTAGCTTGTACGCAGGCTTGGCGCTACAAGTTCTTCCATGTCTTTTTAGGCTCTCTCTCCGCGTAAACGACTTGCTACATCGTACACAACTTATCATATTGCGCAGTGTATTTTTAACACAGTCATTCTTCTCGTGTTGTCTTTTATTCTTTCTCAAGATAAAATCTTTACTGCAAAACTTACACCTATGTTCTTTCGATACAGCGTCAGATCCCAAATCAGAATTCATATTAGTTACTGAAACTAATACCAGATACCAATTGAGTGTTTTAAATTAGATTCAATACCTAAATAGAAATTTTTTCATATTTCATCAGCGAGAATTAATATATCTCCTGCAAAAGTACTTTATGCATGTAGTTCTGCTTTTCAACAACAGATGTCGCCACATGTTGCTTGCAGGTAAATAATATTTAGTTCTTTTATGCGGGATGCGGGATGCTCACTAACGATCGCAAAAGAAGGATGGCTTCGCTAGACTCCAAGGAAAAGGAAGTTCGTCTTGCATGTTGGTGCTCCACAGATGTCTCATGGCGTAATATTAATTTGACTGAGTAATGATATTTGTCAATTCCACCTGATAAAAATATTGCAAGTTTTGATTTAGTAGCAGAAATTATCGAATTAAATGTAACTCCAATTAAAATGACATGTCTCAATAGACAAAAAAAAATCCATGCAGAGAGTGGTTCCTCAGAATAGTCAGAAACACTTGAAGAAACCACAGGAATGATTGCAAGAACACGGGAAAAACCATCAAATTATTGACATTAATAATCAGGAGCACACGGAGAAAACCATCATAATATTGGCAAGAATAATCAGGAGCACACGGAGAAAACCATCATAATATTGACCAGATTAATCAGAAGTACTCGGAGAAAACCACCACATGTTTTCCTTGATATCATAAAATTACAGGAAAAAATATTTAAAAACAAAAATAAATTAATAAAAAAATAAAAAAATTGCATAAACAGTTTCTGCTAGCTTGTAAACTTATCATTGTTGAGCAAAGATAGAGTTCTTGTACAAGCCAGAAATTTATGCAATTTTTTTATTTTTTTATTAATTTATTTTTGTTTTTAAATATTTTTTTCCTGTAATTTTATGATATCAAGGAAAACATGTGGTGGTTTTCTCCGAGTACTTCTGATTAATCTGGTCAATATTATGATGGTTTTCTCCGTGTGCTCCTGATTATTCTTGCCAATATTATGATGGTTTTCTCCGTGTGCTCCTGATTATTAATGTCAATAATTTGATGGTTTTTCCCGTGTTCTTGCAATCATTCCTGTGGTTTCTTCAAGTGTTTCTGACTATTCTGAGGAACCACTCTCTGCATGGATTTTTTTTTGTCTATTGAGACATGTCATTTTAATTGGAGTTATATTTAATTCGATAATTTCTGCTACTAAATCAAAACTTGCAATATTTTTATCAGGTGGAATTGACAAATATCATTACTCAGTCAAATTAATATTACGCTATGAGACATCTGTGGAGCACCAACATGCAAGACGAACTTCCTTTTCCTTGGAGTCTAGCGAAGCCATCCTTCTTTTGCGATCGTTAGTGAGCATCCCGCATCCCGCATAAAAGAACTAAATATTATTTACCTGCAAGCAACATGTGGCGACATCTGTTGTTGAAAAGCAGAACTACATGCATAAAGTACTTTTGCAGGAGATATATTAATTCTCGCTGATGAAATATGAAAAAATTTCTATTTAGGTATTGAATCTAATTTAAAACACTCAATTGGTATCTGGTATTAGTCTCAGTAACTAATATGAATTCTAATTTGGGATCTGACGCTGTATCGAAAGAACATAGGTGTAAGTTTTGCAGTAAAGATTTTATCTTGAGAAAGAATAAAAGACAACACGAGAAGAATGACTGTGTTAAAAATCCACTGCGCAATATGATAAGTTGTGTACGATGTAGCAAGTCGTTTACGCGGAGAGAGAGCCTAAAAAGACATGGAAGAACTTGTAGCGCCAAGCCTGCGTACAAGCTAGAGGACAACGATGAATCTACCATCCTAAGGAAGAGTGATCTGCATTACCACAATAATTTTCTTGGCTCTTCCGATCTCGACAAAGAACTTAAATTGAAGGAGGTTGATGATTTACGGAAGAATGAAGACAATGGAAGAATCCTTAACGTGAAAAGTGAGAATATATTCCAGCCGAATTCAAGTAGATCTTTCCTACTTTGTAAAAATGATGGACTCCTAAAAAGGAAGCATGAAGACGATGAAGACGCTTCAACATCATCAACATCGAAATATTACGGAAAATTGGGTGAAGACGATTCCTTCTACGGTGATTGTTACAGTGACTCTGAGGCTGTTGACAAAGACATAGACTATGATGAAGCACCTAAAGCTGCCAAGATCGAAGAATGTGGCGGTGTCTTGAGACCGAAACGGTGGAAACGACGTGATATATTAAATAAATCTGATCAAGCTTGTGATGATCACCGTCTCAAACATGAAAGTTACCCTGAGGTTGGTGGTAAAACGGAAGACACCAGAGATCATAATATTTATAAATGTGCAAGGAAGATGGTGGTAGAAGAGATTGATTACACATCATGGAAAGATCCAAACATATTGGTTGACCGGTTAAGACTTCTACATGGTTTGCTTTGTGCAGGAAACTATTCGTGCATCAAAGAAATATCCTTCATACTCAAGGAACTGAGGAATGCTGGCTACATACAATAATGGCTTGTTTTACTTGCATTTGTATAATGTAAAGCAATAAAATAAACAATTTAAATTATAAGAATTTAATGTTTTTATTTCTTGTATTCTGATTTCTAAGACTTAGATCTCGTAACTTGTGCTTCCTTGTTGCCTTTTTTTTTTGTTGATGGAGCTTCCAAATGTGCTGCCTTTTCGATGATGGTGCTTCCAAATGTGCTGTCTTTTCGTAGTCGGTGCTTCCAAATGTGCTGCCTTTTCGATGATGGTGCTTCCAAATGTGCTGCCTTTTCGTTGTCGGTGCTTCCAATTGTGCTGCCTTTTTGTTGTCGGTGCTTCCAAATGTGTTGCCTTTTCGTAGTCGGTGCTTCCAAATGTGCTGTCTTTTCGTTGTCGGTGCTTCCAAATGTGCTGCCTTTTCGTTGTCGGTGCTTCCAAATGTGCTGCATTTTCGTTGTCGGTGCTTCCAAATGTGCTGCCTTTTCGTAGGCGGTGCTTCCAAATGTGCTGCCTTTTCGTAGTCGGTGCTTCCAAATGTGCTGCCTTTGCGTTGTCGGTGCTTCCAAATGTGCTGCCTTTTCGTTGTCGGTGCTGCCAAATGTGCTGTCTTTTCGTTGTCGGTGCTGCCAAATGTGCTGCCTTTTCGTTGTCGGTGCTTCCAAATGTGCTGCCTTTTCGTAGTCGGTGCTTCCAAATGTGCTGCCTTTTCGTTGTCGGTGCTTCCAAATGTGCTGCCTTTTCGTTGTCGGTGCTTCCAAATGTGCTGCCTTTTCGTAGGCGGTGCTTCCAAATGTGCTGCCTTTTCGTAGTCGGTGCTTCCAAATGTGCTGCCTTTGCGTTGTCGGTGCTTCCAAATGTGCTGCCTTTTCGTTGTCGGTGCTGCCAAATGTGCTGCCTTTTCGTTGTCGGTGCTGCCAAATGTGCTGCCTTTAAGTAGTCGGTGCTTCCAAATGTGCTGCCTTTTCGTAGTCGGTGCTTCCAATTTTTTTTTCCTTTTTTGACGGTGCTTCCAAGTGTGCTTCCTTTTTTTGATGGTGCTTCCAATTTTTTTTTCCTTTTTTGAAGGTGCTTTCAAGTGTGCTTCCTTTTTTTTTTGATGGTGCTTCTATTTTTTTAATGTTGTTTTGACTCTAGTATTTTAGTAAAATGTTCTTGGTTTGACTAGCGTATTATTCCATACGGTGCATGTATATAAGCGAGTCCTAGACAGCAGGACGCTCAGTTTTGTTACTGACGTTGACGGTGTACGGATCACCTAGTTTGTTTCTTCTGGTGCATAAGACGTGTAATTGCTTGTTCTTGAGACTTCGATGGCATCTTTGCCGACTTTAACGTCGTACTCGATGGAGGATGTACCATCGACTACGGGAACCATGACGTCGGCGCCGACGATGTTGGAGCAGATCCCGTTGGCAACGCCTCTGACAACACTGGAGGAGACTTCGATAAGTGCTGTTCCACCATTAGCTGAAGTTTCATCAGCATTGAATACTTCAATTAATGAAGAGCGTACTTCACATCAGTGCAAATACTGTGGTGTATCATTTACTATCACCTCAAATGCTCGCAGACATGAAAGAAGCGGTTGTTCTTATAATGTTCAAAGAATACAATTTCAGTGCAATAAGTGCAATAAACTAATTTCACGTCTCGATAGCTTACATCGTCATTATAAAAAATGCTCCGAGACGTATAATGAACATGGTTATTGATTTGACTCATGTGTTTTACCGGCTAATGAGACTATATAAGTGATATGAACTTCAGTCCGTCTCTGGCTGCGGTGATGACCGGATCGGATAGACATTTAAAGTCATGTAAAAGGCTTAGTCCGTACAATAAGAAGACTGTTTGAATCGAGGAATCCAAAAGGCTTTAGTAATTTGTCAGTGTTTTTTTTTTGTACTTGTAGTAGTGTATTGAATTTATGTAATAAAATTTTTTTAAAAGAACTTGTGGTGTTTTTATTTTCTCAAACCTAACACTTTTTTAGTATTTTTTTAAATTAAAGTTGTTTTGTATCGGCCAGGGATTGAACCAAGGACCTAAGTCGATCCAATCAATCATTATATGGATTACAAATTTATTTAATGATTTTTGAACTTTTTCCCGAATCTCTAGCATTACAATTACGAATTTCCAATATGGTGGTCTTGTTGTCTGATAGGATGATGGTAGTAGATGATTTAAAGTCTCTTTACGAATGTTGAACATGGTTTATTGAAATTATTATTTTTTACATAAAATTAAACATTATTGCATCGATCGGGTATCGAACCGAGGACAGGAATCGATCGAATCAATATGTAAGTTAATAAGTGATTTATTTAATGAATTTTGGAACTTTTCCCGAATTTCTAGCTAAATAATTACACGATTCCAAGATGGCGGCCAAATTTCAAGATGGTGGGTGTCACAGTACTAAATGATTACTGCACTCTAGCGGATAAGAACTAAACTAACATGGCGTCAGTGCACTCTCGCCGACGAAAACAAGATGGTGGTCTCCAGCAACGAAGACAAGATGGCGGACATGATGTCATACTAGGTGACGATATATATGCTTTGAAAAAAAGTGGTGGGAGTCAGTCTGCCAAAAGTCACCACGGGGGGAAGGATCGGTCGCCATTTTTATTTTTTTGCCCTCACCGGGTTCGAACCGAGGGCTCCGAGCTCCGTGTCGTAAAAGTAATTTTTTTATTAATATTTTATTAAATTTTTATTAAGTGAATTTTTTTATAAATTTTAAAAAAAATTTCGTTTAAATCGGATAATAAATAAAAAAGTTAAAGATGGCGGCCGTAACGGAAATTGTAACGGTGACGTCATCATTCAAAATGGCTGTCATGGCATCCTAATTTTCAAGGTCATGACCTCTGCGGCTTAGAGCGGCTAGCTCTTAGGAGTTTTAAGCCGCTTTTAGGAATTTGGGTTCTTTCTAGGACAAAACGACTTTTGAGGATTTTCGAAATCCTGATTTTTAAATTGTGGAATTTTTTGAGAATTTTTGGCGGAATTTTTTTCACAGAAATGTAAATTTTGACGAATTTTGTGGAATTTTGGGCAATTTTTGCCCAATTTTGGCGGATTTTGAGGGTGAAAGGTCAAGGTCAAACTTGTCCCGTTACGCTGTATCCCGTTACACTCATACAAGATGGCCGCCGTGACGTCACAATCCAAGATGGCGGACCGTCTCCTCGCTCCTCGCGCCTGACGCCTGTCCCAGTTCCGGCTAACCTATACTACTTGTATTCACATTTATGAGGGGTTTCTTGAAGCAAAAACCTACATAACATCTCCCCTTTAAGAACAGCAACGGAGAATGTGCTGGAACTATTCGAAAACCCGCTCTAACGGACCATTTGACTTCGTTACGCAGCTGACGTGGCGAGTGCAAAATGGGTGCTTTATTGCGCGCTCGCTAAAGACCATAATGCGTTTATTATCTGCAAACACTCGACCGTAAACCCGCTTGTCAATCTGTTATGTCACCTTGTTAGAAAGCCCGCCTTTATTTCATAGTCAGCGGCAGTGTGCTGAGCTAAGGACAGGCGGTCATTTAACGCGCAGCTATTCACAATGTAATGTACAGACGAACCTTTTACTTCTTCAGAATTTACAGGAAATTTAATGGACTTTTTAACGTATGTTGTATCCAAAATAAAATATGTTATGGTTGTAGCTCAATAAATTTGAATTTTCATAGAGACTACGCTAAAGAAAAGTAATGTAATAAAAAATTCTTGGAGTAAAGCCATGGCATTTTTGCATTTTTGACAAGAAAAAAAAATTAAGATCGCAAATTAAAAAATAATTAAAATGAAAACTTTAACTCACAGAGAACAAGTCTAAATTAGCAGATAAACCCAACCATTTATGCTAACAGGTATTATGGACTATACAACAACGCAGACGAACACATTAAAACTTAAATATCACACAGCACCATAATTCCGTGAAAGGACTTTAGTCTAAAAAATAATAACAGAACATCTGAACACAGAGGGCTAACAACGACCAGACAGTTTCAAAAATTCTATGTTAAAAGTAAATTATTTTCTGTCATTGAAGAAAAATCTAGGGAAGTCTACTTATAGCTTTATGGTATGACAGCAGGATAAAATACCATTTCAAAATATGTGTTATTATTAATATTAATTATTCTAAAGGTGGAACAATAATAGTTGTAACAATATACGATCAATCAGGTATAACTATTCTGACGTTTAAACGACTAGCAGTTATCTTAGATCACAAATATTAGAGACGAATTAAAAAAAAACAACCAAAATTACACATTGTTATGGGATGAAGAGCATCCCCTCCTACTTATTTTACGTGTACGGTCGCCGTATCTGCGATATTCGGCCTGGCATCTTCTAAGCCTGCGAGGTAGACTACCGGCATTGCACGTGGTGCCTGGTGTATAGGCCACCCGACGTACGGGAGCAAAAGAAGTGTTCCGCTGGATAAAAAAACTATCCATTGGCAGGAAGTGACGTCATAGTTAGTCGGCCATCTTAGCAGGCAGGTCACAGAAACATTCCAGATTGTTCGCCACCACGTGATACTTGGTATGTCAGCCAGAAACTTAACTCCATTATAAAGTCAGAATTTCTTCAGTGAAAGCCACTTGGTGATAGAATATTTTCAGGTGATAGTTGCGCGGCCATAGATGGAAAATATTTAAAGTCTAGGACGAAAAAACTCTGGACTTGAGCCGTTTGGTAATTGTGAAATTGTGCTTCCTTTCAATTATTGTGCTTCCTTTTTTTTAATGTTATTTGAATTGCGTATTAAAGGTTTTTGCTAGTTACACATCAAAGTTCTTATTTTGACTCGCATATTCATTCAGCATCCATGAGTATATAAGTGCAGTATGGACGACGCTACTCTCAGTTTTTTTAGTTAGTACGTCGGTGTAAGGATCGCCTAGTTTGACTCATCTGAGACATAAGTAACGTAATACAGATATTGTGAGATCTTGATGCTATTCTTACCATCTTTAAAATCGAACTCGATGAAAGTTGTATCATCGTCTTCGGGAACCCTGATGGCAGCGACGACGACGGGGACGCAGATCCTGTTAGGATTTTCTACGACAACCACGAAGACTTTGATGGAAGCTGTACCATCGACTGTGGAAATCTCGTCAGAGATGATGGCGCATATCCCGATGATAATAATGGCAACAACATGAAACGAGATCTCAACAGGCGTGGTTCCAACAGCAGAAAAGACTTTAATTTTTGCAGTGCTAGCTGTGGAGTAAACCCATATGAATGATGTTTTGCCAGCAAAGGAGACTTTAATGGTTGGTGATTAGTCAACAACTATCTAGCATCAATGCCGTTGCTGTGACAAAATATTCTCAAACAACTGTAATGCTCGACGACACGAGAAGAGAGAATGTGCTAATAATTCTCATTGCAAAATTTTTGGCTGTGAGAAATACAATAAGCCTTTAACCAAAAAAATGATATCAAAACGCAAATTAAGTCATGCAGAGGTCGTGCTTCATGCCATAAAATAAATGTTTCCGCAGCAACAACGATGCAAAGATGTGCATTATAGCAAACCGGGAATTGGTATAATTCCAGGTACATCAGTATCTGGTTTGGATCTTGTGCCATTGCACAGTTGTTGTGTGGTGCATGCTCGGTTTTCTTAACATTTCATTTTTTTTGGCAAACTGTACGTCACGTATGTTCTATTTTGTTTTTGTAACTTTACTATGTAAATATATATTTAAGGTAAAGTGGATTTTTTTGTGATCCAATTATTTTGTCATAGCTTCTGCTATGAATCTATGGTATATGTTATATTAATAACATAAAGCTGTTGTGAAGTGTCTCAAGATTGGATTCAAGTATGAAAATAATGATGTATTGTTACGATTTAAATAACCGTTGAGTGGGAAGAACTAAGTGCGTATAGGGATATACCAATAATTTATTTACTTTTTGCACAGTTTTATTGACTGATATTATTTACAACACTAATAAATAATCTTACTTTAATGCCTACTAATCAATAACTTGCACTCAGTACCTCAAGTCCTTACACACCGCACACCTCGCTGGGCCGCACCACTCGCGCAACTCTCGTCGCAGCACTCCTCGTGGACCTCCGTCGCCGAACTCTCGTCGCACTCCGTCGCCGAGGAGCTCACTCCAACTCGCCGAGTCACTGTCACGGAGGCCGGCGTCCCGGCTTATATAGACCCTGGCGCCCTTCTAGAAGTGACGAGCACGGCTGGAGCCAGTCGCGTCATCTTGTGCCGACCCGACACCCGAAGCGTCGAGAAGGTCATTGGCCACTCGCGCGAGGCAGGGCACTAAGCGGGGAGGGGTGGGAGGGTGGATAGCGACGCCCCTTGTAATCCGGACAGGCACGCGAGGCATGTCTTACGTCCGTGGATGGCGTATTACGTCAGTGGCCGTGCGGGACCAATAGACAGCTCCGAACCTGGCATCGCGGTCCGGTCTCCCACATTAGTATTTTGTGGTTTTGATTAAGGAACAGAAACTGAAACTCTCAAGAATTGTTTCAAGTGTTATCGTCTAGATGTATGTAATATCTGTGACTACCTTGGTTTTGGGAAAGTGATTCAATTTCTTTTTTGTTTCGGTCAGCCATAATATAACAAACTAAGTTTTCTTTCAGCGTGTGTATCGACCTAATCCATGTAATATTTTGCTTCCCTGCACAGCCAATTGGGTGAGTTGTTTGAATTTTTTCCCCGGAAATCAGTAAGAAAACTTAGTTTGTACTCTGTTTTATATTTTAATGTTTTTGTGTAGCGGTAGACGACTTGGTGTAAGACATCCCGGGCCGTCCGTGTGTCCATAATGTTCAAGTACCTGAAAATGAAAACCAATTGGCCATCTGTTCGAAACGGCTTCGGGATGCCACCAACTACAGTGTCAGTCTGAAAGGTTCGTCTTCATCGACGGGCCATCCTTTCGGCTACTGTGATATGTCATTCACATTTTCCCACGATGCATGAAGATACGAGAGAAGTAAATGCATGAATAATCCTTCTAGTACGAAGATTCGCTGTGATGAATGTCATGTGTGGTTTTACTCGTATTGACAGTTTGAGAAGACACGCGAAAAAAGTGTAAAGGTGGATTCCATGTGCTTAATGTGGAACTACCTGCAGACATTTCCACTCCTCGGTTTAGTTTGGAGACTCATATTCGTACAAGCACACAAGCAAATGTGCCGCAAACGATTGTGATGACTTCTGGACATGACACTTAACACACGAATGTGCTCAGAGCATTATGATAATGGATTACAAATGGCACAATATGCATTTCGTGGAATTTTGAATGACTAATATTATCTCTTTACTTTAAATGAGTCGAAAGATATTTGTACTTTTCTTGACGATATCAAGCAAAACTCTATTAAAAGTTTAAGATGTAGTATAAACGTACGGGCCTTTAAAATACAAATCATGGCTGGACTGCGTATATGATAAACCGTAACTAATAGAGGACCATTTGAAGAAGTGCGCAATCAAGACAGTGAATACTAACATTTACAATTTAAAATACGTGAAGCTCTGTGTTAAAAAAATTATCGAGGAACTCTGTCGGGAAGAAAAATACCTTGTAGGAAAATTATCTGGCTGGTCTCTGTCTTCAGTAAACCGATTGGAGCTAAGAATTAATTAAAGCCTAAGCAGAACTAAATGTTTATTAGATTGCTAACTTTATTAAGTGTTGGTGTGGTAGTGTATGGTCTTTGTAACGTAGAGTTTATGTAATAAATTTTTTGTTTGCTATTTTGTTGTCTTATTTTTAACGTGTAATTTTTTTGGTAAAATAAAAAAAATTTTGCATCGATAAAGATTTGAAGTTTCCATCGAATGTAAAATTAAAATAATATGTAATTTTTTTACAGAAATTGTACCTAAATAATTACAAATTTCAAGATGGCGGTATATGTCCTCGCTGGTTTACTGGAGGCTGGGGGACTAGAAACCTTAACTGTTTTAGGATTTTTATCATATTTTATTAAATTTATATATTTGACCTAATAATACCTGTTTTTGCATCGTCCAGGGATCAGAGCCTGAATGGATATCGATATAATCAATCATCATTTTCATGAGTGATATTTTTGATGAATTTTGAACTTTCCCGATATTTTAGCTAAATAAATACAGTGTTCCAAGATTGCGATTAAATGTCTAGTTGACCGGCGCCCTCGCAATAAATAATTACTGTACTTTAGCAGGTAAAAAATTAACTGACATGGGGGCAGCACCCTCTAGCAGACAAAAGAGTATGTTGCATAAGATGCAGACCTCCAAAAGACGAAAACAAGACGGTGGACGTGCCGTCATACTAGCTGGCGATTTATATACCTTGGCATTAGTGGTGGAAGTTCAGTCTGTCGGTAACCTCCATGGAGGAAGGATCCGTCACCATTTTTAATTTTGCTCTCACCGGGTTTGAACTGAGGACTCCATGACGTAAGTGGATGTTTCATTCAAACTTATTGAAATTTGATTGATATAAATTTTAATTTTTCCCAAGAAAATGTGATGGCGAACTTGACGTCATAAACCAAAATTGTCGAAATAATTTTTTTTTAATTTTTATTATTTTTTTCATATTATTCCTTAAATTCAAGCTTAATTTCACGCATTTTTAAAATGGCGGCTGTAAATATATTTGCAATTATTATGTCACAATTGGAAATGGAGAACATGACATTCTAATTGTCAAGGTCATGACCTCGATAGCTTATGGCGGCATTCTTTTAGGACTCTTAAGCCGCTTTTAGGACATTTGAAGCTGCTGACATTTTTAGTACTAAAACGAGAAATGTTTCCTCAAAACGGGAATTTTTTCCTTTAAGATAGGATTTTCTTTTTTCTTTTTCTGATTTTTATATTATTATTGGTTTATTTCCCCGCCCCCAATTAAAAACTGGAAATTAAGAGAATTTGTTCAAATTTGGGGAAATTTTGAGTATTCGTTTGCCAACTTTTGACGTCACGATACAAGATGACGGTCATTGGCTTCGGTTCCAGACCCAGAACCCAGGGCTCGGATATACATTTACATACTACTAGGGTTTATCTCAAAAACAATTGAAACAAAGTTTTCACTAATCATCCGTTGAAAAATTAGGGCGAATAAATTTAATAGCGCCTTGCTGTTCTTTACGAGACACTAAAAACTTCAAGAACGGGCATAAAAGTAAGTAAGGCATTTAAAAGCCACGCACACACACACACGGAAACGTAAATTTTTAGCTAAAATCACAAAAGTACCAAAGCACTATGTCCGGAAAGAATTTTGGAGGTGAAGGCTGATAGATAAACTGAACCAAACTTTAAGTATTCTAAGGCAAACTTAAATGGTCTTTCCTTACCGTAAACCTGCACAAAAAAAATCACCTTAGAGTCAATTTGGCTTATCCCACGAGTGTTGAAACGACGCTAAGCGAACTATTTAAAATGACGACTTTAACAGATGCTAAAGTATGCTAGGGTCTCGAACTCTATTAACGCGGGCCAGGCGCCTGTGCACGCCCTACCAATATACTAGTGAGGGGAGGTAGCAGTACAAAGTGAACAAGGGGGGGAAGGGGAAACACGAGGAGGAAGCCGATGGGCCACAGAGGATGGAGCTGTACGTCTTGAAGATCGGAAGAAGAGAAACTATTTTCAAAGTGTACTTTTTTCTCAACAGAATATTTACCACGTCGACAAATAACACGACTGATTATCTTATATTCATATTGTAACGCTCTAAAATTTTACGTGAAGAGATTATTAAACTTGGCTTTGCGCAGCGGTGCTTTGTGAGTGCGCTTGAGTTCCTGATGCTTGCTTGCGACACTCGGGTGTTGTATTTTGTCTTCCTGGCGCGGTAGAATGCTAACGCTCTCTGTTTCTCTGGGACGGTGACGAGGCCTGGCCAGCTACGCGGGCGGTTGCGACATCCTGGCCTGGAATCTCCGGGAGCGTTGGCCGGCCTGGTTGGTTTCGCTGCGTTGCTGTTCTCGCGCAGGCACGCGCCTGACATGTTGGTGTTGGTGTCGCAATCGGAATTTGTTTTATTTTTGCGCAGGAAAAATGAATTCAAATATTAAAAGTGTTTGGTTAGGTTAGCTACATTGAAACACTTTAAAACACTATGGACGGTTAGTTAGGTTAGTATAGATACATTAAAATAAACAGAGAAATATAAATATATATATAAATTAAACCGAGGTTGGCCTAAGGTGAACATTCCGGCGTGTTCGGGCAGGGACATAACTTGATGTACATCTTAGGCTTCCCGTCACAATCTGGCGGAACAAATGCGAGTCTGGCATGGCAGGTGGAAAGGATAACGTCGTTTAGCAGCATGGTGGTTGTGTTCTGAAATCACGGCAGGGATTTTTGCTTTCGCATGGAGTGTTCTGGACGTGATGACGATGTGAGGGGGAATTAATAAATGGGCCACCCTGGGTGCGCCCGGTGTGGTTCTTCTCGGTGAGGTGTGTGAGGACTGTCGGAGCCCCTGGCTGGTAGCTGCGTGCTGCCGTCCGGAGAAGGTGTTGTAAGTAATGGCGAACTCGTAATTCTCCTTCACCTCGTGTAAAGCATGTAGGCGTGTTTCGAATTGTGTTAGGATGGCTTTACTTTTTGATTCTTTCAAGTAGTGCAGGCAGTTTGGAATTCAGTAATGTTGAAATTCTTTAGTTAATTTAGCCTAAGGATAGGTCAAGGTGTTTGCAAACATTAACTCATTTCATTTTAAAAGTTAATACTCATGCTAAGATTATGATAAATTATTGTGTATTTATTTCAAAGGAGTATTTATTTATTTATTGTGAACAGAGAAGTTTGACATTATTTTTTTAAATTTATATGTTGGTCATAGTTTATCGGAAATAAACCTGAAACGATGTGGGGTGAATAATACTTTTTTTTTCCAGTCAACACCCTGCACGCCCTGTCCCAAGGAGGTTAGACATCCCTGTACCAGCTCTACTGCTACCACTCCCCCCCCCCCCCTCCATCCCCAATCTTTACCCAATGTTTTTGACTTCTTAAGATGTTATTTTATTACTTTTATTTTGAGTGAAATTTTGCAAATCTTGACGTAGTCCGAGGGGCCTCCGCCACAATATGAAGCTTGCAAGTCTTTTACTTTGCTGGTATATGAGAACTGTAAATGTACAAAAACTTATAGGCTTAAGAGGTTAGCTTTATAAGTTAAATTTTATTTTAGGTATGTGAAAATTGTGATTGTTAATGTCAAGAGGACCTATATACTTGTGAAATAGACTTTATAAGTGTAAGTTATGTTTGATTAGAGTGTTAATTAATTATTAAATTTTTTCAGTGGAAGATCGTGATTAACATCATGCCTAAAATGTAATAATGGGAAGAATCAGATAAGATGTATTATCAAAGGCTACGTGGGAATAAACTACCAAAAGAGGAGCAAAAAAGTGCCAGGGCTCGCAAAAAGTGATTTATTTATTTTTTTTATTTGAGATCATACCCGCATACTTACCGTTCCTATATATTGTTTCATGTTATATAAAATCAAACTTAATATTTTATCTCATTATCTAAAAGTGTACTTTTTTCGTTTTGTCTAGGTTTTTTGCAGTCTGTATTCTGGCCTAGATACGGTTTGATTTCATTATAATATTTTCATATTGTATATGTTTATATATATTTGTTGCATGAAGAACGATTTAATTACTGTTAACTAAATACAATTTCAAATTAAGTTATTTGTTATGAAAAATTGGGAGAGAAGTTGCATTACTAATGGTTGAAATCTACCAATTAATAAAAATTAAATTTTTAAAACATAAAAAAAGATGATTTTTTTTTTGTAAACAAAACAGGGCAAAAAAATAGCACATTACTTATTCATATAAGTTTTCTTTTAATAATTGTTCGCTGTAGAGTACAAACTACAATTAGCTCAACCCCTAAATTAATAATATTCGTCTAAAGTAATTTTTTTTTGTTAGAAATTTTTAAATAATTTAATTCACGTTAAAGTTTCTTGAATGAAGGACACCTGTTTATTGTAAATTTTTATTACAGTCCATAAAAATGATTTGTAAATAATTTTACAACTTTTCTTTACCCTAATTGAATAACTAACTGAAATATATGAATAAAAATTTGAATACTTATTTGGAAACCAAACATTACAAACCAATTTTATTTTTATGTTTAGGTGCTTTTAGTACCAAAATTCTTAAAATTAATTTTTTTATTGCTACTATATTATCTTAATTGTATTTTATCCAGTCATCCTTACTTTTTTTGCATATTTACACAATTTGGTGCGGTTTTTAATTTAAATATGGTTGTTATAGACATTTAAATGTTAATTTTAATTTTTTTGGCATTTTTATTGACTTCCCAGTTGGAACTTATGTCTATTGTTTATCCAACTTTTAGCTGGTACTTTGAATACTTATCTTCAAGTCTGAAGTGAGAGAGCGGGCATTATTTTCGTGGTAAATGGCATCAGGGTCTGCACTTGGGCCAGTCACTTTCACAAAACGGGCCCAAACCGTGCAATGAACCAGCCCATGAACCTTAGTAAAAAAACCTATGCCTAACTCTAATCTTGGCCAATCCTAAAAGGTTAAATGCAAGTGGCGATCACAGGTACAAAATAAGGGTAGGTTCTTTTTGTATGGGCCACCTCAGTAAATAATTTCAGTTTGATATTCCGGAGCCTTATAGATATAAGTGTAGCATGCTTTACTGACAGTAGTATGTTTTGGCCGGAACTGGGACAGGGTTCAGGGTGTGGTGTCTGTGGTGGTGACCGCCATCTTGGATTGTGACGTCACGACGGCCATCTTGGATTGTTGTGACCTAGACCTTTGACCTTGACCTTGATATTTGACACTCAAAATGACCAAAATTGGGCAACAATTGCCCAAAATTCCTCAAAAATCGCCAAAATTTCCATTTCTGTGGAAACAAAATTCGCCAAAAAGTGTAAGGTTTGATGAATAAAACATCTTTAGTTCTTTTGAAAAAACAACATTTAATTACATAATTTTTATTCTACTACAGGACCACTTGCGCAGGTTAGTAATCTTATAATCATTTAGGTCTGCATAGGCGTGAAATGACTAATTCTTAGCTCCAATCGGTTTATACTAGACAGAGACCAACCAGAACCTTTACAGGCATAGTCCTCCTCTTCTTGACAGAGATTCTGGATACCATGTTAGTAGATGTATATAGTTCATATGGAGACAGGGGCTGGGGGCTGGGGATCGGGGGATCCGCGGCAGCTACCTTAAGGCTTCGCTTCATCAGCCATGTTGGATTACGTCACTTCCGCCGGCCATGCACGCACGAAAAAGTGTCCCGTTACGTTCATCAGCCATGTACGCACGAAAAAATGTCCCATTACAGTAGTAGGAAATAGGGGGTTCAAGGCCAGGCGGAGGATCGAGGATCCAGCGGCCGACTTTGACCATGAACATTGACCTTGACCTTGACCTTTAATTATGATCTTGATCTTTGGCCATGACCTTGACCTTTGACCTTTGACCTTGAACATTGACCTTGACCTTTAACTATGACCTTGACATTAGACCTTGACCTTGAAATTTGACCGTGACACTGAAATTCGACCCTGACCTTCAGCCTTGCGACCCTCGATGTTGCCAACCTCTTGGATGATGTCATCTAATCCATGCTAATCCATATGCCAATCTATGCTAATCTATGCTAACCTAACCTAACCTAACCTAGCCTAATCCATATTCTAATCTATGCTAACCTAACCTAACCTAACCTAACCTAACCGTCATGTCCGCCATCTTGGATTACGTCTCTTCCGGTCGCCATCTTGGATTACGTCACTTCCGGCCGCCATCTTGGATTTGACTTTAACCTTTGACCCCGACGACCATTTTGTTTTCTAGAACATTCCACTTTATTATGACGTCATGTCCACCATCTTGAAAATCCTTATTTATTATCCGATTTTAATTTTAAAAAATAAAAATTAATAATTTAATTTTAATTAAATGTTACAATTATCTATCACCACACTCCTATACATTACGTTTACATCATCGAGCACCCCACTCTTCTACATTACAATTACATCATCGAACACCCCACTCATCCCTGTCGCAATTTTTCGTAACACCACCATCTTTAAAATAAATTTATTATAAAAACAATAATCTAAACCATTATCGTCTGATGGAGGCAGCTATCCTGGATAGGGTTAGCGGGCTCACTGGTTTTCAGTGTTTGGCAAAACACAGTGAGCTCTGCAAACAGCATGCTGCTGTTAGGATTGAAATGCCACAGCTTGATGAGAACGGACAGCCTCCTGTTCTGAAGTTCAAAAACTTCCATCACAGTGATAAGATGCCCATCGTGGTATATTGTGAATTTGAAGCTATTCTGGAGAAAATCCATACATGTCACCCGAATCCTGATGAGTCATACACGCTGCAGTACCAAAAGCATAAAGCGTACAGCTACTGCATTTACGTGAAAGCAGATAACTCCGTCATTCCAGCACACCTCACTTCTTCACTTCCTTCACAGCCTGAAGTGTATCGTGGTTGTGACGCAGAGGATAAGTTCATTTCTCGCATTGTGGAGATTGGACATGATGTACAGAAAATATTTTCTACGTCTGTTCCTATGACTCCGCTCACACATGCACAGAACACTGCTTTTCTGCAAGCAAGTGTGTGTAGCTACTATGGAGGAAAGTTCGGGGGAAATTCAAAGAAAGTCCGTGACCATAATCACTTCACCGGCGAATTTATTGGACCTGCATGTAATGACTGCAACCTTCTCAGGCGCAGACCAAAAAAGATGATTGTGTTCTTCCACAACCTGGCGTACGACCAGAACTTTATTATCAGGAAGTTGGGGTACGACACTAAAGTCATCTTCATAATTCCTAATTCGGAAGAGAAGCTGATAACTTTTTCCAAGAAGTTGCATGATAAGTTCAGCATCCAGTTTGTTGATACGTTCCGCTTTATGAGTCAGGGTCTTGCTTCGCTCGCTGAGTTCTTGCCTGCAGACAAGTTTGTCAGTACTGCTGAGTTTTTCGCTTCTGATGAGTTGGAGTTGGTTACCCGCAAGGGAGTCTTCCCCTACGACTTTGTGGATTCTTTTGCTCGTTTGGATGATACTAGTCTTCCACCTATCGGCGATTTCTACAACAGTCTGACCGATACTGGGATTTCAGAGACGGATTACGCTCATGCAATGAAAGTCTGGGACAAGTTTCAGTGTGCTACCTTAGGAGAGTACGCTGACTTGTACCTGAAGACGGATGTTCTGATCCTAGCAGATGTATTCGAGAATTTCCGTTCAATATGTTTGGAGACATATAGTTTAGACCCGTCTCACTACATTTCTTGTCCTGGGTTCGCTTTCGACGCGATGCTTCGAACCACAGGTGTACAGCTAGAGCTTCTTACCGATTATGATATGTACATGTTTGTGGAAGCCGGTATTCGTGGAGGCGTAGCACAAAGCATCAAACGTCATTGTGTTGCGAATAATTCATATGTGCCTGAGACATATGTTGCTTCCAAGCCATCCATATTCCTAGAGTATATTGATGCAAATAATTTGTACGGGTGGGCGATGTCTCTGCCGCTTCCAATTCGTCATTTCAAATGGTCGGATACGTCCATTCATGTTATGTCTATTCCGGAAAATTCACCTACTGGCTACATAATTGAGTGTGACGTGGAGTACCCTCACAAGCTCCACGAAAGTCACAAAGACCTTCCGTTTATCCCAGTGATTAAATGTCCTCCCGGCTTAAAACAATCAAAGCTGATGACAACGTTGGAAAATAAAGAGCACTACATTGTCTACTACAAAAACCTCCAGCAAGCAGTATCGCATGGCCTGAGAGTGACTAAGATACACCGAGTCCTCCAGTTTGAGCAGTCGGCATGGTTGGAGCCCTATATACGACTGAACACCAACAAGCGTAAAGCAGCAGCCAACGAATTCGAGGAGTTCTTCAAGTTGGCTGTGAACTCCACCTTCGGAAAATTGATGTAGAACAAGAGGCGGAGGCTCAAAATGGAGTTGGTGTGTTCCGAGAAGCGGTTCAAGAAACTGGTGTGTCGCCCGTCCTTCAAGGACCGCACAATGTACGAACCGAATTTGAATCTAGTCCACCTGAACCACGAGACCATAATTTTCGACAAACCGATCTATGCCGGACTCACAGTACTCGATCTCTCAAAGACCCTGATGTACGACTTCCATTACAGCACAATGAAACCCAAATATGCAGAAAACATTCACCTAGCTTACATGGACACTGATAAATTTGTCTATGAGATACAAACCGATGATTTCTACCATGACCTCAAAGCCGACCCTATACTGATAGGGGAGTTCGACACCAGCTGCTACCCGCCCGACCACCCTTGCTTCTCCCCAGTCAACAAAAAGGTTGTTGGCAAATTCAAGGACGAGTGTGGGGGCGAAGTAATGAGCGAGTTTGTCAGTCTGCGGGCCAAACTCTATGCCTACAAGTGCGGTGGCATGGTCGAGAAAAAGGCCAAGGGCATCCAGCGTTGTGTGGTCAAAAACCGCATCACATTCGGTGACTACCTGGATGCCCTGCAAGAACACCGCACTAGGAGGGCAGGTGTAATACCCCTAGTGTCTTAAAGAATAATTAAGTAATTAGATAAAAAGATTTGGAAACTCTGAATACTGGGTCCCCTCAGTTGATAGCTATAAAAGTCAACAACAGAGGCGACACTAAGAGCAAACAAAGAAAATTTAGAGACTCCCTACAAACACTTGGGAGAAAAAGGATCGTTATTATATATTAAATAAATAAAAACAACTGTTACGTCTATAGACTTCCTTATTTTATTAATCATTGTTCTTTCTTTTTTATAGATTAAATTTTCCTTAATAACATCTGTTTTTCATTGATAAGTGATCTTATTTAAATTCCTCACAATTACAATTATTATATTATATTCTTTGAACTTATCTCCTATCGGGCCGGCCCTGAATGTTAACAAAAATAACAATACTTAAGCACATTAATAAAATCAACATTGGTAACCTTAAGGGTTGTACATATTGTCCTTGCAAAACATAATATAAATTTCTTCTTATCGACTTGCTTTTACTGTCCGCTGTCTTAACTGGGTTACACTATTTTTTTTGTTGAGTTCGTGAATAGAATAATAGAATAATGCGGGTATCACCCGGGGCTGTAGGTAGACGGTGAGCGAGGTAGTTGGCCTAAAGGTGGTGGGGTCTGCTCAAGAACCGACTCCAGAGGTTCTGGCATAGGATTTTGGCTGCCCCAAACTTGGAACCCTGTCTGAAACAGAAGTCCAAATTCCAAAGAATTAGACCTGTTTCCAGACAGTATGCTTAAATGGCGCAAAAGGCCAATAGAAGGAAAATTAAAGAGTGGGATGACGTCAAGACTTGCCAAAACAGGGTATTGGTCCTGGCGCTCAGGAGAGGGCGTCTCGTCTCCGAAAACTCGAACCACGATTCGCGGTAGCCACGGAAGTCATCATGATTAATTTTAAAAAAAATATAAAAAAATACTAAATTTCTCTAGGTACTTTCAACTAAACTACTGATTGGTTAATCATTTTAGCTAGGGACTCCATCCCTCTAGTCTGAGCAGACTACATAATATACAGTGCGATGTCGATGATTCGCCGAAGATCGCAATTACAAACGGTACCAGTCAGTCAGGAGGCGCGCACCGAAGTAAGTTCAGAGCGGGATATCACCAGGATATCATAAGCGCGGGGTTTATAGTGAATGGGAGGGGGGGTAGGCTCTGAGCCGAAAATGACTGAGTCCACCTGAAGGTGTCCGGCATAAAAAATTTAGATCTTACTGGAGTGACTGCGCGACTGTGGCGCTATCCTTTGGTGGCGAGAGGAAGTACTAATAAATCGACTAGTGACCGACGAGAGTGTCAGGCTAGGGGGTAATGGAGTAACCAGTGGTGCCACCTAGCGGCCTGAGACATAAGGAGGGGAAAGGTTGTCGTTACCTCCACGCGAGCGCGGTAGTGTCGGCGCCGCCGACGCACACGAGTGACGTTTGTTACCACAGCCGTCGCTAGGTGTCGCTAAGGTGCAGAATCGTAACTGCGGCTGTCAAGCCTGAGATGGCCTTGACTTCGGTTAACGTACCTGAGAGGTCGTCGCTCCTAGCCACACTTCTGAGAAGAAAGTGGTGGGTGAGCAGGCGGGGGATGGCTTCAAAAAACGCATGGTCTGTGGGACGCAAGGCCCACGGGATCCTCCTGTCGTGTCTTGCTGCTAGTGAACCTTATACCGATTCGTGACAGAGTTAGCAGGGCTCAGCACTGCTTCACAAGCTGCTATAGGCAAAAGAAGACCCGCGAAGAAAAAACGTTACCGGCTCCGACGTGCCTGGAGGCGGGAGAAATATTAGCCAGAATGCTAGCCTAGCATGAGGCTGGGAAAGAAACTCAGCTCGCCTCTGAGAACAGAGGCTGAGGGCCTGGCCGTAAAGAAAATAAGATGAGAAAAAAAAATATTTCCAAAAATTTTTAAGTTTACAAAATTTTAAATAAAACGTGCCTAAATCCCTAATACACGGCACACAGGCGTTAGGGCCATACGGTCGAGGCAGCACATACTCTATACTGAGTACAGTAATAAGCTGGCCATAACGTGGGAGGTAAGACAAACGGCTGATCTGTGAAGATGGTATCCGCACGGTCCCCCACGGGTATTTCGGAGATGACATGTAAATATTTTTTTGCGAATAGTTTGGGTGTTGCTGTTTCAATTTGTTGTATAGTTTCAGTTTTTTTGTTGTATGGTTTCAATTTCTTGTATAGTCTCAATTTTTGTTGTATTGTTTCCATTTCTGTTGTATAGTTTCCGTTTTTTTGTTTTATAGTTTCCGTTTTTTGTTTTATAGTTTCTGTTTTTTTGTTTTATAGTTTCCATTTTTGTTTTATAGTTTCCATTTTCGTTGTATAGTTTCCATTTTTGCTATATGGTTTCATTTTTGCTATATGGTTTAATTTTTTGTTGTATAGATTCGTTTGATGTGTATGTATTTTTCTTTAATCCAGAATTTGTTTTTGTAGCGTTCGAGGTTATTTAAATAAATATGATAATACCTACATACTGCTTATTATTTTAAATATAGAACCTTTATTCAAGTAAATCAAAATTTAAAAAATGTGAAATTGTACGCAAACATTAAAATATCTGCTTCCATGCAGCTTTTAAACACGAGTACGCAAACTCGGACTCTGAAAAATTTCTGGTTTGCTAAGATGGAGTAATAAATTTATATTTTTTTAAAATTATAATTACTTTAACTATCGCATCCGCAGCAATGAAATAATAACATATATGTTAGTTAAAACCTGTAAATGATTATGCCTTTAAGAATAAATGGTTGTCACAACAACAAAATGACTGAGGATTTTATGATCTATAAGGATCATAACAACATTGGTACTGGATAGAAAGTCGTCCTTACATACACTAAGGTGCTTTAGGTTGGTGATGACATCATCGGATGAAATCAATATGGCGGAATCCAGGATAGCTGCCTCCAGCAGACGATAATGGTTTAGATTATTATTTTTATAATAAATTTATTTTAAAGATGGTGGTGTTACGAAAAATTGCGACAGGGATGAGTGGGGTGTTCGATGATGTAATCGTAATGTAGAAGAGTGGGGCGCTCGATGATGTAAACGTAATGTATAGGAGTGTGGTGCTAGATAATTGTAACATTTAATTAAAATTAAATTATTAATTTTTATTTTTTAAAATTAAAATCGGATAATAAATAAGGATTTTCAAGATGGTGGACATGACGTCATAATAAAGTGGAATGTTCTAGAAAACAAAATGGTCGTCGGGGTCAAAGGTTAAAGTCAAATCCAAGATGGCGGCCGGAAGTGACGTAATCCAAGATGGCGACCGGAAGAGACGTAATCCAAGATGGCGGACATGACGGTTAGGTTAGGTTAGGTTAGGTTAGGTTAGCATAGATTAGAATATGGATTAGGCTAGGTTAGGTTAGGTTAGGTTAGCATAGATTAGCATAGATTGGCATATGGATTAGCATGGATTAGATGACATCATCCAAGAGGTTGGCAACATCGAGGGTCGCAAGGCTGAAGGTCAGGGTCGAATTTCAGTGTCACGGTCAAATTTCAAGGTCAAGGTCTAAGGTCAAGGTCATAGTTAAAGGTCAAGGTCAATGTTCAAGGTCAAAGGTCAAGGTCATGGCCAAAGATCAAGATCATAATTAAAGGTCAAGGTCAAGGTCAATGTTCAAGGTCAAAGTCGGCCGCTGGATCCTCGATCCTCCGCCTGGCCTTGAACCCCCTATTTCCTACTACTGTAATGGGACATTTTTTCGTGCGTACATGGCTGATGAATGTAACGGGACACTTTTTCGTGCGTGCATGGCCGGCGGAAGTGACGTAATCCAACATGGCTGATGAAGCGAAGCCTTAAGGTAGCTGCCGCGGATCCCCCGATCATCAGCCCCCAGCCCCTGTCCCCATATGAACTATATACATCTACTCATGTTAAACACTTTGCTTCACATCGTCAGAACTGTAAATTACTGCAGCCGAAGTCTTGAAAGCACACTTCTTCACTTTGTCATCTAACAGATATGGCTTTCCATATATACAATCCAACCACAAGTTATATTTTAATGGACCGTTTGTTGCGACGTCATCAGTAAGCTGATTGATTATGTCCTCTTTGATATCATCAAGAAAATTACAAATGCCTTTGAACTCACCTAACGTATTTAAATAATAGTAGTCTTTCAATGTTCCACGAAATGCAGACTGCGCCAGGTAGAAGCCATTATCGTTCACTTGTAATGCTCCGAACACAGTCTTAGGTTTATTTTCCTGTTCAGACGTCATACCAATCGGTTGCTGCACATCGGTTTTCTTGCCTATACGCTCACGAGCCTTTAATCTAAACCGAGGAGTCGAAATTTCTGCAGGTAGTTCAGCAGTAGGGACACAGACTTCACCTTTACAGTTTTTCGCATGTCGTCGCAAATTATCAATTCGAATAAACTATTCATGACTCTCATCACAGCGAAACTTCATGCGAGAAGGATTATTCTTGCATTTGCTCCTCTCATGTCTTCGTGAATCATGAGCAAATGCGAACGTGTTATCACAGTAGCTGCAAGGATACCGTGGTGATGAAGAGGAACCTTTAAGACCCGATCCAGATACTGACGTTGCCGCAGTTGCACCATCTCCAAGCATACTCTTATGAACATCAATGCATCGTTGTTATATAGAAACCTTTACTTTCTGCCGAACAGCAGGACTTTTGCATCTCTTCATGAAAGTTTTTATATTATCTTGTCTTGCATATTGCCTGTGACATTTCTTACAGCCAATAATTTTGCAATAAAGGTTCTTGGCACATTCTCTATTCACATGTCGTCGAGCATTAATGTTGTTTGAGAAAATCTTGTCGCAGTAAAGCACCGATGTTCGTTAGTCGTTGTTGAATCATCACCCATTGAAGTCTCCATTGATGGCGAACCAGCGTTCGCCGAGTTTCCCTGTGCAGCCAGCACTAGCGGCATTAAAGTCTCTTCTGCTGGCGGTAACACGTCTGTTGAAGTCTCCTCCAGTGTTGACATCGACGTTGCCAACGTGATCTGCACCTTCTCCGTCGTAGCTGTCGTCAAGGTTCCCGTAGTCGAAGGTACAACCTCCATCGAGTTCGACGTTAAAGACGGTAAAGATGCCATCGAGATCTCAAGAACAGCTAATTGACACGACTTATCCATTAGAAGAAACAAACTAGGCGATCCTTACACCGCCGATGTCAGTAACAAACTGAGCGACCTGCTGTCTAGGACTCGCTTATATACATGCAGCGTAGGAAATAATAATACGCTAGTCAAATCAAGAATCATTTACAATAATACTTGAGTCAAATCTACAATTAAAAAAGAGGATCATATGATCGAAAAAAATTCGATGAGTTATGGTACGTTATCGTCTCATTAATTCGATCTCTCCAATATACACTAGGCTCCAAGAGCTACAATTCGCGTCATCAGATCCATCTACATTTTGCTCCAATGCTTCAATTGACCATTAGCTTCAAGTGCTCCAACAGCTCCATCTGCTCTAACACGTAATGTACGCAATGTACGCGCAATACATGCAATTTACGTGCAATAAATTTAATGATCACACAGTACACACAGGAAACGGAACGTATACACAGTACACACAGGAAACGGAATGATCACACATACAGTAGTGGAAACACACAGGCTTTGTTGTAAATCAGAATACAAGAAATAAAATCATAAAATTTTTACTTTTGATATTTAATTACTTCTCAACATTACACCAGTACAAGTAAAAGAAGCCATTATTGTATGTAGCCAGCTTTCCTCAGTTCTTTGAGTATGAAGGATATTACTTTGATGCACGAATAGTTTCCCGCACAAAGCGAGCCATGTAGAAGTCTTAGCCGGTCAACCAATATAATAGGATCTTTCCATGATGTGTAATCAATCTCTTCTACCACCACCTTACTTGCTTGTTTATTATAAATACTCTTAATATCACAATAGTCCCAGTGATCATAATAAGCATTATCAGATTTATTTATTATAACACATCGTTCCCATCGTTTCGGTCTCAGGACATCGCCACATTCTCCGAACTTGTCAGCTCTAGGTGCTTCGTGTTAACAACCTGCTACAACGATAACAGCTTAACATGTTGCGTAGTGGGTTTCTAGCACAATCATTCTTCTCATGACGTCTAGCATTCCTTCTCATGACAAAATCCTTGCCACAGTATCTACAGCGGCTTCCTTCCGATTCAGCTGCAGATAACAAACCATGATCCATGGTAGCTTCTGTGACTAATGTTAGATACAAACTGTCAGTTTTCTCCAATTGGAACCATTTCTTAATAAAATTTTTAAAATATTTCATCAGCGAGATGTAAGTTATCTAATGCAAAGCAAATTGACGCAAATAGTTCTGGTTGTCATCAACAGATGTCGCCACGTGTTGCTTGCAGGTAAATAATATCTATTTCATTAATGTGGGATGCGGAATGCTCACTATCGATCGCATAAGAAGGATGGCTTCGCTAGACTCCAAGGAGAAGGAAGTTCGTCCTTCCTGTTAGTGCTTCTTAGATTTCTCAGAGATTATTATTAATTGACTGAGTAATGATTTTTATTTTAAATTTCCATCTGATAAAAATATTACAAGTGATGATTAAGTAACAGATGTTCACTAATTAAATGCAACCTTGAATAAAAAGATGACATGCCTCATTAAGTAAAAAAATCCTTAATGCAGAGATCAATTTCTCATCAGTAACCAGAAGCACTTGGAGAAAAACATCAGATTTATAGTCAGGAATAATCAGAAGCACCCAGAGAAAACCATCGGAATATTGTCAAGAATAATCAGGAGCACACGGAGAAAACCACTATAATATTGTCAAGAATAATCGGAAGCACACGGAGAAAACCATTATAATATTGACCAAAATAATCAGGAGCACACGAAGAAAACCTCCATAATATTGACAAGAATGATCAGGAGCACACGGAGAAAACTACCATAATATTGACAAGAATAATCAGGAGCACACTGATAAATACATCATAATATTGTCAAGAATAAATGGGAGCACACGGAGAAAACCACCATAATATTGACAAGAATAATCGGAAGCACACGCATAAAACCGCCACAAGTTTTCTTTGATATCATAAAATTACAAAAAAAAAAAAAAAAATTAATAAAAAATTAAAAATAAAAACGAGAAAAATTCAAACATTCTGCTAGCTTTTAAACTTCTCTTTGATGTGCAAAGTTAGAGTTCTAGTACAAGCCAGAATCAGTTTTTGAATTTTTTTCGTTTATATTTTTATTTTTTTTATTAATTTTTTTTTAATTTTATGATATCAAAGAAAACTTGTGGCGGTTTTCTGCGTGTGCTTCCGATTATTCTTGTCAATATTATGGTGTTTTTCTCCTTGTGCTCCCGTTTATTCTTGACAATATTATGATGTATTTCTCAGTGTGCTCCTGATTATTCTTGACAATATTTCGATGGTTTTCTCTGGGTGCTTCTGATTATTCCTGACTATAAATCTGATGTTTTTCTCCGAGTGCTTCTTGTTACTGATGAGAAATTGATCTCTGCATTAAGGATTTTTTTACTTAATGAGGCATGTCATCTTTTTATTCAAGGTTGCATTTAATTACTGAACTTCTGCTACTTAATAATCACTTGTAATATTTTTATCAGGTGGAAATTTAAAATAAAAATCATTACTCAGTCAATTAATAATAATCTCTGAGAAATCTAAGAAGCACTAACAGGAAGGACGAACTTCCTTCTCCTTGGAGTCTAGCGAAGACAACCTTCCTTTGCGATCGATAGTGAGCATTCCGCATCCCACATTAATGAAATATTTATTATTTACCTGCAAGCAACACTTGGCGACATCTGTTGATGACAGCCAAAACTACTTGCATCAATTTGCTTTGCATTAGATAACTTAACTCTCGCTGATGAAATATTAAAAAAATTATATTTAAGAAATGGTTCCAATTGGAGAAAACTGACAGTTTGTATCTAACATTAGTCACAGAAGCTACCATGGATTATGGTTTGTTATCTGCAGCTGAATCGGAAGGAAGCCGCTGTAGATACTGTGGCAAGGAGTTTGTCATGAGAAGGAATGCTAGACGTCATGAGAAGAATGATTGTGCTAGAAACCCACTACGCAAAATGTTAAGCTGTTATCGTTGTAGCATGTTGTTAACACGAATTGACAGCTTAAAAAGACATGGTAGAACATGTAAAGTCAAAACTACTTACGGCATAGAGGACACCGATGGATCCACTAGACTTAAGAAGAGTGATCTGCATTACGACAATAATTTTCCTTGTCCTGAGCGTGATGGTATTAGCTCACCCGATCGTGAGGAAGAACATAAATTGAAGGATGCTAATGGCTTCGGGAAGACTGAAACTAATGGAAGTATCAACACCGTGAAAAGTAAGAATACATTCAAGCCTATATTCAGTAGATCCTCCATTCTTTGTAAAAATGATGGACTCCTAAAAAGAAAGCATGAAGACGATGAAGACACTTCGACATCATCGATAGCGAATTCATACTGTAATCTGGGTGAAGACGATGTCTTCTACAGTGATTGTTACAGTGACTCTGAGGCTGTTGACAAAGGCATAGACTGTGATGAAGCACCTAGAGCTGACAAGTTCGGAGAATGTGGCGATGTCCTGAGACCGAAACGATGGGAACGCCGTGTTATAATTAATAAATCTGATAATACTTATTATGATCACTGGGACGATTGTGATATTAAGAGTATTTATAATAAACAAGCAAGTAAGGTGGTGGTAGAAAAGATAGATTACACATCATGGAAAGATCCAAACATATTGGTTGACCGGCTAAGACTTCTACATGGCTCGCTTTGTGTGGGAAACTTTTCGTCTATCAAAGTAATATCTTTCATACTCAAAGAACTGAGGAAAGCTGGCTACATACAATACTGGCTTATTTTACTTGTACTGGTGTAATGTTGAGAAGTAATTAAATATCAAAAGTAAAAATTTTATGATTTTATTTCTTGTATTCTGATTTACAACAAAGCCTGTGTGTTTCCACTACTGTATGTGTGATCATTCCGTTTCCTGTGTGTACTGTGTATACGTTCCGTTTCCTGTGTGTACTGTGTGATCATTAAATTTATTGCACGTAAATTGCATGTATTGCGCGTACATGGCGTACATTACGTGTTGGAGCAGATGGAGCTGTTGGAGCACTTGAAGCTAATGGTCAATTGAAGCATTGGAGCAAAATGTAGATGGATCTGATGACGCGAATTGTAGCTCTGGGAGCCTAGTGTATATTGGAGAGATCGTATTAATGAGACGATAACGTACCATAACTCATCGAATTTTTTTCGATCATATGATCCTCTTTTTTAATTGTAGATTTGACTGTATATTATTGTAAATGGTTCTTGATTTGACTAGCGTATTATTCCCTACTATGCATGTATATAAGCGAGTCCTAGACAGCAGGTCGCTCAGTTTGTTACTGACATCGGCGGTGTAAGGATCGCCTAGTTTGTTTCTTCTGGTGGATAAGTCGTGTCAATTAGCTGTTCTTGAGACCTCGATGGCATCTTTACCGTCTTTAACGTCGAACTCGATGGAGGTTGTACCATCGACTACGGGAACCTTGACGACAGCTACGACGGAGAAGGTGCAGATCACGTTGGCAACGTCGATGTCAACACTGGAGGAGACTTCATCAGACGTGGTACCGCCAGCAGAAGAGACTTTAATGCCGCTAGTGCTGGCTGCACAGGGAAACTCGGCGAACGCTGGTTCGCCATCAATGGAGACTTCAATGGGTGATGATTCAACAACGACTAACGAACATCGGTGCTTTACTGCGACAAGATTTTCTCAAACAACATTAATGCTCGACGACATGTGAATAGAGAATGTGCCAAGAACCTTTATCGCAAAATTATTTGCTGTAAGAAATGTCACAGGCAATTTGCAAGACAAAATAATATGAAAACGCACATGAAGAGATGCAAAGGTCCTGCTGTTCGGCAGAAAGTAAAGGTTTCTATATAACAACGATGCATTGATGTTCATAAGAGTATGCCTGGAGATGGTGCAACTGCGGCAACGTCAGTATCTGGATCGGCTCTGAAAGGTTCGTCTTCATTACCCCGGTATCCTTGCAGCTACTGTGATATGACGTTCGTATTTGCTCATGATTCACGAATACATGAGAGGAGCAAATGCAAGAAGAATCCTTCTCGCATGAAGTTTCGCTTTGATGAGTGTCATGAATGGTTTACTCGAATTGATAATTTGCGACGACATTTCGAATAACTGTAAATGTGATGTCTGTGTGCCTACTGCTGATCTACCTGCAGAAATTTTGACTCCTCGGTTTAGATTGAAGGCTCGTGAGCATATAAGCAAGAAAACCGAGTTGCATGAACCGATTGGTATGACGTCTGAACAGGAAAATAAACCTAAGACTGTGTTCGGAGCATTACAAGTGAACGATAATGGCTTCTACTTGGCGCAGTCTGCATTTCGTGGAACATTGAAAGACTACTATTATTTAAATACGTTAGGTGAGTCGAAAGGCATTTGTAGTTTTCTTGATGATATCAGAGAGGACATAATCAATCATCTTACTGATGAGGTTGCAACAAACGGTCCATTAAAATATAACTTGTGGTTGGACTGTATATATGGAAAGCCATATCTGTTAGATGACAAAGTGAAGTGTGCTTTCAAGACTTCGGCTGCAGTAATTTACAGTTCTGACGATGTGAAGCAAACTGTTAAACATGGTATCAAGAAACTCTGTCAAGAAGAGGAGGACTATGCCAGTATAGGTTCTAGTTGGTCTCTGTCTAGTATAAACCGATTTGAGCTAAGAATTAGTCATTTCACGCCTATGCAGACCTAAATGATTATAAGATTACTAACCTGCGCAAGTGGTCCTGTAGTAGAATATAAATTATGTAATAAAATGTTGTTTTTTCAAAATAACTTAAGTTTGTTATTTCTCGAACCTTACACTTTTCTGGTTTTTAAATTAAATTTATTTTTTTTTGCTTCGTCCAGGATTGAACCAAGTACCTATTCAAAAGGTAAAATAATGTTTGAATTTATATGAATTTAATACTTTTATAAACTTATGGTTAAATAAATACAAATTGCCAAGACGGTGGACATAACGGCTTACTGGAGGCTGGTAGTAGTGTATTTAAAGTCTCTTTTTTTTAGGACTATGGTCGTGATTTTATTGAAGATATTATTTATTTCATAAAATTATTTTTTGTATCTGCCAGGGATCGAACCAAGTTTCGAATAAATCATAATTGAATGAGTGAATTTTTTGATGAATTTTAGAATTTTTCCGATTTTCTAACATAAATATTACGGATTTTCAAGATGGCAGACATTCGTCATACTACCTGATGATATATATGCTTTTTATCAAAGTGGTGGGGGTCAGTCTGCCAGCACCCACCACGGGTAAGGATCGGTTGCAATTTTTATTTTGTTTTTTGCACTAGTCGGGTTTGAACCGAGGACTCCGAGCTCTGAGTCATAAATGTAATTTTTTTAATATTTTTCATTCAAATATTATTAAATTTAATTTTTTTTTAATTTTTAATTTTTTCATTAAATTCGGATATTAAATAAAAAAGTTAAAGATGGCGACCGTAAAGGAAATTGCAACGGTGACGTCATAATCCTAGATCACGTCAGAGGCTTATCGGAGGCTGTAGACAAGGATGCTTCAGCCTCTTTTAGGACTTTCTAGTCGCTGGGATTTTTAAGGACTAACAACGGGAATTTTTCCCTCGAAACGGGAAATTTTTACCTCGGAAACGAGAATTTTCATTTTATCAAAATTTTTGTCATTTTTTTGGCGAATTTTTTTTCCACAGAAATGGAAATTTTGGCGATTTTTGAGGAATTTTGTTTATTATGAGGGTCAAATGTCAAGGTCAAGGTCAAAGGTCTTGGTCACAACCATCCAAGATGGCCGTCGTGAAGTCACAATCCATGATTGTGGTCACCACCACAGACACCACACCCTGAACCCTGTCCCAGTTCCGGCCAAAACATACTACTACTGACAATTGATGTTAAATTTAGTGCAAAATGTTCATATGCTGACCTTTAAAAGCATGTTTTTTCTTTTTAAGGGCGTAGCCCCCGCACCTTTTGAGTCGGGAGGATGCCCTTCGGCAGAAAGTTGCGTTAAAATACGCTCCTCTGACCACGTAAGTGGCATCTTTGAAAAAAATTTATTTTTTTCGAAAAAAATTATTTTTCGATTTCTATTTGGAGATTGCGTAGCCCCCGCACCTTTTGAGTCGGGAGGTTGCCCTTTCGCATAAAGTTTTGATAAAATACACTCTTCTTACCACATAAGTGGCATCTTTGAAAAAAATTATTTTTTTTCGATTTCTATTTGCAGGGCGCATGGGCCCCGCCTCTTATTATAATAATTATGTGCTACCATAATTACTTTTTGGTGTATCGTAATTTCGTACCATAATTTCGGTACACATTCTCAGAAATTATCGTACGGCGTACCATAATCCAGGTACAAATTTTCAGAAATTATCGTACGGATACCATAATTATCATACGCTTTCTATTCGCCTTCTGGGATGTCTTTTGAGTTGGGAGGATGCCTTTTGGCAGAAAGTTGCGATTGAATACGCTCTCACCATGGTAGTGGTATCTTTGAAATAAATTTATTTTTGTCGAAAAATCTTTTTTTCGATTTCTCTTTGGAAAGGGCATAGGCACCGCATATTTGGAGTTGGGAGGATGCCCTTTCGCAGAAAGTTTCGATAAAATACACTCTTCTTACCACGTAAGTGGTATCTATGAAAAAAAGTATTTTCATCGAAAATTTCTTTTTTTTCAATTTCTATTTGGAGAGAACGTGGGCCCCGCATCTCATAATAGTTAATGTGTGATGACATAATTACTGTTTGGGGTACCATAAATTCCATACATATCCATATATATTACAATACTGTGTTCAACAATTCCGTTACGTATACCATATTTATCGCACACTTTCTATTCGCCTTCTGGGACGTCACCCCCGCATCTGTTGAGTTGGGGGGATTTACTTTGGCAGAAAGTTGCGATTGAATACGCTCTCACCATGGTAGTGGTATCTTTGAAATAAATTTATTTTTGTCGAAAAATCTTTTTTTCGATTTCTATTTGGAAAGGGCATAGGCACCGCATCTTTGGAGTTGGGAGGATGCTCTTTCGCAAAAAGTTTCGATAAAATACACTCTTCTTACCATGTAAGTGGTATCTTTGAAAAAAATTATTTTCATCGAAAATTTCTTTTTTTTTTCTATTTCCATTTGGAGAGAGCGTGGGCCCCGCATCTCATAATAGTTAATGTGTGATGCCATAATTACTGTTTGGTGTACCATAAATTCCATACATATCCATATATATAACAATACGGTGTTCAATAATTTCGGTACGTATACCATAATTATCGCACACTTTCTATTCGCCTTCTGGGACGTCACCCCCGCATCTTTTGAGTTGGGGGGATGCACTTTAGCAGAAAGTTGCGATTGAATACGCTCTCACCATGGTAGTGGTATCTTTGAAATAAATTTATTTTTGTCGAAAAATCTTTTTTTCGACTTCTATTTGGAAAGGGCCTAGACACCGCATCTTTGGAGTTGGGAGGATGCTCTTTCGCAGAAAGTTTCGATAAAATACACTCTTCTTACCACGTAAGTTGTATCATTTTGGTCGAAAAATCTTTTTTTCGATTTATATTTGGAAAGGGCATAGGCACCGCATCTTTGGAGTTGGGAGGATGCCCTTTCGCAGAAAGTTTCGATAAAATACACTTTCTTACCACGTAAGCGGTATATTTGAAAACAATTATTTTGATCGAAAATTTATTTTTTTTCGATTTCTATTTGGAGAGAGCGTGGGCCCCGCATCTCATAATAGTTAATGTGTGATGCCATAATTACTGTTTGGTGTACCATAAATTCCATACATATCCATATAAATTACAATATGGTGTTCAATTATTCCGGTACGTATACCATATTTATCGAACACTTTCTATTCGCCTTCTGAAACGTCACCCCCGCATCTTTTGAGTTTGGGGGATGCCCTTTGGCAGAAAGTTGCGATTGAATATGCTCTCACCATGGTAGTGGTATCTTTGAAATAAATTTATTTTTGTCGAAACATCCTTTTTTCGATTTCTATTTGGAAAGGTCATAGGCCCTGCATCTCATAATAATAATTATGTGGTACCATAATTACTTTTTTGTACCATTATTACGGTACATATCCCCAGAAATTATCGTATGGTGAACCATAATTCCGATACATATACCATAATTATTGTACGCTGTCTATTCGCCTTCTGGGACGTCGCCCCCGCAAATTTGAGTTGGGAGGATGCCCTTTGGCAGAAAGTTGCGATTGAATACGCTCTTCTTACCTCATAAGCGGTATCTTTGAAAATAATTTATTTTAATAGAAATTTTTTTTATTTCTATTTGGAAAGGGCATAGGCCCCGCATCTCATAATAGTTAATGTGTGATGCCATAATTACTGCTCGGATTTTGAATTTACCCCTCCAGAAGGGGGGGAAGTCCTTTTTTTAAAGGGCATAGCCCCCGCATCTTTTGACTTGGGAGGTTGCCCTTTCGCAGAAAGTTGCGATAAAATACACTCTTCTTACGACGTAAGTGGTATCTTTAAAAAAATTATTTTGGTCGAAAATTTCTTTTTTTTTCGATTTTTATTTGGAGAGGGCGTGGGCCCTGCATCTCATAATAATAATTATGTGATACCATAATTACTTTTTGTACCATAATTTTGACACATATCCTCAGGAACTATCGTGCAGTGTACCATAACTTTGGTACGTATACAATATTCATCGTACGCTTTCTATTCGCCTTCTGGGATGTCGCCCCCGCATCTATTGAGTTAGGAGAATGCCCTTTGGCAGAAAGTTGCTATTGAAAATGCTCTTACCATGGTAGTGGTATATTTAAATAAAATTATTTTGTTCGAAATTTTTTTAAATTTCTATTTGGAAAGGGCCTAGCCCCTGCATATTTTCAGTTGGGTTGGGTTACGTTAGGTAAGGTAAGGTAAGTAAGTTAATGTAGGGAACGACATTTTTAATTATTTCAGTCGCAAATTTAGGTTATGCTATTGTAGGTGAGGTTAGGTTAGTAAAAGTTAGGTTACATTTGGTCAGGTTAGGATCGGTAAGGTTAGGTTAGATTATGTAAGGTTAGTTTATGAACGACATTTTTTACTATTCGTTTGTGGTTGTACATACAAACATACAAATAACTATTCTATATAAATATTATTATATATTATATTATTAAATATGTCTAATATATTTCCTTATATAAAAATATATATATATGCATCCTTTTCGGGCTGTTTTTTTTCTATTCATTTGTGGTTGTATTGACTTCAGGACATTTCATTTACTTAGGTGTCGATAATAGGCAGCTTTTCGGTTATGTATATTCTAGATTTTAGTATAGATACCCTATCTCTTATGGCTATGACGTTAGCAGTCGGGTTTGTTGTCGATGATGCTATAGTAGTGCTAGAAAACATAACAAGGCATATAGAAAACGGGCAAAGTAGATTACAAGCGACGATAGACGGCACCAAAGAAATGGTTTTTACTGTAATTTCCATGACTTTATCGCTAATAGCGGTTTTTATACCTTTATTATTAATGGGGGGAATTTTAGGCAGGTTATTAAATGAATTTGCGGTAACTATCACTTCGGCTATATTATTTTCAGGAATTATTTCTATTACAATTACCCCCGTATTATGTAATATGTTTTTAAAAGAAGGTAGGAATAACGAATCATCCGAGAAAACTGAAAGAATAAGTGAAAAAGCCTTTGAATATATCAAAGAGAAATACCAAAAAAGCCTTGTAACGGTTATGGATTACGGCAGAGCTACTATGCTAGTCTCTCGCTGGTCCAGGTGGTGTAGAATGTAGATTACAGCGTACTTTTTCTCTGGCTTTGAGGTCTTAAGATCAGCTCTCACCCAGGTCATGACGGTAAATAAATATATTTAAATCGTAAGTTAAGCTACACTAAAACTCATATCTTTAGACATCGATCTTTAACAAACTATAAAATAAAAAAATAAATATAATCAATTAAAATCCATGTCGTGACTTCAGTCTCATTCTTTAAAGAAGTTCGTATGGACGACTTCTTCAATGTATTGTGCAAATTGAAAAGGAATATCTGTTTTCCTTTCCTTCGAATTTATTTACTGCCAGGTGCTTATTTAAATACAGATCGCTGGGAAAAATTGCTGTACGTGTTATGATCAAACATACTTATTAAATGTATTTACATAGTTATTTTGTAATAACTACTGTAAGTTCACTTAAAGTATTTTAACAGAGTTTTATTGAACCTGTATTTTTCTATTTAAGAAACGTCTAGTTTGTTAAAATTTGCTCTGGAATGCTTGAAACATAATTTTTTGTGCAGTAATGGCTTTCACAAGTAAATTATTTTAAAACAAACCGCTATAAAAATTTGCTATGTAACTAAAAAATAAATAATAGTTTAAAAAACTAAAAAACACGCTTTATATAGAAAACCAAACTTAAAAATAGAAAATTAATTTTAATAAATTTGAATTAAGCATAGTGTTAATTTTTTTATAAATATAAATTAATAATAACGTAATTAGAAAACAATATTTTTAATTTAAAAAAAGCGTGGGGGGCATGGTGTCAATAGTTATAAATATTTTATTAACAGATATGGGTAGAAGGATTATAATTCCGATAATTTCTTCAAAAGCACCCCACGCTTTTTTTAGAATAAAAAATTCTTTATTTTCTTATTTACATTATTATTAATTTATATTTATAAAAAAATTAACACTATTCTTAATTCAAATTTATTAAAATTTATTTTCTATTTTTTAGTTTGGTTTTCTATATAAAGCGTGTTTTTTAGTTTTTTAAACTATTATTTATTTTCTACTTTTCAGTTTGGTTTATTTATAAAAGTGTTTTTTTTTTCCTCAATTTCTTCCAGGTAAAAATCCTTAAACTGTAAGATTTGCTGTCTATCCAAGTTTGTTTTTTGGATATATCGTCTGTCAAACTTATCCATATTTTCCGTGTTTGATGTCTTTTATTTAATTATTTACTGACCTTGGCATAGTTTGGAGTATTTGTAACTGCTTGGTGTAGATTTGCAGGTTGGTGTTCGAGTGGAATTTCAAAAATCTGCTTATCAGGTGTAGCTATTGAGGTTATGCATATGGTGTTTTTACAAATATAGATAATATTCTCTTCAAGAAAGTATATTGTTCACAATAATCATAACCCACTCTCACTGTTGATTTAAATTAAATGACACAATATTTTGTAGGCTTTGTTTATTTCGCGCCAAAGACAAACTGAAAGTAAAGAGTTCTCACATGAGCGAAATGGTTTTCTTTACATTTATATCTTTGTTTAATTTTACCAATAAATTGACAAAAATCTTATATTGCAAATAGATTAAAGGCATTATATTATAAAATTAGTGTATTGTTATCGGTCCTCGATAAATCTAAAAAGTTTGAATGAAATCTGGCCGTTTAAGTGGGTCAAAATCGCACCCAAAAGAGTCGGTTACAAA
Source organism: Bacillus rossius redtenbacheri (assembly GCF_032445375.1). NCBI lineage: Eukaryota > Metazoa > Arthropoda > Insecta > Phasmatodea > Bacillidae > Bacillus > Bacillus rossius. The sequence continues at coordinate 19,683,888 of NC_086338.1, read as the reverse complement.
TATACATACAAACAAACATACAGGTGAAGCTAATATAAAGCGTGTAAAAAGGTGTTTCCACTGATAAGTAGCTGATATCATTATGTAACAATTTTTTTTTTCGTGCTATCAAAATAAAGACTGAGAATTTCGGTATTTGCTTGTGAATCAAGCAGGAGAGACTTTTTGTCTCAGTTCCAACAAGAGTTCCTCTTGACGAAGCACGCCATAGGAACTGGTGTCAGCTGCAAAGGTAAAAAAACTTAAAGGAAAGACTTAAACACCAGGTGAGTAATGATGACAGTTACAATATTATTTTATTCGACTGTATCAACCTCCAAAAATTGATTTTAGAATTATATATCACCATAGTATCGTAGCGATAAAAGATGTTACTCACGCTAGATAGATGATGGTTAGAATCCTTTTGAATCTAACAGTGTTTAAATAAGAAAAAAAAAATGTTTAGTCGTGTTTAAACCATTATAATTCGAATTCAGTCTTAATTATTTGAAAGAATATTGTTAGGTTTTTTTTTTAGTGAATGTTTTTAACATTTGAGTTTTTTTGACAGCAAGGTCATAAGAGGAAGAAACACTGAAAAACAGTAGAGCATTCCATCACTTTCTTCGAAAGTTTACATGAAACAATGAAAAAAACATCGTTAGAACAAATAAACTGTGTCCTACCACTTCTCCACCGAAGCGACAAAAAGTAACCCTGAATTAAAGAAATTTTGAGCTTGAAATATCTGCTATAAACAGAGGTAACAGAGAGAAGAATATTTACATGTAATATTGTCGTGGAGGGTAGTTAGCATAACAACATTGTACAAGTGAGTGACTATACATTACAACCGCTCGTTGGAATACAAGCTTGTTATTTATTTTATGTCTCCTCCCACGAGTTTATGAATACTAACCTGTGACAACCAGCAATATTTAATTTACAATTTATATTGTAAACCTGGTATCAGCATATATTTTTTTCACCTGGTAAGTATAGAAATGGCATATTTTAAAATAAATTTTATAATTGAAAATTTATGCATTCAATCACGTGCAATACAATTACAAGAAACCGGTTCTGCACAGATGCAATTGAACTCGCTGAGCCAGCTGTGTTATCGGGTTATATTGAAACACATGTCTCAATATTGTTACGGTTATTAAAACAATAATCATCGTGGGAAAACTACTGGGTTTCGTTAATGGATAGCCCAATTAAAGATTTTACTACACAGTTTTATTGATTGCCAATATTTACATCACGTTTCGTAACAATATGTTTTAGTGGTTTCGACACTGTAGGATTAATTAAAAAGTCTATTTACGATGTCTGTAAGTATGACAAATGTTTTCAGTTTTAAAGTTTGCTCTAGACAAGTGATGTACCTATTTACTACTTATCCAAAGGACAGTAGGTCCATATGTATTTATTAACATTAACAAATGTAATATTATTTTTAATATATTATAATATCAATTAATATTAAGATTTCTAGTAATGGAGTAAAGAAAACGGAGTCTTTTAAGAAATATTACTAACAAAACTTAAAACATGGAAGTCCTATCATCAAACACTATGATCAAACAGTATTAAAATAATTCACAAAAACAATTTTTTAAACTTATCTAAGAAAGTAATAAATAATATAAACACTGTCAGATGTCAAGTTTTTCCACATTCACACAAACAATGAGGACTGGCCTGACCGTATAGGGATACAAATATTTCTGTGTTGAAACATTTTAAGTTTGGCTGAACGAACCGATGTCGCAAAGCACTCGTGCTCCATGAATATATATATATATATATATATATATATATTTATATATATAATTTTGTCACAATATTCTGTCTAAAATAAATTACTTAATAAAGTGATACCTCATCTTGAACAGAGTGTAAAAGACCATTTGATTGAACGTTCTCTACTCAATTCCCTCGAAGCTGACTCAAATTGGTTCCCGAACATTTCTGAAAATCGTCATTCACTCGTCAAACCTCTGCGATCGGAAATTAAATGTATTTATATTAACATGTATATCATCATTATACATTTTTAAAGCTAATTTGGCTTAAACGCATGCGCTCATCCCTAAACTGCATTTTTTGTAATTTAATCGAAATCTTCACTTAAACTTAGGTATGTATATTGTAAATTTGTACTTTTACTGGAACGCAACTTTATCACTACAAAATAGTGTTCGCAATTATACTGGGTTCTGATTCTACCTGAGCATTTATGCTTTGTGTTGTCCCAGTACCTACAATATTTAAAGTTATTTATTAACCTTTCCCTAAATAGCTTCCCAGTATTTACTGTGCGCATCATAAAAAAAAGTAAAATTGTTTGATAATCAATTGTTTATAACACATTTTGAAAAATAATTGTTCATTAAAAAATAATATTTTGTATAAAATTATGATTAAATTTTTTTTAACAAATACGCAGTATTTCATACATATATGTTCTATAAAGTATCACTATTTGTCTTGTAATATAACAAGCATTTTTGGAAACTGGATTCCAACGGAATATTTTGGAAAAGTACACAATTTTTTTTTCTGTGCGTGAATTTAAAAGTTTTTGAAATGTAACTGACCTAACTCAATATTAGTTTTTTTTTCATTTTAGCTACGTTCACATAGATGAGTGGAACGCTATTCTTCCCAAACAATAAAACCACACGTTTCCAAGGATTTTATATTTATTTAACACATATTACGTAAAGTAACTAGATTTTAGAACAGTAAAAAAAATTGGTTGTCTGTAAAGTCGGTTTACGGGCGATAGTTTAACGTGACGTCATAACAAAACATTGATGAAATAATTGCATACTTCTATGAATAAAATTGAATAATTGTTATTGATTTGTGACTATTTTGTATGGATACAAAGAAGGAGTGAAATGAAATCCACATTTTATTTGATAAATTTACTTTTATTTGCACTCATTAATTCAAATATGTCTATAACTTTAAATAATAGATTATTTTAACTATAACTTTTATACATATTTGCTATTTAACTTCTTCCAATCTCTGGTATTCTGTTAAGGATAGGACGATGATAGGAAAAGTAGAAAACAAATGAGAGTGTTTCAAGTTTAATGTGCCTCGAAAAAGTCAAAATGATGGTTGTTCCAATCGAGTGGAAGAGAGATAGATGCGACGCAAGCGTACAATGAGCGTAACGGGACACAGCGTAACATGACAATGTTCGTAACGGGACACTTTTTCGTGCGTGCAGCCGGCGTTCATCGATTTATTAGACGTTGTCACGTCAAAAAAAATTCGGAGATGCACAAACGGGGATTGTTTTGGCAACTGACTTGGGTTTGGTGAAGTTGACCAACCCCGCGCGGGTTTGCCCACCCCTAGAGGGCGGGGGTGGGGAAGGGGCGGGGCGACGGGCGGAGCAGAGGAGCCTAATGGAGTTCTCTTGCCGGTGATTGGGACGTGTCTCTGACCGGGTGACGCCGGCTCTGCGCCCCCAGGGTTTTAGCGCCGAGGGAAGTGGCGCGATGCACAAGGGCTGAGGGAACTTCCGGTCGCTGTCTTTGTGCTCGATGCTTGTTACGGCAACTGCCGTGTCCAGTATTTCAAACTCCTAGTCCGCAAGCACACCAGAAATATAGATAGTTTCTTAAAATATTCTTAATCTTTGCTTTTCTCTTATTTAAATAAAAAAATAAAGCATAATCAATATTTCATTACGATCAAGTGTTTGCCTCATACGATTTAGTAATGTATGTCACTAAAAAGACGATATAAATATAACACCCCTTGGAATTTTCGGTAATATTCCAACTACCGTAATTTCTGTGAAAATCGAGTAACGAACATTAAAATAATTATAAATTAAACGTATTAACTTTAGTAACATTAAGTTGACTATAATTTATCTATTTTTGTGACTGGGCTCAAAATTAAGTTCTTAATTTTATGAGCCAAATACGATTTTTTTTTGTTAAAGCTTCATATTCCGAATAAGATTTAGATTTGTTTAGCATTTTTAATTCTAAGAAAAACTCAAATATATTCAGCTAATGAGCCAACCAAGAATAAGTCTAGCAATGTTTAATGTAGATTATAATATGCTAACTAAATATCTCAAAATTTATTTTTGTTGATATTCCAGGTGATGGTAAAATGTTATTTTATCTGCTCCAAACAATAAATATTAAAAATTTATAGAAATTTACAATTTTCAGTAAAAAATTTTAATTCATAAGGCTATAGTAAGTATATGTTCTTAATAAAAGTATTTTTTAAAAAAATAACATGGTTCCTGTAGGCTACTTAAGAAGTCATACATAATTTACTATTTACTTACAACAGCCTTAAATTTGAGGTTAAAATATTTGTAATTATTTAAGGTTTCCTAATAAACTTTTAAAAAATCCTGATTACTGAATAAACATATTTCAATTAAAATTTGAAAGCTTTTGAAAACAGGAAGATTATGAAATAATAATTATTTTTTTGCAAGTATGACCTTACCATTTCAGCTGGTCCCTATAGAAGAAGCTGTTTGAAAAATAATTCATTTCAAATTTAAGAGAATTTTTAAAATACTTAAGTTTGAACTGGTATCTGTAAAAACATAACGGCTGTCTTGTGAGTATAGTAAATTAAGGTTTATACAAAAATTATTTGAAATAGCAATGAGCGTGACTAAAAACCAGATGGTGGTGGATTTGGTCCCCTGCTAGATCACTGAGATTATAGGAGTTAATCACTTGATCATTGAAAGGTGATAAAATATAAATTATGCTTAAATGTAATAACTATAAAAAATTTATATCATGCACCAATTTTTGTAAGAAATACTCAGTTTTATTTCATTAAACTTCTTTCATATTAGCCTCTATAGCCATTAGTAGAAAATTTTACAGTATCTTTCTTATGGTACTACAATTTATTCCTGGGTTATATGTCTCCAAAATACTTTTTTAAGATAAGAAAATTTTTCTTTGATCATTGGTGAAGGAAAAAAGGTATTACCCAAGCACTAATTTACTCTGTAGACTCGCCGAAGGAGGAGAGGATCTCGGAAAACACGGTAGAGGACACGGCAGATAGGGGACGGAATAGTTTCACGGAGAGTGAGAGAGATAGAGAGAGAGAGAGAGAGTGAACGGGTGCTGGCATCGCAGTAAATAACCGCCTGCAGATTAGCCTTAGCGCCCGCCGTTAATGACCCTGGAGCCGGTAATTAGGGCTGGATCCCCATCCCTTATCCATTCTTCTCTTCGTCGCCCGCCTAGCGCTGAAAAGATCTACGCTGCACCGATATTCCTCTAGCCGGGTGATGCGTGAACTGACCGTTGCTGTGCGGAGTTTTTCTGACCATCAAAAACCAGCTATTTTTATTTTAACACAAGTTTACTACTTCAAAGTTTGTCTTTACAAAAATTCAGGGACCGGAAGTAATGCGCTACTAGTAACGACGTTATTTGTAACAGTTACTTTTAATGGTAACGATCGTGGAAACGCAATATATTAAGTTTTCAGTTACTGTATGAATTAAATTTTTCCACCTTAAAGTAACGATAATTGTCGTTACTTCTTGCGTTACATTTTTTAAATGTATTTCTTACTGAACGAACAACGATTTTTTTGATTTTTTGAATCCCAGAACGAAAATCCCGAAAAGCATATTATTTGCGATGGTATTGCTTGTACTTGCAAAACTGCTGTTGGCTAACCTGCACTCGTATTTTGATTGGCATTTATATAATATTTGCGACATGCGGGTGTACTGCTGTGCTGTTTAAATAATTAACCTACCTGTTGTGCCGGAAATTAGGAATTTCGACACTTTTTTTTCTAATTTTATATAGTTTTAAATTATTTTTGGAAATTTTATTTTTCTTTATAATTTGGTTACTTTGGGCGATTTACTTTTTGTTAGGCTGGTGTAATCCCCTTAGTTAAACTTTGTGCCAGTAGACAGAAGCACCTTTCCAGGAGACGTATCTGATATTTTGCAGATCTAAGACTTTGTTGGCTGCCCGTTTGAAATTTCCCTCGCTTACAGGCACGTCCCAGGCCTGTAACGTTACTTCACTTCATGACTAAAACTGCATACAGCAGCTCTGGACGAGCTGTTACCATTTCTCAGAAGCGAGCTGACCATAGCCTTTACCGTCACGAATACGTATTAGGTTCTCTCCTCGTTGCGTTTTATGCCCCCCACTACTCCACTCCCCCCGTTCGGTTCTAAGAATTCGCCAAAGACCAATGACTGGTCATTAACCCCAGCAGACAGCGACCATCTCCAAGGGCGACTGGCATAAAAAATGTGTGTGCCAAGATGGACCGCCCACGACTTCTAGCGGCAGAAACAGTAACTTATTATATTGGCCGCCAGAGCGCAGCATCTGACTGCCCCTTTATTCCCTTGTTAAAGCAGACGCCTTGGGAGAGTCGATTCTTTTTAATTTCAGACATCATTCAACAGGTAGTGCTAAGGTCGGCCAGTGCTACCAACTTCGAGACATCAGTCGGAGTTTTTTTTATGATGCCCACTCGGGGAACTTCGGAACCTTTCGATCCGGACGTCCCAGTCCCTCCCCCCACTTTTGATTGAACCTTTACTTATAATTACGAGACGCGGTTCTTCGCGTGACACTTCGCGTCGCGACTGCAGACGCACCTTTTGCGATTATCGGTGAGTCGTCGAGACACTGCAAGACTTCCATCCGGCCGCAACCGACTATGTAGTCGCTTAAATAAGGGATGCTATCCCTGTAATCTTCTTCAAGTAGTTTAGTCCGTCTGCGTAGTACAAAGAGTAATAGTTATTTTTCTTTTAAATAATTTTTTTGAAATAACGAAAACACCGCGCCCAGCTACGCATTCGCGGGATCCAGTTCCTGGCTGGCGACGCATCGGTAAATAGAAGCCAACTTCCGTGTCTGGTGAGTTATGATCCGCGACTTTCCTCAACCTCCCCTTAACTTTTCCGGGAATTTTCTGCCCTGTATACTGTCTGTGTACAAGTTCTGATCAGTTTTGATTTGGAGTGTTCGCATACAGGGTCCGAGAGCCGGATGCCGAATTGGCATTTTCATCTCCCTTCCTTAACAGCACACAGGCGCCTTGGCATCATGTTCCTGCGTGATCTCCGGGAAACGAAGCCCCGACCTCCGTTGCTACTGTATCTTTTAACATTTTCTGAACTTTCTTAAACTGCGCCGTTAGACGAAGTTAATCAGATAAATGCCACATCTGGACTTTGAGAATACTGGGATTGTTTATACATATTTGTATTTTTTATTGGTTTGTGTATTTTTTAATGAAACCTTTTTTTTATAATTTAATATACGGCTAGCCTATATTTCTCTTCAAATATATGTGAGAGCTAATTATTAAGTAATTGAAATTGTATGTTAATGACTTTTCTATCTGTCATTAATTTTCCTTTAATAAATTTGACGTAATTATATTCAGACGGAATCACATCTTGTTTCTGTTCATTTCTAATAACATTGTGAAACCTTAAAGATCCCCAGCACAAAAATGGTAGCAGAGCGTGGTTTGCTGCCACACTGTGCACATGCACGAAAGCAATGACAGAATCTAATGAAGCGAGAAGCCGAGAAAGTAGTCCAGAACTTTCGTTGCCGTGGCCTTCATATTTTCATTTTTTCGAAGTTCGGTCGAGTGATCAAAATAACCTTATTGTGAAGTGCTTGTTGTGTGGTGCTGCGAACAATAAGATGATCTGAAAGAACATTTCATCGTCTTCAAACCTGAAGAAACACATCAAGGTAAGTTTATCGCAAATATAGACCCGATTAGTACCTAATTTCAATGTCCTATTTTATTTTTATAACAGACTGTTTACGAACATAATGTATGTGCCTCTAAACAGTACCAAAAATCTGTATATGTGCATGTATTTCACTTGTGACAACATTACCTCACTTACTATGATTTAAATATTATTGTAGTATGTATGTAAGTAAACAAAACTACACAACATTAAAAACATCACTTTAGAATGGAAATTGAAATATATTTTGTTTCTATAGTAAAAGTGTGTTGAATTTATGAATGCAGAGTAAACACCCTCACAGCTTCTGTGCCCTTGAGAATGCAAAAAAAAAAAAAATATGAGCAGGTTATACAGAAACTGCAGCAAAGTCAAAGTAATGTGCCAAATAAGCAAACAACTTTGGAAAGATGGGGCACAGGTGCATCCAACGTGACACAAGGGATGTTAAATGAGGCGATTGTTAATTTATTTGTCGAAGGATGTCAACCACTGTGTATAGTTGACCAACCTGAATTCATAAACTTGGTGCGACTGGGTTTACCAAGCTCATTAACTATAATAAGCTCAAAAACTCTTGTAGTGAGGTTAGACGAAGCATTTGCAAATATGGTAAGTATACTAAAAGAAGAATTACTTTGACTAGAAGTTGTGTCCACAACCACTGACATGTGGAATAAAGGGAAAAAGTTAGTTTGATTAAGTTTTTCTTTTAATAACAAATTTCTTCATATTATTCTGTAGCTGTTAATTCATTATATTTTATTATTGTTACAGGGGCTTCATAGGCATGACAGTTCATTGGATAAACCCTGAAAGTATGGAAAGGAAATCGGCTGCACTGACATGCAAGCGTTTCATAAGGAAGCACACTTATGATGCAATTGCAAAACACTTAGTTTCTGTACATCAAGAGTATTGCGTTCAGAACAAAATATGCTGCACAACCACAGACAATGGCTCAAATTTTTTCAAAGATTTTCGGTGAGAATTTTGATATTTTTGTTCTTTAATTATACATATTTTGTGATTTTTTTCGTAATGACATTTTATTTCTTAGTACTACATCTGCATTGCATTTGTTTCAGTGTGTTCGAAGAAGTTTCTGAAAATGATGATAACACCGACTTTCAGTGCATTGGGGACATAATGGATGAGCACAATGAAAACATACTGGATGATAATATGATGATTCTTCCTCCCCATCAGCGATGTGCAGCTCATACACTGAACTTAATTGCTGTTAAAGACACTGAACATGCCATGGAAGATGTTTCTTATAAAACAGTATACAGAAGCACATTTGCAAAATGTTCAAAACTCTGGGAAAAACAAAATCAATCAACACAAGTAGCAGATCACATCAATTCAAAATGTGGTGTTTATTTGAAGACACCTGTCATAACCAGGTACTCTGCTGCCAAGTATTTTTGTATAGAAATAATCGATAGACCTACCATAGATATTACATTTTTTTAATCTGGCAATGAATTATTTGTTCAAATTTTTGTGGTGCGATGACTGTACAATATAGAGTAATTGTATTTATTGTTTAAAATAAGACAATTCAAAATATTTTAGCATGTAAAAGAAAAATAGCAAAATACATTTAATTATATACATATTAATCAATTATATTTTATGAAACATTTAAACATGATACTATGAATGTAATACAATTAGTTGCACATTAAATTGATATGTGAAATACTGAAATTCATTCCAATTCCAATTCCAGTTTCTAATATATTTATAAATAGGTGGAATTCAACATTTGACTCTATACGACAGTTGAATACCTTGATAGAGACGGGCCCAGATAAGATAGACAATTGCATGGACTTTTCAAGAGCTTCACTTTATTAAAGAATACAGTGAGGTAAGAGGGACATTTTAATGTGCAAACAAACCAGTTCATGCATTTTAAAGATCTATACCTACTACTTATCAGTACACTTGATTTATTAAAAATAATGTGTTCATAAACAAAACTTATATTTTGCAATTCCTTTAAATGCAAATCACCATGTTTCATTTTCAGGTAACGGCTCCCCTTGCTCAGGAAATTGACATCCTACAAAGTGAAAATGGAATGTATATGGGATACTTACTTCCCACACTTCAGGGAATCAAGAAGAGAACAATAAAAATCTGTTTAAATCTTTGACAGTTTGTGAGCCACTTGTTAAGTCAATAATAGTTGGTGTTCAGAAAAGGTTTGTACAAATGTCTAGTTCAGCTCTTCACTTTTTTCATTATTATTGAATATTTTCTGGAATTTAAAACAAAACTTAATTGGTTTCTTTCAGATTTAATAACAATTTTTCCAGTAAAGAGCTTATTGCAGCAGCTTGCCATCACCCCAGATTCAAACTTGACTGGCTAGAAGAAGGACAAAAGGATGAAGCCAAGCATCATTTGGCGAGTTTTTTTTACAGAGGACTGCATTGGAATCTCCAGAAGGTCAGACACACAGTGATGAGGAAGAAGAGGATTTCTTTGGCTTAAATAAGAGGAGCCCAGTGGAGGATTCTGGGGAACAAGAGCTACAAGGTTTTTTGGGGTGTAGGAATAAGGACATTTCTTCACTCAATGACTATCCTCAAATCAAAAATCTTTTCATGAAGTTGAACACAGCAATACCAACAAGTGCTGCAGCTAAATGGTTTTTCAGCTGTGCAAGTTTAGTTTTACTCCCAAATAGAGGCAATTTAAGCGATTCAAATTTTGAGAAGCAACTGCTACTCAAGATCAATAAGCAGTGGTTAAAAAAGTGGTGATATGATATCATTGTTATTATTTTGTAGTGTGAACTAATTACTCAATTTAATTTAAGACCAAATTAAAAAATGTTCAGTTTAAATAAACATATATATTTACTAAACACAATATGTTTATTAGCTTTTAATTATAACAATATTACGTATCAAATTTTTAGTTTTTCACAAAGTGACTGTTAAAGTAACTTACAGTTACTTTTCTCAGAACTGTAACTACTTTATTTTCAGTAGTGTAACTTGTAGTTGTAACAGGGTTACATTTCCAATGGAGTATTTGTAACTGTAACTGAGTTACTATTTTAAAGTAACTTTCCGGTCCCTGCAAAAATTATGTTCGTGTAGTCCACGCGCGACAGAATTGAAAAATATTGCTTGCTTTATAACTAGGTAAGTTTAGGAAGCATAATTTACTTTGGCTGAGGTTGAAGATCAGAAGTTTGTATATGCAGGCATGAGAGCACTAAATAATGCTATAGCGCAAGAATGAAAGTATGCGAGGAAGCAAGTCGCAAGCATGCGAATGTGTATAGGTATATGCAAGAATAAAAGCAAGCAAGTATGCAAGTATGATGCGTCATTTCTACATCTCCACTGTCATTTCCTTAATTTCAAGCCCCCCACCACGTACCCAACTATAACCCTACTCTCCCAGTTCCCCCACCTCATACTAACCTGACCGCTCCTCTCCTGGTTCTCCCACCATTTAAATATCTTTACCCTCATCACACGGTTCCCCCACCACGTACCCAACTATAACCCTACTCTCCCAGTTCCCCCACCTCATACTAACCTGACCCCTCCTCTCCTGGTTCTCCCACCATGTACATATCTTAACCCTCATAACACGGTTCCCCCACCACGTACCCAACTATAACCCTACTCTCCCTGTTCCCCCACCTCATACTAACCTAACCCCTCCTCTCCTGGTTCTCCCACCATTTACATATCTTTACCCTCATCACACGGTTCCCCCACCACATACCTAACTATAACCCTACTCTCCCGGTTTCCCCACCTCATACTAACTTAACCCCTCCTCTCCTGGTTCTCCCACCATTTACATATATTTACCCTCATCACACTGTTCCCCCACCACGTACCTAACGATAACCCTATTCTCCCGGTTCCCCCACCTCATTCTAACATAACCCCTCCTCTCCTGGTTCTCCCACCATTTACATATCTTTACCCTCATCACACGGTTCCCCCACCACGTACCTAACTATTCCCCTCTTGCGATCGGCGTTTTTGTAACGTTTGAAAATTGTAGCCCCCTCAGCAAAGAAGTTTCACTTCCAGAATCTGTTAAACATAAATTGATTTTTTTAACAGTACATTTACAAAGCTTCTAGTTCGTAGGACCATGTTATATATGTTTTTCTCTTGAAAAATATTAAACCCTCTATACAACAATTTTAGTTCGATGTCACATGCCATGTTATTTATTTGATTTCCATTATAAAACTTAAGGTCTAAGAGTTATTCGTGTATACTTATCTCGGTAGCTCTCTTATATTTTGTGTTTTTTAATAAAACTTCCTCAATAGTTTTCTGCCATATGGTAGCTGATAGCGACGGAAAGGCGCGCAATTTTTCGTTATAATGATTCTTGGCGTAGGCTAAACTTAGCATAAACATTGTTTTTCAGATGAGTTAAATTGTTAGGTTTGTGTTAGGTCAAATATAGATTATACATGTTTAGCAATTGAAATTTGAAGTTCCAAAATTATTATTAAATTCATTTGTTTGATAGTTTAATAATACAAAAAAAACACATTTTTTAAATTGATCTTAGAATAGAGAACCGAAAGGCTATTTTTACGAATATTTCCAAGATAGTAAAAATTATGTTAATTTTAACGATAACGATTATAAAAAAGACATACATTTACCTATAAAGACGAGGATCATTAAAACCTACATTTACTATAATATATTCAGGTACCTAGCCATACATGGTAAAGGTATAAATTGCTAGACAGTGGACGATACTTTGACTATGTGCTTTGAGACGACTCGAATAAATTTATCGATTGTCTGAGACTACTGCTGGCTTCGCTTAGTGCAGGAAACTATTCGTACATCAACGAAATTTGTCTCCAAACTTGTAGAACTGAGGGATAGATACATACAATGAGTCAAACCATAATAATACGAACTTCATTCTCTTGTAAGTCAGAAATACCTTTGTCACAAAGATATACTGCGTGGACTTATGATTTATTCCAAGCGAAACTTGTTAAGATGATAGCATATTACTAGTTTTCAAATTTATTTACTGGCGCAGGTTTCAGGAGAATAATTGATAGAATGGGGTAAGTGACCAATTTACCCTGAAGGTAAGGCGGCCATCTTGGATGAACTTGACTTTTACCTTGACCGCCATATTTGGTCAAAAATTGCTAAAAAATAACCTAAAAATTTACCAACTCTTTTTCAAACAATTTCAGATTTCTGGAATATAGTACGCCAAAAATCTAAAAAAAATTCTAAAATTTATCATTTTATTATTTAGAGGGAAAAAACTTCCCTTTATTTTAAATTTACACTTTTCTCTAAAAAAAAAAAATTAATACAACGAAGTAAGGAGTGCCTCAAAAGACTGTTGCTTTCGAAAGAACCCAAAATCCTTAAAACCACTTAAGTTTCCTATCGAGAAGCCTCCCTAAGCGTTCAGGACGTGACCTCGACCATAAACATAAAATTCTTTAATTTTTGACCAATAATTCCAAAACATTTCACCAAAATTAAAATTACTCATAGCGGCTTAAATAACATGTAGTCTAGCCGCCCTAAGCCAACCAGGTATATATTCATTTTGGTCCAAAAATTACAAAAAATTCCAAAAAATTAAAAAATTATATTTTAATAAATTTTTGGGCTTTTCGTTACGCTCATCTTGAAATCGAACGTTCCACCCCCAGAATGTTGCAATTTTCGTTTCTCCCGCCATCTTGGTCATGTATGATGTAAGCCTAATCGTTGCAATTTGGTTACGGGCACCATCTTGGATTCTTGGATTCTACATCATTGCAATTTCTCTTTTGGGCGTCAACTTGTTGTCGTCTGCTGGTAGCCGAAATATTGGATACTGTGCGAACGCTATCTTGGTTTTTCTGTTCCGCTGGAGTTCGCCATCTTTGATTCTTTAAACGTTCCAATTTTCTTTACGGCCGCCAAATTGAAAATCTGTAATTTTTATGCGAACTTAAAAAGAAAAATGTTCAGATAAATAAAAATTAATTTCATTAAATTATAATAAAAAAATACTTGCATCAATAAGTCCCCAAATTCTAATCCGACGAGGGCGCTCGATTAAAAATGACGACGGATTCTTCCTCCACACAAGTCACTGACCTCCAACCACTAAAGCCAAGGCAGATATTACTTCAGTATGAATGACGTCATGACAGCCATCTTGTTTTCGCCTGCTGGAGGCCGCCATCTTGGATCCGGAATATTGTTTTCGTCTGCTAGAATGTGCTACCAACATATTAGTTTCAATTTTGACCGCTAGATTGCAGAAATCATTAATTTCTGTGGCGTCCGCCATTTTGTCATTTGAGCATATTGTTAGAATTCGCTAATTACTAAGGCAGAAATTTAGAAAAAATTCCAAAAAAATTCAATCATTCACATTTAAAGTAATTATTATTTGAATGATTTTTTGATACTTGCGTGATGCAATAAAATATAATTTTATTAAAATTACTTAGAAATCTCAGTTAAGAAATAACAAATGAAATTTAAAAAAAATTTCTTACAAAAAAATTTTCAACCACAAAAAAAAATTAAAGCACTAATTTTATACATGTCTAGAATCTTCTTAGACTGCAAAGCGTGTCCTTTGCATGCCTTGACATTTGTTTAAAGCGCATTCCCACATGTGAGTCACATGACCAGCTACGTGGAGTCGGTTACCATGCACATCTGTCAGTTGACCAGCCATGCACGACAAATCAGTTAGAAATCCTTTCAGGTCCATTTGGTGGCAAGGTACGCATAGACGGCAGCCAGACACGTCTATTCTGTGGCGAAGAACTCATGTCCAGTAGTTGGCTAGCCACATCCAGTAGGTGGGGTAACACATCCAGTCAGAAGCCAAGAGGTATTTTTCGTCGGTAATCAGTGAACATTATAAACAGCGTATGAACAAAATCGTGTTCATAAGCCAAGTGTTACCGAACCAAGAGGCCAGGTCATGTACAATGTTAGGCGTATAGGCCAAGTGTCTTTTAACCAAAAAATTATATTCACCGATATGCGACCAAAATTTTAATGTCATGTTTAATTTCAGTCGTAAAGACCAGACGTCTCTGAACTATGAGGCCCAAAATGTCCTAAGTACGGACCTATAAATATTCATTCGTCGTCAAAAAATGAAAAACATTACAAAAATATTAAACATTCTTTAAAAATAGGAAGCATTTTCAAAAAGGAAAACACATATGACAAAAGAATAGGAAACAAATTCCACACACACTGGACACGCGATGAACATGTAACAAACACCCAATGAACAAACAACAGATACTCAGTACACACTGCACACACAATACACACACAAAGGACACGCAATAGACACGCAGTACACACTGGACACACGGTACACACAAGATGCACAATGGACACACAGTACGCACAGGACACAAAATAAACACACTACACACATTGGACACGTAAAATACACACAGTACACACACCGGACACAGAAATGAACACCCAACAAACACGCAATACATAATGGCCATACAGTTAACATGGAACCAAAACACAATACTTACACAGGACATGCATTGAACACATATTATATAAATTTTTTTTTACCTCAACACAACACGATGCGACATCTGTTAAATGATTCTGGAATACTCGCAAGAAGTTATTTTGCATGATATAAATAAACTCTCGCAGTTGATGGAGTCGAGTCAAAGATAGTAAGAGCCATGTAGTTTTGTAGCCTCGTAAACATCTAGACTTGTTACCTAGTAGCCTTGTACCCTCGTAGCCAAATAAACCTCGTAGTCTTGTAGTCCTGTATTATCGTAGTCAGTTAAAGCCTGTAGTATTTTATTCTCGTATTCTCGTAGCTTTATATTCCCGTAGTCTCGTACCTTCGTAACCTTGTAGCCTTGTAGACTTGTAGCCTCGAAGCCAGTTGAAGACTATTTGGAGCCAAAGATAAATAAAGCCAATGACGGTTGGAGCCAATGACTTTTGGAACCATTGACTTATTAACGAAAAATTTTTGGAACCAAAGATTTTGGAGTCAAATACTGTTGGAGACAAAGATTATTGGAGCCAATGTTTTCTGGAGCTAATAGCTTTTGGAGCCAAACGATTGTAGGAGCCATAGACTGTTCGAGGCATTATATCCTATTGTAAATTGTCAAGTGCATCCTACTGAGTTGAAAGTACATGAACATGTACAACATTTTCTTTAAATGTACGTAGTCAACACTGCATTATCGTAACCTACTGATGGGATCGTATCACACCAAGTTGAATATTCGTTCAAATTTGTTTTTTTTAATTAAATGCGTGTCTGTGTGTGTTTGTTCATTTTGTGTCAATTGCGTGACCATTTAATGTCCTTTGTGTGTTTATTGTGTGTATGTTTATTTCCTGTCCTATATTGTGTGGTAAATGCGTATCAAATGTGTGTACTGTGTCACCATTGCAAGTTACTTCTGTGTACTTTGTGTATACCATGTGTACTGTGTGTGAAATATGTGTGTACTCTGTGTCTTATGTGTGTGAGAACTGGCGGTGTACTGTGTGTGTACTGTGTATCTAGTGTGTTTACTGTGTGTGGACTGTATTTTGTACTTTGTGTCCAAAGTGTGTACTGTTTGGTCAGTGTGTGTATTGAGTTTGTACTGTGTGTTTACTTAGTGTTTGCTGTGTGTCCAGTGGGTGTACTGTGTCTTGTGTGTGTACTGTGTATTCAGTGTGTCTATTCTGTGTTATTTTCTTTTGTTGAATGTGTGTTGGTTCGTTGATTGTGCGTAGCCATATTCGTAGTAGCTCTGAATATTTGCAGCTTCAAATTCATTTGTTCTTAATAAAACATTATTCGAGGGTTCTTGGTCCTTTAGTAAGCGTTAAACATGTACCATTTATATAATATCTTGTAATTGAATTTATCGATACTTTAGGTCAAGCAGTTCGAAGACTTTATCTTACCTGTTTGAAATATGCTATATTAGCTATCGACGAAGAAGGTCTTGTGGTTCGCAAGTGTCTAGCCTATACGTCTGATATTATTCATGACCTGGTTTCGTGGTCCAAAGACACTTGGCTATACGTATATCATTGTACATGAACTGTTTGAATGTATTTCATGCACCGAAAAAAATAGTGTTCCGTGTTAGGCAGCGCGACAACGTATTTAATTCGAAGGAAAGGTATCTTTACTACAGTTTTATCGTAGAGTGACTGATTAATACAGTCAATGGGAAAAAGAATTGATTTTTTTAAAAGCTTTTGTAACACTTATATTTTTACGATTATCAAACCAAGGAATATAATTTATTAGTTCAATAATTATTTTTATTTGTGATATTTTTGATGAATTTTGGAATTTTTTCCAAATTTATAGGACAATAAATACAAATTTCCAAGATGGTAGTCATATCGGCTTACTGGAGTTTGGTATATAAGGAACTTAAAGCCGCCTTTAGAAATTTGAATGTGATTTATTAAATAAGTATTTCTTTCTTAAATATGTATAGTTATTGATCGAATCAATCAGTAATTTAATTAGTTATTATTTTTTAATTTTTTTAATGTTTCCCAAATCTATAGGTTAAATACTACGAATTTTCAAGAAGGTGGTTAATATGTAAACATCGGCTTACGAGTGGCTGTTAGTAGAGGAATTAAAGCTTACGTTTAGGACTTTCTGCTTAATTTATTTAAATCTATATTATGTACTTAAAATAAGTTATTTTTGCATCATTCCAGTATCAAACAAATTACAGAAATCAATATACCTAATCAATTATAATAATATTGGGTGAATTTTTTTAATGAATTTTATTTTTAACCGAATTTATAGATAAATAGATACAGATTTCCAAGAAGACATCCAAATTTCAAGGTGGTAGACACCACATCAATAATAAATGGTTACTGCACTCTAGTGGGTAAAATCAAACAAACATGGCGGCAGTGTACTCTAGCAAACGAAAATAAATGGAGGTCTCTATCAGACGAAAACAAGATGGCGGCCTCCAGCAAACGAATTAAATATGGCGGACATGACATAATTCTAACGTGTTCAAGCAGAGAACTCCATGGTGCAAGTTTTTAAGCAAGATTTTTTTATTAAAATTAAATAAATTACTTTTTTATAAATTTAAGATTTTTAAAATTATTTTCTTAGAGTAATAAAAACAGATTTTTAAGTTGGTGGCTATAACAAAAAATGCAATGTTATAAAATCAATGATAGCGGTCGTAACCAAAAGTTCAAAGTTGAAATCATACACTTCCAAGATGGTGTATATAACGAAACATGCCACATTTCTATAATCCAAGATGGCGACTGTAACAAAATGAGCAATGGTGATGTCTTAATTCTAGTTAACAGAATTCTTTATTAAATTTATTTTTAATTATGTTTTTATGAATATTAAATTTTTTCCGATTTTGTAGCATAAAATTACGGATTTTAAAGATGGTGGCCATATTGAAAATTGCAATTCAAAGTGGCGAAATAGTTAAAAAAAAAAATAAAAAATTGCGGATGTGAAATTAAAAATTGCGGTATCCAAGATAGTAGCTGAGTTCAAGTTGAAGGTCAATGTCAAGGTCAAAGTTAAAGGTCATCTTAGATGCCACCGTGAAGTCACAATCCTATATGGCGGACCGGCACCAAGCACTTAAGCCTACAGCCTAGGCAGGTACCGGCGATTATATAATATTGGCAGGAATAATCGGAAGTACACAGATAAAATTATCAAAATATTAACCGGAATAATCAGGAGCACACAGAGATAACCATCAAAATATTAGCCGGAATAATCAGGATCACATGCATAAATCTAACGCATGTCTTCCTAAATCAAGATCAGTGAATTATATATATTTTTTAATATTACAAATGTAGTATGTAATAGTATGTCCTGGCGCAGGTGCCAGGCGCTGGAGCCGTGACCCGGTCCGCCATTTTGGATTGTGAAGTAACGGCGGTCAAATAAAATGACCTTGACCTTAAATTTTGACCTTGACTGTGACCTTGACATTTAAAAATTTTCAAAAAATTGCCAAATTTCGCCAAAATTTCCAATTTTTTTTAGAAAAAAATTCTCAAAATATTTGTTGATTAAAAAATTAGGATTTTGAAAACCTCAAATACTTTTTGCCTTAGAAAGAACACAAAATCCTAACAGCAGATTAAAAGAGATAAGATCTAGCCGCTCTCTAAGCTGCCGAGGTCATGACCTAGAAAATTAGGATGCCATGGCAGCCATTTTGATATATGACGTTACCGTTGCAATTTACGTTATGGCTGCCATCTTGAAAATCTTTATTTAATATTCTATTTAAATGAAAAAAATTATAAAAAAATTAATTAATAATATGTTAATAAAAATATTTAAAAAAACATACACCTACGACATGGAGCTCGGAGTTCCCGGTTCGAACCCGACGAGGACACAATAATAAAAAAATGTCAATAGATCCTTCTTCCACGGAAGCCACGTGTAGACTGACCTCCCACCATCAATACCAAGGTATAGGGGAGAAGGTGGGAATATGGACCGGGGTTGTAAAGTGGACCAGTATTGTTATTCTGTTGTATGTGCGGCGATCTGCCGGATTTTGGAATAAACACATCGGAGAGTGTCCTGAGAAGTCAACAGGTGGCGCTTGTGTGTATTTCACGTTTAGTTTAGCTAGCAAGTTGAAGTGTTTGTTCTTGTCATTCTAAAACTTTTTGAATGGTGAGTTTAACTAATATTTTTATTACCCTTTAATACAATTGTAAAATATTATACATATATACATAATTAGTAGTAATGTTAAGCTTCAAACTTCACCTAATCGTATTTTCGCTATACCATTCACCGTCATTTTTAGGTTATTCTGTACAACATGGTATGGTGGTAATATGGACCTTCTTGGTCCAAGCTGGTCCATATTACCACCCCTTTTACAATGCACATGTAGGCTGAGCCAACTATTAAATGTTTCTTAAAAATACTGTTGCTAGTCAGTTAATTCCACCAATCTAATGCACAACTATGTAGCATTGCTGTAATATTGTGGTCATTTAATGTATCACTCATTTACTTAAAATATTTTTAGTATAAAATCATTTTTTAAAGTTTTTTTAAGTAAAAATATTTAATAGTATCCATTATCCTAGAAAGGCCTAATGTAAGCCAAATTAAATATTTCCTTATTTAATTGTAGCCATTTTATCAACATATTAATAGGCACTTGTAGGTACTAGACCTACATATTCTTTTTTTTTTTCGAACCTATCTTTTTCAAGGTGAGCCATTTAGGCTACTATACCAAGGAAGAAGCTGGGAAGAGAAAATAGAGGACTAAGGCAGAAATGGCGCCCGGAAGATATGGTGAATGCCATAACAGCTGTTCGTTCAAAAAAGAAAAGTCTTAATGAAGCTGCTAGATATTTTAATGTCCATAAATCAATATTATTGAGGAAAGTAAAATACCATTTTGATGCAGAGACTGTAGCAAATCAGAGGATGGGTAGGCATACTATTTTCCCTCAAGAAATTGAGCAAAAACTGGTTCAGTATTGTCTGCTAATGGAAAATACCTTCCATGGGCTTACTCGAAACAAAATTAGGAAACTCGCCTATCAGCTTGCAGCCGAAAACAACATTTTGCACAAATTTAGACAAGATATGGCCGGTCGAGCATGGTTTGACCATTTCAAACACCGTCACAGGGACAAGCTCTCTGTTAGAAAACCTGAAGGAACATCATTCGCTCGTGCAGTAGCTTTTAATAAAGAAAGTGTAATGAAGTTTTTTGATCTTTTGGAACAGGAATATTCCAGACATCAGTATTCTGCTAGTCGCGTTTACAATGTCGATGAAAGTGGTCTTAGTGTAGTGCAGTCTAAACAAGCTCACATTGTTGGTCTGAAAGGAAAGAAGCAGATAGGTTCTCTTACAGCTGCGGAGAGGGAAAGACTTTTCACCATTGTTGCCTGCATGAGTGCTGGAGGGGATTTCGTCCCTCCGATGATGATATTTCCCCGTAAAAACTGGACCCAGAGACTAATGAAAGGTGCTCCTCCAGGAGCAATAGGAAAGTGCCACCCATCAGGCTGGTGATCTTTTCACTGAATGGTTAGATCATTTTATTAATCATGTGAAACCATAGGCCGAGGATCCTGTTCTGCTCATACTGGACGGTCATAATTCTAATACCCGGAATTTGGACGTAATCCTGAAAGCAAGAGAGCATCATATCACCCTTTTGTGCTTACCTTCTCACACAACCCACAGGCTCCAGCCTTTGGACCGAACGTTCATGGGTCCATTGAAAACTTTTTACAGTTACGAAATAAGACAAGCTCTCCGTTCAGGTGGTTTGGATGTATATGACATTGCGTAAATGTTTGGAAAAGCCTATCTGAAGGTTCAGACAGGTGTTATTGCTTTGAGGGGTTTTAAATGTACGGGAATATATCCCTTTGACAGACAAGTTTTTGACGATGCTGTCTTCGTTGCCTCTGCACTAGTAGCAGAAAATCCTACGGACGAAAGCAATGAACAATGTAGACCAGCTCAAGACACTGATGACAGAAACGTAGATGAAGTCACCCTCCTCAGATCGAAGAAGCAGAAGCACATGGAATAGAAACTGATGAAGTAGGTCGCGAGTGTGTCTCACCAAAGCCAGGTCCTTCGAAAGCTATGGATCCATCAACGCCTGGTCCATCAACACTTCAAGCCTTCATCACCCCAGAAGACATCTCCTGTTACAGTTTTGAGCAAGAAGACGTCAAAGAGAGGCCGTAAATCACTTTCAGCAACTGTTCTTATAGCTTTTCCATATAAAGACGGGTTGCAGCTTTCAATGGATAGGATAAGGGCTACTAAGAAGGCGACTGCTGCAAAAGAACTTGTTAAAACAAAAAAACAGAACAAGAACACACAAAGAGCTAAGTCTTCAGTCAAGTTCAACTACGCATGAAACAGGCAAAGTAGCTTCACGTGTGAATCACAAACAGAAGAGAAGGAGAAGCGAATCTTCAGAAAGTTCTTGCGAAGTTGATCTCAGTTTATCTTCAAGAAGCTCAACGATAGAACAAGTTATTGTGAAGATGCTCCTGAAAAAGAAGATGCCGAGTGTTTATTTTGTTCTGAGACCTTTACGATGTCTAAACCAGGAGAACTCTGGGTTCAGTGTGTAACATGTCACGAATGGGCCCACAACTTATGCAGTGGATGTGATAATGAATTTTACATTTGTGATTTTTGTTCAAATACCCAAAACGATTGATGATCCAGTAAAATTAATTTTAGGTTTCATTGGAATTAAGCTGAGAGCTTATTATTTAACATCTAGGCCCCTTTTTCTTAATTTTTAGTGCAGATTTATTATAAAGCCTTCCAGAAATTTAAATGCCTGTGGCTTCTATATGATTAAAAATAATGTGAAATTTTTTGAGTGAATTGGCATTGCTTCATGATGTGTATGGGGTCAATCTGTAGGATAAAAAATACAATTTTGTGATGAGTATTTCACATTTTCAGTTATGGTCCATATTACCACCCCACTTCTGCAGACTCAGTATCTGCAAACAATCGTTAAATTATGTATAGCTTCACTATGATTGTAGATATAAAATTAAATCTTCTTCCTATGTTATCTTAGATCAATACATGACAATTTGCAACTTTCGCCAAACGTTTACTTTTAAACATACTTGTTCCTGAAAACAAACAAAAAAAGTGGTCCATATTCCCACCTTCTTCCCTATATCATCAGCTGGTATGACGTCATGTCTGACATCTTGTTTACGTCTGGTAAAGACTACCATCTTGTTCTCGGATACTAGAGTGCACTACCATCATATTAGTTAAAATTTTACCCGCTAGAGTGATGTAATCAATTATTATTATTGAAGCAACTGCCATCTTGAAATTTGGGCGCCATCTTGGAATTGTGTAATTACTAAGCAGAACAGAACATGTCATGATGGCAGCCGTGACTTCATCCAAAATGGCTGCTACCGGCAGACAACAAGATGATGTCCATAACGGAAATTACAACATTCTAGAATCCAAGAAGGCAGCTGTAACGAAAAGTGTAACGACGAAATCATACATGACCAAGATGGTGGATGTAACGAAAAATTCAATATCCTAGGAGTGGTACGTAAGATTTCAAGGTGGCGGACGTAAGAAAAGTACAACTTTTGAAGTAAACAAATTTAGTATTTTTTTTATTGTTTCGCAATTAATTTGACAAAAACTATTAAAGATGTTGTGTTTGCAGTCAAGGTCAAGCTCATGACCGCTGCGGGTAAGGGCAGCTGGCCAATGGGGAATTCAAAACATTTTAAGAAAATTGGGTTTTTTCAAAGTCAAAAATATTTTCAGGCATTACGAATTTTGAATTTTTTTAAACGGGAATTTTTTCTCTAAATAAGGAAATTTTTGATTTTAGAATTTTTTTCGGGATAATTTTTTTCTTTAAAACTGGAATTTTTTTAATTTTGGCGAACTTTCGATTAAATTTACCAAATTTTGAATAACGTTTGGCAATTTTTTGGCAACTTTTTAAGGTCAAATTCAAGGTAAGTGGTCAAGGTCAAGGTAATCCAAGATATCCGCTGTAATGTCAGGGTGGTCGGTCATTGAATCCATCTTTTTAATCCTCCTCCTGGAACCTGCACTAGTAAATAAATATGTTTTCTACTGATATTACCAAATGAACTAGACCATTATGCACACGTTGACACTAATCGATAGCAAAATCACTTAAAGCGAACATCAAGGCCTTGATGAAGAAGTATTGCCTCAGACACTACTCTAAATTTAGTAATGTTATAGCCTCAGTAGTCAAGAATTTTAACAGATGCCCACCAAGATGTGATGGCAGAAATTACGTGTGACTGGAAAGCTTGCCGAAACTAGTAAGCGAATACAATTCCACTATACATTCTACCATGAATGTGAAGCGTAATGACGTAAAGGATGATCACCTTCTACGAACAGTTTTTTTTTCAAACAAGAAGAATAACCCATGAAAGCATAAAGCTTACGTTGGTGACATGGTGCGAATCTCCAAGCAGAAAGGAGTCTTCGAGATAGGTTTCACTGCGCATTGGAGTCCCGAACTTTTCCGTGTGACATATGTTCGTGAATCTAAACCTAGGACATGCTACCTCCAAGATTTGGACGGTATGACTATTCGTGGTTGCTTCTATGCCGAAGATATCTAGCGTACGATCCGGCCAACACGTACTTAGTGGAAATAATTCTCAAACGAAGAACTGGACGATCCTGTATCATGTGGTAGTTCTATCCGCCTCGATTTAATTCGTGGGCAGCAAATGCAGAAATTAAAAAACCTCTTGTAATATATTTGTTTTTGTATTTTAGAAATTATATAATAAATGTTTGTTTGTCAAATATGATTTTTTTAACTGGTCTCCTTTGTGGTAGTTTTAAATAACATTTTTTTAAATCATTAATTAATTTTTTCACTGATTAAAGAGTGTTTTATATTATAATTTTTTTAATTTTTTCCTGATTTCTAAATAAAAAATTCTAATTTTTCAATATGGCGGCCAATAAATCTGACAATATAGTAGACGCCATAGTAGTACATACAACTGTACTCTAGTGGGTAAAAATTATACTAATATGGCATCACCACCCTCTAGCAGACAGTGTACGCTAGCCCTACTAGTATCGAGTAATGACAACAAGAATCTGGCAACCATCTCAAACAGAAAATGTGTGCAATATGTGACACTACCACTACTAGATGGCGGCCTGTTCTCCAACAGATGATGCTATTATTCCTTCATATCGAAAAAAGAATTACAATTCCGACAATGAGTGTTATTTTGATGTATACCGGAATTAATTCTAACTAGATAAATAGTCCGATGGTCGAGTGTTCAAAGGCCTGTGTTTCCAAACCCAGAGGTCCATGCTGTATGGTTCGTATCACGTAACTTTCTATGTATTTTGTATTTTCAAGTTGGCGGACGTAAAACAAAGGGTGAAATAATAATTTTATAATGGTGGAATCCTAAATAGCTGAATGTTCCAGAAATAAAAATGGTGAATGTGACGTCACAATTTAAAATTATGGTAAGTTCCGTATTCCAAAATGGTGGAATCTAAAATGGTCACCAATCAAGGTCAAATGTCAAGGCCAAGGTCATAAAAGATGACCGCCTTGACGTCACAATAATTCAAGATGGTGGCTGACAATCCCAATCCTTACACCGGCACCGGGGCTAGGAGCCCCTTTACTATACTACACAAGCAAAACTAGGGTGTCATCATTTTAGCTCATACAGGAACTCATTGCTTCACTCTACTATTAAACATAAATAAAAATATTTGATCCAGTGTTGGAGTAAATGCCTGAATATTTTATTTTTAACTATTTAAATAGATAAAACCAGTTAAAAAAAGAAGAAAATGAGCCTCTTTGGCAAAGATATTTTTGATATTTTTATATTCCTTTTTCTCAATTTGTGTTAAAAATATATAAATTTATTTGGTTTTTGTACGCAGTTATTATAAATATAGACATAAAATCATGACCCAATAGCCCCGAAGCAAAATTAAAATTAAACTGTTATACGTTTTGCAGCAGTTTAATTAGTAAAAATGTTTAAAGCTGTATGAATAAATTATATTTAATATTTTTAATTTTTATTTAGCTAACTTTTTTAGACATAAATTTCGTGTTTGAAAATATTTATTTTTCATTTAATTTTATTTTTTTCCAATTTAGACAAAATTATATTTTTAAATGTAATATAAACTTATATTTTTACATTCCTTTCAAATGTATTAAAAATCTTATTTATAGAGTTAATATAATTTTGTTATCTAAATTGTCGCAGAAATATTTATTGCCGCCAAAATTTTGTTTTGAAAATAACAAAATATATTTTTATTATCTAGTCCTAACCAGAAATAGTTTGGACATTTTTATATATAAAGTGAAAGGTAAACACACGAAGAAAAGATCAAACTGTCGCTATGGTATCTGCACGCTGGGAAATTGTGAGAAGTATTTTATAGCGCTGTGAACATTGTTGAAGGCAGCCGAGATGCGTGGTGGTGGTATCCTCCACCGTCGCCGTGTGAGTGGGAGGGTACACGGGTTTCCCGCCTAGTTATTTACGATGGCAGTCCTTTCAGAACGAGAACTTAATCATAGCAGCCCGACCCTTGCTGGAACCACAGATAAGCAGCTCTTGGGCGCTGCTGGGTGCCTTAACTCGCGAAGAGCTCTGGGTGGTAACATTCATCTTACACACGTTACCTAAATCAGAAATTCCCAAAGGCATCCCTCATTGTTATAAAGTTGTTGCAGAAACTTCCGGTTTTGTTTCATAACGCAAGAACTTGAGTAATATTTCTTGTATAATAATGTTTGGCTTATGTGTCTGAAAGTTAAAGAAACTATATAATATTAGTAAAACTTTATAACTATAAAAAAATAAAAATTGTATAAAGCATAGTTTTAAACATGATAAGAGTGATTTTTATAAAATATTTTCACACTAAAGAAAATATGGAATAACCACTTAATACTTTAAATAACCACAAACTTATTTACGGAATTAATAAAATAAATAATTATTTTTGAAAAACTTTTTATTTTAAAAATTATCCGAAATAATTTTTATTACGTATGGCACTGGAAACTGAAGAATTTTGACACAAGAAAAGTAATAACTTCAATAAAAACATTAATAAAAACTCATTTAAAACTTCATAACCGTTAAATAGGATATACCGAACGGGAAAAATACAATATATTTGTTTAAATGAGGTAAATATATAATTATTTATTATGCAAATAACACTTACCTATACAATTAAATAATTTGTTTTTGTATCACTACATAGTATAAAACAAAGTCGCTTCCTGCTGTCTGTCTGTCCCTATGTATGCTTTGATCTTTAAAACTACGCAAAGGATTTTGATGCGGTTTTTTATTAGTTAGAGTGATTCAAGAGGAAGGTTTACATGTATTATACATTGGTTTTTGATTAAAATATATAAATTCCGCTGAATATCTGTGAATAGCAAAGAAGTGTTAATAATTATTGCATTCAGTCATTCTACTATAATTTTGATACGTTTTCAGCTAGTTCAGAGGTTTCGCTGATTCGTTAAGGGCCCATGTTTCTGTTTTCAGTAAAGTCAGTGAAATATTTAGTTAATGTTAATTCCTGCCTTGTTTCCTACCTGTTGAAGTTGACCAATCTCATACATTCTGGTGTAAATTGGTGAGACTTTGCAGGATCACATCGCTTAGTGATCACTTTCCTTTAAAAGAGAAAAATAGAGAATTTTATGTGTACATTTAACTTAATGTAGTTACGTAATATGCGTTAATGAAATTTGGTAACATGTTAGTTGAAATCGACGCATGCATGTTGTTACTGGTAATTCAAAAAAAAAAAATTAACTGACGTTTTATAAAATTAAAAATATTTAACACAAACCTACATTATGTACGTAAATACTTAAATTTCAATTAATCCATTTCAATCAATTATTATCTGTATATATTATGGAAAAAGTAAAAAAAAAAGTGCTCCTTTATCATACTGTAATAATATTGTTATACCATTCTTATTTTTTTAAAATTAAAGGCTCAAAAAATTACCGAAATAAAGTTAAAAACATGTTTTAGTGTTGCTTTAAAACGTTTTACACTGTAGTAACACACAACTCGTAAGAAAGACCTTTATATTTTAAATTACTGTGTGGCCACTCAAACAATAACAATTAGGCATTGATGATATACTTAAATATGATGGCCGGCTTGTGAAATGATATCACTTAAAAGGAACACAAAAATCTCTCTTCTAACACATCAAACATTTTAAATTTAGAAAATAAAATTGATTTAAAAGACTACCTAGGCCTATATGGCTGATGAAATACTCAAATTAATTTTGATTAATATATATCCGTCGTGTTTTAAATAAAGACGATTGAATTTCACACAAACATGAATTCGTGTGTACAGAAAGAGAGCTTAATATTAGAGGGTTTATATAGCAGTTAGTCTGTGAATCCGTCGGAGCACCCAGGTCACTATTCTCCCCCTACAAACTTGATGAGTCCCGCCAGGGTCGTTACCACAACGCCGAAATACCACAATGCCGAACGTACAATAACGCCGAATACCATAACGCCAAATGCCAAATTGACCGCAACGCCGACAGCTAGAATACTGCTGTGTACCACAACGCCGAAAAATGTTGCTGCTGGGAGGGGGGTGGTCAAAGGAGAAAAATGAAAAACAACTGAATGAATTTGTGTACCTAACCTAGTCTAACCTAACCTAGCCTAACCAAACCTAAACTTACCTAACCTTACCTTTGTGGCAGTCCTGCAATGACATTTTTCGGCGTTCTGGTAATTCGGCGTTGTGGTACACAGCAGTTTTCTAGCTATGAGCGTTGTAGTCATGTACTTAGGTTCACACCTCTTATTGACATCGAAACTCCCCCAGGCAATTGATCCCGTTTGGGCATAATCCTGTCTAGGAGAATGATGGGTCTTTTACATGCCAGACACTGTTACCAGTGCCTAACATAAGTTCCGAGAACCGGGAAATATATTCGCCATTTCCAATCGCGGCGTGTTACTGGAGAGCGCCCGGCTAGGTCGAGAGGTTGAGGAGACGTTGTAGTCAATTTGGCATTCGGGGTTATGGTTTTCGGCGTTATTGTACGTTCGGCGTTGTGGTATTTTGCCGTTGTGGTGCGTCCCCGTCCCCCGCCGCCAAGCAATGCATTGTCTCTCGCCACGCTGGCCAGTTGAGTCGATGCTGCGCGGTCAGGAGAGCCCACAGAGTGAGGTTGGCTCCCGGGACGGTTGTATCCGGGCCCATGCTGGACCAGTCCCTTGTAGTTACAGAGGGACCAGAGACCAGCGATAGTAGAGTCCAGCAAGCCACGAGCTTCACGTAGCCATGCGTGGGACGGCGGTTACTGGCTACCGAGTTCCTGTGATCGAGTCTCTGCGACCCGTCCTCGTGCAGGGAGGAACATTGTCGCGGGAACAAAAGGCATAACTTAAAGAGCAAGTGCGAGAATCACGATCCCATCCCGCACCCCTCCCTCACAACAATACCGGCTCCCAAACCATACACCATTCCTTCCAGAGGAAACACACAGGTGCTGTTACAGTTTTCATATATAAGTATTATTTTAACCAAAATTTTCAGGTACACAAATAAACTTATATAATAAACATTATACATAGTTTTTCATCATTTAATGTTATGTGATTTGATGAGTTCTTTACTTTCATGCTGTGATACCACATGCAAAGGTTTTCAGGTTATTATGGATTAAGGGTAAATAAATTTCATACAAACGAATTATTACAACGGTATTCGGTTGTAGACTGTAATACTGTGAATCACTATTACCTGAGGCGTAACATTCACACAACGTGATAGGCAAGATACAAATGACAAAAAGTACTGCAAAAATGTTTAAAAAATACAAACAGATATTGTAGCATTAATACTTGTTAATAAGAAGATACGCCGGGATTCTAACTTGATGTTGACGAAGTCTTATGACTGATAAAGAAACTGTGTATTGATGTGCCGCAAATTGGCAACACTTTGGCACAAATGTTCGAGCACCTAATTTAATTATTGATTGTAATGTTTACTGTGACTTTGTGGTTGAATTGCATTTTTCTTCACTTTATTGTAGCCTATTCTTTCAACCTTATCTAGCAGGTCCCTGTTCAGTAACCCAGCCCCGGTCGGATTTATTTCTGCAGGTTACAACAGGGGGATCCCTTAATCGGGCTTTATACACGACCACAGGTGGAAATGTCTATACCTCCCTCGGATACTGGCTTGACCCCAGGCTTAAAGCTCTACCTACAAGCTTGAACATGTGACCACCAAAATTCAATCAAAGATAAAGAACACTAACAATTAAAAATGGTATACTATAAACATTTCACTTGTTTTTTTTTTCATTTTATTTAATTTTAACTAAGTCACCATTATATCGTCTTTATTCTTCTCCTTTGGGATTAATTCAATTATTTAAATGTTCATCCTCGTGTTCACCCCTGGTTTACTATGTTAATGTTCTGTACGCCTGGGCTGCTTCCTGGGCTTTGCTGGGAATATTTAAGTAAGTCCCTAAAAAGAACACGAGGATTGTAACAGTGATTATGGCTTCACTTTCCAGAGTCTCTTGAAGACAAAAGCAATTTTGACTGACATAATAATTCTGACAGTATTCGCTAACCTCACCACTTACAACTTCTACTAACTGTCATAAACGTAGCCCATCAAGACTGAAGACTTAAGATACATAAGACACATAGTTCGCGGCTAATATATGTTTTTATTCAACATCTGTTTCTACTGATGTGTGTACCAGACCGTATGTTCTACCGTAGATAAGAGGAATAATTCTTGACTACCCACTGGTACCTCTTGGCCTCACGATTAACTATTTGCTAAGCCAAAGATAATTCTGCAATAAGGCAGATATTACTAATACAAGATTTCGTTCGTAAGATATCCGAATCGAAAATATGCAGAACATTAAAATACAGCATCCAGAAATTACAAATTTTCAATCGAGAATTCAATAATGTAAAAATTTACTAAAACCCATTAATACTAACAAATAACCAACAAATAAGCTTATTGTGATATTACGAGAATTTACAAATTATTTAATAAAGTTAATAAAATAACAATAGTCTTCACCTAAACAAGCCGCTAAAAATGAATTATTATATTAATAGGTTTTCGTTAAAAATACATCGTAACTTTTCTCAGTAACAACACATGGCAACTATTTTTAAAACAAATGTGATTATGTCTTTCAGTAATCGGTAGAAATGTGTAAACATCTTACCTCGGTATAGAGCCAATTCACGTATTCTGAAGTTGCAAAAATCTTATAATATGAAATTAGGACAACAAATTTGACCTAGAATTTTTAGAAAAAACGCTGAGCGTGAAGAATGTACGAAAATGATTCATTCTAAAGAATAACTGTTAAATTAGTTCTCCTTTCAGATAGTTTACGAAGAAAGACTACCTACGGTAGTCGTTACCAAGTTACAACTTCCAGAAAATATTTAAATAGTATTTCGTTTCATGGTCCTATCACCCCCAAACAATTGTCTACAAAAAGTATATATATCTTTTAAATTTTCATGGTCATTACAACTGTCATAACTTTTCACAACACTTCTTTACTTAAAAAAATTGGTTGTCTGTAAAGTCTGTTTACGGACGATAGTTTAACGTGACAACGTCATAACAAAACATTGATGAAATGAAATCCAGAAGAAAATGAAATATCATATTCGGCCTGAGACTGAGCCGTAATAGGTTTTTGCAATTAAATCAATTTAGGCATTAAAAATATTATATTCTTTGAGGAAGAAATTTTTTTTTTAATTTTTCTTTCTTTGGTATGATGAAATATACCTCTGCATACTTTTATGAATTAAATTGAATAATTTTTATTGAATTATTACTATTTTGCATGGATACAAAGAAGTGAAATGAAATCTACAATTTAATTAATAAATATACTTTTATTTGCATTCAATAATTCAAATATATTTATTACTTTTGTAGTGTCACGCGCGAAGTATTTATTTTTACAAGTACAAAAATTAATGTATTGTAGCGGCCAGGATTCGATCCGTCAACCTTTGGATTGGTAGTCAGCGATGCTAATCGGACAGCCACGAGGCCCTATTGGAAAAGATTTTTTCAAATGTTATAAAATAATAATATATTCCACGCACGATGTTTGTTTGAATTTCTTTTAACTAGCATATTCTATGTTGGACTCGAAATATTTACATGCTCGTGGGCTCATAACTATAATACGGTGTGTGATTTAGTTGATCATGACAAATAATTACCAATGTCAAACTTAAGTGTGAAAAGTATCATACCAGCAATAAATTTTTAGTTACACAGCTAAAACAATACTCATAGAACACTGTTTAAATATACTGAATTACACTAGTAATTAAAATAATACGTACTTGTAAGAACGCCATTTCCTTGCGAATATACTCCCGTGGCGCGGTGCACAACAATAACCTCTAATCCCGCTATGTTGTCGTCTGCCCCAAGACGTGTGTGGCGACATTCGCAGGCGTGTTCCAACCGGCGCCACCCGCCTATCCCTGCAGCATGGCGGGGTGAAACCATGGTGGTAATAGTCTATGGAGTGGAAGCAGGCGTACTTTTCAAGGGTAATCAAAGAAGAATGTACCCGAAATAAAATCTTCGGACTGCGCATGCGCACGACGATTGCTTACATGCACCACCATATCGCAAGTAGCAAAAGAATAGCAGACAGCAATTTAATTTGTATGACGTTTTAGGAAATGTGCGTGCAAAAAATTTAAATATGAAACTATTCTTTTTATATTATTAGTAATAAAGAACCACGCAGGAGGGCTAGCATAGCTTTCACATTAAACGGTATTATAAGTGCTTAATTAGGAACGATTTAATTACAGACTAAGAGTGTACGAACTGACATTACCACATTCAAGTATTTACGATTCTGCATGTTTGTTTAATACAATGAGCAACTATAATACTTGGTTTTTAATATTGTCTTGATATTGTTTTTTACTGAGAATATTATTATTGATGTACTGCGACGACTGATGCGAAGTGTTATGAAATCGACACTATGCTTTAGATTACAACTAACGAATGTTCAAATCAAACGAGTTTTTGGATTCCACGAAATGCTATGCTGCAAACTGTAGTCGAATAAAACATATTTTTAAAAACAGTTAATGAGAAAATTTGCAAAGGTTGCGAAAGTGTAGAGTAAGTCACAGTCTGTGTAACTGTTTACATGTAGATACTTCTCAAGATTCGTGCATTGTGAATAAAAAAATATGCTGTTTTAATATTACTTAAAATTTAATTGAAATCAACAATTGAAAGTGCCTAGGGCGGGCCAACATAATTTTATGCATAATTAAAGTTGTTCATGCGCACATTTTTTTGCTAATCAATTACATAGTCCAAATTGTTTAATTTATGAAGCCACTGAATTCAATTCAATTCTTTGTTTTCCAGGAGAATACACTTTTACACAAATATGGTACAAGTAGTATAGGACTCATCAGTAGTATGTAAATGGGCATACTGAAACAGGCCCCAGGCGGTGGTGGTGGTGTTTTTCGGCCATCTTGAATTTGTGACGTCACGGCCGCCATCTTGGACTCAAAAATTCCTAAAAAAAATTCCTCAAAAATGATAAAAAATGACTAAAATATTCCCGTTTTAAGAAAAAAAATTCCGTTTTCGAGAGAAAAATTCCCGTTTCGAGGGAAAATTTCCCGTTTTATTCCTGAAAAAACCAGCAGTTATAAATGTCCATATGTAGACTTAAGCATCCATGTCTACAGCCTCCGATAAGCCTATAACGTTATCATGGGCAATGACGTCACCGTTGCAATTTCCGTTACGCCCGCCATCTTGAAAATCTGTTATTTTTATGTTAGAAAATCGGGAAAAAATTAAAAAAAATATTTAAAAAATTAAATAATCGAATTAAATAAAAAAAATCTTAATAACCACTGTTGCACTTATCGTTACGGTCGCCATCTTGGATTATATAAATGTTGCATATTTCGTTACACCCGCCATCTTGGTTAAGTACTATGTCATCGTTACACTTTATGTTATGACCGTCATATTGGATCTACTAATGTAGCAATTACCGTTATGGTCGCCATCTTAAAATTTAGAAGCCATCTTGGAAATCCGTAATTTTTATGATATAAAATCGGGAAAAATTCCAAAATTCATAAAAAATTTACTTAATAGAATTCTGATTGATAATATCAATTCCCGTCCTTGGTTAGAAACCGGTGAGGGCAAAAAATAAAAAAAAACAACAGATCCTTCCTCCACAGAAGCCACATACAGACTGACCTATCACCAATATCAAGGTATATATCGTCAGCTGGTATGACGTCAAGTCCGCCATCTTGTCTTCGTCCGCTGGAGACCGTCATCTTGTATTCGTCTGCTAGAGTGTGCTGGCGTCATGATAATATATTTTTTTGTTCACCATACCTTTAACCTCGTCTATTGGCATTGAACTTTGACCTTAAACTTTGACCTTGACATTGAACTTTGACCTTGACCTTGAACTTTAACCTTGGCCTTGACCTTGAACTTTGACCTTGACCTTTAATCTTGAAGTTAAATTTGACCTCGACCTTGATTTTTGACTTTAACCTTGACGGCCATCATGGATCCGTCATTTTTAGTTCGGTACATGATACCAAAAGCTTCCACATGCTAATGGTCATTGCACCTTCATGTTTTCGTCTGCTGGAGGACACCATCTTGTGTGTACTCGTCTTACCATCATTCTAGTTTTATTCTAACCAGCTACTGTGCAATAATCATTTATTATTACTTAGGTGCCCGCCATTATGAAATTTGGCCGCCATCTTGAAATTATGTAATTATTTAGCTAGAAATGCGGGAAAAATTTTAAAAGTCTCCGAAAAAAACCAATTATTAATATACAAAATGAATCGATGGATTCCTGTCCACGGTTCGATTCTTGACCAGTGACAGTTGTAACTAATTAATAAATAAATTTTATATTCTGTTTTCCATTACCTTTCGCGGAGTTGATTATTCATTCACTCTACGAAAATCAACTCAAGTCAATATACCTGACCAACGATTTAAATACAGTGCCGATTAGCCTATTATCGAAGTCTAATTTTTCAATAATCTGAATAACCTATAAGCCGTTCATGTACAAAGCCACACAAAGAGACCAATTGTCTTCAGACCATGAGACCGAGTCATGTCATTATCAAACATAAGGGCTAGTCATTTACGGACCGCATGAACTTCGTCGTTAGCTAATTATATTCAATTATTCCATCGTGACATTTTTATACATACTTAAGGACCAAGTGACCTTGAAAAATATTTTAGTAACACCTAGAGGTTATAAACTAGTTAATATTCAATCACTACATTTTGTACTACACGCAATCAACAAAAAGGAAGCACCGACAACGAAAATGCAGCACCGCCAACGAAAAGGCAGCACACTTGGAAGCACCGACAACGAAAAGGCAGCACAGCCAACGAAAAGGCAGCACATTTGGAAGCACCGACAACGAAAAGGCAGCACCACCAACGAAAAGGCAGCACATTTGGAAGCACAGACAATGAAAAGGCAGCACCACCAACGAAAAGGCAGCACATTTGGAAGCACCGACAACGAAAAGGCAGCACCGCCATCAAAAAGACACCACATTTGGAAGCACCGACAACGAAAAGGCAGCACCGCCAACGAAAAGGCAGCACTTTGGAAGCACTGCCATCGAAAAGGCGGCACATTCGGAAGCACCGACAACGAAAGGCAGCCCCATCAACGAATTGGCAGCACATTTGTCATTGACTCCAATATTCATTGGCTCCAATAATTTGCTCGCTCCAATATTCATAGGCTCTAATATTCATCGGCTCCAATATTCACGGGCTCCAATGTAATTTGGCTCCAATTGCTCCAAATGCACTAAAAGTCTTTTGGCTCCTATAGTCATTGGCTCTAATATTCATTGGCTCCAATATTCATTGACTCCAATATTCATTGGCTCCAATATTCATGGGCTCCAATATCAATTGGTATCCAATTTCTCCAAAAGGATCCATCAGTCTTTTGGCTCCAACAGTCTTTGGCTCTGATAGTCATTGCCTCCAATAGTCATTGGCTACAATATTCATTGGCAGTGGCGTCTCGTCAGGGCAAGCAAGGCAAGCAGTGCTAGCCCAGGCAGTTTGCAGACAATGTATTTTTTAAATAAATATTTTATTCAGAATAGTATTTTACTTTGGCTCGTGCAGTTAGGTGTATGTATTTTTTACATTATCTTCTTGGGACCCAATACTGTGCGCTGTGCGCTATAAGAAAAGAACTCGTCGACACACTAAACATGCTGTTTTAGAAGCGTTGCTAGGTTTAGAAGCGCTGGTAGGACCGCTTTCAGCAGGAAGGCTGCCGCAGTAGTTTCCTTTCGGCAGGGGTTGGCATGGTAAAAAGGTTCGAGGAGGGGATTGGCTGTAAAAACACGTGGTAGAAGCTACGAAGGTAGCGCTTTCTTGCCGAACTCAAGCGAACATGGCCGAAGCCGACGGTGGAATTCTTCCGCCGACTGCTTCGGCTATGTCCGCTACAGTTCGGCAGGGCAGGTGGCGAGGTGGCGTTTCAGTCGGCGGTCGTCTCTCGGGGCGCGCGCATCTCTCTCGCGGGCTGTTGGCTGGGAGTTCCCTGCGACCTATTGGGTAACCAAAGGCTGGCAGTGCGTGGGGGATTTGTGGGCGTACGGGAGGCGGCCTAGCAGTGCCAACTGCTACCGACCGCGTCCCGCGGGTGGCAGATACGGGAGCCCAGCTCGAGAGTTGCAATCTCGCTGGAGTGACTGTGAATAACCACGTACCATTTAACAGAGTTTCTGATCACGTATGAAGATAGTTTCATTCGTGTTGGTACAAAAAATACCAACATTTAATTTTTACTATTTTAGTACATTTTTATGAGCTTCTTCTCTTTATTTTAAGTACTTACTTTGCCATGTGTTGTCTGTTTATATATTTTGTACCAGATATCGATGATAATACACTCCCACTTAGTATATAAATAATGTAGAGTAGGTATTTTATTATCAGAATAATGTATGCCAAACATTATTATTTTTTCAAAAATAGTTTATAATTTTAAAAAAAATGTCAATTTTTCTACCTGTGGAATAGTCAATTTTCAGTTAAGAAAACTACTTAAATAGCACCCTTTTGTACCTTGAAATCAATATTTTCCCGGGGGAGGGCCCCCGGACCCCCACCCCCTCCCCCGTGTTTTGGGGTGAACGGAGTTGTTGCTTTCCCTCATGTAAACCTCACGCCTCGCCACTGTTCATTGGCTACAATATTCATTGGCTACAATATTCATCGTATCCAATATTCATTGGCTCCATCAGTCATTGTCACCAACAGTCTTTTGGTTTAAAAAGTTTTTTGGTTCCAAAAGTCTTTTGGCTCCAAAAATATTTGGCTACAATTCTTCGAGTCTAAGAGAATATGAGGCCACATAGATACGAGCCTATAATGATCTAGCTGGTTACGAGTTATACATGGCTTACGAGGCTACAGAGCTATGAAGCTTCTAGTACACAAGTTTACGTTACTGCTAGGATACATGACTATAAGTCTGCATGAGTACTTGACTACGAAGCTTTTCGTCTACATGGCTCCAGTTGCCGCATCTGTCTTCGACTGAATTTTCTCTTTTGTTCCAACTGTTCCATCAGCATTATGTTATAAGATTAAGGCTGCTTGCTTACGTAGCTTCAAGTCTACGAGGCTCCAAAGAATCATGACTACGAGACTATGAGCCATGAGGTTACGAGTCTATGCTATTGGGAGTCTTCAAGGGTACATGATCGTGAGGCTATAGGACTACAAATATTCCAGAACGCATGGTTACGAGACTGCGATGCTACAATTCTACGAGGTCCCAAGACATCATGTCTACGCGACTACGAGCCATGAGATTTCAAGACTACATGACTACAAATCTTCAAGTTTACGAGACTGCGAGGCTACAGAGCTACGAATCCTCTAGAAAACGAGTTTACGTGACTGCGAGGATAGAGGTTTACAAGTCTGCATGAGTACTTACCTACGAAGCTACTCGTCTACAAGGCTCTAATTGCAGCATCTGTCTTTGTCGGAATTTTCTCTTTTGCTCCAACTGCACCACCAGTAATGTGTTAAAAGATTGCATGGCTACTTGCTTACGTATCTTCAAGTTTACGAGAGTGCATGGCTACAGAGCTACGAAGCAACTAGAACACAAGTTTACGTGACTGCGAGGATTCTGGAATACAAGTCTGCATGAGTTCTTGACTACGAAGCTACTCGTCTACAAGGCTCCAATTGCCACATCTGTCTTCGACGGAATTTTCTCTTTTGCTACATCCGCACCATCAGCATTATGTTATAAGATTGCAAGGCTACTTGCTTACGTAGCTTCAAGTCTACGAGGCTGCAATGCATCATGAATACGAGACTACGAGCCATGAGGTCACGAGACTATGCGATTGCAAGTCTTCAAGTTTACGTGATCGCGAGGCTATAGGACTACGAAGCTTCCTGAATGCATGGTTACGAGACTGCATGACTAATTCGCCGCGTGGCTTCGAAACTACATGTCTCTAACTGACTACAATAGCACTATTCAGTGGTGAGAGTTAATTTATCTCATGCAAGATACTTGCTGCAAGTAGTTCCGCTTTTCAACATCAGATGTCGTCACGTGTTGCTTGCAGGTTAATAATATTTATTTCCTTTGTGCGGGATGCGGGATGCTCACTGTCGATCGCATAAGAAGGATGACTACAATAGTCTCCAAGGAGAAGGAAGTTCGACCTTCCTGCTAGTGATTCCCAGATTTATCACGGTCCGCTATCTTGGATTGTGAATCACGGTGGCCATCTTGGATGGGTGTGACCTTGACCTTTGACCGTAACCGCTGGAATGATCGCAAGCACACGGATTAACCATAAAAATATTGATAAGAACAATCAGGAGCCCACGGAGAAAACCATCATAATATTGGTATGAATAATCAGGAGTACACTGCGAAAACCACCATAATATTGACAAGAATAATCAGAAGCACACGGAGAAAAACGAGACATGTTTTCTTTGATATCATAAAATTACAGGAAAAAAATATTTAAAAATAAAAATTAATTAATAAACAAAAAAAAATAAACAGATTCTGCTAGCTTGTAAACTTATCATTGTTGAGCAAAGATAAGTTTACAAGCCAGAATATTTGTATTTTTTTATACTCATGCAGACTTGTAGACCTCTATCCTCGCAGTCACGTAAACTCGTTTTCTAGAGGATTCGTAGCTCTGTAGCCTCGCAGTCTCGTAAACTTGAAGATTTGTAGTCATGTAGTCTAGAAACCTCATGGCTCGTAGTCGCGTAGACATGATGTCTTGGGACCACGTAGAATTGTAGCCTCGCAGTCTCGTAACCATGCGTTCTGGAATCTTTGTAGTCCTATAGTCTCACGATCATGTAATTTTGAAGACTCGCAATAGCATAGACTCGAACCCTCATGGCTCGTAGTCTCGTAGTCATGATGCATTGGAGCCTCGTAGACTTGAAGCTACGTAAGCAAGCAGCCTTAATCTTTTAACATAATGCTGATGG
This sequence comes from Bacillus rossius redtenbacheri, assembly GCF_032445375.1. Classification (NCBI taxonomy): domain Eukaryota; kingdom Metazoa; phylum Arthropoda; class Insecta; order Phasmatodea; family Bacillidae; genus Bacillus; species Bacillus rossius. The sequence continues at coordinate 19,644,822 of NC_086338.1, read as the reverse complement.
AGCAGTTGGAGCAAAAGAGATAATTCCGTCGAAGACAGATGCTGCAATTGGAGCCTTGTAGACGAGTAGCTTCGTAGTCAAGAACTCATGCAGACTTGTATTCCTGAATCCTCGCAGTCACGTAAACTTGTGTACTAGAAGCTTCGTAGCGCTGTAGCCTCGTAAGCAATGTAACCAGCTAAATCATTTTAGACTCGTAGCTATGTGGCCTCATAGTCTCTTAGACTCGAAGAATTCTAGACAAATATATTTGGAGCAAAAAGACTTTTTTAACTAAAAGACTGTTGGTGTCAATGACTGATAGAGCCAATGAATATTGGAGCCAATGAATATTGGATACAATGAATATTGTAGCCAATGAATATTGTAGCCAATGACTATTGGAGACAATGACTATCGGAGTCGAAAGACTGTTGGAGCCAAAAGACTGATGGATCCTTTTGGAGCAATTGGAGCCAATTGATATTGTAGCCAATGAATATTGATGTCAATGGATATTGGATCCAATGAATATCATAGCCAATGAATATTGGAGTCAATAACTATAGAAGCCAAAAGACTGTTGGATCATTCGGAGCAATTGGAAACAATTGATATTGGAGCCCATGATTATTGGAGCCGATGAATATTGGAGCCAATGAATTTTGGAGTCAATGAGAAATGAGCTGCCATTTCGTTGATGGTGCTGCCTTTCGTTGTCGGTGCTTCCAAATGTGCCGCCTTTTCGATGGCGGTGCTTCCAAATGTACTGCTTTTTCGTTGGCGGTGCTGCCTTTTTCGTTGTCGGTGCTTTCAAATGTGCGTTTTTCGATGGTGGTGCTGCTTTTTCGTTTTCGGTGATTCCAAATTTGCTGCCTTTTCGTTGGCGGTGCTGCATTTTCATTGTCGGTGCTTCCTTTTTGTTGATTGCGTGTAGTACAAAATGAAGTGATTGCATATTTACTAGTTTATAACCTCTTGGTGTTACTAAAATATTTTTCAAGGTCACTTGGTCCTTTAGTATGTATAAAAAATATCACGATGGATTTATTGAATATAATTATCTAACGACCAAGTTCATGCTGTCCAGAAATAAATAACATATACGTCTGATAATGACATGACTCGGTCTCATGGTCTGAAGACAATTGGTCTCTATGTGTGGCTTTGTACATGAACGGCTTATAGGTTATTCAGATTATTGAAAAATTAGACTTTGATAATAGGCTAATCGGCACTGTATTTAAATCGTTGGTCAGGTATATCGACTTGTTTTGATTTTCGTATAGTGAATGATTAATAAACTCCGCGAAAGGTAATGGCAAACAGAATCTTAAATTTATTTAATAATTAGTTTAAATTGTCACTGTTCAAGAATCGAACCGTGGACAGTAATCCAGTGATTTGATTTGTTAATTAATAATTAATTTTTTCGGAGGATTTTGGAATTTTTCCCGCATTTCTAGCTAAATAATTACATGATTTCAAGATGGCAGCTAAATTTCAAGATGACGGGCACCTCAGTAATAATAAATGATTACTGCACAGTAGTAGGTTAGAATTAAACTAGCATGATGGTAAGACGAGTGCACACAAGATGGTGTCCTCCAGCAGACGAAAACATGAAGGTTGCAATGACCACTAGCATGTGGAAGCTCCTGGTAGCATGTACTGAACTAAAAATGATGGATCCATGATGGACAAGGTCAAAGTCAAAAATCAAGGTCGAGGTCAAATTAAAGGTCAAGGTCAAAGTTCAAGGTCGAGGTCAAGGTCAAAGTTCAAGGTAATGGTCAAGGTCAAGGTCAAAGTTCAAGGTCAATGACAAAGTTCAAGTTCAATGACAAAGTTCAATGCCATCAGTCGAGGTTAAGGGTATGGTGAACAAAAAGTATATTAAAATGTCGCCAGCACACTCTAACAGACGAAAACAAGATGACGGTTTCCAGCAGGCGAAGACAAGATGGCGGACATGTCATTTTAGCTGACGATATATACCTTGATATTGGTGGTAGGTCAGTCTGTAGGTGGCATCTGTGTAGGAAGGATCTGATGGTTTAATTTTTTATTTTTGTCCTCACTGGTTTCGAACCAAGGATGGGAATCGATATAATCAATCAGAATTCTATTAGGATAATTTTTTGATGAATTTTGGAATTTTTCCCGATTTTCTAACATACAAATTACGAATTTCCAAGATGGCGTCTAAATTTATAGATGGGTGACGTAACGAAACATGCAACATTAATAGAATCCAATATGAGGGTCATAACATAAAGTGTAACGATGACATAGTACTTAACCAAGATGGTGGGTGTAACGAAATATGCAATATTTATATAATCCAAGATGGCGACCGTAACGATAAGTTCAACAGTGGTTTTTAAAATTTTTTTATTTTATTTGATTATTTAATTTTTTTAATAATTTTTTTAATTTTTCCCGATTTTCTAACATAAAAATTACAGATTTTCAAGATGGCGGGCGTAACGTAAATTGCAACGGTGACGTCACTATCCATGATGACGTTAGAGGCTGATCAGAGGCTGTAGACATGGATGCTTAAGCGTACATATGGACATTTCTAACTGCTGGTATTTTTCAGGACTAAAACGGGAAATGTTTTCTTAAAACGGGAATTTTTGAGTGTTTTTGAGTCATTTTGAGGAATTTTGAGGAATTTTTGAGTCCAAGATGGCGGCCGTGACGTCACAAATTCAAGATGCCCGAAAAACACCACCACCACCGCCTGGCGCCTGTTTCAGTATGCCCATTTACATACTACTCTCATCAGCAAAGTTATATTTTGAATATAAGTTACCTATTTGATTATATATAAACACTTGACAAGTGACAATATACAAAGTGTAAAATCTTGGGTCGTGGTTTTTCCGTAAATAAAATAATAAAATTCTGATAATATGTTTTTTAAACACTAATGACGTTCCTCTACTTACCTTGAAAACGGCGTTTCTAAATTTCTAATGGTTTCCGAGGTATTGCAGTTATATACTACAGGATCATGCCATCAGGACCAAGATATTAACTTGGATACGTGATTATGGAACTTTTACTACCTTATCAATTGGTAGACAAAACAATGACAAGCTTGTAGTCAACAGAATAAAATTTATGTAAAATATTAAGTTTAGGTGCATCTGCCTTGCATCGTACATGTGTGCTCCATTTACTCGCCATATTTGAAGTAACGGCCGTTCAACGCACATTAAATTTACATATTCATGAATATAATATCTTACATATACATTTACTTTTTACAATACCACCAGCACTTTAAATTAGGTTAGGAAAATTGAAAAGCCAAATTGATATCTCGCTGTATGAACGCACATTATACATTTACAAAAAGAAAATAAGTTTTTTACCTGTGGAAACTTATTCCACCACAACTGCCGAATCTATTAGTGCAACCAAAAGCTGCACAAGCTTTCACCATCACGTATATTCAGCGAAAAATTAAAATGGTGTCATTCAAAACAAAGTAAGCAATTGCGTTTTCGCCACCTCTAGCTCTATCCTTGTCCATCGTCTGCTCGGTTACTTCATGTTTGCTTTCACGCTTCCACTCCATAGACTATTACCTCCATGGATGAAACCTGAGCTATACGCCGCCACGTGCCGGCCGAGTTCTCTGTACCGTCCGCAACATACCAGAGATGCCACGCATGCGTAAACAGGACACACCGTAGTGGGACATCTGTAGTGGGACAACTTTTCGTGCGTGCAGCTAGCGTTTCATCGATTTATTAGACGTTGTCACGTCAAAAAATATATATCAGAAGAAAAACTCGTTGGAATTGATTAATGGGCATAATTTCACCACAGTATTAGAAATGGGTAAAGTTTTTAGAAAAATATAAAAATGACTATAACTCCCATAATATAAAAAATATCGAATCCGTTTTAACAATTATAACTCGTAGAAGTAATACAATTTTTGATGTAACAACGTCTAATAAATCGATGAACACTGGCTACACGCACGAAAAATTGACCCACTACGGATGTGCCACTACGTATGTCCCACTACGGATGTATTTACGCATGCGTGGCATCTCTCTGGTATGTTGCGGACGGTACTGAGAACTCGGCCGGCACGTGGCGGCGTCGACGTACCGGTTCGAGGTTATTGTTGAGCACCGCGCCACGGGAGTATATTCGCAAGGAAATGGCGTTCTTACAAGTACTTATTATTTTAATTACTAATGTAAATTGAAACCCACCTTCCGATCAAATAGGAAGGGGGGTCCCATCCTCGACTCACCCCGGGTAACTATCAAAACTAAAAAAAAAGAAAACCTGAAATATTTATAAAGCTTTAAAACATCCACCCGAGTGGTCGAGCGATCAAAAAGATTATATCCACAAAAGTACACGGCAAGACTATGGCTTATTAAAATTAAAAAACAGAGTAATATTATGCAAAGTTCTAATAACGCCAACATCATTTGCAGGCGTCATAAAAAAATTTACGAATCGTACATGGCATTTACCTAATTCAACTTTCACATCAATATAACGAAAATATAACGCTAATAAATAATCAGAAAATACTGATACCATAGGAATAAATATGACAAAATGCAGTTTAAAAAACTGTATTATTATGAAAGTTCAAATGTCCTACTGGGAGCTGGATTTATATTTGCGCACGTCGATAAATACTTTCACATCTTGCTGCTTACAGACGATCAGCTGTTAGCCGTGACCTTCACAAAATATATACAGTTCAGTCATAGGTAACGTGTATTGTCACTCTTTATGCCGGGGCGGGGAGCCCCTCACTGAAAATGTTTAGTTCCGTGGGCAAAAAAGGGAATCCAAATTTAGATTACAAATATCTTGACGTAATGACGTAAATTCATACAAATTTGTGGTGCACTGAACATTAATAAAAGTCATGCTAATCCACACGTCCAGTCGCGGCGACTCCCAGTCCCACAGTCCCGCAGCCCACAGTTCACATCGCCACCGCCGGCACTCAGGCGCTGATGACGTCATAGGCGAAGCGAGTATCGCTCCCAGTAGCCGGCCATTGAAACACAATCGATATAATATTGAATACTAACAAAAATAGAACGAAACCAAACAAAGAATAAACAAAAAAAAATCACAATAATTTCATAATTAAACAAAAATACAGCAACTGAGTTTTACAAAATTAAAAGGGTACTTTAAAATGGAAATAAATCCGTAAAATCAATAAATGCAAAAATATAAAAATAGTATAAATGTGGCCCGGGGGCCACAAAATCAGTATATTTAAACAGTGTTGTATGAGTATTGTTTTAGCTGTGTAACTAAATATTTATTGCTGGTATGATACTTTTCACGCTTTAGTTTGACATTGGTAATTATTTGTCATGAGTTATTATTTGATCATCTAAATCACACACCATATTATAGTTATGAGCCCACGAGCGTGTAAATATTTCGAGTCCAACAGAGAATATGCTAGTTAAAAGTAATTCAAACAAATATCGTGCGTGGAATTTTTTTCATTTATACCATCTGAAACAAATATTCTTAATATGGTCTCGTGGTTAGCATGGATGACTTCCAATCCAAAGGTTATCGCTTTGAATCTCGGCAGCTGCAATTTTTTTTTGTACTTGTAAAAATAAATACGGGGCACGAAACATTTCAAAAATTAATAAATATATTTGCAATAATTAATGCCAATAAAAGTAAATTTATTAATTCAATTGTACATTTCATTTCACTCCTTCTTTGCATCCTTACAAAATAGTGATAATTCAATAAAATTAATTCAATTTTTTTCATAAAAGTATGCAGAGGTAGATTTTATCACACAAAAGATAGAAAAATTAAAAAAAATTCTTCCTCAAAGAATATAATATTTTTCATGCCTAAATGATTTGGTTGCAAAAACCTGTTACGACTCAGTCTCAGGCCGAATATGATATTTCCTTTTCTTCTGGATCAATCATTTCATCAATGTTTTGTTATGACGTCACGTTAAACTATCGTCCGTAAACCGACTTTACAGACAACCAATTTTTTTTTTAAATAAATGTTTATATGACCAACCATAATTTCAAAGGGTGGAATAAGTAATGATTGGAGGACAAAAAGAAGTCATAACTTTCTTATTAGGCACACCACCGAATCAATTTACTTTTTTTATAAATTGTATGGTTTTTTTTCTAAAACTTTTGTCCCAAACAATTTTTGATAAAACAAACAATTTCAACAACATAATGAATAATATAGATGTATAGTTCAAATAATATTCATAATTTCCGTATCACGTACACTATTAAATCCGTTCTTATTTATTGTAAAACCTTAAAATTTTATCGACAACTTTCGTGCGAAATAATTTTTAATACGACCAACAATTTTAGAAAATGGTATAAGTAAAAAAAAGTGTTGAAGGACGAAGAATTCCTACCATCCGTAGTAGAAATGGTATTAAATCCGTTCAGATTAATTGCCAATCTTACAATATCTTAAAACTTTTGTCTGAATCATTTTTTGATACAGTAAACAATTGGAACAAAGGGTGGAACAAAAAGGGGTTAAAGAACAAAACAAAAATCGTAACTGCCTAATTAGGTAAACTACAGCTTCACCTCTCACGCAATTTTGCTCCCGGAAAGTCAAGGTCAAATTCGAAATTTATCTAAATCTTTGGTCTGAAATGATTTTTGTTAAGACAAACTCATACAGCAAGAGGATAAAAAAATTATGGTTTGAATAAAAGAAAAATGAAACTCCCGTACATTGTAACTATTAAATACGTTATTTTTTTAATAACTTTATTTATATTTACAATTTTTGTCTAAAGTAAATTTTTAAGTAACGAACCATTACTATCTAATCCTTTTTAATTTATTATGAAAATCCTAAAGGTCATGGTAAATCTTTTGCTCGAACCTTTTTTTTATGAGACGTATTACTACAGTAAAAAAGAGGGTTGCAATTAAAAAACTTCCGTACTTCCAAATTTCTTTGAATGAATTTTTAACCATTTAAATATTATCCAAAGCCATAGTCTAAAGAAAATTTTTATATGCCCACGTATCAGTACAAGGAATAAAAATAATGTCTGAATATCAAAACAATTATTCACTGCTGACGTACTATGCATAACTTGAAAAATCGTTTCAATCTATTCAATGCTATACGCACTGAGTTTAAAATATTCGAAAAATTTTCGTTGCGTGGAATATCAGAACGTGCTTTATAGATCATTTTGGAATATTGGATATTGAAGAACATTAAGAATGCTGTGTACATATTTTTTTAATGTTCCAGAAGTTTATATAAGTTTCTATGATGTATAGGTTTTTATAAATCTACATTCGCCTGTAGGGTATGCTAAAAAAATATATTTTCTTTTAAAAACTATCTATAATTCTTTTTAGCAAGATGGTATATTGATTTCTCAGGGCTAGCCGAACACGTCGCTTGTAAATGCCTCAAACCTTAATCTGTTGCATTTCCCCGTAGACCTGAATTGATATTTCCCTGATTTCTTAGTTACATACTTCTTTAGGCGCGTTGAGGGTAAAATTTGAGAATGCACCAGAAAAAGCAATGAAATAAGCGTGTATTTGACAGGTTGAAGGTCCAATGCGCATGCATGCCGAAACTGCTGTATCCACGAGCCTAAGTCGTCCAAATAGCGGAGCCATGTTCAGCAACATGCACCCGTGCATGTTTCGAGAACATCAGAGGATTTACTAAGCGTATTGGTGTGCCAAAGTAAACTGTATTTTTCATGCAACTATCCAGGAGTATATTATGTAAACTTGAATAGTAACAAGAAAATATAATAGCAAATTTAAAATGTACTATAATACTAGCAAGAAAAATTGTGTTAGGACAAACATGGCGTTAGGATATTTAACATTTTTTGGTGCTCTAAAGCATTAATAACGTGGAATTTTCTTCCAGGTGTTTTTCACACTAAAAGTTGGAGTCTAATATTTCCCGGCTTTGGACTTGAAATTTATATATATATATATATATATATATATATATATATATATATATATTAAAATACTGTCCATGATGTTAAAATTTAATATACATGTAATGCATAAAGATTTTTGCCACTTTAAAAGAAATCATTTTATGGCATTACTAAAATAATAATACTAATATTTTAAATCGCTTAGTTAATTATATGTTAATAAACTAGTTTTTTGCTTAAACGAATAAGAGTTGTCTGGTTATACTTTCTATAAAATAACGCTAACCTTATTTAGATTATTAAACATAAGTATTATATTTTATTATTATATTATCAAACAAGAACGCGACATATCACTAAGATCACGGGACAATTTGAGTCGGAAGTGTTTATGTTTTATTCAAGGTATAATAAATACCATTTTGCCAACGTATTTCAAAATTTGGAATGATGTTTTGCTTTCACTATATTACTTTACCAAATATATTCAAAGTTTGTTAAGAAAAAAAAATTATTTGTCACACCAATACGTTTGGTACGTACCCTAAATTTTAAGAAATTTACTTTTTACGAGTTTATGTAGATACACGTGGGGCAGCTGATGAATCCCACTGGTGCGCCTTTTTTCCACGCAGACACAGCACCGTGGTTACACATTTCCGTTCATCGACTTCCATTCCATTTCACGAAATTACTCTTTCTAAATGCCGTACACCGAGAGCTTAAATATAACACTTTAGAAATCGTGGTAACTTACAATAAGAGACTGCCCGTTACAGGCCTTATTTCTCACATACTTCGAAGCAATTATATAATTTTTTTTTAGTTGTATTCCCGGTAATCACGGAGTATTTTGACTGATTTTAAGAGTAATTTAATGAATAAATCATTACGTATGGGTAGGGGCAGGCACTTTTCGCGAATAAAACTGAACGCCTATTAGACTGCAACAACGTATACGCGCACCAGCGATTTCTTCCTTGTGATTGGCGGCCGTCTGCGAGAGAAGTAGTTGCCTTAGTTGGCTGAGCCACTCAGGACGCATTTGCTTCCGCAATGAATTACTGTGATTGGTGTTTTAACTATCGTCGTGTACATGAAATGATCTCACCCATTCACGAAACACAGACGATGATACAGTGTTTTAACTTTCAGCTTGTCCCGGAATCTTTTCGCGAAATATGAATGGCCCTACGTATGGGGTTGGATAAGGGCCTTTCCTTGCCAAAGGACTGCACCAGCAGGTAGCACGCATGTTGCTACAGTGCTATAAGACAGCCGAGTGCAGACACGTGGAGAAACACGTGCGATTCTTGAGCGGCGTCCTGCACAGAGATATTCCTGAGTATATTTTGTTAGATTGTTACATGCATTTTTTATGCTAACATTAAATTCATATGATGTAATAATACAATACTGTATATTAATCTGATTGGGTTATTGTTTTAAAAATATTTTTAACATTTTTTCATAGCCCTGTGTATTGGAAATATGTTGCATATTTATGTTACATATTTTACTCCAAATAGGTTTCAAAATAAGCTTATAAATAAGTGGTATTTCCTTATTAACTAGCGGACCCGACAAACGTTGTTTTGTCCAAAAGTTTTATAATCTAAAATTAAATTCTTTAAATAATTTGTAATTGTTTGAACCGTTTTGATGACAATGTATATAAATGTATACTCGACCACAGCGCTTCCTACCGGATCCAATGTTAAACATCCAAAGATCAACAACAATATGAATTTAATTAATTCATTAAAAAAACATTATTTATCGGATCGAATTGTGAATCGAAACAATTCTTGAATCCACCTGAACACACACTTTAAAGCTGACCCCACGGACGTTGTCCTGTTCAAACGTTGTAAATCCAAAATTTTAATTTTAATTTTAATAAACCATAAATTAAATATATATATAACTTCAATTTTTATATTCATTTTGAACTATAATTATATAAGTAATTTTATTTTAATTTTATAAATGTTATAATTTATTTTACAAACTTATATTTTTTAATTTCAAAGAGGAATTCAATGGTTCATAAGTTGCATATAATTAAATGAGAACTAACAAATTAAAATTTGTAGGTTAAGGTGATTGGTATTGAATGCACGTGTACACATCATTAAAATTCACTAAAAATCATGTAAAATACTCACTTCAATACTGCACCTCACAAATTTGCACAATGTATATTATTATTTACACTTAAAACGTTATTTCAGTAAATAATAATAGCCTATAATATACTCAATAAGCACGAAATTCTATTTTCAATTTAATGTAGTAACAACACTAAGCTACGACGCAAATAACCGTTATGCGAAAATAAAACAAATTAAAAAATAATTCCTAGATTCCCATCGCAGAACCAATTATCGGGACTGACTGATATGCCAAAAAATAAAAAATAAATAAAAATATTCTTAAACGCGATTGCAGTGCTGCCTACCGGATACAATATTTGTGAACCTATACCATCCAAAGATTAACAACACATAAAAAAATATAATACACATATATATATATATATATAATGTTAACCTAAACCATCCCAAGATCAACAAAAAAACAAAAATAAATAGACTAAAAACAATTATATTGAATAAAATTGTGAATCCAAGCCTCTCTCGAACCAACGTAATCACAAACACAAAATTTAATTAAAATCGGTACAGCCGTTTAGGAGGATTTCAGTCACATACACACGTACACAAGAATTATATATATAAAGATATTCGTGTCAAAATTTTGTAAGCAAATTGCATATAAACAATTGTTCCTTTTTATTCATATCCTCCAAGTACTATCAACATAAACATTTTCATCATCTCGTGAGCCTTTGATTCAGATACGGTATTATTAAATCTCTTATGCAAAAATTGTACTTAGAGAAAAGTGTTAGTAAATTAATATTGATAGTCATTGCATCAAAATCCATATTATTAGATGTAGTAAATTATATAAATGGTGTCTAGATTATGAGAAATAAACGAACAAATAAATAATAAAAAAATAAAAAATAATATACGACGTTTTTAAAATGGGCTGAAAAGTATATATTAATTTATCTAAACCTTACAAGGATAAAACCATTTACAGATTTCTAACTTTTTCTAAATTATCTGAAAATTGATACTTGGCAACGTTTGTTAGCTATTAAAGTACTTGTATGATTGGAAACGAAACACATGAAGCGCATGCAGCAGAAAATTGACGCATTAACAGCTAAACTAACAATTTTATTGCACCGCAAATAATGTGATCCGATAATTAAGTTCTTTTATTGATAGCTACTCTATACACTTTGTGTGATTATGTATTGCAAGTGCCCCATGTATTTCGTTTCCAATCTTACAAGTATTTTAATAGCTATAAAAAGTTGCCAAGTATGAATTGTCAGTATAATTTAGAAAAAGTTAGAAATCTGTACATGTTTTTATCGTTTATAAGAACTAGAGACATTATTTTATATTTTTTAGTCCGTTATAAAACATGGTATATTATTTTTTTAATTTATTATTTTTTTCTGCTTTTTATGGTTATGTGAATGCAATTTTGGAATTTATTGTAAACACTTTAATGACGTCATTACACAGACATGCGATAAATTTTAGATTTAATTGTATTTTTTCCTTTTGGTTATATCAAAATAGAAAAATGTCTTTTCTACTTACCAATAATAAATCAAACAATTCAATTATTATTTCAAAAATAAAATAACAAAGCAAGCGAAAATAATATTTTATAAAACTGATATTAAAATAACGACTTACTGGTAATTGATATTTAATAAGAAATAATAACTGGCAATTTTTTGTATGCAACTATACCAAACGAAGTTTTTGATACGCTTAGATATCTGCAAATCTCCAACTTAAATTCATGAATTGAAATACATGAAATTAATTGAAGAAATATTAATTGAACAATACATAATTAATTTATTCATTCGATTCTTGAATAGTTTGTTTAGAAAGAATAAAAAAATCGATGTATTCTGTTCATGTGTCAGATTTCAGCTATATTCAAGTATATAGCTGATCTAAAAGTTAGTTATAAATCGATTATAAATTTTAATAAAATATATACCAAAGCGAGTCAGAGCAAGATTGTGTCGGGTAAAAATTTAAATCGTATAGTGAACGTAATTCTTCTTCATTTTTTTATTTTTGCTGTTTTGTTCTCTTTTTAGTTTTCATCTTTTTCATTTTCTTCATCTTTATCTACTTTCATTTTCGTTTTCTTATTTTTTTTTTTTTACATTTTCATGCATTGTCATACTAATTTCAAGTATCTAGCTCATCGGGAAGTTAGTTAAATATAAATTACAAAATTCCACCCGGACAGACATACAAGAAAGCGAGTAAATAAAAACATGGTAAAAACGGAAGTATTTAAAATGAATATTTTCATTATGTTTCAGAATTCCTGGGAACATATTAACATATAAAATTTATTTTCGTTACATAATAGTAAAAGTTATATTTTGGTGCCGATTTTTTCTTACCTGCTAATGCTGGTTGGCTTAAGAAGAGGTGACATGCAAGCTGACAGATTTAAAACCCAAATATCCCGTCTAAGAAACACCATAGTCTACACCATAAAAATTCAGGTACCTACACTGCACTTTTACTTTGACCATAAAAGACTGCTATTTATACATGCATTCATGGGCAGGTTCTCAGTGGTAAGTGCTTCCAACACGAGAAAATGCCGAACTCCTGGATTCGATTCATAGCCGGTTGATGGCTTTTCCAACTAAGGAAACATTTCTTCTTTTAATAAGGACAGATATTTATGTTATTCCTTCAGCTACCCGTACTAACATACATATTGATAAAATCTCAATCTAGGTAGAGTTTAGTATTTGATTCTTTATTAAATCTTTAGGATGTTCCAAATAATATAATAAACCGCAAAATCTGAGCCGGCGTCAGTCGCAGCTGACGTACATCTGAACTTCACGCCTTGCCTCGAGGATCTTGCCTTGCCTTGCCTTGCCTTGCCTGTGATTATCCCCTCCCCCTTTCCCCTCGTTAGCCTTCCCCCGAGCCTAAACAGTATTCGCTTTGGCTTTGTGCCAACGTGTGGCATTGGCGAGTGTCCAGTCTTTGTTGTCGTGCCTCCGAGCTGACAACATGCTCGTCAGCTGACATCATTTGTTTCTTTGCTGGGTCATAGCATGAGGGCGGCGTGCAACATGTAATATACTTATACTTAACTTCAATATTTTATAAATTGTTTTTTCGGCCCCGCCTGTTGAAATTCCTTTTGGCAAGGAGATTCTTTCGATTTACGACTTCAGTAATGGGTTTATTGAGTTTGACGCAGGTATGGCTCATATTAGGACTTGTGATGGTCAAGAGTCATCTCTTAAAACCGCGAAAATTGTTTCTATGCATGGTCACAGGTCAGTGGCTCGAGTACGTTTAGTTATTTCCGTGCGTTGTGTAAAGGGCTTATAGAGATTACGTCGTATATGGTATGTTGGGTCAAAAGACTTTGTGCAGTCGTGTTTACAATGTGTGCTGGCAGTTTGCTCTGAGCTTTTGCAGCACTTAAGAATTCTGCCGCAATTTCCTTACTTTGTGTTATGTGGCTCGCGCATGGGCATGCCAGGCATTAATTCTGGTAAGAAGTATGTATTACACGTTGATCTAATGCTGGTTTTTGTTGGCACTCATGCGAGAAACTTAAAGTCGTTTTATCTTAAGTAATGGATTTTTCTGGTTGTTAACATTTATATAATGCATAGTTATTGTATTGTTCTTGCCAGAAAAGATTTCGGGTACTTTTTTTTTTGGCTTCAATTAAGACGCTGTATTTGAGCACAAGAATGTGCAAAGTTGTAATTTGGAACGTAATGCGGTTGAAGGCAAGTTATTCATTTACTCTCTAGTCTAGGTCATAAGGTTTGTTATTAATGTTTTGTAAGAGTTTTGGTCCGAGCGCATACTCTTTGTTCATATATTTAGCGTAAATATTTAATCTTTATAAATAATTTTGTTGAATATCATCTTGTAATCGCATTTAATTAATCGCTGTGATTTACACTTGTTCGACTTGTTCAATCCTGCAACGAGGTACCTTCTTTAATGTCAAATAAGAATATGAAATTTCACGTACGGAGTTTTTTTTTAAGCTTTAATTTTTGTAATACATTTCATGTGTGTAGAAATAACTTTTCTTTAGTAATGTACGAGAATTACTATTTTTTATGACAGTAGTAAACTTTCAGCATTTGAATTTTTATTTTGTTCTATTTGCTAATAATTTCCTACTTTTTTTAGTATCATTAGCTGCGCTTTTGAAATATTATTTTCTTACACGTCAGCACTTACAGAACAGGGATGGATCACACACTTGGCTATATTTCAACTTGTAAAGGAATCAAAGGAGTTGGTTCAGCTGTGAGAGTGTGCAGTCGTGTGTTGTTTCATATGCCAGTCCCCAACACGCTTTGTTTCAAATCAAATAAAATTAAAAAGTCAAAAATAATATAAATGTTCAGAGGTAACACAGAAAATTTTAATTCATGCAACAATTTTTGGGCTGAAGGTTCATTATAAATAAGTATATTAAAATCTTATTTTTCCTAGAATATCTTGCTGAACTACTAGTTTATTGCGATTAATTTAGTAAAATTTTATTCTTTTGAAGAGTAAGCGTGCGGATAATGTTTAATTAATCAATGTGGCAGGCCTACTTCAAAGATAGTTAGTCTCGTAAAACAATATTTTCCTATAATTTGGGGTAAAATTCCTATTTTTTTCAAGTTTTCTGACATATATCAATAATTTAATTTAAAAAAATTTAAAGAACAGTGATATGTTTTTCTGTGTTTATATCACTTAGTTTTTTGGACACACGGCATATCAATTTGAATCAATCTCACACAATACCATTACCATTCAAAGAACGCAATAGCTTAGATTTACATTTTAAATATATTTTCAATATTTTTTTGTAATAAACCAGCTGCTTAGCAGGAAATTCAGAGACGTTTATCAGCATCGGAAGCACTTAAGTGAATGGGTATTTTATGTGATATCCCTTATTTATTCTGATGAGCCTAAAGCCGTGTATTGTCTTAAGTAATTTGCCTCGGCCTGTATTAGCAACTATACTTCCACGAGGAAGACTGCCGCGAGGTTGTTGGGTTCTGAAACGCCACGCCGGGCGCAGCTGCCCGACCGAGTGACGCCGACAGTCGGAGCGCCCATAGCCACCCCCTCCCCGGCTTCAATAGTCACCAGGAGAGCGGGGTTACTTCTCCCGCCATCGATCCCGTCTCGCGCTGCGGTGACCTCGAACTGTCTGCACGAGCTTCCCTATGGCACCCTTAGAACACTTAGAAGATAGGGAGTAGGCGAGTGCAAGCTCTCCGTGATATCTCTATATCTTGTTTTATTTCTTTATATACATTTATTAATCACCGACCAACAGACATGGTCCAAAATAGGTTGGTACTATACAATAAAAAAAACAAATACAAATACAAAAAACTTCAATACAGTCAAAATGAGAAAGACCCCAAAATTCTCTATCTCCTTTGGGTAACAAAAAATTGCTTTAATGAAATTAAACGCTAATTATATAAATATAAAAGTCTAAACGTCTTTATTTACAACACTCTCACTTCATTGTGGCATTATTACAATTACTCTTGGGAGTATTTTTGAAGTCATCAAATAATATTACTAGCATAGTAAATATTCTACTAAATAACTCCTTACCAGATCGACTCCTACCTAAAAAAAGAATTTAATTCCTTTAAAAAAATATTAATTCTTTTATTTACTGCTATTTAATGACTCGTTGCTTCGCTCGCGCACTTTCGTGGTTTCACTCATATCTTATAATTGTGAGCGTTTCTAACATAGACACGTCAAATCTTTAGATGCATAAAAGATCAAATTCATAAAAAAACGTTTAAGAATGGTATTTATTTAAGTTTTTATGTATAAGCTTTTTTTTTTTACTTTTTACAAAACATTAAGTAATTGGTTTTACTACTTCTGTTTCAAAGTATTCGAGGATATTTTTTAACTTGAAGAAATCTCACCTCTTTTTAATTTCATAAGAAAGACAATGAAATTTTTTTTAAACATGAATCTATTTAATTTTAACATACTAAATGCTATCGTTTTAAACACTTTTTTTGGTTTACAATTGTTAAAACTATGGTTAATATATTTAAATAATTTTACCTTACTATAAATACTTACCTTTATTTTGAGATAATTGCTACAATCATATCTTCATTTGTAATTTCAAGTACAGATGTAACAATTCTTAAATAATGCTTTAGGTGATTCTTAGTTTTTCGCTAAGTATTAAACAAAATACCCCAAAGTTTTACCTCTCTCCTCTTTTCCCACAGAGATGCATAAGTAAAAATTCAGAACTTAGTAATATTTACTAAAACAAACAAAAAATAACTAACCCCTTTTTTTTGCACGCAGATTTGAATTACAAAAGAGTCATAAAAATTTTATATTCATATTGAGTTGAAATTTATCTTTCAAATACACATTTTGTGGATTCTATACAAATGTTTTTTTAAATTATATTAGCCCCTGTTCTATTTACAACGGTGTTATTTCGGATAATGTTGAATAATAGAAGGTAGCTTAAGGTATGTTTACTTATATTTCATAATATAATGAATTAAGTTTGATTTGATCAAAATATATTATATTTATGTGAAAATAACATTAAAATATATCACATGTTTAGAAATTGAACTTGAGAACATTTTGGTACACTTTGAATGTTTACAAATTATACCACATAACTTACATACCACTTGATTAGCTTCAGAGATGCAACATTCATAGCAAAAATATTAACCTCTTTTAACCCTTTTTGCGGTCGAATATAGATAAATGGTAAAGGTTATATACGTGCTTTTAAATCATATTTTTTTAACGTAAATTTTGACCAGTTCCATACCTCCATCTAAATTTCTTTGTATGAATGGTTCATTACTATAAAAATTAACATGCCTCCCGTTTAACTGCATTTGGGGTCCAAAATCTAAAAATATTAAAATTAACCTGCATAATTAATTGTTAAGTTTATTCTTACTAAGTTTATTATTTACAGATTTATTTGCTAATAATTTGTTAGAAAATACTTCCTCCCTTTTAACTTATTTTAATAATAAAATCCAGAAAAAAAAAATTCTTAACTCCAATTTTTTTCTTTTTTATATTCATACTAGATAATGCCCGGCATGCGTTGCAATGCCTCAATCAATTTTTTTTTGTAATTTTTTAAACGTATACTAAGCATCTCTCTTTATCTCTCTAATTCTCTATCTCTCTATGTATATCTCTATAACTCTATCTTTCTATTTATATCTCTATCTCTCTATATATCTTTCTAGCGGACCCGACAGACACTGTCCTGCCCAAATGTACTTTTTGTGAGATATGGATATGGCGGTAAGTATTTCTACGCTGGAAATTTTGTATCTTCTCATTATACATACCCCTCCTCTTGGGCACGCCACTGCCGTTACCAAAAACCTTTCCCATGGTTACGCAGAAGGCAACAACAATGCAAAAGCCCGTTGTCATGGAGGCTAATTATCAACAATGCTTAGTTTTTTTTCTTTTAAAGCGTGTTTTTTTAGTTTTTCTTAACTCAGAATCGAGATAAAATATCCAATTCTGAATCTAAACCATCCTCGAATCCCCGTGAACTCACACACAAAATTTCATCAAAATCGTGTACAAACAGACAGACAGAAAAAGTACTGTTTTACTATAGTAAGATAGATAGATTATTCTTACATGTTCGCATCCATGCAGTATATGAAAAATCAGCATGCATAGCCCCACACCTATAACTATACGTATCTGCTGCCCACGACTTTTTCCGCATGGAATTTTGTATTATCTTGCACCATTTAGAAATTTAAACATTATAACATAACAGTTGAAACAGTTGTAGTAGTTTTCTTATGTTCACAAATGATAATTTTTCTCACCTCTATTTCAGTCTTTGCAATAAAAATATGTTACTACCTAAATTTTGAGTAAATATGTTTCTACTTTCAAATGTAATGACGGAAAGACACTTTATAAAATGTCTTTGTAAACCACATTTACTGTTTTTTCCGTCTCGAGCTAGAATGTAAAGATTGTCTGCATCACTGACCCGCGAGCAAGCTACATACATTTCAGAGAGAGAGAGAGAGAGAGAGAAAGACACCTATTGAATGTCTATCTAACTAATTATTTTATGAGAGCATATTTTCATTAAATAAATCATGAAATCATTCAACGGTAAAAGCTGTTTATTTAATTAAGCGGACGGGTTCGCTCCAAGGAGAAAATTGACGCGGCGAGACCTCGTGGACATAGAGAAATGACACACACTCACTATTTGTGTGGCTATGAAACATGATTTTTTTTCTGCAATTTAAATTGTAATATACAAAAAGGGTATTGAAAATTGAAACAAATATGGCGACGCTATAAACTGTCAGGATCTTTATTTTTTTCTATCTCTCTACTTAGTTCCTTTCAATAGCAAAACTTAATGGCTTCTAATAATGCGTTGCAATTATTGCTTTTAAAGCGTGTTTTTTTTAGTTTTTCTTAACTCAGAATCGAGATAAAATATCCAATTGTGAATCTAAACCATCCTTGAATCCCCGTGAACTCACACACAAAATTTCATCAAAATCGGTCCAGCCGTCTAGGAGGAGTTCAGTGACATACACACGCACACAAGAAATATATATATAAAGACTAGCATAATCAATGATGCACCTGTCTCCCTTTTGGTCCAATTGGTATAGCACTGCCCCCACACCGTCGGTGCTTGCATCTGTCTGGACATACAGCACACTCTCGGGATTTACTCGGGACAGTGTGTGACATCTGGAGAAGGCTATTTTCAGATTGTCCAGTGCTTCCTGAGCAGCTGGGGTCCATTGGTAGCGCTGTCGAGGTGACAACAGGTCTGTCAGTGGGGTTGCGAGCGAGTTTACGTGACTGCGAGGATAGAGGTTTACAAGTCTGCATGAGTACTTACCTACGAAGCTACTCGTCTACAAGGCTCCAATTGCAGCATCTGTCTTTGTCGGAATTTTCTCTTTTGCTCCAACTGCACCACCAGTAATGTGTTAAAAGATTGCATGGCTACTTGCTTACGTATCTTCAAGTTTACGAGAGTGCATGGCTACAGAGCTACGAAGCAACTAGAACACAAGTTTACGTGACTGCGAGGATTCTGGAATACAAGTCTGCATGAGTTCTTGACTACGAAGCTACTCGTCTACAAGGCTCCAATTGCCACATCTGTCTTCGACGGAATTTTCTCTTTTGCTACATCCGCACCATCAGCATTATGTTATAAGATTGCAAGGCTACTTGCTTACGTAGCTTCAAGTCTACGAGGCTGCAATGCATCATGAATACGAGACTACGAGCCATGAGGTCACGAGACTATGCGATTGCAAGTCTTCAAGTTTACGTGATCGCGAGGCTATAGGACTACGAAGCTTCCTGAATGCATGGTTACGAGACTGCATGACTAATTCGCCGCGTGGCTTCGAAACTACATGTCTCTAACTGACTACAATAGCACTATTCAGTGGTGAGAGTTAATTTATCTCATGCAAGATACTTGCTGCAAGTAGTTCCGCTTTTCAACATCAGATGTCGTCACGTGTTGCTTGCAGGTTAATAATATTTATTTCCTTTGTGCGGGATGCGGGATGCTCACTGTCGATCGCATAAGAAGGATGACTACAATAGTCTCCAAGGAGAAGGAAGTTCGACCTTCCTGCTAGTGATTCCCAGATTTATCACGGTCCGCTATCTTGGATTGTGAATCACGGTGGCCATCTTGGATGGGTGTGACCTTGACCTTTGACCGTAACCGCTGGAATGATCGCAAGCACACGGATTAACCATAAAAATATTGATAAGAACAATCAGGAGCCCACGGAGAAAACCATCATAATATTGGTATGAATAATCAGGAGTACACTGCGAAAACCACCATAATATTGACAAGAATAATCAGAAGCACACGGAGAAAAACGAGACATGTTTTCTTTGATATCATAAAATTACAGGAAAAAAATATTTAAAAATAAAAATTAATTAATAAACAAAAAAAAATAAACAGATTCTGCTAGCTTGTAAACTTATCATTGTTGAGCAAAGATAAGTTTACAAGCCAGAATATTTGTATTTTTTTATACTCATGCAGACTTGTAGACCTCTATCCTCGCAGTCACGTAAACTCGTTTTCTAGAGGATTCGTAGCTCTGTAGCCTCGCAGTCTCGTAAACTTGAAGATTTGTAGTCATGTAGTCTAGAAACCTCATGGCTCGTAGTCGCGTAGACATGATGTCTTGGGACCACGTAGAATTGTAGCCTCGCAGTCTCGTAACCATGCGTTCTGGAATCTTTGTAGTCCTATAGTCTCACGATCATGTAATTTTGAAGACTCGCAATAGCATAGACTCGAACCCTCATGGCTCGTAGTCTCGTAGTCATGATGCATTGGAGCCTCGTAGACTTGAAGCTACGTAAGCAAGCAGCCTTAATCTTTTAACATAATGCTGATGGAGCAGTTGGAGCAAAAGAGATAATTCCGTCGAAGACAGATGCTGCAATTGGAGCCTTGTAGACGAGTAGCTTCGTAGTCAAGAACTCATGCAGACTTGTATTCCTGAATCCTCGCAGTCACGTAAACTTGTGTACTAGAAGCTTCGTAGCGCTGTAGCCTCGTAAGCAATGTAACCAGCTAAATCATTTTAGACTCGTAGCTATGTGGCCTCATAGTCTCTTAGACTCGAAGAATTCTAGACAAATATATTTGGAGCAAAAAGACTTTTTTAACTAAAAGACTGTTGGTGTCAATGACTGATAGAGCCAATGAATATTGGAGCCAATGAATATTGGATACAATGAATATTGTAGCCAATGAATATTGTAGCCAATGACTATTGGAGACAATGACTATCGGAGTCGAAAGACTGTTGGAGCCAAAAGACTGATGGATCCTTTTGGAGCAATTGGAGCCAATTGATATTGTAGCCAATGAATATTGATGTCAATGGATATTGGATCCAATGAATATCATAGCCAATGAATATTGGAGTCAATAACTATAGAAGCCAAAAGACTGTTGGATCATTCGGAGCAATTGGAAACAATTGATATTGGAGCCCATGATTATTGGAGCCGATGAATATTGGAGCCAATGAATTTTGGAGTCAATGAGAAATGAGCTGCCATTTCGTTGATGGTGCTGCCTTTCGTTGTCGGTGCTTCCAAATGTGCCGCCTTTTCGATGGCGGTGCTTCCAAATGTACTGCTTTTTCGTTGGCGGTGCTGCCTTTTTCGTTGTCGGTGCTTTCAAATGTGCGTTTTTCGATGGTGGTGCTGCTTTTTCGTTTTCGGTGATTCCAAATTTGCTGCCTTTTCGTTGGCGGTGCTGCATTTTCATTGTCGGTGCTTCCTTTTTGTTGATTGCGTGTAGTACAAAATGAAGTGATTGCATATTTACTAGTTTATAACCTCTTGGTGTTACTAAAATATTTTTCAAGGTCACTTGGTCCTTTAGTATGTATAAAAAATATCACGATGGATTTATTGAATATAATTATCTAACGACCAAGTTCATGCTGTCCAGAAATAAATAACATATACGTCTGATAATGACATGACTCGGTCTCATGGTCTGAAGACAATTGGTCTCTATGTGTGGCTTTGTACATGAACGGCTTATAGGTTATTCAGATTATTGAAAAATTAGACTTTGATAATAGGCTAATCGGCACTGTATTTAAATCGTTGGTCAGGTATATCGACTTGTTTTGATTTTCGTAGAGTGAATGATTAATAAACTCCGCGAAAGGTAATGGCAAACAGAATCTTAAATTTATTTAATAATTAGTTTAAATTGTCACTGTTCAAGAATCGAACCGTGGACAGTAATCCAGTGATTTGATTTGTTAATTAATAATTAATTTTTTCGGAGGATTTTGGAATTTTTCCCGCATTTCTAGCTAAATAATTACATGATTTCAAGATGGCAGCTAAATTTCAAGATGACGGGCACCTCAGTAATAATAAATGATTACTGCACAGTAGTAGGTTAGAATTAAACTAGCATGATGGTAAGACGAGTGCACACAAGATGGTGTCCTCCAGCAGACGAAAACATGAAGGTTGCAATGACCACTAGCATGTGGAAGCTCCTGGTAGCATGTACTGAACTAAAAATGATGGATCCATGATGGACAAGGTCAAAGTCAAAAATCAAGGTCGAGGTCAAATTAAAGGTCAAGGTCAAAGTTCAAGGTCGAGGTCAAGGTCAAAGTTCAAGGTAATGGTCAAGGTCAAGGTCAAAGTTCAAGGTCAATGACAAAGTTCAAGTTCAATGACAAAGTTCAATGCCATCAGTCGAGGTTAAGGGTATGGTGAACAAAAAGTATATTAAAATGTCGCCAGCACACTCTAACAGACGAAAACAAGATGACGGTTTCCAGCAGGCGAAGACAAGATGGCGGACATGTCATTTTAGCTGACGATATATACCTTGATATTGGTGGTAGGTCAGTCTGTAGGTGGCATCTGTGTAGGAAGGATCTGATGGTTTAATTTTTTATTTTTGTCCTCACTGGTTTCGAACCAAGGATGGGAATCGATATAATCAATCAGAATTCTATTAGGATAATTTTTTGATGAATTTTGGAATTTTTCCCGATTTTCTAACATACAAATTACGAATTTCCAAGATGGCGTCTAAATTTATAGATGGGTGACGTAACGAAACATGCAACATTAATAGAATCCAATATGAGGGTCATAACATAAAGTGTAACGATGACATAGTACTTAACCAAGATGGTGGGTGTAACGAAATATGCAATATTTATATAATCCAAGATGGCGACCGTAACGATAAGTTCAACAGTGGTTTTTAAAATTTTTTTATTTTATTTGATTATTTAATTTTTTTAATAATTTTTTTAATTTTTCCCGATTTTCTAACATAAAAATTACAGATTTTCAAGATGGCGGGCGTAACGTAAATTGCAACGGTGACGTCACTATCCATGATGACGTTAGAGGCTGATCAGAGGCTGTAGACATGGATGCTTAAGCGTACATATGGACATTTCTAACTGCTGGTATTTTTCAGGACTAAAACGGGAAATGTTTTCTTAAAACGGGAATTTTTGAGTGTTTTTGAGTCATTTTGAGGAATTTTGAGGAATTTTTGAGTCCAAGATGGCGGCCGTGACGTCACAAATTCAAGATGCCCGAAAAACACCACCACCACCGCCTGGCGCCTGTTTCAGTATGCCCATTTACATACTACTCTCATCAGCAAAGTTATATTTTGAATATAAGTTACCTATTTGATTATATATAAACACTTGACAAGTGACAATATACAAAGTGTAAAATCTTGGGTCGTGGTTTTTCCGTAAATAAAATAATAAAATTCTGATAATATGTTTTTTAAACACTAATGACGTTCCTCTACTTACCTTGAAAACGGCGTTTCTAAATTTCTAATGGTTTCCGAGGTATTGCAGTTATATACTACAGGATCATGCCATCAGGACCAAGATATTAACTTGGATACGTGATTATGGAACTTTTACTACCTTATCAATTGGTAGACAAAACAATGACAAGCTTGTAGTCAACAGAATAAAATTTATGTAAAATATTAAGTTTAGGTGCATCTGCCTTGCATCGTACATGTGTGCTCCATTTACTCGCCATATTTGAAGTAACGGCCGTTCAACGCACATTAAATTTACATATTCATGAATATAATATCTTACATATACATTTACTTTTTACAATACCACCAGCACTTTAAATTAGGTTAGGAAAATTGAAAAGCCAAATTGATATCTCGCTGTATGAACGCACATTATACATTTACAAAAAGAAAATAAGTTTTTTACCTGTGGAAACTTATTCCACCACAACTGCCGAATCTATTAGTGCAACCAAAAGCTGCACAAGCTTTCACCATCACGTATATTCAGCGAAAAATTAAAATGGTGTCATTCAAAACAAAGTAAGCAATTGCGTTTTCGCCACCTCTAGCTCTATCCTTGTCCATCGTCTGCTCGGTTACTTCATGTTTGCTTTCACGCTTCCACTCCATAGACTATTACCTCCATGGATGAAACCTGAGCTATACGCCGCCACGTGCCGGCCGAGTTCTCTGTACCGTCCGCAACATACCAGAGATGCCACGCATGCGTAAACAGGACACACCGTAGTGGGACATCTGTAGTGGGACAACTTTTCGTGCGTGCAGCTAGCGTTTCATCGATTTATTAGACGTTGTCACGTCAAAAAATATATATCAGAAGAAAAACTCGTTGGAATTGATTAATGGGCATAATTTCACCACAGTATTAGAAATGGGTAAAGTTTTTAGAAAAATATAAAAATGACTATAACTCCCATAATATAAAAAATATCGAATCCGTTTTAACAATTATAACTCGTAGAAGTAATACAATTTTTGATGTAACAACGTCTAATAAATCGATGAACACTGGCTACACGCACGAAAAATTGACCCACTACGGATGTGCCACTACGTATGTCCCACTACGGATGTATTTACGCATGCGTGGCATCTCTCTGGTATGTTGCGGACGGTACTGAGAACTCGGCCGGCACGTGGCGGCGTCGACGTACCGGTTCGAGGTTATTGTTGAGCACCGCGCCACGGGAGTATATTCGCAAGGAAATGGCGTTCTTACAAGTACTTATTATTTTAATTACTAATGTAAATTGAAACCCACCTTCCGATCAAATAGGAAGGGGGGTCCCATCCTCGACTCACCCCGGGTAACTATCAAAACTAAAAAAAAAGAAAACCTGAAATATTTATAAAGCTTTAAAACATCCACCCGAGTGGTCGAGCGATCAAAAAGATTATATCCACAAAAGTACACGGCAAGACTATGGCTTATTAAAATTAAAAAACAGAGTAATATTATGCAAAGTTCTAATAACGCCAACATCATTTGCAGGCGTCATAAAAAAATTTACGAATCGTACATGGCATTTACCTAATTCAACTTTCACATCAATATAACGAAAATATAACGCTAATAAATAATCAGAAAATACTGATACCATAGGAATAAATATGACAAAATGCAGTTTAAAAAACTGTATTATTATGAAAGTTCAAATGTCCTACTGGGAGCTGGATTTATATTTGCGCACGTCGATAAATACTTTCACATCTTGCTGCTTACAGACGATCAGCTGTTAGCCGTGACCTTCACAAAATATATACAGTTCAGTCATAGGTAACGTGTATTGTCACTCTTTATGCCGGGGCGGGGAGCCCCTCACTGAAAATGTTTAGTTCCGTGGGCAAAAAAGGGAATCCAAATTTAGATTACAAATATCTTGACGTAATGACGTAAATTCATACAAATTTGTGGTGCACTGAACATTAATAAAAGTCATGCTAATCCACACGTCCAGTCGCGGCGACTCCCAGTCCCACAGTCCCGCAGCCCACAGTTCACATCGCCACCGCCGGCACTCAGGCGCTGATGACGTCATAGGCGAAGCGAGTATCGCTCCCAGTAGCCGGCCATTGAAACACAATCGATATAATATTGAATACTAACAAAAATAGAACGAAACCAAACAAAGAATAAACAAAAAAAAATCACAATAATTTCATAATTAAACAAAAATACAGCAACTGAGTTTTACAAAATTAAAAGGGTACTTTAAAATGGAAATAAATCCGTAAAATCAATAAATGCAAAAATATAAAAATAGTATAAATGTGGCCCGGGGGCCACAAAATCAGTATATTTAAACAGTGTTGTATGAGTATTGTTTTAGCTGTGTAACTAAATATTTATTGCTGGTATGATACTTTTCACGCTTTAGTTTGACATTGGTAATTATTTGTCATGAGTTATTATTTGATCATCTAAATCACACACCATATTATAGTTATGAGCCCACGAGCGTGTAAATATTTCGAGTCCAACAGAGAATATGCTAGTTAAAAGTAATTCAAACAAATATCGTGCGTGGAATTTTTTTCATTTATACCATCTGAAACAAATATTCTTAATATGGTCTCGTGGTTAGCATGGATGACTTCCAATCCAAAGGTTATCGCTTTGAATCTCGGCAGCTGCAATTTTTTTTTGTACTTGTAAAAATAAATACGGGGCACGAAACATTTCAAAAATTAATAAATATATTTGCAATAATTAATGCCAATAAAAGTAAATTTATTAATTCAATTGTACATTTCATTTCACTCCTTCTTTGCATCCTTACAAAATAGTGATAATTCAATAAAATTAATTCAATTTTTTTCATAAAAGTATGCAGAGGTAGATTTTATCACACAAAAGATAGAAAAATTAAAAAAAATTCTTCCTCAAAGAATATAATATTTTTCATGCCTAAATGATTTGGTTGCAAAAACCTGTTACGACTCAGTCTCAGGCCGAATATGATATTTCCTTTTCTTCTGGATCAATCATTTCATCAATGTTTTGTTATGACGTCACGTTAAACTATCGTCCGTAAACCGACTTTACAGACAACCAATTTTTTTTTTAAATAAATGTTTATATGACCAACCATAATTTCAAAGGGTGGAATAAGTAATGATTGGAGGACAAAAAGAAGTCATAACTTTCTTATTAGGCACACCACCGAATCAATTTACTTTTTTTATAAATTGTATGGTTTTTTTTCTAAAACTTTTGTCCCAAACAATTTTTGATAAAACAAACAATTTCAACAACATAATGAATAATATAGATGTATAGTTCAAATAATATTCATAATTTCCGTATCACGTACACTATTAAATCCGTTCTTATTTATTGTAAAACCTTAAAATTTTATCGACAACTTTCGTGCGAAATAATTTTTAATACGACCAACAATTTTAGAAAATGGTATAAGTAAAAAAAAGTGTTGAAGGACGAAGAATTCCTACCATCCGTAGTAGAAATGGTATTAAATCCGTTCAGATTAATTGCCAATCTTACAATATCTTAAAACTTTTGTCTGAATCATTTTTTGATACAGTAAACAATTGGAACAAAGGGTGGAACAAAAAGGGGTTAAAGAACAAAACAAAATTCGTAACTGCCTAATTAGGTAAACTACAGCTTCACCTCTCACGCAATTTTGCTCCCGGAAAGTCAAGGTCAAATTCGAAATTTATCTAAATCTTTGGTCTGAAATGATTTTTGTTAAGACAAACTCATACAGCAAGAGGATAAAAAAATTATGGTTTGAATAAAAGAAAAATGAAACTCCCGTACATTGTAACTATTAAATACGTTATTTTTTTAATAACTTTATTTATATTTACAATTTTTGTCTAAAGTAAATTTTTAAGTAACGAACCATTACTATCTAATCCTTTTTAATTTATTATGAAAATCCTAAAGGTCATGGTAAATCTTTTGCTCGAACCTTTTTTTTATGAGACGTATTACTACAGTAAAAAAGAGGGTTGCAATTAAAAAACTTCCGTACTTCCAAATTTCTTTGAATGAATTTTTAACCATTTAAATATTATCCAAAGCCATAGTCTAAAGAAAATTTTTATATGCCCACGTATCAGTACAAGGAATAAAAATAATGTCTGAATATCAAAACAATTATTCACTGCTGACGTACTATGCATAACTTGAAAAATCGTTTCAATCTATTCAATGCTATACGCACTGAGTTTAAAATATTCGAAAAATTTTCGTTGCGTGGAATATCAGAACGTGCTTTATAGATCATTTTGGAATATTGGATATTGAAGAACATTAAGAATGCTGTGTACATATTTTTTTAATGTTCCAGAAGTTTATATAAGTTTCTATGATGTATAGGTTTTTATAAATCTACATTCGCCTGTAGGGTATGCTAAAAAAATATATTTTCTTTTAAAAACTATCTATAATTCTTTTTAGCAAGATGGTATATTGATTTCTCAGGGCTAGCCGAACACGTCGCTTGTAAATGCCTCAAACCTTAATCTGTTGCATTTCCCCGTAGACCTGAATTGATATTTCCCTGATTTCTTAGTTACATACTTCTTTAGGCGCGTTGAGGGTAAAATTTGAGAATGCACCAGAAAAAGCAATGAAATAAGCGTGTATTTGACAGGTTGAAGGTCCAATGCGCATGCATGCCGAAACTGCTGTATCCACGAGCCTAAGTCGTCCAAATAGCGGAGCCATGTTCAGCAACATGCACCCGTGCATGTTTCGAGAACATCAGAGGATTTACTAAGCGTATTGGTGTGCCAAAGTAAACTGTATTTTTCATGCAACTATCCAGGAGTATATTATGTAAACTTGAATAGTAACAAGAAAATATAATAGCAAATTTAAAATGTACTATAATACTAGCAAGAAAAATTGTGTTAGGACAAACATGGCGTTAGGATATTTAACATTTTTTGGTGCTCTAAAGCATTAATAACGTGGAATTTTCTTCCAGGTGTTTTTCACACTAAAAGTTGGAGTCTAATATTTCCCGGCTTTGGACTTGAAATTTATATATATATATATATATATATATATATATATATATATATATATTAAAATACTGTCCATGATGTTAAAATTTAATATACATGTAATGCATAAAGATTTTTGCCACTTTAAAAGAAATCATTTTATGGCATTACTAAAATAATAATACTAATATTTTAAATCGCTTAGTTAATTATATGTTAATAAACTAGTTTTTTGCTTAAACGAATAAGAGTTGTCTGGTTATACTTTCTATAAAATAACGCTAACCTTATTTAGATTATTAAACATAAGTATTATATTTTATTATTATATTATCAAACAAGAACGCGACATATCACTAAGATCACGGGACAATTTGAGTCGGAAGTGTTTATGTTTTATTCAAGGTATAATAAATACCATTTTGCCAACGTATTTCAAAATTTGGAATGATGTTTTGCTTTCACTATATTACTTTACCAAATATATTCAAAGTTTGTTAAGAAAAAAAAATTATTTGTCACACCAATACGTTTGGTACGTACCCTAAATTTTAAGAAATTTACTTTTTACGAGTTTATGTAGATACACGTGGGGCAGCTGATGAATCCCACTGGTGCGCCTTTTTTCCACGCAGACACAGCACCGTGGTTACACATTTCCGTTCATCGACTTCCATTCCATTTCACGAAATTACTCTTTCTAAATGCCGTACACCGAGAGCTTAAATATAACACTTTAGAAATCGTGGTAACTTACAATAAGAGACTGCCCGTTACAGGCCTTATTTCTCACATACTTCGAAGCAATTATATAATTTTTTTTTAGTTGTATTCCCGGTAATCACGGAGTATTTTGACTGATTTTAAGAGTAATTTAATGAATAAATCATTACGTATGGGTAGGGGCAGGCACTTTTCGCGAATAAAACTGAACGCCTATTAGACTGCAACAACGTATACGCGCACCAGCGATTTCTTCCTTGTGATTGGCGGCCGTCTGCGAGAGAAGTAGTTGCCTTAGTTGGCTGAGCCACTCAGGACGCATTTGCTTCCGCAATGAATTACTGTGATTGGTGTTTTAACTATCGTCGTGTACATGAAATGATCTCACCCATTCACGAAACACAGACGATGATACAGTGTTTTAACTTTCAGCTTGTCCCGGAATCTTTTCGCGAAATATGAATGGCCCTACGTATGGGGTTGGATAAGGGCCTTTCCTTGCCAAAGGACTGCACCAGCAGGTAGCACGCATGTTGCTACAGTGCTATAAGACAGCCGAGTGCAGACACGTGGAGAA
The DNA here is from genome assembly GCF_032445375.1 of Bacillus rossius redtenbacheri. Lineage (NCBI taxonomy): Eukaryota > Metazoa > Arthropoda > Insecta > Phasmatodea > Bacillidae > Bacillus > Bacillus rossius. The sequence continues at coordinate 19,615,030 of NC_086338.1, read as the reverse complement.
ACACGTGCGATTCTTGAGCGGCGTCCTGCACAGAGATATTCCTGAGTATATTTTGTTAGATTGTTACATGCATTTTTTATGCTAACATTAAATTCATATGATGTAATAATACAATACTGTATATTAATCTGATTGGGTTATTGTTTTAAAAATATTTTTAACATTTTTTCATAGCCCTGTGTATTGGAAATATGTTGCATATTTATGTTACATATTTTACTCCAAATAGGTTTCAAAATAAGCTTATAAATAAGTGGTATTTCCTTATTAACTAGCGGACCCGACAAACGTTGTTTTGTCCAAAAGTTTTATAATCTAAAATTAAATTCTTTAAATAATTTGTAATTGTTTGAACCGTTTTGATGACAATGTATATAAATGTATACTCGACCACAGCGCTTCCTACCGGATCCAATGTTAAACATCCAAAGATCAACAACAATATGAATTTAATTAATTCATTAAAAAAACATTATTTATCGGATCGAATTGTGAATCGAAACAATTCTTGAATCCACCTGAACACACACTTTAAAGCTGACCCCACGGACGTTGTCCTGTTCAAACGTTGTAAATCCAAAATTTTAATTTTAATTTTAATAAACCATAAATTAAATATATATATAACTTCAATTTTTATATTCATTTTGAACTATAATTATATAAGTAATTTTATTTTAATTTTATAAATGTTATAATTTATTTTACAAACTTATATTTTTTAATTTCAAAGAGGAATTCAATGGTTCATAAGTTGCATATAATTAAATGAGAACTAACAAATTAAAATTTGTAGGTTAAGGTGATTGGTATTGAATGCACGTGTACACATCATTAAAATTCACTAAAAATCATGTAAAATACTCACTTCAATACTGCACCTCACAAATTTGCACAATGTATATTATTATTTACACTTAAAACGTTATTTCAGTAAATAATAATAGCCTATAATATACTCAATAAGCACGAAATTCTATTTTCAATTTAATGTAGTAACAACACTAAGCTACGACGCAAATAACCGTTATGCGAAAATAAAACAAATTAAAAAATAATTCCTAGATTCCCATCGCAGAACCAATTATCGGGACTGACTGATATGCCAAAAAATAAAAAATAAATAAAAATATTCTTAAACGCGATTGCAGTGCTGCCTACCGGATACAATAATTGTGAACCTATACCATCCAAAGATTAACAACACATAAAAAAATATAATACACATATATATATATATATATAATGTTAACCTAAACCATCCCAAGATCAACAAAAAAACAAAAATAAATAGACTAAAAACAATTATATTGAATAAAATTGTGAATCCAAGCCTCTCTCGAACCAACGTAATCACAAACACAAAATTTAATTAAAATCGGTACAGCCGTTTAGGAGGATTTCAGTCACATACACACGTACACAAGAATTATATATATAAAGATATTCGTGTCAAAATTTTGTAAGCAAATTGCATATAAACAATTGTTCCTTTTTATTCATATCCTCCAAGTACTATCAACATAAACATTTTCATCATCTCGTGAGCCTTTGATTCAGATACGGTATTATTAAATCTCTTATGCAAAAATTGTACTTAGAGAAAAGTGTTAGTAAATTAATATTGATAGTCATTGCATCAAAATCCATATTATTAGATGTAGTAAATTATATAAATGGTGTCTAGATTATGAGAAATAAACGAACAAATAAATAATAAAAAAATAAAAAATAATATACGACGTTTTTAAAATGGGCTGAAAAGTATATATTAATTTATCTAAACCTTACAAGGATAAAACCATTTACAGATTTCTAACTTTTTCTAAATTATCTGAAAATTGATACTTGGCAACGTTTGTTAGCTATTAAAGTACTTGTATGATTGGAAACGAAACACATGAAGCGCATGCAGCAGAAAATTGACGCATTAACAGCTAAACTAACAATTTTATTGCACCGCAAATAATGTGATCCGATAATTAAGTTCTTTTATTGATAGCTACTCTATACACTTTGTGTGATTATGTATTGCAAGTGCCCCATGTATTTCGTTTCCAATCTTACAAGTATTTTAATAGCTATAAAAAGTTGCCAAGTATGAATTGTCAGTATAATTTAGAAAAAGTTAGAAATCTGTACATGTTTTTATCGTTTATAAGAACTAGAGACATTATTTTATATTTTTTAGTCCGTTATAAAACATGGTATATTATTTTTTTAATTTATTATTTTTTTCTGCTTTTTATGGTTATGTGAATGCAATTTTGGAATTTATTGTAAACACTTTAATGACGTCATTACACAGACATGCGATAAATTTTAGATTTAATTGTATTTTTTCCTTTTGGTTATATCAAAATAGAAAAATGTCTTTTCTACTTACCAATAATAAATCAAACAATTCAATTATTATTTCAAAAATAAAATAACAAAGCAAGCGAAAATAATATTTTATAAAACTGATATTAAAATAACGACTTACTGGTAATTGATATTTAATAAGAAATAATAACTGGCAATTTTTTGTATGCAACTATACCAAACGAAGTTTTTGATACGCTTAGATATCTGCAAATCTCCAACTTAAATTCATGAATTGAAATACATGAAATTAATTGAAGAAATATTAATTGAACAATACATAATTAATTTATTCATTCGATTCTTGAATAGTTTGTTTAGAAAGAATAAAAAAATCGATGTATTCTGTTCATGTGTCAGATTTCAGCTATATTCAAGTATATAGCTGATCTAAAAGTTAGTTATAAATCGATTATAAATTTTAATAAAATATATACCAAAGCGAGTCAGAGCAAGATTGTGTCGGGTAAAAATTTAAATCGTATAGTGAACGTAATTCTTCTTCATTTTTTTATTTTTGCTGTTTTGTTCTCTTTTTAGTTTTCATCTTTTTCATTTTCTTCATCTTTATCTACTTTCATTTTCGTTTTCTTATTTTTTTTTTTTTACATTTTCATGCATTGTCATACTAATTTCAAGTATCTAGCTCATCGGGAAGTTAGTTAAATATAAATTACAAAATTCCACCCGGACAGACATACAAGAAAGCGAGTAAATAAAAACATGGTAAAAACGGAAGTATTTAAAATGAATATTTTCATTATGTTTCAGAATTCCTGGGAACATATTAACATATAAAATTTATTTTCGTTACATAATAGTAAGAGTTATATTTTGGTGCCGATTTTTTCTTACCTGCTAATGCTGGTTGGCTTAAGAAGAGGTGACATGCAAGCTGACAGATTTAAAACCCAAATATCCCGTCTAAGAAACACCATAGTCTACACCATAAAAATTCAGGTACCTACACTGCACTTTTACTTTGACCATAAAAGACTGCTATTTATACATGCATTCATGGGCAGGTTCTCAGTGGTAAGTGCTTCCAACACGAGAAAATGCCGAACTCCTGGATTCGATTCATAGCCGGTTGATGGCTTTTCCAACTAAGGAAACATTTCTTCTTTTAATAAGGACAGATATTTATGTTATTCCTTCAGCTACCCGTACTAACATACATATTGATAAAATCTCAATCTAGGTAGAGTTTAGTATTTGATTCTTTATTAAATCTTTAGGATGTTCCAAATAATATAATAAACCGCAAAATCTGAGCCGGCGGCAGTCGCAGCTGACGTACATCTGAACTTCACGCCTTGCCTCGAGGATCTTGCCTTGCCTTGCCTTGCCTTGCCTGTGATTATCCCCTCCCCCTTTCCCCTCGTTAGCCTTCCCCCGAGCCTAAACAGTATTCGCTTTGGCTTTGTGCCAACGTGTGGCATTGGCGAGTGTCCAGTCTTTGTTGTCGTGCCTCCGAGCTGACAACATGCTCGTCAGCTGACATCATTTGTTTCTTTGCTGGGTCATAGCATGAGGGCGGCGTGCAACATGTAATATACTTATACTTAACTTCAATATTTTATAAATTGTTTTTTCGGCCCCGCCTGTTGAAATTCCTTTTGGCAAGGAGATTCTTTCGATTTACGACTTCAGTAATGGGTTTATTGAGTTTGACGCAGGTATGGCTCATATTAGGACTTGTGATGGTCAAGAGTCATCTCTTAAAACCGCGAAAATTGTTTCTATGCATGGTCACAGGTCAGTGGCTCGAGTACGTTTAGTTATTTCCGTGCGTTGTGTAAAGGGCTTATAGAGATTACGTCGTATATGGTATGTTGGGTCAAAAGACTTTGTGCAGTCGTGTTTACAATGTGTGCTGGCAGTTTGCTCTGAGCTTTTGCAGCACTTAAGAATTCTGCCGCAATTTCCTTACTTTGTGTTATGTGGCTCGCGCATGGGCATGCCAGGCATTAATTCTGGTAAGAAGTATGTATTACACGTTGATCTAATGCTGGTTTTTGTTGGCACTCATGCGAGAAACTTAAAGTCGTTTTATCTTAAGTAATGGATTTTTCTGGTTGTTAACATTTATATAATGCATAGTTATTGTATTGTTCTTGCCAGAAAAGATTTCGGGTACTTTTTTTTTTGGCTTCAATTAAGACGCTGTATTTGAGCACAAGAATGTGCAAAGTTGTAATTTGGAACGTAATGCGGTTGAAGGCAAGTTATTCATTTACTCTCTAGTCTAGGTCATAAGGTTTGTTATTAATGTTTTGTAAGAGTTTTGGTCCGAGCGCATACTCTTTGTTCATATATTTAGCGTAAATATTTAATCTTTATAAATAATTTTGTTGAATATCATCTTGTAATCGCATTTAATTAATCGCTGTGATTTACACTTGTTCGACTTGTTCAATCCTGCAACGAGGTACCTTCTTTAATGTCAAATAAGAATATGAAATTTCACGTACGGAGTTTTTTTTTAAGCTTTAATTTTTGTAATACATTTCATGTGTGTAGAAATAACTTTTCTTTAGTAATGTACGAGAATTACTATTTTTTATGACAGTAGTAAACTTTCAGCATTTGAATTTTTATTTTGTTCTATTTGCTAATAATTTCCTACTTTTTTTAGTATCATTAGCTGCGCTTTTGAAATATTATTTTCTTACACGTCAGCACTTACAGAACAGGGATGGATCACACACTTGGCTATATTTCAACTTGTAAAGGAATCAAAGGAGTTGGTTCAGCTGTGAGAGTGTGCAGTCGTGTGTTGTTTCATATGCCAGTCCCCAACACGCTTTGTTTCAAATCAAATAAAATTAAAAAGTCAAAAATAATATAAATGTTCAGAGGTAACACAGAAAATTTTAATTCATGCAACAATTTTTGGGCTGAAGGTTCATTATAAATAAGTATATTAAAATCTTATTTTTCCTAGAATATCTTGCTGAACTACTAGTTTATTGCGATTAATTTAGTAAAATTTTATTCTTTTGAAGAGTAAGCGTGCGGATAATGTTTAATTAATCAATGTGGCAGGCCTACTTCAAAGATAGTTAGTCTCGTAAAACAATATTTTCCTATAATTTGGGGTAAAATTCCTATTTTTTTCAAGTTTTCTGACATATATCAATAATTTAATTTAAAAAAATTTAAAGAACAGTGATATGTTTTTCTGTGTTTATATCACTTAGTTTTTTGGACACACGGCATATCAATTTGAATCAATCTCACACAATACCATTACCATTCAAAGAACGCAATAGCTTAGATTTACATTTTAAATATATTTTCAATATTTTTTTGTAATAAACCAGCTGCTTAGCAGGAAATTCAGAGACGTTTATCAGCATCGGAAGCACTTAAGTGAATGGGTATTTTATGTGATATCCCTTATTTATTCTGATGAGCCTAAAGCCGTGTATTGTCTTAAGTAATTTGCCTCGGCCTGTATTAGCAACTATACTTCCACGAGGAAGACTGCCGCGAGGTTGTTGGGTTCTGAAACGCCACGCCGGGCGCAGCTGCCCGACCGAGTGACGCCGACAGTCGGAGCGCCCATAGCCACCCCCTCCCCGGCTTCAATAGTCACCAGGAGAGCGGGGTTACTTCTCCCGCCATCGATCCCGTCTCGCGCTGCGGTGACCTCGAACTGTCTGCACGAGCTTCCCTATGGCACCCTTAGAACACTTAGAAGATAGGGAGTAGGCGAGTGCAAGCTCTCCGTGATATCTCTATATCTTGTTTTATTTCTTTATATACATTTATTAATCACCGACCAACAGACATGGTCCAAAATAGGTTGGTACTATACAATAAAAAAAACAAATACAAATACAAAAAACTTCAATACAGTCAAAATGAGAAAGACCCCAAAATTCTCTATCTCCTTTGGGTAACAAAAAATTGCTTTAATGAAATTAAACGCTAATTATATAAATATAAAAGTCTAAACGTCTTTATTTACAACACTCTCACTTCATTGTGGCATTATTACAATTACTCTTGGGAGTATTTTTGAAGTCATCAAATAATATTACTAGCATAGTAAATATTCTACTAAATAACTCCTTACCAGATCGACTCCTACCTAAAAAAAGAATTTAATTCCTTTAAAAAAATATTAATTCTTTTATTTACTGCTATTTAATGACTCGTTGCTTCGCTCGCGCACTTTCGTGGTTTCACTCATATCTTATAATTGTGAGCGTTTCTAACATAGACACGTCAAATCTTTAGATGCATAAAAGATCAAATTCATAAAAAAACGTTTAAGAATGGTATTTATTTAAGTTTTTATGTATAAGCTTTTTTTTTTTACTTTTTACAAAACATTAAGTAATTGGTTTTACTACTTCTGTTTCAAAGTATTCGAGGATATTTTTTAACTTGAAGAAATCTCACCTCTTTTTAATTTCATAAGAAAGACAATGAAATTTTTTTTAAACATGAATCTATTTAATTTTAACATACTAAATGCTATCGTTTTAAACACTTTTTTTGGTTTACAATTGTTAAAACTATGGTTAATATATTTAAATAATTTTACCTTACTATAAATACTTACCTTTATTTTGAGATAATTGCTACAATCATATCTTCATTTGTAATTTCAAGTACAGATGTAACAATTCTTAAATAATGCTTTAGGTGATTCTTAGTTTTTCGCTAAGTATTAAACAAAATACCCCAAAGTTTTACCTCTCTCCTCTTTTCCCACAGAGATGCATAAGTAAAAATTCAGAACTTAGTAATATTTACTAAAACAAACAAAAAATAACTAACCCCTTTTTTTTGCACGCAGATTTGAATTACAAAAGAGTCATAAAAATTTTATATTCATATTGAGTTGAAATTTATCTTTCAAATACACATTTTGTGGATTCTATACAAATGTTTTTTTAAATTATATTAGCCCCTGTTCTATTTACAACGGTGTTATTTCGGATAATGTTGAATAATAGAAGGTAGCTTAAGGTATGTTTACTTATATTTCATAATATAATGAATTAAGTTTGATTTGATCAAAATATATTATATTTATGTGAAAATAACATTAAAATATATCACATGTTTAGAAATTGAACTTGAGAACATTTTGGTACACTTTGAATGTTTACAAATTATACCACATAACTTACATACCACTTGATTAGCTTCAGAGATGCAACATTCATAGCAAAAATATTAACCTCTTTTAACCCTTTTTGCGGTCGAATATAGATAAATGGTAAAGGTTATATACGTGCTTTTAAATCATATTTTTTTAACGTAAATTTTGACCAGTTCCATACCTCCATCTAAATTTCTTTGTATGAATGGTTCATTACTATAAAAATTAACATGCCTCCCGTTTAACTGCATTTGGGGTCCAAAATCTAAAAATATTAAAATTAACCTGCATAATTAATTGTTAAGTTTATTCTTACTAAGTTTATTATTTACAGATTTATTTGCTAATAATTTGTTAGAAAATACTTCCTCCCTTTTAACTTATTTTAATAATAAAATCCAGAAAAAAAAAATTCTTAACTCCAATTTTTTTCTTTTTTATATTCATACTAGATAATGCCCGGCATGCGTTGCAATGCCTCAATCAATTTTTTTTTGTAATTTTTTAAACGTATACTAAGCATCTCTCTTTATCTCTCTAATTCTCTATCTCTCTATGTATATCTCTATAACTCTATCTTTCTATTTATATCTCTATCTCTCTATATATCTTTCTAGCGGACCCGACAGACACTGTCCTGCCCAAATGTACTTTTTGTGAGATATGGATATGGCGGTAAGTATTTCTACGCTGGAAATTTTGTATCTTCTCATTATACATACCCCTCCTCTTGGGCACGCCACTGCCGTTACCAAAAACCTTTCCCATGGTTACGCAGAAGGCAACAACAATGCAAAAGCCCGTTGTCATGGAGGCTAATTATCAACAATGCTTAGTTTTTTTTCTTTTAAAGCGTGTTTTTTTAGTTTTTCTTAACTCAGAATCGAGATAAAATATCCAATTCTGAATCTAAACCATCCTCGAATCCCCGTGAACTCACACACAAAATTTCATCAAAATCGTGTACAAACAGACAGACAGAAAAAGTACTGTTTTACTATAGTAAGATAGATAGATTATTCTTACATGTTCGCATCCATGCAGTATATGAAAAATCAGCATGCATAGCCCCACACCTATAACTATACGTATCTGCTGCCCACGACTTTTTCCGCATGGAATTTTGTATTATCTTGCACCATTTAGAAATTTAAACATTATAACATAACAGTTGAAACAGTTGTAGTAGTTTTCTTATGTTCACAAATGATAATTTTTCTCACCTCTATTTCAGTCTTTGCAATAAAAATATGTTACTACCTAAATTTTGAGTAAATATGTTTCTACTTTCAAATGTAATGACGGAAAGACACTTTATAAAATGTCTTTGTAAACCACATTTACTGTTTTTTCCGTCTCGAGCTAGAATGTAAAGATTGTCTGCATCACTGACCCGCGAGCAAGCTACATACATTTCAGAGAGAGAGAGAGAGAGAGAGAAAGACACCTATTGAATGTCTATCTAACTAATTATTTTATGAGAGCATATTTTCATTAAATAAATCATGAAATCATTCAACGGTAAAAGCTGTTTATTTAATTAAGCGGACGGGTTCGCTCCAAGGAGAAAATTGACGCGGCGAGACCTCGTGGACATAGAGAAATGACACACACTCACTATTTGTGTGGCTATGAAACATGATTTTTTTTCTGCAATTTAAATTGTAATATACAAAAAGGGTATTGAAAATTGAAACAAATATGGCGACGCTATAAACTGTCAGGATCTTTATTTTTTTCTATCTCTCTACTTAGTTCCTTTCAATAGCAAAACTTAATGGCTTCTAATAATGCGTTGCAATTATTGCTTTTAAAGCGTGTTTTTTTTAGTTTTTCTTAACTCAGAATCGAGATAAAATATCCAATTGTGAATCTAAACCATCCTTGAATCCCCGTGAACTCACACACAAAATTTCATCAAAATCGGTCCAGCCGTCTAGGAGGAGTTCAGTGACATACACACGCACACAAGAAATATATATATAAAGACTAGCATAATCAATGATGCACCTGTCTCCCTTTTGGTCCAATTGGTATAGCACTGCCCCCACACCGTCGGTGCTTGCATCTGTCTGGACATACAGCACACTCTCGGGATTTACTCGGGACAGTGTGTGACATCTGGAGAAGGCTATTTTCAGATTGTCCAGTGCTTCCTGAGCAGCTGGGGTCCATTGGTAGCGCTGTCGAGGTGACAACAGGTCTGTCAGTGGGGTTGCGAGCGTGGCGAAGTCTGCGATATAGTTCCGTAGCCAGTTGGCGAGGCCCAGGAACCTTTGCAGCTGTTTGCATGTTCTGGGGGGTTCTGCCGCTGCAATTTTTGCTAGGTGTGCCGGGTGGGGTCGGTTGCCCTCAGCATCCACCATGTGTCCTAAGAATTCAACCTCTCTTAGTCCGATGTGGCACTTCTGGGTGGCGCAGGTCAAGTGGTGCATTTCTAGCCGTTCCAGGACCAGCGACAGGTGGCGTGCATGGTGCTCCCAGGATTCGGAGTACACTATCACATCGTCGAGGTAGGCCACCATGAACTGGCCGATGTATCCCTCTAGTACGCGGACCATCATAGTTTGGAATGTGGCTGGTGCGCACTTGAGGCCGAATGGCATGGCACAGAACTGGAAGCGTCTGCCATCGGGTACAGTAAATGCTGTCTTTTCTCTGTGGCTTGGGGTGATTGGCACCTGCCAGTAGCCAGAGCGTAAGTCAAGAGTTGTAAATACCCGTGCATTGCCTAGACTTGCCAAGGCTTATTCTACGCTTATCTGTGGTGGAGGGGAACTGATCGTAACCCTGTTCAGCGGGCGAAAATCCACACAGAACCGCATTGTTCCATCCTTCTTGGCCGCTAAGACAATGCGTGAATTATAAGCACTGTTTGATGGCTCAATGACCCCATCTCGCAACATTTCTTGCACCTGCTCTCGTATCAGCCGTTGCTCCCGGAACCCATATCCTCTGGGGGCTTCATATATGGGTTTGTCATGTGCAGTAGGAATCTTGTGCTCAGTCACTGTGGTGCGCTTTAGGGGATTTGCAGTGGCAAAGATGCTTCGTCTTTCCCACAGAAGTCGCCTAAAATCGTCCTGATATTCGGAGGGTACCTGATTGTCCAGGTCTTCCAACCCTGTGGGCTCCTCCTGGGGTGGTGGTATGCTTCCTAGTGTGTATACTGCCAGGCGCTCACGTTTACCTAAATTGACCAGGCCTGATGCTGGCGAAATCAAGGCGTCCTGCTCTACCAACCAGGGCTGTCCAAGTACCAAATCTTCTCTGAGCCCTTCCACGACGACTGCTGGAGTTTGGGTCACCATCTCCCGTATACCCACTGTGATGATGGCGTCTCCAATCGCTGTCCCTGTTCCAGTGTTCGTAGCAAGGCGCAGGGCACAGTGTCTGGGTGTGACTTCTGCGGGTGGTACACAGTGCTGGGCGAAGAACACATGGCTCGCCCCTGTGTCTATGAGCGCGGCAGTCTGTCTCCCGTTCAGGGTGATGGGGATCCGCATCAGTCGGTTTTCTAGCGTGGTGAGCTGCCCCAGTTGTTCAATGTTGTTCTCTGTGGCTTGCAGCAAGGGATTGGCTGGCGCGGGGGGTAAGTCTGTAGGTCCTACACCCCCTACTGCCCGTTTCCCGCTGGTTGTTGTCACTGTTGGTGTCTGGCAGTCCTGATGCCAGTGATACATGCCCTGTGGGCATCCAAGACGGCACTGTGGTGGTCGGCCTCCATCGCGCCGATTGCCTGCATTCCGCCATTCTGGAGATATGTTCTGGCCTGTCCCACCAGGTGGGCCCTCGATCGCCCGTGTTGCTGTCCGCCATGGACGTTCCTGCAGTATGGCCCTGCTTGTCCCTGCAGGTGCTCCAACCTGATGTCTGGGTCCTCGTTCGGGGATAGTTGTCCCGGTCCGACGTCCCAGGAGGTGTCGTAGGTTGCCTTCTGTAGCTGTTGCCTGTCGTACGTAGTCCTCTACTGTCCCATTGCAGTATGGCCTGAGGAATGGTTGCAATTCCTCTCGTATTAATGCTGTAACTTCTGGTAAAGCTTGCTCGGGGTCTTCTCCCGGGGCTATGCGCCGGTACAGCCGCAGCTTGTTTGCCACGAACTGCTCTACTGACTCTGAGTCCTTTTGGGACTCGCCATAGAAGCGAGCCTTACAGCTCATGACTGCCATGCAGTCGTCAAAACGCCGTGTTAAGCGGGTAGCGAACTCCTGCCACTGCATGTCATAGCATCCCCACAGGTTCCACCACTCACGAGCTTGCCCGCGTAATTGTTCACTCGTGCGTTGGGTCCATTCTTCTATCTGCACCCCGCATTGTGTCATCCGTTCCTGACACCACTGCACAAACTCGCATGGGTCCTCATGCGCTAGCCCACTGAATTCTGGAAGCACTATGCGTCCTGTTGCGGTAGCTGTCCGCCCTATATGCACCTTTGGTTGCACTGCTGGGCTTGCAAGTACCTCCCAGTCTATGAGGTTTGCCCCTGCCTTCTGTGTTGGTGCCTGTGTGGGCCTTGGTGTTGCTATTGTATCCCAAACCAATGTACCCATTGCTAAATCTGCTCTCACTGGTTTGCACTCAGATGTGTTGTGCCACTGTTCCTCTCCTGTCATTAGGTCAAAGTCCCTTGGTGGTTGACCTGTTTCGCATGTGGTTGTCAGTCTGTGTAGTAGCATTGTGTCACGAATTTCTACACGTTCTGTCCTGCACACATTTTCCTATACTCGTTTAGTGAATATACACTCTTCGGGTCGCCGAATGCTGCTGACTGTTCATGAACTCTGGTAGTCTCGATGATGAAGTGCCACACGTTCGGGCGCCAAATGTCGCGGCCTCGTCTCTGGTGAAGATGTGAAGACGGGGTGGACGTCGCTCGGTCGTTCAGTTGTTGTGTTGTTTGCCCGGCGCCAGCTCTTGGGTAGAGCAGCCTCACACTCTGAGGCGGGAGTGGACCGTTCGGCCCAGTGCAGCTGACCGAGGACGTGCTGACAAGGAGTAGCTAGCAGGAAGATTGGGTGTAGAAGAGAGGATGCCCGCGGTCTCACGAAGAGTCGCTAGCGGAAAGGATGGAAGTTGGAGAGAGGGATGCCCGCAGTCTCACTAAGAGTCGCTAGCAGAGGATTGCCCGCGGCCTCACGAAGAGTCGCTAGCGGATGGGTGGGCAGAGAGAGGTAGAATGAGAGAGAGAGAGAGAAGGAAGCCCGCGGTCTCACTAAGAGTCGCTAGCAGAGGATTGCCCGCGGTCTCACAAGGAGTCGCTAGCGGATAGGTGTGAGAGAATGAGAGAGAGAAGGAGAGAGAGAAGGAGAGAGAGAAGGAAAGCCCGCGGTCTCACGAAGAGTCGCTAGCTAAGGAAAGAATGATGAGGAATTCAAGCCAATGATACCACTTTTAACTGAAGTAATATTTATTCTCCCAGATTGGCTGGGAGAGAGGAAGGCTGTCTAGGCTTGTTAGCCCGCACAATTTATACAAGTTTCTTCTAGAACCAACTGTGTTAAAGTTTTACATATTTCTATCTCTTTTGCCTGATGATGATCTTTTGCATTTTACAATATTATTTCCACATCTACAAAACATACTTCCAGTATACACTTAATAATCTACCTAAATATTTACAATTATAACATATATAAAATAACTATGATACATTGCCTCTTTATATTTACACTGCCATCTGGTGACGAGTGGTAGCACTACCAGGGCCATGGCTGGAGTGTTGCGCCGCGGACAGGATTGTGACCCGGGTTTTTTGTTTAATAAAGAGGAGGTACGACGTCAACATAAAGAAATGACACACACTCACTATTTGTGTGGCTATGAAACATGATTTATTTCTTCAATTTAAATTGTAATATACAAAAAGGGTATTGAAAATTGAAACAAATATGGCGACACTATAAACTGTCAGGATCTTTATTTTTTTCTTACTTTCTACTTAGTTCCTTACAATAGCAAATCTTAATGGCTTATAATAATGCGTTGCAATTTTTTCTTTTAAAGCGTGTTTTTTTAGTTTTTCTTAACTCAGAATCGAGATAAAATATCCAATTGTGAATCCAAACTATCCTCACTATTTGTGTGGCTATGACACATGATTTTTTTTCTGCAATTTAAATTGTAATATACAAAAAGGGTATTGAAAATTGAAACAAATATGGCGACGCTATAAACTGTCAGGATCTTTATTTCTTTCTCACTCTCTACTTAGTTCCTTACAATAGCAAAACTTAATGGCTTCTAATAATGCGTTGCAATTTTTGCTTTTAAAGCGTGTTTTTTTAGTTTTTCTTAACTCAGAATCGAGATAAAATATCCAATTGTGAATCTAAACCATCCTCACTATTTGTGTGGCTATGAAACATGATTTTTTTCTGCAATTTAAAATGTAATATACAAAAAGGGTATTGAAAATTGAAACAAATATGGCGACACTATAAACTGTCAGGTTCTTTATTTTTTTCTTACTCTCTACTTAGTTCCTTACAATAGCAAAACTTAATGGCTTCTAATAATGCGTTACAATTTTTGCTTTTAAAGTGTGTTTTTTTTAGTTTTTCTTAACTCAGAATCTAGATAAAATATCCAATTGTGAATCTAAACCATCCTCACTATTTGTGTGGCTATGAAACATGATTTTTTTCTGCAATTTAAATTGTAATATACAAAAAGGGTATTGAAAATTGAAACAAATATGGCGACACTATAAACTGTCAGGATCTTTAATTTTTTCTTACTCTCTACTTAGTTCCTTACAATAACAAAACTTAATGGCTTCTAATAATGCGTTGCAATTTTTGCTTTTAAAGTGTGTTTTTTTAGTTTTTCTTAACTCAGAATCGAGATAAAATATCCAATTGTGAATCTAAACCATCCTCGAATCCCCGTGAACTCACACACAAAATTTCATCAAAATCGGTCCAGCCGTCTAGGAGGAGTTCAGTGACATACACACGCACACAAGAAATATATATATAAAGATAAAGATTTGTATATGTAATAGATGACAAAATATGCACTTTTCTTCTAAAAATAAATTTAACCCTTTTACATAAATAAGGGTCTGAAGCTTGCGAAGTAGTAAATAAATTTAGTTTATTATTTTTACATTTTTATTAAAAAATTTTTTAATTAGTTTTAGAAATAGAATTTTATATAAACATTAAATTTTTTCACATCGCTTAATAAACAAATTACAAAATATAAATAAAAAAATATGCAATACGTAACTGTAGAAGCAAGATTTAGTTTAGTTTATTAATGTCATTACTTATTGAATCGGAAGTGTTTATCATTTAAAAAATTTAACCTACACCTTATATAAAAAAAAATACGGAAGGAAGTTCGTAAATTGCTTAAATTGTGGTTGGTATTTTTCATGTTTTTTTTTATTGTTTCTCAATTTTTTATATGTTTAATTATAATTTAAGTTTTAAAAAATCTTAAACCATTTCCACCAGTTCTACACACATTTTGTGTATAATTTCGAATGGTACAATTTCTGTCGGTAGTTATTGTTAATTTATTTTTCGTCTCCAATAACTTCTCTTGCGATTTTGACGTGATAACGTCTAATAAATCGATGAACGCCGGCTACACGCACGAAAAAGGGTCCCACTACGGATGTCCCACTACGGATGTGTTCTGTTTGCTCATTGTACGCATGCGTGGCATCTCTCTTCATGCTCATTGTACGCAAGAGTGGAATCTCTCTTCCACTCGATTGGAACAACCATCGATTTGACTTTTCAATCATATTTTCGTCGTTTGAATTATTAATATTATGTAATTTAACGATCGTCCACCGATTTTCAGCACAATCGGTACGGTTATTTAAAAGTAATGTTGAAAATTCAAATACGTTTTGGACCAAGAATGGTGTTTTACAGTTACACATAATAATTCAAATTACACCGGGGATCTTTTGCACAATGTTTTTAAAAAATATTGTAACACATTATAAATAAGTTTGGTGCATTTAGGATGCGTATTTGTTATAAAATCGTGTTAATATTATACCCCTACCGTGAACAAAGTTTTTATAAATATCTATATACCATTTGAAACTACATTCTGTTAGTATGGCCTCGTGGGCATGTGGTTAGCGTATCCACCTCTGAAACTGAAGGTTGTCGGTTCGAAACCCGGCAGCTGTGCAATTTTTTTTGTATTTGTAAAAATAAATATGGCACACGCAACATTTCAAAAGTAATAAATATATTTGAATTAATGAATGCAAATAAAAGTTTATTTATTAATTCAATTGCACATTTCATTTCACTCCTTTGTATCCATACAAAATAGTGATAATTCAATAAAAATGATTCAATTTTATTCATAAAAGTATGCAGAGGTATATTTTATCATGCAAAAGATTGAAAAATTAAAAAAAACTTTTTCCTCAAAGAATATAATTTTTTTAATGCCTAAATGGTTTGGTTGCAAAAACCTATTACGGCTCAGTCTCAGGCCGAATATGATATTTCCTTTTCTTCTGGATCAATCATTTCATCAATGTTTTGTTATGACGTTTTCACGTTAAACTATCGTCCGTAAACCGACTTTACAGACAACCATCTTTTTTAGCTTCGGACATATAATTTGGATACCTTCAGAAATAAAATTAATGTTCATGAAAATATATCAAATAATTTTAAAACTTTAGGGGTTGAATTTCACCATTTTAACAATTTAATTTTTATAACATATTTATGTTCTCCAATATTACAAAATAATCCATTAAATATTTGATAATTTTTCATGCAGCAAAAGTATTACGAATATTACGCTGCAGCACCCACAGCTGTAAGCCCCAAGCGCCGCGCCGCATGCTGCGGTGTTCAGTTACGCCGCATGCTGCGGTGTTCAGTTGGGCCGCATTCTGCGGTGTTCAGTTGGGCGAGACACCACCGCCGGAGCCACGCACCACGGACCAGGGACACAGGGACACAGGGACACAGGGACACAGGGACACAGGGACACAGGGACACAGATTTACGGGGATACACTCCCCCCCTTCACGCGAGTGTTTCCAAACACACCCTTGCACCCCGCAGCCGGCAAAACTTCCCTCGGAAATCCGTAAGCGAATCGCATGGAACGTAATTACGACCCCGAGGCGGGGTGGAAAAGTTGTCGTGGTGCGTGACGCGTCATGAATATTTCACAGCGAAGCTGCAAGAGAAGGGCTGCCAAAAATTTCCACTCCAACTACGGTACACTGAATCGCTGCCGGAACTCTCGTACGCTAGGGTTCTTGGCTTCGCTCACCGTATTAGGGCATTTATTTATTTTTAATTTTTACTAGCTGAACTGGCCACGCGTTGCTGCGGCTCGGTCTGGTTCAATGGAAAAGAAATAAAAGAGATAGTAGCCTATACGTTTTTAATATGTTATTACCACAATTAAGCGAAACTTATTTGTATGTGATGAGAGTAAAATTTCAATTACAATTTTAATCCCTAATATTAATGGAAAGTTAATGTGAAAAAAATGTTTTTGAAAACTTTCTGCCACCAAAAGATAGATGCATTTACGAGTCGAAGATTGAATTGCCATAGAATTTTCACTTTTATCACTTGTACTGAGTAACACGTGATCTTTATAAATATTTTTTTATTATATAAAAACCCGCGCATATACGAATCAACATTGAGTCTAATTGTTTAAATTATATAAATGAATAATAATATTTTTATTTTTATAGATATAATTATTAATGATAATTATATAAAAACAAACGCTTATTTGATTGCAACAATGTGTAAAAAAAATTGAAAGCATTCGCTGAACAGCTTTCGGGGATAAGCTTTATTGTACAAATGAACATTTACATTTTTATTTTTATTTATTTCGGTTCTAAAAAACTTTTATGGTTATATTGCATCTAATCTTTTAAAGGTGAAATTATTATTATAAGTCTGCACATTATTTGATGTAAAATTAACCACATATTAAAAAAAAATTATTCCATGGTAATTTTATTAAAATTTATTTATTTTCGTTTTATTCAACATTTTCTTTAACCAATGATTGCGCTTCAAACAAATCAACATTTTGGTTCTTTGTGGAGTGTTTATTTGCATCATGAAATATTCATGTGATTGATATCATAGTCCATTAATTTATCAGCATCAAATCAACAAATATAAACTGAAAGTTGTGGAGCACTTTTAATACAAGTAACACACACTGTAATTCAATTATTTTGATAATTTGAGTATATCATAAATCGTATTCTTTTTTAATGATTCTTGCAAAGCGAACATCGATTAAATTTTTTTTTGGGCTTACAACATTGCCATTTTGCACAATATGCTATATATATATGTATAATTTTGTTCTGTACACTTTACACTTACTAAAAAATATTAAATGTTGTTGTTTATATATAAACCTTACTAAAATAATAGACGAATAAAAGTCACTTAGAAAGTTAAAATGTTTTAATTTAAGTATTTTATACATATTTTTAACTCTGTCCAACTATAAGCGTATATTGTTTCTGTATATTTTACTACCAAACAAATTAAATTAATTAAATAAAATAATATTACCGTAAATATATAATAAGTCGTCACTACACGCCCTCGCATGGTGACTAGCTGGAGCACACGGAACCTTTCGCCCTTTCGCGCCAACACTCTCTAGCGGTCACTGGTGCTATAAGCACACCAGCAGTATCCAGATTAGCTTATCTGGAAGCACTTATAATATTAATAATGCAATAAAATAAGGCAATTTTTTACAATAAAATGCAAATATATAAACAATAAACACATAATCAGGGATTATAAACTATACAACATTTGAAGGAACTAGCAAAAGTTATGTCATAACATAATCAATAAAGTATTAATATTAAATTTAATCAAGTACAACCAAATGGAATCTACTGTTATCAAAATAGCACAAAAATAATATTGTTTTTTAACGTCCTGATTCCATCGCGCCTCATAAAAAATAAATATTTCATTTTTTCTAGCTGATTGAAAGAATGAAAACAATTATTATATATTTTCACATAATTATCAAATTAATTTCCACCTCCCTCTAACCTAGTCGCAGAACAAATATGATCACCATTAATTTTATAAAACTCCACTGTATTTTCTCTCACAGTGTTCGCTCGACTGGGGAAGATTATAATGCTGTCACAAGAACTGAGTGATCGCACAGACGAAGTACGGACAAACACACATTCACATATTCTGCGCATCACTACGTAATTGACATAAGATTAATAAACAGAAATGTAAAAATCAGGTGCTGTCAAAAAAGTAATATGCTTTTATTTAGGCTACTAAAGACTTTCAAATAATGTTTGTTAAAACCACGAAGATTAAAGGAATAGTTCAGTACAGAACATGTTTGAATGCACAGTTTTAACTGAATTTTAACTTTAACACACAGCGTGCTGCTAGAATATATGCGCATTACTGTTCTGAGCGTAACAGCTTGCGCGCGCGGTCGACATCAATCACTGGTCTACGAATGTCGCACACAGGCTAATACGCCTGGAATACAAATAGCGTTGTGTGGTGCAACCCTTTCTAAGTCACTTTGTATTCGCCAGAGCGGCGCTCGCTTTGTTCAAAACGACACCAGGCCATTTGACTAATGTCGCACGCATGCAGACAGCTTTCAATGAAAACAGCCAAGCGAATTGTTTTGTTCGTTTTCACTGCTTGCAATCACCGTAGAGAAAAGTATTAGCTTATTTACTGAGATATCAGATGGTATTGGATAGAAAATGTTTATATAATTTGTATTGTTAAAACCAGTAACCGTAAAGATATAATTAAGAATCCATCGTCAAAATACTTTGATACTCAGTCACAATCCTTGATGGTCTATTGAAACTACTGCTAAGTTTATTCCTAAACTTCACTACTCCGATTTCACAGTTGCATATAAAAAAACAAATTTAAATATTTTGAAGGGGGCATTTTTTTCCCCTCGCCATTATTTCATGTAAAAAAATCGTTAGAAAACGGCCACTTAAGCGCTCTTTGGCATCTGCAACTGTGTAAAAGATTAGTGGGAAAACCGTTTATGTTACTGCAATCGTACTAGCATTTGCGGACTTTTGGCTGCTAACTAAGCCAGCTAATCAAAAATATTAAAAATCGGTGTGTTTGGATGTATTTTGTCAGAAATTAATATATTCTAAGAAGGGACAGTAATAATCAAAGCATTTTATAGTATTTCTCTTTTTCTTAAGTATTTTATCCTTGAAAAACAAAGAAAATTTTGTATTAAAAATCCCTGGAAGAGGAATCGTAAAGATTTATGCTTACTTTTTGTTACAAATAGAAAAAAAAATATTGGAGAGTCACTTATTTTGACAAAATTAGCTATCTGTGCCATACTTGATTGTATGTTGCAGACTGATTATTATTGGATTTTGAAATAATCCTTATAAACTGCTACCATAAAGTTTGAAGGTTTATGATAGCTCATCCATAAAGATTAAGTACTGTTTGTGAAGATAAAATGTATAACAGATTTAACAAATGGTTAAGTTAGTCTGCGGATCAATACTTATCTATACTAATATTATAAAGCTGAAGAGTTTGTTTTTTTGTTTGTTTGTTTGAACGCGCTGATCTCAGGAACCACTGGTCCGATTGGAAAAATTCTTTCAGTGTTGGATAGTAAATTTATCGAGGAAGGCTATATGCTATATTATATTATCAATAACATTAGGGATCCTTACTAAAATTCCAATTTAAAATCAAATGCGTTGGAGGAGGTTAGATACAACATGCAGTACACTTACGAAGTGTGTGTTGACAATGCCGCAGGCGCTAGAAGTTTATTTCCTATTGCCTATCAACATTGTTGGCCACGCACTAGATGCCTTATCATTTTTAATTTTCCCATACAAGTAAAAAACACCCGTGTGATATTAACAACGAAGCAATCAGTACCCTCATATAGAATGCATAGAGATAGTGTGAGGTATATATGTAGATATAAAGAGATAAATACAGATAGAGAGATACATAGTATAGGACTATAGATTTAGATAGAGATAAATATATATTAAGAGACATGGATAGATCATTTGTAGCCTATATGTGTAAGTACTTCAAACATATTACAAAACAAAACTGAATGAGGCATTCCAATGCATGCCGAGCATTAGCTAGATAATGGAATCATTTCAATATTAGTAATCCCTTATTTTTCATTTCTTTTTCTATATTGCTTAATAGAGTCTAGATTACATACAGACCAGGTAAATAACTATAAACTGGCAGAACAACGTCTGTCGGGATCTGAAAGTGATATAAATTATTTTGCACACTTGACATTCAAATTAAGAAGACAATTACTAACTACATCTGATCTCTAAACAGTTCCCCTTCACCCTGTGTTCAGCCCGGGTAACGCTGGGTACTGCATCAATATTTTATATAACAATATAAATAACACTAATAGTAATTTTACTCAGTATTAGTGCAAGGATTTGAGATCGCATGAAATTATATCCTGAACTCTTAGACAGAAAGACCGGAGTTCAGTTCCACGTACGGCCATCCTGTTTTCAGTTTCGTCTGGTTTTCCGAAATTATTTCAAGCGAATCATTTGATGGATCCAAATAATGTTTGGTCCACTTTCTATTCTCTTCTCTATAACTCTAATCAAAATGTGAATAAAATTATTTAATTGTAATAAATAAATTTTGTATTGTTTTTAGATCGATAAACGAAAATTCTAGGTATTGTAAAATATTAATAAATTTCTTAGTTGTAATGTGTTGTTTGAATTTAAATAGATGGAAATTTAAGAAGACATCGGCCTTAGCTTCATTAAAAATACAGCTTGATCATAACTCTAAAATAATTTTCGAAAAACCATTGAGAACCAAATCAGACGGAAGAACGAAAATAAAAAATTAAATCGTGGTAACTAAAAATATATATAATTTTATTAGGCTAAACGTATAAAAATTGTAAATATATATTAGTGTATATATGAACACAAATGAAACAATAGAATAAATACGATACTGACAATTATTTTTATTTACGTAATGTGACACATTAATTGCGGTACGCTCTTGCGATGGTTCTCGTACGCTCGCCGAAACTTTCGCAGGACGACAGCGAGACTTTCCTCCGAGCGCTGCGATGTCTTCCCTAAACCCCGACCTCCGCTACCTCCGCTAAGTCGTCGGTTGCTTATCATTCGCCCGAGGCGCTCGTGACTGCGAAATGGACTGGAGGGAGGATTTGAGGCAGGATGGCGTAGTGGGTTACATTAGCGAAACTACGGCGCGAGAAATCCCCCCCCCCCCCGGGCTAAATTGTGCGACGACGAAGCGCTGTAGGAAGAAGGAAGAAGCTCTGGACAGCAGAGAAGGCACGGCCGAGTGTAAACAGGAGCTATCAGATCTCCTGGTGCAGAAGCATCTCTAAATAAGATAAAGTTTCACCGATATGATAATTAACTACAAAGATATTTTAAATCTTAGCTCTTGACGGACTTATTTTAATAAACATTTTGCATGCAAACTATTCTAAAGTTTTTATAACTTTTATTATATTTTACATATTATCACAGTGTTGGTGAGCTCTTTTTAGTTCTCATCTGTGAGCGATTATTCGTCTCCCACCCAAAAAATTACCTAGAGGGATAGATGAATGAATGAATAAGACAGGAAATGTGTACATGCACTTATTTCAGAAAATAGATATAGGTATCCTATACAATAGTCTGTGAATGACTTGAATTTTATATTTGCTACCAGCGCGTTCGCGTTTTTTTCTTGTTTAACCAGCAGCGTAGAGAGCGCTTTTGAGACCGTCCCTGCATTATCCATAGAGATAGCGCTACCTGTTATAAATTTCATATTTCATTCCGAGATTTGGGGTGTTTCAAATGGCAGAATTTTTTGAAGTATCAGTAACCCGCGCAATTTTTTTAAGAAATATAAGTTTCACTCTCTCTCTCTCTCTCTCTCTCTCTCTCTCTCTCTCTCTCTCTCTCTCTCTGCCGTTTTACCCCCTAGGAGTCGAGGTTTGAAATGCTATAGAAGTTTCACTTCTATTACATATACTAAGCTACAAGCAATTTATTTATTTAAAATAAAAACAATGATTTCAACCCAGTTCCCATGTCTAAAAATGGTGCAAAATGGTGCATTTGTAACTATAAAAATGAGCACGTTGGCCTCCACCTGGATTATAGTTGCAACATCAGAGGTAGAGGGATAGTATATTTCTAGTGTACACATACATTTGGAGCACGTGTACAAGTGTCCAAGTATAAAAGCTTAAATTATACGGGTGTACAGTTGTTTGAGGGCATAAGAACATTAGCGGAAGTATGCGGGTGGATAATTAAGTAAGTACTTAATGCAAACATGCCATGAAGCGAAGCTGTTACCATCTCTATTTAAGGCCAGTTGAAATTATACAAATGAATAATTTGCCTTACAATTATTGGATTTACACTGGAGTTTTACAATTGAAACAAACCTGTCGACGAAAAACCTACACATTTTCAACCAGTTGTCTGACTCTATACTTAATAAGCATTCCCCCTCTTAATAATTAAAAGCCCAACCCTGAATGTAGAACTTATAGTTTTTCATTACGGTCTGATTTCGAATTATAATCCCAGATTTAATAATGTTTCACTTTAGATTTTTTCCTAGTAAAAAATATTATTGTAAGGACGTGGGTAAAAAATTAAAATACAGAGGATTAAAACATCATCATAAATTTTGTAACACGCAAGAGAGTAAATGCCTTTATTTAAAGAAAGGTCTGTAAACCATTTCTAGATAAACGTTTTAGGACTCATTCCAGTAACTTTCATAACATTCCACATAAAACGAAAAGAAAATATTTTAAGGCTTACGTCATTCTCTAAGTGGCAGCAGATATCACTCCAGTTAAATGCTTTCATGTAAAATAAATGAAGCTTTCATTCAGGTTTCCAGCACTACACTTAAGACGACTCACAAACACAAATAAGAAAATTATAAAAAAAACATGTGAGTGAGTCTATAGAACTCGCAGTGATTTGTAGCCTACACATGTAACCTCAGTAACGAGAAAGTTTGTATGTTATCATGTATTTCACGTTGTAAATAAACATAAAATGCGAAACTCGTAACATTAATTAAAATAATTCCAAGCGTGATAAATATACTGTTCAATAAAATATACGCTTTTGAAACAATGAAATTGATGAACGTGATTTACACACATAATTTCTGCGGCCGTCGCTCGAACTCGCTGCAGTAATCGTAAAGGTTTCTTCCCACCAACTCACGCAGATACAACACTAAAAATAAAGACATTATAAATTATTAGAAACGGCTCCGATTAAAGCAAAAAAAAAAAAAACTTCAAATAATCCTAAACCCTGGATGTGCACCTCATTTTCGACATAAAAGTGTATTTAAAAAACGCCCTATATTTTTAAAATTCACAAAAACTGTATTAAATTTAATCTATTCACACACGCTAAACGTTATATTTCCATGGCATTACTAAAATATTAACTTGGATAAATTTGAAACCAATAATTGAACACTAATCATAAATTGGTGTATTTGTTTTTTTTAAACGACTAACTTTCAGTCAATTAATATTCCTACAAACAAACCTAAAATTTATTAAGCTGTTTCCACAGTATTATAATGTTATAAAAAATAAACATTTTTCTAATAACGAGATTCAAAGTGTGCCACCAAGTCCGTTCATTTACTTTAAGAAGTGTATGTATTTTTATCATTGCAATGTCAGTTTTCTTAGTTATTTTAAGGCTTGAGACTACTTTTTAATATGATTATTTTAGTCTACTAAATATATTCCGTGGTTGATTCACTATCATAACGTTTCATTTGGCACACCAATACTTTTGGTATGTCCTCCAATGTTCACGAAAGTGGCTATAATATTCTGGTTTGTGTTGCTACGCGTTGGTCCGCCATATTTGTTTCACATTTCTGTCCATCGAATTCCGTTTCATTTCCATGAAATTAATCCTACCAATCGCCGCATACCGAGAGCTAGGAGATTACACGTGAGCAATAATGGCTATTATAAAGCCTATATAATATCAAATAGGTATAAAAATTAAAAAAAATGAAATAAAATAATCCCTTTTAATTTAGTTTCAAAAAAATAGCATAAATAATATTGTGAACATAATTACGAGCACACATTACAGCGAGTGCCACAGGATTGGCTCGGGTAGTCAAGCAGTATTGCCAACTTGCTCTCGCTAGGGGAATACCGCGTCGCGGCGGGCACCTGCTCTGGTCCACTCGCGAGCTGCTCTGCCTCCTTCCAACCAGCAGCGCAGCGGTCTCTTCTCTCGCCCACACCATTCTACTCTGGGATCCCCTCTTACAAGCTATATGCCTGCGTACACGAATTACGTCATAAACAGTCTTACCAGACTAAAAATGTACGTATTTAGATTCAATCACGTCAGCTACAAGTTTGTGGAAAGAGAACACACATCTATAAAGATATAAAACAAATTTCACATGTGTTGGGTAGAACGTTAACAGCAAAAATATCTTATCATATTTTTAAAAAAAAAGAATGGACAGTGCTTCTTAAAAACCCTATTATAATAATCACAAAAAATATTTCTTTTCAATTATAATTTTGATGCTAAGAGACAAATAAATGACTGATGAACACTAGAGGCAAGTCAAGTTATTTTATATAAAAATATAATATCATATTTGCTTACCACTTAATTTTTTTTTCTAAATCAGTGTCAATTAAAAAGATCCGATCCTCAAAGTGTAATTATTATTTAGGTAATAATAATTGCTTTATATATTATTTTTGCGGTTGTTGAGTCACCCACTAAATGAAAAAATTGCTCACAAAAATAATTTGTTCAAGGTGGCTGGGGGAAAGTGCATTGACATTAACGTCTTTTCTCTAAAAGGATAAACTTTTTATAAAAAAAAATATTTCTCTTTACTGGCTGCAGCGTAAGTATATTTAGAAGTACCTACTAGTTCTGGAAATTTTTGAAATCTGATATAACAATCTGGAAGAATATCAAACCATATGTACAATAAGTTCAACAATCCACTTTAACACAAAAAAACTAACATTTTTAAATTTAAAAAAATATAGCTATATTTTACAATAAATATATTAATGTGAATTTGGGAAAACTAGATATTTAATTACGTGTTTGAAATTTCTATTAAGATGAAATGTTACTTTGGCCAACCTATCAGTAGAGTTTGCGACTACTTTCCAAAGAACTCATCGTAGCAAAAATGTACCAAACAATCGCGCAGTGTATCCAACGCTGTGTGCTAGGGCGATGAAGGCATGCAGGTGTGTGTGATGGGGTCTCCATCTCTGGGGACGCACCACAATGCCGAAATACCACAACGCCGAAATGCCAAATTAACCACAACGCCAACATCTAGAAAACTGCTGTGTACCACAACGCCGAATTATTACAACGCCGAAAAATGTCTTTGCAGGATTGCCACAAAGGTTAGATTAGATTAGACTAGGTTAGGTTAGACTATGTTAGGTTAGGCTAGGTTAGGTTAGGCTAGGTTAGGTTAGGCTAGGATAGGCTAGGTTATATTACGGTAGGTTAGGTTAGGTAAGGTTAGGTTTGATTGTGGTATTTTGGCGTTAAGGTACATTTAAGAAACACACACAAATTCATTCATTTGTTATTTCGGCGTTGTAGTACACAGCAGTTTTCTAGCTGTCGGCGTTGTGGTCAATTTTGATATTCGGCGTTATGGTATTTCGGCGTTGTGGTAACGACCCTCCGTCTCTCGACAAGCGCGCCTGGTGTCGGCCTGCGTGTGGACTGCCGGGGTTTCAGCACTGCACAGACACGCTGCGTCCCATCGTCCTCAGCAGTCGAGGCCATTTCCGAGCGGGAGTCCTCTTGTGGAATAATCATTTCTTTTTCATTTGTGCAAGTAATGCTGCATATTAAATCACAAAAAAAATATTTCATATAAATATATTTTTTATTATAATTAAAGTAGTTTTGGAAGAAATGAACAAGTTAATATATATATCAAATAACAATAAGTAACAATTAAATAAAAAATTTAGTTGTTTTTTGTTATTAAAATTTAAAAAAAATATGTTATGACTAGGGAATGCCGTTAAAATTTAAACATAAAGATTATCAAGAATTTTTTTATGAAATAATTTTAGATATCCTATGTTTTTACTTTTAAAATTCATTTGTATATTCATATTTTTTTTGGAAAAGCTTTAAAAATATAAGACGATTTTAAAATTAGTTTTTCTTATTTGTATTTTTATACAAATGTTGGTTATCACATGTATTTGTAACTGTTGAACAGTATTTTTATGTAATTGTGTGTTTTATATGGTAAACTATAATTTTTTATGTTTTGATTTTATTGTCATTATGTTAATGGTCTTCAGCTGTTGGATGGAAAATCAAACCTAGTAAATAAATAACTAAAATTCGGATAAACATTTCAAAGAAAATTAAATCACAGAATAAAGAAACAGAAAAAAATATTCACTCTCTTTAAGTGACAATATGTAAGTTTAACGGCAAATTGTGAATTAAAATAAATAAAATATTATTTAAAAACACCGTTGCACGTTTTATATGGTCGCCATTTTGTATTATAAAAATGTTGCAAAATTCATTTTGCCCACCATCTTGGATGGGTATGACATAATCTTGGCACGTTTCGTTACGGCCACCATCTTGAATTCTAGATCATTATACATTTAGTTTAGCCCGCGATCTTGAAAATCCGTAATTTTTATGCTGAAAAAATGAAGAAAAATTTCAAAATTAAAAAAATTAATCAAATTTTATTAAAAAACTAACACCTAGGTTCGAACCAGATGAGGGCAAAAAAGTGACAAAATATCCTATCTCCACGGAAGCCGCAGACTGACCACCCACCACTAATGCAAGGGCATATATACATCGCCAGCTAGTATGATGCCACGTGCGCCATCTTGTTTTCATCTGCTGGAGTCCATCATCTTGTTTTCGCATTATTTAATGCGTTACCATAATGTTAGTTTAATTTTTACCTGCCGTAGTGCAGTATTCATTTATTATTACTGAGGCGACCACCATCTGGAAATTCGTAATTATTCAGCTATAATGTCGTATCTTCGTGGTCTCTTAGTCTAGTAGTCTTGTAATCATGTTGTATCGTAGCTGTGTGGTCTGCTAATATTGTAGCTAAATAGCTGCTAGGCATAAGTCTTTTTGAAGCCAAAGACTAATGAAATCCATTAATGTTTTAGCCAATGACTGTTGGAGCCAAAAGACGGTTCGAGCCAATGACTGATGGAGCCTTTAACTGTTCGAGACAATCAATGATAGAGACAATGACTGATGGAGTCAATGACTGTTTGAGTCAATGACTGTAGGAGGCATTATATCCTATCGTAAATTGACCATCGCATCTTACCGATTTTAATGTATGCACATGTACGCCATTTTCGTTAAATGTGCGAAGACGAGTAGTATCATGTCCAATTGATGGGACAGATTAATTCTGATGAGTTCGTGTTTTACCAATTTGATTTTTCGTTCAAATGTGCGATTTTTTCGTTAAATGTTTTAAATTTTTATTTCGTGCTTCAAAATGTGATTAATTTTTTCATTGTGCTTCCTTTTTGTTGACTGTGCTTCCGTTTTATTCATTTTGCTCCGTTTTATTGATTGTGCTTCCAATTGTGCTTACTCTTCTGTGTTTGTGCTCCTAATTGTGCTTTCTTTTCGTGGATTTTGCTTCCAAATAAGACTCCAATTGTTCTTTATTTTTGTTCATTGTGCTTCCAATTGTACTTCCTTTTTATTGAGCTTCCGTTTCATTGTTTGTGCTTACAATTATGATTCCTTTTCTAATAATGTGATTCATCTTTTTACTAATGTGCTTTCTTATTAGAAACTGCTTCTTTTTTGTCGATGGTTGAGCAGATAAGTCTGTACTAAGGTAATGATTGGCCTCATGGTACGGAAACATTTGGTTTATCGGCAGGACATTGAACAATAATTACCAGTTAAAATTGATGGTTGCATTTTGGTGAATGAAACCACTTAATTCGGCGACGCATGGCCTATGCGTATGAATTTTGTTCATGTACTGTTTAAAATGATCGTCGAAAAAAATAACTCTTGACTGCTGATTGGATATGTTTGACCACTTTCTGGATGGGTTTGGCTACCACCTAGATATTACGTGCCACCTTATGGTCGTACGTACCTGAACGCTGAATAGACATTCCTGGCTTCCAACTGGGTACGTATTGTCACCTACTGGACGTGCCTGACCTACAAATGGCCGAGCTTTCTTGCTGACTGGACATGCCTAGCTGATAACTGGGCATGTCAATCAGAAACTGAATGCACCTGGACGCAGATTAGGTGCCTGGCTACTGAATAGAAAGACATAACTACCAACGGGATAGGTCTTGTCACCTACGGGATGTGCTTTTCTGGTCACTGAATATACATGCCTGGACCCTGATTGGATATATCTGGCCGTCTATTACGTGCTATTTCTTCTTCTGAATAGAGATGCCTGGGTAATCATCTGATATGTATAACCGACACGAAAACACATGTCAAAGCATGTTAAGGACTCGCTTTGCCTTCTTAAATAACTGTAGAAATCAAGAAACGCTAGTAATTTACTTGTTTGTATATGTATAATTTATGTATTAAATTTTCTGTTTGTAAAATAAATTGATGTGTTTTCTTTTAAAACCTGTTAATTTTGTGGTATTTTGTAAAATTAATATTACATTTTTGCATTGACTAAATATCTAACAAATGACAGGAACTGATCGTATCAATAATTATTTTAATAAAGTTTTTTTATAAAATTTTATAATCCATCCCGAACTTCTAGCTACATAATCACAGATTTTGAATATGGCGGTCATAAAGACTTGCTGAAGGCTGGTTTATGTCGAACTTAGGCCACTTTTAGGATTTTGAACATGAATTACTCAACGAGTATTTGTTTTACATTAAATTTATATTTTTACATCGGTCAAGGAGCGAACCAATGATAGGAATTAATCGAATGAATCAGTATATGAACTGATAATTTATTTAATGTATTTTGCCATTTTTCCCGAAATTATAGCTTACGAAGTACGAATTTCCAGATGGTGGTCACCTCAGTAATAATAAATGAAAACCTTCTCCACTCTTGCAGGTAAAATAAAAAATAACATGATGGTAGCACTATCTATCATAAGAAAAAAATGGAAGCCTCCAGGAGACGAAAACAAAATGGCGTACGTGGCATCATACTAGCTGGCGATTTATATATATATATATATATATATATATATACACACACACACCCTGACATTAGTGGTGGGAGGTCAGAATGCCTGCGACTTCTGTGGAGATTTGATTTTTTGTAATTTTTTATTTTTGGCCTTACTGGGATCGAACCGAGGACGTTAGTGCGTGTTTTAAATATTTTTTAAATAAAATTTGATTAATTTTTAAGTTTTTATTTGATTCCTTATTTCTAGCATTAAAATTACGGATTGTCAAGATGGCGGGCGTAACGAAAAGTGCAGCGATCTAGAATCCAAGAGGGTGTACTTAACGAAACGTGCTACGGTGTTTTTAAATAATATTTTATTTAATTTTAATTATATATGACAAAAAATATAATTTTCAAAATGGCAGCCATGACGAATATTGAAACTGTTACGGCATATTCTATGATGTCGTCAGAGGCTTTTCGGATTATTAAGCCTGATTATGGACATTTAAAGACATGGCATTTTTAAGGACCAAAACGAGAAACGTTCCTTCAAAACGGGGATTTTTCCCGCGATTTTTTATATATATATATATTTTTATTTGTGAAAACATTTTTTACAGAATTTTTTTCCCAAAAAATTGAGATTTTTGTGAACTTTGGCGTATTTTAGGTAAATTTAACCATACTTAGGGTCAGTTTTGTCAAATTTGAAGTCCAAGGTCATAATCCAAGATGGCCGCCGTGACGTCACGATCTACAGCTGAACTCCGGCACCATGCACCACACCTTAAATCCTGCGCTCGGACGGACTATCCTATACTACTCCATCCTTCTCATGTGCTGACATTCAATCTCGCTATCTTCACACACAGCAGTGCACGGTGTCGAATAACCTCTGTGCATATCACCGCAAGTGTAGCATAGGAGCCCTACTTCCTCCCGTTACCGTCAAACTTTCAGTTCGTATTCTGTTACACTTGAAAGTAGAGGTCCTAGAAAGTTAGTTCGAGGGCTCTTGTTGAGACTGAGGTGGTATTGTATTACGACCCATTAATGAAGAGAGATAGTAATAGAAAGCTGCTATAACAGTTTCAAAATATTTTTGGGAAAATAATCTTTTAATTTTAAACGAAGAAAATATGGCTTGCTTATGTAAAAGTTTAAAAATTAAGATATTTTCAATGACTTAGGTTATATTCACAGTATTATAAATGTTGTAATAATCCCTTAAAAATAATTCACCCAAAAAAACAAGAAATTAAAAACCAAAAAAATTTGACCCACCAGTTACTAATAACTTAAGGCAATTAAAAAGTTTACAAAAAAAAAGGTTTAATGAAGCTTAATTAAAAAAATAAATAAAGAGTTGGAAAATTATTAGAGTATAAAAAATATAAAACCTACATGGAATCGTTTCCTACCTTTCTCTCCTGCTTAGTAGCCATGTTTATAAACATAGACCTCGGAATGCGATTGTGGCCCCGGGCACATATATACTATTTTTATATTTTTTCCTTTATTGATTTTACGGATTTATTTCCATTTTAAGCTACCCTTTTAATTTTGTTAAACTCAGTTGCTGTGTTTTTGTTTAATTATTTAATTATTGTGATTTTTTTCTTTTATTGGTTATTCTTTGTTTGGTTTCGTTCTAGTTTTGTAACTATTCAATATATAGATTGTGTTTCAATGGCCGGCTACTGGGAGCGATAATTCGATTCGCTTATGACGTAATCAGCGCCTGAGTGCCGGCGGTGGCGATGTGAACTGTGGGCTGCGGGACTGTGGGACTGG
Organism: Bacillus rossius redtenbacheri; assembly: GCF_032445375.1. Lineage (NCBI taxonomy): Eukaryota > Metazoa > Arthropoda > Insecta > Phasmatodea > Bacillidae > Bacillus > Bacillus rossius. Next base: position 19,583,476 of record NC_086338.1, on the reverse strand, counting down.
GAGTCGCCGCGACTGGACGTGTGGATTAGCATGACTTTGATTAATGTTCAGTGCACCACAAATTTGTATGAATTTACGTCATAACGTCAAGATATTTGTAATTTAAATTTGGATTCCCTTTTTTGCCCACGGAACTAAACATTTTCAGTGAGGGGCTCCCCGCCCCGGCATAAAGAGTGACAATACACGTTACCTATGACTGAACTGTATATATTTTGTGAAGGTCACGGCTAACAGCTTATCGTCTGTAAGCAGCAAGATGTGAAAGTATTTATCGACGTGCGCAAATATAAATTCAGCTCCCAGTAGAACATTTGAACTTTCATAATAATACAGTTTTTTAAACGGCATTTTGTCATATTTATTCCTATGGTATCAGTATTTTCTGATTATTTATTAGCGTTATATTTTCGTTATATTGATGTGAAAGTTGAATTAGGTAAATGCCATGTACGATTCGTTAATTTTTTTATAAGGCCTGCAAATGATGTGGCCGATATTAAAACTTTGCTTAGTATTACTCTGCTTTTTCATTTTATTAGCCAAAGACTTGCCGTGTATGTTTGTGAATATAATCTTTTTGATTGCTCGACCACTTGGGTAGATTTTCTACAGCTTAATACATATTTCAGCTTTTTTTTTTTTTTTTTTTTTTTTTTTTTTTTTTGATAGTTACCCAGGGTGAGTCGGGGACGGGACCCCCCTTCCTATTTGATTGGAAGGCGGGTTTCACGATGATCAAAGATTTAAAGCACATGATGTGTAACATAATCTGTTACACATAGGTGGGAGTAAAGCAGGACCTAAATATTAATGCAAATCATTGTTTTTCAATAAATATTTGTAAATAATTGGTTAGTTTGGTATTTAACTATCGTTACAGTAATTAAAATAGTTAAATAGTAAGTTAATTCACTGTTAAATAGGTATATTTTAGACTTATATACAACCAAATACACAAAGCTATAGAGATGATTAAGGCATGGCTTTGACATCATAACAATTTTTTATTGTTATTTAATCTTAAACGAATTTTCATTAATAACATTTGGAAAAAAAATTATCACGTTATAATTAATAAGATTTATTTTTGCGAACCATTTTCTTCAATGTTTTCCAATGTTTTAATGCTTTTAATATATTTTTTTTAATTTTTTTTTTATTTTATAAATCTTATCTATATGAACTACAATATAATAATGGTTGGTTATGACATTTTTAAGATTCCCCATTATTTGATTAACGACCATCTTTCAAAGAACTTAAAGTGATATTTTGATATTAAATTAAACTTCTTAATTTTAAAATGGGCAAGTATTTAAATGCCTTTCAAATTGCCTAAATCTTTAGAATATTGGTTCAAATTTATTTCAATAAAAAATGTTTATCAAATTTTTGGAATTAAAAATGTGGTAAAACTCCAGTTTAAAATTGAAGTTTTTTGTCATTTATATGTATTTCATATTTAAGTATTATTTACAAAAAAAGGTTTTGTTACGATTAAGATTTTTTTAGTTTAACTTATATTAAAAATATATGAAAGTAAATGTTATAAAAAAATTGACGTAAAATTAGTTACAATTAATGTCTTAAACAATAAGTTTTGTGATATAATTATAATGTGTCTTAACTATTTATATTGTCACGTCTCACTTTCAGAGGGGAGGTTCAATTCTTCAAAAATGTAGCTCTGAACATAAGAAACTCAAAACATTAACTAGCCATAGAGCATCTCACTGAGGATTGAATCTTAGTAGGTGTATTCTTATACAAGAATAGAAAATCAGGATACTGAGAAAAAAATAAGAGTAACCTAAAAACAATAGAACAATCACATTTATTTATAACAATTAAATAAAGCTGACAAATAATGAGGCACCTTCCATGTCCGCTACCAGCCTTATAGATATTCCGACAGAAAAACAATAAACCATATATAAGATTTTCTTAGTAGTACTAACACATTAACATAATCGTAATAATTTCCTCCAGGCCACCCAGTGATACCAAGCTTCATTAGCTCTTCCACAACTTCATTTTTAAAATTTATTAAGAACATCCACTACCTTGAAACGGATTTTAGAAATTATTTAGTTTAAGTTTATAACGTCATCATTTACATGAAAAGACAAGGATCGTGATGCAAACAAATTACCGAGTTATACTTGAAAATAAAAAGGGAACGGTAGTGCTCAACGTATTACACGTTAAAACCACTAAGTTTCTAAGAACAAATTATTTATAAGAGCAAATAATACACCAAACGAGAATTTTTAAAGTTAACTACGAAGAAACACTGAAGGCTAAGAGTCCGGCATCACTCAGGCGCCATTTCCGATAGCACTCACCTAACCATTACCAAGTCGCCGCGCGGCCGGGCAGCATGACAGCCTTCCACAGGATTACCCCCCGCGAAAACATTTTACATCTCTTTTAAGCTATTTTCTTGGCCGCAAAACCCCTACGGGGAAAACATCCTGACGGGAAGTTTTCCTGTGTTTTACAAACACGTAAAGTTATTACAACAAGCCGGCCGCGCGGTCGGCCGCGCCAGGTTGCCCACGTAGTCAGAAAACCGGCCGCTAGATTGCGACACTCGCCTGCGCACGGCGACTGCGCACAATCTGCGCTCTCAGCTGGCCTCAAAAAAAAAACGACAAACAAGTCTGCGCCGCGTTTCTCTGGAACTGCAGCAAACAACGTGTCAGCTGGCCTGGCTGAAACGCGGTCACGCCTGCGTTCCCAGACAAAGACGTGCAAGACTCGCACTCTTCCAGCCCCCCCGCAAACCCAAATCCAACAAAGGTGTTACCCCATCTTAGCGTGAGGGAAACCAAGTCCCGAACTAGCGAAAAGAATTTAAAATTGTATTTTCAACAAATAAACTAATTAAATAAATTAATGATAATTTTGAGCTACGCGACATCACCCCGGGCGGCAGGAGCTTGTGCCCCACAAGCTTACAACAATGCTTGGGGAATATTTAAGTTTGCTTCAAAAAAAAAACCAATTGTCCCTATCATTTCTATGTGATCCAGTTACAAATTTAAATTAGTGATTACAGTGGTTGTTGTTTAGGTATAAATACCAACTCTAAGTTCTACTAGCACTTATTGACAATTTCCTCTCGGAGGACAAATGTGTTTTACAAAATTTCACATGTTAGCACTGCTTGGGACAGCAAGCAGCCAGGAGGGATACGGCGAAGAGATGCACCAACTCAGGGCAGAGACAGGAACAGCCAGCGGAACTGTGAGCTGCAGAATCACACCCCACTCCAACTTCTGCCTCTCCCAGCCGGTTCATCCCGACGTCGTTCATCCCAACTGCTCGTCATCCACGGTACACGACACCATTCCTGAGGTATCGGCTCGAAATGCGCTCCCGCAACCACCCCCACTGCTCCTTCAGGTAGCGGTCGATGTTGTCTGCTGCTTCCCAGCTGCAGGAGCACCAGGACGATGTGTAGCATCCTCATCGTCAGTACGGAAGATGATCACGCCTTAAGACTCTGTAAAAATTCTATACAAAACTAAATATTAGACACGCTCAATTTTTGTTTACAAGTGTTACAAAACTTTCGAATTATTTTTTTTTTCTCTCTCTCTTTGTTTTATTTAGTTATCCACAACCACAATAAAAAAATCTCTATTACATAACTTATCATAACTTATACACTGTAAAAATTTTTCATTCTCTCTACGTTTGTAACTTCGTAAACATCTCTGCCTCGACTCGTCTTCTTTAACCTGTACAGGTTATTAGACAATTTGTCCACCACAACATAAGGACCGAACCATTTATGCAATAGTTTCTCTGACAAACCCTTTTTTCGAACAGGTGTGTACACCATAACCTCCTGTCCTATCTTATAGGTCACCGCTCGTCGTCTGCGGTCATACCTTTTTTTATCGATACCCTGTTGTCTCTTTAAATTCTCTCTGGACTGTCGCAGGATCTCCTTCCAACGAGTACGCAGTCGAAGGCTGTCCTCATCTTCTACAGGCTGACTTAATTGAACATCTGAGGGTAATACAGGTTCTCTACCATACATGAGCACAAATGGGCTAAATTTTAATGTTTCCTGCCTCGCCGTGTTGTATGCCAAAGTGACCAAGGGTACATATTCATCCCAATTACGTTGTGAGGATGCCACATACTGAGATAGCATCATTGCTATTGTTCCATTTAATCTTTCACATAATCCATTTGTGTTTGGCCTGTATCCTGAGGTTTTCAAACTTTGTACATCCATTAACCTAAGTAATTCATTAACGACTTTGGAAGTAAAAACTTTTCCTCTATCTGTCAATATGGAACATGGTACAGAATGGCGACAAATTATGTTTTCTAGTAAAAACTTAGCTACGTCATTGGCGTTACTAGTGGGGGTGGCTTTAGTCTCCGCCCATCGAGTACCGTAATCAATAGCAACAAGAATGTATTTGTTTCCTGACACGGTTTTTGGAAAAGGGCCTAAAATATCGACACCAATACGTTCGAAAGGTTCACAGATAGGTAATGGTTCTAATAACCCTGCTTTCTTTTGAGGAACTCCCTTTTTCCCCTGACATCCCCTACAACTCCTTACATAGGCCTGAATCTCTTTTAGCATATTGGTCCAATAATAACGACGTATAATTTTGTCGGCGGTGCGAACTACTCCTAAGTGACCGCCAAAAGTGGGATTGTCGTGACTTTCCCTCAGAATTTCAGCCTTTAAGCTTTCTGGGACTACTAATAGCTTGTCTCTACCACTTGGGTTAGAGTTATTTTTGTACAAAACACCATTCAGCAAAGAAAAATTTTTCGCTTGTCGGCTTAACTTATTATCGATTCCTGACGGTTGAGTCAACTCAGAAATTAAAGGTCTTAGACTCACATCAGAATATTGCAGCTTAGCTAAATCCACATCATGCATCACAAAAACAGGTAACTCAAGGGATTTTTCTTCGTCAAGGGCTGTCCCTGTGTTGACAGCATTTCTACTCAAACTGTCTACATGTACATGAGTTTTTCCACTACTATAACATACAGTGTACTCATACTCCATCAATTTCAATGCCCACCTGGTTAACCTTCCTGCGCTATGAGCATTAAATTTCAAACGATTCAAATAACATAGGCTATGATGATCGGTTACAATTTTGAATGGCTTCAGGTAAATGTAAGGCCGAAACTGGTCTAAAGCATAAATCAAGGCTAAACATTCAAGGTGAGTTATAGGATATCTAGTCTCAGCTGACGTGAGAGTTCGACTGGCATAGGCAATAGGTTGTAATTTTCCATCAATTCTTTGTAACAATGTGGCTCCTATCCCTAAGGTACTAGCATCTGTATGTATTTCAATGGGCTGGTTTTCCTGGAAGTGAGCTAACACGGGGGAAGAAATCAGCTTTTCTTTCAAAATTTGGAATGCTTGTTCTTGCTTGTCGGTCCAGATAAACTTTTCATTTTTCTTTAGCAATGTCGACAAGGGTTTCGCAATCTGAGAGAAATTTGCTATAAACTTACGATAGAAAGAAGCTAGGCCTAAAAAGCTTCTCACCCCTCGTTGGTCCTTAGGTGTAGGAAATTGTTTCACTGCTACTACTTTATCGGGGTGGGGTCTAATCCCTTCATGGTTAACCAAATGTCCCAACACATCGGTTTCAAAATAACCGAAGGTACATTTTGACGGTTTCAAGGTTAAATTAGCATTTTGCATCCTTTTAAAAACTTGTTCTAATCGGTCAAGATGTTGATTAAACGTACTGCCCACTACTAGAATGTCATCCAAATAGACTAAGCATGAACCCCACTTTAACCCTGCCAAAGTCTTATCCATGTATCTCTGAAAAATTGACGGAGCGGTTTTCAAACCAAAAGGAAGGGTTTCAAAACAAAAAGTACCATCGGTGGTAACAAATGCAGTTTTTTCCTGATCCTGTTCAGCTACTCTCAATTGGTGGTATCCTGAATTCATATCCAAGTGAGTAAAATACTTAGCACCAGTCAAGTGACTTAAGAAATCATCTATTCGAGGAAGGGGGTATTTATTATCCTTAAGAATAGTGTTAAAACGACGGTAGTCCACACACATCCTATAATCGTTGTCTTTTTTTCTAACAAGAACAACTGGTGAACACCAACTCGTGTCACAGGGTCTCACAATCCCATTTTTAATGTGTTCTTGTACTATGTTATGAATAATTTCCCGTTCCCCAGGAGAAACTCGATAAGGTACAGATGATATGGGTGTGCTGTCCCCTGTATCCAGAAAAACTACTTCCTCTTTTGTTCTCCCTATCTGGCTGGGGTCCCAACTGAAAACATTTTGATATTTATACAACAACTCTACCAGTCTGTTTTTTTGTTCCTCTGGTAACTCTGGATTAATGTTTAATTTAGACACATCAAAATCGACATTATTTTTATCTCTAGCTTGTAATACCTTAGTTACTTCTTTGTTCTCGATACTAGGTGTTTCCTCAAACTCATTTAAATATCCTAATTTCATTCCCTTATGAAGAGTAACTGACTGGTTAGTAGTATTAGTAACCCAAATGTGAGTATGCTGTTTTCTGTTTACAATACTCCTAGGTACAAGTACAGAATATCTGTTGTAAATATCCTCCTTAGGCTCTATCAGCACCTCATCAGGTAAATTATTTCCTTCAAAATTAATTTCGATAAGATGATGCATCCTTGGCTCTACTCTAACATGATTGTGAACTGTCACACAACCTAACCTGAAAATATTTTCTGGCTCGATTTGGCTTAACTCCTGTGTTCCATCCTGACCTACATTATGATTAACCCGATTTTGGTTTTGATCTACTTGAATTTTGTCTCTTTTTACTTTGGTTTGGCTTTTAACCTCCCTTATTTCGGTATTTGTGGTATTTACGAAGCAATCAGGACGTGTTATGGTCAATGACATTTTCTGGCCTCCCTTACAAGAAATTTCTGCTCCATATTTGGTTAAAAAATCACATCCTAAAATGATCCCTTTTATTGGGGCTTCCACCAGACCTACCGCATGTGAATAAACATACTGTCCTAATTTAAATCTTAATTTGGCCATCTTATTAAGTTTCTGAACTCTTCCTGAGACTCCTGTAAAACCTCTTGGTTCTGCGGATTTCCAACAACTTTTCGGTACTAATCTATCCTCAATTAGTGATACCGCAGCTCCTGTATCGATAAAAACGGGGATTTCTTTTCCGAACATTTTTGTCTTCTGACTTAAAATACCGTCATTTTGTAAAAGAGACATTTGGTTAACAAGGGACGAGTTGTCACCCCGACCGACTCTCGCCCTATTTAGTTTCCCTGTTGTGACGTTTTGCAATCTCGTATCAAGTGACCTGGTCGTTTGCATTTTAAACAAATCGGCCTACCATCTGAGGTCCACTGTGGTCTGTCAGTTATTTTTGGAAATGAATTACTTGGGGTCTGCCTGAAAAAATTGTTGTTCTGATTTCGATGGTATTGTGTTAGTGTACTGTTATTTTTGTAATTTCCTCCCTGAGTTCTAAACTGTGACTTTGGTTGTGCCTGTAATCTCATGGTATCCAGTTCCCCGCGTAATTGTTTTAATTGTTTATTAAACTCTATCAAACTGTCCTCAATTCTCGTGTTGATAGATGACAATTCTCTTTCTGGTGTTTGAATTTCTTTAAGATTTCTGATAGGTACTTGTTCCTGTTTCGAATTTACCCACTGTGTCCTCTCATGATTTTTAGCGTAATACAGACCTGCCTCAATATTCCTCAAATTACCTAGTAACTGTTCCACAGTATTGTTTGGGAAAAGCATAACTTTCTCTACAATGTCTGGCCTTAACCCACGCAATACATATCTAACCTTACTAGCTTCATTCATCTTAGCATCAAGTCGGTTACAAAGATTCAATATGTCGTACACAAATGACTCGAAGGGTTCATCTACTGCTTGTACTCGCGCCTGCAATCTTAACTCTAAGTCCTCTATGTGACCCACTCTCACAAACGCATCCCTTAATTTATTTGCTAATTCCTCAAATGTAGTTAAATTCTCCAATGTGCTCTCACAGCTGTCATACCATTTTAAAGCAGGCCCTCTCAAAAATGTAGGCAAGTATGACAAACATTTTTGCTCATTCCACCCATTTACCTTGGCTGCTCTGCGAAACTGTTTTAAAAATTCCTCAACCTCCTCACATCTCTTTCCAAAAAAATATCCCGGGTCCACAAAACACCTGCCTGTCTCCATGTTTAAATTCTGATCTTTCAATTCTGGTTTTATGTCGCTTAATTTATCTTTTAACACTTTCAATGATTCATCATCTGACGAAGAACTACTATCACTGTTCTCAGGGTTTTTTACTTTGTCATCCAATATTTCAATTGTGTATTTACTAGCCATCCCTAATAGACTCCACCTTAAATTATTTTCATTAGTCCTTAACTTAAGCATACATTTCACATTTCACCTTAAATTAATTATTGTTAGACAAATACAGCCATCCCTGGTCTCCCACTGGTTTCCTGAAATAACCTAAAATAAATTTTATTATCATTACACAATTAATCCTATAAACACATCAATCTTAATACACCAGCTGCACTGCATGCTCTTCTTCTTCACTAAAATAAATCAAAATGTTAGACCACACCTAACACTCTTATCTTAATTTATTTTTCAGTATCCCAACATTCTTTATACCTACTAACCGGCGATCTCCACCATTTGTCACGTCTCACTTTCAGAGGGGGGGTTCAATTCTTCAAAAATGTAGCTCTGAACATAAGAAACTCAAAACATTAACTAGCCATAGAGCATCTCACTGAGGATTGAATCTTAGTAGGTGTATTCTTATACAAGAATAGAAAATCAGGATACTGAGAAAAAAATAAGAGTAACCTAAAAACAATAGAACAATCACATTTATTTATAACAATTAAATAAAGCTGACAAATAATGAGGCACCTTCCATGTCCGCTACCAGCCTTATAGATATTCCGACAGAAAAACAATAAACCATATATAAGATTTTCTTAGTAGTACTAACACATTAACATAATCGTAATAATTTCCTCCAGGCCACCCAGTGATACCAAGCTTCATTAGCTCTTCCACAACTTCATTTTTAAAATTTATTAAGAACATCCACTACCTTGAAACGGATTTTAGAAATTATTTAGTTTAAGTTTATAACGTCATCATTTACATGAAAAGACAAGGATCGTGATGCAAACAAATTACCGAGTTATACTTGAAAATAAAAAGGGAACGGTAGTGCTCAACGTATTACACGTTAAAACCACTAAGTTTCTAAGAACAAATTATTTATAAGAGCAAATAATACACCAAACGAGAATTTTTAAAGTTAACTACGAAGAAACACTGAAGGCTAAGAGTCCGGCATCACTCAGGCGCCATTTCCGATAGCACTCACCTAACCATTACCAAGTCGCCGCGCGGCCGGGCAGCATGACAGCCTTCCACAGGATTACCCCCCGCGAAAACATTTTACATCTCTTTTAAGCTATTTTCTTGGCCGCAAAACCCCTACGGGGAAAACATCCTGACGGGAAGTTTTCCTGTGTTTTACAAACACGTAAAGTTATTACAACAAGCCGGCCGCGCGGTCGGCCGCGCCAGGTTGCCCACGTAGTCAGAAAACCGGCCGCTAGATTGCGACACTCGCCTGCGCACGGCGACTGCGCACAATCTGCGCTCTCAGCTGGCCTCAAAAAAAAAACGACAAACAAGTCTGCGCCGCGTTTCTCTGGAACTGCAGCAAACAACGTGTCAGCTGGCCTGGCTGAAACGCGGTCACGCCTGCGTTCCCAGACAAAGACGTGCAAGACTCGCACTCTTCCAGCCCCCCCGCAAACCCAAATCCAACAAAGGTGTTACCCCATCTTAGCGTGAGGGAAACCAAGTCCCGAACTAGCGAAAAGAATTTAAAATTGTATTTTCAACAAATAAACTAATTAAATAAATTAATGATAATTTTGAGCTACGCGACAATATTACGCTTTGGATCCTAAGACAAAAAATAAAAATTACTATTTATTTGAAAATGCCGGTTAAATATTTCTTTTACAGGTATTGGGCCTTAAATGTTCAAAGCAAAAAGGTTCATTGTATCAAAAAAAATTTATTTAAATTTCTAAATTTTAATAAATAACTAAAAATATTTTTATTTGTCATACAATCTTTATCAGAAATGTTTTAAAGGACTCCGAATGAAATAAGAATATTTAATGAACTGGTATGTTAACGTAAATTCGATAAATATTTAGAAGCCTGTAATGGAAAATCATAAATGTTCCTCAGTATTTTGAACGAAACATACATTAATAAATTACATTATAAAACACCTCTTTATTTAAATAGGCAAGATAAGACTTTAAAAGTTTGAAACAATAAAAATACGAATACTGGAAGATAATATATAAGCCCAATTTACATTGTCTTAGTAAAATAGGCTTTCAAATTATATCAGGGAATCATTGATAAAATATATTCAGCAATACCTGCCAAACGTTATAAATACAAATTGTTAAGACTTACAAGTGTTATATTTATTAAAACAAAGGTTTCAATACTGAAATTTATAGAATATATACTCCAAAAATGGTATAAGTATAGGACACACTAAAACTGAAATGCTGACGTCATTTACACTATAAGTTATATGTTTGTACTTTCTTTAGGTTGGTAATAATTATCATGGTAATGTACATATTTAATTTTTGAAAGCTTTATATATTTCGTCCTCCATTTCAAGCTAACCCGAGTCTTTTCACTAATGCCAGTGACCCCAGAGTTTCCAGTGGCCCCTATGCACTCCATCCCATTTTCCCCGTGAATAATTTTGCCAACGGCAGTAGTTTGTAAATGTAAATAACTCTAAGTGCTATTTGGCGAACTGGACAAAGTGATTACCACCATCTTCCAGTACACCCCCCTGCCCCCAGGATACAGCTGGCCGGCTGGCAGGTCCTTGTGCGGAAAAGGCGCGTTATCCCCGGTAATCCTTGCAGGCCCGCGCAAAGGGTCCTATCCGGTGCGTTATTCAGCAACTGCGGGGGGAGGGGAGGGGGGGGGGGAGGCGAGGCCCCGTCCTTAATGGCTTTAGCGCCGGAGATCCGCGAGGAAAGAACCCAACAATGCGGTCTCCAGAGAGCTCGGAGCTAAATGCGTGTAGGTAGCCTGCATCAGAACACGGCGTCCGAGTAAACAAACAGAAGCATAGTTATTACATTTCTATCAACTGACTAACTGCAACTAGCAAATTTTAAAACTATACGTCATTTCTTGAAAATTATTCTTTTTTAACCCAACAAAGATATTGTGTTTAATAAGTAATAAAAATAAATGTAAAAATAAACATATATAAACTAAGTTAATCCGTGCGAGACCTAAGAGTCATTTTATATAAATGTAAAATATTTTATTCTAACCTTTTTAAAATTTTACTTTAAATTCTTATAAAAAATGAATTAATTCATTGCAGTCGTAACATTAATTTTAACATTTTTGAAACTGCGAGATTCAAATATATTTCTAATTGAGACAAACCATTATTCTTCTGTGTTAAGAGTAGTAATAGTATAATTTTTTTAATACAACGATTTGCTCCACTAATTTGCACCTATATTTAGTATCACTAATTGGTCCATAAAACCAAAAATATCTCAAAGTTATCGCAATTTTTTTATGCCAGTAATAATAAAATGATAAGGCAAAAATGTGCGAAATTTTTTTGACTGTCAGTCGCATGAAAGTAGTTCATGTTAATATCGATAAAATACGTAAGATTACAACAAAATTTAACTTCACATTTGATAGTGGACCAAACTAAATATTGGGTATTTAAATTAATAAAATTTTTGCGATAAAAGGCATCAGTTTTCCAATTTAAGCCATTGCATGGCTTCAAAAGTAACTGCCCGAGTATAAGGCGATTTTGGTTTTTAAGATACCGGGTTATTATAGTCATGTTGCAATGGTTCCAAAGGACTAGATAGCATTGAGGTGGTAACCAGTTAATCCAAAGACTTATTTTTCAGTCATTGGCCTAACATAACTATTATCTAGGTTTGGTAAAAGATTTTCTCTTCTTAAGCGAAGAACTTATTTTTGTGGGATACCATTCACACAGTGGAGCGTTATTATTATATTTTTTGGAAATTTATTGTTTCGGAAATTCTCATCCTTGAGTCTGTTTTACCTTGTTGTTGAGCTAAAATGTCTCAGCACTTTTTAAGACAACGTATTATTCAATAATTCCGTTTTAGTTTATTTATTACGTTCCTTTTTTTTGTATAATAACAAATTTACTAAAAAAATTGTTTATACCGTAAAAATGTGTTTTACTAATCATTTATTATTATTTTGTAATATTAATAAGTACTTAAGCACACTTTCTGCTTTACAAAATATTAAATAGTTATCTAGTCAATAAATATGCATTTTTCTTATGTAAAAGATGCCTCTGAATAATAAAACTGACATAATAAAATGATGTAACGTAATGTGAAGCAGTCCTCGAAAGTCGTTCTTCTAGTAGTGTTTAGTGAATTTTTACTAGCGTTTACTCATAATGTTTATCTTTACATCATCAAAGTGATATTTAATTTTTTTGGAAAAACCTTTTTACAAAATAAAAATTATATTGAAAAAATAATCACACTTTCCCTATTGTAATAAAAGGAGACAATTTTTAATATATGTAAATAAAAAATATATTTTTATAGTTACAATAATAAAGATAGCTACCAAAGTAACAACTAAACAAATTGGCTATAATTTGATTGGTTTTAAAATGAATAGTTGTAAGTTCACTTATTTCGTTCATTATATTATATTATATTATATTATTGTCTTTACAACTAAAAAATTTATATTTTTGGTGCAAAATAAGAACACATTATAGCTTTTTGGTATTTAAAATAGTTTTAAATAAAACAATATTTTGTTCTAGTGACTAAACTATAAATTAAATACAGTGTTTTTTATGTTCAAAATTCAACACGTTAATAGATTACAATTTAGCATCATATAAATACAAAATATTCAATGTTTGGTCAGAGATTTATCTCTTCAATGCGACTAATTAAGCAAGAAAACAATATCGGGGAACATGATCATATAAACACATGCAGGTATGTGGCACATTATCTTGTTTCAAGTTAAAACATTGTTATTGTATTATAAATGATATTATAATACGTTAAATTTCTGTGACAAATAGTTTCCACTTATGTTACGTTATTGAAGTAAAATATTTTAGTCATTAATCTGTTTAATTGTACACGTGGTTTTCCTGAAAAGAGAAATATAATCTGTTTATATTTTCGTAATTTTATTCAAAATTAAATTACAAAATCAGAGTTTATATTTTACACTTATAATATGCTACTTTTCTGACTGGTGTAAAAAAGTGTTAGATTTCACAAAAATATATTGCGTCCGTTATTGTGTAGCACATTTTGTGTGAACCAACACGTTCTTTCAAAGGTGTTGCGTGCCGTGTAACTTATGGACGCTTCTGTACTTTGCGAGTGCCCAACTTCCCCGGCTAGCAGATGCCTGCAAAACCCTGCGCAGGACGAAGACGAGAGTGACGAAATTTCAATACGTGTAGGGGGCGAGTCTGAATGCCCGCGTGACGCTGAGGTGCGCAGGGTTGCCTGGTCTCCAGGCGACAGCAAGCCCCGCGGGTTGCCGCCTCTTTCACGAGACAGGGGCCGGGGATGTTCGCGCTTTTCAGCAGGGGGAAAGTTTCTTCCCCGAGCACTGCTGTGGGGCGGGGAGGGAGGGGAGGGGTTTTGTTGTCGACGGGAAGTACGTCATCTCTTGCGGCTGGAGGAGGGGGAAGGGGGTAAGCAACTTTCGGACATGGAAAACTTTCTCTTGCCACGACTCAGGGGTCACGTTCGTCATCCATTAAGTCGTTTATGAAATATTATTTTCCTCTGAAGATCATGACTAAAATCACTGCAACTATTTATCTTAATCTTTTCCTTTATATGTAGTTATGGGGTGGAGAAATAGCAGGCAGCGTTACCGATTTGCATAGGGTGAGAAAATATTGGATTTTAGAAGCAAAATTATATCTTGAATAAAATATTAACCGCAATTTAAGTTATATAGGTAAATTATTTAACCGTACACTTAAAAGAAATAATATTTATTGTTAACAGAAAAATTTCAAAACTTATATATAAAAATGACAGTTTGTATATATAGTTTAAGTTTTCAAAACAACTAAAAATATTTTTTGTCTTTTCAGCAGACTTAACCAAAAATTTTCAAGAAGATGCCTCTGTGCATTTGCCAAATACCCTCTCACTACTAGTGTAATTTTGTCTTAAAATTTGCTAGGCTTTATTACTTTACATAGTTCAAGTAAATGTGTTACAAATTAAAGAATAATTATATTTTCCAATTGGTGTTTAATTTTTTTTCACGTGACAACGTCTAATAAATCGTAGAACGCCGGCTGCACGCACGAAAAAATGTCCCCTAACGCACATTGTCCCACTACGATGTGTGCCGTTACGCTCATTGTACGCTTGCGCCGCATCTCCCTTCCACTCGATTGGAACAACCATCGATTAGACTTTTCAATCATGCTTTCGTCGTTTGAATTATTATTATTATGTAATTTAACGATCCTCCACCGATTTTTAGCAGAATCGGTATGGTTATTTAAAAGTAACGTTGAATTTTCAAAAACGTTTATGTACGAACATTGATGTGTTACAGTTACACATAATGATTCAAATAACACCCGGGATCTTTTGCACAATGTTTTAAAAAAAAATATTGTAACCTATAATAAATAAGTTTGGTGTATTTGGGGTGCGTATTTGTTATAAAATCGTATTATAAAAACGAAATAATATTATTCCCCTACGGTGCTGTAATCTACTGTGACGGACGCGAACCGAAGGAATCACGATATCTATCCGCTTCCACGGCAACCAGGCACTCGTTAATAGATATTTTCCTTTGATTTTACTGAGGGGCGTTATTATTAATGAATTATACATAAAATTTCGTGCCCGGAGCCACAATTGCATATCATTTTGAGCACTGGAAGACATAAAAACCTAAAATATTCTCGACGAATTTTAATCTGTTGTTTTCATTGCTTATTAAACCGATAATTTCAGCAAAAAAAGTTTAATTACTGTTGCATTTTAAAAATATGTTTACTAGTATAATTTCTAGTATTTATTATTTTATAATTAAAAAAGTAGAATCTGTCGGCGATATAATAGGTTATGTAACGATTGTCTAAAAAATTATAGTGAATCATATAATTGATGATAGATATTTGATTACATTTTATTTATATGAATATTTGTTCATAACTTTATTTAATCTTTATAGTTAAACACAATTTTTTAAAATTAATTTTAAGTCATCTACACGTGAACTGTTTCGTCGACTGTTTATAAAGTGAAGTGAAAAGTTAATGCGGTTTTCATTTCTTATTACAACAACAACAATTTCGGTAATACAGTTTAATTATTCCTGCATTTAAAAAATCTGATTACTAGTATAATTTCAAAGTAGTATATGAATGGGGCACCGGGGACAGGATTCAGGATGTGGAGCCGGAAACAAGCCACATATCTGATTGTGACGTCACGGCGGCCATCTTGGATGAGTGTAACGGGACACAGTGTAACTGGACACAGTGTAACGGGACACAGCGTAACGGGACAAGTAGTACCGTGACCTTGAATTTGACCCCGGCGGCCATTTTGGATCCGCCATTTTGTATCCGCCATTTTGGATGACTTCATTTTGTCTTCACAAACATTCCGACATTGTGTTTTCCGCCATTTTTAAATACGACGTCACCGTTGCAATTTTTGTTACGGTTGCCATTTTGAACTTTTTTATTTATTTACTATTCGATTTTAATGAAAAATATTTTAAATTTATAAAAAAAATTAACTTGATAAATTTTAATAAATTTTTTTATAAAAAAATTTACTTTTAAGACACGGAGTTCGGAGTCCTCGGTTCGAACCCGACGTGTGCAAAAAAATAAAAATGGCTACTGATCCTTTCCCCGTGGCGGGTGCTGGCAGACTGACCCCCACCACTTTTTACCATGCATATACATCGTCACCTAGTATGACGTCATGTCCGCCATCTTGTCCTCATCTGCAGGAAGCCATCATCATTGTATCGTCTGCTAGAGTACGCTGACACCATGCTAGTTTAATTCTTTCCTGCTAGAGTGCAGTTATCATTTATTATTACAGTGTAACCGCCATCTTGAAATTTCGACGCCATCTTGAAAATCCGTAATTTTTATGCTAGAAATGCAGGAAAAAATTCCAAAATTCATTTAAAAATTAATCAATCTAATTTAAAAGTAATAATATTAAAAAACACATTTGCAATTTTCGTTATGGTCGCCATATTGAAAATTCGTTATTTTAATGCTAGAGATGCGGGAAAAAGTTCAAAATTCATTAAATAAATTAGCAATAGACATAATGATTGATTAGATCGACTAAGGTCATTGGTTCGAAACCATTAAAAGCGAAAAATAAAAAAACAACAGATACTCCACAGAAGCCACCTACAGACTAATCTACCAAGGTACATATATCGTCAGCTGATATGACGTCCTGACCGCCATCTTGTTTCATATGCTGGAGACCACCATTTTGTTTTCGTCCGCTAGAGTGTACTGATACCATTTTAGTATAATTTTCTGGTCACCATACCCTTGTCCTCAACTGCTGGCAATGATCTTAGACCTTGACCTTTGACCATGGCCTTAATTTTTGACCTTGACTTTCGACCATTATCTTGACCTTTGACATTGACCTTTACCTTTGACCATGACCTTGACCTTTGACATTGACCTTGAAATTTGACCTTGAAGATTGACATTGACTTTGAAATTTGTTCTTGACCTTGAAATTTGACATTGGCCTTGAAATTTGACCTTGGCCTTGAAATTTGACCTTGACCTTGACCTTGCAATTTGACCTTGACCTTGCAATTTGACCTTGACCTTGAAATTTGACTGTATTTGTCGACCATCATGGATCCAACATTTTAAGTACAGTACATGCTACCTGGAGCTACCACCTGCTGGAGTACACCATCTTGTGCGTGTACTCGTCTTATAGAGTACATTTCCATCTGGATAATTTAATTCCAACCCGCTACAGTGCAGTAAAGATTTACTACCGAGGTGCCCCCACCATCTTGAAATTTTTGCGCCATCTTGAAATCGTGTAATTATTTAGCTATGTTCGGGAAAAAATCCTAAATTCATCAAAAAAAATCACTCATTAATTTACATATTGAATCGCTGGATTCCTGTCCTCGATGCGATACTTGAACAGTTACTAGTGTAACTAAATATTAACATAAATTTAATATTCTAATTTTCCATTACCTTTCGCGGAGTTTTTAAAAAATCCTCTCTTAAAAAATAAAACACAAGTCAATGTACGACAATGTTCAACAAATTCAATACGTTGCCGATAAGCCTAACATGAAAGTCTAGTTTTTCGATAATCTGAATAACCTCTAAACCGTTTATGTACAAAGCCTTACATCTAGACCAAGCATCTTCGGACCGATAGACCGGATCATAATCAATGTCAAACGTATAGACCAGTTATTTCCGAACCTCACGACCTTCCTCATCGTCAGCTAATTATATTCAACTGAACCAACGGATCACGTTTTCTACGCTTACAAGAGGACCAAGTATCCAACAAAAAAAAGGGAAGCACATTTGGAAGCACAATCAACGAAAAGGCAGCACATTTGGAAGCACCGACAACGAAAAGGCAGCACAATTGGAAGCACCGACAACTAAAAGGCAGCACATTTGGAAGAACCGTCAACGAAAAGTCAGTACATTTGGAGGCACCGACAACGAAAAGGCAGCATATTTGGAAGCACCGACAACGAAAAGGCAGCACATTTGGATGCACCGACAAGGAAAAGACAGCACATTTGGAAGCACCGACAACGAAAAGGCAGCACATTTGGAAGCACCGACAACGAAAAAGCAGCACATTTGAAAGCACCGACAATGGAAAAACAGCACATTTGGAAGCACCGTCAACGAAAAAAAAGCACATTTGCAAGCACCGACAACGAAAATGTAGTACATTTAGAAGCACCGACCACGAAAAGGCAGCACATTTGGATGCACCAACAAAGAAAAGGCAGCACATTTGGATGCACCAACAAAGAAAAGGCAGCACATTTGGAAGCACCGACAACGAAAAGTCAGCACATTTGGAAGCACCGACAACGAAAATGTAGTACATTTAGAAGCACCGACCACGAAAAGGCAGAACATTTTGAAGCACCGACAACGAAAATACAGCACATTTGGAAGCACCAACAACAAAAAGGCAGCACATTTGGAAGCACCAACAAAGAAAAGGCAGCACATTTGGAAGCACCGACAACGAAAAGTCAGCACATTTGGAAGCACCGTCAACGAAAATACAGCACATTTGGAAGCACCAACAACAAAAAGGCAGCACATTTGGAAGCACCAACAAAGAAAAGGCAGCACATTTGGAAGCACCGACAACGAAAAGTCAGCACATTTGGAAGCACCGTCAACGAAAAGGCAACACATTTGGAAGCACCGACAACGAAAAGACAGCACATTTGGAAGCACCGACAACGAAAAGGCAGCACTTTTGGAAGCACCACCAACGAAAAACGCAGCACATTATGGATGCACCATCATAAAAGCAGCACATTTTGGAAGCACCATCAAAAAAGGAAGCACATTTGGAAGCTCCATCATCAAAAATGCAAAAAGAAAGCTCAATTAGCGAGAATTTAATCTTAGTTAGAATTCAGAATATAAGAAATAAATACATTAAATTTTTATTATTTAATTTATTTATTTTATTTCCTTACACTATACAAATTCCATTATTGTATGTAGCCAGCTTTTCTCAGTTCTTTGAGTATGAAGGATATTTCTTTGATGCACAAATAGTTTCCTGCACAAAGCGAACCATGTAGAAGTCTTAGCCGGTCAACCAATATGTTCGGATCTTTCCATGATGTGTAATCATTCTCTTCTACCACCCTCTTCCTTGCACGTTTACAATAAATATTATGAACCCTGGTGTCTTCCGTTTTACCACCAACCTGAGGGTAACTTCCTTTTTTGAGACAGTGATCATCACAAGCTTGATCAGATTTATTTTATATATCACGTCGTTTCCATCGTTTCGGTCTCAGGACACCACCACATTCTTCGATATTGTCAGCTTTAGGTGCTTTATCACAGTCTATGTCTTTGTCAACAGCCTCAGAATCACTGTAACAATCACCGTAGAAGGCATCGTCTTCACCCAGATTACCGTAAGAATTCGATGTTGATGATGTCGAAGTGTCTTCATCGTCTTCATGCTTCATTTTTAGGAGTCCATTATTTTTACAAAGTAGGAAAGATCAACTTGAATTCGGCTGGAATATATTTTCTTTTTTCACGTTAAGGATTCTTCTATTGTCTTCATTCTTCCATAAATCATCAACCTCCTTCAATTTAACTTCTCTGTCGAGATCGGAAGAGCCAGGAAAATTATTGTCGTAATGCAGATCACTCTTCCTTATTCTAGTAGATTCATCGTTGTCCTTTAAATTGTACGCAGGCTTGGCGTTACAAGTTCTGTCATGTCTTTTTAAGCTCTCTCTCCGTGTAAACGACTTGCTACATCGAACACAACTTATCATATTGCGTAGAGGATTATTAAGACAGTCATTCTTCTTGTGTTGTCTTTCATTCTTTCTCAAGATAAACTCTATGCTGCAAAACTTACACCTATGTTCTTTCGATACAGCGTCAGATTCCAAATCGGAATTCATATTAGTTTTTGAGTCTAATGCAAGATACCAATTGAGTGTTTTAAATTAGATCCATTACTTAAATAGAATTTTTTTCAAATTTCATCAGCGAGAATTAATAGATCTCATGCAAAGGTACTTGATGCATGTAGTTCTGCTTTTCAACAACAGATGTCGACACATATTGCTTGCAAGTAAATAATATATAGTTATTTTATGAGGGATGCGGGATGCTCACTAACGATCGCAAAAGAAGGATGGCTTTGCTAGACTCCAAGGAGGAGGAAGTTCATTCCTTCCTTTAGTGCTTCTTAGATTTTTCAGAAATTATTATTTTATTGAGTAATGATATTTTTTTTTATTTTCCACATGATAAAAAAAATATTACAAGTGTTGATTTAGTAGCAGGAATTCACTAATTAAATGTAACCTTAAATAAATTAACATGACTCATTAAGTAAAAAAAATCCTTCATGCAAAGATCAATTGCTCATCTGTAACCAGACGCACTTGCAGAAAACCATTCTTGTAATATAATGTTGGTTTTCTCCGTGTGCTCCCGATTATTCTTGACAATATTATGGTAGTTTTCTCCGTGTGATCCTGAATATTCTTGTCAACATTTTGATGGTTTTTCTCCGTGGGTTCCTGGTTATACATGACAATATTTTTGATGGTTTTCTGCAAGTGCTTCTGGTTACAGATGAGCAATTGATCTCTGCATGAAGGATTTTTTTTACTTAATGGGTCATGTTAATTTATTTAAGGTTACATTTAATTAGTGAATTCCTGCTACTAAATCAACACTTGTAATATTTTATTTATCATGTGGAAATTAAAAAAAATATCATTACACAGTCAAATCATAATCTCTGAGAAATCTAAGAAGCACTAAAGAGAGGGATGAACTTCCTTCTCCTTGGAGTCTAGCGAAGCCATCCTTCTTTTGCGATCGTTAGTGAGCATCCCGCATCCCTCATAAAAGAACTAAATATTATTTACCTGCAAGCAACATGTGTCGACATCTGTTGAAAAGCAGAACTACATGCATCAAGTATCTTTGCATGAGATATATTAAATCTCCCTGATGAAATATGAAAAAAAAATATTTAAATAATGGATCTAATTTAAAACACTCAATTGTTATCTTGCATTAGTCTCAGTAACTAATATGAAATCCGATTTGAGATCTGACGCTGTATCGAAGAACATAGGTGTAAGTTTTGCAGCAAAGAGTTTATCTTGAGAAAGAATAACAGACAACACGAGAAGAAAGACTGTGTTAATAATCCTCTACGCAATATGATAAGTTCTATTCGATGTAGCAAGTCGTTTACGCGGAGAGAGAGCTTAAAAATACATGATAGAACTTGTAACGCCAAGCCTGCGTACAAGCTAGAGGACAACGATGAATCTACTAGTCTAAGGAAGAGTGATCTGCATTACGACAATAATTTTCCTGGCTCTTCCGATCTCAACAAAGAAGTTAAATTGAAGGAGGTTGATGATTTATGGAAGAATGAAGACAATGGAAGAATCCTTAACGTGAAAAGTGAGAATATATTTCAGCCGAATTCATGTAGATCTTTCCTACTTTGTAAAAATGATGGACTCCTAAAAAGGAAGCATGAAGACGATGACGACACTTCAACATCATCAAAATCGAATTCTTACGGTAATCTGGGTGAAGACGATGCCTTCTACGGTGATTGTTACAGTGACTGTGAGGCTGTTGACGAAGACATAAACTGTGATGAAGCACCTAAAGCTGACAATATCGAAGAATGTGGTGGTGTCCTCAGACCGAAACGATGGAAACGACGTGATATATAAAATAAATCTGATCAAGCTTGTGATGATCACTGTCTCAAAAAAGGAAGTTACCCTGAGGTTGGTGGTAAAACGGAAGACACCAGGGTTCATAATATTTATTGTAAACGTGCAAGGAAGAGGGTGGTAGAAGAGAATGATTACACATCATGGAAAGATCCGAACATATTGGTTGACCGGCTAAGACTTCTACATGGTTCGCTTTGTGCAGGAAACTATTCGTGCATCAAAGAAATATCTTTCATACTCAAAGAACTTAGGAAAGCTGGCTACATACAATAATGGCTTGTTTTACTGGCATTTGTATAATGTAAAGAAATAAAATAAATAATTTAAATTATAAAAATTTAATGTTTTTATTCTTGTATTCTGATTTCTAACTAAGATTAAGTTCTCGTAACTTGTGCTTCCTTTTTGCCTTTTTGTTGATGGAGCTTCCAAATGTGCTTCCTTTTTTGATGGTGCTTCCAAAAATGTGCTGCTTTTATGATGGTGCTTCCGAATGTGCTGCCTTTTCGTTGGTGGTGCTTCCAAATGTGCTGCCTTTTCTTTGTTGGTGCTTCCAAATGTGCTGTCTTTTCGTTGTCGGTGCTTCCAAATGTGCTGTCTTTTCGTTGTCGGTGCTTCCAAATGTGCTGCCTTTTCGTTGTCGGTGCTTCCAAATGTGTTACCTTTTCGTTGTCGGTGCATCCAAATCTGCTGCCTTTTCGTTTTCGGTGCTTCCAAATGTGCTGCCTTTTGGTTGTCGGTGCTTCCAAATGTGCTGCTTTTTCGTTGTCGTTGCCGCCAAATGTGCTGCCTTTTCGTTGTCGGTGCTTCCAAATGTGCTGCCTTTTCGTTGACGGTGCTTCCCCATGTTCTGCCTTTTAGTTGTCGGTGCTTCCAAATGTGCTGCTTTTTCGTTGTCGGTGCTTCCAAATGTGTTGCCTTTTCGTTGATAGTGCTTCCAAATGTGCTTCCTTTTTTTGTTGGATTCTTTGTCCTCTTGTAAGCGTAGTAAACATGATCCGTTGGTTCAGTTGAATATAATTAGCTGACGATGAGGAAGGTCGTGAGGTTCGGAAATCACTGGTCCATACGTCTGACAATGATTATGACCTGGTCTCTCGGTCCGAAGATGCTTGGTCTATATGTATGTCTTTGACCATAAACGGTTTAGAGGTTATTCGTGTTATCGAAAAACTAGACTTTCATGTTAGGCTTATCGGCAACGTATTTAATTTGTCAAACATTGTGGTACATTGACTTGTGTTTTTTTTGAAGAGAGGATGATTTATAAACTCCGAAAAGGTAATGGAAAAACAGAATATCAAATTTATTTAATATTTGGTTACTCTTGTCACTGTTCAAGTATCGCATCGAAGACATTTATCCAGCTATTCAATATGTAAAATAATGAGTGATTTTTTTGATGAATTTTGGTTTTTTTCCTGAATTTATAGCTAAATAATTACACAATTTCAAGACGGCGCACAAATACAAGATGGTGGGGGCAACTTGGTAATAAATTTTTACTGCACTGTTGCCGGTTGAAAATAAATTATCCAGATGGAAATGTACTCTATAAGACGAGTACACGCACAAGATTGTGTACTCCAGCAGGTGGTAGCTCCAGGTAGCATGTACTGAACTTATAATGTTGGATCCATGTTGGTCGACAAGGACAAACTAAAATTTCAAGGTCAAGGACAAATTTTATGGTCAAGGTCAAAGATCAAGGTCAAAGATAAAGGTCAAGGTCAAATGTCAAGGTCAAAGTTCATGGTCAAGTTCAAATTTTAAGGTCAAGGTGAAAGTTAAAGGTCAAGGTCAAATTTCAAGGTCATGGTCGAATTTCAATTCAAGGTCAAAGTTCGAGGTAAAAGTCAAATTACAAGGTCAATGTCAAATTTCCAGGTTAAGGACCAATTTCAAGGTCAAGGTCAAACTTCAAGGTCAAGGTCAAATTTCAAGGTCAATGTCACAGGTCAAGGTCATGGTCGAAGGTCAAGGTAAAAGTTGAAGGCCTTGGTCAAAGGTTAAGGTCAAAGTTCATTGCCAGCAGTTGAGGACAAGGGTATGGTGACCAGAAAATTATACTAAAATGGAATCAGTACACTCTAGCGGACTAAAATAAGATGGTGGTCTCCAGATAATGATACAAGAAGGCGGACATACCGTCATATCAGCTGACGATATATGTAACTTGGTAGATTAGTCTGTAGGTGGCTTCTGTGGAGGATCTGTTGTTTTTTTATTATTAGCTCTTACTGGTTTCGAACCAAGGACCTTAGACGATCTAATCAATCATTATGTTTATTGCTAATTTATTTCATGCATTTTGAACTTTTTCGCGCATCTCTAGCATTAAAATTACTGATTTTCAATATGGTGGCCATAACGAAAAGTGCAACGATGGTTTTTAAGATTTTTACTTTTTAATTAGATTGATTAATTTTTAAATGAATTTTGGAATTTTTCCCGTATTTCTAGCATAAAAATTACGGATTTTCAAGATGGCATCGAAATTTCAAGATGGCGGGTGTCACTGTAATAATAAATGATAACTGCACTCTTGCGGGTAAGAATTAAACTTGCATGGTGTCAGCCCACTCTAGCAGACGATACAATGATGATGGCTTCCAGCAGACGAGGACAAGATGGCGGACATGACGTCATACTAGGTGACGATGTATATGCATGGTAAAAAGTGGTAAGGGTCAGTCTGCCAGCACCCGCCACGGGGAAAGGATCAGTCGCCATTTTAATTTTGTTTGCACACGTCGGGTTCGAACCGAGGACTCCGAACTCCGTGTTTTAAAAGTACATTTTTTTTATAAATAATTTATTTAAATTTATTAAGTGAATTTTTTTTTATAAATTTTAAAATATTTTTCATTAAAATGGAATAGTAAATAAATAAAAAAGTTCAAGATGGCGACTGTAACAAAAATTGCAACAGTGACGTATTTCAAAATGGCGGGAAACACAATGTCGGAATGTTCGAGAAGACAAAATGAAGACATTCAAAATGGCGGATACAAGATGGCGGATGCAAAATGGCCGCCGGGGTCTTGGTCAAGGTCACGGTACTACTAGTCCCGTTACGCTGTGTCCCGTTACACTCATCCAAGATGGCCACCGTGACGTCACAATCAGATATGTGGCTCGGCTCCGGCTCCACATCCTGAATCCTGTCCCCGGCGCGCCATTCATATACTACTTTTCATGTATTTATTCTTTTATTATTAAAATAGAAATGATTCAATTTTATTCATAAAAGTATGCAATCATTTCATCAATGTTTTGATATGACGTTGTCACTTTAAACTATCGTCCTTAAACCGACTTTACAGACAACCAGTTTTTTAAAACGCTTCTTTAATATTGAAAGCATTTATATATAAATGTTATATATAAAAGGTAATAAAACACAATTATATCTTTAGTTATATTTTTAATTCATACAAATTCTTATTCATTAAAAAAGCAGTATTAAAGATTAGAAATAATCTTCCCTGTGTCTATGCCATAATACAGAATTTTATTACTAAAATGTTCCTTACGTTTGCGATAAAAAAAATTTATAGGGTAGGTGACCCAAATATGAGACCCGGCCTTAATATGAGACCCTTGGTTATCTTGACAAGTAAGAGCTGCTACCTATCAGCCGCTCTTGGAACTACTAGCAGCCTCCATTTCCCGACCACGGATAGAGTGAGACATTTATCTGATGCGCGCGAGATCCAGAATAACAGTTTATACGATTTTCTTCATTTTGAGTTTTCGTGAGTGACATCTTGCAGCTTTATTATCAACATAGAGGTACGTTTATATTAATTATCCATTCATACTTTCTTATGAGCAGTGAAGTAAGCTTCCATGTGTATAAATAAGGAACTATGGCAGTTTAAAATTTCAGCCTTGTTGATGTGTTTTGTAGCGGCCATGACAAGGTGCCTAATATGAGACCACTTACGTGTCCTAATTTGAGATAGGGTCTCATATTAGGAGTAAGGGTCTCATATTAGGTGATTTAGATTTAAAATAATACTGTCGCTGTAAGAACAGTAACTAATAAGTTTAATTATATATAAAATATCTTAAAATTTTGTGATAGAACATAGTTAGACATGTAGGCCCTGCTGAGAAGGCCAGGGAAAGCCACGTTTCGATCGTCTGCTTACCTCCACACTCATCTCATAAGATGCAGCCGTTGGACGTAGGTTTTATGTTCCCTCTCAAAACATCTTATGCTCAAGAAGTAGAAGACTGGCTGGGCCGAAACCCAAATCATGTTGTTACAAACTTTACAGTGGCTAAACTTTTCAGTGGCTAAACTTTTCAGTGCTGTATACCAAAGAGCAGCAACAATGGAAATATCTGTTAATTCTTTTAATAAAACAGGCCTGTTTCCATTTAACCGAAACATATTTCGTGATTATGAATTTGGTGCTTTCTCTAAATCATTAAATGGCCAAGAAACTAGATAAGAAAATGGAGCTCAAGATAATTCAGATACAGCCATTTGTAGGAAGACCAGAGCCACCCAAGAAAAACTTCGATGCAGACAGATCAGCCATGTTGCAGCAGTGCAGTTAGTCCCTTTATCAGACCTGTGGATATTTCACCACTACCAAATTTTCCTTCAAAAGAAACATCCAGTAGATGTGGCAGTGCTAATGTTATCACATCATCGCCATACAAAACAAGCTTGGATGAAAATGTCGCAAGAAAAAAAAAAAGGCTGAAGCTCGTAAGAAATTGGTTCTTGGGAAACAGAAAGGAAACGAAGCTAGACC
Source organism: Bacillus rossius redtenbacheri (assembly GCF_032445375.1). Lineage (NCBI taxonomy): Eukaryota > Metazoa > Arthropoda > Insecta > Phasmatodea > Bacillidae > Bacillus > Bacillus rossius. The sequence goes on along the minus strand of NC_086338.1, from coordinate 19,557,011 downwards.
TACACAACCAGATCTCGCAACACGGACAAATTAAGGATTACTACCAAATCATTCATCGCTGTAGATTCTGAGGACTCCAGTGACGAAAATATTTCGCTGCATGACAGTTCAAATGAAAGTGATGGATCTGAAAGTGATGGATGCAGAGTGTTTGTTATGCGGCTGCCTTTTCTCAGAGGACAAACTTGGCGAGAAATGGCGGCAGTGCCTCAAGTGCTATGGGTGCGCTCATGAAGATTGCGGAGCCGATCCATGTTTTGTGTGTCTTATGTGTAACAAACAATAGTGCAAAAAGTGACTAAATGATATCAAATATGGAATTTGTAACACAATGTAGGGGGTGTCTCATATTAGGAACACATTTTTGTTTTCACAAAATTTCGCATTTTTTTTTATTTCTTAGTTTAATTATTTTCTGTATTAATACAAGTGCTCAATCCTGTTTTGAAGTAAAAGTGCATTACATAATATATCATTTAAGATAAATAAATCTACCAATAGTGGTTTTAATAACAAAATATAAATATTTTTAAAAAGGGGTCTCATATTCGGTACACTTGCCCTACTATTAAAATTTCCAGTATTTAGCAGTAATTTCATTCAACGATTTTTCAGATGGAAAAATACAAAACACGAACGAAACAAACCACATTATTTCATAAAATAAATAGCTATTTTAATTAACTTTAATGTTATGAATAATTTTATTTCAGTCAAGTTGAATGTTAATATTTTAAAATATAATTGCAATATGTGAACATAAAAATACTTAAAAAATGCAATTTTAATCATGTTTCAAGTTTGAACCGTGGCTTTTTAAGGTAAAAAAATTCATTAACCATTATTAAGAATGTAAAATATTTTACATTAAACATAAACATTGACGTGTTACAACATTAACACATTAAAATTAAAACCGTCATATCGCCAAGCGCTATTTAATAGCTCTCAAGCGATTAAAAGGGACATATTAAATCTTTTTAAGTAGTTTCACATAATTTCCTCAGAGCACAGTATCGTAGTTGTCTCGACACTGTCTCTGAGACGACCAGACACAAGCTCGTGAGACCCACAAGAGATAACATTGAGGCACAGTTGTTTTGACATCACCCAAATTTATATAAACTCATACAACAGTTGTACCATTTATATTTTTTTTCCAGGAACGAAATATACGCGCACAAAAACGTCAGGAAAAATTTGATATTGCTATAAAAATATGGTATGTGTAGTTTCAAGAAGACTTACTCAAATGTTAAATGTGTTAAATAATTTTTGGCAGAGGATAGTTAAAAATAACTTCTATAAGTTTTCGCAAAAACACATAGTAAAAAAGTAATTGCAATACATAATTTTCTAAAATCCTAGCATGACCACTTTGCATAAATTGGTATTAATGTTTCATAGTTTATGGTCACAAAATATGTATTTCCATATGGCATTGACTTCCAATAAACTTTACTTTTTTTTAAGTATAAATACAAACACAATCCTACAATCCATATGGTATATACCATAAACAAATTTAATTTTGTACAAGTTAAGTTACCGATATGTGACAATTGGCAGGTATGTTAAATACTGTAACATTTATTTTTGTTGTGAGTTTCACTGCTATTTGTTTGATTTCGAAGAAAGACTACATATTGTAGCCATTTATATGGTGATAATTTCGGAAACATTTTATATAGTTGGCAGTTTCATGGTCCATAGACCCAAAAGCCATTGTCAACTGAAATTTTTGTATATGTGTGTGTATATATATATTCATATACACGTGGACACATTAATTTGCGTAAGTTTTTACCAATCACTTCCAAACTGATACCTAAACTATTGTAATGGAAAATCTCGGTCATATCTGTTAATGGGAAAAATCAGATAAAAAATTTACAAATGTGGAAGGATTTTTGAAAAAAACAACAGAAAAATACAATAAATCCCATAATATGACAAATTTTGCTTCCGTTTGAACGTAATACAAATCGTAGGAGTAAAATCAAATATTTTACCTAAATACATTTTATCATACAACCAAACATATCTGAAAGGGGTGGAGAAACAAGGATCGGAGGAACACAATCAAATCCTTTCTAGTTGTTTGTAAATATAAAGATTTTAATTCAAAATTTTTTGTAAAAATATTTCTAATGAAAATTGCCACATCTACAAGGGGTTTAAAAACAGAATATAATAAAAAAAAACGATTAAATTCGTAAAATACGTCTCTTGTAAACAATTAACTCAGTTCTTATTTATTGTTAAATGTAAAATATATTTCACAACATTCTTCCGAAATAATATTTTTCATACGACGAACCACTGCTTCAAGGTGGTAAAATAACAAGTGAGGAAAAACTAAAAAAAAAAAAACCTCATAAACTCTTAATATGCACACTATTAAATCCATCCAAATTGTTTGTAAATCATTTGAATATTATCTAGAACTTTGGCTGAAACAATTTTTGATACGAACATAAACAACTGCAAATAGTGGAAAAATCAAGAGCTGGAAGAAAAAAAAAAAACATACCCCCAATTGTAGGGACACAATCGAGTACGTTCAAATTGTTAATAAATATTATAATTTGTATCTTAAACTTTTGTCCAGAACAACTTCTAATAAAGCAAACAATTGCAGCAAGGGGTTAAAAAATTGGTAGAATTAAAAAAATCATTAAATCCGCACCTTATTTTCAAACCTTAAAATATTATCTTCATCTTTCGTTGGAAATAATGTTATATTCGGACTACCATTAATGATAGGGATTGAAAATGACAGTAGTTGAAAGACAAAAGTAATAAATTCCTTAGTAAAATATAAAATACGTTAAAACTGTTTGTGAACGTTATAAAATTATCTAAAACTTTTGTCTGACACAATTATTTTTGATACAACCAACCATTGCTTCTATGGGTGAAATTAACAGTTGTCAAAGGACTAAAAACTCCTTTATTAGGTTACCTGCCAAATATATAATAATTAATTGATAATCTTATAAAAACTATCTATTACTTAGGTTTGAAACAAGTTTTGATACGATGAACCATTACTTAAAGGGGATAAAAAACTGGGATTCAAATAAAAAGATTATGATTCCGTACTATCAAATATAAAGTGTAAAAATGATTTAAAAAATATTTTAAATCACTATCAAATTCGTTGGAATAAATTTCAAGCCATCCTAATAATATTTAAACCTTGGTCCAAAATTTTTTTTATCCTTCTATATATTATTGCAAGGAATAAAAACATTTTTTTAAGATAAAAAAATTATAACTACCCTAGAATGCATAATATGAAATACGTTCAAAGCTATTCAATGCTGAATTAATTAAGTTAAATCATTCAAAATATTTTTCTATGAATGTAATATGAGAAAGGTTTTTTCAATCATTTTCGAATATTAGACAACATACGGGATGTTATAGACATTTTTTTTTCCAGACGTCAATAGAAGTTTCCAGAATATTTTCAGAAACACTCGGTATTTCGGAATATACCTACACCTATAGGCTGTGCCGAAAGGAATATTTTTGTAATATTGGTTTCTAAACCCGAACATTCATAATTAACCTTAATAAATTCTATTTCGTAAAAATTAATTTCTAATACTATTATTAGTAAACACACAAATACGCGTTCCAAAAGAAAGTTAAAAGGAAATAAACGTGGATAAAGGAAATCAGCTTGTACTGTTAATTATGCAATACATATATTTTTTTTAAAAAGTAGGGCCTACGATTTAAACTACTTTGTTGGTTTCTTACTTTATCAAAATGACAAGCTTAACAAAAAAGTTACCAAAAACATGTATTAGATCATGCGAAAATTTTCCGAGCTGTTGTGAAGGGCAGTGTTACCTCCTGCCGGTTGTTTGGGGGGGGGGGCCTCCTGCTGATGACGTCACAGGGGCGCATAGGCCAGAACTGTCACTGCGTGACAGCCTGTAGGTATGGCCCGTCGTGGCAGAAGTGCGACATGGATGAGGTAAGAACGAGAAGGTTTCTATGCTGCACCTGATGAGTCGTGGCGTAGTTGACTTTCTTGGCGCAATCACTGTCTTGGCAACACCCATCCGCTTGTTTTTTTTTTAATGTAAATATTTGCGCGAATAGTTCGGAAAAACTATACTTATTTTATTCAATTAGTTTGAGGGTTCCAGATTCCTGATCGATGTGTGGTGGGTATCAAATGATTCTGCACCATTTTTTTTTCGATTTGTCGTTTATCACATACGAGTGCAGCGTAAACAGCCCTGCACTCGTCAGAGGCGAAAATTTGGTGAAATTAACTTCACTAAGTGGAGTATTCCTAGATATCGCTGATATAAATGTTAGAAATACATATATTCTCAGATTATTTGCGTGTGTCATGGTCAAATTGTAGTAATTTTTGAATAATTATGTAATGTTAAAGATGCAGTTATCTAAAAAATAATTCAAATTTAAGTTTAACATGTGGCTATTATATAATTATTACACTTTTGATCATTGAACTTTTAGCTTGCTACCAAATAAAAATGTAATCATGCATAGTCAGAATTAAAGATTTGTCTCCCATAGGATTCTTATTAAAAGCCTTAAAGTTTTAAAATTAAAATTTTAAATTTTAAAATATAATAAAGTACAACATGTTATACAGCTAACTAAAAGCCCTTAATAAAACGCTTTGCAAAGTTTCATTCAAATTTGAAAAAAAAAAACATTTTTTAACTAGCGCTCACACTTAATATATTCCCTCCTGCTAAATAATTACTGCCTTCCTCTCAACTCTCGACGAGGGGATGTGGCGAGCAATGTTCATCAAGGAAGCTTACTTTAATGACGTCACTGTAATTCATTCAAGATATCGCGGCGCTATTTATGTGCAATATTGCTGGGGCCAATAAAGCAATTAATCTTTCTTAATGAAAACCCTCCAAGGGGCCAAAGCCACGAGGAGGGAAACCGCAGGTGGCATTCAAGTGAGTTACATGTTTTAGCGGTAGTGTTTTGTCGCTAGTAAAATAAGTAGTCCTAAGGATTTACGTCCTAAGGCTTTGTTGGCAAATTATTTTATAAACGTCTTAGGCACAGTTTTAATTAATAACATGTTACCCCGATTTCTAATAGCAAAAAATATATATATTTATTTAGTAATAAGTGACATAATATACAATCTGTGGTCAGAAAACACATTATATTTATCTTACCTGGCCTTAATTTTCCAATTAATAAAGTGATTAAAATATCCATATTATTGTAAAGACATAAAGAGTAAAACATTATAAATATTCTAAAACAATTTCTAATTGAAATTTGTTTGTATTTTAATATGTGAATGCGGCAGTGCCAAAGCGATGTAGTTATTTAAAAAAAACTGTTATATTTCGTTCACGTAAATAAAGAATAAGACAAACGTGTAATATTTCTTGTATAATATAGACGTGTTACTACATCTTACAAAACCATTTTTATTTAACTCTTACAGCTAATTTAAGAATTTACTTCTACAAACATGTAAAGAAACCAACTTACACCCTTAATTTATATTATATACATAAGGTAATTTTATAAAATGTCACTGATTGTGTATTGTCTTCAAAAATCTTGTCTCGCTATTAAAATTTAGTGTTTCAACTATCACGACAACCAGACAACATTCACTTCGTAGTAAACTTTACAGGAAATTAAATGAGAAATGATTGTTTTAGACCGGCCGAGAACGGACACTTTTTTCGTTTTGTAATACGGCAGCGTTAAGGCCTCAGTATGTTTAGGGCGTTGCCACAAAGGTCTTCGGGGACAGAGATTGCTAAGACGCCTCGCTTGTAAGGCGAGGGTCGTGGGTTCACACCCAACTCCCGACATGACCCCAAAGTAATGGGCAACCACTCGGTAAGTATTTTAAACACCAGTAAAATTCTGGAGGAAATATTTTCTCAACACACTGAAATAGCCGACAAACTAAATACCCTAACCAAACAAAAAAAAACTAGAGAAATTACGTTTCTTAGTGAAAGATATTTTATTAGTGATAGAGAAGTTATTAAACAAAATTTACAAAAAAAACCTACTACTTACTTCATTTATTTTAACTCAAATCTGCCAGTCTGTCACACATTGAATAAAGCAGCACTCCAAGAGTAAAATTATCGATACTAAAGCGTTTAGGAATATCAGCTTGACGCAAAACTTCATATTTACTTCTTCATTATCTTGACACGTTAATAAATGAACACTGACAGGGGTACTATTCTGAGACGAGTAAAGGAAAGTGCACATGGATGAAAAATATCCTATCTGAATTGAAATTTCCATGAGAAATATTTGAGCTTGATAAATGAAAGGCATAACAAACACTTTTTTGAAGCAACTTATTTGATATGCGTATAAAATTTAATTATTAGCACCATTTTCACCAAATGTAACAGTCAATGGTCATACTAACACCGTTCTCCTGCAAAAATACTAAGTATGGTTGTTACTGAGAACTTTTTTGAAAACAGTTTAAAATTAGACTTATAAATTGGTTCAAGTTTTTCCTACGTGAAAGAAAAAAATTACAAAATTGTGAAATTAGTAACTTATATAATAGTATGTCTGGCTACAGGAGTCAGGCCGTGGATTGTAGGTGCAGTTCGCCATTTTTGATTGAAACGTCACAGCAAAAATCTCGGTTGTCCTTAACCTTAACCTTGTCCTTTGAACCTGAACTTCAAAATTTACCAAACATTATAAAAAATGCACACAAAATTCGCCAAAATACGCAAAATGTCTAATTTCAGGGGAAAAATTATTTCCTCCTAAAAAAATTAAAAAACGCGAAAATTAAAAATTTTCCATTTTAAAGGGCAAGGATATCAAGTTGATGAAAACAAACCTTTCAGACCCGAACTATATGATTATGTTACTAAAGTTGTACCAATTCCCGGTGAACTCTTATGCACTTCGATGCATCGTTGCTGCAAAAAAAACTTTATTTTCTGCCGTGAAGCATCATCTGCATGTCTTCAATTGCGTGTCCATATAATCTATTATGGCAAACTGCTAATGACACTTCAAACACACAATAATTTTGCAGGGAGAAATCTTATAACACTTTCTGATCTCGTGTCGACGAACAATTATATTGTTTCAGAATATTTTTAAGAGTAACGGTATGGATGCTCGTTTTGTTGTTGATGAATCACCAAAAAATTGAAGACTCCTTCGCTGGCGAAACATCATTCATCTTGTTTTCCTCCACAGCCAGCACTGCAGGAATTAAAGTTTCTTCCGTTGGTGGAACCACGCCTGTTGAAGTCTACTGTAGTGTGGTTGCCATCACTGTAATCGGGGTCTGCGTCGTCACTGACGATATCTCCACTGTCGATGGTGCAGCTCCCACCAAGGTCTTTGTGGTTGTAGTAGACGATTCTGTCAGGGTTTCCGTAGACGATGGTAAAACTACCGTTGATTTAGACAAGAAAAATTAAAAAACATGCCACCGAGATCTTAAAAAATAGGTAATTACGTGACTTATGTATAAATTGAGTCAAACTAGTGAACTTTACACCGTCGTAGCCAGTAACAAACTCAAAGTCGCGTCGTCCATTCCCTCGCTTGCACACTAATGGCCACTGGAATAATATGCGTGTCAAAAAACTCGAACTATTTACATTAATACCCGAGTCAAAACAAAACAACATTAAAAAAATAAAGCACATTAGGATGCACATTCGGCAAGTAGGAAGCACAATTAACGAAACAACACACATTCAACAAAAGAAAAGTACACGCAATACACGCACATGACACACAATAACAACACGCAACAAGTGTCCATTGTGCAATGGACGCGCAATTCACACATTTGACACGAAATTTTAGAACGGTTACGAGTTTTCCTGTAGTATTTTTGAAATTATTTTAGAAATTTTTTGTTTGTATTCATATTGATTTATTTCATGAACTAGTTTTATATGGTATTTTAAATTAAATTATTTATTTTTTGCATCGAAGATGATTGAACAGAGGTGATCGGACCATAAATATTTTGACAAGTGATTTTATATTTTGAATTGTGCATTTTACCCGATGTTATAGCTTAATAAGTACAGATTTTTCAAGATTGCATCCAAGATGACCGAAAAGATGGTGGGCGCCCTGGAAAAATAATTACTGCCCTCTAACATAATAAATTTAACTGACACCCTAGTAGCTCCCCTTAGCAGACGAACCTTATATGTCGTATCACATATGGCGGCTTCCAGCAGAAAAAAACAGGATGACGAACGTAAAAAACAACTATCTGGAGATAATCAACATTCGCCTTTGTGGTGGGAGTTAAGCTTGTCGGTTGCTTCCGTGAAGGATGGTTCCGTCACCATTTTTATTTTTCCCTCACTGGGTTCAAACCGATGACTCCAAACACCATAAAGATACTGCGTTTTTTAAAATAAAATTTGATAAAATTGTGTTCATTTAATTTTTTTATAAATTTTAAAATGTCCCCTAGTTTTATGAAAATAATTATATATTATCAATATGGAGCCCGTAACAAAAATTGCATCAATGGCGCCAGAGATCAAGGTTCTGATACCAGCAGCTTAGGGCAGCTTACTTTTATTACTCTTGATGCGTTTTTATAAATTTTCGAGTATTTTACATTTTTCAGAATTAGTAAAATAACTTTGTCTCAAAACTTTGTCCTCGAAATAGGAAAATTTCAATTTTCTCTTTTTTTTTTTTTAGATTTTTTGGCTGAGCTTCTTTCCTAAAAACTAGAAATTTTGGCGAAATATGGCAATTTTTTGCATATTATGACATAAATATCAATATTAGGGTACCCCATTATTAATCCACGTCCTTGCTCATGGAGCCAGGCATACTATTATATAAATCACGTGAATTCAAAAGTAATTGCAAATTTGTTTGAACCTATCTTTTGTCTCATAAAAAAATAATTTTGTACACTCACAAGAAAAACAATGACATAACTTTAAAACTGTTAAAATATATCGTTAAATTGTTACATTTGCGGTAACCTTTTAAAGGTTTTACATCCTTTAATATTTAAATTACATTACGTGAATTTACAAGAACGACTGTTTATTACAAATAGGTTTCCAGTAAACACGCAAGAATTGTGTATCAGAGGTAAAAGCAAGGAAATCGGCATTCCATTGCTGTTTGTTTCTCTCTCTCTTTAAGTGTTTAATTATATATAAATTGGTCACAAATTATTGGAGTCAGTAGACGAAACTTAGAAAAAATTAATTACGAATAAAATCAAATAATGTATGATGAATGTTTGGCCCATTACTATAAAAAGAAAAATTTCTAAGAAATCAATAAATAAGCGTGGCCATATCACGCTCCTTCTACGAGACCAGCCGCATACGATTCCAGGCGGAGTAAAGCGCTTTACTTTGAGCTGGCTGGTTTTTTTCGAAGTGCTTCCTCTACCCCAATTCCATAAGGTCAATGCTCCAGTTTCTCTAAGGGCGGTATTGTAGGACGTTCGGGTAAGTTCGCGAATAAGCACTGCCTTGTTGGTGTACAATCGTAAACTAATTCGCGGACCATTTTCCAGAACACGTTCGACCCGAATCCCAGAGAAGAAACAAATGGGCAACCGTTTTCCAAGCGGTGCCCTGCGCGAAGCTAGATACTGGTTTCAACGCATATATAACATATTAATAACTCATCGCGAATCTTTCGCCACCATCGACACAATTGTAAAGGAAAAATACTAGAGATAGCTGCAGCAACGAATATAATAGAAACCGTCATTCTTATTTTCTCAGGTTTTTTTTTAAAGTTGCGATTATTTCTTGTTATGACCAATAAAGTGTATTGATAGTTTTGCTGTCATAAAATTTCATTTGGCACACCAATACGCTTGGTGCATCCTCCGATGTTCACAAAAGTGACTATATACGGGTTTATGGCGCCTGACGCGGGTCCGCCATCTGAACGATATCAACTAAAATGTGAGCTGTGCGCATGCGCAGAGTTTGTACAATAGATTGACAACGGATAGAACGCCAATGTCCGTTCTTTAGAAATGAGGGGTTGCCGTGCAGTATCGTGCACCAGGCGTACGGTCCGGGTACAGCTAAACCCGGAGTGATCGTGATGTCGGAGGGCACAAGGGGGGGGGGGGGGAGGGAGGGAGCGGGCCAGTCACGTGATACGCGTCCAGAATGTTATTTCCACGTCACCGTGGTAGTCTCTGGGGGAAGCCTCATTTTCGCAGACGAGAGAGCCAAACGTCCGATTGTGCATCTTCATTTTTTTTTTGTTCATTGTAAATAAATATGTCAGTGTTGATAAAAGGAAAGACCATAGACAAGGCAACGGTATTTATTTGTACGCTGCCATATTTTTCGTTTGCCGTGTGACCCTGAATGTTTATTTTGGACAACTCATGATAACTAATGATCAGATATGTTAGTTTCGCTACATTATAAATATTTTAAAACATTGTGGACGGTTGATTTGGTTAGCATAGCTACATTATTAAAGTTACTGTGAAATCATGTAAACGGTTTCCTAGCGCTGGATGGCTACATATTAAAAAGTTATTTGCTAAGCAACCATAAAATGATTTTACAGTATTTTTAATGTAGCTATACTTACCTAATATAAGCAACCATCCACAATGTTTTAAAGTATTTATAATGTAGCTAACCTATCCTTATCGACCGCAAAATTTAATGCCACTCCGGTTTATACAATGAGATGGAACGGAAAAAAAATTGTTGTCTGTAAAGCCGGTTTACGGACAATAGTTTAACGTGACAACGTCATAACAAAACATTGATGAAATGATTGCATACTTTTATGATATAATTGAATAATTTTTATTGAATTATCACTATTTTGTATGGATACAAAGGAGTGAAATGAAATCAACAATTTAATTGATAAATTTACTTTAACGAAGAGATTATTTTAACTATAACTTTTATACATGTTTGCTATTTAACTTCTTCCAATCTGTGTTATTCTGTTAAGGATAGGACGATGATAGGAAAAGTAGGAAACGAATGGGAGTGTTTTAATGTGCCTTGAAAAAGTCAAATCGATGGTTGTTCCAATCGAGTGGAAGAGAGATAGATGCGGCGCAAGCGTACAATGAGCGTAACGAGACACAGCGTAACGGGACAATGTGCGTAACGGGACACTTTTTCACGCGTGCAGCTGGCGTTCATCGATATATTAGACTTCACGTCAAAAAAGCGAGCATGAACTTCGGGTACTTCGGGTGTGGCTCTCTCGTCTGTGAAACGAAGGCTTCCCTCACGGCGGTAGTCTCGGGAGTCGTGATGGCTGTGGCGGACCCAAGCAAGGCCGATGATGAAGATCGCGGTGCTGTTTTGAGGGGGATTCGTCCCCCTTACACAGGGGGGGGGGGGGGGTCGTGGAAGAAACTCTTGCACCGCCAACACGCGGCTTGCAAAACACGCCGTGAACTTGCCGTCGCTTATCGCGACTGAAAATTTGAGAGGTTTTGGAAGGAGTGAGGAAGGGTGGGGAGGATAGTAGATTTTAGGAGAACGAGAAGGTTGCAAAACCGACCCTAAATCAAGTCTGCCCATTTGGTCCCTGGCGCAAGCAGTCACCGCTTTGCCGAAGAAATGGAACCGATAAAATCGGTTTGCCAAGTTGCGAGCTGAGGAACTCGTAAAAAAAAAGGATTTTTTTATGAACTTGCAATTTGTTGTAGATAAGATGCTTATTAATTGTTTGGAATGGTGATTCAGAGAACATTCAGATGTTGAATGATGTACCCTTGTCTTTGCGTAATAAAGAAGAAAATACGAATTAATATACCATTACATTACCTAAAAAGGTTTTCAGTACTATATTAAAAATTTTATTAAAATATTTATATTCTTTAGTAATAATGTTCACTCCTTAACTACTGCGTTTTAGTGGAATACCACTAGAAACATTTAAACAATTACTAATTTGAATACTTTTGAAGTAGTTTGAACAGTTCTAAGTGTAATAACATGTATTTGAAACCTTTTTTTGAGGCGTCTATGATATTAGAGCGTAACCAATATTCGGATCGCATGAGGGGAATAGTTAGGTACGCGAGGGGGACCGGTAGAGGACCGTGTGCCAGCGCTGACGTCACTACAACGCATGCGCTAGCTGTTGAATGGGAGGGGATAGGTACTTAGCGGAGCATGCTCTATGCTAGTTGTAACGGCAGGAAGGGGAGACGGCAGGGGAGAGGTGGAAATGACCGCAGTGATGCAATACAATTCTCGTAACGCTGCTTGTGTTTGTCTACTTCTCAGTTTTCGCAAATGCTAACGATTGTCTCTAACATTTGTTATGTTATTTAAATATCTATAATTTAATTGTTTCGCGTGGCAAAGGAGTTATTGGTTTATGCAATTAACATCATAGGTATTATTCATTATTATGTGAATATTTTGATTGGATATGTAAAAAATACCTATAGACTTAAGAGATAAGATTTCGTTGTGTAGTTTATTTTTTAATGTTTGAATATTGTGATTTTAAATTTCAATATTGTTAAAAAGTGTAATTTATTTTCGAGTGGAGTTTTTTAATGTCCATTCATTTTATTCAGCTGGAAGACGTGATTTAACATCCAGTAGAATAGGCGACGAGGGAATCGCCCCAAAATAGGCGCGTAAAAGTGCCAGTGAACGGATGTGAGAGTACAGAGCAGTGATGAAGTTTTTTTATTGACGCGATAAAGTCTAAAAAATCGATGAACGCCAGCTGCACGCACGAAAAAGTTTCCCATTACGCACATTTTCCCGTTACGCTGTGTCCCGTTACGCTCATTGTACATTTGCGCCGCATCTATCTCTCATCCACTCGATTGGAACAACCATCGATTTGACTTTTTCGAGGCAAATTAAACTTGAAACACTCCCATTCGTTTCCTACATTTCCTATCATCGTCCTATCATTAACAGAATGACACCGATTGGAAGAATTTAAATAGCAAACATGTTTAAAAGTTATAGTTAAAATAATATCTTCGTTGAAGTAATAAACATATTTGAATTAATGAGTGCAAATTAAAAGTAAATTTATCAATTAAGTTGTAGATTTCATTCACTCCTTCTTTGTATCCATAAAAATTAGAGATTATTCAATAAAAAATTATTCAACTTTATTCATAAAAGTACGCAATCATTTCATCAATGTTTTGTTATGCCGACGTTGTCACGTTAAACTATAGTCTGTAAACCGACTTTACAGAAAACCAATTTTTTTTTATTTGGAATCATACCCGCATCCTTAGGCCTACTATTCTCAATTATTATTTTTTGTTCCATTAAAAAGATTATCTCTATCTATGATTGATTATGTTCATATCGTGTGACGAAAATTCATATGAAAAAAGTACAAGTTTTAAGAATGAAAATTTAACATTAATGAAATTTCCAAAAAATGTTAAAATATTTTATTGTGAATATCATAAAAAAATTACTAAATATAAAATGAAAAAAATTATTTCCCAGCGCATGTACTCCATATTAAATCCAAATAATTATTTAAACACTTAATTGGCGATTTAATTTTCGCGAGAACATTATAAAATCTTCTATCAGCATTATTAATACTATGTACCTTTAATACTTCTTACCGTGACAAAATATTAATTATTTTACTTAATATTTCTGTTACTTTAAGTAATTGTTTGTTTTTTAAATATTGTTAGTGTAATTATAATTAATTAAAATTTTATTTTAATTTGTGTTCTGGATAAATTCTTGTTTTCTCAATTTGCATCGTAATGCATGCAGACTTTCAAGCGTGTGGAAAACATGGCACATACTTGGAGTGAGCTGGCGCTGTGCTGACACACTAGATTCCTGGTGTCAGTCTAGTGAGTTCTCCCGGTATCACTTGAAGCTAGTGACAGGAGGTTGCCTCACTACAGGTAATATCCCTTCCACTTACACAGCACCAGGTTCCCGAAGGTTTGTCGTGCGCTCGTGGTCGTGACACCTCAAGGCAACAAAAACCTTTTTAAAAACAAAAGCAACAATATACTGCAATTAAAAATACAATTTATATTTAACTTATAATTTGAGTAATAACTTCAATTTTTTTATCCATTGGCTAGGAATTGTTTTTAAAAAATTATTGCATTGTGATTAGCAATATTTTATGAGTGAGCCAAGTGTCTGAAAATAAATATATTATCTTCTGTACATCCAGCAACGTGTATAGTGATAATTAAAGAAAACATTTTTTTCTTTAATTTCTCCCAATTTGGAGAAAGGGTTGTATTAAGAAAATTTTTAAGAGAAAAAATTTTGAAAAAATTTATTATTTTAGTTATTGACGCTAGCACTGGCACACGTTGGCTTAGCGCCATTCAATTAAGTTAAATTTGTTTTATTTTTTACTTAAATATGATTTATATTCGTTAAATTCACACTTATTATTTTCCAATTAGATGCGTTCGCACTTTTTTCTTGTTATGAAAAAGTTATGTGTGTTTAGGTATAACTTCGAGCGTTTAACTCTGACTTAAAGCTAAATATATTATTAAAAAAAAATAATTTCTTTGCACTTTCAAACCAATTTAGATTGTCCGTAAATATATGTGTTTCATTGTGGTCATTAAAACAGTAACACGCAAGATGATTCAGGTATGTATTGGAAACATTGATATACCTGACGCTAGTTTGGAAAACAGAAGACACATTGACCTTCCCGGAATATATCCAGGATCTCTGTAAATGCGAAAAGTATTCCAACCAGTGAATTCCATCTATATTTAGTAAAAAACGTCTGGTATCATTTAAATACAAGCCACTATTTCTTTTTTTAAATTGTTGGTTTTTTTATTTCACAAATGAAAAACTTTAAGTAAAACCAAATTGCAACTCAATTATATATTTACCGGAAACAATTTCATAGTGTTTGGGCATATTTTTTGATATTCGTAAGTATTTTTACAAATATATCTACGATTAACTTACTGTTCACAAGTAATGCATAGCCGAAATAGATAGTCTGATGGCTTTTTTCTGACTTTTATTGTGAATTCCCGAACTTAAAACTAATTTATAAGCGGTTACGGTTTTGAATACCGAAACGTCTTCCCGCACAATCAACAGGGTTAGGTACATACTTTTTTATATTAAATATAATACTCAAAAAATTGATAGTATGGAGTCCTCATACGTAAGTGTTACCATTTATCAAGCAGGTACTTGAAATTAATGAATCTAAAATTAAGGTAAATTTTACTAAAACATATGTGGTGCTTACATAATGATCAATTTATTTTGTAATCATTTTGGCTTCAACCCTAACATTTCTACATACCAAAGCAATAAATGAATTTAGATTCAAAATTTTATGGAAACATAAAGTGACACATTTATAAAAATAAAAATGTTAGTTTTATAATGTTCCCTGTTTTAACAAAAAAATTTTACTAACAAAGGCTTTAAATGTGACAATTTGGTCACATCACTGTACAATTTATTCTCTAAAATTATTATTGCCTATTTATCACAAATGGCCAGTTGCAAACTATCGTAAAATAACTAGATTGCCTTCTTATAGAGGGGTGGAGGAAAAAATATTGCCTCTTAGCTGTCACAAAAATGATATCGTGTCGTTACGCGCAAAGCCCAAATTTAAGATTCATATTCCTGGCCGTTGTCTAATTAATGATTTTGTTTATTCAAGTGCAGTCACCCCATTAAAACCGAAAAATTTGGCACCAACACCGTCATTATTAACTTATGGGAAGCCTTTCGCTTTCATGGAAAAATACATTTACGAAAACAATCAATTATTTGTTATCGATAACCATGTAGCTTAAGGTTTTACATTAAATGTACAGTAACTCATTTTTATGACAGTACCAGAGATAGTTTCAGCTAGGTAAACACGTAACGATCTCATCTTTGCTGCTTCAAAAAAGTAGAGTTAAATTATTTTAATTACTTTGGCTTCCCAAAACAATTCAAATAATAAAACTGTTCATACCTCTCATAAACGTAAGACACAAAAGCAGTGGTAAAATAAATTTTAAAGTAAACAATAAAAATCCCTTCCAAATTATATCGAATTAATGAGATTCGTGCAACATAATCACGCAGTTTTTTTACTGTTTGCGTACTAAGTTTAACTAGTTTATCAATGGCATTCACTTATTCCGTTTCTCCTAGGAAAAGAAAATATTTCACATGCCAGAGTTGTGCGATGCTATGCATGGAATGTTTTTCTATCAAAGCTTGTATTTGTTAATTTATGTACTTTTTATGGTGAAAATTATTATCTGTATGAAGTTATAAAGTTTATTTTTTCCCACAGATATATTACTGAGAAAGTTATTGTAACAATTTTAATATTTTAACACCAAAATAACTAACCAATTAATATTTATTGATACAAATTTTAAAAAAAATTCAACTAAGGTAAAAACATTCACGTAGAGTAAATTTAATGTATTTTTTATACATATTTTACCTGAATATTAGTTTTTATATTGTCAAACAAAACTATTCATTACATTACTTAGAACAACAGATTTTGAGACGAAAATAAATGTTAATAATGTTGCAAATTCCACCGCTTACAGATGCTCACAAAACAACGCTTACATACATGTGGCAATGTTTATTATGTGTCATTACAGGCATATGAAGAATAGTAATTAATTTATTCTTATTATTAGTTATTATGATATTCTCAAGCTGGTAAGTTATTTAATAATTATTTGGTTGTTTTTGAGATGACAAAATATAACAATTAAATATTGAAATT
The DNA here is from genome assembly GCF_032445375.1 of Bacillus rossius redtenbacheri. NCBI lineage: Eukaryota > Metazoa > Arthropoda > Insecta > Phasmatodea > Bacillidae > Bacillus > Bacillus rossius. Next base: position 19,540,250 of record NC_086338.1, on the reverse strand, counting down.
TACACTCCAACACATCACTTAACTAGATATAATTTACCGTTTAAAATATTGTTTTTTTTGCCATAAATTGAAATTAATACCTATTTAAAACATAAGCATTTATTATTAAAATATAAACTTTTTTACAAAATTAGATATTTTTCCATAAATAATGTTTGTGAGTCGAGAAAATATCTGTTTTTTCACATTGTAGGTAGTAAATAAAGAAATAACAAAACATTTAAGAATTATTTGTGTCCTATATTGCTTTTTTTATCACACGAGAAATACTCAATCCTTACATTTATTAATTTTATTAACTTTAAACCACTAAATTCTTTAAATTTTTTTAAAGATAATTCCTAAAGCAGATACTTTTAACTTCTACTTTTTTTACCCGTGTTTCAAAAATACAAAGTCTATTATGCCTTATATTGTTTAATTTGGAGAAATTTATTGAAGCAAATGCACTCCATTATGAGAAGAATATGTAATTGGGTAATAAACCCAAGCTAACACTTAAAACATTTATTATTCATAACATTGATAATATATTTTTATGCCAGTCCATGTATTACAATTCAAATTTTATCAAAAGTTTATTTAGCGTTTAAAAGCAAAATATAAATATTTTTATCGTTCTTTAAACATGCAAGTATTATAAAAAGTTTTAAACAATATATTATTTTATAAGTTTGGTAGTTAATGCGTTGAAACAGTGGGATCAGACAATTAAAGGTCAATAAAGTTTTAACATTGAGCCTAGAGATATTCAAACATGTGTAGGTATTTTTTAAGTTAATAATGAGAAGGAGTTTATAAAAATTTAATTGTTTCCTTTGAAAGCAATCTTAAAATTGGTGACACTTGTAAGTCTGGGTGAATACAGCATAGCTACCGACGAAGTGATAGTGGATTTGGTATCCACTACATGTATTTGATAAATTATGCATATCAGTCAGACAGCCTTTTTGTCTTGAAAATGTTAGCGCATTGGTCGGCATGCCATTTTATCACGTAATATATTCGAAGTATAATTAAATTTCAGCATACGGGCTCACGAAACGCGTTGACTTAAAAAAACGGTAAAACTGTACATCAGAGTTCAAACTGGGGAAGCAATCAGCCACGGCATGACGCAGGATCTTCCTGGAGGGATTCCAGGAAACCATCACCAGTCAGAATGGCGGGAGTGGGCTAACGCCTGGATCCTGGAGCGCGACTCTAGACATCCGTAAACATTTTGGTAATTATTTACATTTTATAACGTGTACTTGAATGTTACTGCTACATTTACCTTGACATAATTTATGGGTCATTAAAAATAATACCTTTATTGATCAATTTAATCTAATAACAAAATAAATTATGCTAATATTCTTAATGCTGAAACAAGAGGCATTTTTGAGTACATAAATAGTTGGCGTATTAGAACAAATATTTAATCTTAATAACAAATACAACTTAAGGAATTTCTTTTTTTTTTAGGTACAAGTCAGTCACCATCCTGTCTTCTAAAATTAAAGTTTCAGTACAATTTGACGTACAATTTAAATAACACTTAGCTGAAACCGCTACAAATCACTGGGATTTATCTATTCAAATAAATAAAGTAAAAAATATTGTTAAAATGATACACCTAAAAAGATTAATTGTGACATTCATGCATTTTTTTGCGTTACAATAATTTGAGAAATGAACAATTGTGACGCCCCCTGATTTTAAATTATATAGGAACTTCAAAGTAAAATTAATTATTCACGAAAATTTTACTGTTGTATATAACTGGATGTGCATAATCTTGCTGAATTCAACCCACAAACCTCGGCTGCACGACGAAATTATTTGAAACATATATTATTTCCAAGGCTAGTATACGTCTTTGCACTTGGAAATGAACAGCTTTTATTACTGTATATACTAGAGAAATTATTTAAGATTTAAGACTGTGCGTCTGAGTTATATGTAATTAACAAAATTCAAAACCACAACGAATTTAAATATAGTAGCAAAATTATCTCTTTTAAATAATTGGGGGTATAACCTTAAATTTTCGACACATTTTTAGTGGCATGTTACACCCTAAATATTTTAAAGTAATAATTTTCTTACAGCAAAAAAAGATGCGATGGTCATAGAAGATCATTAAAAATAGCAAACTAATACGCTCACTGATACTACTTAAATATTTGCTCTATTATTTACAATAAAATTTTTGTCAAACCTTAATTCAAACACACATACCAGCACTAAACTAAAACATATAATGTATGAAAAATATTTTCATGATAAACATTAAGTCGAATGTTTGTCGGGTGAATTCAGACTCACCCTGTTAGTGTCGACTCGCGCACATGTGCTTACAGGAGAGATGAGGACTATACCTGCAGTGTTAGTGTCGACTGGCGCACATGTGCTTACAGGAGAGATGAGGACTATACCTGCAGTGTTAGTGTCGACTGGCGCACATGTGCTTACAGGAGAGATGAGGACTATACCTGCAGTGTTAGTGTCGACTGGCGCACATGTGCTTACAGGAGAGATGAGGACTATACCTGCAGTGTTAGTGTCGACTGGCGCACATGAGCTTACAGGAGAGATGAGGACTATACCTGCAGTGTTAGTGTCGACTGGCGCACATGTGCTTACATGAGAGATGAGGACTATACCTGCAGTGTTAGTGTCGACAGGCGCACATGTGCTTACAGAAGAGATGAGGACTATACCTGCAGTGTAAGTGTCGACTGGCGCACATGTGCTTACAGGAGAGATGAGGACTATATCTGCAGTGTAAGTGTCGACTCGTGCACATGTGCTTACATTAGAGATGAGGACTATACCTGCAGTGTTAGTGTCGACTGACGCACATGTGCTTACAGGAGAGATGAGGACTATACCTGCAGTGTTAGTGTCGACTGGCGCACATGTGCTTACATGAGAGATGAGGACTATACCTGCAGTGTTAGTGTCGACTGGCGCACATGTGCTTACATGAGAGATGAGGACTATACCTGCAGTGTTAGTGTCGACTGGCGCACATGTGCTTACAGGAGAGATGAGGACTATACCTGCAGTGTAAGTGTCGACTGGCGCACATGTGCTTAGAGGAGAGATGAGGATTATACCTGCAGTGTTAGTGTCGACTCGTGCACATGTGCTTACATGAGAGATGAGGACTATACCTGCAGTGTTAGTGTCGTCTCGTGCACATGTGCTTAAATAAGAGATGAGAACTATACCTGCAGTGTTAGTGTCGACTGGCGCACATGTGCTTACAGGAGAGATGATGACTATACCTGCAGTGTTAGTGTCGACTGGCGCACATGTGCTTACATGAGAGATGAGGACTATACCTGCAGTGTTAGTGTCGTCTGGCGCACATGTGCTTACAGGAGAGATGAGGACTATACCTGCAGTGTAAATGTCGACTAGCACACGTGTTTACAGGAGAGATGAGGACTATACCTACAGTGTTAGTGTCGACTCGTGCACATGTGCTTACATGAGAGATGAGGACTATACCTGCAGTGTTAGTGTCGACTGGCGCACATGTGCTTACAGGAGAGATGAGGACTATACCTGCAGTGTTAGTGTCGACTGGCGCACATGTGCTTACATGAGAGATGAGGACTATACCTGCAGTGTTAGTGTCGACTGGCGCACATGTGCTTACAGGAGAGATGAGGACTATACCTGCAGTGTTAGTGTCGACTGGCGCACATGTGTTTACAGGAGAGATGAGGACTATACCTGCAGTGTTAGTGTCGACTGGCGCACATGTGCTTACAGGAGAGATGAGGACTATACCTGCAGTGTTAGTGTCGGCTCTCGCACATGTGCTTACAGGAGGATGAGGACTATACCTGCAGTGTTAGTGTCGACTGGCGCACATGTGCTTACATGAGAGATGAGGACTATACTTGCAGTGTTAGTGTCGACTGGCGCACATGTGCTTACAGGAGAGATGAGGACTATACCTGCAGTGTAAGTGTCGACTAGCACACGTGTTTACAGGAGAGATGAGGACTATACCTGCAGTGTTAGTGTCGACTCGTGCACATGTGCTTACATGAGAGATGAGGACTATACCTGCAGTGTTAGTGTCGACTGGCGCACATGTGCTTACAGGAGAGATGAGGACTATACCTGCAGTGTTAGTGTCGACTGGCGCACATGTGCTTACATGAGAGATGAGGACTATACCTGCAGTGTTAGTGTCGACTGGCGCACATGTGCTTACAGGAGAGATGAGGACTATACCTGCAGTGTTAGTGTCGACTGGCGCACATGTGCTTACAGGAGAGATGAGGACTATACCTGCAGTGTTAGTGTCGACTGGCGCACATGTGCTTACATGAGAGATGAGGACTATACCTGTAGTGTTAATGTCGACTGGCGCACATGTGCTTACAGGAGAGATGAGGACTATACCTGCAGTGTTAGTGTCGACTGGCGCACATGTGCTTACAGGAGAGATGAGGACTATACCTGCAGTGTTAGTGTCGACTGGCGCACATGTGCTTACAGGAGAGATGAGGACTATACCTGCAGTGTTAGTGTCGACTGGGGCACATGTGCTTACAGGTGAGATGAGGACTATACCTGCAGTGTTAGTGTCGACTGGCGCACATGTGCTTACAGGAGAGATGAGGACTATACCTGCAGTGTTAGTGTCGACTGGCGCACATGTGCTTAGAGGAGAGATGAGGACTTTACCTGCAGTGTTAGTGTCGACTCGTGCACATGTGCTTACATGAGAGATGAGGACTATACCTGCAGTGTTAGTGTCAACTGGCGCACATGTGCTTACAGGAGAGATGAGGACTATACCTGCAGTGTTAGTGTCGACTGGCGCACATGTGCTTACATGAGAGATGAGGACTATACCTGCAGTGTTAGTGTCGACTGGCGCACATGTGCTTACATGAGAGATGAGGACTATACCTGCAGTGTTAGTGTCGACTGGCGCACATGTGCTTACAGGAGAGATGAGGACTATACCTGCAGTGTTAGTGTCAACTGGCGCACATGTGCTTACAGGAAAGCTGAGGACTATACCTGCAGTGTTAGTGTCGACTGGCGCACATGTGCTTACAGGAGAGATGAGGACTATACCTGCAGTGTTAGTGTCGACTGGCGCACATGTGCTTACATGAGAGATGAGGACTATACCTGCAGTGGTAGTGTCGACTAGCGCACATGTGTTTACAGGAAGTATGAGGACTATACCTGCAGTGTTAGTGTCGACTGGCGCACATGTGCTTACAGGAGAGATGAGGACTATACCTGCAGTGTTAGTGTCGACTGGCGCACATGTGCTTACAGGAGAGATGAGGACTATACCTGCAGTGTTAGTGTCGACTGGCGCACATGTGCTTACAGGAGAGATAAGGACTATACCTGCAGTGTTAGTGTCGACTGGCGCACATGTGCTTACAGGAGAGATGAGGACTATACCTGCAGTGTTAGTGTCGACTGGCGCACATGTGCTTACAGGAGAAATGAGGACTATACCTGCAGTGTTAGTGTCGACTCGTGCACATGTGCTTACATGAGAGATGAGGACTATACCTGCAGTGTTAGTGTCGACTGGCGCACATGTGCTTACAGGAGAGATGAGGACTATACCTGCAGTGTTAGTGTCGACTGGCGCACATGTGCTTACAGGAGAGATGAGGACTATACCTGCAGTGTTAGTGTCGACTGGCGCACATGTGCTTACAGGAGAGATGAGGACTATACCTGCAGTGTTAGTTTCGACTGGCGCACATGTGCTTACAGGAGAGATGAGGACTATACCTGCAGTGTTAGTGTCGACTCGTGCACATGTGCTTACATGAGAGATGAGGACTATACCTGCAGTGTTAGTGTCGACTGGCGCACATGTGCTTACAGGAGAGATGAGGACTATACCTGCAGTGTTAGTGTCGACTGGCGCACATGTGCTTACAGGAGAGATGAGGACTATACCTGCAGTGTTAGTGTCGACTCGTGCACATGTGCTTACATGAGAGATGAGGACTATACCTGCAGTGTTAGTGTCGACTGGCGCACATGTGCTTACAGGAGAGATGAGGACTATACCTGCAGTGTTAGTGTCGACTGGCGCACATGTGCTTACAGGAGAGATGAGGACTATACCTGCAGTGTTAGTGTCGACTGGCGCACATGTGTTTACAGGAGAGATGAGGACTATACCTGCAGTGTTAGTGTCGACTCGCGCACATGTGCTTACAGGAGAGATGAGGACTATACCTGCAGTGTTAGTGTCGACTCGTGCACATGTGCTTACATGAGAGATGAGGACTATACCTGCAGTGTTAGTGTCGACTGGCGCACATGTGCTTACAGGAGAGATGAGGACTATACCTGCAGTGTTAGTGTCGACTGGCGCACATGTGCTTACAGGAGAGATGAGGACTATACCTGCAGTGTTAGTGTCGACTGGCGCACATGTGTTTACAGGAGAGATGAGGACTATACCTGCAGTGTTAGTGTCGACTCGTGCACATGTGCTTACATGAGAGATGAGGACTATACCTGCAGTGTTAGTGTCGACTGGCGCACATGTGCTTACAGGAGAGATGAGGACTATACCTGCAGTGTAAGTGTCGACTGGCGCACATGTGCTTACATGAGAGATGAGGACTATACCTGCAGTTTTAGTGTCGACTCGCGCACATGTGTTTACAGGACGTATGAGGTCTATGCCTGCAGTGTTAGTGTCGATTCGCGCACATGTGCATACAGGAGAGATGAGACCTATATCTGCAGTGTTAGTGTCGACTCACGCAAATGTGTTTACAGGAGAGATGAGGACTATACCTGCAGTGTTAGTGTAGACTCGCGCACATGTGCTTACAGGACGTATGAGGTCTATACCTGCAGTGTTAGTGTCGACTCGCGCACATGTGTTTACAGGACTTATGAGGACTATACCTGCAGTGTTAGTGTTGACACGCGCAAATGTGCTTACAGGAGAGATGAGGACTATACCTGCAGTTTTAGTGTCGACTCGCGCACATGTGCTTACAGGAGAGATGAGGACTATACCTGCAATGTTAGTGTCGACTCGCGCACATGTGCTTACAGGAGAGATGAGGACTATACCTGCAGTTTTAGTGTCGACTCGCACACATGTGCTTACAGGAGAGATGAGGCATATACCCGCAGTGTTAGTGTCGACTCGCGCACATGTGCTTACTGGAGAGATGAGGAGTATACCTGCAGTGTTAGTGTCTACTCGCGCACATGTGCTTACAGGAGAGATGAGTACTATACCTGCAGTGTTAGTGTCGACTCGCGCACATGTGCTTACAGGAGAGATGAGGACTATACCTGCAGTGTTAGTGTCGACTCGCGCACATTTGCTTACAGGACGTATGAGGTCTATACCTGCAGTGTTAGTGTCGACTCGCGCACATGTGTTTACAGGACGTATGAGGACTATACCTGCAGTGTTAGTGTCGACTCGCGCACATGTGCTTACAGGAGAGATGAGGACTATACCTGCAGTGTTAGTGTCCAATCGCGCACATGAGCTTACAGGAGAGATGAGGACTATACCTGCAGTGTTAGTGTCGACTCGCGCACATGTGCTTCACAAGAGATGAGGACTTTACCTGCAGTGTTAGTGTCGACTCGCGCACATGTGCTTACAGGACGTATGAGGTCTATACCTGCAGTGTTAGTGTCGACTCGCGCACATGTGCTTACAGGAGAGATGAGGACTATACCTGCAGTGTTAGTGTCGACTCGCGCACATGTGCTTACATGAGAGATGAGGAATATACTTGCAGTGTTAGTGTCGAGCCGCGCACATGTGCTTACAGGACGTATGAGTTATATACATTCAGTGTTAGTGTCGACTCGCGCACATGTGTTTACAGGAGAGATGAGGACTATACCTGCAGTGTTAGTGTCGACTCGTGCACATGTGCTTACATGAGAGATGAGGACTATACCTGCAGTGTTAGTGTCGACTCGTGCACATGTGCTTACATGAGAGATGAGGAATATACCTGCAGTGTTAGTGTCTACTGGCGCACATGTGCTTACAGGAGAGAAGAGGACTATACCTGCAGTGTTAATGTCGACTGGCGCACATGTGCTTACAGGAGAGATGAGGACTATACCTGCAGTGTTAGTGTCAACTCGCGCACATGTGTTTACAGGAGAGATGAGGACTATACCTGCAGTGTTAGTGTCGACTCGCGCACATGTGCTTACAGGAGAGATGAGGTCTATACCTTCAGTGTTAGTGTCGACTCGCGCACATGTGCTTACAGGACGTATGAGGATCTATACCTGCAGTGTTAGTGTCGACTCGCGCACATTTGTTTACAGGACGTATGAGGACTATACCTGCAGTGTTAGTGTCGACTTGCGCACATGTGCTTACAGGAGAGATGAGGACTATACCTGCAGTTTTAGTGTCGACTCGCGCACATGTGTTTACAGGACGTATGAGGACTATACCTGCAGTGTTAGTGTCGACTGGCGCACATGTGCTTACAGGAGAGATGATGACTATACCTGCAGTGTTAGTGTCGACTCATGCACATGTGCTTACAGGAGAGATGAGGACTATACCTCCAGTGTTAGTGTCGACTCGCGCACATGTGTTTACAGGAGAGATGAGGACTATACCTGCAGTGTTAGTGTCGACTCGTGCACATGTGCTTACAGGAGAGATGAGGACTATACCTGCAGTTTTAGTGTCGACTCGCGCACATGTGTTTACAGGACGTATGAGGACTATACCTGCAGTGTTAGTGTCGACTGGCGCACATGTGCTTACAGGAGAGATGATGACTATACCTGCAGTGTTAGTGTCGACTCATGCACATGTGCTTACAGGAGAGATGAGGACTATACCTCCAGTGTTAGTGTCGACTCGCGCACATGTGTTTACAGGAGAGATGAGGACTATACCTGCAGTGTTAGTGTCGACTCGTGCACATGTGCTTACAGGAGAGATGAGGACTATACCTGCAGTGTTAGTGTCGACATGTGCAGATGTGCTTACAGGAGGATGAGGACTTACCTGGACCGCAGCGAGCAGGAGCTTCTGGGAGTCCTGGAGGACCTTCCAGGCTGCCTGGTCAGACGTGGCTCTGATCTTCACGCCAGAAAAGTTGGAGATGTCTTCATGCTCGGGTTATGTTCCGGTTATTTCAAACTTTTACGTTCGATGAAGTAAATGCGGGTTTGCCGGCAGATGTGTCAGTTAAAACGACGAATTGTCACAGCAGGGCATTATTGCATATGTTTTTGAAACCCAGCAGATAACTGGTATGTCCCAGTCAGATTTTAACATTAATTTTAATTTATGTTGATTAAAATATCTTATTTTTATCTCTTTTTCGCACAGTTTTCTGGGAAGTCTGTAAAATGTGTTACTGAGTTTTTATATTACCCTTACATATTGGGGTATCTACTTTAGCACTTCCAAAAATAACATTTTATACTGTTTTATATTTAAGTAATATGTATCCATTATGTTATTAAAACACATCATAAGGTTATTATTTATAATAAACCTTTTTTAAAAAACTTGTGTTAATTTAACACTAAATTACTTTTAAACTATATATTAAAAATTAAACTACAAGAAAATAAGAATTAATTTGACAGAAATCATAAGATGAAATATAATTTCTATTTAAAAATATCTTAATATCGATCTTCTACAAAAATTAATTTTTAATGTTTCATATTCAAAATCATACTATAGGTTAAAAATTTTGTTTAAGAAAGTATCTATATTTTATTTGTTAATCTTTGATGAAATTGTAAAAAATTTTTATATATGTTTTTTTGTAACGTCCAAAAAATTGTTCATGGATAAACGCACTTCATATAATAAATTTGAATGAAATATAACTTTTATTATTATGGTTAATAATCAGCAACTGTTTACAAAAACTTTAAAACGAAGGTATTATTAAAATAAAATAAATAAATAGTAAATTTCAGTTAGTATAAGAAACATCACCAAGATAGTTGAGAAAATCTAGCATGGTTTGTACCTGAGTTTGTAAACCCTCCAGAGAGTGCAAGTTGTGGGCGTCGTACCTTGTGCACTTTGCGAGTCCAACATAGAAGTCATTACTCTTCCTTGTCCTGAACTCCCAAAAACTATTCAAAAATAATCGGTGCATCAAGTAATGTATGTAAGTTATTTTTCACGCCATAAGTAAACAACACAGAATTGTTCCAAAAAGAGAATGTCATGCTATCACTATTTATTCACAGTGGTCCTAGGGTTGAAAAGGAAATTAGTTTTTGGTATATGCCTGAAAGAGGGAACTTTCCCGGACGCGAGTCGGAGATGTCGGACTCCGGGGTCGTCGGGCGGGACTCGAGACTCGGACTGCGGGGTCGTCGGGCGGGACCCGAGACACGGACTGCGGGGTCGTCGGGCGGGACCCGAGACTCGGACTCCGGGGTCGTCGGGCGGGACTCGAGACTCGGACTCCGGGGTCGTCGGGCGGGACCCGAGACTCGGACTGCGGGGTCGTCGGGCGGGACCCGAGACTCGGACTCCAGGGTCGTCGGGCGGGACCCGAGACACGGACTCCGGGGTCGTCGGGCGGGACCCGAGACTCGGACTCCGGGGTCGTCGGGCGGGACCCGAGACTCCGGGGTCGTCGGGCGGGACTCGAGACTCGGACTCCGGGGTCGTCGGGCGGGACCTGCGCTGCCCTGCGAGGGAAGCGGCGCGCGCGGGCCGCGACTCGACGCCTCGGCTGGGCGGCGGAGAGCGACTGCCGCTGGAGCGTCGCGGCGCCCTCGAGGGAGGGGGTGTGGCGTGTCTCCCCCCTCCCCTACTCGCGCATGCGCACGAGCGCCGTCCAAGCACGGGTGCGCAGGGGTGTGGGGGACGGACAGTCCCGTCCCTGGACCAATGATGGACACACAGATTCTGGTCCTCTCGCACAGGACCATCATTCACCAACTCTTACCGCGCTAAATATTACCTACTATGCTCACGAAGATAACGTCATAACTTGTAACTTTTTCTTAATGCCAAAATACACATACGTTTATAGAGGAAATGTTATTCCTTGTGCAAGGAAAACGTATTTTAACAACAAATGAAATTTTTACTTAAAGTTTACTAAGTTCTTAATAATATTATATTACTCTAAAAACAGTCTGTCTAACTATTGCGTAATCTGAGCTTAAAATAATTTGTATTGTCATTATTTAAGAAGATTTTTAAAAGTGCATTAGGTTTCATATTTCTTTTTTATCTATAATATAATATATTAGTAGTATATGAATGGGGCTCCTGCGCCTGGTTTCTGGCTGTAGTGCCTCTGGTGCCGAATGCCATATTGGATCATGACGTCACCGTTGCAAATTTCGTTACGGTCGCCATCTTTAACTTTTTATTTATTATCCGATTTTAATGAAATTTTTATTTAAAATTTATAAAAAAATTCAATTAATAAAATATTAATAAATTTTTATAAAAAATCATTCATTTACGACACGGAGCTCGGAGTCCTCGGTTCGAACCTCGTGAGGGCAAAAAAATGGCGACCGAACCTTCCCCCCGTGGTGACTGCTGGCAGACTGACTCCCACCACTTTTTTTCAAAGCATATAAAACATCATCTAGTATGACGTCATGACCGCCATCTTGTCTTCGATGCTGGAAGCCATCATCATCATTGTATCGTCGGCTAGAGTGCGCCGATGCCATGTTAGTTTAATTCATATCCCCTAGAATGCAGTAATCATTTATTATTGCTGTGACACCCGCCATCTTGTCATTTGGCCGCCATCTTGGAAATCCGTAATTATTTAGCTAGAAATTCGGGAAAAGTTCCAAAATTCATTAAATAAATTGGCAATAAATATACTGATTCATTTGATCGATTCCCGTCCTCGGTTCGATACCCGATCGATGCAATAATGTTTTAATTCCATGTAAAAAATAATAATTTCAATAAACCATGTTCAACATTAGTAAAGAGACTTTAAATCCTCTACTACCGTCATCCTATGAGACATCAAGACCACCATATTGCAAATGCGTAATTTTAATGCTAGAGATTTGGGATAAAGTTCAAAATTCATTAACCTAATGTGTAATCTATATTCTGATTGATTAGATCGACTTAGGTCCTAGCTTCGATCCCTGGTCGATACAAAACAACTTTAATATTTAAAAAAAAATTTCCAAAAAAGTGACAGGTTTGAGAAAATAAAAACACCACAAGTTCTGCTAAAAAAACCTTTATTACATAAATACAACACTACTACAAGTACAAAATAATACACAGACAAATTACTAAAGTCTTGGTTAAGATTTATTTCCGCATTTAATCTTGTGCTGTTCAAGACACTGTATAGCTGTAAGTCCTGAATTTCAAGGTCGATTAGCGAAATACTTAAAGCACATCTTACACATATAAATCTTATGTTGATGTTTTGTAACCTGGGGTCTCACCAGTCGGGAGAAGTTTTTGATGTAGCAGTATTGTGCAGCACCGCTTTCATTTGTCACAAGCAACAAATCGAAATGATTTTTTCTTTCTTGTTTGGTTACCCGAATCGGACACACCTTATTATCCTCATTTAGCGCATACACATTAACTGAGACTTCAGGGTTATTTTTCTCAAAAACTTTTATCTGATTTAATGGTGGTGGATAGCACAGTCCATCGAAGTTGTACTTATTCTCCAAAGCATAATACCTCTTATCAACACGGTTTTGATGTCTTCCCTCGACAAATCTTGCCAAAATACTCAATTTAAAACAAAAATGGTCCTTTAAGTTTTGGCAATTGACTACTGCTCTTTTGTTGACTAACGCCTCACATAAGGCAATAAATGATGATGTCTGATGGTATGGAAGCATATTATCACTTGATTCGTTACATATGCACATAATCTTGTGACTGTCCAGACTGTTACAATGCGAAAAAACCTTATCGCATTTGTCGCACTTATATGTCTCTTGAGAGATTGTCAGAGTCCTACTGCAGGTTTTTGATGTACCACAATATTTGCATTGATGCGATGTACGCTCTTCATTAATGGATGTCTGGAATGCAGATGATAAAACGTCAGCTGATGGTGGAACAGCACGTATCGTTGTCTCCTCTGCAGCAGGTATCGCGATGTTCACAGCTGTCGACACCTCAGCCATTGAGCTCTCCGCTGCCGTGGTCTCCTCTGCAAATGGTATCGGGATCTCCGACTCCATCATCGTTGCCGCCATCGAGGTCCCCGATGCTGTCGGTAAACAGTCTGTCCCGGTCGACATTGGAGCAGTAACTAAATCTCACGAAACTTAAAGGAAAGAGCACGTCCGTACTGCACCGCGGCCAGAGGTGAACTGCGGGTCCAGTCGTCTGAACCTCGCTTATATACCCGTGGTCTACTGGTATACTACATGAGTCAAAATATTGTCTGTATTTAAATTATTTATTAGGTACCTAAAAATTGTAGAAATAAAAAACACACGAGTTCAAGTTTTACACATTTATTTATAAAGAGTACACAAATACATATTAGGTTAAGGAATCAAGCATTTTCACAAGCAAAGTCTTTAATGCCGCACGAACTGACTCGTCGACTCCAGTTCCAATTGGTTCGTTGACTCCGGTTCCAACTGGTTCGCCGGTCACGCGATCAGGAACACAGGTTTCCAGCTGGTCATCTTCTGCGACGTCGACAACTCCGACTATACATGGTCGGTGACGTCTGTGACCATGTCTACGCCTGGGCTTAGGCTCAGTGCTAGTTGGGACAGATTCACTGCCTGAACTGCGACAACGAGACGCACGCCGTTTGGAAATCTGCGTAGAAGCATCACAGGTCGCAACATGTTGCAACACGTCCATGTTTGGTGTTGCACGTGCAGACCAGGCGACTACCTCAGCGATGCTAGCAGGAAGGATTGTGTGTGGTCTCATGTGATAGACGGCACAGTTTCCAGGTTCGCAACAATCTACCAGCTGCTGAGTTGGTTCGTAGGACACAGGAAAGTGCGCAAACCGCCAATGCTGAACGCCTCCATCACAGGTTTCTGTATATGTACGTAGATACCCTGAATCCCAGTAGCTGTACTCGACATTGCTGAAGCTAGGTCTTGCGCTCACGTACATGTTAGCAGGAGAAACGTAAACATCTTCTTACATGTGGAACGTCGACTGAAGGTGCGTACGGATGTACACCATTTATATATGCAGGCTCCTACTCACACTGCGCGTGCCATTTCTGCATTAGCCGCCAGTTCGTGCAGGCACAGACACGTTCAAACTTGTCACATGGCTGCACGTCGTATATTGCACTAAGCTTGCGCAGGGAAAGACAGCCGTAGTCGGTCTGTATATCTACAATTTCAGCTGCTTCGTCGTCCCACAGTTCTCGTAGCCATTTCTTCTGTTCGGGTCCGGCAACGTAGATTATTTCGTTTTGCAGTAGTAAATCATGAAGTGTGTTTTTCACTTGGTGGTACGGAATCTTTCCTTCGTCCCACTCTAGTCCGTGATAATATTTACATAGCTATTCATTCGACCGTTCACTTTTTTCGTCTCTTAGTTTCCACGGATACGGAGGTCGGAAGCTGCGGGTTCGAGTCTTGTCTCCGGAGGTGACGATAATTTACTTGAGCACGAATCCATTTTGACTCTGGAAACCTTGCAGGTTGCAGTACATCTTGTCGCTAGCAATGCTCGGTCGTAACTAAATTATCGTAGAAAACGACACAGTATTTATGTTAGAATTTTCACAAGTTTGTCTCGACAATTGTACGAAGCAAGCCGATCGTGAAGTATCAGACAAAAAGCATAGGTGTTTGGTGGAATATTTCCACTAGTCGTTATATCAATACTACAGTCGATGATGTTTGAATTTATTCGATTATCCTGTTTGGAAACGTTAAACACCATTAACGGAGCCTTGTTCTGGAAACTGTCGGGACTCAGTATCGGTGACTGTCTCTACCTATAGTAAGCTTGCTGAAACTTGGCATACATTTGATATGCGAGAAGAAATCTTCCACTTTCAAAGTCCATGTTCATGTCAACGTACGGATAACTTTCGCTGTTTAAAAATAATTTTACATTGCGAATTTGACAGTTATCGAATACGGAGTGATTTACTCCTGCATTGATCTGTCTTCCCGTCTGAAGCCCGACGATGATGTTTCTTAGTTTTTCCGTAGCGAGGCTGGACTTTACTATCCAATTGATACGCTGACTATGAGGCAAGCCAGGATAAGTTTCCAGGGTCCAGGATCGGAATGGCACATCGAAGTTCTTGCCATTTTCTATGTTCTTCAACATCTTGACTCGTTCAACGGTGCTCACTTTGATGTGGGGCAGCATCCACTCGATAGACTGTAGTGTTAGCGAGACATCTTGAGGGTTTTCTGCAGCGGCGACAATTCCATTAAATTGCGTGTTGGCTAGAAGCAGTACGAGCTCTTGTTTCGAATTAATGATTATATGCTTGTAGTCCTCGGCGAATCCAAGAAGCATGGATAGAGGTACACAAACTTTGAACTTCGCTTCGGCATAAACCGGAAGCTTATATTCATTCTCGAGAGCCCAACCGACCATCTTTGCAGCAGACAGTTCATTTGGCGTAGCGAAAGGTAATTTTTCATAGCAGATGTTATGCTTACATCTCTCGTCTGGTCTACCTCGACGCCAATGAGTACATATGTAATGCGCTCGATTAGGTGAAGAATACCATTGCAGGATATTGTTGTCGTTGTCGGGTGCGTACCATCCGCTTTTGTCAGCGTGCCTCTTATACGTAGAAATGACTGCGAAGGTAAAGTACAAATATCTTGGTGCTGTACTGCAATGCGTACTTCCGATGGAAGTGCGTACGGTCCGAGCAGGAAAGGCTGGTACTCGTGCAATTCCATTTTCGTAATGCTGTCATCAAAACTGACCGGATCTTCCACTTTGAGGATTTCGTCTTCCATATTTATTCGGCACTTGACCAATACTGAGAAGATACTCTATGCTGTCAGGTGTTAATGCAACTATGTCTGGTAGAGAACTGTTCTTATTAACGCCAATCCGATTTCTTTTATAACTGTTCGGTGTTACGAACTTTATGCCAATCCCTTCAAGTGCAGACGTAATGTAATTTCTTCGTCTTGAAAATTTACCAATCTTCCTCGCTGGTCAACGATTCGGACGACGACTTCGTGTGCGCACTTCACGACGACTGGAACGTAAATGATACTTTGCGGTACTTCGACCAGTTTATATCCTGGCGGAACCATCGGCGAAAACTCCTGCAGCATGTTGCTTAGTCTTCCATTGAGATACGTTCCACTTGCTAAATTACAGTTTATTCTTATGACATTCACAGGCAAAATGTTTACTGCGCGCGTAGATTCGTACGTTCTTCCCATATCATAAACCTTTGATTCGTATCCGAGCATCGTACCCATGGTGCCAGGTTTCGTAAAGTCGACATTTTCACTGCATGTTAGAATGCTTTTTTGAGTGTTTGGATTTCCACGCAGTTAAAAGTCTACAACCTGTGGTAACATATCCCTAATTTAATTTGCAATGTCGTCAATTTCATAAGAGCCAACAGGTAACCGTATTTCATGGGTGGTCCCATCGCTTTTCAGGAAGCAGATCTTGCAATTTTCTTCGTCGATATTCGGTATGGCATTTTACGTTTGAAAATCTACGAGTCCGATACACCATTCTCCATCTAAATCTAGAGGCGGGAAATGAACCGCCTGCAGCTCAGATGGGTGACCTGTCAAGGTAAGTGTTATCGACATGACTAATAAATTATCGTCACTGCACAACCTTTAAGTAGCAATTTTTATCTGTCAGCTAATTTGGGTTTGTTAGAAAGCGAAGACAAAAGTGTCCGCAGTATGTTTGATTAGGCCTCTGTTCCGTTTCGTAATTGTAAAACAACGTAGTGGACCGACCCAGGTACTGTCGCAGTTCGGGCGGAGGGCGTAAATTATCGAAACTGTCGTAGTACTCTGCCATTTTTCCAGACTTTATATACGCCACCCAGTGCGTGCCACGACCCGACGACGTGTCTAAATTAATTATGGCGCACTCACGTGTCTCGATGGCATTTTTACCAACTTTAACGACGAACTCGATGGAGGTTGTACCATCGTCTACGGAAACCTTGACGACAGCTACGACGGAGAAGGAGCAGATTCCGTTGACAACCACGGCGACAACACTGGAGGAGACTTCATCAGACGCGATACCACCAGCAGAAGAGACTTTAATGCCAGTAGTGTTGGCTGTGCAGGAAAACTCGACGAACTTCGTTTCGCCCTCGATGGAGACTTCAATGGATGCCGAATCGACAACAACTAACGAACATCGGTGCTGTTACTGTGACAAGATTTTCTCAAACAGCAGCAATGCTCGACGTCATGAGAAGAGAGAATGTGCCAAGAACCTATATCGTAAAATGTTTGTTTGTGAGAAATGTCATAAGCAGTTTGCCAGAAAAGATAATATGAAAACGCACATGAAGACATGTAAAGGTCCTGCTGTGTGGCAGAAAGTAAAGGTTTCGGTGCAACAGCGATGCATCGATGTTTTTAAGAGTATGCCTGGAAATGGTACTACTACTGTTGCAACGTCCATATCTGGATCGGGTCTGAAACGTTCGTCTACATCAGCACGGTATCCTTTCAGCTACTGTGATACGTCGTTCGCATTTTCCATGATGCACGAAGACATGAGCGGAGCAAATGCAAAAAGAATCCTTCTCGTATAAAGTTTCGATGTGATGATTGTCATGAATGGTTTACTCGAATCGATAGTTTGCGCCGACATGCGAAAAACTGTAAAGGTGAAGTCCGTGCGCCTACTGCTGAACTACCTGCAGACATTTCGACTCCTCGCTTTAGATTGAAGGCTCGTGAGTGTACAAGCAAAAAAACAGATGTGCAGCAACCGATTGCTATGACATCTGAACATGAAAATAAACCTAAGACTCTGTTCGGAGCATTACAAGTGACCGATAATGGCTTCTACTTGGCGCAGACTGCGTTTCGTGGAACATTGAAGGACTACTATTATCTAAATACGTTCGGTGAGTCGTAGGACATTTGTACTTTTCTTGATGATATCAGACAGGACATAATAAATCAGCTTACTGATGACGTAGCAACAAACGGTCCATTAAAATATTACTTGTGGTTGGACTGTCTATATGGAAAGCCATATCCGTTCGATGACAAAGTGAAAAAGTGTGCATTCAAGACATCGGCTGCAGTAATTTACAGTTCTAACGATGTGAAGCAAACTGTTAAACACGGTGTCCGG
This sequence comes from Bacillus rossius redtenbacheri, assembly GCF_032445375.1. Taxonomy (NCBI): domain Eukaryota; kingdom Metazoa; phylum Arthropoda; class Insecta; order Phasmatodea; family Bacillidae; genus Bacillus; species Bacillus rossius. The sequence continues at coordinate 19,521,967 of NC_086338.1, read as the reverse complement.
AAACTCTGTCAAGAAGAGGAGAACTATGTCAGTAAAGGTTCTGGTTGGACTATGTCTTGTATAAACTGATTGGAGCTAAGAATTAGTCATTTCACACCGATGCGGAACTAAATGATTGATTATAAATTTTCTAGCTTTCGTAAGTGATCCTGTAGTAGAATAGAGATTATGTAATAAATATTATGTTTGTAAAAGAACTTGCGGTGTTTAATTCCTCGAACCTGTTACTATTATGTTAAATTGATGTTATATTTAATTTTTTTTTGTATCGGCCAGGGATCGAACCAAGGACCTTAGTCGATTTAATCAATCAGTATATAGATTACAAATTTATTTAATGAATTTTGGAATTTTTCCCCGAATTTCTAGCATTACAATTACCAATTTCCATTATGGTGGTCTTGATGTCTGATAGGATGATGGTAGTAGAGGATTTAAAGTCTCTTTACGAAAGTTTAACATGGTTTATTGAAATTATTATTTATTTTTACATAAAATTAAACATTATTGCATCGATCGGGTATCGAACCGAGGACAGGAATAGATCGTATCAATCTGTAAGTTAATCAGTGATTTATTTAATGAATTTTGGAATTTTTCCCGCTTTTCTAGCTACATTATTACATGATTTCAAGATGGCGGCCGAATTTCAAGATGGCGGGGGGCACCTCCGTAATAAATGATTACTGCACTGTAGCGGGTTAGATAAAATTATCCAGATGGAAATGTACGCTATAATACAAGTACACACACAAGATGGCATACTCCAGCAGGTGGTAGCTCCTGGTAGCATGTACTGAACATAAAATGTCGGATCCATGATGGTCGACAAGGACAAAGTCAAATGTCAAGGTCAAGGTCAATTTTAAGGGTGAAGGTCAAATTTCAGGGTCAATGTCACAGTTAACGGTCAAGGTTAAATTTCAAGTTCAAGGTCAAAGTTCAAGGTCAACTTAAATTTAAAAGGTCAAGGTCAAATTTCAAGGTCAAGGTCAAAGTTCAAGGTCAAGGTAAAATCAAAGTTCAAGGTCAAGGTCAGATTTCTAGGTCAAGGTCTAAGTTCAAGGTCAAGGTCAACGGTGTGGTGACTAGATAATTATACTAACATGGTATCAGCACATTCAAGCAGACGAAAACAAGATGGTGATCTCCAGCGGACGAAGACAAGATGGCGGACATGTTGTCATACCAGCTGACGATATATATGCTTTGAAAAAAAAGTGGTGGGAGTCAGTCTGCCTGCGTCCACTGTGAGGGAAGGATCGGTCGCCATTTTTAATTTTTTTTGCACTCGTCGGGTTCGAACCGAGGATGGTGATCGATATAATCAATCAGAATTCGAATAAGTTAATTTTGTGATGAATTTTGGAATTTTTTTCAGTAAAATCGGATAATAATTAAAGATTTTCAAGATGGCGTCCAAATTTTAAGATGGCGAACATAACGGAAATTGCAACATTAATAGGATCCAATATGGCGGAAAACACAATGTCGGAATGTTCGAGAAAACAAAATGACGTCATCCATAATGGCGGATCCAAGATGGCTGCTGTGAGCTACTTGTTCCGTTACGTTATGTCCCGTTATATGTGTCCTGTTACGATGTGTCAGGTTATGTTTATCCAAAATGGCCGCCGTGACGTCACAATCCAAGATGGCCGCCGTGACGTCATAATCCAAGATGTCGGACCGACAATCTTCAATCCACTACCTGCATCCTGATCTCGGACCGGCCAAACTATACTACTAACTTAGGATTTTTTCATTCGTTTCTTTTTAATGTCATGACCTGTCTTGTGAGGTTCCAAGTACAGTCCTGCGCCGTTTTTTTACCGATTGCAATGGCTTCAATGCTGGCATTGTGTCGCTGTGCGTCTTTTAACTGCTTGCGCTTATTCTTCGAAGTGTTGACTGCCCGCACTATACCGCTCGTTGCACCGATGAGGCAACTAATAGCACCTAATGCAGGCAAAAGCAAAGGAAGAAATTCTTCTATAATCTTCTTGTGGAGAGTCTGTAATTTTTGCTTGGCTTTTTGCACGCCTGCACCGATCTTGCGTTTGGTCTTGCTTGAGTTAGTCTTTGACTTGAAGGAGCTGGTTCGACGAGCAACCAGTCCTAATTTCGTCTTTGCCTTCATGATCTTAGATACGCCCCACGCTGCGATTTTCTCTCCGAGTCCCGCGTTCGACGATTTGCTTATATCTTTGGCTTCCTGTGCCAATATCTGATCTGCTCTGTGCCTGGATTCCAGATCCTTGCTTAATGAATATGCGATATCGTGCTGCTTGCACTTTTCGTCTAGAGAATTAATGCCCACGTCACCGCGAGCTAACCTTTTCGCTAGTTTAGTGCCGGGGCCGCAGAATCTGTAGCCGGGAATGTGTAGCTTGAACTGTAGATTGTTTATCAGCGAGTTCACGTGTCCTGCACCGCTGTGTTTTTTATTCTTACCTCTTCGAGTCTTTACGCACAACTGACCAGAAAGTATAAATGTGTTTGATTTTATACAATTACTTTAGTACAATGCAGGTCGTCAAGCAAGACGTGTGTTTGCCCGTACGCATTACGCAAGACGATGTATTTAGTGCGCGTGAATCATGACATGGCTTACTGTTGCCTTCTGCCGTACATTGCATAATGGCGGGACCGTCAAACGGTGGCAAGACGTGTGTTTTACTGGATTTACTGGAGGAACCAAACGGTCTTCGGTTCGAGAACGTTTACTTGTATTCCAAGTCGTTGCAACAGCCAAAGTACCAGCGCCTAGCAACTGTTCTACGCTCGGTGGATGGTCTGGAGTATTTTCCGTTTAGCGATAATACGGATGTTGTAACTCCAAGCGAAGCAAAAGCCAATTCCGTGTTTGTTTTCGACGATGTAATGTGCGAGAAACAAGGCATAATACAAGAGTACTTTTCCATGGGCAGACACTCCAAGGTATACTGCGTTTACCTGTGTCAGACGTACAGTCGTATTCCAAAACATCTCCTACGAGACAACGCGAATGTCATAGTACTTTTTCGCATGGATGAACTTTATTTACGACACGCTTACGACGATCACGAAAACACCGACATGACATTCCAGGAATTCAAAGACATGTGCTCCTTGTGTTGGAAAGAAAAACACGGATTCCTAGTTATAGTCAAGGACTGGCATCTATATAAGGGCAGGTACAGACGAGGTTTCGATCAGTTTATCGCCAAACATGAGTCATAGCATTTCGAAATTCGGTCGTAGCAGTCGAGACTTACGTTCTGCTCTCAAGTCTCATGACGATGTTATCCGCAAATACATTTCGCTACTGGCTCAAAACGTAGAGAGTGTGAAAAAGGATTTACTTGAGTATCTCGTTGCCATCGACCAGCGTGTGGACGCCTCGGATTCTCGCATTCGCGACATGATCGAATTATCGAATGCACAAAGACGTGACGATCTGAGGACTTTTCAAAGTAGTCTGAAAGCGTCACTATCTCATTTGTCAACAAATTCAGATTTGGCCAAACACAAGAAAGAAGTTTCTGCGAACGAATAAAAAAGTATAAAAGGAGGTCTTGCAATAAGTTTTCAGCCATTACAATGTCGGACATATCAAGTGACCTGCATCGAGCTATACAGTCTGTTCGTGAAAAATATTTACTTGCTAGACGAACCAGACTTGCATGAGAAATGGCAAATGAGGAGATATTTAAACCAATCACTAGTCGCCTCGACGAACTTAAAAACAAGGAAGAACTAGCCATATTTGTGAAAACAGAAGTTGAAGATGAAATGCCAACTGTAAAGAAGAGAAAGTATGAACCGGATCGAGAAGAAGAGGACTTAACAAGTACAGAGTCCATGCATAAGAAAAAAATACCGAAAAAGGGACATCAAGTTAATGCAATGGTCCGACCATACCTGATATCGTTTACGAACCGGAATAATGACACGACCTACGGAGTGTACAGAAAACATAATAAGTGGTTCCTCGGTGCTAAAGAAATACACTTTCTACCAGGAAATATTGTGCGCGTAGAAGCGTTCAAAACACGCGGGACTCCGGGTCTGTACGAATTGCTGTTTCGCAGGGAACCTAAAGGATATTCTCACAACGACTTACAAGAGTACAAAAAACTGCTAGAGCTAACCAATGCACATTTTCGCGATAACGATCCAGATAGTGGTGTATATAAAGACGTGGATCATGAAAAAATTGACATTCTTGCTAATCTCTTCAGTGAAATAATAATACATGTCGAAGGTTTAAAAAAGCTAGAAAGTGGTCAGATATTTGACTATGTATATTGGGACGACCCTAATGAATAAGTTGATCGTCTTAGAATTCTACATGCTTCGCTTAGTGTAGGAAACTATTCGCACATCAACGAAATAGTCTCCATACTTGAAGAACTGAGGGAAGCCGGCTACATACAATGAGTCGAACCGGAATCGCTCGCGAACTTCATGCTCCTGCTAGACGAAAATACCTTCGTCGTAAAGTTGTAGTTCGTGGAATTGACGATTCATTCCAGGCGGACCTTGTTGAGATGATACCATATTCCCGATTGAATAAATGTTTCAAGTACATGTTGACAGTCATCGATGTTTATAGCAAGTTTGCTTGGGCTAGACCTGTCAAATCAAAGACTGCAACTGAAGTAGCCAAGGCCATGAACAATATTTTGCGTCATGGACGTGTACCGTCGCACCTGCAAACGGACCTCGGGAAAGAATTCTACAATGCAACCTTCAAGGCTTTGTTGAAGAAGTATGGCATCAAACACTACTCTACATTTAGTAACGTCAAAGCCTCCGTTGTCGAAAGGTTTAACAGAACTTTGCGTTCCAAGATGTGGCGACAGTTCACGGCTAACGGAAATTACAAGTGGCTTGACATCTTGCCGAAACTAATAAGCGAGTATAATTCAACGGTGCATTCTACCAAGAAAATGAAGCCAAAGGACGTAATGGACAATCGCCTGCTTTAAACAGTGTTTTCCAACACGAATAAGAAAGATCCACGAAAGCGTAAAGCTAACGTCGGTGACATTGTGCGAATCTCCAAGCAGAAAGGTATCTTCGAGAAAGGTTTCACTGCAAACTGGAGTCGCGAACTTTTCAGTGTGACACGTTTTCGTGAACCAGAGCCTAGGACCTACTACCTCGAAGATTTGGACCACAAACCTATCCATGGCGGCTTCTATGCAGAAGAGATTCAGCCTACATTGTGTCCCGATACGTACTTGGTGGAGAAGATTATAAAACGAAGAAATGGACTGTCCTACGTCAAGTGGTGGGGCTTTCCACCTCGCTTTTATTCGTGGGTGGCAGATGCAGGCGTCGATAAATCCACAAGACTTTAGTAATTTGTCTGTGTATTGTTTTGTACTTGTAGTAGTGTTGTATTTATGTAATAAAAGTTTGTTTAGCAGAACTTGCGGTGTTTTTATTTTTTCAAACCTGTCACTTTAGTTGTACTTTTTTAAAATATTAAAGTTGTTTTGTATCGACCAGGGATCGAACTTAGGACCTAAGTCGATCTAATCAATTAGTATATAGATAACACATTAAGTTAATGAATTTTGAACTTTTTCCCGAATCTCTAGCATTAAAATTACACATTTCTAATATGGTGGTCTTGACGGTGTAGAGGATTTAAAGTCTCTTTACGAATGTTGAACGTGGTTTTTTGAAATTATTATTATTTTCATAAAATTAAACATTATTGCATTGATCGGATATCGTACCGAGAATGGGAATCGATCGAATCAATCAGTATATTTATTGCAAATTTATTTAATGAATTTTGGAACTTTTCCCGAATTTCTAGCTAAATAATTACGGATTTCCAAGATGGTGGCCAAATGACAAGATGGCGGGTGTCACAGCAATAATTAATGATTACTGCATTCTAGCGGATACGAATTAAACTAACATGGCGTCGGCGCACACTAGCCGACGATACAATGATGATGATGGCTTCCAGCATCGAAGAAAAGATGGCGGTCATAACGTCATACTAGATGATGTTATTTTTGCTTTGAAAAAAAAATTGGTGGGAGTCAGTCTGCCAGCAGTCACCAGGGGGGGAAGGTTTGGTCACCATTTTTTTATTTTTTTGCCCTCACCGGGTTCGAACCGAGGACTCCGACGTCCATGCCGTATAGTTTTATTTTTTAAATATTTTTTTATTAAAATTTTATTAAGTGAATTTTTTTATAAATTTAAAAAAAAAATTTCATTAAAATCGGAAAATAATTTTAAAAAGTTAAAGTTGGCGGGCGTAACGAAATTTGCAACGGTGACGTCATGATCCAATATGGCGGAAAACACATCACCGGAATTTTCGAGAACACACAATTACGTCATCCAAAATGGCGGATCCAAGATGGCGGATCCAAAATGGCCGCCGGGGTCAAGGTCAAAGGTCAAGGTCACATCCATCCAAGTTGGACGCCGTGACGTCACAATCCAATATGGCGGTCGGCACCACAGGCACCACAGCCAGAAGCCAGGCGCAGGAGCCTTATTCATATACTACTTATATTTACTATTGTTTTTTTCACAATACAATAATTTGTAGATTAGATAAAATTATTCCGCTATTTGTTATTATTACCACAAAAATATGAATAATTATTAAAAGGTCATACAAAAGTAATCCAAGTTCTAAAATTAACTTTGAAATTTAAGTTAGATTTTATTTTGATCCCAAAATGTTTTACAAAATAAAAGTTCATTTGAATTGGTCAATATTCTGAATCAAAACCACAATTTTAGCACACCGGAGGACCTGTCTTTAATCCTTCATCAGCAATACTTATTATAAATTATATCAGTTCCTGAAATCACTCCAGACAAATGCTGGGAGTGTGCCAACAATTTGCAAAACCAATTCATATCCGAATCTACTTATCTTGTTTGATATAAGACGTAAACTCTAAAAGAAACAATTAATTTTTTTGCGATTGCATTTCCTGGAACGTTTCTTGGGAAAAAGTTTATTTTACATTTATCTATGGTGTAATAATTATATATATTTTTTTATTTAAAATAATATAAAAAACATTTAATATTGCATAAGTAATTTTTTTAAATAATTATTAATCATTGTTTATGAATTTAAGAAGTATACATAACTTTTTATTTACTTTAAAATAAATTTTAACATTCTTAATTTTGTTCATACGGTATTATTCACGTTAATTATTTGCGCCAAATATTTTTTTTTCAAATAATATATATATTTGTTATTTTTTTATTTTTGCTACAAAATAGTTTCTTTTTACTTGCTGGCAATATATTACAAATTACCACTTAATATGTCAAATTCATTGTTACACAAGCATATTTTTTAAAGGTTCATTTAAAATAAGATATACTACAAGTAGTATATGAATGGCGGTCCGGCGCCTGGGTTCTGGGTGCGGTGCCGGTGCCGGGTAAATGTCCGACCTCTCTGACGTCACAACGGCCATTTTGGACTCAAAAAGGCAAAATGACTAAAAATTTCTTAAAATTACCCGTCTTCAAGAGAAAATTTCCCGTTTTTTTTGTCCTCAAAAATGCCAACGACTTGAAATGTCCCCAAGACGGCATAAAATCCTTATTGAGGCTAAACCATCCATGTCTACAGCCTCCGACAAGCCTATGATGTCATATAGTATTTCGACATCACCTTTGCCCTTTTTTCGTTACGGGTTCCATTTTGAAAATCTTTATTTACTCTCGGATTTTTATGAAAACAATTTTAAATTTATAAAATATAAATAAAATATTACTTAAAAAAATTGCACTTTTAGTTCACTGCCGCCATCTTTGATCATAGAAACATTGCTTCATTCATTACGCCTGCTATCGTGGATGAGTGTGATGTTATCGTTACACTTTGCGTTATGTCCGCTACATTGTTTTCTAGAACGTTGCACTTTTCGTTACGGCCGCCATTTTGAAAAACCATAATTTTTATGCTAGAAAATGGGGAAAAAAATTCAAAAAGTATAAAAATTAATCAAATAAATTTTAGTAAAACATTATTTAGAAACACAATTACACATTGAAGTCCTCGGTTCGATACCCGGTTAGATCAAAAAATAAAAAAAATTGTGACGGATCCTTCTTTGATGGATGCCGCCGGCAGTCTGACCTCTCACATCTAATGCCTATGTATATATCACTAGCTAGTATGATGTCATGTTCACCATCTTGTTTTTGTACGCTGGACACCGACATAATTTTTATGTGTACTAAGGTCCGCTACTGTCATATTAGTTTATGCTTTTTACCTGCATGCGTTTAGAAATAATTTTTTTACTACGGAGGCAACTGCCATCTTGAAATTTGGGTGACATCTTCGAAATCCGTAATTATGTAGCTAGATTTTCGGGAAGTATTCCAAAATTGATTTAATAAATATGCAATCAATATAGTTATTGTTTCGATCGATTCATGTCCTTAATTTAATCGCTGGGCGAAGCAAAAAAAATCAATTTTATGTAGTAAATTAATACTTATTTATGAAATCATTTTCAAAATCCTAAAAGAAGCATAGGCTCCTAGTCTACAAGCCTCTAGTAATGTCCGCCATCTTGAAATTTTTGCACCATCTTGGAATTTCGTAATATTTTACCTATAAATTCGGGAAAAAATTCCAATATTCCCAAAAAATTTGTAGTAGAAACTATGTAACCCGCAGAATGATGTATATTTTATCTTCAATGTTTTATTTGCAAAACTGTAACAAATAAAAATAAACAAAAACAGATAAATGTTTAAATAGTATAAATGTTAGATTCGTTTAAAATTCTAGTAATATTAAATTCAATGTATACAATGTAAATTGTTATTGCTTTATTGAAAAAAATAACAATATATTTTTATAAACTTTAATTAAACAGACATTTCACCTAGCTCATAACCATTATTCATTGTGCTAATTTCTTTGTAATATTTTAAAATGCTACCGATTCACATATGTTATATATTTTACAGGATTACTAAACTATTTTAATACAGTAGTATATAAAAGGGGCTCCGGTGCCAGGCTTCCACAGGAGTAGCCATCTTGGATTGTAATGTTAGGGCGGCCATCTTGGATGAACATGACCTTGACCTATGACTTTGAATTTTGACCTTGAACCCGGCAGCCATCTTGGACCCGCCATCTTGGATCCGCCATTTTGGATGATAAAATCGCCGCCATTTTTTTCTCGAACTTTCCGCCATTTTTTATTTTGACGGTACCATTGCTTTTTCCGTTACGGCCACCATCTTAAAAATAATAATTTATTATCCGATTTGAATGAAAAAAATTTAAAATTATAAATAAAATAATTAAAATTTAAAAAATATATTTTTTTAAAAACGCACTTAAGTCATTGTGTCCTCGGTTAGAACCCTGTGAGGGCCAAATGAAAAAAAAATTTCATCCGATACTTTCTCCACGCTAGCCACCGACAAACTGACTTTACACCACATATGCCGTGGTATATAATATATTTCCAGCTAGTATGATGTCATGTTCGCCATCTTGAAAATCCTGATTTATTTTACGAATGTTATGAAAAAATTATAAAATTAAAAAATTAAATAATCAACATTTAAAAAAAATTGCACATTTCGTTTTTTTTGCCATCTTCGATTCTAAAAATATTGGACATTTCTTTATGTCCACCTTCTTGGACATGTATGACATAATCGTTGCACTTTTTGTTATGGAGACCATCTTGTATTCTAGATTGTTGCATTTTTGTTATGCTCCGCCATCTTGAAAGTCTTTAGTTACTATCAAATTTAAAAAAAAATTCTAAAATTTAAAAAAATTAACTAATAAAAATTAAATTAAATATTGATTAAAACACGCACTTAAATCCTTGGTTTGAACCTGGTGAGGTCAAAAAAAATGATTATAGATCCTTCCTGCATGGAAGCCAATTACCAACTGACCTTCCACCACTAATGCGAAGGTATATATAACGCCATCTAGTATGACGTCTTGTCCTCCATCTTGTTTTCGTCTGCTGGAGGCCACTATCTTGTTTTCGTCTGCTAAAGTGTGCTACCACCATGTTAATTTAATTTTTTTTCTGCTAGAGTGCAATCTTAATTTGTTAGTACTGATCACCAGCCATCTTGAAATGTAGGTGCCATCTCTAAAATGTGTAATTATTCATCAAGAAATTCGGGAAATATTCCAAAATTCATGAAAAAAATTTGCAATTAATATACTGTTGATTCTATCAGTTCCTGTACTGGGTTCGATCCCGGAGTGATGCAAGAAATTAATTTTATCTAAAAAATAACAATTTCAATAAATATGAGGGAAAGTTTAAGACTTTCCCTCATATTTATTGAACAACATAGTCCTTGCCAACCAGCCCCCAGTAAGTCGTTATGTCAGCTATCTTAAATAATTGTAATAATTAAACCTAGAAATTCGGGAAAAAGTTTAAAATTAAATTAAATTTTTCACTAATTAAAATTAATTAAAATAAATTAAAATTTTCACTAATAAATATACAGATTGAATTGATGGATTCCTATCCTTACTTTGATCCTTGACCGATGCTAGACCCAATATTTTAATTTTGCATAAAAAATACATTTATAATAAATAATGTTCAAATTCTAAAAGAGCCTTCAGTTCCTCATATACCAGCCTCCTATAAGCTGTAATGTCCGCCATTTTGGAATTTTGTATTTATTGACTTTGAAAATTCGGGAAAATTGCAAAAATCATCAAACAATTCACTTATTAAAATAATGATTGACTTAATAGAATTCCGTCCATGGTTTGATTCTCGGCCAGTGATAACTTTAATTAAAGCTTAATATAAATGTTATATTCTGTTTCCCACTACATTCGAGGATTTTATTATTTATTTACTCTACGAAAATCATCACTAGACAAAATACCCGTCCAACGAATTAAATACGCTGTTGCTCTGCCTAACATGGAAGTTTAATTTTTCGATACATTCTGTACAGTTCATTTAAAATGCTATACGTATAGGCCAAGCGTCTTCTGACCACGAGACCAGGTCATGATCATTGTCGGTTGTATAGAACCATGAGACCAATCATGTCTTGTGTACAGACTTAACGATTGACAATCAAAAAAAGGAAGCACAATTGGAAATATAATAAAAGAAAAGTAATCACGATCGGAAGCACAACAAACAAAAGGAAGCACTATCAGAAGCACATCAAACGAAAAGGAAGCACAATTGGAAGCACAATCAACGAAGAGGAAGCACAATCCGAAGCACTATCATCGAAAATAAGGCACATTTGGAAGCACAATAAACGAAGAGGTAGCTGTATTACGAGGCCTTAGTCTTAGTTATAAATCAGTTAACAAGAAATAAAACATATATATTTTATCAAAATAATTGATTAATTTTTCAATATTATACACATGATATTCAAACAAGTGATAATTGTTTGTAGCCAGCTTCCCGCATTTCTTTAAGTATGGACGATAATTCGTCAATTATCGAGTAGTTTCCTCTACGAACAGATGTCACCAACAGTCTCAGGCGATCAACTAATATGTTAGTATTTTCCCATGACATATAATCAATGTCTTCTGACTATCTTCACAGTGTTCATCATAAACTTCACCAGAATTTTTTATTTATTCACGATGTTTCCACCGTTTCAGTCTTAGGGCTTCATCACAGCTTTCGATCCTGACAGATTTATGTGGTTCCTGACAGTCGTTGGTTTAGTCACTACCCTCAGAGTCACTGTCGACACAATCGTAGAAATCAATGTCTTCACCTGGATTATTACAATAATTCGAAATCGGTGATGCCAAAGCTTTTTCATCGTAATTACGCTTCCTTTTTAAGAGTCCGCCATTTTTATAAAGTATTAAGGTTCTACTTGTATTCGGCTAGAATGTATTCTCACTTTTCATGATAAGGATTCCTCCATTATCATCATTATTCCATAAATCATATACGTCCTTCAATCTAAGTTCTTTGTCGAATCGTAAGAGCCATGAACATAATCTCGTTCAAGACAAAGAGAATTATTGATGTGATGCAGAACACTCTTCTTTTGATTAGTAAATCCATCGTTGTCCTATAGTTTGTAAGCAGGCTTAGCATTAAAAAATTTTTAAATGTCTTTTAAGCTATTTCTTCACGCAAACAACTTGCTGCAACGAATACATCTTAACATAATGCGTAGGGAATTTTTAATCACACTCACTCTTCTCGTGTTGTCTACCATTTTTTCTCACGAAAAATTCTTTGCTGTAAAAATTACACCTGTATCATTTCGATACTGCGGCAGACACCGAACAAGGATCCATATTAGTTACTGAGATTAATATCAGATGTTTACAAAGAGTTTTAAATTGGAACCATTACATATATAATTTTTTTATTATTATTTCATCAGCGAGAGTTTATTTATCTCATGCAAAATAAAACTTGTTGCAAGTAGTATCGTTTCTTGCAACAGTTGTTGTCTCGTGGTGTGTTGAGGTGAATATATTTATTTATTTAATGTGGGATGCGGGATGCTCACTAAAGATCGCAAGAGAAGGATGGCGTCGCTAGACGCCAAGGAAAAGGAAGTTTGTCTTGCATGCGTTGTCGCATCCTTTATATTCAATCATTTCTGCCAAGAGCGCTAGTTAACACACATCGCCTGCTAGAGGGCAACGCCGCCTTTTGGTTTTCAGTAATCGATACAAGGAGCGCTAGACTCTTATAGTAGCTACACATGCCGTCTGCTTGAGTACACTGTCGCCATATTAAATTTAATTTTTACCCGCAAGAGTGTAAAACACCGGACTGGCGAGGCATCCACTATCATGTCGACCGTCAAAACCGCTATATAGAAATTATGTTATAATTAATCTAGAAATTAGTGATATTTAATGTTTTTTTACCTGTAAAAAATTAATTAGTGAATTTTTAGATTTTTATATTATTTAATAGATTTTTCCCTTGAAAACACTGGAAAATTTGGCGAATTTTGGGCGAATTTTTAGTTTTTTTTTTTTGGTAAAATTGGGCCAAGCTAGGTCAACGCCAAAAGTTAAGGTTAAGGTCATTTAAGATGGCCTCCGAAACGTTAAAATCCAAGATGATGGATCATCTCCTCGCTTCTCATTCTTCTGCTCTTTCCGGAGCCCTACTCGTTTACTTCTCCTGATCCTTTTGAAAAATATATATATTTTTAAAATAACAATTAAACATACGAAATCTCTTTTGTTACTAATTCTTATACAAACACATGGAGTAATACGTGCATGTTCGCAGTTTGGGAAAAGTAACAGAACACGTCTTGGGAACTGGTCGTGTATAGTGCCATGACAGATTACAGGCCACCATCTCCACATTTGCTTAGCGCGAGTATAGAAAAGCGTAGGAAACCCAAAAAAAATAGATGAATGACTTGAGATTCGGACACATGTGCTAACTGATTACAATTACATTTTTTTCACTTTCTTTACCTGAACGTATGTGTGCCAACGAATTATTTCGTTTTCCTTTTCAAACAAACTAGGCTACAGATTTTTGGTGTGTCAGGCTGCGATAAGTCGTGTTAAACACTTTGGTAGACACCGAAATCCTAATGAAGGTGACTATTTCTTTCAAACGTGTCGTGACAAAATCCAAAAATACATAGAAATAGTTAGGAAAAATACCTTTTAGTTACAAGTTTATTTGTTTTGTTTGTTCTTTTGTGGCGGGAGTGGACCTGACCCTGCGGGGAAGGTGATTGTCCCCTGAGGTGTCGGAGCTGTTGCCGGCTCTCGTATCCGAGACATGATCCACTAGGTTCACGGAATGGGTGCAAGGATGTGAATTTATAGCCTCTCCGCACCAAGTGGCAATCCTCTGCCTCCACGTGGGCACCGCTGATGGGGGCGAATCGTTGTGAACATGTTGGGATGGGTAGTTTCAACCTTTGGTCATAGCATCGCCTTAACTAAAGAGGGCCATGCCGGGCGTAACCCTGCCGCAGTGCATCCTCAGTTGCATGCGTTTTAAACCTTTCTGGGGGGTTCGAATGCCGATCCTCCGTGCCTCGGTCCCAAGGGCCCCATAGTGAATGCATGAGGCCTATGGTAATGGACGGACCGAGAAAGGCACCCCTGTGTTCGGGTGCACCCGGGCTAAAAAAAAAAAAACAGCTGTAAACTGCTCGACTAGGTGTGATACGTTCCCCTGGTTCAGTGGTCGGGGGAGGTACCGAGGCAACCCCGAGGCCCTCCTGCGCACGCACCGTGGTTGTCATCTCTAGCCAGGGCTTCCTGCGATCGCCGCCGGATGAGTTCAGGTATTTCCAGGCCTTAATAAGCTGTAAATCTGTCGGGCCGAGGTACGGCAGGTTGGACGGTAATATGAGGAGAAAAGGACATCCTGTGGAGTGAACACTGAAGATTGGCGATCGGTTAGCTACTGGCGAACTGTCTGCCGAAACGACGCCAAGTTGGTAGTAGTACGGGAAGAATCCATGAAAGATTGAATGGTGTCCCGTTGAGATTTCCTCCAAGGCCCTGGATTCTGATTGGGTAGGACTCGTACTTGGTAGTGGTGCTCCGATCGCTTGGAGCAGGCTACAAGGGTTCACTAGCCTGATGCGGAGTCGACATGGTGAGCGACGACACAGCTCCGGTACTAGCCTGGAGAGCTAGCAGAGGTTGGATAGGCCTCCACCGGACCATGGGTTCACTGGGAGTTTTGAAAGGTCCCAGTGTGATGTGGGAGATTGGGGAAGGCGCCAGCAGATAAAGTCTTAGGGCACAGGGCACAGCCAACTGTCTGGTAAGCTGAGTGCGGTACAGGGGCTGAGGCGGTGACTATGCTGGGTTGGTGGCCCCAGCCGTTGGTTGGTACCGAAGATCTAATACTCTCCCGATCTACAACAGGTAGCGATCCCTCACATTTCTGTATTCTTAAAAGCTCTGGAATGTTTATAAAAGCGAAATGGAATGCTACTCCCATCCTACCCTATTAGGGAGCATATGTGGGAGGGGAACATGAGAACGCCGGCGGCAAGGTCTGAATAATCTGTTTTGTTCTTTTCTATTCCTTTTCTTTAAAAGTTTGTTCCTTTTTGATTTGAGTTATTTCTGTTTACACTTCTTTATATGTTTCACGCGCTGTTTTACATGTTCGGAAATTCGGTGATCTTTCATTACTTATGCATCAATGTTAATATGAAAATATTATTTCTTATCTGCATTGGGCGGTTAACTAAACAATGGTTGACGTGCACATACCTAACCATGGTTTTCTTTCTTACTCTCTTGCTCTGTCTTTTTCGGTGCCTGGAGGGAGGCCTCCCTGTTTCCGCCCCGCGTGCTCGCAGGGGCCTCGCGTCACCGCATTCGCCCGGGAAATGCGACCTTAAAGGGTCTTCTCAATCGTGCGTCGGCGCGTCGTCCCCAGCCCCGCACTGCCCTCTGCCCTGGCGGGAGGTGAGCTGTCCGACCCTCCTCGCTCACCAGACTAGGCGCCACTCCTTTGTTTTATTCTTCCCAGTTGATAGTACACCTCCTATGAGTGATGGTAAAGCACTGCAAGGTCTTAAGAACAGTTGCGAGTGAGATAATAGATTCATTCATTTTCATCAGATAATTTTTACAAACAAATAGCGAAATATTCTACAAAAATGATTAACTATTTCTCACACCAATCAGCCACCACGCAACACAACTGCTCTGTGAACATAAAATACACAACTATTAATTTAATTTTTTACAAGAGTAAAGGAATACCCTTAACAGTGTGTTGTGTAGTGTGTGTATCAAAAAAGGAGCTTTGCATTTTCTACGTACGCTGTTATTATCTAACAGCATAAAACGTATCACAAGAATAACCTTTCACTATAATTATTAGCACAACATATCTATTCACGCAACACTGACGTCTCAAGGCTTTACGACTATTACACAGCTTGTATCGTTTAGTGTTTAAACTGTTTTTAGGCCTGGTAAACTATAATTGGCCTCCTAAAGCAAATTAAATATCTTAAATATTAAATATATACTTAAACATTTATTCACATCTTTACATAAAATTCATCATTTACACTCGGCATGAATTTAACGGTAATTGCAAATAAATAAATATTTTTAAATTTATTACTCGTATAAACGTCAGCTTCAAGTATGTGTTTACAAACTGTGCCAACCTCGGAGAAAAATATCAGCACCCTTTTAATCGTCTAACTCATCTGATCAATTTGGTTTTTATTACAATTTTATTTTATTATTATAATTTTAAAATTTTTCTGTTCTTTTTAGCAAAAAAAATAAATAAAGGATTTTAAAAATGCCGGTCATAATGAAATTGCAACGATCTAGAATTCAATTTGGAGGTTGTAACGAAACGCGCAGCGATGACGTCATACACATCAAAGATGGCGGGAGTAACGGAAAGTGCAACGTTTCTAGAATCCAATATGGCAATCAAACAAAACGTGCAACGGTGTTTTTGAAATTTTTTTTAAATTTAATGAATTAATTTTTTTTATAAAGTTTAATACTTTTCCGATTTTCGAGAATATTAAAAACACATTTTAAAGCGGTTCGGCATAAAGATAAAGGCAGCGGTAAAGTCAAAATTAAAGAATGCGGCTGTGGCGTATGAAATTTTTATTAATATTTTTAAAATCTTATTTATATTTTTTTAAATATAATATAAACTAATTTCTTGATTAGTTTTGCCGGGAATCAAGCCAAGGATCGAAATCGATTAAGAACTAAACATTTGAAGTAGACAATATTTTTATATTTTATGAAAAATGTTTGGAATTTTTTGGTCAGTTTAAATAATTTGAATTTTATGGTTAAGGTGACGGTCAAGGCCCTGATATCAGCGGCTTTTTGCGGACTGCTATTAGGACTCTTAAGCCATTTTTTTTAGGAATTAGTGTTTTTCTAAGGCAAAAGTCTTATGAGGTTTTTCTAATTCCATATTTTTTTAATTTTGAAAAAAAAAACGGGAAATTTTTCCTCAAAACGGAAATTTTCCATCCAAATAGGGTTATTATTAGAAATTTTGACCTATTTTGAGTCATTTTTTGAGTCATTTTTAGTCCAAGTTGGGTGCCGTGACGACCTTGAAGCCTAGCGCAGGATGTCCTATTATATAAGTGCTACTAAAGGTGGAACTTGGATAGTTTTGTTAAAGAAATGAGAAATCCTTCAAAGAATGATACAAGAAAGTATGGATAAATAATTTACATAAAAAGTATGCTTTCTTATTTGATTGATTGCATATTTTGAATTTCCATTTCTTGAGTGGTTTAACATATGTATATCGAATTTCACTTACGTAGGAAATATTAATCTTGCATTATTATTGAAATTCAATATCAATGATTATGTATTCTATAGTTTACAGGTTTAACACATTGAAATAGTAAAAACGAATTAGGTTTAGTTTTATTATAGCAACGGAACACGTATCCATTCAAGCAGGCGTACTAACTTTAAAAGTTTTTAACGCTACCAGAACGTGGTAAAACCAGAACAGTTAGTTTAGAAAGAAAGCTATAAGTGATAAAGGGTCATTTGATTTTCATTTTCAGGTAGTAATTGTTATTTCTAGTACCAATAAAACTTGTATAAATAACCATTACCTTTTTAAAACAGTTTTTTGAAGTCCATATAAGATTCTATGAAAATAAATTACTGAAGTTAATTAAAATTTATTTAAAAATATATATATTTATCTTGCTCTTATGTATATAATTAATTAAATGGCAAGCTATTCCAACTGGTACCTAAAAAAAAAACTATTTTTAAAAACTCCCATTCATTTTTAATGCAAACTTTTATGAGGATTTTCTTTTTCAGTAACATACCACTACTTTAAGATACAAACAGTCTTAAATTACTATCGTGAAGAAAAAAACTAATGACAATAAAAAATGGTAAAGAAATAATACCTCAAAATATTTACGGGAATGTTATTTCGATGAGATATATTTTGTCCTGTTTATACCATTTGTAGGGTAATTACTATAAATAATCCTAACAAAATTCATGTTTATAGTTATAAGAATTATGAAACGGTAAATCTTAACACTTTAATGTATATAACAAAAAAAGACTTCATACAACTTTAATGTAAATATCTGAGAAAAGCTTTTGCTATCTGAGTTTGTCTTTAGTTGACAGTACGTGCTTACGCGTTAGCAACATCTTAATACATAAGAACATAGGCCTACACAAACTTGTTATGAGAAAAAATGTTCGCTGGGGTTTCCAGACTTTTAAAGCCTTCCTGTGTACGCCTGAGCGTATCAAGCCACAAAGATTAGCTCTTTAACTTTCTTCTTAACGTTAAGTCTTATTCGTCACATGCCTTGGCTTTTTTGGCTGAGATGCCTGACAAGAATTTATTAGCGTAGCTAACATCAAACGGCGGAAAAAATGCATATGAAAAACCTGACTAGTAACTTGTATTTTGGCTTCAAAATATCGATTTATTTTTACTTTCCTTGATGTTATACTTAAGTTTTTAATATAACAATGCTTGTTTTAAACGGAAAGTTTTATCACTTTCACCATTATTTCCAAAATAAATTATTATTCTTTCATTAAAATAATTAAAATGTGTACCTAAATATGTTATCGTGCTTAGTTTTATTTTTTATGAAATTTTAATCGCCGGATAAATTGGCCTAATTTGACGCAAATTATTTTTGGGAAAATAAACTTGGTTACATATGTGTATTTAACAGCATAAATAAACCTTATTATTATGTAATCAATAAATAAATAATTTCATATTTCTTTTGCATTTAAGAAAGAAAAAAAACATAAACATGAGTTACATTTGTAAATATCATATTTTATTTTTATGATTTCACTGTTGTATGGTCAAAGAACATTTAAAAAATGGCAAAAAATTTATAACATCAAATTTGTAACGAGCAAGTAGGTAAATAAACATTATAAATATTGACCAATTCTCATCAACTTTTATTAGTAACTGATTATTTTTCAATTGTATAACATGTAAATACTAAACCGCTATTTGACGTGCAATATGGTCGAGAGGTACATCATGTTGGTTTACGTCGCGTGCAAATAGTATGCGTATGGAGAATCTTATATTAATCATTTGCGCAAGTGTGTGCGACTTGTTTCAATCCTGCCAATTCAATTGCGACAAAAATGTATCCAAAACTAAGATCAGCTCGTTAGGTTTAATTCTTTTTGAAAAGCTACCTGTGACCATGTGTTTGGTCACGAGACGTTTCATGTTTAAATTCTACATTGGAAAATATTACAGACATTTGAGAAAACGCATGACCTTACCTGTTGTTACCATGTGGACATAACATCTCGTGAAATCACAAGTCATAGACAGGCTACTGCTGGGTGCCGGCAAACTCCAACAAAAATTCAGAGGGTTCCTTCCATAACAACTTCAAACTCAAGGTTACCAACTGAGATCTTAGTACGAAGAAGAATACCTCCGGAAGACTTGCCTGTGTATCCCTTGTTTGGACTTTAAAATAAGAACATCCGAGAACATTTATTATATTCTCCGATTTTCTGTTTCATCCCTGACAAGTAACGTGTAGGGTGGGAAAGAGGGGGATAAATTTAGAGTATATAAGCTGGGCATTTAGGCAGTTTGTTATAAAGATGCAGGACCATCACTAGAAATACCATGGATCGTTGACATCGCATACACCCAGAGAGAGAGAGAGAGAGAGAGAGAGAGAAAAATATCTCGAGATGATAAAGGTTATTGGAGAGCTATGAATGTGTTTAATATGTTCAGTACGGGCCAGTATAATGTTTCTAAGTGTTGCTAGTAATGTTTTCTGTATTTGTGGCATTTTTTGAAGTTGTTTGTACGATGCAACTTGTTGACAAGCGTATAGTATAGTGGCTCGCACTTGTCTCAGCGTGGCACGCACGGCCGGTGCCAGCCTCCAGGAGACGTTCTTCGTGCAACCTCGCGCAGACTTGTTGATGTGGTAAGCCATCAGGTCATCCAGGCGATGACGGGTGGTAGCAGCTTTTACCACCGAAGCCTGGTCCGGAAAGTATCACCTCGGCTGCCTCCGGAGGGGTCCTCTGCCCTTAAGGCCTACAGGGCATGGCCAGCATTTGGCCAGACAGAATAGTGGTTGTATCCGGGGGCATCACAGCTGCATGGGCACCGACGGCGACACCCAAGCGGGAGGCTCGGAGCACAGTCAGCGGCAAGACTGCAAGTAGGTGATGACGTCAGCGGGCCAACAGCCGGCGGCAATGTCGCATCTTCAGGCGGGCCATCGACAGGTGTAGTACAGAAAAGGGGCTCTGAGGACAGGTTTCAGGCAGTGGTGCTTGGTGTCGTCCGCCGTCTTAGATTGTCACATCACGGCGGCCATCTTGGATGTCATTGACCTTGACCCTGACCTCGTCGACCATCTTGGTCTGCCACCTTGAATCTGCCAATTTGAATTCCGCCATTTTGTTTTCTAGAACTTTCTACCATTTTGAAATCGGCCATTTTGTCTTCTAAAACTTTCCGCCATTTAATACCCCAGTCCCTAATGTTTTAATTTTCTTTACGGCCGCCATCTTGAAAAAGAGTATTATTTTTTCTATAAAATCAGGAACAAACATAAAATTTATTAAAAAATATATTGATAAAATTAACATAAAATACTATTTTTAATACGCACTTACGTCATAGAGTCCTCGGTTCGAACCTGGTGAAGGCAAAAAAACTATGGCGACCGATCTTGCTGACCGATCCTGGTTCCGCGTTACGTCCTTTGAACTGATTCCGTCAAGTATGTTTCATGAGCTTGATTATGTTTTCAATAATGTTTTTTTACGTAATGGCGTGAGGGCTAGGTGAGTATCGTGCTACGTGTCTCGTGCCAACATCTGGCTGCTGTGGCATTCTGCTAGCTTGCGAGTCTCTCCTCGCACGTGAGTGTTCAATGTTTATTTGCAGGTGCCTGTAGATGTGCCTCGTTCGGCGGCCTCTGCCTCTTACCATACACATTTTTAATATTATTTTAAGGTTAACGAGCTTAAATTTGGGTAATTTCACTATTCATATGTGAATACTTTAAACTTCACGTGTATTGGAACGTATTTTCCTACATGAGGTAAGAAAAATACAAAGTTTCTTCAATGCCTGAGGTAGGTATCGAACACATGGGCGTATAGCATATGTAATGTGTGCTTTCTCCTCTGACAATCTTTTACTTTGTGATGTAGACGAGGCGGACTTGTTTTCAGAGATGATAGTTACAATGACCTAGGAAAAGTGACCTTTGTAGAAAATACTAACTGTGGTAGTTATTTTAGTGGAAGTGAAATTTTTTAAAACACATAAAAATCGTGATTTTTTTTCTAGCTTAGCAAAACATCCCTTGACATGATGGATTTGTGTATGGAAGTGATAGCATACCACCTCAATTGAAGAACACTTCATGGTCTAAACTGAAAGACTCTTTCACTCAAGAAACTATTCTGTAGTGGGAAAGGATTATGAGGTTTCTAAGATTAAATGAATAGTATTTTGATGTTTTTTCCTATATAAATCGATGAGTTTAATTTGTTTAAGAAGTTGGGTCAAAGGATTAAAATATAATATTGTAAACACTAGATTTACAGAAAATGAGAATATAGCTATCCATGAGCTCTCAATATCAATGAGGGTGGTAAATCTCTGACAATAGATATATGGAAACGATATGATAAAATAAATTATATTTATACAGCTTGTGGTGATAATTCTGATAGCTACGATGATGTCTTTGAGACGGTGATAGTGACATGGAATCGGAGATTTTAAGAATAAAAATAAAATATATATATAAAAATTTGGAAGCTGTAGCTCACGAGACATATTGCACATCGAGAGACGATCCGAATTAATGGTGAATAGGCTTAAACTTCTACTTGATTCGCAAGATGGTCAAAACTTATACATCATCGAAGAAACATGTGCTAAGAAGTGCGGGTTTTATAGAATAAAACTTTTTTTAAAATATGTTTTGTATTGTTTAGAAAAATATATGCAATTTAATATGAATTTTATTAATTATTATTCTTACATACGTACTTTAACGTTTTTGGTGCCTACAGTGTTAAAAGAGAATATAAAACATTAGCATACCTGGTTCTTCGATTTCACATCTATATTTTACATTTTAAAATTTGAATTTTTTATAGGTAAATGACTGAAATGATGTGTGTTATCAAATATTAATCATTCTTTTATTTGGACTAGGCTCCTGATATAAAAGACTTCAGCTGATGTTACGGATGCGATGGAGGACATTTAAAAGAAAAACGTAGACCGAAATTATTGCAGACGGACGACGAGAAAGAATATTTTAATGCATCATTCCAGGCATTGACGATAAATATGACATCAATCGCTACTCTACGTTTAGCGGCGTGAAGGCATCGATAGCCGAACGCACCATTCGTACGATCAAGAATAATATATAGACATTTTATAGCGAACGGAAATTACAAGTGGTTGGATATTTGGCCGAAAGTAACAAGCCATTACAATTCTATAGTACATTATACTACGAAAATGAAGCCAAAGGACGAAACAGACAATCATCTTATTCGAACCTTGCATTCTGATGTAAATGGACTTGATCCTAGAAAGAAGAAGTCCAATGTCGGCGACGTTGTGTGCATATATAAAAATCAAGGATTATTTTACACGACCTGTACGTAAAAATTGAATGGTCTATTATTTCGTCTTTATAGAATAAAGAATACGTACCTTAGAACGTATTTTCTGGAAGACTTAAACGGCAAGATAATTTCAGGCGCGTTTAACCGAGAAGAAATACAAAAATTAGGTTCAAGGCACTTTTCTCGTCGAAAAAGTGTTGAAACATAACAAGTGAAAAGCCTTAATTCCATTAGCTGGATCTTCCATGGACCTGAGATTGTTTCGTGGATTGTTGGATAAAATATATTTTAAACATTACATTTTGTGTAAATAAAATTATGTGTAAATAAATTTAAGTGTAGTTAATTATATTTAAATAAATTTATCTGTAAATAAGATTTTGTGTAAATAAAATTCATTTGTAATTGTTTTTAAATATATTTATGTGTAAATAAAATGTATGAGTAAATGCAATTTTAGGTTTTTTATTTCTGTAAACTGTGTGCATGCCCGGAGCCATGTCCCCCGAGCAGTGCTCCTTGGCTCGTCCACCGAGGAGTGACGGCAGATTCCCCCCACCCTGCGGCCCGGAAGAGGCGGGGGCTCGTGTGCTTACAATATCTCCCCCTCCGCCCAGGACTAGCAGGCTCGGGGGCTCGTGTGCTTGCAATATCTCCCCCTCCGCCCAGGACTAGCAGGCTCGGGGGCTCGTGTGCTTGCAATATCTCCCCCTCCGCCCAGGACTAGCAGGCTCGTGCCTCGTGAGCCATCATCTGGCAGCGAGATCTATCCGTGGCCTCTCACAGAGCTTCACGTGAAGGTGGAATGGAAAACTTGGACGATATTTTTATAAATATGTATAAGAATACATATTTCAACTAAAAATATTATTACTTTACATTTAAGGTTGTTTTTGCAAACTGAAATATTGCTATGCTAAGTGATTATTTTAAGTTCAACTATCAATTTTTTTTTTACTCACCCATCTTTCCTTTATGTGTTAATATTTTTCAATACTTAAGAATAAATCACCATTGTTTATTTTGAAATGATAAAACACAGAGTAAAATAAATTTTCATTTTTCAAGTTCTCTATTTTGTAATTTTTTTTGCACAGTGGTTTTGCAAATATTTTTTTACAAGACTTTCACATTTACCCTGTAAAAATTACCTGTTTTTAATACTTACACTAAGATAGTTCACCTTTACCTAAATATAATTTTTTATTAATATATAAAACCAGCTTGTGTATTGACGTGCTGCAGAGGTAAATCCACACTATGAGAGTCTTATATTGCGGTACACGTCGCAAAGCTCTCGGCTACACATACATGACTCTATACGAGTCCATTGTTTGATTCCTAGTGTGTGTGTGCCTCCGTACCAATATTGTAGACATCGCGTCGAATATTGTGGACTAAAAATTTCATGTTTTAAAGCGAGAATGTCACTTTTCAATTTTGTTATAATGCGCTGGTGCGAAGGTTTGTTTTTCATTTCATCCAACGAACACGGAAACTTCATTCCTGGTAGGCACATAGTGACAGCGTAGGCGCTGCTCACACAATCTTACACTGTAACTGAAGCTCCTTCGTCAAACAGGTTATTTTGAATATGGAAATGTATGTTGTTAGTACACCTCTGGACGTTATTCACGGCCTCTTCACCACCTGGTTGCTCGTATATGTACGTCACTGCATGTAGCCTGGAAATGGTACGTTGGAAAACTTGCAATGGACTGGACGTTACGGACTGAAGTCCGTTATGCTTGTCCGTTGTGGTGTACGTAAATTGGCGTAGGTCTAGACTCTTTTAAGAACGTACATAAGGACATCATGCACTTTCTGATTTGCACCTGACTTCCACGTACGCACGTATGGTGACTCGACCCATTACATCACTATAAACCAGAGAAGCACTCTGTTCGAATCAGGACGACGCACTTCGTAATAAAACGTGTCGCGCCCTCGTATTTCCACCAACGATTCTTCTCGGCTACGAGTGCACAGATCCTCAAGGGTACATGGGCGTAAAATATTTGGGCGGAGGTGATATACATAGCAATCTTCTGACTTACGAGGTCTGTCTTGCTAAAAGTCGCATTCATAAAAGTGATCTTTGGATATTACCGTGTGAACCTTTCCATTACAAGTATACACGAATATTGAAAATGACTCCAAAACTTAAATGATCTTCGTAGACAGTTCCGGGATGAAAACTGAAACAATATTTCGCAGTTGCAGTATTATGCAAAAATAAGAAAATGTCAAAAAAATTTGCATTTTTGCAACAGTTATGGAAGTGTAGTAACTTATAAGTGCATACTCCTATATGATGTGCGTGTCAAAACTGGTGTACTATGGTCTTAATCAGCCTGATGCCCAGTTGAAGACTTGTTTTGTAATCCTGTAGTTTCGTAACTTCGTAGCCTCGTAGTCAGTTGAAGTCTTGTAGTCCAATATTATTGTTGTCTCGTAGTTTCGTAGCCTCCTAGTCTAGTAGCCAAATAGTGCTAGGCCTAAGACATTTGGAGACAAATTCTTTTGGCGCTTTGACTGTTGGAACCAATGACTGATGGAGCTAAAGACTGTTGTATCCAATGACTGTTGGATTCAAAGAATGTTGGAGCAAAGGACTGTTGGAGGTATTATATCGAATCGTAAATTTGCGATCGCATTTTACTCTGTTGAATATTCGTAGAAATGTACGTCCTTTCTGATAAAAATCCGTAGTAAAGTCTGTATTTACGTGTGCTAGTTATGAGATCGTACCCAACCGGTGAGATCGTTTAACACAAATTTGAATTTTTTGTCAAATGTGCTTCCGATTGAGCTTCCTTTTCGTTTATTGAGCTTCTGTTTGTGCTTATATTTGTTGATAGCGCTTTCTGTTTGTCGAAATTATGTCCAAATGTGCGTCCTTTTAGTTAAATACGTGTCCTGTGTATACATTACGTGTTCATTACGTGTTAGGTGTGTACCTTGTGTGGTTATTACGTGTGCGGTATGTACATTGCGTATTTGGTATTTTCATTGCGTGTTTGATGATTACATTGTGTGGTCATGGCGTGGTAATTGCGTGTATATTGTGGACGATTGCGTAGTATTTGCGCGTTCATTGCATGTACCTTTCGTGTCCGATTTGTTTGTAATTGTGTGTACATTGCGGGTCCATTGTGTGTATAATTCTGTGTACATTGCGTGGCCAGTGTGTGTCCAATGTGTGTACTGTGTGTACTACGTGTGACCTGTGTGTGTACTGTTCGTCCTTGGTGTGTACTATCTGTGTATTATGCGTTCAGTGTGTGTACTGTGTGTACTGTGCGTCCAGTGTGTCTACTATGTGAACTGTGTGTACTGTTTGACCAGTGTGTATAGTGCTTTCTTTTGTTGAATGTTTGTCGTTTCGTTAAAAGTACATAGACTTGTAGTATCTATAAATATTTACTGATTCAAAACCTCTTGGTCTTGATAAAACCTTTTTCAGTGATTCTTGGACCTTTAGTAAGCGTAAAACATGTTCCATTATTTAGATCCTTTAGATCTGACAGTTTGAAGACTTTGTCTTGAATACTTGA
Source organism: Bacillus rossius redtenbacheri (assembly GCF_032445375.1). Taxonomy (NCBI): domain Eukaryota; kingdom Metazoa; phylum Arthropoda; class Insecta; order Phasmatodea; family Bacillidae; genus Bacillus; species Bacillus rossius. The sequence continues at coordinate 19,495,768 of NC_086338.1, read as the reverse complement.
AGTGTTTTATGCTAGCTATCGACGAAGAAGTTCATGAGATTCGGAATTGTCTGGGCTATACGACTTACATTGATCATGATTTGGTCTCGTAGTTCCAAGAAACTTGGCCTATACGCATAGCATTGTACATTAATTGGTAGGAATGTATTATAAGTATCGAAAAAATAGACTTTAAAGTTAGGCATAGTGACAACGTATTTAATTTGTCGGAAAGGTATTTTGTCTACATTAGTTGTTTTTAGTGTGAATGATTAATAAACTCCAAGAAAGGTCATTGTAAACATAATATAAATTTCATTTTAAGCTTTGGTTAAACTTATCACTGGTCGAAAAACAAACCAAGGATTGGAATCCACCGATTCAATCAGTAAATCAATGAGTGATTTTTTTAATGATTGTTAAAATTCATCACGAATTTATAAGATAAATATTACAGAATTTTAAAAAGGTCGTCATTTCGGCTGGTATGTAATGAACTTAGCCTGCTTTTGCACTTCCTTCCATATTTATTGAATAGCAGTATTTTTTAAAAAAAATTATTATTTTTTGCATTGGTCAAGTATTGGACCAAAGACAGGAACTTATCGAACATAACGGTATATTATTGCAATTTTATTTAATGCATTTAGGAATTTTTCCCGAATTTCTGGCCCAATAATTACAGATATGCAAGATAGAATCCATATTTTAAGATGATGGTTGACGCAGTAATAATAAATGATTCTTGTACTCTTACAAGTGAAACTTGAAATAATATGGTGGCCTCAAGCCCACGAGAATAATATGGAGGCCTCCAGCAGACTAAAACAGAATGTCGGTCATGTCGTCATACTAGCTGTCGATATATACATTGGCATTAGTGGTGGGAGGTCATTCTGCAGGCAACTACTGTGGTGGAAGGGTCTGTCACGCTATTTTTAATTGTTGTCCTCCCCATGTTTGAACCAAGGACTTAACAAAGTCTTTTAAGTAATAATTTATTAAAATTTGAATTTATTAATTTTTTATAAATTTTAATTTTTCCCCCTATTTTCTTAAATTAAACTTATAGATTTTCAAGATGGCGGTCATAACGAAAATTGCAGTGATTATATCACAATTCAAGATTTATGGTGTGATGTAAGAAATTAGAATATTTTTTTAAATTTTTATTAAGATTTTTTTTTTAATTTATCATGAATAAATTACATGTTAACACTTGCCGGGTACCAAACCAAGGACCGAAATTGATTAAGTAATTAAACATTTGAAGTAAGCAATTATTTTAATATTTTTTTGCAATTTTTTTCAAATATCTAGGTCAAATATTAAAGAATTTGAATTTTATGGCCAAGATCAAGGTTAGACTTTTAGGGACGACTTGTCGGAGAATTTAAGCCTCTTTGGGGAATTTATATTTTTTTCTAAGGCAAATGTCTTTTCAGGTTTTTCGAATTCCAAATTTTTAACTTTTTTGACGAATAAAAAGAAAATTTTCCCTCCAAACCGGAATTTTTTTCCTAAATTTTTTTTTTTTTAAAATTTTGAGTCATTTTGAGTCTAGGATGGCCGCCGTGACGTCACAATCAGAGGTAGTGATCGGCACCTCCGGCACCAGCCTTAAGGCTTCGGCCAGGAGCCCCTTTCATATACTCATGTCATGTTGACCAAATAATTGTAATAGTACTTTTAAACTTTTTAAATTAATTTTATTTGAATATAAAAATTTGTGTACACCGAAACACTAAGGTACAATATTACAATTATAACGGTGGAGACTATATTGTTTACATACATTTAGTATACTAAAATTATTTTTATCATTTTTGTCAGTCAATAGTTTAAACATTATACAATATTAAAATAAAGTTATGAAAAAAATGCTCAACACAACCGTAATCATATCAGAAGAGTTTTACTTTAAAAAATGAAAGCACACAACATTGACATACAAAGAATGTAAAAATAAATAAACATTTAATTTTTAGTTTTCATAATTGCTGAAATGGTGCTCATAAGTAGAACAAAGAAAAGGGCACAAAAATTTACAATAAAAGATATTCACTGTCCAATTATATCCATTTAGTGCAAGGGTGAATTACTTCGTGCCAATGACGAAGACACCATGGAATGAAACCACTGGACACTAATGTAATGGCCTTGTTGAGAATTCATGGGACTCTGAGGACCAGCTCCACTACTTTAGCCTATACAAAATTTTCCCATGAATTAGCCTTCTGGCTCTCGGTCTAACACAGAGGCATAACATAGCCATAAGCCGTTGCCTTCATGAAACTTTAATACTTATTTGATCATGAGAGACTTATTTCCGAAAATATTTTCTAGCATAATTTCTTACAGTAACTTTTCAATGTGCACTGAGGTTTACAATGGACAAATATATAATGCATTTTATCCTTAAAATTACTTATACGACAGAGTTATTTTTAATTTTTAAAAGGCTGGATGCCTGCCTACATCTCAAAGAAAATAATCCTGTATAATACCTGAAAAAAATAATTTTAATTTCACAAATAAAAAGTTTTCGTGATTATTTAAAAAAAGATAAATAATAAGTGAGTATCCCAAAGCCAATTACTTAATAGTGAATTCAATTTACGCTGGTCAACAACAAATTTTTACCTCTAAATTTAGTTATGGGTATTGTGTTACTACAAATTAAAATTGTGGTACGTTTAACTCTGGTTATCATGCTACGCACATAAAAAAATATTTCTAAATATAAATTTATTATGAAAATTTAATTTCCTTAGTTCCTTTCTTATACGTATTCATAAAGGTTTTAATGAATAAAAATATCAAAATTATTTTTTTTATTAAATTATTTAAGACAAATATTTCAGTTCGTTCGTCTAAAAATGTATGTAGGCCTAATTATATATCTTATATCTTAATATTAGTTTGTTTTACTAATTTGAATAATTATTAAATTTAATTAAGTTGATCATCTGAACTTAAAGTCGTTTTATAGGATAACAAATAAATAGTTGTGTATAGGGAGCCGTGTGGGAAATTTTGCCTTTTTTATTCTACTTCACGCACCTGAGAAGGTGGAACAGGTTAAGTATGTGAGCTGGCGTAGAATAAGACCGGAAAGAGGGGAGGGTGTCTGTTATATAGCTATTCTCCGGGCGATAGCTAGCGGTTTGCGAGCTTCGCCACCACACAGAGTCAGTAAGTAACAAATCAAACATGTGTAAGCTTCAGCCGACCCTAGCTGTAACATAGAGAGGTGCAATATCCGTGCTCTAAATTGCGGCGAATTTTGAGCTTGTCAAGATTGCAAAGCCGTGTGTGGCAACATAAACTCTTGTGTAATTTATCATTGGAATTCTGAAAGGTGAATGAAACAAACTCGCCTGCGAAATATTATTTAAAACTAAATATAATATTTTTAAATTGTCAATTTTTTCCTAATAACCTAATTGAGTATACAATTTACTGATAATTCTATCCATTTTAAAGTACATTACTGTTATACTGTGCGTCTCTCCAGGGAATATATTTTTTTTAAATTTCGTTATTACAAATAACACTCAATCATTATCTATTTAATTTATTTATTTTTAAAATAATAATTTGGTTATATTATGTATATATATTAAAATTTAATATTTTTATTTTTTATGAAATTAATATAATTATGTATATTCCTTTAGCTTTTTTATAAATCACGTAACTGTAACTTGATAAACAATTTACAAAAAAACTATTTACTTGAATTGACGGTTCAAACAATTTGTAGTATTTATATATTAACTAGTTGACCCGGTGAACTTCCTACCACCTAACAGTCAATGAATTTAATGTTAACGTTTAGCTAAACTTACTTAAGGATTTTATTTACGTAATAAAATATTAAATAAAAATTCATTTAAAGTACAAAACTCAGGTAATTCCAGGACGTGTCAGAAAGACATTTACTTTATTGAAGCTATGTATTTTTTGCATGGTTTGCACTTGAGTTGATTCTCTTCAGTGAAGCACCTATGATACACGACATTTTTAGTTTCTTTATCAGGCTCAAGAACAAATAAAGCGGATGGTTTGCCGACACGTGAACATGCCACGTGCAGTAGACCCCAAGAAAAACATGCATTTCCTAGATTCAGACAACAAACACTTAAGGATTGGCTTTGTCATTTGATAATCATCATGGCGAATGCAAGACGAATTGGAAATTGAATTCGTTAAAACTCAAAGGCGAAATCGGTTGAGATCATGGGAATTTTCGGAATGGAACTTACTCACCTTTGAATTTTCATTTGAGTATAATCGCGTGAATCACAATTTTTTAATAGTTTTCTTATCAAAAACGCGTTCCATTGCATAGTTTTGGTTGGTTTATATTTCCAAGCATGATGACTACCGAGCCAAACTTCAGTTGTAAATTCTGCGGTGGTAAGCCAGGCACATCCAAAGAGTTTGAAAATTAAGTTGGATAGTTGGTGACTGCACCTTCGTTTGTTACACAATCAATGGATTTGAATGAATGCAGTGTACCAACGATTTGATTCTGAATTACGAATTTTAAGTCATCAACACCTTTGTTCTTAGTCGTCAAAATTGCTCGCTCATTCAACGTTTTGTTATTTTTGTTGTTAGCAATGATATTCGGGAACACTTTGTTGAAGAGCTCGTCTTTCAATGAGAAGAAATTGCAAAAATTCGGAGGGAACGAAATCAATCCACTCGATTCTTCGACGGGAACACGACCATTACCGATATTCAGCAACTGCTGGGAGAAATCTTCAGCAGATGGATCGTTCAGCAATGCAACTCTCATTACTGTTGTCAGCTGAAGTTTCTTCACATAGCGCTACAGATTTGATGATTTGAGGCAAGCGTTTATTTCATCGGCAGCAGTCGATATTGGCATCACTGGCAGTGTTTGGCAGAAATCATCAGACAGCAAAATCATTGCACCTCCAAAACATCTCGAGCCATTACTCAGATCTTTCTATGTTCGGTGAAGTGCTTTCAATGCGAGTTTGTGTGCCATTGTGCATTCTTTCCAGATGATTATTTTAGAAGCTACTGAAAGTTATGCCATTGTAGACTGTTTTTCAATGTTACATGTCGGTTGTTCAGTAGTTAAAAGTTTTAACGACCATTTTAAAACTGAATTAGTCGGCATCATTATATTAATGTGGCCGCTATTCCTGAAGAAGCTACTGCTAACGCAATGTCGGATCTGGAATGAACAGTGGCCAAAATTAAAAACCTGAGAAATTTCTTCCCAGTTCCACCGGGGCCATCCATAAAATAAGACACTATTTCCATCATCAATTGTATTAGTGAATAAATGGGGCTCCTGCGCCAGGCTTTAAGGAGAGGTGCTTAGGTGCCGACCGCCATCTTAGATTTTGACGTCATGACGGCCATTTAGGACTCAAAAATGACTCAAAATTCCTCAAGAAGTCTCAAAATGACTCAAAATTGCTAAAAAAAATTTCATTTACGCAGGGAAAATGCCCATTTTGAGGGAAAAATTTCTCGTTTTAGTCCTCAAAAATGCCATCGGCTTCGAAATTCCTAAAAACGTCTTAAATTTCTTAGCGATTAGCCACTCTAAGCCGGACCTTAACAATTAGGATAAAATGGCTTCCATCGTGGATTATGACATCACCGTTGCAATTTTCGTTACGGCCGCCATCTTGAATATTGATACTTTTGATGCTATAAATCGGGAAAAATTTTACATTTATAAAAAAAATTACAAAATTTTAATAACTAATTTTTAAAAACACCGGTGCAAATTTCGTAACAACTTCCATCTTGAAAAGGCATAATTATTATGCTAGGAATTTGGAAAACAATTAAAAATTAAAAAAAATCAATTAAATTATAATAATATATTTTTAAACACGCACTTACGTCCATGGTTCGAAACCGGTGGGGTCAAAAATAAATAAATTTGAATTAAGAATAGTGTAATTTTTTTTATAAATATAAATTAATAATAATGTAAATACGAAAATAATGTATTTAATTTAAAAAAAAGCGTGGGGTGCATGGTATCAATAGTTATAAATATTTTATTAACAGATATGGGTAGAAGGATTATCATTTCGATAATATCTTAAAAAGCACCCCACGCTTTTTTTAAACTAAAATAATTATTTTCTTATTTGCATTATTATTAATTTATATTTATAAAAAAAAAATACAATATTCTTAATTCAAATTTATTAAAATTTATTTTCTATTTTTTAGTTTGGTTTTCTATATAAAGCGTGTTTTTAGTTTTATAAACTATTATTTATTTTCTACTTTTTAGTTTGGTTTATTTATAAAAGTGTTTTTTTTTCCTCAATTTCATACAGGTAAAAATCCTTAAACTGTAAGTTTTGCTCTCTATACAAATATGTTTTTTGATATATCATCTGTCAAACTTATCCATATTTTCCGTGTTTGATGTCTTTTACTAAATGATTTACTGACCTTGGCATAGTTTGGAGTATTTGTAACTGCTTGGTGTAGATTTTCAGGTTGGTGTTCGAGTGGAATTTCAAAAATCTGCTTATCAGGTGTAGCTATTGAGGTTATGCATATAGTGTTTTTACAAATATAGATAATATTCTCTTCAAGAAAGTATATTCTTCACATTAATCATAACCCACTCTCACTGTTGATTTAATTAAATGTCACAATATTTAGTAGGCTTTGTTTATATCGCGCCAAAGACAAACTGAAAGAAAAGAGTTCACACATGAGCGAAATGGTTTTATTTACATATATATCTTTGTTTAATTTTACCAATAAATTGACAAAAATCTTATTTTGCAAATATATTAATGGAATTATCTTATTAAATTAGTGTATTGTCATCGGTCCTCGATAAATCTACAAAGTTTGAATGAAATCTGGTCGTTTAAAGTGGGTCAAAATCGCACCCAAAGGAGTCGGTTACAAACATACTAACAAACATACAAACAAACATATAGGTGAAGCTAATATAAAGTGTGTAAAAAAACTTACGATATATCCTTCCTCCACGGATGCCGCCGGCAGACTGACCTCCCACGACTAATGCCAAGGTATATATATCGCCAGCTAGAATGAACTCATTTCCGCCATCTTGTTTTCGTCTGCTGGAAGCGGTCAACCCATTTTCAACTGCTAGAAGTTGCATGTCAGTTTAATTTTTAGCCACTAGAGTGCAGCATTCATTTATTATTACTGATGCGCCCGCTATCTTGTTATTTGGGCACCATCTTGGAAATTCGTAATTATTCAGCAAGAGATATAAGGGCAAAATAACAAAATTCAACAAAAAAAAATCAATTATTAATAAACTGAGAGAATCTATGAATTCATATACTTGCTTTGATCCCTAGTCAATGCAAAAAAAATACAAATTTAATTTATGATTTCATAAATGTGACAGGTAAAAACATAAAACATCACTTTTTTATATATGTAATTTATTACATAAATTCTTCACTTCTGCAGGAACACTTCCTAAAGTTAGCAATTTTATAAACATTAAGTTCTGTATTGCTCCAATTTGTCCAAAGCTCTAATGCCCCAATTTGTATAAGAAATCCAAAGCTCCAAATTCTCTAACGTACCAAGTACTCCAATGCTCTAAATGTTCCAAAGCTCTTATTTCTCCCAAAGCTTCAAAACTAAAATAGCTATAATATATCCAACGATCCAACAGCTCTAAGAGCATTAATGCTCCAAGAGCTCCATAGCTCCAACTGCGCCAACAGCAACAAAACTCCAACTGCTACAAGAGCCCCAAAGCTGAAACAGCTCCAAGTGCGGATAAATATAAACTATCAATGCGGTAGCTCACTCTAGCAGACGAAATCAAGATGGTGGCCTCCAGCTGATGAAAAAAATTATTGCGGACTTTAGCAGACGAAAAAATGATGGTGGATTTTATGTCATACTGGCAGGTGATATATATATATATATATATATATATATATATATATAAATGTACATAGGTATTTGTGGTGGGAGTTCAGTCTGTTGGTGGTTTCCGTGGAGGAAAGATCCATCGTAATTTTTTCTCTCTCACCGGTTTCATACCGAGAACTCCGAGCTTCATAACGTAAATGTGTTTATAAATAAAAATTTTATTAATAATTTTTTTTGTAAATTTTCAATTTTTCCTTATTTTCTAGTTAAATAATAACGAATGTCCAAGATGGTTGACATGACATCATAATCCTATATGCCGAAATGATTTTTCTTTTAATTTTTATGATTTTTTAAAAATATTTTTAAAATTAAACTCGATTTCCTAGCATAAAATATACGGATTTTCAAAATGGCAGCCATAACGAGATTTTAATCGGTTACGTATAATTTATAAATGGTGGCCTTGGCATCCTAATTATCTAGATAATGACCTCAGCGGATTATGGAGGTTTGCTTTTAGGGCTCTTAAGCTCTTTAGGGCATATTTAAGCCGTTGGCATTTTTGAGGAATAAAACGGGAAATTTTCCCTCATAACGGAAATTTTTCCCTCGAAATAAAAAATTTGTTGTATTCCCGATTTTTTGGAGGAATGTTTTTCAAAAAACTGGAAATTTTGGCAGATTTTATCTAATTGTTGGAAAAATTTGGCAAAATTTAATTTTTTTTTTAATTTTGTAGGTCCAGGTGACGTCACAATCCACGATATCGCTCGGATCCTGGCTCCACAGCCTGAAGCCTGATCTCGGGGGAACATTTGTACACTACCTACGACCACGAATGTTAGTAAACATTCTCAGCCCAAAGCCTGTCATGGAGTGAAGACTTGTTGTTTGAACCACTCGCGCAGATCACGAAAAGAAGTTCCTGTGACCATCTACGCAAAATTATTTGAAAATACATACGGGCTGAGACTTGTTCTAAATGAAATAATTTTTTTAAAAAAAATTTAAATTTTAAAGATTATCCTGACCTCAAGGGAAAACGTAGCTAATTTCTACTAAAAACCTTATGCATAACAATGACACGTCTAATCGCAAGTGAAAGCTATCCGCTGTAAAGCGATAGTATACTGAAATGGGTTAAAATTTAAAAATAAGTAATACTAAATAAACTAAAAATTAATATTTGTTCTTGCCATAAAGGAGTTATAAAAACCAAATTGTATTTACCGGTTAAGCACCATCATAGTATTATTTTTGTGCTGGTGTAATAATCTTTTAAATACATAAGGACTCATTAAAAAAGTTAGAAAAAATTCACAAAACCTTTAGTAGGATTATAAAAAATCAATAGGGTATAATTCAGCAAGCGCGAACAAATACTTAGTAGGCATGATTTATTTTTAAAAAATTCGTTATATTTCGTTATATTTCAGATAATATCTATATTTTTCCATTACTGAAAAAGATACTATTTATTTTTTCTTCTTTTGATGTCAATAAAAAAGGTGTTTTAGATGTTTTAGTTAAATAATATATAATATATATAGATCTTTATTTAAAGGTTAAGAAAGACTACGTAATTTAAAAGTAAATATAAAAGTTTCTGACACGACTAAATGGATTACTTGTTACACTTTTCTTAGCTCAGTAATTTAATAAAAACCAATTATCTTGTATTCTTGGCAAATAAGAGGATGAGTTTTGCTGCTTCGAAGATCTTTATATCAGATTAAGGGATTTTCGCCTGATGAAGCCCGTGAATCCCTCACGAAATCTTCAGTCACACAGAGAACTATGTATTTATATACCTCCCAAAGCTCATTAAACTGAAGCACTTAATCAGCATTTCTATTATCTCTACGAAAAATTGCCTGAAAATATATGTGCTCTCACTCTTTTAATGTGATAACTTATTAGCCAATTTTTTATATTAATTTTAAACAGTCTCAGAAGGAAAAAATGCGTCAAAAACACTTTCAAAACTATAAAGCCCGTATTTGTGTTCTGTTGTATTTTTTGTCTTTCACAAAACTTTAAAAATGTAAATTGATTTTTACGTACATTTTATGAATTAATTTTTTGTATGATATTTTTTTCCAATATATTTATATATTTTCGTAGAAATGTTATTGCTTATAAAGATTCAATTCTAGGAAACCTATAATTATGATCCTTATTAAATTCCAGGTCATAAAATATATAACATGAAACATTTAGAAAAAAAATTAAATTATCAAAAATATTTAATTTTAAAAAATTAAAATAAATTTTATTCAATCCTGTTATACTAGTTTACAAGATAGTATTCCTACGTTAACGCTTTTTATTTTACTTATATTTGGATAGGGTTCGGCTTGTCTATGTAGGTATTTAAAAACAAAAATATTGAATATTTATAACTTTTTGTACTTATATACCTCACGATAATATTTGATGAAAATTATAAAGTACATCACGCAAGAGATGCAAACAGGCAATGACTGCACCATACCTTATTTTAGTCACATATTTTACATTTTATAACAATAAGCTTACACTTCAATAAAATTATGCACTTAATGAAATAATGATTGTAGCGAAATAGATTATGCTATAAAGTATTTACAAATAAGGTTATCTCTCTTGACCACGAGTCCAGAACATTATTAGCTTGTTTACTCTGTGTAACTTTGGAACTGCGTTAAACAAAGAACCTTCTTATTCACGGGTAGCATCCAAATATGTTAACATTTTAACAACAATCATTTTACTTATGCGTATGCATTTTCCCATTTGATACATCAAGCACAAAGAGAAGTATCATTTTAACAATTTTAATAAATTTTAAACATTAAAGTTTAATTATTTTAGTTCAACACATATGACCACAAGTATAAATGTAAGTTCTGCCACAGGTTCAAGGATGAAGAGCCTGAGAAGCCGACCACCATCTCTGATTGTGACATCATGGCGGGCATCTTGAACGACCTTACCATTTGACCTTAACCTTCTAAATTTACAAACCATTGCCCAAAATTCCTCAAAATTTCCTTACATTCGCCAAAGTTTTCCTAAATTCGCCAAAATTTCCTGTTTTTGGAAAGAATTCCGCCAAATATCTCAAAAAATGGGGGGGGGGGGGGGGGGGGGGGAATAACTTTATGTCAAAGGAAATATTTCCGTTTTGGGGGAAAATTTCCTGTTTTAGTGCTAAAAACATGGATAGGCTTAAAAATTTCCCATTGAGGCTTAAATTTCCCGTCGTAAATCTTCCACTAAGCCTCTGAAGGGAAGATTTGAACTCAACCTTGACCTCAGGTGCCATCATTCCAATTTACGCCATGGCCGCCATTTAAAAAATGCAAAAATACTATCCGATGTTAACAGAATCATATTTTTTTAATATATTAAAATTTTGATTAATAAAACTTTTATAAAATCATCTTTCCATTGTTTTGAACAAAACGCCAAACCTAATGAAATTCCGTATTTAATAAGTTAGAAACTCAAGAAAAGCTTGAAAATTTATAAAAAATTGATTTAATTAAATTTTAATAACAAAATTTGCAAAAATATAATGGGTTAAAACCTGGCGATTTAAATCGCTTACAGAAGGGGACGGATCCTTCCTCCACGAAAGCCACCGGCACACTGACCTTCCACCATTAATGCCAAGGCAGATATTACGTCATCCAGTATGACCTCATGGCGGCCATTTGGTTTTCGTCTGCTAGAGAGCGCTACCACAATTTTGTTTTCAGTCTCGATACCAGTTACACATAGTATACACGACATCTTCTAGAGGATGCTACCACCATATTAAATTTAATTTTTCTACTTGAGTGCAAGAATCATTATTACCAGGGCGCCCACCATATTTTCAGCCATCTTGGCCGCGATGTTGAAATTATTTAAATATTAAGCTATAAATTCGGGAAAGATTTCAATAATTATAAAAAAATCGTTTCTTAAAATTATAACTGATTCAAATAGTTAATTTTAGGTAAAACCTATTATTTAATAAAAATTTCCAAAAAAGGAACGGGTTGGAGAAATAAAAACACAAAAAAAGACAATGAAAAAATTTATTATATAATTTCAACAAAAAGAAAAACAAAGAAATAACAAGTGTTTCTCGATTTATGCAGTCTCCTTAGAAGGCAAAGCGAGTCCTTTACATGACTTGGCATGTGTTTTCAGAGCATTTTTTCATGCAAGTCGATAAACCAGACATGCCTAGTTGGTTGTTTAGGAATTCCAGTTTTTTAGTTAGGCTAACATGATCAGTTGGTTGCCAGGCAAATCCAGTCGTTGGCTAGACACATCCAGCCAGTGGCATGACACATCCAGTCTGTGACCAACAACGTATTGATGTAAGCTATTCATGTCAAATTAGTGAGCATGATAATAGGTTGGTTAGCCAGACACGCACGGCCATTCAGTTGGAAAGGCTATTACGTCTATTTGGTGGCCAAACACGTATATTAAGTGGTCAGGAATGCATGTCCAGTAGGTGGCCAGCCACATCAAGTTGCTATCTAGACGCATCCAGCTGATGGTCGGACAGATCCAGTCAGTAGCAGAGAGGTATTTTCGTCAATCCCCGGCGAACATTTTAAACAGTTCATGTACAAAATCATGCGCAAAGGCGAAGCGTCTCCGAACCAAAAGGTCTTATTAGGCGATACGCGACCAATATTTTTAACAGGACATGTTCAATGTCATGCTTATTGAACAGTCGTCTCCGAACCACTAGATAAAATGTATCCTACGTACATACTTATACATGCTAATTCGTCGTAAATAAAAGGAAGCACATTTGGAAGCACATAGAAAAGAAACCATAATCGGAAGCTCAATCAACGAGAAGGAAGCACAATTCGTAACACATTTGAAAAAATGATACATATTTTGAAGAACATGGTAAAATATGATGCACATTTTTAAAAATGTTCAACGAAAAGAAAGCACTCATGAAAGCATATTATAAAAGAGAAAACATATTTGGGCACATTTGAAAGCACGTTATAACAAAGAAAATACATTAGATAGTACTTTCGACAGAAACAAAAGGCACCTTTGGGAGAACATACAGAAAGAAAATTAGGAAGCACATTCAGAGAAAGAAAGCACATTCAAAAAAAGGAAGCACATTTGGAAGCACAATTAAACTATGTAGCTGTATTACGAGAACTCAGTCTAACATAGAATACAAGTTTGGAGTAATAATACAATAATTTTTTTAATCCAATATATATATATATATATATATATATATATAAATTTAATTGACGTGCAGTTTAAACAAGCCATTATTTTATGTATCCAGCATTCCTCACTGCTTTGATTACAAAGGATACTTTGTTGAGCTGCATGTAGTTTCCTCCACTTATCGATGGCATAAGTAATCTCAGGTGAGCTACAAAAATGTTAGTATCTTCCCATGATGTACAATCAATCTCTGCTATTGTCGTCATCTTCCTGAATGTATGCAATTGATATTTTTAATTTCACTATCGCCCCTGAGATTATCTTAAGTTTTATCAGAATATTTTATTTTATCATTAAGTTACCATTTTGGTCTCAGGGATTCATCAAGGTCTACAATCTTGCCAGATTTAGATGTTTCATCAAAATATTCGATCGTGTCACAAGTTTCATAGTCATTGTCACCATCATCGTAGAAGCCGGTATCTTCACCAGGATTACATCGAAGCTTTTGACGTGACAACGTCCAATAAATCGATGAACGTCGGCTGCACGCACGGAAAAATGTCCCGTTACGCACATTGTCCCGTTTCGCTGTGTCCTGTTACACTCATTTTATATTGCTCTTTGCTAACCTGAACCACCTAGCATTGCCACCGAGTCCGTAAAGTAATTCTGTTTTCATGCATTTCAATGTAACATTTTCATTGCTCTTTGTTAACCCGTTCCTCATAGCATTGCTGCAGAGTCCGTGGCGCAAATATATTATTTTTGACTGCATCTTGGTGTTGGGTAAGCCATTTTCCTTCACATCATCCTTGAAACACTCCCATTCGTTTCCTAATTTTCCTATCATCGTCCTATCCTTAACAGAATAACACAGATTCGAAGAAGTTAAATAGCAAACATGTATAAAATTTATAGTTATTATAATATCTTCGTCAAAGTAATATACATATTTGAATAAATGAGTGCAAGTAAAAGTTAATTTATCAATTAAATTGTAGATTTCATTTCACTCCATGTTTGTATCCATAGAAAATAGTGATAATTCAATAAAAATGATTCAATTTTATTCATAAAATTATGCAAACATTTCATCAATGTTTTGTTATGACGTTGTCAGGTTAAACTATTGTCCGTAAACCGACTTTACAGAAAACCAATTTTCTTTACGTCTACAACTTCCGGAGGATCTCCCTGTGATGGGCTTGAATCTATTCTTACTTTTAATTATAACAATACTTCCATTAACATAATTCTTCCTTAACACCATCAACGTGCTTCAATTGCAGTTCTCGGTCGAAATCAGGAGAGCTGTGAACATAATCACATTCAAGATAAGGAAAATTATGGTCGTCATGCATCACATTCTTCTTCAAATTAGTATTTCCATCGTTGTCCTGTACCTAGTATGTGGGCTCGGCTTTACAAATTCTGCCGTATCTTTTTAAGCTCCATCATCGAGTAAACGATATGTTAAATCGAGCACAACTTATCATTTGCGTATTTGGTTTTTAACACATTAATTATTCTCGTAGCAATCTTCCTCAGTAAAAACTCCTTGCTACAGATCTAAAGCAGTGTCCTTTTAATACAGCTACAGGCAACAAACATGTATCCATGTTAGCTTCTGCGACTGATACCAGATGCAGACTGAAAGTTTTAAGTTGGGTCATTTACTTAAATAGAAATTTAATATTTTATCAGAGAGAGCTAATTTGACATTTTGGAAGACTCATGGACAAGTAGTTTTGCTTTTAAACAAATGATTGTGCCACATCGTGAGTCGAGGTAAATTATTTTTTTTTTCATGTGGGTTGCTTACTCCCGATTGCAAGAAAATGAAGGCTTTTCTAGATATCCAGAGAAGGAATTCGTCTTGCATGATAGTCTTCCTCAGCCATCTTAAGGCATAATTATTTGACTGAGTAAGAATCGCTCTGTCTCATTCACACAAGTTCAATTTTTTAGTACATGCTAATGTTATTATGGTCCTTATTGACATATTGAATTAAAATTTTTATAAAAATGCACTGAAAGTGCATCACATCTCGGGTCTCTGGGCTTGAAAACTCACATGGCCATCGATACTATTACTAGATTGAAAATTAAATAAGGTATATAAAAATAACACATATTAGGACATATGGTTTTTAATTGAATTTAAAATAATAATAAATGTCATCACCTGATCGAGACCAAACCACCAATTATTTTTAATGCATGTTACCTGGAGAGTGCTGCCGCCATTTATTTTTCAGTAATTAATACAAGGTGCACTATTGACATGTAGTACACACACTATCTGCCAGTGGATGCCCCTGCCATATTGATTGACATTTTTCCCACTTTTCTCCGCTGTCTTCTGTGCAGTTGGTGACACGCACACATCTCTTGCAGTGATATAAAATCAGGTTATACTTATGTCAACTGGGTCTTCGCTGCTGCCGACATCGCTACATCATGATCTCTGTCACTGATATCAGGACATCCGATGTTGATGGTACACCACTCATCGGGATCCCTGCAGCATTTTTCACTGCTGTCAATGTGGTCTGCATTGTTGATGGCAAGCCTTTGATCCAGGTCGACGTTAATGTTAGTAATGATGCCATCGAGTTCCCAGGACTAGGTAATTATGCGACTTATGTACGAGACTAGTCAAACTAGTGGATGAATACTGCACTGTGGCAGAGATGGACATATGGTCGTGTCATCTGGACCTCACTTATATATCCACAACTGCTGTTACACAATGTGCTCAAAAACATTTTTTTAATAACTTTCAATTAGGTTAAATTAAAGGTACCTTAAAAGTCAAGATATAAAAACACACAAATTTTAAATTTTAAAACTTTATTTTAATAAATACACAAATTCATTAAAGATTAAGGCATTAAGCACTTTCCTTAGCAACGTCTTTATTGCTGCATGAAATACTTTGTGGACTCTGGGTATTGTCTCGTTGATCCCGGTTCCAACTGGTTTGCTGGTCTCGAGCTCATGAGCACAGGTATCCGAATGATCATCTTCTTCTGCTACGACTGCTTCAGTGCGATGATGGCTGCACTTGGTCTGTTTCTCGATGCATGTTAAGACAGCATTACTGACTAAACTACGGCGTGACACACAGCGTTTCGACGTCTGCATAAATGCATCGCAGGTAGGAACAGGTTTCGAAACGTCAGAGATAGGTGTTGGACGTGCTGACGATGCGACTACTTCTTCAATGCTGACTGGAAGGATCGTGTGTAGTCTCATATGATAGTCACCAAATTTTCTATCAGCTTTTGAGTCGGTTCGTAGGACACAGGAAAGTGTGAAAACCGCCAGTGCTGAGTGTCTCTAGCTTAGGTTTCCGTATATGTGCCAGATATCTGGCATACCAGTAGCTGTACTCGACAATGCTGAAGCTAAGTCTTACGCTCACCTGTTTGGCAGAATGAAACGTAAACATGCTCTTGCAGGTCAGACGACAACTGAAGGTGCTAACCATTGCATGCCAATTATGTATGCAAGCTTTACTCCCACTGCATGCCTTTTGTATATGCAGGCTTTACTCACACTGCCAAGTGCCATTTCCACATTAGCTGCGGGTTTGTACAGGCACATACTCGTTCAAATTTTTCGTGTGGCTTCCCGTCATACATTGCACTATGCTTGTGCAGGGAAGGGCAGCTGTAGTCAGTCTCCAGGTAAACAATTTAAACAAGTACTTCACACAACTTGCTCAGCCATTTACTCTGCTCAGGTCCAACGACATAAATGGTGCCACTCAGATTCTCCAGGATAAATTCATTTAGAATGTTTTTCACTTGGTGGTACGTAATTTTACCTTCGTCCCTCTCCAGGTCATGGTAATAATTACATAGCCATTCATTCGAGCTTTTCCTTTTTTTTCGGCCAGTAGTTTCCAAGTGTTCAGAGGTCGGTAGGTGCGGGTTTGAGTCCTGCTGTCATTCTCCTACATGATGGCAATCTTCTTGAGCAGAAATCCGTTTTGCCTCTGAACACCTTGTAGGTTGCAGTACTTCTTGATACTAGAAATGTTTGGCCATTACTAAATTAATATTTAAAAATGCACCAATATTTATGAGAGATATTTTACAAGCTTGTCTCGGCAGGTTTACGATGCAAGTCGATGGTAAAGATCCAGACACATAGCATCATTGTTGGGTGGAATTTGTTTGCTCATCTATATCATGATTCTACAGTCGATGATGTTTGAATTTATTTCATTATTCTGTTTAGACACATCAATCACCATTAACAGGGCCTTGTTCTTGAAACAGTAGGGACTCTTTATTGGTGACTGTCCAAGGCCATAGTATGCTTGCTGAAACTTGACATACATTTGATATGGGAGAATAAATCTTTCGTTTTCAAAGTCCATGTTCAGGTCGATATACTGGTACATTCTGCTGTTTAAAAATATATTTACATTACATATTTGGAAGTTATCACGCATGGTGCGGCTCACTACTGCATTGAGCTGTCTTCCAGTATAAAGACCAACAATGATATATCTGGGCTTTCTATAGCGAAGATGTACTTTACTATCCAGTTGATACGCTGACATTGAGGCAGGCCAGGATATATTTCCTGTCTTCAGGATCGGAATGGTAGGGCAATTTTTTTTTGCCATTTTCTACATTCTTCAACATCTTAATACATTCGATCGTGATGACTTGTACTGAGACAGCATCCACTCGATAGACTGTAGTATTAGCAAGACATAATGTGGGTTGTATGCAGCAGCGACAATTGCATTAATGTGTGTGTTGGCTATAAGCAGTACAAGATCATGTTTAGAATAAATTATTATCTGCTTGTAATCTTCAGAAAAACCAAGAAGCTAGGACAGAGGAACGCATACTTAAAATTTTTCTTTGGCGTAAACAAGTAGCTTGTAATCATCCTCGAGGGCCCAGACTGCCATTTTTTGCAGCAAGAAGTTTGTTCGGTGTAAGCAAAAGGTAATTTTTCATTGTGGATGTTATGCCTACATCTCTCGTCTGGTCTACCTCGACACCATTGAGTACATATTGAATGGGCTTGATTAGGTGAAGAATCCAGTTGCAGGATATTGTAGTCTTTGTTGGATGTGTGCCATCTGCCTTTGTCAGACTACCTCGCTGAGGGAATATTCAATATCGTGCTGCTTGCACTTCTTGTCAAGTGAATTAATGCCAAAGTCATTTCGAACTAGTCTTTTGGCCAGTTTCGTTCCTGGACCACATAATCTGTATCCTGGAATGTTTAGCTTGAAAGGCTAATCAGTGAATTCACGAGTTCTGCATCGATGTGTTTGTTCTTCTTTCCTCTTCGAGTCTTTAAATGCAGTGAAGCCAAAAGTAAAAATGAGATTTCTTTAATAAATTTATTCAGTACAAAGCCAGTCGTCAAACAAGAAGTGTGTTTTCCCATAAACATCACGCAATATTACGAAGCCAGTCAATGCGAATCGCGACATGACTCATTATTGCAATATACCATTCGATGCATTGTAGTGCCGCTCGTCCAAATGCGGCTAAACGTGCGTTTTACTGAGTATGCTGGAGGAACCGAGTGGTATTATGTTCGAAAGCGTGTACATATATTCCAAGACATTGCAACAGCCAAAGTACCAGTGCCTAGCTAAGGTTCAACGATCGGTGTATGACCTTAAGAATTTTACATTTACCGATAGTACAAATAAGGTTCCTCTTAGTAAAGCAGGAGCCAATTCAGCGATGGCTTTTTGATGACATCATGTGCGAATCTAGGCATTATTCAAGAATAATTCTCCATAGGCAGACACACCAAAGTAGACTGCATTTACATGTGTCAGACATACACTCGAATTTCGAAACATCTATTACGAGACAACGCGAACATCATTTTACTTTTTGGCATTGATGATCTTAATTAACGTCAAGCTACTGACGATCACGTAAAAACCGATATGACTTTACAGGAGTTCAAAGACATGTGCTCGTTGTGTTGTAAAAACGATTACGGGTTCCTAGTTATTGTAAAAGAATGGCCTCTATATAAGGGTAAGTACACGGTACATACAAGTTTTCAATCATGAGTGATAGAATAAACAGCTATGACAAAATTTCTTAATTATTAAGAAATTTTGTCATAGCTGTCGTGACTTACATACTTTTCTCAAGTAGGAAGTGAAAAAATTAATTAATAGAAGCTGTTTTTTTTCATGTTATTTTTCACTCCAAAAACTATTTTTCATATTCAACACCTTTAGTGGTTAACGGGCGCAGTACAAACAAATATTTTGAAATCCCAAAAACCGAAGTTCCAAAGTAATTCGTTATTTTGTTCTGTTTTGTTTATTATATAATATTATGTGCTTCGTAAAATAGTTTTAACGACGAACAATAAAATCGTTTCTACACTTTATCTTGGACTGAATCTGCGAACCAATAAATGAGTGTCGCATTCAAAACAATTCAAGTCTGAGTGGTAAGAGCACGTGAGCGCGTGCACTCTCAGCCTGGCGCCGACAGACGCGCGGTGCATCACGGGAAGCACTCCACGCCTCGCAGACGGGAAGCCTTCTTTTCACAGACGAGAGAGCCAAACGGCCGATCGGGCATCTTCGGTTTTTTTTTTGTTCATTGTAAATAAATATTGCGGTGTTGATAAAAGGATACTAATGGTCAATTAGGTTGGGTTAGCTACATTGTAAATACTTTAAAACATTGTGGATGGTTGATTTGGTTAGGATAGCTACATTAAAGATATGGGGGAAAAAAAAGAACTTCGGGGAACCTCGGGTTTTGGCTCTCTCGTCTGTGAAAAGAAGGCTTCCCCCTAGCAGACGCCGCGCCACTCTACTGGCGAGTTTCCCCGCTCCCCCCGCACCGCTTCACAAACAGCCGCGTTCATTAATTCTTCAGGCGTCTTCAGGCGTCTTCAGGCGTCTTCTCGCCGAGTTCCGAGTCCGCCACGGGCCGTCTCTCGCGCGGTCATTAAAACTTTTTATCCGCGTCGCTTCTCGCTGGCCGACTTGTAAAAAGTGAATGGGTCGCGCCGGCAACGCATGCTTTACGAGAGCAGAAATGTGTATTCTGAAATACTGTCCTGTATTCAACACTTTCAATGTCGTAACAAAAACGTGTTAATTTTTTTTAAAAAAAAAGGAACTTTTGAGTATTTTTTGATTTGCTGAATTCAACACCTCCCCCCCCCCCCCCCAAGAAAAAAATTACTATTTACATGCTATTTCAAGAATAGTAGGAAAATAATAATGAATTAATTTATACTGAACCAAAAAAAGCGGTAGTAAATTTTTAAATACTTATTATTCTTCAGTATGATAATTGTATTATACGTCCTTATAAAACTAATTGAAGATTCTTGGTAAAATGATTATTTTCTGGCTTTTTTGCCTAAATAATTTGCTAAAAATAAGGTTATATAAATATTCCAAACATGTTCTGACACATTCTAACACATAAATTTCTAATTGCGTTAACATATAGTAGTATTGTTTACTTGATAAACCTAAAATCCCCAATCTCGAGAAAGAAATAAAAAAACTTTTCAGATATTTACAAAATTAATTTTTCAAACCAAAATAATTTGCCGTTGTGTAAATAAGTCGTTGTTGAAAACATTATAAATTTTTGAATTATTATACTATATAAAATTAAAATTTTATTTCTAAGATAAGCTATAAGTTATTTTTAAACACTTTAATTTAAAAACTAGCTTAAGCCCTACATGCGTTGTTATGCCTCTTTCAAAATTTTTTAAATTGTCCTATGTGGGTACACATATAAAAAGCAGCTCTCTATATCTCGCTTTCGCTATGTCTTTATATGTATCCAAATTTATATCTCAGTATATTTATTTATATATATTTCTTTCTATATTTATATTCCAGTACATCTATATATATAACCCCATATCAATCTGTATCTCTATATTTTCTATGTATTAAGGTTTCTATCTATATCTCAATATACATCCCTTTCTTTAAATTTATATATATATCCCTACCTATATCTTGTTACGTATCTGTACATCTACCGCTCTTTATCTCTTTATATTTCTCTTTACCTACACTTCTATCTATAAATGTCTATATCTTCTGATCTTTTTATTTACAAAACAGAAGACAAACACACATGCATTTTTACATATATTTTTAACTATCTATATATTTTTTTATCTTTAAACTTGTCACATGTGTGACATATGTAGAAACAAGCACGTTTCAAATGCAATGTTGCGTCCAAATTTCAGAGCAATCGTTGAAGAAATTTCGGGGATTTAAGATTTTGAACGAACGAAAATTTACATTTTTATTAATATTGATAAGTTTACACAATTATGGCAAAGTTAGTTTCTGTTTACGAAAATCTTCACTAACAATGCGCGCATGTTAATACTTTGATTACAGGTTTCCACGCGATGTATCTTGTTTACGAAGCTACAGAACAAAGCTGCAACAGCCAAATCATATTTCAGAAGGAGATAAAAACGTTTGGGAGTGTTGGGAAAGTGTCGGTTTAAAGAAGTGAAATATAACTTTCGCATGAAACCCTAGATAGGCGGGCCATGAAAAGTATTATTTTTCCACTAGGACCGTAAATAAAGGCAAGATTGCCGTATTAAATAGCCGTGCGCTGGAAACGACATGTTTTAACAAGTATGAAATATTGCGACTACCATTCCGCTCGCCCCTTCAACTGAAAAAAAAAATCTGCTTGTAAAAAAGTATTACAGCAGTGACGACAGAAAATTTTTCAAGTAGGTCCAGCGCAAGACAGCAAATCTACGTATTTTAGTTTAAAGAGTTAAATAAACAATTCCGGTAAAGAAAACACGAGTCCTGGGTTCGATGTCACTTCGGGTAGTATTTTAAGTCAGCTTATCATGTCTGATAATGCTAAAAGGTAGTGAATTATAATGGAACAGAATTGTTTTGTTTTCATCATTTTTTGGTCGTAAGTTTTTCTCAAATTTACTACATAAATTACTTGAAACAGCAATTCAGTGAGGCAAATAACTTATTAAGATACGGATACAGATATATATGTGTATAAATATACACACACACATAATACACCTAAATAAAACCGCAAGATAATTATAGAATTCTAACTTCACTGATCAACGAAACACTTCCTTTTAATGCCAGGCAGACTTAAGACGCTAATTATCATCTAGACGTTTAAAATATATACGAAAATCTTAGTTAAAAATAAATGGCACAAATGTCGTTTCAGTTAGATGATTTAAGTAGAAAGGAACTTCCCTCTCTTCCAAATGCAACGTAGGCTAGGTAATTTAGATAAGCATTACAAATAATTCACACATTAGCGTATAATGCCCCGTGTTCCCAAAAACGTAAACATACTCTCCCACCAAGCAACAGCTTTAGATGTCAAAATGTGCGCTAAAATAATAATCTACTGTATACGAGATATCTTACTAGTTTGGTCTCACATCCCACGGTGATTTTGGTAACACAGTTTTAAAAAAAATCTAGTTCTATTGTTAGTTTTTATTTATTTATTTCTAAACCTCTATTTTTTATAAGGTTTTATTGCAGAGACGAAATGGTAGGGTGACAATATTTTGTCAAAAACAAATCGATGACATTTCTTTATGCATTTTGCGTTCAGTTTGTTTTGATGTTTTCGAATAATAAAAACTCAATTTTGTTATTTATTTTATAAAACCCTTTTACTTCAATTAAAACTAGTGATATGTAAACACCTTAGATTTTGGTATACTTACGGTCTTGGGTGAATATGAAACGGAAATGTGTATCACGGCGCTACGTCTGGAAGGGAAGTAACAGAAATATGGAAAAGAAGGCAGACCCGTGGGTGCGCATGTGAGATGTGAGATATATATATATATATATATATATATATATATATATATATATATATATATATATTTATTTATTTATTTAAAAAAATCGTGGTAACCTATCAGAGTACAAACACGTAAGAAAGATAGTGTTTATCTTTGATAATAGTTCAAACTATAACATACGCCTTTACCTTACCGCCTACCATGGCATCATGGTACCATGGCGTCTTTTATATGTACATAAAATTAAAGAACATCTTAGAAAAAAATTTTTACCAGTCCTTTAACTATTTTTTTTCTTTTAATCCACCCAGCCCGCACCAATGCAGAAACTGCATCATAACTGTTCCGAAACTATTAGAAGCGCATCAATTATACCCGCTCTTAGGAAAATTAAATGATAAAAAAAATTACCCTTAACTAACATGAGTTGGGTTCGGTTTGGTAAGATTATTTCCAACTTTTTAATATAATTATACTTGAATTTAAAAGGGGAAATCTTTATAACTTTAACATTAGATATATTTATAAAATGCCTTTTTATAATATACTATTAATATATTATAATTTTGGTAACTCATGTTCTTTTTTATTTAATGTTTATCTCACATTTATTTTTATTTCTAGGTTATAGTATTTATCAAGTTTATTTTGCATGTACCTAGTTAGTAAATATATATGTGGTTAAATGTAAGTCAATGCGGTACGCCTTAACTTCGCACACTTAAAATAAAGCACACTTAAAATAAACACTTAAAATGTTTACAACAATATGCATGTACCCACATCATTCTCAAAAAATTGTATAAACTTACCGTAATAAAGACGACAGCAAAGATTGCGTATATATCAACGTGCTTTCGGTCCTGGTGTTTACACAAGACATTACAATTAATCTTATGATGAGTTCTATATGCAAACCGACATTCTACTAGTCTGGGTTTTGTTAGGGGTAAATTTAATCTCGCTACAAGACTGAAGCACGACGACGTGTTACCAATAATATCCTAGGAAGATGAACAACTAAAGTGTTCCTTTACTCTACAGTCCTTTCTAATGTCATAGTTCGGGTGTTGACTCACAGGGCCATTTCAGCGAGCTTGTTTATCCGAAGTTATATCTGGAGCATCGGCTAGTGAGAGTGGATCAACTATGTCAATGTTATTTGAATATAGTATAGAGTGTCGATACGCGCCACCGAGTCTGTGGCCACAAGACCGTGTGAGCTCGGCTCGTCGCAGCTTGTACTGACTTCACTTCAACTGAGTGTGGCTATTTGTATGGGAGGGTCCGGGTTAGCAATGAATATAAATGTGTTCAAGACCTAAACTTTTACGTCTAATCATGCTGGGTTTCTGCCAACGTGTGCCTTTTCGGCATTTGGCCAGCCTTGGAAGCAACTGATAACATGACTAAATCAACTTTCCTAAACCTAGATTATAACCAGTTAGGTTGCACCTGGGTAAAACCATAAAATACACTGTGAAAAGCGGTGTTAAATTATTGCAAGCATGGTTCAATAGAGGACAACCGGAGTTGTCCAGGAAGAAGAGATGGTCAGGTGAAGAAAGTCGAGGTCGGTAGCTTGGGACTTGCGGTCCTCATTGGTGTTGGTTTGTGTCTGGAATGGCCAGAGTGCCGCATGGCGGGGTGCTGTCATAACTTAGAAACACACAACTTAGAAACACATAACTTAGCATTTTCTATGTTATGGCAGTTCTTGGTTAATACTTTCTACGTAATGACGTTTCTAAGTTGTGTTGTTCTTCGTTGTGTGTTTCTAAGTTACGTAGATTTTTCCAAGTTTTTAAGTTATGACAGTTCTATGTTGTGACTTTCTAAGTTATGTGGTGTTCCACATCATGGCCTACTGGCGGAGAGATACTGTATTCGTCGCCCTGCGGCTGCCAGTCAGGACGTGTGCTTAAACTATGATAATTAAGACGGTGTGGAGCGCATATTAATAAAGCAATTTGCGAGTTTAATTACGTTAATTAATCGCAAACTGGCGCATTGGGTCCCACTCCAGAAGGGGTAGAGCTGTAGGTCGCTTGTCGCCAGCAAAAGCAAGTCGGCAGTTGAGAAATTATCAAAACCGTTATTGCAAGGAGTCGGTGTGGCCTCCCCGTCGGAACATCCTGGAATACTCTTTTGGACAGGTCCTAGTCAGCGTCGGCCGGTGTTTCCCAGTCCTTGACCTGGTTCACTCTTCTCCACAGGGCAAGAAGTACCATCAGTGGCAACCAAATGCTTTAACCATCGCTCTTATTTCCTTTGCAATATAGCAACTGCACGGTATTTAGAGGAACAATTACCAACTTTATTTCATTAAATTTTCACAAGTAAATGTTTACACATTTTAATGTTTTAATTTATTAATTTTGCAAGAAAGAACAGCCAAAATACTATTTTAAAATGCTATATTTTTTGTTTGAAAAAATTAAAACCTCCATAGCTACAGATTAAAAGTGTGTAAAATCTTAACCTAAGTTTCAGCTCCAAAAGTATGTAAACCAATGGACACGTCTGCTAGCCTTACGTTTTACGCTGAATTTATTTTTATGGTATGGAAACCATATTCAATTACAAATGATGAAAAAATATATTTTATTTAATGCAATGAACTTTTATTACATCATGAACGTATATTTCTGGTTTAATAGTCTTATGAACACTTTGATTTATTTATTTACCGCTTTTAAAATACATGTCAACACCTTAAAAGCTAACAAGGATATGCGGGAACTTAAAAAAATAATTCCATAATAAGGCAAGACATAAATAAATAATAGTTTAAAAAACCATATAACACACTTTATATAGAAAACGAAATTAAAATTTTTTTTATTAAATTTGAATTAAAAATAGTGTAAAATTTTTTTTAAATATAAATATAAATGTATAATAGTGTATATAAGAAAAAAAATATTTTATTTTAAAAAAGCGTGGGGTACATGTTGTCAATAATTTATAAATATTTTATTGACATAGATGAGTAGAAGGATTATCATTTCGATAATATCTTAAAAAGCTCCCCACGTTTTTTTTAAATAAAATAATTTTTTTCCTTATATACGCTATTATTCATTCATATTTATTACAAATTTTACACTTTTTTAAATTCAAATTTAATAAAATTTATTTTCTATTTTTTAGTTCGGTTTTCTATATAAAGTGTTTTTTTTTGTTTTTTAAACTTTTATTTATTTTCTACTATTAATTTGGCTTCTTTATAAAAACGTGTTTTATTAATTTTTTTAAACTTTTATTTGTTCTAATCTACTATTAATTCCGTGATAACTATAAGTACTAACTGTAATTATTTTCCAAATTATTAATGTGTACAGCTGTATTGATAGTCAAATCTCGGTTTTAGAAGCCATTCAAAGATTTTAACGTTATCAATATATACAGTGAGACTTAATGGTATAAGGTTTTTGACGAACAAGTGATATCGACCAGTCTTACTACGTGTTACTTCGTAATCGAATCATTTCAACTAATGCTTCTTTGTTACATGGGGTTTTTCATGTTAGCTTTGAGCAATCAAGTTCTTCAATTCGAATTCCGTCCACAGATCTTCCACGGCTTAGTGCTACATAGGCTTGTCCAGCTTTTTACAGACTTCCCTTATATATTTTCACGAAATGAATCCTACGAAATGCTGCACACCAAAAGCTAACATATTAACACATAAAAAAAAATGGTTGTCTGTAAAGTCGGTTTCCGGACGATAGTTTAAGGTGACAACGTCATAACAAAACATTGATGAAATTATTGATCCAGAAGAAAAGGAAACATCATATTCGGCCTAAGACTGAGCCGTAATAGGTTTTTGCAAGCAAACCATTTAGGCATTAAAAATATTATATTTTTTGAGGAAGAAAATTTTTAAAATTTTTTTATCTTATGTATGATAAATTCTACCTCTGCATTATTTTAAGAATAAAATTGAATTATTTTTATTGAATTATCACTATTTTGTATGGATACAAAGGAGTGAAATGAAATGTACAGTTTAATTAATACATTTAATTTTATTTTCATTCATTAATTCAAATATGTTTATTACATTTGAAATGTTGCGTGCGCCGTATTTATTTTTACAAGTACAAAAAAAAAATTCGTAGCTGCTGGGAATCAAACCGACAACCTTTGGATTGGAAGTTAGCGATGTTGACCGCACAGCCATGACGCCATATTTGAAATATAATAGTTTCATATGTTATATACATATTTATAAAAATTTTGTTCACGGTAGGGGAATAATATTATTTCGTTTTTATAACACGATTTTTTAACAAATACGCATCACAAATACACCAAACTCATTTATAATGAGTAACAATATTTTTTTAAAACATTGTGCAAAAGATCCCGGGTGTAATTTGAATTATTATGTGTAACTGTAACACACCAATGTTGGTTCAAAACGTATTTGAAAATTCAAGATTACTTTTAAATAACCGTACCGATTGTGCTGAAAATCGGTGGACGATCTTTAAATTACATAATATTAATAATTCAAACGACGAAAATATGATTGAATAGTCAAATCGGTGGTTGTTCCAATCGCGTGGAAGAGAGATACCACGCATGCATACAATGAGCAAACAGGACACATCCGTAGTGGGACACTTTTTCGTGCGTGCAGCCGGCGTTCATCGATTTATTAGACGTTGTCACGTCAAAAAAATGGTTCCGTGTTCCGTGAGTTACTGCATTGAAGGAATAGGTTCGAGTTCTCAGAAAACCCAATCTACCTAATATATTGAGCACTCATGAGTTTTGCAAATTATCGGGTAGCGAGAGAGCGTGGTCATCGGGAAAATTAAACGAGTAAATAGCGGATGACTTTTTTTAATGTGAAAAGTACAAAGCGATAAAATCTTCGAGTCAAAACCATGTAAAATAATTTATTATTACATTTATATATCTTTTAATATTTTACATATGACCCAGAGTTACTCAGGGATTTATTTTAAAATTTATTTCAAATAAAAGTGTCATTTCAAAAAGTTCTCATAGATCAAATATATTTATTTCTTATACAGTATTACTCAGTTACCGTATTTATTTTGATACTTTTAAATTGAAATGCTAATGCGATACAAATGTATGACGTTATTTTATTGCCATGCATTGTTAATACACACAAAAAACATATTTTCTGTACATTTATAAAGATTACTATCGAAACAAGTTGCCCATAAATTGTTCGTGATACTTTAATAAATATATTATAACATTGTATAACACATGGGTATAATTATTTTATACACGTATAATAATGTTTTTTCTATATATAATACAAAGGATTTTTTACGAAAATTTTTGCTTATTTATATATTTTTATGTATGTTTTATTAAAGCATAATTTTCTTAAACAAAGGGAAAAATCAATCCTAATTGTATAATTTGGTCGTATTTTGTTGTATTATGTTTATTATATGCGCAGTTAATGCTGGTAACCTATGCAGGGAACGGTCTTTAAATAATTTTAATTATTGGTGCTACTGGGAAAACACAAAGCGTAAATGCCCGCGTAATAAACCATACCCAGCATTACAGCAAACATTGTTTTGTAGAGGTCAAAAATTTTTATGAAACTGCAATTTTTTTTAAATATATATATAATTTTATATACATATTTTGATTCATTGACAAAATAATTACTGTTTATCTACCATTGGTGTAAACCAAAATTATAAACAAAAGTTAGCTAAACTATAAAATTAAAGAGCCATTCGTATAATTTTTAATAATACATTAGATACGACATTTGTTCGTGGTTTCATTGTACCAATCTCATGATGCGGCAGTATGTCTTTTTAAAGTCGGGAAAGAGTGGGAACACTGAAAGTTGTTGCCTTGGCAATAAAATACAACGTGTCACCGCGAACTCCACAACTTTTATTTTTCTCCTCGTCGAAACTTGGCTTCGAAGTTCGAACACGTCCAGGCACTTCTTCCACGACTCCGGCGTTCCCATTGGCGGGAAGTTGGCTCCCGTCCGTCTGACTGGCGCATCTGTGCTCCTGCTCGGGCCAATCATGTGTCTCGTATCTCTCAGAATCACGGTGACCAGTGTCCAAATGACTTCAGAATGTGAGCGAGTCTTTAAGTAATCGCCAGTCATGTGAAACATCTGACTTCAATAACAAGAGCAAATTCATGTGTTCTGATGTTGTTAAAAAAGCAAATTAAATTGTAATGCAAAACTCGTATGTGAAAATTAAAGTGGAATGCTATTAAATAATACTGTGCCCAAAAAATATTTCAAACAATAAAATATTCGCTTTTCAAGTACATGCCAAAATTTCTAGATGCGAATCACAAACTTAAATTCTGCAACCGTCGCTAGAATTCGCTTCCTGAATCATTCCCGTTGCTTGACACAATCACCCGCAAATGGCAGTAGGAGACAAACCCAAAATTCAAACTAATATAAATTTATCTGATTAAATAAAAAAAAAGCTAGATTCCTTTACCACAAATTGGACTTGATTTTTGAAAAGGAATTTTATTTAAATACTGTCAATAGGGTAAAAATTCATTTCTAATATTTTGAAGTTTCAGTATACGTTTAAAGTAATACATAAATTTCAATACTAAATATTTACCTAAAAAATTATAAAACATATGTTATATGCTAAGTAAGTGTTTGTATAATAGTTTCCTATGTTTAAATTACTGAATTTAATTTTAAAAAATCCTAGAAACAAATTTTCCCCTTGTTTAACTGATTAGACATTACTATATATTATAAAACATTTCAATATTTTAATATTATTAAAAATTTAAAAACAAAGTTTTTGAATTCACGAGATTTAAACGACCCCAGAAGATAACACTCTACCCCCGTCGTGCCTAGCCTACTGGGAATTATGAAGGAGGCTATGTATGATCAACAGAGTAATGACATTATTAAACCAATTTGTAAACCGGATCCATTTAATATGACCATATTAGTTTACTCAATATATTCCGGGTGGTTTCGCTATCATAAATTTTCAATTCGCACATCAATGCATTGGTATGTTCCCTTATGTTTACGAAAGCAACTGAACACTGGTTAATGTTGCTACACGTGAGTCCGCCATCTTCGTGTCACAGTAGAGTAGCACAGCCGGTTAGAGCCCAGGAGTAGGATTGCGGAGCCCTGGCGTCAGGCGGCCATATTGGATGGCTGTTTGCGGGGTGAACGAGCCTCGGGCGGCCTCGCCTAGTGTAAGTGGTGCCGCAGTGCATCAGTGGACGTGACTCGGCTGCCGGGTGTATCAGCCCGCGCGCGCGCCAGCTCGCGAGCTGCACACCGGAGTCTTCTGCCACGTCGAGCGGCCCAGCGGTCGCTACAGTTGGTGGTCTCTGCAGCTAGCACACGAGTGGTATCCTGTCTACCAGGGACTCCATAGGCTGCGATTATAAGGGCCAGTGCTGGAGAGTCTGAGGGGCAGAATCGGCCCGTGGCCGTGACGTCTAAAACTATACGAGCGCTTCATGAACTGGGACGGTGTTCGCTGGTCTTCCCCCCCCCCCCCCCCCCCCCATGGAAACAGTGACGTTAATGAATCGTATACAGGGAATTATACCTCATGAGGACAATGAACAGTGACGTATTAGGTTAAGTAATAGAGACTCGATAGTATATTGTAGGAGTCAGTAATTAATATGTTGCGTGTTTGTGCCTGCTCCCGTTTCCATAATAAATGTAGCGTTTTGGAAAGTGACTTAGTATCACCTGCCTCTCTGTCACCTCCTTTTTCCTTAATTCAATGTTGCCGGTTAGCTCAAGCTAACCCCCCACAACATGCTATGACCTTTGACCTTAACCTTGGACTTTGAAATTAAAAATTTTCCAACAATAATCTAATATTGCTGAAATTTCCCAAAATAAACCAACACACTAATTTTTGTAGAGAAAAATCCAGAAAAATATATCAAAAGATTTCTCTATTTCAAGAGAAAAATTCCCGTTTTGACGGAAAATTTCTCGTTTTAGTAATCAAAAATGGCAACGACTATAAATTCCCCAAATATGCTTAAATTCCCCAGTGACAGGCTGCCATAAATCCACCGTGGTAATAACCTGGACCAATAGGATTTCACGGCCGTCATCTTGAATTATGATATAGCTTTGCAATCATCTTTACGTCCGTGATTTTGAAAATCCCTATTTTTATGCTAGAAATTCAGAAAATAATTGGAAATAAATAAAAATTTCATTAGTAACAATTTAAATAGAAAACATTCTGCCATCTTGGATTATGTTTTCACGGCCGTCATATTGGAAATCCGCAAATATTAAGCTAGAGATACGACGACGACTGAGTAAGGTATTTCTTCCCCTTTTGTTTTGTTAACCCAGCCTTCTTATCTTTGGTCTTACCGGCCTAAGGCCCCTACAGGCGTGGATACGGAATACGCCATAAGTAGTATATAATAGCCGGAGCTGCGCCTGGCTTCTGGCTGTGGATTGTGTGGATTGTGATTGTCTGTCCGCCATCTTGGATTGTGACGTCACGGCGGCCATCTTGGAGGAGTGTAACGGGACACAGCGTAACGGGACAAGTTTGACCTTGACCTTTGACCTTGACCCCGGCGGCCATTTTGGACCCGACATCTTGGATCCGCCATTTTGGATGACGTCATTTTGTTTTCTCGAACTTTCCGCCATTTTGTTTTCCGCCATTTTGAATTATGACGTCACCGTTGCAATTTCCGTTACGGCCGCCATCTTTAACTTTTTTATTTATTATCCGATTTTAATGAAAATTTTTTTAAAAATTATAAAAAAATAAAATTAATAAAATGTTAATATATTTTTTTTAAAAATTGAACTATTTAGACACGGAGTTCGGAGTCCTCGGTTCGAACCCGACGGGTGCAAAAAAAATTTAAAAATGGCGACAGGCTCCTTCCTCAATGACGGCTGCTGGTAGACTGACTTACCCCCACCACTTTTTTTCATAGCACAAATATCTTCTTCCCCCCCCCTCCATGCAAACACCGCCCCCCCCCCACAATTTTTTTTTTATCGTAAAAAAACCACCCACCAACACTACTGCTGCTGTTCTCCCACCCCTCCCTCCATCACTCTCCCACCCCTACCCTCCTTCACCCCTAATTTTTTTATAGTATAAATACAGCAGTTGTCGGACCCGGGAAGACTTCAGTTACTTGCAGTTCGTCTCCTCATCGCCAGCATCGTGGTTCTTGTAACATCTTACATGTCATCGAAAAAATTAATCGACGACGCATGGATGCTGGAGTCCTCTACGTGCATACGCATGGACGATATGAGCGACGAAGAAGACGAGGAAACATACCTTCACAACTGGTATGCCATCGAGTGCTGCAGACGACAGGGACGTCGCTGGTCGCGAGACGAGCCATGGGGTCGATCCCCCGATCGTGACGACTCACCAGTAGAGTCTGCCCGTCAAGTGTTTGGAGAGGCGGCCTCTCACCAGTTCGTGAACCATGGACCATCACGTGAGGCGTCATTGTCCCACACATCCATTGCTGGTGCTGCCCGAGAGCCTGATACATCTCGTGACGGATCTCCATCTTTGTCATCTCCCACACCGTCGAGACCATTAACGCCACTATCGTCAATTGCATCACGCCGAATGTCAAGTTCTGCAATGTCTACACCGTCGTCATCGCTACCTCATCATCATCCCGTGTCGAAATGTACGGATAGCCATCGCTCCATACCAGAATCCACAGAAGAACAGTGATCTGCGTGACGACAAGTATAGCGTGAAATATTTACAGTGTTCAAGTTTTGTCACTCCTGTTGTAGCCATCTGTGTTCCGTGGCCAGGACTCGGCTGTTGTTTGAATCAAGTGTGAACTAAATAATCATAATCATCAGTGACTCAAAATTACGTGTTATATTTTTTATCACCCATAAAAATTTATATGTGGTGTGTAAGACTATAAAGAAAATATACAATCAGAACTATATGTAATGAAATACACTTCAACATTGTAATGCGTCCTCTGTATTCGTCTGGTACCAGACGGGGAATTGTAAGAAATAAAATTAATCCAATTTATGTGTATATGTTTATATTAATCCGACATCACTATACTAAATTAAAGTTTTAAAAAATATTAAATATTCTTGTTTCACTTTAAATATTATTATGAATTAAAAAAGTAGCAGGGAACAATTTACAATTTAAAAGTTATTACATTTATAAAAAAGATGATACTTGAAATAACACTAATGTGTTGCATTTATAAAAAAGTCCATATATAAAATAATAATTCGTTACATGTATAAAAAAGTGATATTTAAAATAAATATTGTCTACATTTATAAAAAAAATATATATTTCAAGTTAAATGAAAAAATCTTTCAGATTAGACACTGAATAATTTTCCAAAAAGCCAGCACAGAGGCGGCGAGAGATCGCTCGACCGTGACGAGGTACCAGCACGAGGTGGGAGTGGGGCAGGGGAGGTGGGAACAAAAAAAAAAATTTGCAAGCGCTCACATCCGCCGCCAGCAATATGCAACATCAGGACGCCAAGCCCCGCCTCCGCCAGGGCCGCATGGAGGGGGAAATCTACCTTCATTCCTCCGCTGGACGCGGCAGAGAGCGCCGCGCAGAGGACAACGCTCCGAGCATGCACGCAATTTACATTAAATAAACTCAAATTACATTTCCACGTAAATTTAATTTACACACAAATTGTAGTTACAAAAAAAAATATTATCAAACTATTACACATAAATTTTATTTACACAAAACAAAATTTTTTAATGTTTCAATATATCTTTCTCATCAATCCACGAGTCAAACTCTGGTCCATGATGCAACCAGCGTATCAAGGCCCTACCTCTCTTGCGTTTTATCACTTTCTCAACGAGAAAAGTATCTGGAAATTTAGTTTTCATAATCTCTTCTCCATAAAACGCCCCTGTTATACGTTTACCCTTCAGATCCTCGAGAAAATAAGTACGTGGATAAGTATTTTTTATTCTACATACACGAAAAAGTTCACCAGTCCAATTCCCTTTGTAAGGTCTGTGAAAAATTACGCGATTCTTCGAAATTCGCACAATGTCGCCGATATTCGCTTTTTTCTTTCGAGAATCGAGTATATTCGTCTTGGAGTACACAGTTCGAAGCAGTCGATTATTCTTGACATCTTTCGGCTTTAATTTCGTTGTGGAATGCACTGTAGAATTGTATTCCCGCACAAGTTTAGGAAGTAAATTCAGCCACTTGTAATTCCCGTTCGCTGTAAAATTCCTATACAGCTTATTCTTCATCGTACGAATCACTCGTTCTGCCATTGACGCTTTGACACCGCTAAACGTAGAGTAGTGATTGATGTCAAACTTTTTCATCAATGTCTTGAATGATGCATTGAAGAATTCTTTCCCGTTGTCCGTCTGAAGTAACGAAGGTCTTCGTTTCTGTTTCAAAATATCCGCCATAGCACTCGTAACTTCCACAGCAGTTTTCCGTTTTAAGGGTCTAGCCCACAGGTACTTTGAATAAGTGTCTATGACTATGAGAACGTACCTGTAGCCCTTGTTCACACGCGAATATTCGCTCATTTCGAGCAGATCAGACTCCCAATTATTGTCCAATTCTTTAATCTTGATTTTTCGTCGCGGATAATTACGTCTCGCAGGCGCGTGTAGTTCGCGCGCAATACCAGATCGACTCATCGTATGTATCCACCGAATTTCGAAATGCTATGACTCATGTTTGGTGATAAACTGATCGAAACCTCGTCTGTACCTGCCCTTATATAGAGGCCAGTCTTTGACTATAACTAGCAATCCGTGTTCTTCTTTCCAACACAAGGAGCACATGTCTTTGAATTCCTGGAATGTCATGTCGGTGTTTACGTGGTCGTCGTAGGCGTGACGTAAATTAAGTTCGTCCTATGCGAAAAAGCACTATAACATTTGCATTATCTCGTAGGAGATGTTTGGGTATTCTACTGTACGTCTGACACAGGTATACGCAGTCTACCTTGACGTGCCTGCCCATGGAAAAGTACTCTTGTATAATACCCTGCTTCTCGCACATTACATCGTCGAACACAAACACGGAATTAGGCTTTGCTTCGTCGGTAGACACCACATCGATATTATCGCTAAACGGAAAATACTCCAGTCCTTCCACCGAGCGTAGAACAGTTGCTAGGCGCTGGTACTTTGGCTGTTGCAACGACTTGGAATACAAGTAAACGTTCTCGAACCGAAGACCGTTTGGCTCCCCCAGTAAACTCAGTAGAACGCACGTCTTGCCACAGTTTGACGGTCCCGCCATTATGCATCGTACAGCAGAAGGCAACAGTAAGCCATGTCGCGATTCGCGACCGCTAGTTTCATCGTTTTGCGTAATGCGCACGGGCAAACAAACATCTTGCTTGACGACCTGCATTGTACTAAATAAATTGTATATAATCAAACACATTTATACTTTCTGGTCAGTTGCGCGTATGACTCGAAGAGGTAAGAATAAAAAACACAGCGGTGCAGGACTCGTGAACTCGCTGATAAACAATCTGCCATTCGAGCTACACATTCCCGGATACAGATTTTGCGGCCCCGGCACCAAACTAGCGAAAAGGTTAGCTCGCGGTGACGTGGGCATTAATTCTCTCGACGAAAAGTGCAAGCAGCACGATATTGCGTATTCCCTCAGCAAGGATCTAGAATCCAGGCACCAGGCCGACGAGATATTGGCACAGGAAGCTGAATATATTAGTAAATCGTCGCACGCGGGTCTAGGAGAAAAAATCGCGGCCTGGGGCGTATCTAAAATCATGAAGGCAAAGACCAAATTAGGACTGGGTGCTCGTCGAGCCAGCTCCATCAAGTCAAAGACTAACTCACGCAAGACCAAACGCAAGACTGGAGCAGGCATACAAAAAGCCAAGCAAAAATTACAGACTCTCGACAAGAAGATTATAGGAGGATTTCTTCCTTTGCTTTTGCCTGCATTGGGTGCTCTCGGTGGCCTCATCGGTGCAACGAGCGGTATAGTGCGGGCAGTCAACACTTCGAAGAATGAGCGAAAGCAGTTAAAAGAAGCACGTAGACATAATGCAAGCATGGAAGCCATTGCCATCGGTAAAAAAAACGGCGCAGGACTGTACTTACGTCCTCACAAATCAGGCCGAGGCATGAAAAAGAAACGAAAATCCTAAGTTCTCTGCCGAAACGACCGCTCACCAACGTAGATTTAATAAAGTACGCACGCAAATTGAAAATACCAAATTTCTGCGGCGTGTTTATGCGAGACACTTTACCCAGCAAACCAAAAACCAACGAACGCGCCATAATTAATTTAGACACGACTGCAGGTCGCGGCACGCACTGGGTAGCGTATATAAAGTCTGGAAAAAAAGCTACTTACTACGACAGTTTCGGTAATTTGAGACCTCCGCCTGAACTTAGGCGGTACCTGGGCCGGACCACTACACTGTTCTACAATTACGAAACGGAACAGAGGCCTAATCAAACAAACTGCGGACACTTGTGTCTTCGCTTTTTAACTAAAAAAATAATTTAGCTGACAAATAAAAATTGCTACTTAAAGGTTGTGCAGTGATGATAATTTATTAGTCATGTCGATAACACTTACCTTGACAGGTCACGCATCTGAGCTGCGGGCGGTTCATTTCCCGCCTCTGGATTTAGACGGAGAATGGTGTATCGGACTCGTAGATTTTCAAACGTATAATGCCATACCGAATATCGACGAAGAAAACTGCAAGATCTGCTTCCTGAAAAGCGATGGGACCGCTCATGAAATACAGTTACCTGTTGGATCTTACGAAATTGACGACATTGCAAATTACATCAGGGATATGTTACCATCAGGATGTAGACTTTCAACTGCGTGGAAATCCAAACACTCAAAAAAGCATTCTAACATGCAGTGAAATTGTCGACTTTACGAAACCTGGGTCCATAGGTTCGATGTTAGGATTCGAATCAAAGGTGTATGATGCAGGAAGAACGTACGAATCTACGCGCGCAGTAAACATTTTGCCTGTGAATGTAATACGTGTAAACTGCAATTTGGCAAGTGGAACGTACCTCAACGGACGACTAAACAACATGCTCCACGAGTTTTCGCCAACGGTCCCGCCTGGATATAAACTGGTTGAAGTACCGCAAAGTATCATTTACGCCCCTGTGCTCGCCAAAACAGTACACGAAGTGGTAGTGGACATTGTTGATCAAAACGATAAACTAGTAAATTTTAGAAACGAAGAAATCACACTACGTTTACACTTGAAGCGATGGGACTGATTTTCAAGGCCTATAAATCAAAGAAGCGACACGGTACTTCGACCAATTTATATCCGGGCGAAACCGTCGGCGAAAACTCGTGTACCATGTTGTTTAGTTTTCCGTCGAGATACGTTCCACTTGCCAAATTACAGTTTATTCTTATGACATTCACAGGCAAAATGTTTACTGCGCGCGTAGATTCGTACGTTCTTCCTGCATCATACACCTTTGATTCGAATCCTAACATCGAACCTATGGACCCAGGTTTCGTAAAGTCGACAATTTCACTGCATGTTAGAATGCTTTTTTGAGTGTTTGGATTTCCACGCAGTTGAAAGTCTACATCCTGTGGTAACATATCCCTGATGTAATTTGCAATGTCGTCAATTTCGTAAGATCCAACAGGTAACTGTATTTCATGAGCGGTCCCATCGCTTTTCAGGAAGCAGATCTTGCAGTTTTCTTCGTCGATATTCGGTATGGCATTATACGTTTGAAAATCTACGAGTCCGATACACCATTCTCCGTCTAAATCCAGAGGCGGGAAATGAACCGCCCGCAGCTCAGATGCGTGACCTGTCAAGGTAAGTGTTATCGACATGACTAATAAATTATCATCACTGCACAACCTTTAAGTAGCAATTTTTATTTGTCAGCTAAATTATTTTTTTAGTTAAAAAGCGAAGACACAAGTGTCCGCAGTTTGTTTGATTAGGCCTCTGTTCCGTTTCGTAATTGTAGAACAGTGTAGTGGTCCGGCCCAGGTACCGCCTAAGTTCAGGCGGAGGTTTCAAATTACCGAAACTGTCGTAGTAAGTAGCTTTTTTTCCAGACTTTATATACGCTACCCAGTGCGTGCCGCGACCTGCAGTCGTGTCTAAATTAATTATGGCGCGTTCGTTGGTTTTTGGTTTGCTGGGTAAAGTGTCTCGCATAAACACGCCGCAGAAATTTGGTATTTTCAATTTGCGTGCGTACTTTATTAAATCTACGTTGGTGAGCGGTCGTTTCGGCAGAGAACTTAGGATTTTCGTTTCTTTTTCATGCCTCGGCCTGATTTGTGAGGACGTAAGTACAGTCCTGCGCCGTTTTTTTTACCGATGGCAATGGCTTCCATGCTTGCATTATGTCTACGTGCTTCTTTTAACTGCTTTCGCTCATTCTTCGAAGTGTTGACTGCCCGCACTATACCGCTCGTTGCACCGATGAGGCCGCCGAGAGCACCCAATGCAGGCAAAAGCAAAGGAAGAAATCCTCCTATAATCTTCTTGTCGAGAGTCTGTAATTTTTGCTTGGCTTTTTGTATGCCTGCTCCAGTCTTGCGTTTGGTCTTGCGTGAGTTAGTCTTTGACTTGATGGAGCTGGCTCGACGAGCACCCAGTCCTAATTTGGTCTTTGCCTTCATGATTTTAGATACGCCCCAGGCCGCGATTTTTTCTCCTAGACCCGCGTGCGACGATTTACTAATATATTCAGCTTCCTGTGCCAATATCTCGTCGGCCTGGTGCCTGGATTCTAGATCCTTGCTGAGGGAATACGCAATATCGTGCTGCTTGCACTTTTCGTCGAGAGAATTAATGCCCACGTCACCGCGAGCTAACCTTTTCGCTAGTTTGGTGCCGGGGCCGCAAAATCTGTATCCGGGAATGTGTAGCTCGAATGGCAGATTGTTTATCAGCGAGTTCACGAGTCCTGCACCGCTGTGTTTTTTATTCTTACCTCTTCGAGTCATTACGCGCAACTGACCAGAAAGTATAAATGTGTTTGATTATATACAATTTATTTAGTACAATGCAGGTCGTCAAGCAAGATGTTTGTTTGCCCGTGCGCATTACGCAAAACGATGAAACTAGCGGTCGCGAATCGCGACATGGCTTACTGTTACCTTCTGCTGTACGATGCATAATGGCGGGACCGTCAAACTGTGGCAAGACGTGCGTTCTACTGAGTTTACTGGAGGAGCCAAACGGTCTTCGGTTCGAGAACGTTTACTTGTATTCCAAGTCGTTGCAACAGCCAAAGTACCAGCGCCTAGCAACTGTTCTACGCTCGGTGGAAGGACTGGAGTATTTTCCGTTTAGCGATAATATCGATGTGGTGTCTACCGACGAAGCAAAGCCTAATTCCGTGTTTGTGTTCGACGATGTAATGTGCGAGAAGCAGGGTATTATACAAGAGTACTTTTCCATGGGCAGGCACGTCAAGGTAGACTGCGTATACCTGTGTCAGACGTACAGTAGAATACCCAAACATCTCCTACGAGATAATGCAAATGTTATAGTGCTTTTTCGCATGGACGAACTTAATTTACGTCACGCCTACGACGACCACGTAAACACCGACATGACATTCCAGGAATTCAAAGACATGTGCTCCTTGTGTTGGA
This sequence comes from Bacillus rossius redtenbacheri, assembly GCF_032445375.1. Classification (NCBI taxonomy): domain Eukaryota; kingdom Metazoa; phylum Arthropoda; class Insecta; order Phasmatodea; family Bacillidae; genus Bacillus; species Bacillus rossius. The sequence goes on along the minus strand of NC_086338.1, from coordinate 19,456,199 downwards.
AAGAAGAACACGGATTCCTAGTTATAGTCAAAGACTGGCCTCTATATAAGGGCAGGTACAGACGAGGTTTCGATCAGTTTATAACCAAACATGAGTCATAGCATTTCGAAATTCGGTGGATACATACGATGAATCGATCTGGTATTGCGCGCGAACTACACGCGCCTGCGAGACGTAATTATCCGCGACGAAAAATCAAGATTAAAGGATTAGACAATAATTGGCAGTCTGATCTGCTCGAAATGAGCGAATATTCGCGTGTGAACAAGGGCTACAGGTACGTTCTCATAGTCATAGACACTTATTCAAAGTACCTGTGGGCTAGACCCTTAAAACGGAAAACTGCTGTGGAAGTTACGAGTGCTATGGCGGATATTTTGAAACAGAAACGAAGACCTTCGTTACTTCAGACGGACAACGGGAAAGAATTCTTCAATGCATCATTCAAGACATTGATGAAAAAGTTTGACATCAATCACTACTCTACGTTTAGCGGTGTCAAAGCGTCAATGGCAGAACGAGTGATTCGTACGATGAAGAATAAGCTGTATAGGAATTTAACAGCGAACGGGAATTACAAGTGGCTGAATTTACTTCCTAAACTTGTGCGGGAATACAATTCTACAGTGCATTCCACAAAGAAATTAAAGCCGAAAGATGTCAAGAATAATCGACTGCTTCGAACTGTGTACTCCAAGACGAATATACTCGATTCTCGAAAGAAAAAAGCGAATATCGGCGACATTGTGCGAATTTCGAAGAATCGCGTAATTTTTCACAGACCTTACAAAGGGAATTGGACTGGTGAACTTTTTCGTGTATGTAGAATAAAAAATACTTATCCACGTACTTATTTTCTCGAGGATCTGAAGGGTAAACGTATAACAGGGGCGTTTTATGGAGAAGAGATTATGAAAACTAAATTTCCAGATACTTTTCTCGTTGAGAAAGTGATAAAACGCAAGAGAGGTAGGGCCTTGATACGCTGGTTGCATCATGGACCAGAGTTTGACTCGTGGATTGATGAAAAAGATATATTGAAACATTAAAAAATTTTGTTTTGTGTAAATAAAATTTATGTGTAATAGTTTGATAATATTTTTTTTTGTAACTAAAATTTGTGTGTAAATTAAATTTACGTGGAAATGTAATTTGAGTTTATTTAATGTAAATTGCGTGCATGCTCGGAGCGTTGTCCTCTGCGCGGCGCTCTCTGCCGCGTCCAGCGGAGGAATGAAGGTAGATTTCCCCCTCCATGCGGCCCTGGCGGAGGCGGGGCTTGGCGTCCTGATGTTGCATATTGCTGGCGGCGGATGTGAGCGCTTGCAAATTTTTTTTTTGTTCCCACCTCCCCTGCCACCACTCCCACCTCGTGCTGGTACCTCGTCACGGTCGAGCGATCTCTCGTCGCCTCTGTGTTGACTTTTTGGAAAATTATTCAGTGTCTAATCTGAAAGATTTTTTCATTTAACTTGAAATATATATTTTTTTTATAAATGTAGACAATTTTTATTTTAAATATCACTTTTTTATACATGTCACGAATTATTATTTTATATATGGACTTTTTTATAAATGCAACACATTAGTGTTATTTCAAGTATCATCTTTTTTATAAATGTAATAACTTTTTCATTGTAAATTTTTCCCTGCTACTTTTTTAATTCATAATAATATTTAAAGTGAAACAAGAATATTTAATATTTTTTAAAACTTTAATTTAGTATAGTGATGTCGGATTAATATAAACATATACACATAAATTGGATTAATTTTATTTCCTACAATTCCCCGTCTGGTACCAGACGAATACAGAGGACGCATTACAATGTTGAAGTGTATTTCATTACATATAGTTCTGATTGTATATTTTCTTTATAGTCTTACACACCACATATAAATTTTTATTGGTGATAAATAATATAACACGTAATTTTGAGTCACTGATGATTATGATTATTTAGTTCACACTTGATTCAAACAACAGCCGAGTCCTGGCCACGGAACACAGATGGCTACAACAGGAGTGACAAAACTTGAACACTGTAAATATTTCACGCTATACTTGTCGTCACGCAGATCACTGTTCTTCTGTGGATTCTGGTATGGAGCGATGGCTATCCGTACATTTCGACACGGGATGATGATGAGGTAGCGATGACGACGGTGTAGACATTGCAGAACTTGACATTCGGCGTGATGCAATTGACGATAGTGGCGTTAATGGTCTCGACGGTGTGGGAGATGACAAAGATGGAGATCCGTCACGAGATGTATCAGGCTCTCGGGCAGCACCAGCAATGGATGTGTGGGACAATGACGCCTCACGTGATGGTCCATGGTTCACGAACTGGTGAGAGGCCGCCTCTCCAAACACTTGACGGGCAGACTCTACTGGTGAGTCGTCACGATCGGGGGATCGACCCCATGGCTCGTCTCGCGACCAGCGACGTCCCTGTCGTCTGCAGCACTCGATGGCATACCAGTTGTGAAGGTATGTTTCCTCGTCTTCTTCGTCGCTCATATCGTCCATGCGTATGCACGTAGAGGTCTCCAGCATCCATGCGTCGTCGATTAATTTTTTCGATGACATGTAAGATGTTACAAGAACCACGATGCTGGCGATGAGGAGACGAACTGCAAGTAACTGAAGTCTTCCCGGGTCCGACAACTGCTGTATTTATACTATAAAAAAAATTAGGGGTGAAGGAGGGTAGGGGTGGGAGAGAGATGGAGGGAGGGGTGGGAGAACAGCAGCAGTAGTGTTGGTGGGTGGTTTTTTTACGATAAAAAAAAAATTTCGGGGGGGGGGGGCGGTGTTTTCTGGGAGGGGGGGGGGAAGAAGATATATGTGCTATGAAAAAAAGTGGTGGGGGTAAGTCAGTCTACCAGCAGCCGTCATTAAAGAAGGAGCCTGTCGCCATTTTTAAATTTTTTTTGCACCCGTCGGGTTCGAACCGAGGACTCCGAACTCCGTGTCTAAAAAGTTTAATTTTTAAAAAAAATATATTAACATTTTATTAATTTTATTTTTTTATAATTTTTAAAAAAAATTTCATTAAAATCGGATAATAAATAAAAAAGTTAAAGATGGCGGCCGTAACTGAAATTGCAACGGTGACGTCATAATTCAAAATGGCGGAAAACAAAATGGCGGAAAGTTCGAGAAAACAAAATAACGTCATCCAAAATGGCGGATCCAAGATGGCGGGTCCAAAATGGCCGCCGGGGTCAAGGTCAAAGGTCAAGGTCAAACTTGTCCCGTTACGCTGTGTCCCGTTACACTCCTCCAAGATGGCCGCCGTGACGTCACAATCCAAGATGGCGGACAGACAATCACAATCCACACAATCCACAGCCAGAAGCCAGGCGCAGCTCCGGCTATTATATACTACTGCCATACACGCGAAACAGGAGAGGTGTTAGAAATCCAGGTATGTCCGGAGGCTGAGGCTACCCATCCCAGCTTAGACACCACCGTCACCCCCTGCTCTCTCAGCTGACCAGACAAGTGGCTGCTTCCTAAGCTCTTAGACGTTATCAGCATGGCTGGCACCTACCCAGTTCTCCCACATCACACTGGGACCTCTCAATCACCTAGTGAACCCGTAGTACAGTGGAAGTTCAATCCAAACCTCTCCTAGCTTTCCCGGCTAGATTTTTAAAGGAGGAAATTGCTGATCCTACATCAAGTAGTGGGGCTTTACTCCTCGCTTTAATCGGTGAGTGGCGGATGTAGGAGTCTAGAAACGCTTAATACTTTCATACATTGCTTAGGTGTATTTGCAGTATTTAAGTAATATATAAGTTTTAAATATGTGCTTTTTCCTTGCACCTGTCTTTTTCATAAAGTAAGTTGATACTTATTTACGTGCTGTTTTTGGCTAAAAAGACATTTGTTTGCATGTTTCAAGAATTTAACCAAGAACAGGAACCGATCGTATCAATAATGGCAATATAAAATGAAATATTTTTATGGTTTTAGGAGTTTTTTCGAATTTAAAGGTTAGTAAATACAGATTTTCCAGGTTGTAACCATCAATGGCGGACAAGATGGGGGCTGCAAATATAATAAAACACTATTGTACTCTAGCCGGTAAAAATGTAACTAATATTTCGGCAGCGCACTATATCAGATGTAGTGTGTACTACGTGTACAAGTGTTCTGAGTATCGAAAATTGCATACAAGATGGCGGCAGAATTTTCTAGCATATTATTTGTGCACTTTGTCACAAGCACTCCTAGTAGCATGCTTTTCAAACAAAGATGGTAACAAAATTCATACATAAAAAAAATTACATGGATAAATATATATAAAAGTTCATTCATATATCTTTATGGTATACATTTTTTATATTCCTTATTTAATTCTCAGTCCGTTAAATGATTCGATGGCCGTGTTTTCATGGTCGTACGATTTCAAACCCAGATGTTCGAGATATCACGGTTTGAATCACCTCGCTTCCAATGTATTTTCTATAAAAGGTTCTATCTTATATTTGGATAAGGACATAACTACATTGGCAGGTATGAAAACATCTAAATTTTTGTGCGTTAGACAGAACAATGCTGGCGATCTCTAGGAATAAAACAACAGAAACAAAGATGGTGGAATTACATCACTAAAGCTGGCAACCTCCAGAAAAAAATTTATATATATATATATATATATTGTGGATGTGACAGGTGGCAACCTCCAGCAGACGAAAAAAAAAAAATGTTGGTTCGGATATCATAAACGAAATATGTCGCTGCGAAGACATGAACCAAGATAGCGGCCTCCGGCAGACGAAACAAAATGGTCTTCATGACGTAATCCAAGGTGGCAGACGTGATGTTAAAAATCAATATAGCGGAATGTTCTACCGTAACGAAAAGTGCAAAGATCGTGAATGAAGCACTCGACCATAAGATGGCAGAATTCAAGATTGTGATGTCATCCAAGATGGCCGCCAGGGTGAAGGACAAAGGTCAAGGTCATCCAAGATGGCCCCTGTGTTGTCACAAAGCGATGTAACTACAATTTAATTCTCACTCTGACTGCAGGGCGTGGAGAGGCTATTATATACTACTTGTATGTCTCATGAAAATTGTTTTTCCCCTTGAAATATACAGTTATAGACCCCGATACGGGGGTTTGGGGAGGCGAAGCCTCCATCCAGCGAAAAAGAGTATTTAATTATATACGAAAAATATTCAACATTTCAAGGGGATATTTCTTATGACAGAATTGGTGTCATTAATAACAAATGCATGCTTATTTTACATTATAGCTCTTTCTAGTTTAAAGTTAAATGTAATTGGTTTCCATAAATACATTTATAGATAAGTGTAATATTTTCTACACTGCAAATTACGCTTGTTTTAATTTTAGTGTCTGCTGCATGTAAAGAATAATTTTACTTATTCTGAAAAAAATAAAAGCTCAAGTGACATATGACCACTATTCTACGAGTTGTTTTCTCGGCCTGAATATATATAAAAAAATAATTCTTTATAATTACCATTTACTTAATGTTAACTGGAGTTACTTTCTCTGTAACCGGTTATTATTATAAATGTTATAACAATGTACAAAATAACGCAATTATATATTTTCAGGTTTTCATTTAAATGGTTAAAAACGGTACAAAATATGTAGTTTATTTACAATTAAAGGCACCTTCCATCTAGTGACGCATAAGAGAACTTCATTGAAGCCATTGCCGCAGTCTCATACTGCGAAGAGGTGTCGTCTTATTCGAAAGTTTTCCTCATGCGGTGTAGTGTGATAATGTATAATTTTAAATTTACTTCATATGTTCAGAAATAGGGGTTACTTAACAAAAATAATTAATCTTATTTTATAAAACTTTTCATAATAATATGGAAAGTGACATTTGCTTATAAGTGAATATAGTTACATAATGAAAAACTTTATTTTATTGTTCAATTTTCAAAATAATTAAAACAAAAAATAGATTTGCATACGTCTCGTCTTCTTAGGTTGTTTAAAATTTATTTTTGTGTGAAGTTCCAATATTTCAAGTATTCATTACAGGTAAACAAATGTTGGCAAGAAGTTATTAACAAATTATTGTAACAACATTGTATGTCTACAGCCACGATTATTGTCCAAGTGGACAAACCTAAATCAATTATGTTCAAAAATAATCCTCTGCCCGAATCTGTAAACTAGAATTACTCAAAGTAAAAGGTAAACTTATTGTATTTTTACTGCAATATGAACGTTGAGTACCTACCTTTTTGATGCACATTTCCATTTACTACGAAATTTTCAAAAACCTTTCTTTAATACTGCTTACGAATATAATTAACTCAATTTTACATCAAGAAGATGGTCTTCTTTATTATTGTTTATAGTAAGAAATTGGTTTTCTGGAAACGTTTGTATAACCTATAATGTTAATACCTACGGTTTACTGTTAATAAATGTTAATTCAGTAATAAATGTATTATTTAGAACATTTAAAAACCTTAAATAGTTTTTTTTAAATTGCCTGAGCTGGAGAAATATTCGTACCTATAATTTATATTGTTTTAATTCAACCGGTAATATGCAGTATTTTTGATATGAAACATCTAAGCTCTTGGTGAACGACATTAGATAGAGTTATTCCGTGAATATAATTGCAGTCGCATGGAACGGAATTTAGTAACCATGGTGCTGACATCTGTGGCAGAAGGGTCGAACTAATGTACACAAAGCTTGAGTGTAGATTTTTAAGTATTAAATCTTTAATAACTTTCAACCAGATATTTTAATAAAATTCCTTGTTTAAAATCAGTTCCAAGATGAGGCTTAGTATGTTTTCGAAACGGTTCTCTGTTATTTGAAGCCGTTTCATTATATATTTTAAAATTGTGCTCTGTAAATCGAATGATTCGATAGTCGAATTGCTGCTATGGTAGCATATTCTAGCGGCGGGTGTGGAAACTGCATGTGATTCGCATCCATAAATGTAGTTGAAAACACCATTTGCGTACGTTTATTACGCACGGAATAAAGGTAAAGAAGTGTACGCAAAATGTCGGCCCAAGTTTCATATAGTATGTGTATCTGCAACATGACACCACACGATTTTACCGGCTCCCGTGGTTATATGTTTCACATTTCCGGCGAGTATCCCTATAAATGTCATGTTAGTGACCTCCCGTCAAGCACCTTTATTTACGCCGCTGTGAATCACCATCCTCTAACGACGTCACTGTTTACCAGACGTAATGATAATGGTAATGAAGTTAGGTCCTGAGACATCTTTGGGGATGTGACGATAGCGTGATTGGGACGAATTAGAGGAGTTGATTCTGCTTTGGTCCAACATTGAATTTCGCAGCAAGTGCATGGTGGGATAACACAGCACCCAACAATTGACTGCAAAAAAAAGTGGAAATCACCCAACCACCGGCAATGGAATCTGTAACCTTTACCAGCCTAACTAGATGTCTAATTATCCAACCGAGGTATCGTACTATGCAATTAAAATATTACGTAAGGAGAAAAACTGACGCACTAACAATGTTCAACCAAGTTCCGTTATGAAAAGCATATGATCTTGATATTGGCTAGTTGTCACACTGTGGCTATATTACGGAAACACACACACACGTGTGTGTATGTATGTGTGTGTGTGTGTATATATATATATATATATATATATATATATATATATATATATATATATACCTGTGTGTGATTACAGCATGTAGCGAAAAAGAACCTGTGAGGCAATCATGGTTCAAATTATTTGTCATGTCGGCGCCGTCAGCTTCTTCTTAATGGAAGTGCGAGAACATCAGGCGTTTCAAAGATTCCTTACCACAAACTACAAGAGGTGTGTTTCGGAAGGAATTTTGTGATTGGTGGACAGCGTGAACGAAGCTCTCGACAAGGGCTTTATTGCCTGATTGTTCCCGCCCCTTTCCCTTCGGATCGGCGCCATTGTGGCACCCCTCTTGGCTGGCATTGCGAGTTACGCCTTGTCGTCGTAAAGACAGCCGGCTTGAATCAACGTGGATTCCCACCAAGGCGGGAGGTGGCACAATGCGACATCGTCTTTGATTACGTAAGGAGACGCGTGTTGTTTCCCCGCTCAATCAGCTCCCGAGACAAGGGAATGGTTCTGTGGGTTGCAGGAGGGAGATGCAATGAAGTTCTACCGCTCCGCTGAATGCGGGAGTCTTGCAGGGACCAGCGAGATAGGTCCAAAATGAACAGCTGAATTGGAAATAACGTTTCCTTGGCTATCTCTTGCTTAACCTTATCTACGCCTTGGCATTCATTTAAACTTTTTCATTTCCCGAAATAATTCCCCAAAAAATTACGTTTACCTAAAATGTAAGAATCTTACAATATATTTACGTATTTTAGGGAGGGGGGAGAGCAAACTACAGCCCTTGTAGTATATCTTTTTATAAATTTACCATGACATTTAAAAATATTAAAACATTTAAAAGTTAGTTTTTGTGTATGTGACAACTTTAAAAGGAGAAAGTTACAGCTTTGGTCAGTAATAATTTTAAAGTAAATAATTAACTGTTGTTCGCTGTGAAGGGGCTCAATTTCCACTACATACGAAAGATTTATATCGATTCCATTAAGGTCAAAGTTTTTTTCCCGCCGTAATCAACAAGCAACTCAGTCTGTTTTTCATTAGCATAGATGATCATTCAACCAAAATATTAAATATTTTCTAACACATGCAAAGGTTTACATGTAAGTGACTGAAAGTGTCTGCAAATATACAAATTATTAAAGTTTTTACTGTTCTTTTAAAGATTTTTTCAGTTCAATAGTTAATTTGGCTTTTAAAATGGATTTCTTTCGTGATTTTAACTTTGTTAGTATACAGGATATATATATGTATTCTTAAAAGGGAAAGAAAAATTTATGATCAATAGCTAAGAGGATAGGTGTAGTTTAACGTATCCGTAACATTTTCCTGTGTTAAAATTAATTTGTAAACCATAACTGAGTGAAGTGTAGGAAAATGTAGAAATAAAAGAAATAAATATTTAATGTAGTTTTTAATTTATTTAACTGAAGGCTTTTATGTTTAGTTTTAATTTTGTACATCACTTATATTGATAATAATTATTATTCGTTTCGGGAAACGAATTATTCTATTTTTTTAACAATCTGAGCAGATCGTAGTTTATGATTTTACTAATGTCAAGTTTTGAGTCTGTTTTTTTTCAGTACTATTGACATAGTTAAATTAAATGTTCAACAATGAATATTTAATCCCCAAATTCTAAACTAACATTAACAATATAAAAATATCGAAACACTGTTAATTATTGTGTACTACGAATCATTTTGTTAAGGATGTCACCCTTGGTTCATTTTAAGTGTACCAACGTATTTTTCAATTTATAGACTTTTTTAAAATCAAAATATATGTGTAATTATTACTTGATCTTTGATAAAAGAGTTATTATGATTTGTTTTCTTTTGATTGTGTATAAGCAACTTTAAAAATCATTTGACCTCCGCCTTGTATATTGTTTAACCTACCGGTTATTTTCTAAGTTCCATGTCAACGGAGTTTACTTCATTCTTCTACAGTTATATATATATATATATAAATATCAGTAGTATGTAATAGCCGGTCGTGATGATTCGGTTTCTCGTGAGGTGCTAAGTTGTGTTGTGCCGACAGCTATCCTGGATTGTGATGTTACAACGGCCATCTTGAACGACATTGACCTTCAACACTTTCCAAAAAAAATTCAATATACAATTTCAACATAGACTACAATTTGCCAAAATTATAAAATTTTCCAGTTTTTAGAAACATTTATTTTAAATTTTTCAAAATTAAAAAATTCCATATTTCAAAGGAAAAATTCCTGTTTTGAGAAATTTTTCCCATGTGGTTGTTCAAAAAAATATTCAGAGCGGCAAAATTTCCACCGAGATGGGCATTTATCCACAGATAGGGCAATTTTAACACAAAAGAGTTCGACACTGACCTTGACTGTAAACTTGAAATTATTTAGTTATTAACCAAATAATTAGTTACTTAATCCATTTAGGTCATCAGCTCTATTCATGGGATGGTAATCATGGAACTTATTTTTAAAAACTTAAAAAAAATTAACTACAATTTTAATAAAATAAGAAAGATTTCCCCGCATTTTTAGTTAACATTGAATATATTTTCACTTTTAAACTTTGAATATTTTTACATTTTAAGACTAGGTTAAACTTTTAGCTTGAGGACTAGAGTTTTCGTAATTTAAGGTTATGTCCGTTTTCGTGTAACAGCTAGCTACATTGATTAGGTTAATTCGTCTGTTCAGTTCTCCGTGTATCGAGCTTCCTTCACGTGTTCCGTACGTCGAGACCAGTCTACCGAGTATTGTGATGGCTTCTACCATGCAGAAATGCCGTTTCTGTCCTGCCACATTTACAGCAGCTAAGAACTGCTACCGTCATGAGCGACAGTGTGCTGACAACCAGCAGCGTGACCTCCAGCAGTGTCATCTTTGTGGAATGATGGTTGCACGCACCGACAAGATGCAGCAACATCTAGCTACATGTACTGGTATTGTGCCTATGGCTTCAGGCACCCGGTGCAGTTTCTGCTACAATACCTTCGTCCTTGCTGATGTTGCTAGACTGCATGAGAAGACGGCTTGCGGACTAAACCCAAACCACAAAGCACATTCATGTGAAAACTGTCCTAAGGAGTTCTCCAGAGCAGATAAGTTAAAAGAACATATAAAAGTGTCCAAGGGACCTGCTCCACCTCCAACAAAGAAGCTGAGAATGGTTGCGCTTAAGCCTGCAGTTTTACCTAAGCCTTCGACTGGCCAAACAAAGGTGGTTATCGGCGCAGGTTTGGCCAATACCCATGGTTTCATCATTACCGAAGTCGGGTTTAAGGGTTACTTGAATACGTATGTGGCAGAAAACAATACAAGTTCTACCAAGGACATTTGCACGTACTTGGACTCTGTCAAGGCCAAAATAATAAGCCAACTTGTAGAGGAGATAGAAGAGAATTGGACACTGAAGTTAAATATATGCTCGAGTGCGACTATGAAAAGCCTGTGGATTCGAGTGAAGATAAGAGGGCCTTCAAAACAGTTAATGTTCTCCTCTACGCAGTTAACGAGGTGGAGGATGCAGTTACTGAATCCATCTCCAAGATCTGCAAGCAGGAGGAAGAATACATGAGGATGGGGTCTGGATGGACTTTGTCTGTTGTCAAGTGACTTCAACTGCAAATTAACAAGCTCGATCCACTCCAAGCCAGCTCATACATCGAACTCCATGCAGTGGTAAATCCACAAAACCTAGATGACCACATGTGTTTTAAGTGGTCTGTTCTGGTCAAGTATGTGGAGGGTAAGAATCTTGGACGCATCAACCAGCGCCACCATGACTTGGAGGGGAAGTTCAACTTCACAAAAATCGAGTTTTCTACTCCAATCCGCCATAATACCGCTGTTAGGAAAACGGAATCCTGGTGTCTCCATAAACATCTACAGCATCGAAGAGAACCAGAGGATTGTACCTACACGAGTCGCTCCTGAAGAAAAATAAAACCATTTCAATCTACTGCTCCTAGTCAATGCCAATTCTTACCAATTTACTTTCATAACTAATTTTTCTGCATTGCGTGGTCCCAAATGACTACACATCATGACACTATTCATGTCTGTAAAAGATGCTTCAAGCATTAAGATGAATGGGAAAGGGTTTGTGGTCTCACTTGTCTTCAGTGTTTGGAAAAACACAGTGAGATCTGTAAGAAGCCTGCTGCTGTTCGGATGGAAATGCCATCACCCGATAAAAATTATCAACGTCCTGTACTTCAGTTTAAAAATTTCCACTATTCAGATAATATGCCTATTGTGGTATATTGTGATTTTGAAGCAATTCTCAAAAAAATCATACCTGCCACCAAAACCCCTATGAAGCATACACACTACAGTACCAAAAGTACAAAACATACAGCTACTGTATTTTTGTGAAAGAAGATAATACCATCATTCCTGCACACCTCACTTCTTCACTTTCATTAGTGCCTGAAGTATACAGGGGATGTGATGCAGAGGACAAATTCATTTACCGTATTGCATACATTGGACATGACATACAGAAACTATTTTTATTTCTGTTCCTATGAATCTAATCACACATGCTCAGAACACAGATTTTCTGCAAGCAAGGTGTTGTTGCTACTGCGGTGGAAAGTTTGGAGGGGCTGTAAAGAATGTTCGTTACACAATAACTTCACCGGCGAATTGATTCTAACTGCATGAAATAACTGCAACCTTCTCAGGCGCAAAACCTTGATTGTGTTCGTTCACAACCTGGCGTACGATCAGAACTTCATTATCAGGAATTTGGGATATGACAGTAAAAAACATCTTCATCCTTCCGAATTCAGAAGAGAAGTTGATAACATTTTCCAAAAAGTTACATGATAAGTTCAGTATCCAGTTTTTTTATACATTTCGTTTCAGCCGAGTTTTTGCCTGCTGACAAATTTATAAGTACTGCTGAGTTTTTCGTGCCTGATGAGCTACAGTTGGTTACCCGCAAGGGAGTCTTCCCCTACGATTTTGTGGATTGTTTTTCTCGGCTAGATACTATACTAGTCTTCCACCCATTGATGGTTTCTACAATATTCTTACTCATTCGGGGATTTCCGAGGCTGATAACACACATGCACATAAAACCTGGGACAAGTTTCAGGTAATACTTTGGGGGAGTACGCTGACTTGTACCTAAAGACAGATGTCCTGATCCTGACATACGTATTCGAGAATTTTCGTAGTCTTAGCTTGGAGACATACAGTCTAGACCCCTCACACTACATTTCTTGTCCTGGGTTCGCTTTCGATGCTTCGTACCACAGGAGTACAACTACTAGAGCTCCTAACTGATTATGATATGTATATGTTTGTGGAAGCAGGTATTCGAGGGGGCATAGCGCAAAGTATCAAGCATCATTGTGTTACCAACAACACTTAGGTGCCCGAGACATACGATGCATCCAAGTCATCTACATTCTAGAAGTATATTGATGCGAATAACTTGTATGGGTGGGAAATGTCTCTAACACTTCCTATTCGTCATTTCAAATGGTCAGACAGATCTATTGATGTTATGTCTATTCCAGAAGATTTTCCTACAGGCTACATTATCGAGTGTGATGTGGATTATCTTCACGAGCTCCATGAAAGTCACAAAGACCTGCCGTTTCTCCCTGTCAATCAGTGTCCGCCCGGCTCAAAGCAATCAAAACTCATAGCAATGCTGGAAAATAAAGATTACTACATTGTAGATTACAAAAACCTCCAGCAAGCAGTACCGCGTGGCCTTAAAGTCACAAGAATACATAGTGCTCCAATTTGAGTAAACGGCATGGTTAGAGCGGTATATCAGCTCAACACGAATAAGCGCAAAGCAGAAGCCAAGGAATTTGAGAAGGAATTTTTTAAGTTGGCTATGAAGTCTACCTTCGGGAAATTGATGGAGAACAAGAGGCGGAGGCTCAATATTGAGTTGGTGTCTTTCGAGAAGCGGTTCAAGAAACTGGTGTGTCGTTCATCCTTCAAGGACCGCACAATGTACGAACCGAACTTGTCTCTAGTCCACCTGAACCATGAGACCATAATTTTCGATAAGCCAATCTATGCCGGACTGGCCGTACTAGATTTTTCAAAGACAATCATGTATGACTTCCACTACAATACCACGAAACCCCGATACCGAGAAAACATTAATCTAACATACATGGATACAGACAGTTTAGTTTACTAGATCCAGATACAGGACTTCTACCATGATCTCAAAGCCGACCCTAAGTTCATGTCTGAATTCGACACCAGCTGTTACCCTTCCAACCACCCTTGCTTCTCCCCTGTCAACAAAAAGGTTGTTGGAAAGTTTAAGGATGAGTGCGGGGGGGGGGGGGGAATAATGCAGGAGTTTGTAAATCTGTGGACCAATCTGTATGCCTACAAGTGCGGTGACAAAGTTGAGAAGAAGGCCAAGGGCATCCAGCACTGTGTGGTCAAAAACCGTATAACATTCAGTGACTACCTGGATGCTCTGCAGGACCACCGCACAAGGAGGGCAGGTGTTAGAGCCATACCGTCGAGGAAGCATGTGCTGTACAGTGAATACAGCAATAAGCTGGCCATAACGTGGGAGGTCGACAAACGGTTAAACTGCGAGGACGGTATCCGCACGATCCCCCATGGCTATATCGAAAAAGACAATTTTTTTTTTTTCTGTAAATAGTTTGTGCAGTTTGGTTGATGTTGTTTCCATTTGTTATATAGTTTCAGTTTTTTGTTGCATACTTGAAGTTTTCATTGTATAGTTTCTATTTTCTGCTGTATAGTTTCCATTTTTGTTATAAAGATTCCGTTGTTTGCTGTATAGTTTCCGTTTTTTGTTTTATAGTTTCTTTTTTGAAGTATAAATTCCATTTTTTGCTTTATAGTATCCATTTTTGTTGTATAGTTTCCTTTTTTTATTTATAGTTTCCATTTTTGTTGTATAGTTTCCTATTTTGCTGTATATATAGTTTCCATTTTTGCTATATAGTTTCCATTTTTGCTTTATGGTTTCAGTTTTTGTTTAATAGTTGTGTTTGATGTGTAAGTATTTTTATTTTCTTTAGAATTTTGTTTTTGTAGCATCCGAGCTTATTTAAATAAATATGATTATTCCTACAACTGCTTATTATTTTTAATATAGAACATTTACAATAAATAATGTTTTTTTTTATTATTTGTTGCATGCGGCGTGCACATTGTGTTAATTCACTCTCATAATATTTTCTTAATGTGTTTAAAGAAAAATAAATTAAAAATTTTCTTTCAGTGTGCAAATATTAAACTGCAGTTATTTTATTTTTCCAATAGATTTCAAAATGCTCTGCCCTAAAATATTTTTAGCTGTGTTACATGTTTATATATTTTGTTTGTAATTGCTAGAACTTAATGTGCTTTTTCCTATAAATTATACTTTTATGATGCAATAATGCACATGATATTTTGTTTAATTCTTAAATAATGTTTTTTAACATTTTTCCTTTTGATGTAGCCATATTTGATGCGTTTGAGCAATTGTTATTTATAACCCTTCATTTTTAATTATAATCATACTGAAATATAATTTTTAGAACAATGAAACACATGATATTTAATGAAATGTCTAAAAGCTTCAATAATACATTTAAGTAGTTTTATATTATGAAATACTCGTAACATTACTAATAAATTAAATTATTACTATCATATAATATTAATAACCATTGTAATTTATTTAATCATGTTAAAAAAAGTTACCTAAATTTAATGTAAACCCTTTCTCACAAGAATTTGTAGTGCATCGTGTTGCCCGAAATGCGCCATTTTATTAGAAGTTCTGCATAAAAGACGTATCGTGGTAAGTCTAGTTTATGAACATATACTGCAGTACTAACAGTCAAATCCGTACCAGTTTTATATACATAAAAATATAAATAAAGAAGAGTATTAACAACTGTAATTACAGTTCAATATGTTTTATTTAAACAAATTGTAGACTTTTACTTAAAGATGCGCCCTAGTCCCTAATTTCCCCTAAGCAGTAGCACGATACAAAGTCCCTGCTGTATAGCTGGCCATAGCCTCGCCGCAGTGGGCGCCAACCTGGTCGTGACACTTCTCCTCTCCTGACTTTACTTCGATTCGAGGAAGTGGGCATCAGCCTGGTCGCGGCGCTTCTCTTCTCCTCTCCTGACTTTACTTCGGTTCGAGGAAATGGGCACCAGCCTTGTCGATGCGCTTCTCTTCTCCTCTCCTGATTTTACTTCGCTTCGAGGAAGTGGGCATCAGACTGGTCGCGGCGCTTCTCTTCTCCTCTCCTGACTTTACTTCGCTTCGAGTAAGTGGGCATCAGCCAGGTCGCGGCGCTTCTCTTCTCCTCTCCTGACTTTACTTCGCTTCGAGGAAGTGGGCATCAGACTGGTCGCGGCGCTTCTCTTCTCCTCTCCTGACTTTACTTCGCTTCGAGTAAGTGGGCATCAGACTGGTCGCGGCGCTTCTCTTCTCCTCTCCTGACTTTACTTCGCTTCGAGTAAGTGGGCATCAGCCTGGTCGCGGCGCTTCTCTTCTCCTCTCCTGACTTTACTTCGCTTCGAGTAAGTGGGCATCAGCCTCGTCGTGGCGCTTCTCTTCTCCTCTCCTGACATTACTTCGCTTCGAGGAAGTGGGCATCAGACTGGTCGCGGCGCTTCTCTTCTCCTCTCCTGACTTTACTTCGCTTCGAGGAAGTGGGCATCAGCCTGGTCGCGGCGCTTCTCTTCTCCTCTCCTGACTTTACTTCGCTTCGAGTAAGTGGGCATCAACCTGGTCGCGGCGCTTCTCTTCTCCTCTCCTGACTTTACTTCGCTTCGAGGAAGTGGGCATCAGCCTGGTCGCGGCGCTTCTCTTCTCCTCTCCTGACTTTACTTCGCTTCGAGGAAGTGGGCATCAGCCTGGTCGCGGCGCTTCTCTTCTCCTCTCCTGACTTTACTTCGCTTCGAGTAAGTGGGCATCAGCCTGGTCGCGGCGCTTCTCTTCTCCTCTCCTGACTTTACTTCGCTTCGAGTAAGTGGGCATCAGCCTCGTCGTGGCGCTTCTCTTCTCCTCTCCTGACTTTACTTCGCTTCGAGGAAGTGGGCATCAGACTGGTCGCGGCGCTTCTCTTCTCCTCTCCTGACTTTACTTCGCTTCGAGGAAGTGGGCATCAGCCTGGTCGCGGCGCTTCTCTTCTCCTCTCCTGACTTTACTTCGCTTCGAGTAAGTGGGCATCAACCTGGTCGCGGCGCTTCTCTTCTCCTCTCCTGACTTTACTTCGCTTCGAGGAAGTGGGCATCAGCCTGGTCGCGGCGCTTCTCTTCTCCTCTCCTGACTTTACTTCGCTTCGAGGAAGTGGGCATCAGCCTGGTCGCGGCGCTTCTCTTCTCCTCTCCTGACTTTACTTCGCTTCGAGGAAGTAAGCATCAGGAAAAACCAAGCAGCGCGACAGGGTTGTTCACTCACTGCCGCTTAGTGAAAATAAGCGAGGAGAGAAAATGCAAAGCGCT
Organism: Bacillus rossius redtenbacheri; assembly: GCF_032445375.1. Taxonomy (NCBI): domain Eukaryota; kingdom Metazoa; phylum Arthropoda; class Insecta; order Phasmatodea; family Bacillidae; genus Bacillus; species Bacillus rossius. Next base: position 19,439,114 of record NC_086338.1, on the reverse strand, counting down.
ACAGTAGTATAGGAAAGTATGTCCGGGGACAGGCTTCAGGCTGTGGAGCCAGAGCCGAGCCACATCTCTGATTGTGACGTCACAGCGGCCATATTGAATGAGCGTAACGGGACACATTGTAACAGGACAAGTATATCACGGTGGCCATTTTGGATCCGCCATCTTGGATGACGTCATTTTGTTTTCTCGAAAATTCCGGCATTGTGATATCCACCATTTAGAAATATGACGCCACCGTTGCAGTTTCCGTTATGGTCGGCATCTTTAAAATCTTTATTTATTATCCGATTTTAATAAAAAAAAATTAAATTTATAAAAAATTAAATAACAAAATTTTTAATAAAAATATTTTAAAAAACAAACATTTATGACACGGAGCTCGGAGTCCTCAGTTCGAACCCGACGAGTGCAAAAAAATAAAAATGGCGACCGATCATTCCCTCGTGGTGGCTGCTGACAGACTGACGCCCACCACTTTTTTTCAAAGCATATATCATCAGGTAACATGACGTCATGTCCGCCATCTTGAAAAACCGTAATTTTAATGCTAAAGATACGGGAAAAAATTTAAAAATCATTAAAAAAATTAATCAACCTAATCAAGTTTTCTTTAACGACATGAAATTACAGGAAAAAAATAAAGAAAATAAAAATATAAACTAAAAAATAAAAAGGATTCTGGCTTGTACTAGAACTCTAACATTGCACAACAATGAGAAGTTCACAAGCTAGCAGAATCCTTTAAATTTTTTCGTTTTTATTTTTATTTTTTAAATTTTTTTTTCTGTTATTTCATGTCATTAAAGAAAACTTGAGGTGGTTTTATCTGTGTGCTCCTAATTATTCTTGTCAAATATTATGGTGGTTTTCTCCATGTTCTCTCGAAAATTCTTGACAATATTATGGCGGTTTTCTCCGTGTGCTCCTGAATATTCTTGTCAATATTTTGATGGTTTTCTCCGTGTGCTCCTAATTATACTTGACAATATTTTGATGGTTTTCTGCAAGTGCTTCTGGTTACAGATGAGCAATTGATCTCTGCATGAAGGATTTTTTTACTTAATAAGTCATGTTTATTTATTTAAGGTTACATTTAATTAGTGAATTTCTGCTACTTAATCAACACTTGTAATAGTTTTATCAGGTGAAAATTAAAAAAAATATATAATTTCTCAGTCAAATAATAATAATCTCAGAAATCTAAGAAGCACAAACAGGAACGACGGACTTCCTTCTCCTTGGAGTCTAGCGAAGCCATCCTTCTTTTGCGGTCGTTAGTGAGCATCCCGCATCCCGCATAAAATAACTAAATATTATTTACCTGCAAGCAACATGTGGCGACATCGGTTGTTGAAAAACAGAACTACATGAATTAAGTACCTTTCCATAAGATAACTTAACTCTCGCTGGTGAAATATTTAAAAAATTATATTTAAAAATTTTGGTTCCTATTGTAAATCTGTCAGTTTGTACATAACAATAGTCACAGAAACTACCATGGATCATGGTTTGTTATCTGCAGCTGAATCGGAAGGAATCCGCTCTAGATACTGTGGCAAGGATTTTGTCATGAGAAGGAATGCTAGACGTCATGAGAGGAATGATTGTGCTAAAAACCCACTACGCAAAATTTTAAGCTGTAATCGGTGTAGCAGGTTGTTAACACGAATTCACAGCTTAAACAGTCATAATAGAACATGTAAATCCAAGCCTACTTACGGCATAGAGGACATCGATAGATCCACTAGACTAAAGAAGAGTGATCTGCATTACGACAATAATTTTCCTTGTCCTGAGCGTGATGGTATTAGCTCACCCGATCGTGACGAAGAACATAAATTGAAGGATGCTGATGGCTTCGGGAAGACTGAAACTAATGGAAGTATCAAAACTGTAAAAAGTGAGAATACATTCAAGCCTTTATTCAGTAGATCCTCCATTCTTTGTAAAAATGATGGACTTCTAAAAATGAAGCAAGAAGACGATGAAGACACTTCGACATCATCGATATCGAATTCATACGGTAATCTGGGTGAAGAGGATATCTTCTACAGTGATTGTTACAGTGACTCTGAGGCTGTTGACAAAGGCATAGACTGTGATGAAGCACCTAAAGCTGACAAGATCGAAGAATTTTGCGGTGTCCTGAGACTAAAACGATGGAAACGACGTGTTATAATAAATAGATCTGATAATGCTTATTATGATCACTGGGACGATTGTGATATTAAGAGTATGTATAATAAACAAGCAAGTAAGATGACGGTAGAAAAGATTGATTACACATCATGGAAAGATCCAAACATATTGGTTGACCGGCAAGACTTCTACATGGCTCGCTTTGTGCAGGAAAATATTCGTGCATCAATGAAATATCCGTCATACTCAAAGAACTGAGGAAAGCTGGCTACATACAATAATGGCTTCTTTTACTTGTATTTTTGGAATGTTGAGAAATAAATTAAATATTGAAAGTAAAAAAAATTAATGTTTTTATTTCTTGTATTCTGAATTCCAACTTAGCCTGTGTTTCCGCTACTGTATTTGTGTACGTTCCATTTACTGTGTGTACTGTGTGTACTGTGTGTACGTTTCGTTTCCTGTGTGTACTGTGTTTACGTTCCGTTTCCTGTGTGTACTGTGTGTACATTCCGTTTCCTGTGTGTACTGTGTGTACGTTCCGTTTCCTGTGTGTGTACGTTCAGTTTCCTGTGTGTACTGTGTGTACGTTCCGTTTCCTGTGTGTGTACGTTCAGTTTCCTGTGTGTACTGTGTGTGTACGTTCTATTTCCTGTGTGTGTACTATTTCTTCATTTCGTTTCCTGTGTGTACTGTGTAATCATTACATTCATTGCGTGTAAATTGCGTACATTGCGTGTTGTTGCCGAGTAGACTTGTATCCTTGTAGCTTCATAGACATGTAGTTTCGTAGCCATGCGGTCTTTTTACATGCTTTATATTAGCTTCACCTGTATGTTTGTCTGTCCGTCTGTAACTCTTTCGACTAAGTTTTCTTTTCTTGCAAAGCACATACTTTTACCAGTTTCAATTGTTCCTTCCTCTGTGCTAGCCTTTCAGCTTGCTTAACCACGCCGAAAAAAAAAAATGTTTTTTTTTTCCGGTAAATTCTAAGATTATATCCATACATCTAACTGTAAATGATTGTCTGTCCGTCTGTAACTCTTTCGACTAAGAGTGAGTGTCTCATGATTGTAAAATGTCCCACCAATTTTATTACGCTCGTTAGCCGAGCGGTCTAAGGTGCGCGACTTCTATGACGTTAGCTTTCGGATTCAGCGATCGTGGGTTCTACTCCAGGCCACGCCGAAAAAATTTTTTTTTTCCGGTAAATTCTAAGATTATATCCATACATCTAACTGTAAATGATTCGGAGAGACTTTACCATTTCTTTGTGACGTTGCAACTCCAAATAGTTATCTCAGATGGTAATAGGTAGTGTCGGTAACTCATTTCCCTATTATAATTATACATAAATATAGTTTAAAAAACTAAAAAAACATGCTTTTAAAGAATATCAAACTAAAAAGTTAAAAATAAATATAGTTTAAAAAACTAAAGAAACATGCTTTTAAAGATTATCAAACTAAAAAGTAAAAAATAATTTTAAAATTTAATTTATGACAATAGTATATAAGCAATACTAGTATAAATGAGAAAAAAGCATGGGGCGCTTAATATACAAAAAATATGGCACAAAGCGCCTCAAGCTTTTTTCTCATTTATACTAGTATTGCTTATATACTATTGTCATAAATTAAATTTTAAAATTATTTTTTACTTTTTAGTTTGATAATCTTTAAAAGCATGTTTTTTTTAGTTTTTTAAACTATTTTTATTAGTCATGCATTCTCGCAGCCATGTATAACTCGGAACCAGCTACATCCTTTTAGACTCGTAGTCTTGTAACCTCGTAGTCTCTTAGACTCGTAGCATTGTAGCCCAATATCATTGGAGCTGTTGAAAGAAAAGGCAGTTGGAGCATTTGGAGCTGTTGGAACTGTTGGAGCATTGGAGCTGTTGGAGCATTTGGAGCTGTTGGAGCTAAGAAGTAGTCGTTGCACGTCTATGCAGGGCTAAATGTTTATAAGATTGCTGGCTTTCGCAAGTGATCCTGTAGTAGGATAGAAATTGTGTAATAAATATTATGTTTGTAAAAGACTTTGTGGTGTTTTATTTCTCGAACCTTACACTTTTCTAAAACTTTTTTAAAATAAAAGTTGTTTTGTATCGGCCAGGGATCGAACCAAGGACCTTAGTCGATCTTATCAATCAATATATAGATTACAAATTTATTTAATGAATTTTGAACTTTTTCCCGAATCTCTAGCATTATAATTACGATTTTCCGATATGGTAGTCTTGATGTCTGATAGGATGATGGAAGTAGAGGATTTAAAGTCTCTTTAAGAATGTTGAACATGGTTTATTGAAATTATTATTTTTTACATAAAATTAAACATTATTGCATCGATCGGGAATCGAACCAAGGACAGGAATCGATCGAATCAATATGTAAATTAATAAGTGATTTATTTAATAAATTTTGGAGTTTTTCCCGAATATCTAGCTAAATAATTACACAATTCCAAGATAGCGGCCAAATAACAAGATGGCGGGTGTCACAAGTTATAATTAATGACTACTGCACTCTAGCAGGTTAGAATAAACTTGCATTATGGCATGACGTTTACACACACACACAAGATGGTGTACTCCAGCAGGTGGTAGCTCCTGGTAGCATGTACTGAACATAAAATGTCGGATCCATGATGGTCGACAAGGACAAAGTCAAATTTCAAGGACATAGTCAAATTTCGAGGTCAAGGTCAAATTTCAAGGTCAAGGTCAAAGTCCAAGGTCAAAGATCAAGGTCAAGGTCAAAGTTCAACATCAAGGTCAAAGTTCAACATCAAGGTCAAAGTTCAACCTCAAGGTCAATTTTCAAGGTCAAAGTTCAAGGTCAATGTAAAAGTTCAATGTAAAAGTTCAAGGTCAAGGTCAAAGTTCAATGCCAACAGTTGAGGACAAAGGTATGGTGTCCAGAAAATTATACTAACATGGTATCGGTACCCTCTAGCAGACGAAAACAAGATGGTGGTCTCCAGCGGGTGATTTCAAGATGGCGGCCGTCACGAAAAGTGCAACGGTGGTTTTAAGGATTTTTTTAATTATTTAATTAGGTTGATTAATTTTTTTTAAGTTTTTTAAATTTTTTCCCGTATCTCTAGCATTAAAATTACGGATTTTCAAGATAGCGGACATGACTTCATGTTACCTGATGATATATGCTTTGAAAAAAAGTGGTGGGAGTCAGTCTGTCAGCAGCCACCACGAGGGAAGGATGGGTTGCCATTTTTATGTTTTTTTGCACTCGTCGGGTTCGAACCGAGGACTCCGAGCTCCGTGTCATAAATGTTTGTTTTTAAAATTTTTTTATTAAAAATTTTATTATTTAATTTTTTTATAAATTTTTAATTTTTTTCTTATTAAAATCGGATAATAAATAAAGATTTTAAAGATGCCGACCGTAACGGAAACTGCAAGGGTGGCGTCATATTTCAAAATGGCGGATAACACAATGCCGGAATGTTCGAAGAAATCAAAATGACGTCATCCAAGATGGCAGATCCAAAATGGCCGCCGTGATATACTTGTCCCGTTACAATGTGTACCGTTACACTGTGTTCCGTTACACGGTGTCCCGTTACACGGTGTCCCGTTACGCTCATCCAAGATGGCCGCTGTGACGTAACAATCAGAGATGTGGCTCGGCTCTGGCTCCACAGCCTGAAGCCTGTCCCCGGACATACTTTCCTATACTACTGTAGCGCTTTGCATATTCTCTCCTCGCTTATTTTCACTACGCGGCAGTGAGTGAACAACCCTGTCGCGCTGCTTGGTTTATTCCTCTCCTCGCTTAGCTTCTCATCCCGCCTGTAGACTCGCACCTTCAGAGTTATGAACTTATGTTGTCGTGATGTATCGGCAGCCGAAGTTTGTCGGTTGAATTTAGTCTAACCACGTTGATGGTTTTTTTTTTGTCTTGCAGATAGTTTGGAATTAGAGCGAGAAATCGGGGCGATCCTGTAGCCCTGTAGCTAGCGACCCGTTGGTACCGAGCCTCGGGTGTCACTGTGTGGCTCTGCGCGGCCGGGCATATATTTCCTGCTGTTTTACCGCGTCGTGCCGCTCTCCACTGCACCTGTTTTAAGGCGAGAATTCATTACTTTGCGTGCCTCGTAAATCCTCCCTCTCTTTCCTCCCCCACCAGCTCATCGTTGAACGCTGTCCGCAGCATTTTAACCTTCTGGCACTTTCCCACCAGAAGGGTGACGTCCCTTCCGCTGACGTCACCTCGCCGGAAACTGCCATGCATTTTTGTTTGAATCCTCCATCAGCGGCGGCGCGCCACCTCCCCCCGCCCATGACTGTCGCGCGTGACGTCATCCATCACCTGCGCACGGCAGGCGGGGCTGTGACGTCACCGGGGCTGCGACTGCTCGGCGTCCTCCCGGCGGTGGTTCACCTGCGCCTCGATCACTCAGGGCTGGGAACAGGTTTATTGCATCAAATATAATACGAATATCTGTTTGTTACACAATAAAATTATGGTGAACACATTAAAAGAAAGTTTAATGTCAAATCCCAGAAAACTTACATTTTAGATACCAATTTGTGTGATGTTATTATACCGAATATTATGTAATTATAATGCAAATTTTGTAATGTTTGTCAGGTAGTTCCAAAGGGAGCAATTGATGTTAGGCATAGCATATATATTTAAGTTACATATATTTATATAGCCTACATACACCATATTAATCGTCTAAAAGTAACATTCACTGAGCTGGATTTTACAAGACTTCTGTTGGTTTTCTCCGTGTGCTCCTGGAATTCCCGAGAAAACAATCACTGAATGAATTTTTTTCCTTTCCAAATGAGACATGCAATTGTATTCAGAGTTTCATTTAGTTGGCGAATTTTTGTTACAAAATTAAACTATTACTATTTTAATCAAGTGGAATTCAAACAAAACATATATTTTACTAAGTCGAATTCTACACCTTGAAACAGCTGATAAAATCTGCCATGCAAGACGATGATGTCTAGCAAAGCCCTCCTTTTCTTGTGATCGTGAGAGAGCATCCCACATCTTACATAAAATAAAATACAACTCAATACATGAGGTGATATCTGTTGACTAGAATCGAAACTACTAGTAACAAGTTTCTTGCACAAAATAAGTTAGTTGTTGCTGACGAAGTATTTAAATGTCTACCTATAAGAGTGTTCATGATGCCAAAAAAATTCGAAAGTGAGAGTTTTCGTACCTGGAAGAGTTTGAAATAAGGTAGTAGATTTTGATGATGTATCAATAACAGTCAGTGTGGTACCTAAACATCAGCATCAATGTCACCGTATGTGTGTCGATACTGTGGCATTTCATTCACTAAAACCAAGAATGCCTGGCATTATGAAAAAAGCAAAAGTGAAAAAACTCTTTTGCAGAAAATTCTAAGTTGTGGCAAGTGTTATTCTAAGTTTAGATTGACTTATAATTAGATAAACACATCATAACATGCTAAGGTACACTTTATTCGTCTTCTGAGAAAAAAACATCAGTTGTAGACTAAATTTATATTGAATTTGTATACACAATTACACTTAGAAATCTGCATCGCCTGCATTGAAATTTAATGAGATTTCAAAACTGAAAAACCAGAAACTAAACATTGTGCTACAGAATAAAATGATGGCAAATATCTAAAAAATGTGTCATGAAGAATCTGGCCTTCCTACAGTAGTCTGTGATGGATTGTTTAATACGCAAGTTGAAGTGTTAAATAATAATTCTGGACACAATGACACCAACAACAACATTGCAAAAAAAAGTAAACAATATAAAAGAAATATAATCTACCAAGAAAGAAAATTGTGATGAAGTGCAGAGACCAAAACTATGAAAATTACACGATAAATAAAATTATTCTGAACAAGCTTGTGATAAACACTGGAACGATGCCGATAGTGACTTTGAGGTGTATTTTAAAACAGAAGATTTTAGAGATTTTGAAAATATTAAATTAAAATAGAAATGGAAATGAAAATAGCTCCAATGTATCCAGATGGAGCTGGATCGTATACTGCGATCTTATCCGACTGATTGTATCCTACTTATGGGATATTTTACTACCGATCGTATCTCTCCTGATGGTATCGTATCCTACCTATCATACCCCTATTGAATAAACGTCTCCACCATGTCCCTTCGATTGTATCCTACTGATGGTATAGTATCATTCCATATCCTGTCGATCTTATCCTACTGATGGAATCGTATTCCTACTAATGGTATCATATATCTTTTATGGGACCGTATACAACTGATGGTATTATATCTCTTTGATTGGATCGTATTCCATTCATAGGACACTATCCTTACTGATGAGATCTTATCTTTTTAATGGGATAATATCCTACTAATGGGATTGTTTCCGTTTGATAGGATTGTTTTCCTTTGATGGGATCGTATACCTCATAATGGTATAGTATTATAATGGGGTGGAATCCCTTTGATGAAATTGTATCTTAGTGAGTTAAATGTTCTTAATATTATCGTTCTTTTCATAAAATGTCCGTAGTCAGTTCTGTAGTGTGTACTGAATCTATGATGGATCATAAAATCTAGGTGTTTTAGTAGGTGTAATAGATTTCTCAGATATTCGTGGTTCTATAATAACTGTAAAACACCCTTAATAAGTGTGCAAAATTTTGGATATAGTTTACATGCATACTGCATGTCTAACAGTTAGGAAACTCTTGTCTTCTCTACTTTAAATATTTAAAAAGGGTTTTAAATATATGACAAGTTTCAAAAAAAGAAGGTCTCCAGGTTAGGATTCGCTTGGACTATATGCCTGTCATTGGTGATATTTGTTTGAAAGGCATATCGAGAAAGTGAGACACCTTTGCTCCTACAGTTCTACATAAAAGGCAGGCAAAGTACCGAAAAAGAAGGCTTCGTGTTTCGAAGACACTTATTATCTATGATGGTCATTGATTTTCACATGAATGTATTATTTACTTTATACTGACAAAGAAGACTTCTTTGTGTGGAGATAATTGACCTTTATGAATGTAGTTGACACCCTAGTATTAAAAACAAAGTTTACCGAATACGGCCTACAAGTCGGCATTTCGAGTAAAATATTTATACATCGTGGGTAGTTTACTTGCATAGAACAATTTTTCAATGTGAGCATGATTAATTAAATAAATATTTTCGAGCATATATTACGTATTTGCATCAAGCAAGGATTAAACCAGGTACTGAAATCAATCGAATGAATCAAAATATTTGTGGGAAAATATTTTAATATTATTAATTTTTCCTAAATTTCTAGCTTAATAATTACCGAATTTAATTATTGCCGACAATATTGCGGACGTGGAAATAGTTGAATGTCTACATATAAACACAAATGCACTCTAGCGGGAAAAAACTAAACAAATATAATGGTGGCAGTGATCTCTAGCTAAAAAAACCTGATGGCGGATTCAAGATAACAACCATAATGTCATACTGGCTGACGTAATATCTGTCTACGAAATTGGTAGGGTGTCAGTTTGCTGGTGGTCTCAGTAGAGGAAGGTTTTTTTGTCCTTAAGTGTTTAAAACCGAAGACTCCCAGTTCTAAAGAGTTTTTTTTTTCATGAAAATTTTATTAAACTTTTATTTTAAATAGTTTTTTATAATTTTTAACCGAATTTTTGAACTGAATTTTTACGTATTTTTTTATATGGCGGCTGTAACATAATAATTCAAAATGGCAGAAAGTTATAGAAAACAAAATGGTGGAATTCAAAGTATTGGCAAAGGTCAAGGCCAAATATCAAGGTTAAGGTCAAAGATCAATGTCTAAGTCAGAGCTCAAGCAAGGTCATAGTTACCCCCTCTACAGAGTCTTACTGGCGGTTGTTAAATGAGGAATTTAAGAGTTCAAGGTGAAAGTGGAAGATAATCCTAAATTACTTTTGAGATGTCACCTATACCATTTCGATACTACCATTGTACAATATTTTTACACTTAATCGTATTGTATGAATATATGTGAGGCTTCCTATCATATAAAAAAATTTTAATAAGTTTTTATAAAATTACTAGCTGACCCGACAGTAGTTGTCCTATCATTTAATTCAAACTAGAATAGTATACTTATAATAATTAATTCTATTGTTTTATATTTTCATATTGTAAATGTTGTAATTTTATTATATCTCTATAACATATTGTTTATTGTAATGCTTGTTGATACAGAACATTGTTAGTTTTATTTCCTGGCCCGTAAATAAATAATGCTGATGGTTTTCCGTCACGGGAACAGGCGAAATAGTTGGCCATATGAAAACGTGGATTTTCAAGATTAATGCCACAAACACTTAACGACTGCCCTTGCGTTTTATTTATTGACATTGCAAATGCAAGCCACACTGGAAATTATAACCGTTTAAAGTCGAATGGCATGTCGTTCGAAATCATAGGGATGCGTGGAATTAAAACGTCTTCCCCTTTATAATTCCCTTTTAAGATTGTGGCTTAGTAGTATGTATTGGCCGGTACTGGCACAGGCGTCAGGCGGTGGATTGTGATTGTTGGTCCGCCATCTTGGATTGTGACGTCACGGTCGCCATATTGGACTAAAAAATTCCTCAGAATTCCTCAAAAATGACTCAAAATGACTCAAACATTACCGTTTTGAGGAAAAAATTTCCCGTTTTCGAGGGAAATATTCCCGATTCGAGGTAAAATTTCCCGTTTTAGTCCTTAAAAATACCAGCAGCAAGAATTGTCCATATGTAGGCTTAAGCATCTATGTCTACAGCCTCCGATAAGCCTCTGACGTCATCTAGGATTATGTCGTCACCGTTGCAATTTCCGTTACGCCCGCCATCTTTAAAATCCGCAATTTTTATGTTAGAAAATCGGGAAAAAAATAAAAAATCATAAAAAAAATAATCGAATTGACTAATAAAAATTGAATAAATTATTACTTAAAAACCACTGTTGTACTTATCGTTACGGTCGCCATCTTTGTTTATATAAATGTTGCATGTTTCGTTACACTCGCCATCTTGGTTGAGTACTATGTCATCGTTACACTTTATGTTACGTACTTCATATTGGATCCTATTAATGTTGCAATAACCGTTATGGACGCCATCTTGAAATTTAGATGCCATCTTTGAAATCCGTAATTTGTATATTAGAAAATCAGGAAAAATTTCAAAATTCATCAAAAAATTAACTTAATAGAATTCTGATTTATTAGATGGATTCCCGTCCTTGGTTAAAACCGGTGAGGGCAAAAAAAATATCAGTTGCATCCTCCACAGAAGCCATCTACAGACTGACCTTCCACCAATATCAAGGTATATATATTGTCAGCTGTTATGACGTCATGTCCACCATCTTGTCTTCGTCCGCTAGATACCGTCATCTTGTTTTCGTCTGCTAGTGTGTGCTGGCGACATGTTAGTATTATTTTCTCATCACGATAACTTTAACCTTGTCTGTTGCCATTGAACTTTGTCATTGACCTTGAATTTGACCTTGACCTTGAAATTTGACCTTGTTCTTTGACTTTGACCTTGACGTCCATCATGAATTCGTCATTTTATGTTCAGAACATGCTACCAGGAGCTACCACCTGCTGGTGGTCTTTGCCACCATCATGTTTTCATCTGCTGGTAGACACCATCTTGTGTGTATACTCGTCTTACAATCATGCTAGTTTAATTCTAACCTGCTACAGTGCAGTAATCATTTATTATTACTAAGGTGCCCCCCCATCTTTCAATTTGGGCGCCATCTTTAAATCATGTAATTATTTAGCTAGAAATGCGGGAAAAATTCCAAAAGTCTCCGAAAAAATCAATTATTAATTTACATATTGGATCGATGGATTCCTGTCCACGGTTCTATTCTAGACCAGTAACAGTTGTAACTAATTATTAAATAAATTTTAGATTCTGTTTTCCATTACCTTTCGCGGAGTTTATTAATCATTTACTCTAAGAAAATCAACTCAAGTCAATATACCTGACCTACGAATTCATACAGTGCCGCTTAGCCTATTATGAAAGTCTAATTTTTTTATAATCTGAATAACCTATAAGCCGTTCATGTACAAAGCCACACATATAGAACAATTGTCTTCAGTCCATGAGACCGAGTCATTTCAATATCAGACGTATATGATAGTCATTTCAGGACCGCATGACCTTCTTCGTCGTTAGCTAATTATATTCAATTAGTCCATCGTGACATTTTTTAGACTTACTAAAGGACCAATTGACCTTGAAAAATATTTTAGTAACACCAAGAGGTTTTGAACTAGTAAATATTCAGTCACTACATTTTGTACTACGCGCAATCAACAAAAAGGATGCAACACCATAGAAAAGGCGGCACATTTGAAAGCACCGACAAGGAAAAGGCAGCACCATCAACGAAAAGGCAGCACATTTGTCATTGACTCCAATATTTATTGACTCCAATATTCATTGGCTCCAATATTCATTGCCTCAATTAATTCGCTTGCTCCATTATTAATTAGCTCCAATATTCATCGCCTCCAATATTCATGGGCTCCAATATCAAATGGCTCCAATTGCTCCAAATCCTCCAAAAGGCTACAAAAGGCTCCATCAGTCTTTTGGCTTCAACAGTCTTTTAGCTTCTATAGTCATTGGCTCCAATAGTCAATGACTACAATATTCATTGGCTCCAATATTCAATGGCTACAATATTCATTGGCACCAATATTCATTGGCTCCAATATTCATTGGCTCCATTATTCATTGGCTCCATTATTCATTGGCACCATTATTCATTGGCTCCATTATTCATTGACTACAATATTCATTGGCTCCAATATTCATTGACTCCAATATTCATTGGCTTCATTATTCATTGGCTCCATTATTCATTGGCTCCAATATTTATTGGCTCCAATATCAATTGGCTCCAATTGCTCAAAATGCTCCAAAAGGCTCCAAAAGGCTCCATCAGTCTTTTGGCTCCAACAGTGTTTTGGCTCCAACAGTGTTTTGGCTCATATAGTCATTGGCTCCATAGTCATTGGTTACAATATTCATTGGCTCCAATATTTATTGGCTCCAATATTCATTTGCTCCAATATTCATTGGCTCCAAAAGGTCCCAAAAGGAACCAATGGCTACTAAATGCTCCAAAGGCTCCAAAAGGCTCCTTAGGCTCCAATTTCTCCAAAATGCTCTAAAAGCTCCAAAAGTCTCCAAAAGGCTCCATCAGTCTTTTAGCTGCTATAGTCATTGACTCCAATAGTCATTGGCTACAATATTCATTGGCTCCAATATTAATTGGCTACAATATTCATTGGCTCCAATATTCATTGGCTCCTATATTCATTGGCTTCATCAGTCATTGACACTAACAGTCTTTTTAGTTCCAAAAATCTTTTGGCTCCAAATATATTTGGCTAGAATTCTTCACATCTAAGATGGCTACGAGTCTAAAATGATCTACCTGTTACGAGTTATACATGGCTTGCGAGGCTACAGAGCTACGAAGCTTCTAGTACACAAGTTTACGTGAATGCGAGGATACAGGACTACAAGTCTGCATGAGTACTTGACTACGAAGATACTCGTCTACAAGGCTCCAGTTGCCGCATCTGTCATATACGGAATTTTCTCTTTTGCTACATCTGCACCATCAGCTTTATGTTATAAAATTACAAGACTACTTGCTTACGTAACTTCAATTCTACGAGGCTCCAATGCATCATAACTACGAGACTACGAGCCATGAGGTTACGAGACTATGTGATTGCAGGTCTTCAAGGTTACGTGATCGTGAGGCTATAGGACTACGAAGCTTCTAGAACGCATGGTTACGAGACTGCATGACTAATTGGCCGCGTGGCTACGAATCTTCATGTCTCTAACTGACTACAATAGCACTATTCAGTAGTGAGAGTTAATTTATCTTATGCAAAGTTACTTGCTGCAAGTAGTTCCGCTTTTCAACATCAGATGTCGTAACGTGTTGCTTGCAGGTAAATAATATTTATTTCTTTTATGCGGGATGCGGGATGCTCACTATCGATCGCATAAAAAGGATGGCTTCGATAGTCTTCAAGGAGAAGGAAGTTCGTCCTTCCTGCTAGTGCGTCTCAGATTTCTCACGGTCCGCCATCTTGGATTGCGACGTCACGGCTGCCATATTGGATGGGTGTGACCTTGACCTTTGAATGAAACCGCAGGAATAATCGCAAGCACACGGATTAACCATCAAAATATTGACAAGAATAATCAGGAGCACACGGAGAAAACCATCATAATATTGACAAGAATAATCAGAAGCACACGAAGAAATACGACTAACTTTTTCTTTGATATCATAAAATTAAAGGGGGAAAAAATATTTAAAAATAAAAAATAAAAAAAATTTAAAAAAAATAAAAAATACATAAACAGATTCTGCTTGCTTGTAAACTTATCATTGTAGAGAAAATATAGAGTTTTAATACAAGCCAGAATTTTATGTATTTTTTAATTTTTTTTTAAATTTTTTATTTTTAATTATTTTTTTCCCTGTAATTTAATGATATTAAAGAAAACGTTAGACGTATTTCTCTGTGTGCTTCTGATTATTCTTGTCCATATTATGGTGGTTTTCTCTGTGTCATAATAGGTTTAACGGCACTGTATGAATTCGTTGGTCAGGTATATTGACTTGAGTTGATTTTCGTAGAGTGAATGATTAATAAACTCCGCGAAAGGTAATGGAAAACAGAATCTAAAATTTATTTAATAATTAGTTACAACTGTCACTGGTCAAGAATCGAACCATGGACAGGAATCCATCGATTCAATTTGTAAATTAATAATTGATTTTTTCGGAGACTTTTGGAATTTTTCCCGCATTTCTAGCTAAAAAATTACATGATTTAAAGATAGCGCCCAAATTGAAAGATGGTGGGCACCTCAGTAATAATAAATGGTTACTGCACTGTAGTAGCTTAAAATCAAACAAGCATGATTGTAAGACGAGTATACACACAAGATGATGTCCTCCAGCAGACGAGAACATGATAGTGGCAATGACCACTAGCAGGTGGTAGCTCCTGGTAGCATGTACTGAGATAAAATAATGGATCCATGATGGACGTCAAGGTCAAAGTCAAAGAACAAGGTCAAATTTCCAGGTCAAGGTCAATTTTCAAATCAAGGTCAAAGTACAAGGTCAAGGTCAAAGTACAAGGTCGAGGTCAAACTTCAAGGTCAAGGTCAATTTCAAGGTCAATGACAAATTTCAATGGCAACAGACGAGGTTAAAGGTATGGTGGACAGAAAATTATACTTACATTACGCCAGCACACAATAGCAGACAAAAACAAGATGACGGTCTCCAGCGGACGAAGACAAGATGGCGGACATAACGTCATAACAGCTGACGATATATATACCTTGATATTGGTGCTAGGTCAGTCTGTAGATGGCTTCTGTGGAGGAAGGATCTGATGATTTTTTTTATTTTTTGCCCTCATACGTTTTGAACCAAGGACGGGAATCCATCTAATAAATCATAATTCTATTAAGTTAATTTTTTTATGAATTTTGAAATTTTTCCTGATTTTCTAACATAAAAATAAATTACGGATTTCCAAGATGGAGTCTAAATTTCTAAATGGCGTCCATAACGGTAATTGCAACATTAATAGGATCCAATATGAAGGACGTAACATAAAGTGTAACGATGACATAGTATTCAACCAAGATGGCGGGCGTAACGAAACATGCAACATTTTAATAAACAAAGATGTCGACCATAACGATAAGTACAACAGTGGTTTTTAAGTAATAATTTATTAAATTTTTATTAGTCAATTCGATTATTTTTTTATGATTTTTTAATTTTTTCCCGATTTTCTAACACAAAAATTGCGGATTTTAAAAATGGCGGGCGTAACGGAAATTGCAACGGTGACGACATAATCCTATATGACGTCAGAGGCTTATCGGAGGCTGTAGACATGGATGCTTAAGCCTACATATGGAAATTTCTAGCTGCTGGTATTTTTAAGGACTAAAACGGGAAATTTTCCCTCGAATCGGGAATTTTTCCCTCGAAAACGGGATTTTTTTTTCTCAAAACGGGAATGTTTGAGTCATTTTGAGTCATTTTTGAGGAATTTTGAGGAATTTTTGAGTCCAAGAATGCGGCCTTGACGTCACAATCCAAGATGGCGGATCGACAATCACAATCCACTGCCTGACGCCTGTGCCAGTACCGGCCAATACATACTACTTGGCTTCGATGACGTTTTTCATTAATAACTTCAAATCAAGCCGGGTGTCATTACAGAGACGTAGCTAGTTTATGTAATGTAACTGCTTAACCAGATCACTCGTTCAATGCATTTTATATCAGTAATCAAGATTACTTCAATTTATCAAAATAAATTACCATTTTTAACATTAGAGACATACGACCACTTCATACTGATTATGTAAAATTTCCACCTTCTACAAAAATAAACTTTCCACATAATTTAAAATATGAACGATAGCAAAATTTCCATAAAAACCGGAGATTACGGGAATATACAGATAGAGAATTAGATATCATTCTTGATGAGGGGGGTGGGGAAAAAAGGGGAGAGAGATAACAGTGTATTTCACGTACCAATAGGGCGGCCGTTTGTTTACAAATGTATCGGCTATACCTGTATTGTAGGTTAAATTGGAAAAAAAATGTCAACTCATATCATTATATTAATTGTTTTTAGATGCGTTTCAAAGTTTTAATATATATAAACAAAACTACCAGTAATATTATTATATAATATTCTTACAACAGCATAATTCCAGTTGTTAGTAATAACAGGTTAGAAAAGCTGATACAGATATAAACAAACGTCCGCCATATTGGTATGTGAAAATCATAAAAAAAAAATATAAAACGGCTTCACGTCTGTCGGCTAAGCCTTAATTTGTATCCTCTCGTAATATCTAATGAAAACAGCGAGCGCTCTACTAATTCTTCCACAGAATCATCCATACCATCTGCCATGGAAGACCTTCCAAGGAAACTTCCAGTTGTGCTAGGGCCTTAAGCGCTCAGCGCAGAGGCCTCGCCCTAGCGCCTCCATGAAGCTAGGCATCCTGCAGCCCCACACGGCCAGGTACTTCATCAATCAACCCGTCAACGGCAATCCCACCACTCCTCAGGGGTCCTTGGTGTTGAAAGGGGGGAGGGGGGTGGCCGGGGCGGGCTTTAACCAGCCGGGCGCGTGATCAGCCCCGGCATTCATTGCGGTGGCGCGTGGTTCTGCAATCCCCTTTCTCTCTCCCTTCCTCCAGCTCCCCTCTCAAGTTTCTCTAGCACCCCTCTCCCGTTTCTCCAGCACCCCTCTCCTGTTCCTCCAGCAACCCTATCCTGTTCCTCCAGCACCCCTCTCCCGTTCCTCCAAAACCCCTCTCCAGTTCCTCCAGCACACCTCACCCGTACCACCAGCAACCCTCTCACGATCCACCAGCACCCCTCTCCCGTTCCTCCAGCACACCTCTCACATTTCTCTAACACCCCTTTCCCGTTCCTCCAGCACCCTTATCCATTTCCTCCAGCTCCCCCTCATGTTCCTCAAGCACCCCTCTCATGTTCCTTCAGCACCCCTCTCCCATTCCTCCAGCACCCCTCTCCCGTTACTCCAGCACCCCTCTCACAATTCTCTAGCACCCCTCTCCCGTTTCTCCGGCACACTTCTCCCGTTCCTCCAGCACCACTCTCCCGTTCCTCCTGCACCACTCTCACGTTTCTCTAGCAAAACTCTCCCGTTTCTCAAGCATCCCTCTCCCGTTCCTCTATCACACCTCTCACGTTACTCCATAACCCCTATCCCGTTCCTCCAGCACCCCTCTCCTGTTCCTCCAGCACCCCTCACCCATTCCTCCAGCACCCTTCTCACGTTCCTCCAGCACCCCTATCCCGTTCCTCCAGCACCCCTCTCACGTTTCTCTAGCACCCCTTTACAGTACCTCCAGCACCGCTCTCCCTTTCCTCTATCACCCCTCTCACGATCCTTCATAACCCCTATCCCGTTCCTCGAACACACCTCTCCCCGTTCTCCAGCACCCCTCACCCATTCCTCCAGCACCCCACTCATGTTACTCTAGCACCCCTCTCCCGTTCCTCCAGCACCCCTCTCCCGTACCTCCAACACCCCTCTCCCGTTCCTCCAGCACCCCTCTCCCGTTCCTCCAGCACCCCTCACACGTTCCTCCAGCACCCTCTCCCATTCCTCCAGCACCCCTATCCCGTTCCTCCAGCACCCCTCTCAAGTTCCTACAGCACCCATCTCCCATTCCTACAGCACCCCTCTCCCGTTACTCCAGCACCCCTCTCACAATTCTCTAGGACCCCTATCCCGTTATACCACCACCCTTATCCCGTTCCTCCAGCACCCCTATCACGTTCTTCCATCATCAATATCCCGTTCCTCCAGCACCCCCCTCCCATTCCTACAGCACCCTTCTCCCGTTACTCCAGCACCCATCACCCGTTCCTCTAGCACCCCTCTCCCGTTTCTCCAGCAACCCTCTCCCATTCCTGCAGCACCGCTCTCACGTATATATCTAGCACCCCTCTCCTGTTCCTCCAGCACAGCTCTCCCGTACCTCCAGCACCCCTCTCCCGTTCCTCCAGCACCCCTCTCCCGTTCCTCCAGCACCCCTCACACGTTCCTCCAGCACCCTCTCCCATTCCTCCAGCACCCCTCTCCCATTCCTCCAGCACCCCTCTCCCATTCCTCCAGCACCCCTATCCCGTTCCTCAAGCACCCTTATCCCAATTCTCCAGCACCCCTATCCCGTTCCTCCAGCACCCCTCTCAAGTTTCTCTAGTACCCCTCTCCCGTTTCGCCAGCACCCCTCTAGCATTCCTCCAGCACCCCCTCACGTTCCTGCTGCCCCCCTCTCCCGTTCCTCCAGCAACCCTCTCCTGTTCCTCCAGCACCCCTCACCCGTTCCTCCAGTATCCCTCTCGCGTTTCTCTAGCACCCCTCTCCTGTTCCTCCAATACCTCACCTGTTCCTCCATCACCCCTCTCACGTTTCTCTAGCATCCCTCACCCGTTACTCCAGTTTCCCTATCACGTTCCTCCAGCACACGTATCCCGTTCCTCCAGCACCCCCCTCCCATTTCTCCAGTACCTCTCTCCCATTCCTGCAGCACGGTTCTCACATTTTTCTAGCACCCCTCTCCCGTTCCTCCAGCAGCCCTCTCCCGTACCTCCAGCACCCCTCTCCCGTTCCTCCAGCACCCCTCTCACGTTTCTCTAGCACCCCTCTCCCGTTTCGCCAGCACCCCTCTCCCATTCCTCCAGCACCCCCTCACGTTCCTCCTGCCCACCTCTCCCGTTCCTCCAGCACCCCTCTCTCGTTCCTCCAGCACCCCTCTCCTGTTCCTCCATCACCCCTCTCACGTTTCTCTAGTATCCCTCTACCGTTCCTCCTGCACCCCTCTCATGTTCCTCCAGCACCCCTCTCCCTTTCCTCCAGCACCCCTCTCCTTTTCCTCCAGAACCTCTCTCACGTTTCTCTAGCACCACTCTCCTGTTTCTCCAGCACCTCTTTCCTGTTCCTCCAGCACCCCTCTCCCGTTCCTCCAGCACCCCTATCCCGTTCCTCCAGCACCCCTCTGACGTTTGTCCAGCACCCCTAACCCGTTCCTCCAGCACCCCTCTAACGTTTCTCAAGCACCCCTCCCCCGTTTCACCAGCACCTCTCTCCCATTCCTCCAGCACACCCTCACGTTCCTCCTGCCCGCCTCTCCCGTTCCTCCAGCACCCCTCTCATTTCCTTCAGCACCCCTCTCACGTTCCTCCAGTACCCCTATCTTATTTCTCCAGCATCCCTCTCACGTTTCTCTAGCAACCCTTTCCCGTTCCTCCAGCACCCCTCTCCCGTTCCTCCATCACCCCTCTCACGTTTCTCCAGCATTCCTAACCGGTTACTCCAGTTTCCCTCACACGTTCCTCCAGCACCACTCTCCCGTTCCTCCAGCACCCCTCTCATGTTCCTCCAGCACCCCTCTCCCGTTCCTCCATCACCCCTCTAACGTTTCTCTAGCATCCCTCACTTGTTACTCCATTTTCCCTCTCACGTTCCTCAAACACCACTCTCCCGTTCCTCCAGCTCCCCTCTCATGTTCCTCCAGCACCCCTCTTCCGTTCCTCCAGCACCTCTATCCTGTTCCTCCAGCACCCCTATCACGTTCCTCCAGAACTCCTCTTCCATTCCTCCATCACCCCTCTAACGTTTCTCTAGCATCCCTCACCCGTTACTCCAGTTTCCCTATCACGTTCCTCCAGCACACGTATCCCGTTCCTCCAGCACCCCCCTCCCATTTCTCCAGTACCTCTCTCCCATTCCTGCAGCACGGTTCTCACATTTTTCTAGCACCCCTCTCCCGTTCCTCCAGCAGCCCTCTCCCGTACCTCCAGCACCCCTCTCCCGTTCCTCCAGCACCCCTCTCACGTTTCTCTAGCACCCCTCTCCCGTTTCGCCAGCACCCCTCTCCCATTCCTCCAGCACCCCCTCACGTTCCTCCTGCCCACCTCTCCCGTTCCTCCAGCACCCCTCTCTCGTTCCTCCAGCACCCCTCTCCTGTTCCTCCATCACCCCTCTCACGTTTCTCTAGTATCCCTCTACCGTTCCTCCTGCACCCCTCTCATGTTCCTCCAGCACCCCTCTCCCTTTCCTCCAGCACCCCTCTCCTTTTCCTCCAGAACCTCTCTCACGTTTCTCTAGCACCACTCTCCTGTTTCTCCAGCACCTCTTTCCTGTTCCTCCAGCACCCCTCTCCCGTTCCTCCAGCACCCCTATCCCGTTCCTCCAGCACCCCTCTGACGTTTGTCCAGCACCCCTAACCCGTTCCTCCAGCACCCCTCTAACGTTTCTCAAGCACCCCTCCCCCATTTCACCAGCACCTCTCTCCCATTCCTCCAG
Organism: Bacillus rossius redtenbacheri; assembly: GCF_032445375.1. Taxonomy (NCBI): domain Eukaryota; kingdom Metazoa; phylum Arthropoda; class Insecta; order Phasmatodea; family Bacillidae; genus Bacillus; species Bacillus rossius. Next base: position 19,418,040 of record NC_086338.1, on the reverse strand, counting down.
CACACCCTCACGTTCCTCCTGCCCGCCTCTCCCGTTCCTCCAGCACCCCTCTCATTTCCTTCAGCGCCCCTCTCACGTTCCTCCAGTACCCCTATCTTATTTCTCCAGCATCCCTCTCACGTTTCTCTAGCAACCCTTTCCCGTTCCTCCAGCACCCCTCTCCCGTTCCTCCATCACCCCTCTCACGTTTCTCCAGCATTCCTAACCGGTTACTCCAGTTTCCCTCACACGTTCCTCCAGCACCACTCTCCCGTTCCTCCAGCACCCCTCTCATGTTCCTCCAGCACCCCTCTCCCGTTCCTCCATCACCCCTCTAACGTTTCTCTAGCATCCCTCACTTGTTACTCCATTTTCCCTCTCACGTTCCTCAAACACCACTCTCCCGTTCCTCCAGCTCCCCTCTCATGTTCCTCCAGCACCCCTCTTCCGTTCCTCCAGCACCCCTCTCCCATTCCTCCAGCACCTCTATCCTGTTCCTCCAGCACCCCTATCACGTTCCTCCAGAACTCCTCTTCCATTCCTCCATCACCCCTCTAACGTTTCTCTAGCATCCCTCACCCGTTACTCCATTTTCTCTCTCACATTCCTCCAACACCACTCTCCCGTTCCTCCAGCACCCCTCTCATGTTCCTCCAGCACCCCTCTCCCTTTCCTCCAGCACCCCTCTTCCGTTCCTCCAGCACCTCTATCCTGTTCCTCCAGCACCCCTATCACGTTCCTCCAGAATCCCTCTCCCGTTCCTCCATCACCCCTCTCCCGTTCTTCTATCACCCCTCTCACGTTTCTCTAGCATTCCTAACCCGTTACTCCAGTTTCCCTCACACGTTCCTCCAGCACCACTCTCCCGTTCCTCCAGCACCCCTCTCATGTTCCTACATCACACCCTCTCGTTCCTCCTGCCCGCCTCTCCCGTTTCTCCAGCACCCCTCTCATTTCCTTCAGCACCCCTCTCACGTTCCTCCAGTACCCCTATCCCGTTTCTCCAGCATCCCTCTCACGTTTCTCTAGCAACCCTCTCCCGTTCCTTCAGTACACCTATCCCGTTCCTCCAGCATCCCTCTCACGTTTCTCTAGCACCCCTCTCCCGTTCCTCCAGCACCCCTCTACTATTCCTCCAGCACCCCTCTAACATTTCTCTAGCATCCCTCACCCGTTACTCCATTTTCCCTCTCACGTTCCTCGAACACCACTCTCCCGTTCCTCCAGCACCCCTCTCATGTTCCTCCAGCACCCCTCTCCCGTTCCTCCAGCACCCCTCTCCCATTCCTCCAGAACCTCTCTCACGTTTCTCTAGCACCCCTCTCCTGTTTATCCAGCACCTCTATCCTGTTCCTCCAGCACCCCTCTCCCGTTCCTCCAGCAACCCTCTCGCGTTCCTCTATTACCCCTCTCACTTTGCTCCAGCACCTTTATCCCGTTCCTTCAGCACCTTTCTCACATTTCTCTAGAACCCCTATTCCGTTCATTCAGCACCTCTCTCCTGTTCCTCCATCATCCTCTCACGTTTTTCTAGCATCCCTCACCCGTTACAACAGTTTCCCTCTCACGTTCCTCCAGTACCACTCTCCCGTTCCTCCAGCACCCCTCTCATGTTCCTCCAGCACCCCTCTTCCGTTCCTCTAGCACCCCTCTCCCGTTCCTCCAGAATCCCTCTCACGTTTCCCTAGCACCCCTCTCCCGTTTCTCCAGCACCCCTATCCCGTTCTTCCAGCACCCCTCTCACATTTCTCTAACACCCCTATTCTGTTCATTCATTACCCCTCTCCTGTTCCTCCAGCACCCCTCTCCTGTTCCTCCAGCACCCCTCTCCCGTTCTTCCAGCACCCCTCTCCCGTTCCTCCATCATCGCTCTCACTTTTCTCTAGCACCCCTCTCCCGTTCCTCCAGCACCCCTCTCCTGTTCCACCATCACCCCTTTCACGTTCCTTTAGTACCCCTATCCCGTTCCTCCAGCACCCCTTTCACGATTCTCTAGCACCCCTCTCCCATTCCTTCAGTACCCATCTCCCGTTCCTCCATCATCCACTCACGTTCTTCCAGCACCCCTATCCAGTTCCTCCAGCACTGCTCTCACGTTTCTCTAGCACCCCTCTTCCGTTCTTCCAGCACCCCTCTTCTGTTCCTCCAGCACCCCTCTCACGTTTCTCTAGCACCCCTCTCCCGTTCTTCCAGCACCACTCTCCTGTTCCTCCAGTACCCCTCTCCAGTTTTTCACCTGGCTTGTCACGGCCAAGGTGCTTACCAACCTTTTTCACACCGGCTTAAGCAGTGGTTCACTATTCATATTTCTGGGTTGTGCATATGATTTGTAGTAAATTTATAATTTAAAATATTTCATTTGCTAAAAACCGTTTTTTATTAAACTTGTCATTATTCAAAGTTTTTATATGAACCTAAATGCAAAGTTTTATATCAGTTCTATGGTTTACTGAACGTATGAATCATGTGTTTAACAGTTTAAGGTTAACTGTAAGAACAGTGTCCTTGCCTTGGAACACTTTTTTGACGTGAAAACGTCTCAATAAATCGATGAACGCCGGCTGCACGCACGAAAAACTGTCCCATTACGGATGTCTCACTACGGATGTGTTCTTTTTTTTTGCTTATTGTACGCATGCGTGGCATCTCTCTTCCACTCGATTGAAACAACCATCAATTTGACTTTTCAATCATATTTTCGTCGTTTGAATTATTAATATTATGTAATTTAACGATCGTCCACCGATTTTCAGCACAATCGGTACGGTTATTTAAAAGTAATGTTGAAAATTCAAATACGTTTTGAACCAACAATGGTATTTTACAGTTACACATTATAATTCAAATTAAACCCGGAATCTTTTGCACAATGTTTTAAAAAATATCGTAACACATTATAAATAAGTTTTGTGTATTTGGAATGCATTTTTGTTATAAAATCGTGTTCATATTATACCCCTACTGTGAACAAAATTTTTATAAATATAAATATAATATCTTAAACCAACTTTACTTCAGTATGGCCTTGTGGGCGTGTGATAAGCGTACCTAACCCTTAAACTAAAGGTTGTCGATTCATAACCCGGCAGCTGCGAAATTTTTTTTTGTACTTGTAAAAATAAATACGGCCCACGCAACATTTTAAAAGTTATAAATATATTTTTATTAATGAATGCGAATAAAAGTAAATTTATTAATTCAATTGCACATTTCATTTCACTCCTTTGTATCCATACAAAATAGTGATAATTCAATAAAAATGATTCAATTTTATTCATAAAATTATGCAGAGGTAGATTTTATCATGCAAAAGATAGAAAAATTAAAAAAAAATTCTTCCTCAAAGAACATATTATTTTTAATGCCTTCATGGTTAGGTTACACAAACCTATTACGGCTCAGTCTCAGGCCGAATATAATATTTCCTTTTCTTCTGGATCAATCATTTCATCAATGTTTTGTTATGACGTTGTCACGTTAAACTATCGTCCGTAAACCGACTTTACAGACAACCAATTTTTTTTTGTATTTAATCAATAATATTTAAAGAGTTATTTTTTCTAAGTACAATATAAATCTGAGTTTTTTAAGGGTATTGGGAAAACCAAACTTTTATTTATTTACCATTACTATGTGTAATAAAGTTTTTGAAGAATAATTTATTTAAGAGAGTTTAACTTTACCTCATAATGTAATGATTTCAATATATGACAAGACAAAAACATTTGCGCATTTTAAATCAGGAAAAAATTACACAAACAAGTGTTAAGCTAAAAAAAAATTAATAGGCTACTAACAATTAAATACGCTAAAGTTAGAAATGTATTGAAATCATGTGCCAGAACACGAAATATTAGTACAAAAATAATTTAGGTTACTTTAGTTTATGACCTTGCTCCTATTATTTTTTTGCCTTTCATTTAAATTAGGTTGTTTGGTTTTAAATTAATATTCCATGTGTTTTTAAGGGTTTAACTCACATAGGTTTGGGCAAAAAAAAATTGTAAACTGGCATTAACTTAGAACACTAAATTGTTTTGTTTAACGTTTTAAATACCGTTGATATGTAATATATATGATGGAACAGTTTGGTTTGAAATACTGTTTTATGACAAATTAAAAATTTTCGCCTTGGACCAGTTTAAAATAAGGTTTCTATGATTATTTGATAAACCCTTTTTATAAATGCATTTTAATACTAAACTGTTTTGAGATAAAAGCTACATACGTAACCTACTTTTGGAAAGTATTTTATCCCTCTTATATTTTTTAAAACAAAAACTTTAAAAAAATATTTATAACAATAGTTTTGTCATATTTTCAATTTAAAGATTAGAAAACCATGATGTGTTTAGTCAAAATAATTTCGGGAACGACTCCCTCAAAACGACGGACCTACTATTGTTACAGTAGGTTCTGAACCTGTTGACACCTACGTAATGCTCCTAAAGTAGATTCAGCCGTCCTAAAGACATCTCCTTTCCCCTGCAGGGGGGTGACGCAGAGACGAGACAGCGGGCAGGGCTTCAAACCATGTGCGGTCAGCCTGGGTCCAGTTACCAACGAGTTCTCTAAGCGACTCCGGCTCTTTGCAACACGACATGTACGATTACATCTCAGACATTAGTGATTTTGTCTGTGTGTGTCCAACGACAACAAGAGAAACGACATGTTAGAAGAAAGTTAAATATAAACTAAATTCCTTTTTTACTTTAGTTTTAGTAGAGCACTGTAAATTACATCTTTGTTAACTGTATTAATGGTAATTTTTAATATATATATTTTTTTGTGTTCAATATTTCTTATAAAATCAATTAAATCTATAAAAATGTTACATTTAGGTATATGAGATATATATATTTGTTGAAAACATGGAACTGTACAGAGGTCAATAAAGAAATAATAAATAAAGTTATGATTTAACTTAAAATATATTTAACTTTCATGCCAGAACCAGAATATATAATATAACCTTCCGTTGTATTCACGTTTGTTGACAAATAGTAACCAAATAATAATATGTGTATTTAGATTTATTTTTTTAAATAGTTTCCATATAATATTTAAAGAACGTTTAACGCGGTGAAAGACTTTAAAAAAAAATAAAACATGTACTATTGGGTCCAGAGTAATTGGAGCATTTAAATAAATTAAAAACTTTTATTTTATTTTATTAGAAGGATTTTGTTGCTCCCCGGAACGGAAACAAGGTATTTAATTAGAGCGACACAAGAAAACTGTGTTGTGAGAGTAGCAAATTTTATTAACATGAAGAAAGTATGCAATAAAAAATTTAAATGTTAATACGATACACTCAGCTTATCGTCTAATGAGATTATTCTTTCTTGGACTTGTCACACTTGAATATGACTTCTAGCTGTCAACACCACAATACGACATCTGTCAACGATTAGTTTTATACATAGCATGGCAGCATATTTAACTGTTACTAATAAAAGAAAATCTCTGGAGTTCTTTAGCTCGCTTTCTTCTAAACACAAATAGTGAGTATATTAAATAGAAACAAATATATAAGACATTTAAAATATAATATTTAGTCTTCGTTTTCCGAAGCCATCTTGTGGCTTGCCAGAACATTTAAATGTAAATGACCCCTGGTGGTGCGGGTCCAATACGGCCGGACACTCCCTCCACACTCGGTGGTCGTCCTGTCCCGGGCAACACTCGCACAGTCGACACTGCAGGCAGCACCTGCTTCCCTCGCCACGCCGTGCGCTGTTGTCTCGGAACCTCAAGTTACCCTGACGACAGCGAAGAGAGGTGCGAAGGACAGGCCACGAACCCTCTTGGCCGGACTGTCATGCTGTCCGCACCTGGCACAAACATTCTAGTGTCTCGTAAGTTCAAAGTGCACACTTCTCCATGATATGCGTGTGAATACTGATGTACTCCAGCCTAAATCATTAGTTGTCTCTCACTGCCCTTGGTTTGCCTTCCTCTGTCTGACCGCACTGTCACCTACATGCACTTGCCTGTATCTTTGCCCAATGTTATTCTTTGACTCCATCTTGGACACGCGAATACAAAGTGCCCTCCTTAACAACTTTTGCAACGAGACTCTTGGTTGCCACACAGGCGACACTCTACTCGTTGTTGAATACCTTGGCACATAGTCGCTGTGCAGCTCGTTGTGCTTCGTTGATGCTCCTTGCGAATTGGGCCAAGTCCGACTGACGAAGAAGTATGACTAAGTTCAGCCTATCCTTCGCAGAGGCTAAGTCCCATACTGGATTTCGGTGTCTGTTCGGGCAGAGTGACGGTTTTCTTGGTGATCCAGGCAGGGCGACGGCAGGTCTTCTTGCGGCGGTGCAGTGCTTCCTCTGGTCGCCTGGTGGTCTGCTGGTAGTCTGCGGCTGATGGTCTGCGGCTTAAGCACCGAGCTCGGGGGTTTATATACCCCTCGGGTCGCCTTCCCCTAAGTTCTCCGTCCATCCAGAACCTCGTGGTCACTCCTACTTCATTCTGGACTGTTGGCGGATAGTGAGCCTCTAGGAAGCCGATGTTAGCGTACTGATCGACATATGAAAATTTATAATACCCAGTCTCCGGACATACATTTACATACTACTACAACTGTTGTTGGCATCAATTCATAGAGGAAACTGCTCGCTCATCGATTTAGTATTCTCCATTCTTAATGAACTGAGGGGGAAGCTGGCTACATACAATAATCACTTATTTTATTGCATGTGTATAAAACTGGATAATAAATCAATTATTTTGACTGCATAATGTATTGTTTTATATCATGTAATCCAGTTTCTAGCTAACATCGTGTTCTCATAGAAACCAATATTATCCTACCAGTCGTATACCGTCGATCGTATCTTACCATATCCACCGATAGTATCCTAATGTATCATGTGAGAGATCGTTATATTCTGATAAGATCGTATTTCTAACTAATATGGTGGCAGTGCATTCTAGAAGACGAAAAAAGGTGTTAACCACCAGCAGACGAAAACAAGATGGCGTACATGTTATCATACTAGCTGGCGATATATATATACCAAAGCATTAATGGTGGGAGGTCAGTCTGCCGGCGGCATCCGTCGAAGAAGTATCCGTCGCTGTTTCTTTATTATTTTTACCCTCACCGGGTTTGAACCAAGGACATAGAGCATTTCATAAATAATGTTAATTAAAATTTTATCAATTAAATTTTGTTATTAATTGTGAAATCTTTCCCATTATTTTATAGTATATAAAATAAAGATTATCAAGATGGTGACCATTGAATCATAAGCCACGATGGCTGAGAAACTTTATCAAAATGTTTATTATTTTTTTATTTCAACATTTTTTCTGATTTCCTAGCATAAAAATAACGGATTTTCAAGATGGAGGCCGTAACGAAAATTACAATGTTAGGGAGTGGGGCATTCGATTACAAGATAGCGGAAAGTTCTAGAAAACCAACTGTTGTAATTTATTATGTCCGCCGGTGATCAAGGTCAAAGGTCAAGTTATAAGGTCTAATGACAAGGTCAAAGGTCAAGTTATAAGGTCTAATGACATGGTCAAAGGTCAAGTTATAAGGTCTAATGACAAAGTCAAAGTCAAAGTACAAGGACAAGGTAAAAGTCAAAGTTTATTCATGATGACCACCATGACGTCACAATTCACAGCTTGAACTCCTAATCCTCCCAATCCTCCTGTAGAAGCTTAGGCTCGGAGCCCCTTTTCTATACTACTGATTTTATAGTATTTAATTTTTTTTAGATTGTTTGTATTGAAATAATTTTGTGAGAATTTTCCAATATTGCGCTGCCACCTTACTTATTTTTTGTGTATAAATTTATGACAATAGAGACATTTAGAAAAACGTCATTCTCAATTAAAGTTCAGGTGAACTATAATTAAATATTTTGCAGCTTTAATTACTATTTAGTACTTGTGTTGTAGCAACAATATTTAAAGCATAGGCCCTAATTACGTTTTCAGATAATTTTATATACTATTAATATTTAAAACCAATGCATTTATAAATATTGTGTTTTTAATCGTATATTTTAAGGTGTGTAATTAAGTATTAGTTTTTGTTCACTGAAAGTCAACCGTTCACGAGTGTGAGTGTACCACGTGACCAATTGCATGGACCAGGGAACATGTTCAATGTTTGTGTTTGTTTTAAATTTATTTGAAAATAAAATTGGAGTTGTGCAGAGCACTTCTCTGGCTCGTTATTATAAACAACGGTCCAGTGTTGCACCTCCCGGGAACTGCACTGGGTACGACTATATCACTCCGGGAAATTTGGGACATAATTTGCATATCTCGTCGAGTGAGTGTGTTGCGTCAAGGAACACGAACACCTTGGACGCGTGTAAAATGAGTTTAGTTTATTGCGTTCAATTTGAACTGACGCAAACCAGTTTCTATTACTTAAAGTTTTGTTCAAAAATGTCTTGTATGAATTACTCAGAAAATGTTTTGAAGCACGATTTTTTTTTTTTTTTTAAACCAATTGTGAAATCAAACTGATGCCGTACGTTGCATATTATTAAACATATTTATAATTTATTTTACAGAAATTTGATCGAACCGAAGCGGTTTTAAATTTTATTATAGTGCCTAATATAAATTTAAAAAAAATAATGGCATTATATATTTATTGTACGAAGTGTTTTCTTTTTTATATATTTTTATCAAAATAATTTCTTGAATATAGTTTATATTATAGAAAGGTTAAAGCAAAATGTTACGTGTTATGTCAAGTTCTCCAGTTTTTTTCTTTTTGCAGTGTAATTTGGTAACGATTTAAGCTAAGGCTTAAAAATAAATGAGTAGTAAGTCTAAATAAAATTTCTGTAAAATCAAATTATTTAATAATAAAAATTACTTTTCATAATTTTAAAATTAACGGGTAATAGTATTCATATCTACTTGCTTTCATTCTTTGTTCTATACTTTTATATCCCTAAATACGTAAAAATTAAATACTGTGACAAAACTATATACACTAAGTTTTTTATGATACTGCAAAAGCGAAGATTGATTTAAATAGGTTCATGGACATAAGATACCGCTAGCATTTGCCTAAGGCAATACCAATTTTTAGAGTTTTATGTTAAAACGAAATTACATACGGCTCATGTTTGATATTTCTTATAATACCTGTTAAATATAATTTTTGAAAAAATAATCTAATTGATAGAAATGTTTACTAAATCAAAAAATTACCTATTCACTTTAAAATTTTGTTTTACATATTAAATTATTAAATGTAAACACTAATAAATTGTCCAAATAAATGCAAAAATATTTTATTCAATTCGGTAACCCACATTTTAGATTTACCTCGGTACAGAACACTTATTCTTGTCACCAAAAATTGTGTTGAAGATATTTACATGGTTTTGTTAGAGTTAAGCTTAAACTATTTTTAAAACCCTCAACATAATATTCACGGTTTAACTTAAATTTGTAAAGATAAAAATATTTAATTATGTGAGAGTTGACATTAGAGTATAACATAAGCAAATCATGTTTATCTTTAAAATGTTGAAAATACAGTAGATCAAAATTCCTACTGTCTAAAAATATATCAAATATGCAAAAATCAAAAGTGAATGTAATTGTGATAGAAAAAAAGACCTCTTAAACACCGTAACACAGCAAAAATAATATGTATCTGTTCTAAAAGTAAGCATACAAATTGCTAACAGAAACAGTGGTTAAAGTATGGCCAGGGTTGAGAACGCTTTGCTATTGATGAAGATATCTGCCACTCAGTTTTTGTTTTCTGCAATTAATTTACTAAAGTAATATATATCCACACAGGTCATTGTGAATATTTTTATCAACATTTGACGTTTATTGATTTCCAGTGCAAATATATTTTCACAGCCGCAAAAATATGCTTAAACCGATATAATGGGATAGCATTAAAACTTGTAATTATGGCTTCCTAAGCCATGTATTTTCATGAAAGATATTTATGGCTATGTGCATTCCGCTTCGTGAATGAAACCAGCGACAATGTTTTGTACTCATGAATGGAACGGAGATGAAACAGTGATAAATAGGCACAGGAAGCATACACGTCCAGTGTTTCAAAACAGGGAAATAACTGGGTGAGCTGTACGATGTTTCATGATATGCAAAGCTGAGACTAGCAGAGTGAGTGCTTGGAAACATAACATCATAAATATTACCTGCGCAGACTCGTGCTTATTTGTCAAAATGAGGTAAGAATCCATCAGCATTTTAATTGGGCACGGAACGCACGTATGTCTTTACCTACACAAAAAAAATTGTACCTTTACAAAAAAATATTCCCTTGGAAAGGATCTGCCAAGAAATAGTTGGTAATAGTACCAAAATATATTTTATTTTGTAAATTATGTTGGTGTGGTAATATTTGCTAATTTTAAATACTTTTTATTTTAAACAATGCCGAATAATTCTTGACACGCTTACAAAAATTGACTTAAAAGTTGATTGATGTTTTACATAAGAATAATTTTTTTAAACCATCAAAAATATAATCGAATGTTCAACAATTTTACATTATTTTGTTTTATTATGCGTTTTAATGTGCTCAGATTATAATGGAAGGCTATTCAGGAAACAATTTTCAAATAGCTTCATTTAAAACTGGAAGTGGGTAAATATAAATCATAAATTCCGGAGTAAGAATCCGAACCCAGGATGACAGCGGACTTTTTTTTGCATTGATACATTAATTGCTTCATACAATTATTTTTTAAAATTTACAAACATATGCATTTTTACATGATTAATACAGTTATATTTACAGAAACGTTGTACATGTTACATAAGTGTCAACCCCAGCGCCTTTAAACAAGTAAATTTTCAAATAATTGATCGAGGGTTCAAACGTGCAGAACCTCGTGGTGCGAAAAACGCGGACTGAATTCAAGGTTAGTAGAGAGAGGTTGCCTCGATCGCTTGCGCATCGTTCTGCGCATCGCGTCACTTGCAGCCCCGGCTCGGCTTGCCAGCCCGTCCGCTCCTATCAGTTACTTAGTTTACAAGCACATCTGCTCGTAATAACGTGTCAAACTACAGCATAATGCAGGGAGAGTTATTGTTGTGAGGAGTTTAATTGAGAGTGCGTGTGTTATAAAATGTTAGTGTTGCTTATATCATAAGTGCACAGGTGCTTCGTTAATTATAACTCGCAGGCAAAATGTTAAGAACACGAATTTAAAGTGAATTTTTTTTGTTAGGCTAAACGCTGTTAAAAAGTTGTATTTAAACATTACAATGCCAGGTACGCGGTGTACAGTGGCTGTGTGTACAAATAGTTTGGTTAAAAAATCTTTACCTGAAACAAATCATATAACCACGTGATGATCATCTGTTGAAAGTGTGGGTTCAGAAATGCCGACGTGATGGTGAGTGGAATAAAAAAAAAAAAACTTACATTATGTTCAGAGCACTTTACAGATGATGATTATGAGCGCGACTTGAAAGCTGAGTTGTTAAATACATGCGCTAAAAGACGTCTTAAACCAAATTCTGTACCTTCATGTAGAAACAGTGGAAAGTCGTGTGCGCCGAGAAGACCGAGTTAAATGCAGGGAAAACAACAAAAAAAAAAAATGTTATGTAAATTAATCGTAGATTCGAATGAAAATATAAGTGAGGAAGAAACATGTTCTTGTAGTCAGTTAAAGCATTCAAAGTCTTGTTCTAACAATGACTCTGTTGAAATGCTTAGGAAGGAAATCCAAATTCTTAAAGAAAATTTGTGTCTTGCCGAAAGAAAGTCAGTTTTAAATTTGGAAGTCATGAAAAAACTCAAAAAAGAAAACGTAAATCTTAAAAAACAAACCAAAAAACCGTTCTTCATTAGAGTTCCGCATGCGGAATATTCTTTCAAGAGATTTTTTTTTCTTCAAAAATACACTTTCGTTGAAAAAAAAAGTAAACTGGACCACTGGGGAAATAGCTCTCGCTTTCACTTTGCGTTATTTCAGTAAACGATGTTATTTATTTTTAAAACAGAAACTTAACTTCCCATTGCCTGTACTTTCAACTCTTTAACGATGGGCATCTTCATTTGACATGAGAAAATGTATCCTATTAAACATGATTGAATTTTTGAATGTAGCACGTTCTTCGTTTCTAGACTTCGAACGCATTGTTGTTCTTTGACGAAGTAAAAGTGAAGAAAACGCTTGAGTATGATGCAAAAGAGGATGAAACGATTACACAAAATCTGTGCTATTCATGTTAGAAATTTATTTTTAAATCTAACTTCAGTTTATTTATATTCCAAACATTCCCAAAACGTAGCTATGGCTGTTTTTATTAAACACTAAGAAATTGATATGCAATTATTTTTAATATAATCTTGCTGAGAAATAAATAAAAATAAACCATTTGGTTTACTAGTTACATGTTAATTATATTAATTTTTAAAAATTCATGGATTCATCATTGATATTTTGAAAATTTTTACCGTCACTGAAAAAATATGTTGAAATAGTAATTCATCCTTGTTTTCAGTCACAACATGTTGTTATTTGAAAAGCATATCAAAGCGATTATTATTAACAGTAATCAACTAATCATAAATGAAATACTATAAGTATTGCGTATCAGAAATGTGAAACGAGCCGAGCTGATAAGAGAAAGCCGTCAGTCAGCAGGTGCAGTATTACGGCTGGGAACGGCGGGGCTGCAGATGACGTCAGAGCGGAGTGTCGGGCTGACTACATTGTTCTTATGGGATCGAGACAACCTCTCTCTACTAACCTTGGACTGAATTGTCTCATTCATAATGGTTCAAATGGGTCAGTATCGAGTGACTAAGTACTGAGTGGAACCAGACATTCCTTCGCAATATTTGATATAAGATGAAAGTTGGAAAATGGGAAGCAGAAGACGCTGCCATCAGAACCTGTAACGGCTAAGCCATGGCAGCTGAAATGCTGCTACGACTCGATAAATATGTCCACACTAAAACACCGTCACTGCTTGCGAGAAATCTTTGCATGCTTACGGAAAGTAAACATCTATAACTTCACTTACTGCATTGCCAAGTGGCTCCAAATATTTCGTGCTGTTCGGTTGATAAAATAATTTTTTAACATATTGAAAGTGGCAAAGATAGCACTTATTCACATTTTAAAATGAAACTTTTTTGAACACAATGGGGGTAGTGTTATTGCCCCTGTGTAGGTACTTAAAGAGAGCTTAATTTGAATTTTGTTATAAAGCTGCTTTAAGTGGGCGAAAGACACTACAGTATACTCAGAGGTACACAAGGGAGAAACATTAAAAAAAGGAAACTTACTTCTTACAATAAGAAGTAGAAAATTGGTCATATTTGAGAAAATTTAAAATGAAGACATTTGCTTAAAACTTACGCTTTTTATTGTTCCTTATGGTTTTCATTATTTTCTTATGATAGTTTCAAGAATAACAAAACTACACAGAGCAAAGTTACTGGGGCTCCAGCCGTCAAAACGTATTGATTACAAATAGAATATTTATTATACCTGGAATACAAATTTAACATTTCCCTTGGACGAACTAAGACATGACATAATCAAGCTTCACTAAAAGATAATATAAATAATTTAACTAGGATTTTTGATGGTAAAACATATGTGAGCCCGACCAATGCGGAAATATGTATAATTTAGGTAACTATTTATGATTTAACAATACCTGATATCGTTGGCTGTTCACTGGCGGTGACTAGAAGCGAGGAAAAGAGGTGACGGCTCAAAGGTTGACCGGCTAGAGAGATGCGTGGAATTCAAATTCATTCATGAAGGAAGCGGATGTATATTTATCTGAATATAGTGATAGACTTGAACCGCAGAAAAAGCCGGACTCTTCGACCATCTCTCGGACCATCTCTTTGACCATCTTTTGGGTCATCTCTTGGACCCCATTGGAACCAAACGAAAAAGGAATTTGAGTGGTCAAGAATAGAAATAAAGGTGATAAGAAACAGGGATCGTGAAACCAATGAAAAAATTTAAGCAGAAATTCAACTATAGGCGAAAGGGAGAAGAATTTCCCACTTGCCATTCTGGGGGTGGAATGATGAAAATCACTCCCTCTGGAGATGCACTAGAATTTACGGAAGCCAAGCGCGATTCATGCTAAAATATTACCAAGTAATCAGAACTAACGCGAATATCCATCTACAAAAAGAAAAGAAAATAGGGATCACTCTCAGACTCCCTGGGATCACATCCCTTAAGCTAGTCACTGCGAGACTGATTCATGTAATAGGTCGTGGGTGAGAAGCACCAGGAAGAAACTACCATGGTGATGACAGAAGGACGAATTAATCGTCCATTTAAGCCGCATGTAGTTGAAACTCACGCTAGGGGCCTGGAGGGCTAGGAAGCGGGGGAACTGGCCTCTGATTGGCTGGAGGTGGCGGCCGAGAGATAGCTCCACCTACCAAAAGAAACAATAACAAGGGTAGCTTGTAGCCTAACTGAAGGGGCATCGGAGGTAATATGTTGCGTTCCGAAAGCAGCACGCTCCGTCGAGGCACAGGTGAAACAGACTCGGGGTTAATTCACAAAAGTCTCGCAAGAGGGACTAGTGTAAGCCTGGCTCTTATGGGACCAACTGTGTCGCGATCTGTCGGACTAAAAGGGCAAAAGAGAGAGGTGTGTTAGTGGCTGCTAGAAGCCTAAATACTCGCCTAACTTAAGTAAATTACTTGGCATCTTCGCCACAAGATGGAGATGGCACACATTTCGTCTCCCAGCGAGATGTCCATGATTTTGGCTCGTCTAAATCCGAGATTAAAACCCGTTCAGTGCTCTAGGTGAAGTTCCTGGAAAAGATGAAAATGAGGATCTGCTAGCGGGTGCCGAGACGTGACCGACGCACTGAAACATTAGAATGGGGCTTGTCTGGAATCTGCTAACCTGAGCTGAGCTCTGCGAAGAGGGCTGCCCCGGGAGGACTCTGAGAAAAGCACTCTTGGTCACGTAGCCGGACACTGTTACTTTTCGTGTTCGTGATCTGAAGTGGGAATAAAAATTATGTCTTATACTTGGCTGGCGAAATCACACTAGGTTCTCGTTTGGGGAGCTGGGAAAACATAGTGGGACTCTCTATTAAAGATTGGTTCAGGAAGAAAAATTGGCTAACAGTGTTTATATTTTGGGATTTAGATGAAAAACATTTGTACCAATTATACCAAATTTGCGGCAGAGTATTGGCCGAATTTTAATGCACTGTTTTCGTGAAGAGAGTTTCTGACACTCAAAGGATGGAGAATAGGTTTCGGACGGTGCAGAGAACTCATCAGGTCGCGATGCCTTGAGCTGACTCCAGGTGGTGGCGTGTGGCTCAGGTTTAACCCTGACATGCTGCAGTGATAAGCGGGTCGCGGCGGCAGGTACCCGCCTGCGCCTGACGCCACCTGACTTGCTTGCATCTAGTAAAGGAGTATTTGTGCAAAGGGCAACACAACGGAGTAAGAGCTTATGTTATTATACGCCGTGTTATGGGCCTTTTTTGCAAAGAAAAAAATTGTATTTTTTCAAGTATGTATTTTTGAAGTGAAACTAATTTTCTGAGGGGGCTACAATTTTCGAGGGTTATGAAAATTCCGATCGCATGAGAAGAATAGTTAGGTGCATTGTGGGGGAACCGACAGATGAGAGTACGCCAGCGGCAATGCCACTTCAACGTATTCAGAAGCGGTCACATGGAAATACAGCAGGTTAGTGAGAGAGAAATATGTACGTAGCGTATCATGCATTAGGCTATCTGTAAGTAATATAGTTTGGGGGCGCCGGGCACAGGAGTAGGAGTGTGGATTGTGATTGTCGGTCCGCCATCTTGGATTGTGACGTACCGGCGGCCATCTAAGAATCAAAAATTCCTCAAAATTCCTCAAAAATGACTCAAAATGTCCTGTTTTGAGGAAAAATTTCCATTTTCGAGGGAAAAATTTCCGTTTCAAGGGAAAATTTCCCGTTTTAGTCCATAAAAAATCATGTGGCTGTAAATTCCTAAAACTGAGATAAAAATCCATGTCTACAGCCTCCGATAAGCCAGTTTTAAGATTATGATATCACCATTTCAATTATCGTTACAGTCGCCATATTTAAAATCTTTATTTATTATCCGATTTTAATAAAAAAAAATTAAAATTTATAAAAAAAAATTCAATTAATAAAATTTTTATGAAAACTATTTTAAAAACATACATTTTCGACATGGAGCTCGGAGTCCTTGGTTCGAACCCGGTGAGGGCAAAGAAATGGCGACTGATCCTTCCCCGCATGGTTGCTGCTGACAGACTGACCCCCACCACTTATGTCAAAGTATATATCGTCACATAGTATGACATCATGACCGCCATCTTGAAAATTTGTAATTTTTATGTTAGAAAATCGGGAAAAATTTTAAAAATCATAAAAATTTTAATAATCGAATTAAATAATAAAACTCTTAAAAACCACTGATACACGTATCGTTATGGTCGCCATATTAAATTATATAAAAGTTGCTAGTTTTATTACGCCGCCATCTTGTTTGCGTACGATGTAATCGTTACACTTCACGTTACGACCAACATATTGGATCCTATTAATGTTGCAATTCGTGTTCCGTTCGCCATCTTAAATATCCGTAAATTTAATTCTAGAAATTCGGGAAAAATTCTATAATTTATAAAAAAAAGTTTACTCATTCAAGTATTGATTGGTTCGAAACTTGGTTCGATACCACGTCTATACAAAAATAATTTTAAGTTAAAATACCACAATAATGACATGTTTGTAAATAAAACACCTCAAGTTCTTTCACAAACATAATATTTATTACACAATTTATATCCTACCACAGAATCAATTGCGAAAGCCATCAATCTTATAAATATTTAGCCCTGCATAGGCGTGAAATGACTAATTATTACCTCCAATCAGTTTATATTAGACAGAGACCAACCAGAACTTTACAGACATAGTCCTCCTCTTCTTGACAGATTTTCTGGATACTGTTTTTAACAGTTTGCTTCACATCGTCAGAACTGTAAATAACTGCAGCCGATGTCTTGAATACACTCTTCTTCACTTTGTCATCGAATGGATATGGCTTTCCATATAAACAGTCCAACCACAAGTTATACTTTAAAGGTCCGTTTGTTGCAACATCATCAGTAAGCTAATTGATTATGTTCTGTGTGATATCTTCAAGAAAATTACAAATGTCTTTCGTCTCACTAAACGTATTTTGATAATTGTAGTCTTTCAACGTTCCACGAAATGCAGACTGCGCCAAGTAGAAGCCATTATCGTTCACTTGTAATGCTCCGAACATAGTCTTAGGTTTAGTTCCATGTTCAGACGTCATAGCAATCGGTTGCTGCGCATCTGTTTTTTTGGTTGTACGCTTCCGTGTCTCCAATCTAAAGTGAGGAGTCGAAATGTCGGCAGGTAGTTCAGCGGTAGGAGCACAGACTCCACCTTATCATTTTTTTCGTATGATGACGCAAACTGTCAATTCGAGTAAACCATTTAAGGCACTTATCACAGCGAAACTTCATGCAAGAAGGATTCATCATGCATTTTCTCCGCTCATGTCTTCGTGCATCATGGGAAAATTCGAACTACGTATCACAGTAGCTGCAAGGATACCGTGGTGATGAAGACGAGCCTTTCAGACCTGATCCAGATACAGGCGTTGCAACAGAAGTAACATTTCCAGGCATACTCTTATGCACATCTATGTATCGTTGTTGCGCCGAAACCTTTACTTTCTGCCGCACAGCAGGACCTTTGCATGTCTTCATGTGCGTTTTCATATTACCTTTTCTGGCAAACTGCTTATGACATTTCTCACAAACAAACATTTTACGATATAGGTTCTTGGCACATTCGCTCCTCTCGTGTCGTCGAGCATTTCTGTTGTTTGAGAAAATATTGTCGCAGTAACAACACCGATGTTCTTAAGTTGTTGTCAAATCAGCACCCATTGAAGTCTCCATCGAGGTCGTATCATCGATCGTCGTGGTTTCCTGCTCAATCAGCTCTGTAGTTATTAAGCTATCTTCTGCTGGTGGTATCACATCTGTTGAAATCTCCTCCAATGTTGTCGTCGTCGTTGCCAACGGGATCTGCTCCACCATTGTCGTCGCTGACGTCAAGGTTCCCGTAGACGATGGTAGAACGTCCATTGAGTTCGACGTTAAAGACAGTAAATATGCCATCGAGTTCACAAGAACAGGTAATTACGCGACTTATGCACTAGATGAAATAAACTAGGTGATCCTTACACCGTCGACGACAGTAACAAACTGAGCGACCTGCTGTCTAGAACTCGCTTATATACATGCACTGTATGGAATAATACGCTAGTCAAATCAAGAACAATTTACTATAATACTAGAGTCAAAACAACATTAAAAATAGAAACACCAATAAAAAGGCACCACATTTTGGACGCACCGTCAACAAAAAGGCAGCACATTTGGAAGCACCGCCAACGAAAAGGCAGCACATTTCGCGCCATCAGATCCAAAGCGCCAACACACAATGTACGCAATGTACGCGCAATACATGCAATTTACACGCAATAAATGTAATGAACACATAGTACACACAGGAAACGAAATGAAGAAATAGTACACATAGGAAACGGAACGTACACACAGGAAACGGAACGAACACGTAATGTTCTCGCAATTGACGTACAGTACACGCAAAGTACACGCAACGTACGCAAAGTACATGCAATGTATGCAATGTACGCAATATACGCAATGTACACACAACGACTACGCTTTGTTCTCATTAAATGCCTGTCCTACCCTTCGTTCTCATTAAATGCCTGTCCTACGCTTCGTTCTCATTAAATGCCTGTCCTGCGCGAACGAAGCGTTGTCGTTGTGTGTACATTGCGTATATTGCGTACATTGCATACATTGCATGTACTTTGCGTACGTTGCGTGTACTTTGCGTGTACTGTGCGTCAATTGCGAGAACATTACGTGTTCGTTCCGTTTCCTGTGTGTACGTTCCTTTTCCTGTGTGTACTATTTCTTCATTTCGTTTCCTGCGTGTACTGTGTGTTCATTACAATTATTGCGTGTAAATTGCATGTATTGCGCGTACATTGCGTACATTGCATGTTGGAGCTTTGGATCTGATGGCGCGAAATGTGCTGCCGTTTCGTTGTCGGTACTTCCAAATGTGCTGCCTTTTCGATGATGGTGCTGCCTTTTCGTTGTCGGTGCTTCCAAATGTGCTGCCTTTTCGTTGTCGGTGCATCCAGTTGTGCTACCTTTTCGTTGTCGGTGCTTCCAAATGAGTTGCCTTTTCGTTGTCGGTGCTTCCAAATGTGCTGTCTTTTTGTTGTCGGTGCTTCCAAATGTGCTGCCTTTTCGTTGGCGGTGCTTCCAAATGTGCTGCCTTTTTGTTGACAGTGCGTCCAAAATGTGGTGCCTTTTTGATGGTGCTTCTATTTTTAATGTTGTTTTGAATCTAGTATTATAGTAAATTGTTCTTGATTTTACTAGCGTATTATTCCATCCGGTGCATGTATATAAGCGAGTCCTAGACAGCAGGTCGCTCAGTTTGTTACTGTCGTCTACGGTGTAAGGATCACCTAGTTTATTTCATCTGGTGCATAAGTCGCATAATTAATTTTTCTTGCAAACTCGATGGCATCTTTACCGATTTTAACGTCGAACTCGATGGACGTCGTACCATCGTCTACGGGAACCTTACGTCAGCGACGACAATGGTGGAGCAGATCCCGTTGGCAACGATGACGTCAACATTGGAGGAAATTTCAACAGATGTGATACCACCAGCAGAAGATAGCTTAATAACTACAGAGCTGGTTGTGCAGGAAACCACGACGATCGACGATACGACCTCGATGGAAACTTCAATGGATGCTGATTTGACGACAACTAACGAACATCGGTGCTGTTACTGCGACAAGATTTTCTCAAACAACAGCAATGCTCGACGACACAAGAAGAGCGAATGTGCCAAGAACCTATATCGTAAAATATTTGTTTGTGAGAAATGTCATAAGCAGTTTGCCAGAAAAGGTAATATTAAAACGCACATGAAGAAATGCAAAAATCCTGCTGTGCGGCAGAAAGTAAAGGTTTCGGCGCAACAACGATGCATCGATGTGCATAAAAGTATGCCTGGAGATGGTAAAATCGCAGTAACATCGACATCTGGATCAGGTCTGAAAGGCTCGTATTCATCACCACGGTATCCTTGCAGTTACTGTGATACGTCGTTCGAATTTTCCCATGATGCACGAAGACATGAGCGGAGCAAATGCATGAAGAATCCCTCTGGCATGAAGTTTCGCTGTTATAAGTGCATTAAATGGTTTACTCGAATTGACAGTTTGCGACATCATACGAAAAAATGAAAAGGTGGAGTCTGTGCTCCTACTGCTGAACTACCTGCCGACATTTCGACTCCTCGCTTTAGATTGGAGACACGGAAGCGTACAACATAAAAAACAGATGCGCAGCAACCGATTGCTATGACGTCTGAACATGGAAATAAACCTAAGACTATGTTCGGAGCATTACAAGTGAACGATAATGGCTTCTACTTGGCGCAGTCTGCATTTCGTGGAACGTTGAAAGACTACAATTATCTAAATACGTTTAGTGAGACGAAAGACATTTGTAATTTTCTTGACGATATTAGACAGAACATTATCAATCAGCTTACTGATGATGTTGCAACAAACGGACCTTTAAAGTATAACTTGTGGTTGGACTGTTTATATGGAAAGCCATATCCGTTCGATGACAAAGTGAAGAAGTGTGCATTCAAGACATCGGCTGCAGTTATTTACATTTCTGACGATGTGAAGCAAACTGTTAAAAACAGTATCCAGAAAATCTGTCAAGAAGAGGAGGACTATGTCTGTAAAGGTTCTGGTTGGTCTCTGTCTAGTATAAACCGATTGGAGCTAATAATTAGTCATTTCACGCCTATGCAGGGCTAAATATTTATAATATTGATGGCTTTCGCAAGTGATCCTGTGGTAGGATATAAATTGTGTAATAAATATTATGTTTGTGAAAGAACTTGATGTGTTTTATTTACAAACATGTCATTATTATGGTATTTTAACTTAAAATTATTTTTGTATATACGTGGTATCGAACCAAGTTTCGAACCGATCAATACTTGAATGAGTAAACTTTTTTTTATAAATTATAGAATTTTTCCCGAATTTCTAGAATTAAATTTACGGATATTTAAGATGGCGAACGGAACACGAATTGCAACATTAATAGGATCCAATATGTTGGTCGTAACGTGAAGTGTAACGATTACATCGTACGCAAACAAGATGGCGGCGTAATAAAACTAGCAACTTTTATATAATTTAATATGGCGACCATAACGATACGTGTATCAGTGGTTTTTAAGAGTTTTATTATTTAATTTGATTATTAAAATTTTTATGGCTTTTAAAATTTTTCCCGATTTTCTAACATAAAAATTACGGATTTGTAAGATGGCGGACATGACGTCATACTAGGTGATGATATATACTTTGACATATGTGGTGGGGGTCAGTCTGTCAGCAGCCACCACGGGGGGAAGGATCAGTCGCCATTTTTTTGCCCTCACCGGGTTCGTACCAAGGACTCCGAGCTTCATGTCGTAAATGTATGTTTTTAAAATAGTTTTCATTAAAATGTTATTAATTGAATTTTTTACTATTGTTAAAAATTTTTTCATTATATAGGATAATAAATAAAGATTTTAAAGATGGCGACTGTAACGATAATTGCAACGTTGACATCATAATCCTAAAACTGGCTTATCGGAGGCTGTAGACATTGATGCTTAAGTTAGTTTTAGGAATTTTCAGCCGCTGGAATTTTTATGGACTAAAATGGAAAATTTTTCCTCTAAACGGGACATTTTGAGTCATTTTGCGTCATTTTTGAGGAATTTTGAGGAATTTTGGAACCCAAGATGGCCGCCGTGACGTCACAATCCAAGATGGCAGACCGACAATCCCAATCCACACTCCTACTTCTGTGCCCGGCGCCCCCAAACTATACTACTTCTGTGACAGGTGGAAGAGGAAATTGCAGGGAAGATGTAGAAATGATGCAGCAATGAATTATCGAATTATTGTAAAGCTGCTTGTTTTTGTCTACTACTCAGTTTTCGTAACGGATAACGATTGACGCTGACATAATTATCTTATATAAAGTATCTAAAATTTATTTATTAGTGGTGAAAATAGCTCTTGATTTGTGCTACTAGCTAAATTAGTATAATTTTTTATGTAAATACTGTGATTAAAAATGTAAAAAAAGATCCATATACTTAAAATGTCAGTTTTATAAATGTCATTTTATTTGGTATGTGAACAATGTGTTTGAAATGTCAGAGAAACTTATAGCTTTGAGAGATAGACTTTATAAGTGTAATTTGTTTTTGAGTGGAGTGTTTTTTAATTTTTTTTTCAGCTGGAGGAGTTGATTTAACACGATGCCTAAAAATAATAAAAAGCAGAAGCAGATAGGAGGTATTAACAAAGGCAACTAAGTATAAATCGCCAAAAATGCCACCATGAAATTCCAGTAAATGGATGCGAGAGTACAGGATACAAAAAAAAAAAAAAAAACATTTTTCTTCATTAATTTAAGATCATACCCGATTACTTACTTTTCTCAAACTTTATCTCTTGTTAAATAAAAAATACTAATAATTTAGCTACATCTATACCTAATAAACAAGTTGTCTCACTTCTGTCGAGCTCGAAATACACGCACACATTCTTTTTTAAGTAATATTTCTTTGCCGAGGCGGTAACAATTTTTCGAGCGTTACAAAAATTCCAATCGCATGAGGATAAATAGCTAGGTATATGGTGGGAGAACCGGGAGAGGAGGGAAATAGTTACGTACATAAATGGTAAGGAAACCGATAGAGAAGACAGCAGGTAGAGGTAGAAATGACGCACCCTACTTGCTCTCTTGCGCTCTTGCTCTCTTGCAGACTTGCACACTTGCTCAATTGCACACTCACACACTTGCACTCTTGCCATCCTGCGCAATCGCGGACTTGCATATGAGTGGTTGTTTCTTGGGGGTGGCGCGTCGCGCTATCCCCACTCCGGGGCCGTTGGTGCGGGCGGTGATCGCTGGAGCAGCCTTGAGGCGGCGTGTGGCGTGCGGCCATGTGGCGGCGTGCGGCTCAGGTTGAACCCTGCAATGCTGCAAGGATAGGGACCCGCCTGCGCCTGACGCCATAAGACTTGGGTAGAGGGCAACACAGCGGGGTTTGAGCTTATTGTGCACCACGCCACTGGCCATCTTCGCAAGAAAATATTGTTCTTTCCTGTATGTATTATTTATTTAATTACTTGCGTAAATCAGTATTATTAAACAGTTAAATGTGAATATTGTTTTAGCTGTGTAACTAATTATGTTTTTGTATAATGCTTTTTATGCTTTAGTTTCACATGGGTAATTATTTGTAACGAATTATTATTTGATTATCTAAATCACACACCGTATTATAGTTATGACCCACGAGTATGTAAATATGTTAAGGGCATCTAAGAGGCGTGAATATTTCTCGACTGGAGTATAGCTGTAGGTGACCGTGGCTCAACAAAATAGCTTGGAGCTATGTTCTATTCGTATGCCATTTTGTCACTTTCACATGTCAGATACCTACATCAGACTACACACGTCCATTTGTACAATTAGTTGAGCTGCATAAAATACCTAGTTAAAGCTATGTTTTAGGTTTAAATATTATTTAAAATTAAAGTATGCTAAAATTTATAAGAAAAAACCTAGTAAATTTTTTATTCAAATAATCTAATTTAATTAAGGTTATTGGTTTATTTAGATGTTAATATTAAAATTGCATATTTAGCTTTAAAATATTACTTTTTACAAGTTATCGTAATCCTTTAAAATACTTAGAAATTAATTATTAATATCTTTACGGAGTCGAGGTTTAAAAAGTTAAAATTTCGAAATTTTCCTCACTAAAAATTAAAATAAAATTTCTTCCATTATTTAATTCTCATCTAATTTTAGTGCCGTGTAATGAAAGTAATTGGAACTTAAAAATAACGTTGTTTTTAAGTTGTGTAATCCTTTCAATTATGATTGTCCGAAACTATTCTTAAGCTTCATTCGACAAAAATATTTAGTTTCTCTAACGGTCAAACATTAAAATTCCATCAAAACAATGTGAACTTGTGTGATACAAACCAACATAAGCCATTTCAGGGAGAAAAATCTATACCAAGATAGTCAAAAGGAACATTATTGCATTATTATTAAATTTTACTGTATTCAACAAAAAAAATTTTAAATTTAAATATATTGTTTTGTAATTTTTTACAGTCATCACAGAAAAAAATATTTACAGTAATTATAAAACGAGAAATAAAACACGTATCTGGGTTTGGTTAAAGTCTACCATTCCTCCACGTGTTTATTAACTACTCTAGTTTCCTCATGCTGGTATTTCCCTGAAGAAGGGCAAGATTCTGGCAGCGTTTTGTTCAGCTGCTGCTGATATAAAATTCCGTTTGCGAGCTCGTGCAGGCCGGGTAATTGTTGGAATGTGTAGGGGAGGGGGGGGAGGACCCCTGGTAATTGTGGAGGGGGAACAGGGTCCCCTCTCGACCCTGGCCTTTAAGGCTCGCCCGCGCCGACGAGCGGAGCTCTGGTTCCCGCGAGTTCCCCAACAAGACTCCGCGCCTCTCGCTTCCGGAAACAAAAGAGAAGCGCTTTGATGTCGCGCGAGGGGGCTAGTTGTTAAAAGGCGACGTGGAGTGCCTGCAAGAGAGAGAGAGAGAGAGAGAGAGAGAGAGACAGAGAGAGAGAGGACCGCACAGTGACATTTAATACTCTGGCCCAGACTACCTGAGTACCCGGACGTGCGCCAAGAAACAGTGTTATAGATTTCAAAACTTTTCACTCGATTCAAGCCAAATATTGTTGAATGACTGTCGAACAATAATCACACTATTCATGGAAAAAAAATATATATATATATCTTAGTAGTTGTGTTCGTGAGATATTTTACTGTATATTTATTACAACACTCAAAAACTTTCTCTTGTTTAAGGGATTGGTATAAATATTTAAAAAAAAAACTAGTGTAAAATCACACTCCAGACCTTTATAAATAATTTGACAATTTACATACAGTCAGGTGTATGATTTCGGTGTTCAAATTGATCTGTTTGTAATAGACACAACATTCTCGCTCATTTATTACTTAACATACACGTAACTAAGATTTTCCTAAGATGACTAAACTTTAACTAATCTTAAAATACTGTACTTCTTAGTGTTACTATACGAAGAATTCTATCTTTTATATAATTTTATTGTGTTCATATTCAGTTAATGAACTTTTTGTAAGCATTTTTCTAGACAAGGTGTAGGTCAATGTGTTGTTAAGAACAAAGAGACCAGTCCCTAATTCTAGGTTCGGAGCTGGCTGGCGGCCCTGCACGGCCATTGGCGTCATAAGCCGAGTCACGTGGCGTCCACTGACGTAAGACATGCCACGCGCGTCTGGGTCGTCGATATCCACCTTCCCCTTGCGTCGTCCTTCTTCGTTGCGGTTTTATATCGCTGAGCGGCCTTGGGAATTCCACGGACAGCCGCGTGGAGTGGCGTGAATATAAGCCGCATTTCTAGACTTTTCGGGCGTTGGGTCCGCCCAGAATGACACGACATGTCACTGACACTCTCATCGGTTCGAGAAGGTCTCCAAAAGTACAAAAGCAGCGACCCCGGCCTCAGTGGGAATTCCGTGAGAGATCCAAGCGAGTTCCGGGTGGTTGGTGAGTTTGGAGAGCTTGGTGAGTTTGGTGAGTGACCTTATCGGGAGCGACGCCACGTGGAGAGCCTGGATCGAGAGAGTGCGACTGAGTGGCGTGAGACAGAGTGCGTGGACAGGCGCGAGGTAAGGGGCGAACCACTGTTGAGCCAAGCTCCAGTGAGGAGTGCAAACTCTGGAACTTGACAGGCGTTTTGTGACTTGCGATACACATTTTTTCGTGCCGGTGATTGGTGATAGGACATTTAAAAGTAATGCAAATATTAGTAATTTATAAAACAGTAATGAAACTGAATTGGAAAACCTATGTCGGCTATCCATTACTAACCCAGTTCTCCCCACATTGATCGTAACATTAAAGATGTCAGAAGTGGAATAGCCGTAATTAATAAGTTTAGGAGTTCATTATATTAAATTAAAAGCAACAATTTTTTTACAAGAATAAAAATAGTGAAATAAACGGTAGATAGTTTGCAGTGTAGTGGCAGTATGGTTAGTGTTGGTTTTGATTAGAATTTATTTTGGATCAGAGGTAAAATAAGAGAGTAAGGACAGTAGTTAGTGTCCCAAAACAGTGTTTGTGAACAAGGAAGATGGCTGCCGGTAAACTTGAGAACATAATTGCTTTATTGACTGCACTGAAGAGTGGCCAAGATGAAATAAATAATAGAATGAAGAATAACCAGGAGAGAATGTAGAGTAGTCTGGAGGAATTTAAAAATGGCCAGGAGTAAATGAATTATAAAAGAAAAAGTAACCAAGAATATACAAACATATAATTGATAATAGCCAAGAAGATACGAAGAATGAAATGAAGTAAAGCGAAGAAGAGATGAACAATGCTTTGAAGACCAAGATCGAAAACATGAAGGAAAATCAATGTGTGATGAAGAGGGGTCAGGAATATACGCAAAATGAACGCATGGCTGCACAATAGAATTAACGAAGTAGATGAATGAAACCAGTATTCAGTTGGAAGGGAAGTACAGTGTTTGGAGCAACATCTAAAAGAACAACAAGAACTGACGGTGCAACAGCTAGCTCGAACAGGCCACTGAAGAGCGAGTAGCAGCTGACGCTGAAGAGTGCCGTCGGATGATCAAGTGAGCTACATCTGCTTCGAAACGGATTAGTAAGTCCCGAGATGTGAAAGTGAAAAGCGCAACTGGTCACCCAAAATTAAGCTACCCACCTTTAAAGGCCAATAGTCTTGGGCAGTCTACAGGCAACAGTTCGAGGCAGCTTCTGAAGTGTATTGTTGGGGCGAGGAAGAAAAGGCTACAACACTCATAATGGCCATGAGAGGATCTACACTATAACAGATGAAGACCATACCAGTTCCAGACCAGAAAGACTATGGATTATTAGTATAAGTAGAGACACTTGAGCTGAGGAATGGCAACCGAAACATGTGTGAGGTGTATAGAACAGTCCTGAAGATACGTCAAAAGAGATATTCAGAAACACTTCAAGAATTCGAAGCCAGCATCGAGTGACTCGTGGACCTCGCCTACCCAGAAGCACCAACAGAGTTCCGCCAGCAGCTAGGCACTAGTTCTTTTATAGACGGGCTCAGAGATGCGGAGGTTCTGCAAACTCTTGGTTTGGCCCACCACAAAAATATCCACAATGCTCTTGTTAACGCCCTGAAAATTATGGTTCCTGCATTGATTCAAGAAACATGAGTATCTGAGCGAGGCAGGCTGTGATAGAACCTAACCTCCAAGCGAATGGCCACTCGAGTACAAACGAAGATATTATACTTTGGACACTTAGGAAGCTGTTGAATGGATCGGAGTTTCGAAGAAAAAGTGGTCGACAGCGGTGTTTCGTCTGCAAAGAACTAGGACACATACGGTTCGAGTGTCCGAATCGTGGTAGGAAATCCAGGAGACTGGTCCGACGTAGAAGAGGTCGCCCACAGTGTTACACGTGTCGAGAAAGAGGGCATGGCCAGCATTACTGCCTGAATTGTGTGATGAAACAGTAGGAGGAAGGCCATCGATGCTACAATGGATTTAAGGAGGGTGTCAGCTGGCAGGTTAAAGGAGCAGGAAGTCACCTAAGGAGTTCTGTGCCGATAAGGGAATGTTCAATGGAGACGTCCGGAACGGGAACGTGCCCAGGGAGGTTCCCCGATGGAAAGAGACGCGCCGCGGCAACAAGTACAGAAGAGCTAGACCCATAGTTATAGCAAAGCTGACCTATGGTCCCGAAGAGTCGAAGGACGGTGGCGATGTTACATATGTAAAGAAGTGGGCCATATCCAATACACCTGCCCAATGCGTAGGATGGCTTCGCAGAATGGTCCACAACAGCACAGTGTTACCTGTTCGGGACAAACATTTTTAAGGAAGGGGTAATTTTACAAACGTGAGAGACCAGACCCCGGTGCCAGTTTTGGAGCTGGCTTGTGGCCCTGCACGGCCACTGGCATCACGCGCCCGTCACATGCCGTACACTGACCACGAGGCCAGGCCATGTACAGTGTCAGCCATATGGGCCTAGAGTATCCGAACTGTGAGGCCTTATTGTACAATACCTTTTATTTATTTCAAAAAATATGACTATTTTAAACAGACATTAAAATGTCTCAAAAATATCAGACCTACATTGTAAATATATAATCTATAACAAGAAATAAGACAAAAACTAAGCCTATTTTTCACGTTCTATAAGACTAAGAATCCAAATTAATGATTATGTTTACTTCACGACCAAGTGTGTTTTAATATAAAATCTTCATAATTGACTCCACACATTCAACAAAAAGGACGCACATTTTGTTCAAACACTAAACTCATTAAGGATACGATCTCATCTCAGGGAGAAAATCTCATCACAGGGAAACGATCCCATGAGAGGAATACGATCTCGTCACAGGGATACGATCTCGTCACAGATACACAATATCATAACAGGGATAAATTTTTGTGATAAAGTTATGATCACTTCACAAGGGATATTATCCCTCTCAACAGAGGGATAGTATCTCACCACAGGGAGACGATATGAGACGATCAGTGTGATACTGTAGGATACGATCGGTGGGTTACGACTGGTAGGATACGTTAGAATACTGCAAGTACTCTAACTTAGTTTGAATTTATATTACAAGAAATAACACAATAAATGTTTCAATTATTAATATATGATTTACTTTTCAATTTTATATGCATGCAAATTAAGAAGTTGTTATTATTATTATTATATGTAGCTGGCGTCCCTCAGTTATTTAACAATGGTGGCTACTTCATCAATGTGCCAGTAGTTTCGTTCATGATCCGATGTCACCAACTGACTCAGGCGATCAACCAATATGTTAGGATATTTTATTGACTTATAATAATTAATCTCTTCTGCTAATGCTACCATTTTCCAATAATGCTCATTATTTTAAAAGATCTCTGAAATCTTCAATTTTAACACCAGCCTCAAAATTACCATCGTCATCATTCTAGTGACCATAATAAGATTTATCAGAATAATTTAGTTGAATACATCTTTGCTAAGGTTTTGGCCTCAGAGCATCATAGTAGTATAGGATAGCCGGAGCTGGGACTGGCTTCTGGCTGAGGTGCGAGGTGCCGGTCAGCCATCTTGGATTGTGACGTCACGGCGGCCATATTTGATGAGCGTAATGGGACACAGCGTAATGGGACAAGTAGGACATTGACCTTTGACCCTCGAAATTCGCCAAAATTGGGCAAAATTTGCCCAAAATTCCTCAAAATTCGCCAAAATTTCCATTTCTGTGAAAAAAAAATTCCGCCAAAAAATATCAAAAAATTCCTCAATTCAAAAATCAGGATTTCGAAAATCCTCAAAAGTCATTTTACCATAGAAAGAACCCTAATTCCTAAAATAGGCCTAAGCATCCATGTCTAAAGCCTCCGATAAGCCTCTGACGTCATCTAGGATTATGACAGCCATCTTGGATTATGTCGTCACCGTTGCAAATTCCGTTACGGCCGCCATATTGAAAATCTTTATTTATTATCCGATTTTAATGAAAAAAATTAAAATTAATAAAAAAAATTCAATTAATAAAATTTGAATAAAAAAAAAATTTTAAAATTTACTTTCTCGTCACGGAGTTCGGAGTCCTCAGTTCGAACCGACGAGGGCAAAAAAAAATAAAAATGGCGATCGATCCTTCCCCCCGTGGTGGCTGCTGGCATACTGACTCCCACCACTTTTTTCAAAGCATATATATCGCCAGTGAGCATGACGTCATGTCCGCCATCTTGAAACTACGTAATTTTAATGCTAGAGATTCGGGAAAATTTTTAAAAAACATTAAAAAAATTAATCAACCTAATTAAATAATAAAAAAATCCTTAAAACCACCGTTGCACTTTTTGTGATGACTGCCATCTTGAAATCACACGCTGGAGGTCACCATCTTGTTTTCGTCCGCTAGAGTGTGCTGATACCATGTTAGTATAATTATATGGTCACCACACCTTTGACCTTGACCTTGAACTTTGACCTTGACCTTGAAATTTGACCTTGACCTTGAACTTTGACCTTGACCTTGAACTTTGACCTTGACCTTGAAATTTGACTTGACCTTGAAATTTGACTTTGACCTTGAAATTTGACTTGACCTTGAAATTTGACTTGACCTTGAGATTTGACTTTTTCGTTGAAATTTGACATTGTCCTTGTCAACCATCATGGATCCGACATTTTATGATCAGTACATGCTACCAGTAGCTACCACCTGCTGGAGTACGCCATCTTGTGTGTGTGTACTTGTATTATAGAGGACATTTCCATCTGGATAATTTTATTCTAACCCGCTACAGTGCAGTAATCATTTATTACGGGGGTGCCCCCGCCATCTTGAAATTCGGCCGCCATCTTGAAATCATGTAATAATGTAGCTAGAAAAGCGGGAAAAATCCAAAATTCATCAAAAAAATCACTCATTAACTTAAATATCGATTCGATCCGCTCCATTCCTTGGTTCGATCCTCGATCGATGCAATAATGTTTAATTTTATGTAAAAAATAATTTCAATAAACCATGTTCAAAATTCATTAAATAAATTGTCAATAAATATAATGATTGATTAGATCGAATATGGTCCTTGGTTCGATCCCTGGCCGATAAAAACAACTTTAATTTTAAAAAAGTACCAGAAAAGTGTAAGGTTCGAGAAATTAAACACCACAAAGAATTTTACAAACATAATATTTATTACACAATTTCTATCCTACTACAGAATCACTTGCGAAAGCCAGCAATCATATAAACATTTAGCCCTGCATAGGCGTGCAACGACTACTTCTTAGCTCCAAATGGCTCCAAATGCTCTAAAGGGCCTCCAAATGGCTCCAAATTCTCCAAACGGCCTCCAAATGCTTTACAGCCCAAATACTTGACAGCTCCAAATGCTTCAAAATGCTTAACACAGCTCCAAATGGTTTCAAATGCTCCAAACGGTCTCCAAATGCTCCAACAGCCTCCAAGTGCTTAACACAGCTCCAAATGGCTCAAATGCTCCAAACGGCCTCCAAATGGCTCTAAAAGCCTCCAAATGCTTAACACAGCTCCAAATGGCTCCAAATGCTCCATACAGCCTCCAAATGCTTGACAGCTCCAAATGTCTCCAGCAGCTCCAAATGCTCCAACAGCTCCAAAAAAAAAGGCTCCAAATGCTCCAACAGCCTCCAAATGCTTAACACAGCTCCAAATGGCTCCAAATGCTTCAAAAGGCTCCAATTGCTCCAAGAGCTCCATCTTCAATTGGTTCCAACTGATTCCAATTACTTTTCTTATCGAACTTGGCATGATTACTAACATGTCTTTATTAGTATACATTTTGACTGGCAGTGGTAACGTATTTTGCACCTTTAAGTTATAAGCTTTATTTATAAATCAGATTTCGATAAATGGTAGATACCATTTGGAAAGAAAATATATTAATTTATCTTCAAGTTTATGCACATACATTTAATTTAAGCCATTATTGTATGTAGCCAGCTTCCCTCAGTTCTTTGAGTATGAAGGATATTTCTTTAATGTTCGAATAGTTTCCTGAACAAAGCGATCCATGTAGTAGTCGTAGCCTGTCAACCAATATGTTAGGATCATCCCAAAAGGTATAATCAATCTCTTCTGCTGTGTTCATCATCCTTGCATGTTTATAATAAATATTATCTCTGGTGTCTATCGTTTTAACACCAACCACAAGGTCACTTTCGTCATCATGCCAGTGATTATCACAAGCTTGATCAGGATAATTTATTTTATTACGACGTTTCCATCATTTTGGTCTCAAACCACCATCACAGTCTTCGCTCTTGCATGCTTTTGGTGCTTCAGCACAGTACTCAATAATGTCAGCCTCAGATGTGTCACCACAATCTTCAATCAGGCCAGCCTCAGATGATTCATCAAAGTCTTCGACCTTGTAAGCTTCAGGTGGTTCTCCATCTTTCACATTTTCATGGAGACGACTAGATATTGGAGTAAATATATTTTCATTTCTAATGTGGTTACAAGTTCCTTCGTTTGTTTAAAAATTTTAAATTATTATCTTGATCTAGATCAGTAATTTTAGTATTAGCTTTTTCGCCTTCGTTCCTCTTTCGCGATGTTGTAGCCCAGTCTTCGTTATCTTTATTTATCTTAATTGTACAGGTCTTGTAATGTCTATCCAAGTAATATCTTCTACTAAAGGATTTCTGACACTGACTGCAATTAAATGGTTTTTGACAAGGACCCAAATTACACTCGCTTCTCTCATGTCGTTTAGCATTCTTTCTCAATGTAAACACCTTGCTACAGTATCTACAGTGATGACGTTTCGATACAGCAACTAATCTTGAATCAGGATTCATATTAGTTACTGAGACTAATGCCAGACGCAAACTAAGAGTTTTAAATTAGATGTATTAATTAAATAGAATTTTTTAATTATTTCATCAGCGAGAATTAATTTATCTCATTCAAAGGTACTTGTTGCAAGTAGTTCTGCCTTTCAACAACAGATGTCGCCACATGTTACTTGCAGGTAAATAATATTTATTTCTTTTATGCGGGATGCGGGATGCTCACTAACAATCGCAAAAGAAGGATGGCTTCGCTAGACTCCAAGGAAAAGGAAGTTCGTCTTGCATGTTGGTGCTCCACAGATGTCTCATGACGTAATATTAGTTTGACTGAGTAATTATTTTTTTTTTAATTCCACCTGATAAAAATATTGCAAGTTTTGATTTAGTAGCAGAAATTATCGAATTAAATGTAACTCCAAATAAAATGACATGTCTCATTAGACAAAAAAAATCCATCCAGAGAGCGGTTTCTCAAAATAGTCAGAAAAACTTGAAGAAACCACAGGAATGATTGCAAGAACACGGGAAAAACCATCAAAATATTGACAAGAATAATCAGGAGCACACGGAGAAAACCATCATAATATTGGCAAGAATAATCAAGAGCACACGGAGAAAACCATCATAATACAGACCAGAATAATCAGAAGTACTCGGAGAAAACCACCACATGTTTTCTTTGATATCATAAAATTACAGGAAAAAATATTAAAAATAAAATAAATTAATAAAAAAATTTAAAAAAATGCATAAAAAGTTTCTGCTTACTTGTAAACTTATCATTGTTAAGCAAAGATAGAGTTCTTGTACATGCCAGAAATTTATGCATTTTATTTATAGTGGTTTGAGACCAAAATGATGGAAACGTCGTAATAAAATAAATTATCCTGATCAAGCTTGTGATAATCACTGGCATGATGACGAAAGTGACCTTGTGGTTGGTATTAAAACGATAGACACCAGAGATAATATTTATTATAAACATGCAAGGATGATGAACGCAGCAGAAGAGATTGATTATACCTCATGGGAAGATCCTAACATATTGGTTGACAGGATACGTCTACTACATGGATCGCTTTGTGCAGGAAACTATTCGAACATTAAAGAAATATCCTTCATACTCAAAGAACTGAGGGAAGCTGGCTACATACAATAATGGCTTAAATTAAATGTATGTGCATAAACTTGATGATAAATAATATATTTTTTTTCCAAATGGTATCTACCATTTATCGAAATCTGATTTATAAATAAAACTTATAACTTAAAGGTGCAAAATACGTTACCACTGCCAGTCAAAATGTATACTAATAAAGACATGTTAGTAATCATGCCAAGTTCGATAAGAAAAGTAATTGGAATCAGTTGGAACCAATTGAAGATGGAGCTCTTGGAGCAATTGGAGCCTTTTGAAGCATTTGGAGCCTTTTGGAGCTGTTGGAGCCATTTGGAGCATTTGGAGCCTTTTGAAGCATTTGGAACTGTCAAGCATTTGGAGCCATTTGGAGCTGTGTTAAACATTGGGAGGCTGTTGGAGCATTTGGAGCCATTTTTTTTTTGGAGCTGTTGGAGCATTTGGAGCTGCTGGAGACATTTGGAGCTGTCAATCATTTGGAGGCTGTTTGGAGCATTTTGAGCCATTTGGAGCTGTGTTAAGCATTTGGAGGCTTTTGGAGCCATTTGGAGGCCGTTAGGAGCATTTGGAGCCATTTGGAGCTGTGTTAAGCAGTTGGAGGCTGTTGAAGCAATTGGAGCATTTTTTGGAGCCTGTTGGAGCATTTGGAGACCGTTTGGAGCATTTGGAGCCATTTGGAGCTGTGTTAAACATTTAAAGGCTGTTTGAGCAATTGGAGCCTTTTGAAGCATTTGGAGCTTTTTGGAGTCATTTGGAGCATTTGTAGCCTTTTGAAGCATTTGGAGCTTTTTGGAGTCATTTGGAGCATTTGTAGCCTTTTGAAGTATTTGGAGCTGTCAAGCATTTGGAGCTGTCAAACATTTGGAGGCCGTTTGGAGCATTTGTAACCATTTGGAGCTGTGTTAAGAATTTGGAGGCCGTTTGGAGCATTTGGAGCCATTTGGAGCTGTGTTAAGCATTAGGAGGCTGTTGTAGCTGTTGGAGCTATTTGATGGCCGTTTGGAGCATTTGGAGCCATTTGGAGCTAAGAAGTAGTCGTTGCACGCCTATGCAGGGCTAAATTTTTATATGATTGCTGGCTTTCGCAAGTGATTCTGTAGTAGGATAGAAATTGTGTAATAAAATACTTTGTGGTGTTTTATTCTCGAACCTTACACTTTTCTGTTACTTTTTTAAAATTAAAGTTGTTTTGTATCGGCCAGGGATCGAACGAAGGACTTTATTTGATCTAATCAATCATTATATTTATTGACAATTTATTTAATGAATTTTGAACATGGTTTATTGAAATTATTATATTTTACATAAAATTAAACATTATTGCTTCGATGGAGGATCGAACCAAGGACTGGAGCGGATCGAATCGATATGTAAGTTAATGAGTGATTTTTTTGATGAATTTTGGATTTTTCCCCGCTTTTCTAGCTACATTATTACATTATTTCAAGAGGGCAGCCGAATTTCAAGATGGCGGGGGCACCTCCGTAATAAATGATTACTGGACTGTAGCGGGTTAGAATAAAATTATCCAGATGGAAATGTCCTCTATAATACAAGTACACACACAAGATGGCGTACTCCAGCAGGTGGTAGCTACTGGTAGCATGTACTGATCTTAAAATGTCGGATCCATGATGGTAGACAAGGACAATGTCAAATTTCAACGACAAAGTCAAATTTCAAGGTCAAGTCAAATTTCAAGGTCAAGTCAAATTTCAAGGTCAAAGTCAAATTTCAAGGTCAAGTCAAATTTCAAGGTCAAGGTCAAAGTTCAAGGTCAAGGTGAAATTTCAAGGTCAAGATCAAAGTTCAAGGTCAAGGTCAAAGGTGTGGTGACCATATAATTATACTAACATGGTATCAGCACACTCTAGCAGACGAAAACAAGATGGTGACCTCCAGCGGGTGATTTCAAGATGGCAGTCATCACGAAAAGTGCAACGGTGGTTTTAAGGATTTTTTTATTATTTAATTAGGTTGATTAATTTTTTTTAATGTTTTTTAAAAAATTTCCCGAATCTCTAGCATTAAAATTACGGATTTTCAAGATGGCGGACATGACATCATGCTCACTGGCGATATATATGCTTTGAAAAAAGTGGTGGGGGTCAGTATGCCAGCAGCCACCACGGGGGAAGGATCGGTCGCCATTTTTATTTTTTTTTTTGCCCTCGTCGGGTTCGAACCGAGGACTCCGAACTCCGTGTCATAAAAGTAAATTTTTAAATATTTTTTTATTCAAATTTTATTGATTGAATTTTTTTATAAATTTTAAATTTTTTTTCATTAACATCGGATAACAAATAAAGATTTTCAATATGGCGGCCGTAACGGAAATTGCAACGGTGACGACATAATCCAAGATGGCTGTCATAATCCTAGATGACGTCAGAGGCTTATCGGAGGCTTTAGACATGGATGCTTAGGCCTATTTTAGGAATTAGGGTTCTTTCTATGGTAAAATGACTTTTGAGGTTTTTCGAAAACCTGATTTTTGAATTGAGGAATTTTTTGATATTTTTTGGCAGTACTTTTTTTCACAGAAATGGAAATTTTGGCGAATTTTGAGGGTTAAAGGTCAATGTCCTACTTGTCCCGTTACGCTGTGTCCCGTTACGCTCATCCAAGTTGACCGCCGTGACGTCACAATCCAAGATGGCTGACCGACACCTCGCACCTCAGCCAGAAGCCAGTCCCAGCTCCGGCTATCCTGTACTACTCATCATCACAAACATCTGTCTTGGTAGCTTCAAATTCATCTCTATTGTTCTTATTTTCTGTAAAGCTGTTGTTGCTGTCTTGGTTTCCAGTAATATTATTTAATGCTTCAGCAAGAATAACAGAAAATCCATTTGAGAATTCTTTAGGAATATCAAATTCACCATGACTCAACTTAGGAAACTTGTCATAATTTTCTTCCTGTAGTACGATATCTTGTTTCCATTTCTTCGATGATGAAATTCCATTAAATTTCAATGCAGGCGATGGAGATACCCAAGTGTAATTTTTATTCCAACTCCACATAAATTTGGTTTAACCAAGAATACTTGCTAACCCACTTTAAAAATTTTTGAAATATTGTCACGTTGAAAGTACATATTCCAACAAACCAAACCTGAAAGTACTATTTTTATCTGCCACCATTTTGGTTCTATAGACCAAAATGGCTGCTGCCATTTACAAAAATTTAAATTTATAAGCCTTTATGTTTGATTTACTATCTCACTATGTATAATAGATACGAAGTCATGGGTGATGTAATTGCAGAGAAGAGACTTAGGGCTATTAATAAAAGTACTAAAAATATACCTAATGTTTTTTAAATGTCATCATTTATAGACATGAACGTTTACCTTGACACCGACTTTTTGTTTATTATCAACTGCTCCTACTTTCTTTCAAAATTCAAAAAACGCAATGAAGCATTAAAAAAAGTAAGTCTAAATGAAGTACTTGGCAATGACTTATTGTAAAAAGAATGTGCTCAATCCACTCTTGGTGAAAAAAGTCCAAAATTTTGTGTTTTTTGAAAATAAACATTTTTGAGGAGCTGTAAAAATAGTAGAAAATAAAAATTGCTGAAAGTTGGGCAAATCATTGCCATGG
This sequence comes from Bacillus rossius redtenbacheri, assembly GCF_032445375.1. Lineage (NCBI taxonomy): Eukaryota > Metazoa > Arthropoda > Insecta > Phasmatodea > Bacillidae > Bacillus > Bacillus rossius. Next base: position 19,380,657 of record NC_086338.1, on the reverse strand, counting down.
TAACCCTTAACACGCCACTTAAATATCGTTGAGTTTTTATAATTGGTTTATTCTCTGTAGCAGTTATTATTCTAGCTAAATAGTTAAAAAATTCCAAGACGGTGTTCGAATTTCAAGATGATAAGCGCCACAGTAATAATAAATTATTACTGTACTCTACTGGATACAATTTAAACTAACATGGTGGTAGCGCACTCTAGCAGGCGAAAACTAGATGGTGATCTCCAGCAGATGTAAACATGTTGGCGACTATGATGTCATAATCTTAATTAGTTACCTTCAGTATCTCCTCGATAGGTGATTAGTGCGTGCAAGGAACTGCAGGTAACTGAAGGCTCCCGGGTCATCAGGTTATAATTAGGGCGATGGGGGTGGTGGGTAGGGTTGGGAAAGTCAGTGGAAGAGGGGGAGGGGAGGAATAACTTTCTCTTGGAGTAAAGAAATTTGGGGGGGGGGGGGGGTAGTGGTGGGATATTATTCCGAGAAAAAATAATAATTTTTGATAAGGGGGTGGTTTGGTAGATTTGGTAAAAGGGGAAGAGGGAAATTCTGAGGAACGGATAATTTTTGGGAGGGGGGAAATTCCAAGAAAAAAATTGTACAATGTGGAGGGGGGTAGAGGCGGGTAGGGGGAGTGGGTATTATATATATGCATTGGTTAAGATGATGAGGGGGGGGGGGGCTTTTTTCTGCTGGTAGCCTTCTTGTGGGAAGGACTTGTCCCCATCTTTTTTTGACCTCGTCGACCTCAATGGTGTAAGTGCGTATTTTATTAAAATTTAATTATATAATTTTTACTTACCTTCTATTAAAATTGATTTCTTATTTTTTTATAATATTTAATATTTCTTACAAATTTCTAGCATAAAATTACGTGTATCCAAGATGGTGGTGGAAACGGAAAATGCAATGGTTACGTATTCATTCAAAATGGTGGAAAACCAAAAAGCGGATCCAAGAGGGCCTCCAAGGTAAAGTCAAATGTCAAAGGTCAAGGTCATCCAAGATGGCCGCTATTAAGTCACAATTCAAGATGGTGGACCGACACCACAGGAACACACCCTGAACCCTGCGCCATTATGCCAATTTACATTCTACGGTTCGCCCCTTACCAAGTGCCTGTCCTTACACACAGCCTCGCGCCCTCAGTCGCACTCTCTCGAGCCCGTTGCTCCGCTCTCGAGATGGTCTCTCACCCTCTTCACCGATGTCGCACTTCACTCGCGGTACCCTCCGAACTCTCGAAACTCCAGCGGGGGCCGTCGTCGTCGCTTACATACTCATGGCGTCATTCTCGAAGGGACGAGAGCGGCCGTGACGTGTCGCGTCCGACTCGACTCCCGAAAAGTCCAGAAAGGCAGCGTGTCTTTACGCCATTCCACGCAGTGGCTACAGGAAACCCGCCGATTTCCCAGGCCGCTTAAAGTGTCAGTGACAATACTACGTGGCGAGATCGTGAGTTGGGTGTGGAGGGGAATGGTTAGCCAGACCCTTGTAATCCGCCCTGGTACGCGTGGCATGTGTGACGTCAGCGCCCGCGCGGAGCCGCTGGCCAGACTCGCTGGAAGGCCCTCTCAGGTACCTGGCACGCATCGCGGTCTTGCCTCCTAGCACACGTCACACTATTTATAATTAAAATAATAATATATAAAGAGTCAAATAAATTATTAATCTTTCTTATTCCATTTTAGGCTTCTTATTTACATGTTATCGAAATGTAAAAAAAGTATTATTGAATTAAAAATACAATTAACAGCTTAGTTTAATTTGTGAATTTTGTATCAATTAAATTTAACAACATTCGGTACAATTTGCAATAATTAACTAAATGTAATGTAGAGACGCTTTCACCGCTGATGTGCCGAGGGAAAGTTAACCCGATCCTGGCTGACAAGAACTACGTCGGTTGACAGTGACGTCATCCAAGTACCCCCAACCCCCGTCGCCCAATGGCTACGAGAGCTTGAGATGACGTGGTTGAGTTTGTGAAGAGGGGGAGGAAGCTGGAGTAATCCCGCAGAAGGCGTAAAGAGAGCTTACCCTTCCCCCCCTCTCCCGGGAGAGACGCGGTGATCTGAAATGGATCAGCTTTTAATGGCGACAGACTCTCAGGCGTGGTGGCGAAGACGAAGACTCGAGAGATATTAGAAGACTATAAAAAAGGAGGCTCCACCTTCACCTTTCTCATTTCACACTTTTTCACACTTTCTCTTGTCAACTCAAAACATGGTTCTGGGTTAGTTGCTTTGAAAACCCAATCGCTGGAAATAATATACGTTTTCTTTTTTACACTTGGTGTAATGAAAAAAAAACTCTAGAATGGACAAAAAACCTAAATCAGATGATTTTCAAATCTTAAATGCCTAGATAGCTCTGAAAGTTCCATAAAATTTAAGAAGTCAGTTAATAAAATACGCTTCACATAAACATAGCCAAATGACAACAATGAGACAGTTTCAACAAGAATATTAAATGCAGACACTAAAGAACTTTGGACACAACAGCGACAAAAAGATGAACCCGATGACGAAAGTGTGTTATAGAAAATATAACGACGAAAATACAGATGAACAAAGTAGCCTTCCAAACAACAAAATATTTGCGACGTTTCGGGAAATAAAACCTGTTTCCGTCATCAGGCACAAAGAGACTGAGAACAGATATAAATAATTATTATTAAAAGTTGTAATATGTTCTTGGTTTATAAACTGGACTCACAATTTCAAAGGAATCTCGTTTAAATCCTTACAGGCCATCCTGACCTCAAGTTCAGTAATTTACTGCAAGAAATTGCTAGGATGGTTTAGGTGAATAGTTTGAGGAGCATACCTTTACCGGTATCTCATTAGTCTACAATTTGTGATGCCGTCTCTAATGGTCTTGCTGTTGCGAGGAAAAAAAGTAAAGCGAAATCTACGATCTTTTACATTTACACCATAAAATATTTCCTCTTTATATTTTCTGAAATTATAGTAATTTCACAGAATTATCAATAATGATTTCACCTCAAAGAAAGGATGTTACTTCGTACTAAAAGAAATAAAATAAATATACTCCAAATTCCAACTTCGGAGTTTTATGTACGGTTGTAGATAGTGTAAACACGTAAAACTATTTTTGCTGCAGAAATAATTATATTTTTTTAATGTTTGTTAACAAAGTAATATGACAGTAGTGAGAACTTTAAAAAAAATTAAACATAGAAGATGTTTATAAATTAAGATATTATTTTAGCCGACGAAGGGCCGTGGATAAATTTGTAACCACTGTTCCTTCGCCATACTTAAAATGAAACATTTTAGCAGTGTTGAAATGTATTTCTCCTATATCGCTTTAAATGCAGAAAACCAAGTTCACATTGAACTGTTTTATGTTCAAGCCAATCATTGAATTGCGTTTTAATATACACCTCTCTTTCCTGACTGGACACGTATAATTTTTAAGCTATGAAAATGTTTGTGTATTCGTGTTAGCGATGAGTCACCTCGAAATTGGGTTCACCAACACATAAACATCAAAACTCTTACCTTGCCAAACAAGGCCATATGGATAAATATTTTTTTTTTAAAAATGACTCAAAAATAAGAGCTGTCTGGTATTTAATGATTTGAAAATACATTATTTATTTATGTTAATTATTAGTCAAAGTAAAACTGTGCAAAAATTAAAAAAAAACTATTGACGTGTACCTCCAGAGTTAAAATAATTAAATTATATTCTAAATGACTTTTGAATAACCAAAATGACAAAATTAAAATGTTTGTATGTTTAATTCAAAAAAAGTTTTAAAGTAATATTTGGAAGGTTTTTTGAGATGTTGTTTGAACAGGAAAAGGCTGGGTGACTAACATGTAAGTCAAAAATATGTTAGTTCATTCAATAAATTGAAATATTATAAAAAAGTAGAGAATAGATGTTCGATTTTACATATGTAACACGCCCTGACTGCTGACTATCTGGGAATGATACTAGCTCTCAATATATGATAAAGATATTGGTTCAAATACTATCCGGTGGCTTGTGAAATGCAAAAAGTATAAAATACTGCAAAAATAAACATGAATTTATGTTACATAGGATAAATAATTAAATAGTGTCATACCAAAATGTTTTTAATAATTGCTGAGCCATTGTAATTAAATGATTTCCAGATGAAGAATTTTTGTTAAATTAGGTATGTACATCGTGTATGTAGTTCACAAACCTCTATATTCTGGAACTTCGAAGAAAGGTTAGTAAGCCAAAGAAATAATAGAGGCTTAAAATAAAATAATATTCAGGTTGGTGTATAATGTCATACACCAAGATTCACCGAGTTCAAAAAAATTAAAAACAAACTCATTGCATCCTATGAAATTAATAATTCTTATTTCCTTGAAATTATTTTTGAAAATGCTCTTCATAAAATTTTTTCCATTACTTTAAACCTAAAAATATCTTAAAACTACAGGCCAGAACAAAAATGAATACTTTTTATTACGAGGTGAATGTAAATTAATATTTAACATAACTATTAGAATAAAATACACAACCTAAATGACACTTTTACACCAAAAAATATTAAATTAAAAAACGTTGAGAACATGAAACAACAGTGGCTTACTAGAATCCTTTTTTTAAATAAATAACTTCTAGAACTCCTGAAATTTCTAGGATTTTCTTAGCCTTCACTATTATTTCACCGCTGAATAGCTTAGAGATAAACGAACTTCTTTCCAAGGCTCTTGCGGAAAGTACTTATTATGTAAGACACGCATACGTTCTTGAAATGATTCATACAATTGAGTATTTTGATTTAATACAGTTTCTTGAACATGTGCTATTGCAGCTTCAGTCAGTTTTGGCCTGATGACGGGAAAGGATGCCTGTTCCCGAAAAGTCGCAACTGTTGTTTTGTCACAGAAAACTTACTGTGATCGTTGGTGTTGTTGTTTTTTTGTCCATAAAATTTGTTTATTTTTATCGTTGTGTTTGTTTATTTTCTGCGTTGGCAAGTAATTGTTTCTGCCTGCGTTTACTGTATTTAAACTGACTCTACATTAGCCAATTGTGTTCGTCTGTCCTGTTATTATTTTTGCCATTACTAGAATGCAATGTTGCATGTTCATTTAATTGTTAAATTATTTACACAAACGTCATAAAAATTGGTTGTTATTACTAAAATATTAAAAATATCAGTAACTAAAACGGCGTTAGTAAATGTCATATTACTTTTTTCAGTAAACATTTGGACATTGCTTTTCGCATTGCTAACACATTGCATTTTTTTTTTTTTGTTCATCATGGGAAAATACGATTGCTGTGGCCATATTTTTACGTCAAAACTGTTGGACTGTCGTTATACGAGAAAGAATTGTTTATTTCATATCTTCGGCCACATATGTAATTGAGACTGTTTTCGAATATCAAAATGTCAAAAGTTACAAAAGCCTTTGAAGTAATGTCATGCTTTGACATTCTAAAAACTTCGGTTGTATAAGTATAAAATTTAATTTCGAAAAAGGGCTTTTAATGGACGTTATTCACAAAAAAGACGAAAACAATAATCAGTGAAAGTTTATTTATGTTAAGACCCCTGTAAACTTTAAATTGTACTCTTAATTTGTTATAGTCTTTATTGAAATAACTGCCTTTTAAGTATTTTTAAGAGTAAGCGGTTATGTACCAAATGACGGTATTTCCCGTTTTGGATGTTTTTTGTGAGGCAACAATACGCTGGACTCAACTACAGTATTTCAACTGTATGTTGGAGTTGTTTCCATAGTGAAGCCTCCTCGCAGACCCACGCCCAAACACTTTGCGTTATTACTTTAAAACACTTCCGGAATAATAATTTCAAACGGCCTTTTTTTTTCTTTTTTTTTCCGTTTCTAACGGTGCTTTAAAATTTATTGCGATAATGAGTCGCCCGTGAGCAATAACGTAGGTATCTTTTTAAATTATTATAATCATTCATTCACTAACACATTATTAGTAAAACCGAAGTATTTCATATATGACTAACCAGTATTCACAACAAAAATGTTTAAGCTTGTACAAAAATAGTTATGTAAAATTAGAATCTTCCAACAGTACCATAGTTTCGGGCTAAACAAAATGTAATATATCGCACCAATTTCTTTTTTTATTTCTCTAACTTCATTTATAGGATTGCTACACAAATAAATTTTTGTAAATCCAACTGCTATAAATATTTTACGTCTTTTGATGTCATAGAATAACAGTGTTCTGTATATTTCTTAAGAAAAGATGAAACCTTAAAATTCCTCATATGAGGCTTTGCGTTAAAATAAACCCAATCATTTCGTTATTTATGAAATATTAAAGGGGTTAAAAATTAAATTAAAAAACATAAACTGAAATATATAATTTAATATGAGAACGAAGCTCCAATCTGATGATATACCGATTAAAATGCAGTCAGGTTATTTGATCTTATGTTGTCCATTATATATTTGGCTTTATTGAATAATTCTTTATAGAAAGTTAATATCAAAAGAAAAAAAAAGTTTTAGTTTAGTTTTCTATCTTCTGCTCCATGTTGTCACAGCTTGCTACCTAACATAGACGGGTAAATTTTAAAAATTGCTTTGATCCTGTGTGAGACCAACATTGTGCAACTAAGCACAAAGTGCGGCTAAGGATGCGTAGCATGTTTGTTACCGGTGTCACCACACGGTAACGTTTTTGACGTAACAACGTCTAATAAAACGATGAACGCCGGCTGCACGCACGAAAAAATGTCCCATTGCGCACATTGTCTCGTTACGCTGTATCCCGTTACGCTCATTGTACGCTTGCGCCGCATCTATCTCTCTTCCAATCCTTTGGAACAACCATCGATTTGACTTTTTCGAGGCACACTAAAATTGAAACACTCCCATTCGTTTCCTACATTTCCTATCATCGTCCTTTCCTTAACAGAATGACACAGATTGGAAGAAGTTAAATAGCAAACATGTATAAAAGTTATAGTTAAAATAATCTCTTCGTTGAAGTAATAAACATATTTGAATTAATGAGTGCAAATTAAAAGTAAATTTATCAATTAAATTGTAGATTTAATTTCACTCCTTATTTGTATCCATACAAATTAATGATAATTCAATAAAAATGATTCAACTTTATTCATAAAAGTATGCAATAATTTCATCAATGTTTTGTTATGACGTTGTCACGTTAAACTATCGTCCGTTAACCGACTTTACAGGCAACCAATTTTTTTCCGAGACAAAGAACTACTCTGAGCGAGGACCAATGAATCCGAGCTCGGGTGATCCGTTCACTAGACCAATGATCCGCGCCGAGACCCGTGGAGAAACGGCTGGGTGAACGGGTCCCGCAGCACATGCAATACAAGACCAGCTCCCGGAGACACCCTTTAGCCGGAACCGAGTCTTTGTGACCCGCGTCTCGTTCCTCGCCAGGCGGTGGTGCAAACGCACAGACGGGTTTCGGTTCGCTGAGTCCGGACCGTGAGTCAGTGAATCACTCCCAGAGACGCATTTATAAAGGGGCAGTGTGGAGCCTTCAACACAGACGTCGGACATCGGTGGAGGAACCAGGAAAGTGCATACCTGGCTGACGTGGGCAGTCATGCTGCCCGCTGACGTCACAACCCGACCACAGTCAACACCCCGCAGGACGACCCAGAGGGAGGGCAATCAGGATGGACTCTGGTGACCCTGTTGGAAGCAGCACATACTCGGTTGCGCAGCCCCTGTTCTAGCGAGACGAGTGTAGAGAGTTGGATGCTTCAAGCCCTGGGGGTGTGACGTCACATCGGAGACCCGGTCCACACCGTGGTGGATTAACACGGATCCGCAATTGGAACGGAGAAAAAGAGGACTTGGCTTCACGAAGGCGTGCTAGTCCCGAGGCTGGCACCTGTTACGACGAGCGAGAAATCAAGCCCCTGGAGAGACGCCTAAGGTCCCGAACCCGTGACTCCTGTCACGACGACATGGCTGACGTCTCCCAGTAGTGCCCCGGAGCAGCCCGAGCTGCGCCAGCGAGCGCCTGAGGACCTAAGTGTTCATCGTCCGCCAGCCACTGGGACGTAGAGGACGCCGGGACTAGCAAACAGGCGAGTGACGACTCAATACCCACGGCATTGAGGCAGGGCGGGAGTAACAAGCAGTACACCAGGGTTAGCATTATATACCCTGAGTGAGTCATTTAGTTATAATTAGGTATATTAACTCTGTGTGTTTGCATTTCAATATTTTTTCTACCCATTATTGAGTCACATAGAGCAGAAAGTATTCTATAGGGCCTATAGGTGTTTCAGACATTTATGTACTTGACATGAACATATTTATTAGTTATACTAAATACTTTAAATTAACAATGTTTTTATACCACGTCTTTTTCAGTATCCCAATGATATATTTTGAGAAGTTAATAGCAAAAAAAATAAGAGGAAATGAATCGATTTGACAATTTTTTAAATTGCTGCTTTTAAAAAGCCCACCTTAAACTGTTTGATATTACAGAAGTTTTTCTCGCACGGTGGTTGGCCAGTTCTTGCACGCTAGGCTCAGGCGGAACGTGACAATTAGTCATGCTTTTTCGTGCTTGCAGCCGGCGTTCATCGATTTATAAGACGTTATCATGTCAAAAAAGATTAAACAAACATTTTTATAATTTTTAGAATAGGCGTCCTTTTTATCTGACTCATTATCTCTGAGGAGCCCCCAATATACATCCTGTATGTCGCCGTAGAAGTTTCGAAAATAGCTGTTTTATTATCCTTACGGGAATAAACTGAATAAACAATATTAAAGTAAAAATATATCGTTTGAAATTGACACTAAAATGTTCGAAGGCTGCGAATCCTCGGATATCCTACTATAACAGTGTCTTTGAAAGGAACACTTGAGATGGTCGCCCGTCACTTTCTCGAACCGAAATGGATCCGAATAAACGGAGCATTCCTTCGCGAAGCTCCGTGCTGATTCAAGCACGAGCCAGGACCGTTAGGTGCGGGACCATTCGACGCGGGGAGCTCGCGGCACAGTGCTCCCTCGCTGACTGTCGCCGCGAGTTAGTGCCGGCGTTATCGCCCACTCGCTCGTTCCAGAGCTCCTCGCGACTGCTCTAGACTGCAAGCAATGCTACCTCCGCCAGACCGCAGTGCTACCTCCGCAGACCGCAGTGCTACCTCCACCAGATCTCGCGCCGTTTAGCGTTCCCGTTGTTATGACCCACAGAAACACGTACAATACCGAAAAAAAATAAAGCAGGTTGTCGGAAAAGTAGGTTTACGGACGATAATTTTACGTGATAATGTCATAAGAAAACATTGATGAAAAATTGCATACTTTTTAATTTTCAAATATAATTTACAGTTTTTGCAAATTTAATTTAAATGATTTTATAAAATATAATCACGAACAATTAGTTATAGTAATAAACTGAAATCAAATCAATGTCAATACATTGTTAATTTAAAATGACGAAATTGGACAAATAAATAAATTTTTTTAATTACTGCTTTTAAAAAGTCCGCCTTAACCTGTTTGATATTATAGAAGATTTTCTCGCACGGTGGTTGGCCAGTTCTTGCACGCTCGGCTCAGGCGGAACGTGACAATGAGTCGTGCTTTTTTGTGCGTGCAGCCGGCGTTCATCGATTTATAAGACGTTATCACGTCAAACAAAGATAAAACAAACTTTTTTTATAACTGTTAGAATCGGCGTCCTTTTTATCTGACTCATTATCTCTTAAGAGCCCCCAATATACGCCTTGTATGTCGCCTTAGAAGTTTCGAAAATAATGGTTTTATTATCTTACGGGAATAAACTGAATAAACAATGTTAAAGTAAAAAGCAGATCTCTATAAGCGCTGTATGTTTACCTAGAAGTTTAATTTTCTGGGGATAAAATAGTGGAAAAATAGTAGTATATAATAGGGCATCCGGGCACATGGCTTCTGGCTGTGGTGCCTGTGGTGTCGACCGCCATATTGTTTTGTGACGTCACGGCGGCCATCTTGGATGACCGTGACCTTGACCTTTGACCTTGACCTTGACATTTGACCCTCAAAACGTGCCAAAAATGACCAAAATTGGGCAAAATTCGCCCAAAATTCCTCAAAATTCACCAAAATTTCAATTTCCGTGGAAAAAAATCCGCCAAAAATTATCAAAAAATTCCTCAATTCAAAAATTAAAATTTCGAAAATCCTCAAAAGTCGTTTTGCCCTAGAAAGAACCCAAATTCCTAAACGAGGCTTAAAACTCCTAAGAGATAGCCGCTTTAAGCCTCTGATGTCATCTAGGATTATGACCGCCATCTTGGATTATGAGGTCACCATTGCAATTATCGTTACGGCCACCATCTTTAACTTTTTTATTCATCAACCGATTTAATGAAAAAAAATTAAAATTTATAAAAAAAATTAAAAAAAAAATATTAAATAAAAATATTTAACAAAACCTAAATTTACTACATGGAGCTCGGAGTCCTCGGTACAAACCCGACGAGTGCAAAAAATTTAAAAATGGCGACCGATCCTTCCCCCGTGGTGGGTGCTTACAGACTGACCCCCACCACTTTTTTCAAAGCATATATCGCCAGTGAGCATGACGTCATGTCCGCCATATTGTCATCGTCCGCTGGAGACCGTCATATTGTTTTCGTCTGCTATAGTGTGCTGGCGTCATGTTAATATAATTTTCTGTTTACCATACATTTGACCTCGCCTATTGGCATTAAACTTTGAACTTGACCTTGAACTTTGACCTTGACCTTGAACTATGACCTTGACCTTGACCTTTGACCTTGTCCTTTAACTTTGATCTTGACCTTGAAATTTGACCTTGACCTTGAAATTTGACATTTACCTTGACGTCCACCATGGATCCGACATTATATATTCAGTACATGCTACCAGGAGCTACCACCTGCTAGTGGTCATTACCACCATCTTTTTTTCGTCTGCTGGAGGACACCATTTTGTGTGTACTCGTGTTACCATCATGTTAGTTTTATTCTAACCTGCTACAGTGCAGTAATCATTTATTATTACTGAGGTGCCCACCATCTTGAAATTTGGCCGCCAATTTTAAATCATGTAATTATTAAGATAGAAATGCGGGAAAAATTCCAAAAGTCTCCAATAAAATCAATTATTAATTTACAAATTAAATCGATGGATTCCTGTCCATGGTTCGATTCTTGACCAGTGACAGTTGTAACAAATTATTAAATAAATTTTAGATTAAGTTTCCCATTACCTTTCGCGGAGTTTATTAATCATTCACTCTACGAAAAACAACTGAAGACAATATAAGGTAAATCTGGGAGATATGACGCGGCGGGAGATATGACGCATTCCCAGAATTCCATAGAAGGGAAACAGCCGGCGCCCAGTCATCGCGCGCACCAGTCTCCATTAGTCTGTGGGAGTGTACGTGTGGGTTTTCGAGTATTTCCTGTCTGTTTTTAAAATAATACAGCACTTTCTTGCTGAATTCACCATTGGTAAGTACTGAAAGTTTCGTCGTGCTCTAGCTCAAATATATTATATCCACTATTTATGTAATTTGAAGAAAGTTGTGGTGTGTGGTTCGGAAGAGTATTGAGCTGACCTTGTGTTCACGCCACCTCATGCAAGTTCCGCCATTTTAAACCACAGTTACGGGTTGCGTCATATCTCCCACTGCTTTGGGAGATACGACGCATTTAGTGAAAGGGAGATATGACGCAGTGTTAATTTAAATAATATTTTTTGCTTTGGTATATCTATATGCAATAACATCCCGACGTACACTCAAAAATGTTTTGGTATCATCTGCGTAATTCGTATGTTGCTTTAAGTCGAATTTTATGATGATGCCTCCTTAAAGCCGATATTTAAATGGAAATATATAAAGTAGAATGCATATAATTAAATGTTTTGGTATTTGTCGTACAGTTTAAACAATATAAGATAGCGCACATGTGCGTAAAAATTAATTTAAAAACAGAAATTACATTCAAAAGCAATATTTACATCATATAATTTAATGTAGTGCATAATAAATAAATAGTCATTTGATGCTATTTACCGTTCTTTCTAGTAAAATCATATATGACGAAGCATAAAAACAGCTAAGCAGATGTGAGCCACACACTTGTGTACCGTGTGCTAGTAATAGAGACAATGCTAGCACGCTTTTCGTCTGTATGTTTGTCAGTGCTTACATAATTGCAATATTATGTAAGTTCTAGGTTACGTTACTCGGGGTGCTCGTTGCTAAGAAATTATTAGCTATTCTGTCTTAGAAGTGGGAAAGTAGACAGTTCTCTTAATTTTGTTAAAAATAAGTACACATACTTAAAAATATTTGGACTGGTAAGTAATTATATTCTTTCTCTCTCTTTACAATTCCAATGGTTGAAAATGCCTACGACCTATGGACCTAGAAAAAGCAGTCGGGCAGCATGGACACAGGAAGACCTTCATAAGGCTATCAGTGCGGTACGAGATGAAAATATATCAGTAAGGCAAAATGCGAGAGAAAATAATATCCCAGAAAAAACACTGCGCACTAGATTAACCACAGGACGTTTCGTAAAAGGAAAACTTGGTGAACCTCCATTGTTAGGGGAAGATGCTGAAGGGAAGCTTGCTAGCCATGTAAAAAAGCTTCAGGCAGCAGGCTTCGCTCCAACTAGGAAAAACCTTAGAAGAATCGCATATAATTTAGCGGTTTCAATGAATAAGGCACAGAGATTCAACCAGGAAACGGGGTTGGCAGGCTGTGATTAGTGCAAGTCATTTATGAAGAAAAACACAGATTTATGTGTTAGAAAATCTCCAGGACACGTTATTGCTGAGCGAGGGAGTAAAAACGTTCATGTAAGAAAATCAAAGGAAAGGGGCGAAACAAACACTGTAGTGGCATGTTGTAATGCTTATGGCTCATTATTACCACCCTACTGCATTTTCAAAGGGGTAAACAAGAAAGCAATTTGGGAAGAAAGTATGCCACCTGGAGGAGTCATAACGATGAGGAAGAAATCTGCATACTTAGACGAGTACATATTTATAGACTGGCTTGAAAACCACTTTATTCCACGCAAGAATGCAGGGAAATGTCTTCTTCTTTTGGATGGCCACGGTTCGCATATCAACTCTCCAGATATACTTCAAAAAGCTGTTTATAATGATATTTCCATTCTGTGTCTGCCAAGCCACACGACACACTACCTCCAGCCTCTTGATCGGAGCTTCTTCAAACCATTGAAGGCTATTGGGCAGATGCATGTAATAACTGGATGCTAAGTCATACCAGCATTGAACGCCACCACTTTGGAGTTCTCCTGAAGAGTGCTTGGTCTCGGGCCGCTACTGTATAAAATGGTGTTTCAGGATTCAGGGCTACAGGGATAGTACCGCTGAACCCCTCAGCCATTCCAGATTATGCATATTTACGACAGTCTGATCCAATTGACCAGCTCCTTCCTGAAGAACGTAATGCTTCCTTCGAAAGTGGTCATGACGATCCTCTTCCTATGGGGGACAATGGTATCCCACAAACACTTCAAGCAGGTGTTGCTACTGCCCAGTCTCATTCGATATGCGAACTTACTGAACGTCCTTCCACATCCAATGAATCTCCTTCCACATCTTCTGCTTTCAAACCGAGGACAACAGCCACGGTTTTTTCCTGCTTCTCCTGCTCCCTGCATCCCCAGCCCAGATATGACACCAACTAAATTGCTACAAGTGGTATATCCCATACCAAACCGAGCTCCAGGATAAAGACCAGCAAGATAACAACGTGCGCAACTAGTTACCAGTCCTAATGTAATAAAAGAGATGAAAAGGAAGAGGGTAGATGCGGAAAAACGTACTGCTGCAAAGGACGAGAAAAAATCAACAAAGGACTTGGATAGGCCTAAGAAGCGCAATAGGCCTACACGTAAATGTGTATCGAAACAATCTACAAAAAATCCACTTGACTATTCATCTTCCAGTGAAGTGGTGGAATATGCCTCAAGTGAAGATACTGACAGTTATAATGAAGATGAGTGCTGTGAATGTTTTGAGAACTATGGAGACACTTTATCAAGAGCAGATTGTATTAAATGTACAGTATGTAATAGGTGGCTACATGAAAAATGTACCCTTTATGGTCAAATTTGCAACATGTGCGGTAGATTGGAGAGAAAAAGAAGTGCAAGAAAAAATTAACATAATAAATGCGAAGAACTGCAAAAAATGTTAAACAGTTTCTGCATATCATCCTCTGTTTTCGAAGTATGTGTTGAAGTTTGTGAGAATAGTGAAGGAAGCAGAATATAATTATATGTATACATATGTCAGGATTTAGAACAAGTTATTTTGTTACACAAGTAAACCAAATTAAAATTAAATTAAATTAAACTAAAATTCAAAATAAATTATCGTCATATTTTAATCTGATTTTATTTTGGTAAATAAATTTCTATTGCAGTAGAGAAGTTTAACATTCTTAAGCCATAAGCCATATCTCCCACCCATCCATGGCCATATCACCCATCCCCATGGGAGATATGGCCAGCTATGATATGATATATGTTTGCAGATTTTGACTACGTTAGCATCATAATTTTATTTTTATAATTTGTTTTTAAATAGACAGAACTACTAACTTTTTTTACCTGGTGTTTGTGTTAAGGTATAATTAATTTTGTAATTTTAAAAGTCATAAATTAAAAGGTGCGTCATATCTCCCGGATTTACCTTACCTGGCCATCGAATTAAATACAGTGGCGATTAGCCTAATATTAAATTCTAATTATTCTATAATCTGAATAGCCTATAAGCCGTTCATGTACAAAGCCACACATATAGAACAATTGTCTTCAGTCCATGAGACCGAATCATGTCATTATCAGACGTATAGGCTAATCATTTAAGGACCGCATGACCTTCGTCGTTAGTTAATTATATTCAATTAATCCATCGTGACATTTTTTTATACATACTAAAGGACCAAGTGAACTTGAAAAATATTGTAGTAAGACCAAGAGGTTTTAAATAAGTAAATATTCAAACACTACATTTTGTAATTCACGCAATTAACAAAAACGAAGCACCGACAACGAAAATACAGCACCGCTAACGAAAAGGCAGCACATTTGGAAGCACCGACAACGAAAAGGCAGCACCACCAACGAAAAGGCAGCACATTTGGAAGCAACGACAACGAAAGGCAGCACCGTCAATGAAAAGGCAGCTCATTTGGAAAAACCGACCGCGAAAAGGCAGCACCGACAACGAAAAGGCAACACCATCAACGAAAAGGCAGCACATTTGTCATTGACTCCAATATTCATTTGCTCCAATATTTATTGGTTCCATCAGTTATTAAGAACATCAATCTTTTGGTTCCAAAAGTCTTTTCAAAAGGCTCCAACAGTCTTTTGGCTCCAACAGTCTGTTGGCTCCTATAGTCATTGGCTCCAATAGTCTTTGGCTCCAATATTCATTGGCTCCAATATTCATTGGCTCCAATATTCATTGGCTCCAATATTCATTGGCTTCAATATCAATGGGCTCCAATTTCAATTGGCTCCAATTGCTCCAAATGCTATAACAGACTCCAAAAGGCTCCATCAGTCTTTTGGCTCCAACAGTCTTTTGACTACTATAGTCATTGGCTCCAATAGTCATTGGCTACAATATTCGTTGGCTCCAATATATATTGGCTTTAATAGCCATTGGCTCCAATAGTCATTGGCTCCAATATTCATTGGCTCCAATATTCATTGGCTTCAATATTCATTGGCTCCAATATTCATTGGCTCCATCAGTCATTGACACCAAGAGTCATTGACACCAACAGTCTTTTGGTTCCAAAAGTCTTTTGGCTCCAAATATATTTGCCTAGAATTCTTCGAGTCTAAGAGACTATGAAGCCACATGCCTACGAGTCTAAAATGATCTAGCTGGTTACGAATTATACATGGCTTGCGAGGCTACAGAGCTACAAAACTTCTAGTACACAAGTTTACGTGACTGCGAGGATACAGGGCTACAAGTCTGCATGAGTTCTTGACTACGAAGCTACTCGACTACAAAGCTCCAGTTGCCGCATCTGTCTTCGAAGGAAATTTTTCTTTTGCTCCAACTGCACCATCAGCATTATGTTATAAGATTACAAGGCTGCTTGCTTACGTAGCTTCAAGTCTACGAGACTACGAGCCATGAGGTTACGAGTCTATGCGATTGCATGTCTTCAAGGTTACGTGATCGCCTAACTATAGGACTACGAAGCTTCAAGTCTACGAGGCTACTTGGATACGTAGCTACAATTCTACGAGGTCCCAAGACATCATATCTACGCGACTACGAGCCATGTGGTTACGAGACTACGTGACTACGAATCTTCAAGTTTACGAAACTGCGAGGCAACAGAGCTACGAAGCCTCTAGTACCCAAGTTTACGTGACGGCGAGGACAAAGGACTACAAGTGTGCATGAGTTCTTGACTACGAGGCTACTCGACTACAAGGCTCCAATTGACGCATCTGTCTTCGTCGGTATTTTCTCTTTTGCTCCAACTGCACCACCAGCATTATGTTATAAGATTACAAGGCTACTTGCTTAGGTAGCTTCAAGTCTGCGAGTCTCCAATGCATTATGACTACGAGACTACGACCCATGAGGTTACCAGACTATGCGATTACAAGTCTTCAAGGTTACGTTATCGCGAGGCTATAGGACTACGAAGCTTCCAAAACGCATGGTTACGTGACTGCATGACTAATTCGCCATGTGGCTACGAATCTTCATGTCTCTAACTGACTACAATAGCACTATTCAGTGGTGAGAGTTAATTTATCTTATGCAAAGTTACTTGCTGCAAGTAGTTCCGCTATTTAACATCAGATTACGTCACATGTTGCTTGCAGGTAAATAATATTTATTTCTTTTATGCAGGATGCGGGATGCTCACTATCGATCGCATAGGAAGGATGGCTTCGATAGTCTCCAAGAAGAAGGAAGTTCGTCCTTCCTGCTAGTGCTTCTCAGATTTCTCACGGTCCGCCATCTTGGATTGCGATGTTACGGCGGCCATCTTGGATGAGTGTGACCTTGAACTTTGACGAACCCGCAGGAATGAACGCAAGCACACGGATTAACCATCAAAATATTAACAAAAATAATCGGGAGCACACGGAGAAAACCACCATAATATTGACAAAAATAATAAGAAGCACACGGAGAAAAACGACACAAGTTTTCTTTGATATTATAAAATTTTAGGAAAAAATAAAAATTTAAAAATACAATCAATTAATGCAAAATTAAAATTAAAATAAAAAAATACATAAAATTCTGTCTTGTACTAGAACTTTATCTTTGTTCAACAATGAGAAGTTCACAAGCTAACAGAATATATTTATGTATTTTATTATTTTATTTTTAATATTTATTTATTGATTTTAGTTTTAATTTTTAATTTTTCCTGAAATTTTATGATATCAAAGAAAACTAGTGTTTTTTTTTCTGCGTTTGCTTCTGATTATTTTTGTCAATATTATGGTGGTTTTCTCCGTGTGCTCTTGATTATTCTTCTTAATATTTTGATGGTTAGTCCGTGTGCTTGCGATTATTCCTGCGGTTTCGGTCAAAGTTCAAGGTCACACTCATCCAAGATGGCCGCCGTGACGTCGAAAACCAAGATGGCGGACCGTGAGAAATCTGAGAAGCACTAGCAGGAAGGACGAACTTCCATCTTCTTGGAGACTATCGAAGCCATCCTTCTTATGCGATCGATATTGAGCATCCCGCATCCTGCATAAAATAAATAAATATTATTTACCTGCAAGCAACATGTGACGTCATCTGATGTTGAATAGCGGAAATACTAGCAGCAAGTACCTTTGCATAAGATAAATTAACTCTCACCACTGAATAGTGCTATTGTAGTCAGTTAGAGACATGAAGATTCGTAGCCACGCGGCCATTTAGTCATGCAGTCTCGTAACCATGCGTTCTGGAAGCTTCGTAGTCCTATAGCCTCGCGATCACGTAACCTTGAAGACTTGTAATCGCATAGTCTCGTAACGTCATGGGTCGTAGTCTCGTAGTCATGATGCATTGGAGACTCGCAGACTTGAAGCTACCTAAGCAAGTAGCCTTGTAATCTTATAACATAATGCTGGTGGTGCAGTTGGAGCAAAAGAGAAAATTCCGACGAAGACAGATGCGTCAAATTGGAGCATTGTAGACGAGTAGCTTCGTATTCCAGAACTCATGCAGACTTGTAGACCTCTATCCTCGCAGTCACGTAATCTCGTTTTCTAGAGGCTTCGTAGCTCTGTAGCCTCTAAGACTCGTAAACTTGAAGATTCGTAGTCACGTAGTCTCGTAACCACGTGGCTCGTAGTCGCGTAGATATGATGTTTTGGGACCTCGTGAAATTGTACCTACGTATCCAAGTAGCACCGTAGACTTGAAGCTTTGTAGTCCTATATTTTCGCGATCACGTAACCTTGAAGACTCGCAATCGCATAGACTCGTAACCTCAAGGCTCGTAATCTCGTATACTTGAAGCGACGTAAGCAAGCAGCCTTGCAATCTTATAACAAAATGCTGATGGAGTAGTTAAAGCAAAAGAGAAAATTCGTTCGAAGACAGATGCGGCAACTGGAGCCTTGTAGACGAGTAGCCTCGTAGTCAAGAACTCATGCAGACTTGTAGTCCTGTATCCTCGCAGTCACGAATACATGTGTACTAGAATTTTCGTAGCTCTGTAGCCTCGCAAGCCATGTATAACTCGTAACCAGCTAGATCATTTTAGACTCGTAGACATGTGGCCTCATAGTCTCTTAGACTCGAATAATTCTAGGCAAATATATTTGGAGCCAAAAGACTTTTGGAACCAAAAGACTGTTAGTGTCAATGACTGTTGGTGTCAATGACTGATGGAGCCAATAAATATTGGAGCAAATGAATATTGGAGCCGATGACTATTAGAGGCAATATATATTGGAGCCAACGAATATTGTAGCCAATGACTATTGGAGCCAATCACTATAGGAGCCAAAAGACTGTTGGAGCCAAAAGACTGTTGGAGCCAAAAGACTGTTGGAGCCAAAAGACTAATGGAGCTTTTTGGAGCCTGTCGGAGCATTTGAAGCAATTGGAGCCAATTGATATTGGAGCCAATAAATTTTGGAGCCATTAAATATTGAAGCCAATGACAATAGGAGACAAAAGACTGATGGATCCAAAACACTGAAGCAGCCTTTTGGAGCCTGTTGGAGCTTTTGGAGCAATTGGAGCCAATGAATATTGGAGCCAATAAATATTGGAGCCATTGAATATTGAAGCCAATGACAATAGGAGCCAAAAGACTGATGGATCCAAAAGACTGAAGCAGCCTTTTGGAGCCTGTTGGAGGATTTGGAGCAATTGGAGCCAATTGATATTGGAGCCAATGAATATTGGAGCCAATGAATATTCGAGCCAATGAATATTGAAGCCAATAAATATAATATTTTGAAAAGACTTTTGGTATCAAAAGACTGATTTTTTCAATAACTGATGGAACCAATGAATATTGGAGCCAATGAATATTGGAGCCCATGACTATTGGAACCAATGAATATTGATGCCAATGAATATCGGAGCCAATGAATATTGGAGCCAATAAATATTGGATCCAATGAATATTGTATTCAATCAATATTGGAGCTAATGACAATAGGAGCCAAAAGACTAATGGATCCAAAAGACTGAAGCAGCCTTTTGGAGCCTGTTGGAGTATTTGGAGCAATTGGAGCCAAAGAATATTGGAGCCAATAAATTTTGGAGCCATTAAATATTGAAGCCCATGACAATAGGAGACAAAAGACTGATGGATCCAAAAGACTGAAGCAGCCTTTTGGAGCCTGTTGGAGCATTTGAAGCAATTGGAGCCAATGAATATTGGAGCCAATAAATATTGGAGCCATTGAATATTGAAGCCAATGACAATAGGAGCCAAAAGACTGATGGATCCAAAAGACTGAAGCAGCCTTTTGGAGCCTGTTGGAGGATTTGGAGCAATTGGAGCCAATTGATATTGGAGCCAATGAATATTGGAGCCAATGAATATTCGAGCCAATGAATATTGAAGCCAATAAATATTGGAGCCAACAAGTAATTGAACGAATGAATATTGGAGCCAATGAATATTGGAGTCAGTGAATATTGGAGCCAATGAATATTGGATTCAATTAATATTGGAGATAATTGATATTGGAGCCAATGAATATTAGAGCCAATGAAAATTGGAGCCAATGAATATTGGAGCCAATGAATATTGGAGCCAATGAAAATTGGAGCCAATGAATGTTGGAGCCAATGAATATTGGAGCCAATGAATATTGAAGCCAATGAATATTGGAGCCAATGACAAATGTGCTGCCTTTTCGTCGATCGTGTTGCCTTTTCGTTTTCGGTGCTGCCTTTTCGTTGACGGTGCTTCCAAATGAGCTGCCTTTTCGTTGGCGGTGCTGTCTTTTCGTTGTCGTTGCTTCCTTTTTGTTGATTCCGTGAAGTACCAAATGTAGTGATTGAATATTTACTAGTTTAAAACCTCTTGGTCTTACTAAAATATTTTTCAAGTTCACTTGGTACTTTAGTATGTAAAAAAAAATGTCACGATGGATTAATTGAATATAATTAATTAACGACGAAGGTCATGCGGTCCTTAAATGACTAGTCTATACGTCTGATAATGACATGACTCGCCTTTTGGACTATATGTGTGGCTTTGTACATGAACGGCTTATAGGTTATTCAGATTACAGAAAAATTAGACTTTAATGTTAGGCTAATCGCCACTGTATTTAATTCGATGGCCAGGTATATTGTCTTGAGTTGTTTTTCGTAGAGTGAATGATTAATAAACTCCGCGAAATGTAATGGAAAACCGAATCTATAATTTATTTAATAATTTGTTAAAACTGTCACTGGTCAAGAATCTAACTGTGGACAGGAATCCATCGAATTGATTTGTAAATTAATAATTGATTTATCGGAGGCTTTTGGAATTTTTCCCGCATTTCTAGCTAAATAATTACATAATTTCAAGATGGCTCCCAAATGTCAAGATGGCGGGCACCTCAGTAATAATAAATGATTACTGCACTGTAGCAGGTTAGAATAAAACTAACATGATGGTAAGACATGTAAACACAAGATGGTGTCCTCCAGCAGACGAAAGCAAGATGGTGGTAATGACCACTAGCAGGTGGTAGCTCCTGGTAGCATGTACTGAACATAAAATATCGGATCCATGGTGGACGTCTAGGTCAATGTCAAATATCAAGTTCAAGGTCAAAGGTCCAGGTCAAGGTCAAAGTTCAAGTTCAAGGTCAAATTTCAAGTTAAGATTAAAGTTCAATACCAATAGACGAGGTTAAAGGTATGGTAAACAGAAATTTATGTTAACATGATTCCAGCACACTATAGCAGACGAAAACAATATGACGGTCTTTAGCGGACGATTACAAGATAGCGGACATGACATCATGCTCATTGGCGATATATTCTTTGAAAAAAGTGGTGGGGGTCAGTTTGTCAGTACCCATCACAGGGGAAGGATCGGTCGCCATTTTTAATTTTTTTGCACTCGTCGGGTTTGAACCGAGGACTCTGAGCTCCATGTTGTAAATGTAGGTTTTTTTAAATATTGTTATTAAAATTTTATTATTTAATTTTTTTATAATTTAATTTTTTCATTAAAATCGGTTAATAAATAAAAAAGTTAAATTGGTGGCCGTAACGATAATTGCAACGGTGACCTCATGATCCAAGATGGCGGTCATAATCCTAGATGACATGAGAGGTTTAAAGCGGCTATCTCTTAGGAGTTTTAAGTCTCTTTTAGGAATTTGGGTTCTTTCTAGGGCAAAACGACTTTTGAGGATTTTCGAAATACTAATTTTTGAATTGAGGAATTTTTCGAGATTTTTTGGCGGAATTTTTTTCCACAAAAATGGAAATTTTGGCGAATTTTGAGTAATTTTGGGCAAATGTTGCCCAATTTTGGTCTTTTTTGCCACATTTTGAGGGTCAAATGTCAAGGTCAAGGTCAAAGGTCAAGGTCACGGTCATCCAAGATGGCCGCCGTGACGTCACAATACAATATGGCGGTCGAGACCACAGGCACCACAGCCAGAAGCCATGTGCCCGGATGCCCTATTATATACTACTAAAAATATAATTGTTATGAATGGGTTCTTGAAAATTTTTCTCTGTTAGTTAATGGTAAATAATTCTGTTATCACGCGCTTAGACTATATTATTTCTAGACATTTAAATAGTGCGATACAGGGCAGGCAATTCCTTTTCAATTAATAATTTGATTACAAATTAAAAACTATACATTTTGAAAAAAGTATGTATTAATTTATATCCTTAGGTTCATTTTTTGGAGAAAAAAATATATACTATATTTTTAAGGGGTATAAAAGGTATTAAATCACTAAATGGCCCTGAAACGATAAATAAATAATTAAAAATTTTTTTAACAAGTATGGCATTATATGTAAAAATTTTTATTAAATTAATAAACGTGGAGAATTAAAATTAAATATAATAAAACAAGTATACTTAGGTATTAGGCTCAGATTACCCTGCACTGTTTTATTATGTAAAATTTTTACTTGATTTTAAAAAGTATAAACAACATTTTATAAAAAAGGCTAAAAACATTGAGCAGGTAAACAAGACAGTAAAAAATATTAAGTGATTAATTATGAACATATCAGTCAGGAAAAAATTATTTCTTGACATGATAACCTCTTATAAATCGATGAACGCAGGATGCACGCACGAAAAATCATGACTCATTGTCACGTTCCACCTGTGCCGAGCGTGCAAGAACCGGCCAACCACCGTGCGAGAAAATCTTCTAAAATATCAAACAGGTAAAGGCGGGCTTTTTAACTAATTGTTCGAGATTATATTTAGACAAATTATTTATATTAAATTTACAAATACTGTAAATAATATTTGAAAATGAAAAAGTACGCAATTTTTCATCAATGTTTTCTTATGACGTTATCACGTAAATTGAATCATTATAAACCGTCTTTACAGACAACCCCCCTTTTTTTATAATACTTCTTTGACTTTGAAAATAGCAAATAGCGTACAGAATATTTTAAGCAAATCAAAAGAACGAAAATATTAAATGCTAAAATCTCGGCTAAAAAAATTAAATAATTGCAAATAAATTATAAAATCATTTTATATTACAGTTACCTTCCATAAAGTTGTATTCATTGTTTCTGAATATTTTCGTTAACTGTCCATGTATGAGACGATCGAAAGCACGACTGGCCGCCAGGTATTTGTTGTACACGGTGTTCCTTTGAACTAATGCAGAAACTCACCTGATATAAGGTGCTGCAAGTCGCAGCCAGCACTGCCTCTTGAAACAACAGTCGGGAACAGTGATGGAACTGCACCACGAAGGCAGCCGTAGAAATTATAAACCACCCCCAAGAGTGGAGAGAAATGTTTTCTTTGGGGAGTGAGGGGTGGCTTGGAGAAATAAGAGAGCACCATCGGCGCCCGAGGAGTTACCACGAAGTGGAAACGGTTCCAACCCTCGCCACCCTTAAAGCGCGAAGGGGCAGAAAAACACAATACGAGGATGTGTCCCAGAACCCCTTCCCGCGGCAGTCTGCTGCGCCCTAACTCAACGCCCCACGCCGTATCGCGCCCTTATTCTTCGCAGCCTCGGGCTCTGCTTCACCCCTCACCCCTCGCCTTCGAGGGTGGAGCGCCCTTTTAGCTCCACTCTCTTTCAAAGATCGTGTTTTTTTTCTTCCTTGTTTTCTCTTTTTCTATCTCCTTCTTCTCGCTTGTTGCCGGAGGGCACTGTCCTCCAGTCACTTGTCTCTGAGACGACGGTGCCTCGTGATTGGCCGGCTGCCGCGGGCGGCACGTCCTCCCCGGAGCGCTGACTCGGCGCGCGGAGCTGACTGGCGCGCGGAGCTGACTTACTGATCCCGGCCCCCGGGCTTCAGTAGCCCCGTGTCAGGCGCAGTCACTCACATTCTTACAATGAGGAGCACTTACAACCTAACTGTTTATCGTGAATACTTTTATTATCTTTGAAAGATTAGTGCAATGGGAGTGCATGACTTGATGACTTTTTTTGTGCTGTCATCATTTGTGGTTTAATTCGTTATGTTAGTCCATTTTCTTTGTTTTTCTTTGTTTGTTGACCATATTCCTCTTATGGAATATTATGTGGTGTTTATATCTTGTTGACAACAACAATTTTTTGCTTAATTTATGTTTTTGCCTTTTGTGTTTTTGTAGTTTTCTTCTACAGACATACATGTGCTTAGCAATGGCGCATGTCCAAAAGCTTACATCAAGTCGTGAATACTTTTGTACGGAATAATTTTTAAATTCCTAGATCAAAACAAAAATATGTTTCACTATGGTAAAATGTAATGAATATATACTTCATTAATGCTGCGATGTTTATAATACACGATTCAAAAGAATCTAACCACATTTAACTTAAGGTAAAAATTGTAGCTGACATAAGATACAACTCCTTTTTGAACTCAAAATTGTATGTAAATAATGTAAATTTTGCTATAGTGTCAATTTTCCAATAATGATAAATAATAATTATTACTGCAATTTATCATTTATTGCTGATGTGGCCCAAATCAGTATTTTAGGTTATTAATATCATATATTTCCTTCCATTGTTTATAGAATACAGTACTTTTTCATTCAAATTATATTATTTACTCTACAAGAAGACTTCCTAAATTTTTACTAGTTGTTTCTATGGTACTATTTTTCATTTTTAAAATCCTATTCCAGTCTAGGGACAACCAAAGTTCTCTTTAAAAATAAGTGACTTAAGCATCAATTTAATAATCCTCTCACCTACAACTGAGACAAGTTGCAATGTTTGTCTCGGCGATACTTTGTTTGGGTTTAACCTACGAACTAATCCCAAAATATAAAAAATTTAAAACTGAAAACACATTTTCCCAATCAGCTTGGTTTAACATTTTAAAGCTCTGAGGAAAAAAATATGCTACTAACGTATTTTTTTAATTTAAATTATTTTAATGATATTTGTAGTTACCTGCGAGAAAAAAATTATCTTCACATTTAAGTAACAATGTTAACGATGTATGCCCACGAACATTGAAGAATACAATATAGAGGAAATATTAAAATGTCATCATATGTTATAAGGTAATAAATACCTTATAGCAAAGAAAAACTCGCATCAATTTATTAGATGTATTCATATTTATTCATTATTCTATGATTTATTTTACTTATTCAAAACCAATATGTAAAGCTATTTGATATCACCAGCTAAATTATGCTATGGACAAAAATATGAGGTTTTGTTTTATTGAAAGAAAAGAAAAACATTCTAGAGAACGAAGTTTGAAAAAAAAAAAGGAGGATTAACATAGCTATTGTACGAGGGATAAGTTATTGAGTACGAACAGTCTTAATTACCACTTAAATTGTGAAATTTATATTACGATTGCTGTTGAACGGTTTATGTGAAGTGCTGAGAAAATATTGATAATATTTTCATAATATTAACGTTGGAAGATAGCCAGACGACTACAAAAACTTCGTCCTAGTGAGAATTTGGAAGAAGCTGCGTTTGAGTTTGTAGAACTCTTCTATTTATATTAATTTCAAGTTTGTATCTCTCCCTCGGTGTCTACTGTAAAAATTGGATAATTTTCTACTGTGACCGTTTACAAAATTAGTGCATACCTAAATGAAGAGGCACTATCATACCGGTCAATTCTGAAGACATCGTTACATATAGACATTATTGTGAACGAGGACGTTAAATTGTACGACGGCAAACTATCTTCAAGAGTAGCAGATCGTCAGGACCAACATGGTTCCACTACTTCGGACGTCGTTCTGGGCTGTACGTGATTTGCAGTAAAGGTTGAACGATTTGTTCGACATTACCACCAAAAGTGTATTACATGTAAATCAATGGAGCTCAAGGTATGGTGTTGGGTTATGTTTGTTTAATTATAAAATATTCCGATTAGTTATATTTTGGTGTTTTGTGTTAATTGTGCGTTTAGCATTTAAATTATATTTTTAGTACAGCTGAGCGTACTAGTACAATTTGTACACATGTAAATTTGCTAGCACCATCTGACAATTAATTTAGATAATTGGTTTTCTTTTCTGTGTTGATTTTGCCCTAACAAAAAGCTCAGTGGTTCCCGTAATGTTAATAAGATTCTCAATTTTACTTTAATTTTTCTACCAGAGTTTTATTCATAGTGCACAAAGTTGACTATTAATCCTTGAATTAACTTTTGTTTGCTTCAAGTCAACTTATAATTTATTTAACGTAAATTAATACACGAGTGAGACTGTTTACCAGGTCTCTTAATATTCTTTGAATGCTAATGTTCTACTGATTGTGTTATTTATAATATCGTCATATAAATTCAATTTTGTATTAAATGTGCGCAAACATTGAATACCTTAATGTTAAAGATTAGTGGCACTTTGGATAATTTTCGATAAAATCAGTGTTAATACATAAAATTTCTTTCATCGTATATTGTTATCCTTTTAAGACTCAAAGGTAATCATAGTCAGTAGATTTTGTATTATAAGTTTTTCACACGGCGCCCAAAATATTTAACCAGTTTATATGTTTTAACCCAGTAATACAGACCTTTAAAATACTTGGTTAATTTTCTGAGTGAGTGTTGGTCCTCGAGTGTTTAGTCCGAGAGGCTACATAAACATATATGCCCGTAGGTTACCAACCCTTACAATGTTATAAATAACTTCAATTTATAATATTGTGGTTTATAGAAACGTTTAACCTATAAGAACTAAATTTCTTCAAGAAAAGAGTGTAAGACCGTATTTTTAACTAAGATAAAATGTTTTCCTTGACTATTTTAAATAATTTTGTATGGAATTTCCGACATTTTCATTAAGTATAAAAATTATATAAAAAATAATTTTTATCAGAAATGAATAAACTGGAGCTCATGGAGAGCATCTGTTGGTTTTCTCCGTGTGCTCCTGATTATTTGTGAGAAATCGATCTCTGCATTAAATATTTTTTTACTTAATCAGTCATGCCATTTTATCCCGAGTTACAATTAACTTGTGAATTTCTGCGACAAAATTACCTAACTAATTTTTTTTTTCAGTTGGCATTAAAAAAAATTACTCTGTACAACAATATGTTATAAGATAGTTGAGAATCACTATCATAAAATACGATCTTCCTTCTCCTAGGTGTCTAACAAAGCCTTCCATCTTTTGCGATGGTCAGTGAGCATCCTGCATCCCACATGAAAAACAAATAATATTTTACCCTACGCAACATGTGTCGAAATGTGTTGGTAGAAATCAGGACCAATAAAACAAGTTCTTTTTGCACGAGACAAATTAACTCACGCTGCTAAATGGTGCAGTTGGAGCCTGGTATTCTCGAAGCCTAGCAGTCTTTTAACCATGTAGCCTTGTGTTGTGTAGTCAATATTTTTATCAGTTTTATTTAAAAAAAATTTAAATAAATGTTACACAGTCGAATAATATGCCATGCGACATCTGAAAAGCACTAACATGAAAGACGAGCATCTTTCTCCGTGATGTCTAGCGAAGCCTTCCTTCTTTTGCGATCGTAAGTGAGCATACCGCAACCCACACAAAAGAAATAAATCATATTTACCTGCAAACAACATGCGGCGTCATCTGTTGTTAACTACCTACAAAAAGTTCCTTTGCATGAAAGAAATAAACTCTCGCAGCTGAATGGAGTCCGAGACAGTCAGAGCCAACTAGTCTCGTAGCCACGAAGCCTTGTGTTCTGGAAGCTTCTTTTCCTGAGTCTACTGGGTGTACTGTGTGTTCATTCCGTTTCATGTATGTATTGTGTGTACTGTGTATTCATTCCGTTTCGTGTGTGTACTGTGTGTTCTTTCCGTTTCCTGTGTGAACTGTGCGTACTGTGCGTTGAATTCGTTTCCTTTGTATTTTGTATGTACTGTATGTTTATTGTGTTATTTTCTTTTAATGAATGTGTGACGTTTCGTTAAATGTGCGTAGTTAAATCTGTAGTAGATCTGAATATTTACTAATCAAAAACGTATTTGCCTTGATAATTCATTTTTCAGTGATATTTGGTCCTATTGTAAGCGTAAAACTTATTTTAGTTTGAGCTAATTGATTGTAATTTATTTTATGATACATAAATCTAAAAGTTTGAAGACTTTGTATTGACTGGTCAAAATATTTTATATTTGCTGGCAACGAAGAAGGTTATGAGGTTCGGAAATTTCTGGCTTATACGTCTGACATTGTTTATGGCCTGGTCTCGTGATCCGAAGACGCTTATTCTATATGTATGGTATTTTACATGATCATTATCGAAGTTATTCTAAGTATTAAAAATAATACTTTCATGATAGGCCTGTCGGCGACGTATTTTATTCGTCGGGCAGTTATATCGTCTAGAGTTGATTTTCTTAGAGAATGTTTAATAAACTCCGCGAAAGGTAATAAGGAACATAATATAAAATTGATTAAAAATTTAGTTACCCTTGTCACTGGTCGATAATCAAACCGAGGACAGGAATCCATCAATTCAGTCATCATTTTAAGACGTGGTTTTTTGGTGACTATTAGAACTTTTCCCGAATACCTCGTTAAATAATTACGGATTTCAAATATAGCGTCCAAATTTTCAGATGGCAGTCCATATGTCATTGTTGGCTTACTTGAGGCTTTTGTAGAACTCCTTAGGATTTTGAAAAAAAAAAAATATTAAATTATTTTTTTTAAATAATATTTTTTGCATCGTCCATGGATCGAATCAAGCTTGAAATCGACTGAATCAATTAGTATGATAATTGCATATTTATTTAATGAATTTTGGAATTTGTTCCTAAACTCTAGCTAAATAATTACTGATTTCCAAGATCGCGTCCCAATTTGTAGATGTCAAACGCCTCAGTAATAATAAAATTTATGTTCTCTAGTGGGTAAAACTTAAACTCATATGACAGTAGCGCAATGTAGTAGACTTAAACAAGATATCGGTCCCCAGCAGACGAAAACAAGATGGTGAACATGACGTCATTCTAGCGGGCGATATTAATACCTTGGCATTAGTGGTGGGAGGTCAGTCTAGAATGCGACTTCCGTGGAGGATGTAACTATCGACTTTTTTTAACCTCATCGGATTCGAACCGAGGACTTTATGACGTAAGTGCGTTTTAAAATAATATTTAATCATTTTTTTTAATTAAATGTTTTTATAAATTTTTTTTTACAAATTTCCAGTTTAAAAATTACTTATATTCAAGATAGCGGTCGTAACGAAAAGTGCAACGATCTAGAATTCAATATGGCGGACATACCGTAAAAGATAACTATAAAATCATTGCGATCCGAGATGGCGGACGTAACGAATTAAGCAATGTTTCTAGAATCTAAGATGGGAAGCGTAGCGAAAATTGCAACGGTGGCGTCATAATTCAAAAGGGCAGTTGTGGCGTAATAAAGTTTTATTACTTTTTGTTCAGAATTTTTAAATATATTAACAAATAACTGGGACTCAAACTGAGAATCGAACCCAGGTCTGAAATCGATTAAGTAACTAAAAATTTAAAATAAGCATTTTTTTTAAATATTTTTGGAAATTTTGTCGACATTTTTTGGTTAAAAATGAATGAATTGGAATTTTATGGTCGCGGTCAGGGTCAATGCTCCCTACCAGCGGCTTAGGAGCGGCATGGTCATGGAGTTATGCCGTCTCAGGGAATATGTGTTCTTTATAAGGCAAAAGTATTTTGGGGATTTTGAAATCCGAATTTTCGTATTTTTCAGGACAAAAACGGAAAATGTTTTCTCAAAACGGGAATTTTTTTCTGCGAAATTGGGCTTTTTTTTTTTTTTTTTTTTTTTTTTAAGGAATTTTGAGTCATTTTGAGTCATTTCCGAGGATTTTTGAGTCGAAAATGGCCGTCGGTGCGTCAGAGGTCGGTCGGTCATTGACCCCACCACAATCCACACCCTAAACCCTTGTTCAGGACCGCCATTTATACACTACTAAAATGTCCTCATGTCAGAACTGGTAGACATTTCCAAATCAGCCTTTTGAGAGAGTATCGCTACTGAATTAGCTCATCATGCTTCAGACGTAAATACAAACCTCGCTGACCAGTCAAACCATTAATCTTTCCATTAACTGATAGTAGTATGTTATTGTTCCTCCGGGCACAGGCTCCAGGCGGTGGTGCCGAGTGCCGAGCCACATCTCTGACGTCACGTCCATCTCTGACGTCACGACGGTCATCTTGGATGGTTGTGACCTTGACCTTTGACCTTGACCTTGACCCCGGCGGCCATTTTGGGTCCGCCATCTTGGATCCGCCATTTTGGATGAGGTCATTTTGTTTTTCTCGAACATTCCGTCGTTGTGTTTTCCGCCAAATTGGATGATGACATCACCGTTGCAATTTTCGTTACGGTCGCCATCTTGAAAATCTTTATTTATTATCCGATTTTAATGAAAAAAAATTTAAAAATTATAAAAAAATAAACAATAACAATTTAATAATTTTTTTATAAAAAAATGTACTTTTACGACACGGAGTTCAGAGTCCTCAGTTCGAACGCGGTGAGGGCAAAAAAAAAATAAAAATGGTGACCGATCCTTCCCCCGTGGTGGGTGCTGGCAGACTGACCCCCACCACTTATGTCAAAGTATATATAACGTCATCTAGTATGACGTCATGTCCGCCATCTTGTCTTCGTTGCTGGAAGCATTCATCATTGTATCGTCGGCTAGAGTTCGCCGACGCCATGTTAGTTTAATTCTTATCCGCTAGAGTGCACTAATAATTTATTATTACTAAGGTGCCCGCCATCTTGTCATTTGGTCGCCATCTTGAAAATCCGTAATTATTTAGCTATAGATGCGGGAAAAATTTCAAAATTTATTAAATAAATCACTCATTAATTTACATATTGATTCGATGGATTCCTGTCCTCGGTTTGATACCCGATCGATGCAATAACGTTTAATTTAATGTTAAAAAATAATAATTTCAATAAAGAATGTTCAACATTCGTAAAGAGACTTTAAATCCTCTACTACCATCATCCTATCAGACATCAAGACCACCATATTGGAAATTCGTACTTATTATTCCATTTTTATTGAAGGAAAAATTTCAAAATTCATTAAATTAATCACTCATTAATTAACATATTGATTTGATGGATTCCTGTTCTCGGTTCGATATCGGATCGATGCAATAACGTTTCATTTAATGTAAAAAAATAATAATTTCAATAAACCATGTTCAACATCTGTAAAGAGACTTTTAATCCTCTACTACCATCATCCTATCAGACATCAAGACCACCATATCGGAAATTCGTATTTATTATCCGATTTTTATTGAAGAAAAAAGTTCAAAATTCATTAAATAAATTTGTAATTTATATAATGATTGATTAGATCGACTAAAGTCTTTGGTTTGATCCCTGACCGATACAAAACAACTTTAATATTTTAAAAAAAGTACCATAAAAGTGTAAGGTTCCAGAAATAAAACACTGCAAGTTCTTTTAAAATACTTTTATTACAAAAATACTACACTACTACAAGTACAAAAAAAATACACAGTCAAATTACTAAAGTTTTGTGGATTCCTCGATTTCTGCATCAGCCACCCACGAATTAAAGCGAGGTGGAAAGCCCCACCACTTGACGTAGGACCGTCCTTTTCTTCGTTTTATAATCTTCTCCACCAAGTACGTATCGGGATACAATGTAGGCTGAATCTCTTCGGCATAGAAGACGCCATGGATAGGTTTGTGGTCCAAATCTTCGAGGTAGTAGGTCCTAGGATCTGATTCACGAACATGTGTCACACGGAAAAGTTCAGGACTCCAGTTTGCAGTGAAACCTTTCTCGAAGATACCTTTCTGCTTGGAGATTCGCACAATGTCACCGGCGTTAGCTTTACGCTTTCGTGGATCTTTCTTCTTCGTGTTGGAAAACACTGTTTGAAGCAGGCGATTGTCCGTTACGTCCTTTGGCTTCATTTTCGTGGTAGAATGCACCGTGGAATTATACTCGCTTATTAGTTTCGGCAAGATGTCAAGCCACTTGTAATTTCCGTTAGCCGTGAACTGTCGCCACATCTTGGAATGCAAAGTTCTGTTAAACCTTTCGACAACGAAGGCTTTAACTTTACTAAATGTAGAGTAGTGTTTGATGCCATACTTCTTCATCAAAGCCTTGAAGGTTGCATTGTAGAATTCTTTCCCGAGGTCCGTTTGCAGGTGCGATGGTACACGTCCATCACGCAAAAAATTGTTCAGTTGCAGTCTTTGATTTGACAGGTCTAGCCCAAGCGAACTTGATATAAATATCGATGACGGTCAACATGTACTTGAAACCATTATTCAATCGGGAATATGGTATCAGCTCAACAAGGTCCGCCTGGAATAAATCATCAATTCCACGAACTATGACTTTGCAACGAAGGTATTTTCGTCTAGCAGGAGCATGAAGTTCGCGAGCGATTCCGGTTCGACTCATTGTATGTAGCCGGCTTCCCTCAGTTCTTCAAGTATGGAGACTATTTCGTTGATGTGCGAATAGTTTCCTATGCTAAGCGAAGCATGTAGAATTCTAAGGCGATCAACTAATTCATTGGGGTCGTCCCAATATACATAGTCAAATATACGACCACTTTCTAGCTTTTTTAAACCTTCGCCATGTATTGTTAGTTCACTGAAGAGATTAGCGAGAATGTCGATTTTTTCATGATCTTCGTCTTTATATACACCACTATCTGGATCGTTATCGCGAAAATGTGCATTGGTTAGCTCTAGCAGTTTTTTGTACTGTTGTTAGTCTTTGTGAAAATATCCGTTAGGCTCCCTGCGAAACAGCAATTCGTACAGACCCGGAGTCCCGCGAATTTTGAACGCTTCTACGCGCACGATATTTCCTGGTAGAAAGTCTATTTCTTTAGCACCAAGGAACCACTTATTATGTTTTCTGTACACTCCGTAGGTCATGTCATTATTCCGGCTCGTAAACGATGTCAGGTATGGTCGGACCATTGCATTAACTTGGTCTCCCTTTTTCGGTATTTTCTTCTTGTGCATGGACTCTGCACTTGTTAAGTCATCTTCTTTTCGATCTGGTTCATACTTTCTCTTCTTTACAGTTGGCATTTCATCTTCAACTTCTGCCTTCACATTGATGGCTGGTTCTTCCTTGTTTTTAAGTTCGTCTAGGCGACTAGTGATTGGTTTAAAGATCTCCTCATTTGCCATCTCACGTGCAAGTCTGGTTCGTCTAGCAAGTAAATATTTTTCACGAACAGACTGTATAGCTCGATGAAGGTTACTGGCCAG
Source organism: Bacillus rossius redtenbacheri (assembly GCF_032445375.1). Lineage (NCBI taxonomy): Eukaryota > Metazoa > Arthropoda > Insecta > Phasmatodea > Bacillidae > Bacillus > Bacillus rossius. The sequence continues at coordinate 19,347,229 of NC_086338.1, read as the reverse complement.
GTCCGACATTGTACTGGCTGGAAACATATTGCAAGACCTCCTTTTATACTTTTTTATTCGTTCACAGAAACTTCTTTCTTGTGTTTGGCTAAATCTGAATTTGTTGACAAGTGAGATAGTGATGCTTTCAGACTACTTTAAAAACTTCTCAAATCGCCACGTCTTTGTGCGTTCGATACATCGATCATGTCGCGAATGCGAGAATCCGAGGCTTCCACACGCTGGTCGATGGCAACAAGATACTCTAGTAATTCCTTTTTCACACTTTCTACCTTTTGAGTCAGTAGCGAAATGTATTTGCGGATAATGTCGTCATGAGACTTGAGAGCAGTACGTAAGTCTCGACTGCTGCGTCCAAATTTGGAAATGCTATGACTCAGGTTTGACGATAAACTGATCGAAACCTCGTCTGTACCTGCCCTTATATAGAGGCCAGTCTTTGACAATAACTAGGAACCCGTGCTCGTGTTTCCAGCACAAGGAGCACATGTCTTTGAATTCCTGAAACGACGTGTCGGTGTTTACCTGATCATCATAAGCATGACGTAAATTAAGTTCGTCCATGCGAAAAAGCACTATGAAATTTGCGTTGTCTCGTAGGAGATATTTGGAATACGACCGTGCGTCTGACACAGGTAAACGCAGTCTACCTTGGCGTGTCTGCCCATGGAAAAGTACTCTTGTATTATGCATTGCTTCTCACACATTACATCGTCGAAAACAAACACGGAATTTGCTTTTGTTTCGCTTGGAGGTACCACATCTGCATTATCATTAAATGGAAAATACTCCAGACCATCCACCGAGCATAGAACAGTAGCTAGGCGCTGGTACTTTGGCTGTTGCAACGACTTGGAATACAAGTAAACGTTTTAGAACCTAACACCGTTTGGATCCTCTAAGACTTGGAGAAAAAATCGCAGCGTGGGGCGTATCTAAAATCATGAAGGCAAAGACGAAATTAGGACTGGGTGCTCGTCGAGCCAGCTCAGCCAAGTCAAAGACTAACTCACGCAAGACCAAACGCAAGACTGGTTCAGGCGTGCAAAAAGCCAAACAAAAATTACAGACTCTCGACAAGAAGATTATAGGAGGTTTTCTTCCTTTGCCTTTGCCTGCATTGGGTGCTCTCGGCGGCCTCATCGGTGCAACGAGCGGTATAGTGCGGGCAGTCAACACTTCGAAGAACGAGCGCAAGCAGTTAAAAGAAGCACAGCGACACAATGCCAGCATGGAAGCCATTGCCATCGGTAAAAAAACGGCGCAGGACTGTACTTACGGCCTCACAAATCAGGCCGAGGCATGAGGAAGAAACGAATAAAAACATCCTAAGTTCTTTGCCGAAACGTCCGCTCACCAATATAGATTCAATAAAGTACGCAAGCAAATTTAAAATACCAAATTTGCGCGGTGTGTTTATGCGAGACACTTTGCCCAGCAAGCCAAAGACACGTGAGTGCGCCATCATTAAATTAGATACGTCGTCGGGTCGTGGCATGCACTGGGTGGCTTATATAAAGACTGGAAAAATGGACGAGTACTACGATAGTTTTGGAAATTTATGGCCTCCGCCAGAACTGCGACAGTACCTGGGCCGGTCCATTACGTTGTTTTACAATTACGAACCTGAGCAGAAGCCTAATCAAACAAACTGCAGACACTTGTGTCTTCGCTTTTTAACAAACAAAAATTAGCTGACAAAAAAAATTGCTACTTAAAGGTTGTGCAGTGACGATAATTTATTAGTCATGTCGATAACACTTACTTTGACAGGTCATGCATCTGAGCTGCGGGCGGTTCCTTTCCCACCTCTGGATTTAGACGGAGAATGGTGTATCGGACTCGTAGATTTTCAAACGTATAATGCCATACCAAATATCGACGAAGAAAATTGCAAGATATGCTTCCTGAAAAGCGATGCGACCGCTCATGAAATACGGTTACCTGTTGGCTCTTACGAATTTGACGATATTGCAAATTACATCAGGGATATGTTACCACAGGATGTAGACTTTCAACTGCGTGGAAATCCAAACACTCAAAAAAGCATTCTAACATGTAGTGAAAATGTCGACTTTACAAAACCTGGCACCATAGGTACGATGCTCGGATTCGAATAAAAAGTGTATGATACTGGAAGAACGTACGAATCTACGCGCGCAGTAAATATTTTGCCTGTGAATGTCATAAGAATAAACTGTAATTTGGCAAGTGGAAAGTATCTCAATGGAAGACTAGGCAACATGCTGCACGAGTTTTCACCGATGGTCCCGCCAGGATATAAACTGGTCGAAGTACCGCAAAGTATCATTTATTTTCCAGTCGTTGTGAAGTGCGCACACGAAGTCGTCGTCAGAATCGTTGACCAGCGAGGACGATTGGTGAGTTTTCAAGACGAAGAAATTACATTATGTCTGCACTTGAAGCGATGGGCATAAAGTTCGTAACACCGAACAGTTATAAAAGAAATCGTATTGCGTTAATAAGAACAGTTCTCTACCAGACATCGGTGCATTAACACCTAACAGCATAGAGTATCTTCTCAGTATTGGACACGTGCCGAATAAATATGGAAGACGAAATCCTCAATGTGGAAGATCCGGTCATTTTTGATGACAGCATTACGAAAATCGAATTACACGAGTACCAGCATTTCCTGCTCGGACCGTACGCACTACCATAAGAAGTACGCATTGCAGTACAGCACCAAGATATTTGTACTTTACCCTCACAGTCATTTCTACGTATAAGAGGCACGCTGACAAAAGCGGATGGTACGCACCCGACAACGACATCAATATCCTGCAATGGTATTCTTCACCTAATCGAGCGCATTACATATGTACTCAATGGCGTCGAGGTAGACCAGACGAGAGATGTAGGCATAACATCTGCTATGAAAAATTACCTTTCGCTCACGCCAAATGAACTGTCTGCTGCAAAGATGGCCGGTTGGGCTCTCGAGAATGAATATAAGCTTCCGGTTTATGCCGAAGGGAAGTTCGAAGTTTGTGTTCCTCTGTCCATGCTCTTGGATTCGCCGAGGACTTCAAGCATATAATCATTAATTCGAAACAAGAGCTCGTACTGCTTCTAGCTAACACGCACATTAATGAAATTGTCGCCGCTGCAGAAAACCCTCAAGATGTCTCGCTAACACTAGAGTCTATCGAGTGGATGCTGCCCCACATCCAAGTGAGCACCGTTGAACGAGTCAAGATGTTGAAGAACATAGAAAATGGCAAGAACTACGATGTGCCATTCCGATCCTGGAGCCTGGAAACTTATCCTGGCTTGCCTCATAGTCAGCATATCAATTGGATAGTAAAGTCCAGCTTCGCTACGGAAAAACCAAGATACATCATCGTCGGGCTTCAGACCGGAAGACAGCTCAATGCAGGAGTAAGTCGTTCCTTATTCGATAACTGTCAATTACGTAATGTAAAAATATTTTTAAACAGCGAAAGTTATCCGTACGTTGATATGAACATGGGCTTTGAAAGTGGAAGATTTCTTCTCGCATATCAAATGTATCCCAAGTTTCAGCAAGCTTACTATGGGCGGAGACAGTCACCGATACTAAGTCCCGACACTTTCAAGAACAAGGCTCCGTTAATGGTGTTTGACATTTCCAAACAGGATGATCGATTAAATTCAAACATCATCGACTGTAGGATCGAGATAACGACTAGCGGAAATATTCCACCAAAAACCTATGCTTTTTGTCTGATATTTCACGATCGGCTTGCATCGTACAATTGTCGAGACAAACTTGTGAAAATTCTGACTTAAATACTGTTTCGCTTGCGATAATAATTCAGTTACGATCGAGCATTGCTAGCGACAAGATGTACTGCAACCTTCAAGGTTTCCAGAGCCAAAACGGCTTTGTTCTCAAAGAAATTGCCGTCACCTCCGGAGACAAGACTCGAACCCGCAGCTTCCGACCTCCGTATCCGTGAAAACTACTAGACGAAAAAAGTAAACGGTCGAATGAATGGCTATGTAAATTTTATCACAGACTAGAGTGGGACGAAAGAAAAATTCCGTACCTCCAAGTGAAAATCACACTTCAAGATTTACTAGTTCAAAACGAAATAATCTACGTTGCCGGACCTGAATAGAAGAAATGGCTGAGCAAGTTGTGTGATGCGTCAGTTGTAATTGTAGACCTACAGACCGACTACGGCTGTCCTTCCCTGCACAAGCTTAGTGCAATATACGACGTGCAGCCACGTGACAAGTTTGAACGTGTCTGTGCCTGTACAAACTCGCAGTTAATGCAGAAATGGCACACACAATGTTAGTAGGAACCTGCATATATAAATGGCGTACATACGTACGTGCCTTCAGTTGTCGTTCTACCCGCAAGACCTAGCTTCAGCAGTGTAGTGTACAGCTACTGGGATTCCGGGTATCTACATACATATACAGAAACCTTTGATGGAGGCGCTCAGCATTGGTGGTTTGCGCACTTTCCTGTGTCCTACGAACCGACTCAGTAGCTGGTAGATTGTTGCGAACCTGGAAACTGTGCCGTCTATCACATGAGACCACACACAATCCTTCCTGCTATCATCGCTGAGGTAGTCGCCTCGTCTGCACGTGCAACACCAAACATGGATGTGTTGCAACATGTTGCGACCTGTGATGCTTCTACGCAGACGTCCAAACGGTGTGCGTCTCGTCGTCGCAGTTCAGGCAGTGAATTTGTCCCAACTAGCACTGAGCCAAAGCCCAGGCGTAGACGTGGTCACAGACATCATCGACCATGTCTTGTCGGAGTTGTCGACGTCGCAGAAGATGACCAGCTGGAAACCTGTGTTCCTGATCCCGTGACTGGCGAACCAGTTGGAACCAGAGTCGATGATACAGTGCGTGCGGCATTAAAGACTTTGCTTGCGAAAATGCTCGATTCCTTAACCTAATGTGTATTTGTGTAAATTTTATAAATAAATGTGTAAAACTTGAACTTGTGTGTATTTTATTTCTATAATTTTTAGGTACCTAATAAAAAAAATAATTTTAAATACAGACAATATTTTGACTCATGTAGTATACCAGTAGACTGCGGGTATATAAGCGAGGTTCAGACGACTGGACCCACAGTTCACCTCTGGCCGCGGTGCAGTACGGACTTGCTCTCTTCAGGAATTTTCGTGAGATTTAGTTAATGTCGACCGGAATAGACTGTTTACCGACAGCAGCAGGGACCTCGATGGCAGCAACGAAGATGGAGTCGGAGATTCCGATACCGACTGCAGAGGAGACAACGATACGTGTTGTTCCATCATCAGCTTAAGTTTCACCATCTGCATTACAGACTTCAATTAATGAAGAGTTTACATCGCATCAATGCAAATATTGTGGCGCATCTTTTACAAAATTCTACAAATGCGCGCAGACATGAAAGAAGCAGTTGTCCGAATAATTTACTGAAAAGAACAGAGTTTCAGTGTGACAAGTGCGGTAAATTAATTTCATGTCTCGATAGCTTACATCGTATTTATAAAAATTGCTTCGAGTTATTTAATTACAAGTATAATGAACATGGTGATTGTTTTTACTCATGTGTTGAACAAGCTAATGAGAATATATAAGTGAGACTCTGTTGATATGGACTTCAGTCTGTCTCTGGCTGCGGTGATGAACGGATCGGATAGTCAGACTTGAATAATAGACCGGTATCTAGCTATTCTTGAGAACTCGATGTCATCATCACCACTATCTACACCAACCTGGATCGAACATCTATCATTATCAGTGCAGAGCACGATGACAATGTCGTCTACAGCTACACCTGCTCTCTCAGCACAGCAGGAGATTTCGACGCGTGCAACATCTTCCGCAGAGCAGACCTCAAAGACTTCAGAAGTTAAAATGTCAGCGGTGTTACAATGGTTGTCAACAGTTCCTGTGCCATTGATAAAGGAAGGAGCATCCAACGGTGTTCCATCACCCGACTGCACGTACTGTGAGAAGATGAAAAACTTGAAATTACGGGATTATAAAATACAGAATTGTAATAATAACTCTGAACGCATTAAATATCAGTGCAACAGATGTTTAAGCAAGTTTATACACTATGGAAGATTTAAACGACACCTCAGGAATTGTGATGGACTGGGTGTGCATTCATCAGAATCAGCTGTGTATTTTGTAACAAAACATTAGCAACTATTTAGGTGCAAAACAACACGAAATAGATCACTGTCCTTTTAATGAAGTCGATAATTCGGCTTTGTGTGAAAATTGCGGTGTACCAATATGTAGACCTGATGATTTGAATATACATTTCAAGTCATGTAAAAGACTTACTTCGTCCATTAAGAAGACTGTTTAAATCGAGAAATCCACAAGACTTAAGTAATTTGTCTGTGTATTTTATTGTACTTGTAGTAGTGTAGAATATATGTAATAAAAGTTTTTTTTTAAAGAACTTGCGGTATTTTTATTTTCTCAAACCTTCCACTTAAGTGGTACTTTTTTAAAATATTAAAGTTGTTTTGTATCGGCCAGGGATCGAACCAAGGACAGGAATCGATCGAATCAATCATTATATAGATTACAAATTTATTTAATGAATTTTAAACTTTTTTTCTTCAATAAAAATCGGCTAATAAATACGAATTTCCAATATGGTGGTCTTGATGTCTGATAGGATGATGGTAGTAGAGGATTGAAAGTCTCTTTACGAATGTTGAACATGGTTTATTGAAATTATTATTTTTTAACATTAAATTAAACATTGTTGCATCGATCGGGTATCGAACCGAGGACAGGAATCCATCCAATCAATATGTAAATTGATGAGTGAATTATTTACTGAATTTTAGAACTTTTCCCGAATTTCTAGCCAAATAACTACGGATTTTCAAGATGGCGGCCAAATGACAAGATGGCGGGTGTCACAGCAATAATAATAAATGATTACTGCACTCTAGCGGGTAAGAATTAAACTAACATGGCGTCGGCGCACTCTAGCCGACGATACAATGATGATGGCTTCCAGAAGACGAGGACAAGATGGCTGACATGACGTCATGCTAACTGGCGATGTATATGCTATGAACAAAGTGGTGGGGGTCCGTCTGCCAGCACCCACCACGAGGGAAGGATCGGTCGTCATTTTTATTTTTTTGCCCTCACCGGGTTCGAACCGAGGACTCCGAACTCCGTGTCGTAAAAGTACATTTTTTTATAAAAAAAATTATGAAAATTTTATTATTTAATTTTTTTTAAATTTTAAATTTTTTTTTCATTAAAGTGGGATAAAAAATAAAAATGTTCAAGATGGTGACCATAACGAAAATTGCAACGGTGACGCCATCATAAAAAATGGCGGAAAACACAACGACGGAATGTTCGAGAAAACAAAATGACGTCATCCAAAATGGCGGATCCAAGATGGCGGATCCAAAATGGCCACCGGGGTCAAGGTCAAAGTCACAGTCAACTTGTCCCGTTACGCTGTGTCCCGTTACACTCATCCAAGATGACCGTCGTGACGTCAGAGATGGACGTGACGTCAGAGATGGACGTGACGTCAGAGATGTGGCTCGGCACTCGGCACCACCTCCTGGAGCCTGTGCCCGGAGGAACCAAAGCATACTACTACTGATCAAACATTATAGAAAAGCCTTTTTGTCTATCTAAAAATTAATATTAATTTGAAATTTATTGTTGTAATAGCAAAATTGTTACTTTTTATATAAAATTCTACGCATTTATCTGTATCACTCTTACGATACACATAACATATGTATTCAATCAATTATTTTGTAATAAAGTAACTGCAAGAAAAACAGTGCTAAAATTATAATTTTAAACATAACATGTAGGTGTTAAAATTATTTGTGTTTTGATTTGTTTCAAAACATTTATTTAAAAATGTTCGTAATGTTTGTACTTTTCGTACATTTTGTAACACTTATGCATCGACTTCTGCTGGCGAAATGTGCCGAGATGGCATCAAGCATCTGCGGCGCGTTGGTCTGGGAAAAAATAAATAAAATAAAAGTGGAAAGTTGTTCAGTCTCAAGTGCACCGTGTTTTCCTTTCGCTCCCCTCCTTCCTTGTTCGTATCTCGGCCCTCATTTCCATATTAAAACAGGGTGCGCTCTCTCTCGGCCCTAGCGGCGACCAATCACACGGCAGCTCGCCGCGATGCCAGCTCCTCGACTGCCGAGTGGCAAGCCTCGGCCCAGATGATGAATCGCGGACGCTCGAGGTCCCGTCGAGTGTCTGCTTAAATTGCAGATCGTCTTCTGCCGCTGACGTTACTTCGCGACCCGCTCTGCCGAGGATACTTCTTCAGGGGTAGCCTTCATCTCACAGACGAGAGAGCCACACGCCAAGTTCCCCGAAGTTCATGCTCGCTTTTTGGTTTCCGTTCTATCTCACTGTATAAACCGATGAGGTATTAAATTTTGCAGTCGATTAGGATAGGTTAGCTACATTATAAATACTTTAAAACATTGTGGATGGTTGCTTATAGTATGTAAGTATAGCTACACTAAAAATACTGTAAAAATCATTTTATGGTTTCTTAGCGAATAACTTTATAATGTGTAGCTATCCAGGGATAGGAAACCGTTAACATGATTTTACAGTATCTTTAATATAGCTATCCTAACCAAATCAACCGTCAACAATGTTTTAAAGTGTTTAAAATGTAGCTAACCTAACCTAATTGACCATTAGTTATCATGAGTTACAATGAACAAAAAAACCGAAGATGCACGATTGGGCGTTTGGCTCTCTCGTCTGTGAAAAGAAGGCTTCCCCTTCTTCAGCTTTCGCCAAAAAGGGCTGAGAGTGGAACTGCATCGGTGGTCAGAGCAGCCGGACGAAACATAGAAACATAGACTTCTTTGTAACCGTGACTTTTCACGTCAGCTATTCAAATGATGGGTTTTTGATGCGTACCATCTCAGCTCTCGGTATACGGCAGTTAGTGAATGCGACGGAAGTCAATAAACGGAAACGAGTAAAAAACACCGTACTGCCTTCTGTGGCGGGTGGTGATAAGCGAAGATCAGATAGACAAAGGGAATCGTTTAAGTAATAAGTTTTCAATGAATCACAAGACGAGCAGTAATTTTTAAATAATATATATTCGTCGAAAATCAGGTCCAAAACCAGGGGCGATTTTTTTTTGCTTTTATCTTAGCCGTTTCTGTAGATAGTTTGCAATTCCGCTATGCAAATCGTATGTTTCGATAATCGACATAGCTGCTTCGGCAACGAATTATAGCAGCGCGTGCGACAACTACGTGTAATTAGCACCCGCGCACCATGTTCACAAATAAAAAGGGCAACTTTATAGTTATTAATGTTTTTTGAATTTTTTTTCAAGATAGGCATTAATTAAATAATTTTCCTAGTCAAAAATCTGGTCATTTACCGGGGTTTCGTGTTTCTTTCGGTCTGATCAAAGCGTCTAAAATATAATTTAAAATTTCGCTATGCAAATCTAATGATTTTATAGTCACCATTGCTGCTCTGGCAACGAATTATAGCCATGGGTGCAGAAAATAGGTGTAATTTGCACCTAGAAATGTAGTTGAAACCCCAATTTGCATATTATTATCACACTCAGCATAATTTTTAGAATTTAATGTTAAATTGTGTGTCCAAGTTCCGTAAGTATATTACCAACATGAGAAAACAAGAATTTACTCGTTACCGAGGTTTGATGTTTCACATCACTAACGAGTACTAAAAGAGACGCTTACATTTGAAACCGCGCTGCTGCGTAACTCTCGCAACAGTGCGATTAGCAACTCTTCCCCACACTCATGCCCCAAGGCCAACCAAAGGTGAATAGCTTATTCCCTTATTCCACGGGCAATGTGTGAGTACCATTATAAAAACACAAAAAATTAAGTGCAGTCAACATTTACTATCAGACCTACCTAGGATTACAACCCCCTCCACGTATATACATTCCATAAAACACATAGATGCCCTATACAAAAAAATATATATAAAACAATAGTTAAAAAAAAAATCTTAAGTTTTTTATTTTGTCCTGTGCGCGCACTTTCCCGTTTGCTCGCGGCTCATACGGCAGTCCTCATGATAATACGTAAACGTACTTGAACTGTGTCCGTGCACTCCCTCCAAATTATTACTATGTGGGCCCGAGTGACAAGTTCATTAACTTCTTTAAGTTCATTCATCCACTACAAAAGTTATTGCCGGTCCTGAAGAAAGTCAAATTATGTTGCGAATCACAGTCTATTTTAGCATGTAGTATTTCACAGCCCCGACCTTCGCCTATTCTGGCCATAACAAGTATGAGCGTCGACTCCTTACTTTGAGCATGTTGAGTGGGGCCCCAGCTGGTGGTCAACGCGCCTCCGCGCCGCTGCCACACCGCGGGCCAGACGGTCGCACCGAACCATCCTCCTCCACACTCGCGCGCCACCGCTGAGCGCGTCACTCGGCTACGTCACCATCGAGCTTCTTCGGCCGTCCTCGGGTACACTCGAAACAACGACACCCACACATGACTAGACGGCCGTTGAGCAAACGGTTTCACGTTCTTAGAGTCCTCCTAATGCAATTAAATAAAAAAAACTAATAAACATAACAGTGAATAATGAAATAACAATAACCAAATTATTAAATTATTAATTACAAAAACAGTCCGGAAACGGTAACAATCTCCGCGCCCAAAAAAAAAAAAAAAAGAGTTTGGTTTCCACGATACCTTCATTAAAAACAACCGATCAACTCTCAGACGCTAACGTAAACATCAACAGGCCAAGAGGAAGAGAGAAGCTCAGAAATCGAGAGAAAAACACACAAGACACCAAAAGGGAACTCTAAAAGCACAACAATAAGTAAAAAAAAACACTCAATACGAATATCTACTGGAAACCAATTTCTTGCGCAAACAACCTACTCAGCCAAAAAAAAAAAAAAAACAGGTTACCAAAAAAAAAAATAAAACCAGAACGAAACCACGTTCCAACGTAATGGGCCAACATCCTAAACAAACAGACCTTCATTTAGGTCTCAGCTGGTTTAACGCCACAAAACTTTGCTATATGTCCCTTTTTGTTACATTTTTCACATTGCAATGCTGATTTATTGCTACCCCGCTCACAACTTGAGGCATAATGGCCTTTCTCTCCACACTTAAAGCAAGTAATAAGGCTTACAATTCGTTTTGAACCTTTTGGACAATTATTCTGAAAATGCCCTAACTCCCCGCACTTATAACATATGGAACCCGCGCGGTAACCTCCCGCTGCTTTACCCTTGTCAAACTCTAACTTAGCACACCATACGTTATCCACTTCCGTGGCCCATTTTATTATAGCACTCAACGACCTAGGTTTTTCAATAAACGTGCACTCACGTCTTAACTCCTGACATTGCTATTCCCATCGCTTTAGAATGATAACAAATATCTGTCACGTAAGTTACCATGCTCTCGTCTGCCCGCTGAAAACGGTAAATTTTCTCCCTTTGTAATTTCTCTTTTACTCGTCGCGGACATAAGTTCTCCCACAGTTTCTCCTTACATTTTTCCCAACTTAACTTTTCCTCGACACAACCCCGTAATATGTTACGTGACACCCCTTGACATTTACTTATTACGCATCGTAATAGTTCTACATCTGTAGCAAAAGGTTGTAATTCTCTAATGCGATCTAATTCCATACAAAATCTTATTAATCCACTGGGCTGCCCTCCATGCATACTGGGAATATTTCTGAAACTGTCATATACTAATTTACTTTCCAAGTCCGCGATCATATTACGTCTTTCTACGGTGCCAACTCCTGACCCAGCACCGGCCTCGCTTACATCTTTTTTTAAGTATTTAGACAACTTGCGTCGTAATTCATCCACCCCATCGTCACCCTGAAACGGGATTCCAGCCGCGTTTAAGTTCACCTGCAGGCCGTCCTTATTAAGCTGATAAATCCAACTAACTGCCATGATAGCACACACGTTAAACACTATCGTGAAACCCATTTGACTGCACTTGGGAGCAGAGTGGCGCAGATAAATTGAAACCGCGCTGCTGCGTAACTCCTGCAACAGTGCGATTAGCAACTCTTCCCCACACTCATGCCCCAAGGCCAACCAAAGGTGAATAGCTTATTCCCTTATTCCCCGGGCAATGTGTGAGTACCATTATAAAAACACAAAAATTAAGTGCAGTCAACATTTACTATCAGACCTACCTAGGATTACAACCCCCTCCACGTATACATTGCATGAAACACATAGATGCCCTATAAAAAAAATATATAAAACTATAGTTAAAAAAAAATCTTAAGTTTTTTATTTTGTCCAGTGCGCGCACTTTCCCGTTTGCTCGCGGCTCATACGGCAGTCCTCATGATAATACGTAAACGTACTTGAACTGTGTCCGTGCACTCCCTCCAAATTATTACTATGTGGGCCCGAGTGACAAGTTCATTAACTTCTTTAAGTTCATTCATCCACTACAAAAATTATTGCCGGTCCTGAAGAAAGTCAAATTATGTTGCGAATCACAGTCTATTTTAGCATGTAGTATTTCACAGCCCCGACCTTCGCCTATTCTGGCCATAACAAGTATGAGCGTCGACTCCTTACTTTGAGCATGTTGAGTGGGGCCCCAGCTGGTGGTCAACGCGCCTCCGCGCCGCTGCCACACCGCGGGCCAGACGGTCGCACCGAACCATCCTCCTCCACACTCGCGCGCCACCGCTGAGCGCGTCACTCGGCTACGTCACCATCGAGCTTCTTCGGCCGTCCTCGGGTACACTCGAAACAACGACACCCACACATGACTAGACGGCCGTTGAGCAAACGGTTTCACGTTCTTAGAGTCCTCCTAATGCAATTAAATAAAAAAAACTAATAAACATAACTGTGAATAATGAAATAACAATAACCAAATTATTAAATAATTACTTACAAAAACAGTTACCGGAAACGGTAACACATTTTGTTCGTATATTTTCCAAACAAAAATTTAAAGTTCTATAACTTACTTGTAAAAATTTTACGCAAAAATTTACTAAATATTTTAAAAATATATTTGATTTTAATTTGTGTTTATGAGTATAAACCATATCCAAACAAATTAAAAAAATGTTTATCAATAAAAAAATTAATGGTAATTTCAATTGGTGTATATCCTTTCTGGCTTTCATTCACCGTTTTGCAAACGAGAATCAGTTCAGTTTCTTCAAAGTTGGAGTAATTTGTTAAGTATTTGTTGATATAGAAATTAAAAACGTTTAAATATCTACGTGAGTAGAACATAAAAGATAGTACTGCCCCAGGTTTCAGGCTGAAGAGCCGATGAGCCGACCACCACATTGATTGTGACGTCACAGTGACCATATTGGTTGACCTTGACCATGACATTAAGAGTTTCCAAAATATTTCAAAAGATTACTTTAAAATCCCCAATATTTGCCCAAAATTCACCAAAATCATCCCAAAAATTCCAGTATTTTAGAAAATAATTCCGCGAAAAATCTCGAAAAACTTGCAAATATATTTCTTTATTCCAAGTAAATATTCCCGTTTTGAGAAAAAATTACCTTTTAAGTAACCATTAACGTCAAAGGCTTGAAAAGTCCGCAAATAGGAATAAAGTCCTCATCTACAAGCCTCTTAAAGACTCTGAGGTCATGACCTCAACAATAAGGATGGCTGGTCACCATTTGAAATTATGTGGTCAAAATTGCATTTTCCGTTACAACCGCCATCTTGAAAATCCTAATTTTTTATGCCTGGAAATTGGGAAAAATATATAATTAATAAAATTTTAATAATAATAATTGACATAAAACAATCTGCCATATTGGATTATGACGTCACGACCATCATCTTAAAAATTCGTAATAATTATCGAAATTTGTTTGAATGATTTCAAATTTATAGAAATTTATTTAAATACATTTTTAATAATATTTATATTTTAAACAAACTTAAGTCAATAAGTCTTCGGTTCGGACCTGGCGACAGCCAAAAAAATTACGACGGATCCTTCCTACACGGAAGCCACGGAGAGACAGACGTCCCACCATCAATACCAAGGTAGATATATTGCCAGTTAGTAATACGTCACGCCAGCCATATAGTTTTCGTCTGCTAGAGGTGGCCATCTGGCCTTCGTCTGATAGAGGGCGCTACCATTATGTTATTTTAATTTTTACCCGCTATAGTGCCGTAAATATTTATTTTCAGGACGACTGTCATTTGACATATTTGCCGCCATTTCGGAAATTTATATTTATTAAGCTTGAAAATTGGGAAAAATTCCAAAATTCTTTAAAAAAAGTCACTTAATTTATTTTATTGATAGCTCTCCTTGGTTAGATCCCTGGTCAACGCAAAAAAATATAAATATTTAATTAAAAAAACATTACAATGACACGTTCAAGAATTAAAACTACAAAATTACAAATAAAAAATACATAAATCCTAAAATAATACAGGAAAACTTAAAATCTAATCATCATTCAGTTGTGCATTGGCTTGATTTAAAATATTCTTTGCTCTTATCGGTTGAATAAAGACAGAGTCCAGCCAAATAATTTATCAACATAGTCTTTTTCTTCCCTATCGATGTTCTCGATACTGTGTTTAACAGACTGCTCCACGTGGTCAGAATTATAATTGGGAGTATTTACTGTCTTGAATGCGTTTTTTTTTTTCACTTTGTCCATGAACGGATATGGTTTGCCATATACAAGTCTAACCTGAAGTTTTATTTTACAGATCCGTTCGTTGATAATTCATCTGTAAGTTGATTGATTATGTGCGTCCTTTCGTTATATGTGGGTCCTTTTTGTCAAATTTTCGTTTAAATGTGCGTCTTTTTCGTTAAATGTATTTCCTTTTATGTCGAAATCTGTAAATGTGCGTCCTTTTCGTTAAATGCCACCTAAATTTACTGTCTTGGAATTCGTGTTAGGACTTCTTACTATCGGTAGCATCCGTGGAGCAAGTATCTGTCGTCAAATTTTTGCTCTTCACCGGGTTTGAACCAAAGACTCCATGAAGTAAGTGCGTTTTTAATTTGAAATTTTATTTATATTTGATATAAATATTTTTTTTAAAATTTCAAAATTGTTCCAATTATTCCCGATATTAATTAAGAATTTTTAATATTATGTAGTGACGTCATAATCCAAGATAGCGGAATGTTTTTTATTACAAATATGTAATGAATTAATTTTTTTACCAATTTTATTTTATTTCCAGATTTCCTACCATAAAAGATACGGAAATTAAGATGGTGGACGTAACATAAAGTGCAACGTTGGCCTCATAATTCAAAATGGCGGCCATGGCTTCTTAATTGTAAGTTCATGATTTCGGCGGCTTAGGGAGATATGCAGTTGCGGATTTTAAACTCTATGCAGACTTTTCAAGACTTTGACATTTTTTTAACGACTTATAAGGGAAATTTATCTCAAAACGTGTATTTTTTACTAACATAGAGAAATAATTATTATTTTTTTTAATTTTTTATATTTTTTGGCGAAATGTCTTTCCAGAAAACTGTAAACTGTGTGGTTAGGCGAATTTTGGGCCATTTATATTATATTTTGAGTCATTTTTGGCAAATGTGGGTAAATTTTTAAGTTCAACGTCATCAAACATGGCCGCCGTGACGTCACAATCCCTGTTGGCGGTCGGTTCCTCGGCTCCTCAGTTTGCAGCCTGGGCCAATACCGGCTATTATATAATTACTACTGTCGTGGGAAAATGTTTTCTAGTGACACGTTATTTAAATTTCATGCACCACAAGTTTCAAAATTTGCATTGATTGGTTTGTAGAGCCAGCGGCGCAATCTACAGTCGCAGGGCGTGGCGGCGTGAGTAGCATGTGGTGCGTGTTGCTGACTTTCAGGGGCCCGTTGCTGGCAGAGCGGCGATAACTGCGGCCGTTGTCCGGTCGAGTCTACGTGCCCCCCTCACCCAACTGTTATCTTGGTCTCGATACGGGCGTAATTCCTTTATAAACCGGACTTATTACAGACTTGTGGTCATTAACAAAAATCAATATTAATGTCTTACTTTTCTGCATAATTTTCTTCAAGAGAAATACATTTTCTCCATTAGATAGATAGATTTTTGGACCCTTCATAAAAAAGAATGTTTGTTCTATTAACCAATTGTGTACGTATTGTTAGAGTGCAGCGTCGTTTTTAGATATTTTCCCACCTAATACTTCCTTCAGTGAACCAACTATATGACCTGAATATTGTCTTTCTTTGACGCTGGTCGCCCGACGCCTTATAGGGCTTTAACTTTTCATTTTATCACGACCATTTTGAACCATTTCCTAAAAGAACATCTGGGTTTCCCTCATCGTGTCATCAAAAAACTGTGCTTGGAGTCTCTTTCAAAGTTTGACTTGAATTCACACCTTCGCTGGTGAGAAGACGAACACCAATGTGTCGCTCAACAGACGCTGGCGCTATCAGGGCGAAGGGCGAACTGAGATCACGGACATGAGAATGGGGACCGCGTGCTGCCTGTCCGTCTCCATTATCCCGGCTCTCGTCTCTACTTCAGTCAAATGAACCAATTACGGTCCATATTTGAATAACTCTTATATTAGCGTTTGGCGGCATGGGCTGTTCTTTGTATTTTTAAGCAAACACAAGCGTCCTTTGAATGATTCTTGCATGGGAAAGATTGGTTTAAATTTTTTTTACTTTACTTCATTGCTAGTTTAAACTCTTTGTCAAAGTGAAATGACAATCATGGACAAGTAATATGATTATACATGCAAACAGAAAAACAAAGCCAAAATCAGCCGATGTAAAATTTTTCGTGAAAAGACGGCACAGAGATGAACGTGGAAAGAATCAGTAAGAAAAAATGCCACGGCACAGACGACCACGGTAGAATGACAAAGATGAGACAGTTTTGTCAAGAAAATTATATACATATTCATTATTCATACAACAACCTTGTGTAACCTTACTGGGGACAAAAACTTATAAAATACATTTTTTTTCCAAGAAAATTTTAAACAGCAGAGAACTCTTAAAATCAAAAACTACCTATTCAGCCGATGTTACCGACATATAACATTAAGAACTACAGGGAGGATTTATGGAATATGGCAATGTAAACGTACTGCGCAGTTTCTTAAAAGTAAAGCTAAAAATGTGCAAATGACCACACGCTTCAAAACAGTCCAAAACTAAGGTATGTCCTCGTTTGCAGATACATCTTTACGCCATTATTCGAGCTAAAAATTATTTATTTTCAAAATTAATTTTTTTTAAATTATTTATTTTAAATATACTTATATTATTGTAAATACAGTCCTCTTTTTTTAAAAAATCAAAAAAAATTATGTTTTCTATAAAAAGAAACACAAAACTTATATTGAAGGGAATAAAAATGAATCGTACTAAGACCGACTTAAAAATTCCTGAAGTACTATGTTTACTTTCCACTGAAAGTGTTTGTGTTTTTCGGTAAATGACTTTTTTCAACTTTTACTATAATTCCGTGATTCCACAGTGCATGCTCTTGTTCACTCAATATTCCACACACGTCTCATCGCTAAAACTGCGTGTCCGATGACGTCACATGAGGTCGTCAATCCAGCGCAGTTTATGCGACGTGTCGTAAAAAAATATATTTCATAAGTGGAATGTTATAAGTAAGTCTCGTCATCAAAGTTACGATTTACCTCTCAGGCGAAATTTCATCACAAAACTTGCCTATAAATCAAAAGTTGTTGTTCCGTTAATTGGCGAAACAATGTCTGTTGGCGTAACTTACACAGTTCTATTAAACGTACCAACAACATTTCGGAGTTATTTTTTCCGTCTATAGTGTTCATTTAAATTTTCCGATAGTGCCAGGCGTCAAGTACTCATGCACAAAAATACAGTATTAACACGGAGCTTGTAGATTATTTCTCGTTGCTCGCTGAAGAACTGCCATAAAATTAAAAGTCCCTTTAGACACAGCCCACAGGCGTAGGTAGAATTAGTAGTGTCTCTATCTTCTGGAAAAAAATGTAGGAAAATTTCTATAAACTCCTGGAACATTTTAAGACCTTAATATACATAACAACTATATAAATATATATAAATTCAGCCTCCGTATGTTTGTGCTTGTAAAACTCTATTATTAGTTGATCGATTTACTTGAAATTAAGTCACCACGTTGCATTTTAATACTCGAGTGTTTTATAACCAAATATTACAATTATATCTAGAATTGTTCCAGCAACTCTAGTATTTAAAAAGTAAGAAACATGAAATTTGATATTTTAGTCTTTGGTTAGAAATAAACATATACGTGTTTAGGTGTTTTGGAAAACAAGAAGAAAACGTTTTTAATTTTTATTTTTTATTTACATTCTGATAATATTTACTTTAGAAACTAATTATCTCTGGAATGTCTAGCGAACTATGATCTTTCTCTGCACATAATAAATATGTTCTCCTGGGAATGCACACGCAAAAAAAAAAAAAAGCCTTTTACCACCGTTTTTTTGTTTTTGCTTGCAATAGTACGCGTTTTACGAGTTGGCTTACAAGAAGTCATTGAAGGCGATAGATACATTGAAAGACTTGAGAAATCAGGTTTAATTTGGTGGAGCATTGGTGTCACTATTAGACGATTTCACATGTTTTAGTAGTTTTTTAGGATAAAAAAAACTGGTCGTAATATTTTACAGGATATCTTAGCAAGATTTCAAATAATTTTCTATTTTACAAATCACTTTTCTGTAGATTTATGTAAAAGTGAATAAACCTAGTATCTGTACATTTTATAATTTTCCTGGATGTTTTGTAACCAGCGTTTTTCGTAATTTTAAGGTAAAAAATTATAATAGCGCATTATTTCTTGACTGCAACGCTCCATAAGCCAATCGCGCGTAACACTAAAAACACACATGCTCTTGGTCAAGATATTCATCGTATTTCCGTGTCCACACCAAAATCAATTTCTAGTAGTATACGAATCTATGTCCGGCGCCAGGGTTCAGGGTGTGGTGTTGTGTTGTCCGACATCTTGGATTTTGACGTCATGGTGGCCATCTTGGAGGACTTTTACCTTGAAATATGACCTTGACCTTGAACTTGACCTTTGACATTCAAAATTAGAAAAAAAAATAGCCAAAAATCGAAAAAAAAGCAAATATTTCCATTTTTTTTAAATACTCAGCCAAAAAATATCAAAAAAAAATTTAAAATTAAAAAATTATCTTTTTGAGAGAAAAATTCCCATTTCGAGGGAAAATTTCCCGTTTTTAGTCCATAAAAATACCAGTTGCTATTAATGTCCATATATAGGCTTAAGCATCTATGTCTACAGTCTCTGATAAGCCTCTTACGTCATAATGGATAATGACGTCACCGTTACAATTTTCGTTACGGCTGCCATCTTGAAAATCTATATTTATTATGGGATAAGTCTAGCGAAGCCATCCTTGTTTTGCGATTGTTAGTGAGCATCCCTCATCCCGCATTAAATAAATTAATATTATTTACATGCAAGCAACACATTGCGTCATCAGTTGTTGAAAAGCAGAACTACTTACAAGTACCTTTGCAGGAGAAAACTTAATTCTCGCTGACGAAATGTTTAAAAAATTCTATTTAAGTCATGGTTTCTATTTAAAACTCTTAGTTTGCATCTGCCGTTAGTCGTAGAAGCTAACATGTACCCTGGTCCGATGTCTGAAGCTGTATCAAACCATCATCACTGTAGATACTGTAGCAAGGTGTTTACCTTGAGAAAGAATGCTAAATGACATGAGAGAAGCGAGTTTAATTTGGGTCCTTGTCAAAAACCATTTAATTGCAGTCAGTTTCAGAAATCCTTCCGTAGAAGTTATTTCTTGAACAGACATTGCAAGACCTGTACAACTAATGTGAATGGAGATAACGAAGACTGGACTACAACATCGCGGAAGAGGAACGATGGTGAAATATTAGACGACAAAAATGATTACTATGAATGTAAAAAAGCTATTGCTAAAAATACTGATCTAGATCACGATAATATTTAATTTTTTAAAACAAACGAAGAAAGTAGCAACCTCACTAGAAATGATAAGATATTTACACCAACATCTAGTCGTCTCCATGAAAATGTGAAAGATGGAGAACCGCCTGAAGCTGACAAGGCTGAAGACTGTGATGAATCATCTGAAGTTGACATGATTGAAGATTGTGGTGACACATCTCAGGCTGACATGATCGATGACTGTGCTGACACATGTAAGGCTGACATGATTAAGTACTGTGCTGAAGCACCTAAAGCAGGCAAAATAGAAGACTGTGATGGCGGCCTGAGACCAAAACGATGGAAAAGTCACGTCGTCATAAAATAAATTATCCTTATCAATCTTGTGATAATCACTGGCTCGATGACGAAAGTGACATGTGGTTGGTGATATAACGGAAGACACCAGAGATAATAATACTTATTATAAACATGCAAGGAATATGAACGTAGCAGAAGAGATTGATTATACCTCATGGGACGTTCTAACATATTGGTTGACAGCCTAAGATTTCTATATGGTCCACTTTGTGCAGGAAACTACTCGAGCATCAAAGAAATATCCTTCAAAGAACTGAGGGAAGCTGGCTACATACAATAATGGCTTCAATTAAATGTATGCGAATAAACTTGAAGAAAAATTAATATTTTTTACAAAATTGATCCATTCATTTCTCGAAATCTGATTTATAAATCAAAGTTATAACTTATAGGTGTAAAAAAGATTACAACTGACAGCCAAAATATATACTATTAAATTCATGCAAGTAATATTGTCAAGTTCGATAAGAAAAAATATAATTGAAATCAGTTGGAGCCAAATGAAGATGGTGCAGATGGATCACTTGGAACAATTTGAACTTTGGAGGTCTTTGAGCAATTGAAGCTTTGGAGCCAAAAGACTGTTGGAGTCATAGACTGATGGAGCCAATGACTTATAAACTTTGGAGGTTTGTAGCTTTGAAACATTTGGAGCTTTTGGAGATTTGGAGCTTTAGGGCTTTGGAGCTGTTGTTGATTTGGAGCTGTTGGAGGATTTAGAGCTTATTCAGCATTTGGAGATATGGAGCTGATGGAACTGCTGGAGCTTTGGAGCTGTTGGAGCTTTGGGCGTATTCGGAGCTGTTGGAGATGTTGGAGCTTTGGCGCTTTGGAGCTGTTCGACCTTTAAAGCTGTTGGAGATTTGGAGCTTTGGAGCTGTTGGAGCTTTGGAGCTATTGGAGCTTTGGATATTTGGAGCTTTGGAGCTGTTGAATCTTTGGAGCCTTTGGATCTGATGGAGCTTTGGAGCATTTGGAGTTGTTGGAGCTTTGGAGCTGTTAGAGCTTTGGAACGTTGGAGCTGTTGGATCTTTGGGCGCATTTGCAGCTGTTGGAGTTTTGCAGCGGTTGGAGCTTTGACGCTTTGACACTGTTTGAGCTTTGGAGCTGTTGGAGCTTTGGAGATTTGGAGATGTTGCATCTTTGGAGCAGTTGGAGATTTGCAGCTGTTGGAGCTTTGGAGCTGTTGGAATTTTGGAGCTGTTTGATAATTTGGATCTGATTCAGCATTTGGAGCTTTGGATCTGTTGGTGATTTGGAGCTATTAGAGCTTTGGAGCTGTTGGAGCTTTTGAGCTTTGGAGTTGTTGGAGCATTTGGAGCTGATTCAGCATTTGGAGCCGATTGAGCATTTGAATCTGATTCAGCATTTGGAGCCGATTGAGAATTTTGAGTCATTATTTTTTAATTTTTCTTGAGGATATCAGGCAGAATATAATCAATCAGGTTACTGATGACGTAGAAAATAACGGTCCATCAAAATATAACTTGTTGCTGGACTGTGTTTATTGCAAACCATATCCGTTCGCTGACAAAGTGAAGAAATGTGCATTCAAGACATCGGCTGCAGTAATTTACAGTTCTAACTATGTGAAGCAAACTGTTAAACATGGTATCCAGAAACTCTGTCAAGAAGAGGAAGACTACGTCAGTAAAGGTTCTGGTTGGTCTCTGTCTAGTACAAACAGATTGGAGCTTAGAATTATTCATTTAACACCGATGCGGAACTAAATGTTTATGAAATTGTTAACGTTCGCAAATGTTTCTGTATTAAAATAAAATATATTTAATAAAATGTATTTTGAAAAAGAACATTTGCTGTATTATTTTCGAACCTGTCACTATTAGACTTAATTGGTGTTATTATAATTTTATATCGTCCACGGATCGAACCAAGTTTCGAATCAATCATTACTTTAATGAGTGAATGTTTTGATGAATTTTTGATTTTTTCCCGAATTTTTAGCTAAATAATTACACGATTCCAAGATAGCAACAAAATTTCCGGATGGCGGCTACCTCAGTAATAATAAATGAATATTTCACTCTAGTGGGTTAGAATAAAACAAGCATGATGGTAAGACGAGTACACACAAGATGGTGTCCTCCAGCAGACGAAAACAAGATTGTGGCAATGTCCTCTAGCAGGTGGTAGCTCCTGGTAGCATGTACTGAACACATATGTCAGATCTATGATGGTCGTCAAATTCAAAGTCAAATTTTAAGGTCAAGGTCAATTTTCAATGTCAAGGTCAAATTTCAAGGTCAAGGTCAAAGTTCAAAGTAAAAGTTGAAGGTCAAGGTTAATGTTCAATATGAACAGTTGAGGTCTAAGGTATGGTGAACAGAAAATTATACTAACATGGCATCAGCACACTCTAACAGACGAAAACAAGATAGCGGCCTCCAGCGGACGAAAACAATATGGCGGCCTCCAGCGGACTAAAACAAAGGGGCGGACATGACGTCATACAATTTGACGATATATACCTGGGTAATGATGGTGAGAGGTCAGTCTAGGTGGCTTCCGTGGAGGTAGGGTCTGTCGTTTTTTTATTTTTTGCTTTTAACGGTTTCGAACCAAAGACAGGAATCGATCTAATCAATCAGTATCCTAATAATTTAATTATTTGATGAATTTTGAATTTTTTAATCAAGATCGGTTAGTAAATAACGATTTTCAAGATGGTGTCCATATCTACAATGATACAGTGGTGACATAATTCCAAATTTTGGGTGTGCCATAAGACGTTTTTAATACTTTTTATTGAGAATTTTTTTAAATACATTAATTAATTACTGGTTTATTCTCACCGGAACTCGAACCAAGGACATTATTCGTTTTGTATCTAAACATTTGATGTAGGTAATTTTTTTAATATTTTTTGGATTTTTTTCGGAAACTATACCATTGAAATTGCGTACTTAAAATAGGCGGTCGTAACGAAAATTGCAACCTTTTTTTTTTGTATTTTAAATCACATTTTAATAATTTTTTTTAGTTTTATTTTTTTCTATTGAAATCGTAAAATAAATTAAGTTTTCCAAAATAGCAGACATGACGTCGTACTAGCAGAAAATATATATAGATACCTTGACATAAGAAGTGGGAGGTCAGTCTGCTGATAGATACCGTGGGGAAGGACATGTCTCCATTTTTTTTATTTTTGTATTCGCCGGGTTTGAACCGATGACTCCGAGCTCCATGGCGTAAGTGTACATTTTATTTTGTTTAATTAGTTTTTTATTTAACGTTTATTATTAAATTTGATTTTTTTTATAAATTTTTAATTTTTCCCAATTTTATAACATAAAAAATACGGATTTTCAAGATGGCGGCCGTAGCGGAAATTGCAACATTTGTTATTAAATATATTTTATTATATTTTATTAATTTATTTTTTATAAATTTAAGAATTTTTTCATTTAAATCCTATAATATATATAGATTTTCAAGATGGCGGCCGTAACGGAAATTGCAACGGTGACGTCATTATCCATAATGACGTCAGAGGCTTATCGGAGGCTGTAGACATGGATGCTGAAGCCTAGCTATATTTGTACATTTCTAGCCGCTGGTATTTTTATGGACTAAAAACGGGAAATTTTCCCTCGAAATGGGAATTTTTTTCTGAAAAAGAGATTTTTTTTTAATTTTTCTAATTTTTTGAGATTTTTTGGCGAAATGTTTTCCAAAAAAATGGAATTTTTGGCTAATTTTAAATTTTTTTGGCGAATTTTGGGTAAATTTGGGCTGATTTTGAAGGTCAAGATCAAGGTCAAAGTTTAAGGTCAAACTCATCAAAGATGGCCGCGGTGACGTCACAATCCAAGATGGCGGACAACACCACAACACCACACCCTGAACCCTGGCGCCGGACATACATTCGTCTACTACGTTTTCTCCAAGAGTTAATTTTTCTAGAATAATATGTATTTTACAACACGAAAGTGTAGTTTATTTTAAAAGAAATCTACCTCTTAATTTTTTTTACAACAAAATCAATGACTTAAAATTTTGTAGATAATAAATAAATTGATGCCAACTGTTGCAAAAAAACCTTAACTATAAACTGTCTAAGTAATGTAACCAATAGGTTACACTTGGACAATACCTTGATAAACAGGCTTAACCAACGATGATACAAGACAGGGAATCTGGACCATCCATCGACAACACAGCAATGTACAGGCAAACGCTGTAATAAAACTCATATTCTGAACAGCACACGACGGTGGCACAGGCGAACACAGCTGGTTTTCTAAGCCAAAACATATCAATGCCATGTCTTTTGGCTCGCGTGGACGAGCTGGTAAAGTTTTTGCTAAATTTTAAATCATTGAGTTAGCTCGGGACCGATTATATGGTTCTAGATGGTGAAGCTACATTCGACATGTAACCGTACGTTTTACGCCCTTTATAGGAGACTAGCTCTCTTCAAGAGGATTATTTGATATTTAAAGTCTTTTTTAAAGTAATTTTATAATACGTCCTTAATGATCAATAGAAGTTTTTCAGACGCATACAAGCTAAACGTGTCAAACGATTTTTAATGTTTATTTAAGTTCTGAATCCATTTGAAAATTTTTGCATTTGCTTGTAATTAGCAAAGATAAGTTTTAAGCTCTAAAAAAATTGTGTATTTATGTATTTTGGTAGTCTTAATAAATATTTAGGTTTGATATCCAGTTTCAGATTATTTAAAAGTTTTAACTTTACTAGAAACGTGCCATAGGGAATAGAATATCTCTGATTCTGGTAGCCCTTAGTTGGTGTTTAAGATATTAGTCGATCCTCTCTCTAACGAAATCTGCAATTCTAAAATACCTAAAAAATAATTAGGCAATTGTATTGGGTAATATTGTATTCTTTGATATTTATTTATATAGCTCAACAAAAAATATAACTGATTACTCTATGACAGTTTGTACTCGAGCAGACTCAGACAGAAATCATATCGAACCATTTTTTCACCCCGAAAATATTTGAAAAGTCATGGAAATGGAAATAGACTTATACTAAAAACAAAAAAATTATTTTTATCCATCCATTTTGAAAAACAATGCCTTAAGATTTTCAGCTCTAGGAAAAGTTGTCTGTTAGTAATGATTTGCTCATAGTAGATTACTTAAATAAAATTGTTAAATATAACAATTCACTAATTTTTTAAAAAAAATTATTAATGAGGAAACTTGAATTTTTGATATAAACTACATGTAAATTACGGTTACTTGTCTATTTAAGAAAATAAGTTCTATGCATTAGTTAAAATTAACGCATATTAATCATTTATTGGTAGATTTAAACGTTGTGCGATTTTTATTTTCATAAATATATTTTTTTAATAAGTTTAAGTACAAAGTTACAACTATGTATTAGTGCGCTTAAAGATATCACTCATCATTGATGTTTTGGCGTACATTGTAGTTGCCTTATTCAGGATGCTCGCAATAAACTATTCCCAAGGCTGTATGAGGAAAAAATGGTTTTTCAACATAAAATAGTTACTAACATAGCGCTGAGTTAATTAAATATATATTTACATTTACCTACGTGAAACAGAACTTTATAAATGTTACTAAGTAGCGAATAGAAAACTATATGAGTGTAGTATATTATTGTTTAATATTTTAAGGAAATATAGATACAATTTAATAATGTGGGGGATTAATTTATTTGTGAATATAAAAAATATCATTTTAATTTTTTTTTAATATGTACTTACAACATATTACATACAACCATCTACCTCATATATCGTAAATATTATTATATTAGGCCTACAATTAGATAGTCACTTGAATTATATGAATTATTGAAAGTAAAATAAGAAATGTTCATTTCTCGAGGTTATCAAAAAATAAATCCTTAAAAAAAAACTAGATGCATTATCCTACAGAGGGTAAATTAAACATTTTATCAAATACGAAAATATATATATTTTTTATTTTTTTGCAAACAGGAGGATTTTAATTTAAATAAATAAATAATTTTATTTAAAGTTACGTGTTAATTAAAATAAATTGATTTTTTTTTTAAATCAATGTGTTTTAATAATTTGTACATTATAGTTAAAGAACTATATATTAAATCTAATCGCTGTTTCTGAAAACAGCTCCATGCTGTTGTCAGTGTTTGTAGACAAACATCGTGTAATGGTTTGCAAGTAGGAGTTGGGGAACGGGGCTGTAAAAATGACACGGCCACGTGGCGAGGAGCTGCTGGTCATGTGGGTGGCGTCTCGCACGGAGCCAGGCGCAGCGCGTGCCGGCAAACGAGGCGCGCGGGAAGTATAAGTGGCAGGCGCTATCCGGACCACCAGTGCCGCTCGACGCTGAGCAAACAGAAGATAACGACGCGCCGGACGATGGCATAGCAGTTCCGCCGGCAGTAACTAGTTCGCTTCCCGAACATGCTCGTCGCTCTCCATTATGGTTTTTATTATTATTTTAAAGTATTGGCGGATGCTTTAAATAATAATATTTTCGGATAACTTTTATTGTAAGCTTTTATTAATTTAATGTTTTAGAGAAATAATTACTTAAATTTCTTCTTGAGAAACAGCGACATAATACTTAAAATAAATAAATATTTTTTTTCGCTGCTGGGTAAAGGAAATAAATTAAATTTAATACAAGTATATTTGAAGTTTATCTTGGATTTTTAACAAGCAAAAAAAAATCTAGCTCAATTGAAATATATTAAAATTAAAAAAAATTCCCAAGACATAGTTTTTACATATAGTGAGTTCATTATTTGTTATTTTGTGTACTTTTCTTTATATCGTCTGCAGTCGCCAAAAAGAAACTAGAATTAATTTCTGTCCGAGGATTGATAGCTGATGCGTTTAAGATAATACTACTTTAGCTTTAACGCACAAACTATTGAAAAAATGTTAAACATTGCTTAAAAAACCACAAAATCCATAATTTTGTAAAATTATTAATTAAAGTAAAAAAATATATTTATTAATTAAAAACATGTTTTCTGCTTAAAATTTTTATTTAATTTTCGTATTTGATACGTTTGTAATTTTCCCCTGTAGAAACATATTTTAGCACTATAAACTTAAGATGGTATTTTTGAAAACCTTGTTAAATGAGCATTCCAAATTTAATTTTCAGTTTATGTCTTGACTCATCACTAAATCATTTGAGTTTAAAGTTATTTTATTTTTATATTTATGTTTCACGAAATATAAGTACATAGTTATTGTATTAAAATATTATTTAATAATTGTTATATAATGCAATGGTAATACCCCTTTATTAATTACTTAAAACCAAATATATTAAATTTATAAATCATATTAGGCTATGTTATTAAAAATTAATTTATACAAGTGACATATCCACAAAAATATTACTCAAAAATGTGACTGTATTGTAGACCTAGCAATTTAAGGGATAAAATAAATTTATGGTAATAAAAATATAATTTTTGTGTATACATTTAATTGTGGGCATAAGTTTTTTATTGAGTTATATTAACAAAACAAATGTTATTTAAAAACATCCTGAAAAAATTCTAAGTTTTAAATATTTAGTTAGTAAAGAGACATATTAGATAAAATACCTCCCCAGTAGAGTTGAGATCTTTTTTAAAAATAATTTGACGATATAATTATAGAAAGTTTAAATTTGCAAAATTTAAAAATATTTTTATATTTCACGAAATATTTTGATTCATAAGTTTGCAGATTTTATTTTATGAGACATATGTTGTGGAATAATGTGCAGAAATTATTGAATTTTATTATCATTAATTGTTTACTTTATTACATACTGATTAGTGAAAAAAATTAATAATATAAATAATAATGAATTATATGTTTTTAATTTTATACATTATTTAGGAAACGGAAAGGGATATTGATTATTTAAAAATGTATTACATGACAAACAAAACGTTATTTTCTATAAAAATATATAATCATGTTTGATTAAAAAATATGACGCCTTTACAAATATATTATAAATTAATGTCTAAGACATTCGCCATTGCTCTGGATAATGTCAAAAAATTATCTTGAATTAATCTTCGTTTTGTTAGAACTATTTAAATAATGTATTTATATATTTGAAAGTAATATAGAAACAAATGAGAAATATGTTGCATGGTTTTCAAAATATAATTTAAAGTTTTCAAATACAAATGTTTAACAATAATTTTTTCGTCTTTAAAACTATGCATTATGGTTATATTTATAAAGTAACAAAAAGGAATTATTTCGTTTAACAAATGTATGACTGCAATGAAAATTTTTAAGTTATTGTACACAATGTTCTTTTGCCTCTTGGTATTTTTGTTAACCTATACTCATCAATATCCGCCTTAACACAATTAAAAAAATACAAATTTATTTTAAATTTCTTGCTAGCAGTGCAAACATTTCAATTTACAATATTAAAATGTGAAACCCTTTAATAAATTAAGGAGTTTTCTTTATTAATGATAAATAAAACTAATTAAAAAATATTTTGGACATAGGTAAAGAGATTGCGTTTTAAAGTTTTAATCAAAAATATGAGGGCTTAAATTAAGAAGATGAATTTTTTCCACACTAAACATCCTTATGTTGATCATTTCACTAGGAGTAACGTAAATTTAGATACAAACAAATGAATTAATTTTTTATAACAAGTTTAAAAACAATAAGATCAATTTTTATGCCTTAATTTATTTACTTCTAGTTTTGTAAGTAAAATTTTCTTTAAATATAACTTGAAAATTTACGACATTAATGTAAGCAATATAATACAATGCAAAGAACAATTTATAATAAATTAAAATATTTTACAAGTAAAAAAACGCAACGTGTACTAGCATAATAAAAATCTTCTTTTTGGTGTAAGATATTCAGAAATCTAGAAAATTATAAAGGTATTTACGTTTCTTTCGCTTGTTTTCATGTTTTACAATTCCCATGCCCAAAGGGGAATAAAACTCACAGGTTGAAGGAACTTTTCCATAAATTCCACTGGGACGACAACAAAAGTATAAGTTTGAATGTTGCAGCAACGTAAATCATTTCTATTATGACGCCTTGACATAAAAAAAATTGCACGAAAGAAAGCAACTTCAGGTTTAAATCACATTTGCACCTTACTTTTCTTCTATGAAAATATATGTTTCTTTTATCAAAGAGATAACTTTACTGAGTGTTAAGATATTTGATATTTTTACTATTAATATTTCAATATTGCACGATAAATTTTAAGTATGAAAACATTATATTTTAAGTCAATTGCATTTTTATTTTTTATAATAAGTTACTTATTAACTATTTGTGCTCGAGGAGACATAATTGTAAAGCTATTTGAATATGTACTATGCCATGTATGATATGATATTATTAGTATATATGATTATTTTTGTTCATGATAAATTTAATTACAATACTGAAAAATTAATTGAAACATGGCCATCTGAAACTCCTAAATTTTATTAGTTATCTGAAATTCTAAAAAAAAATTTAATCAGCTGCGCACGTAACAAGTCCTAAAAGTTAACATGTTTTCAAAAGTTTAGAAAAATATTTAATAAAGTAAAAATATATGTTTTTATTTTGAAATCTGCAATTCCTTACATTATTGATACCAATCATTATTTTATCATTGCTATTGGCTCTTAATTTTTCTTTGTGAGTAGTATATAATAGCCGGAGCT
The DNA here is from genome assembly GCF_032445375.1 of Bacillus rossius redtenbacheri. NCBI lineage: Eukaryota > Metazoa > Arthropoda > Insecta > Phasmatodea > Bacillidae > Bacillus > Bacillus rossius. Next base: position 19,317,220 of record NC_086338.1, on the reverse strand, counting down.
GAAACAGGATTCAGGATGTGGTGCCTGTGGTGCCGACCGCCATCTTGGATTGTGACGTCACGGCGGCCATCTTGGTTGACCTTGACCTTGATCTTTGCCCTTGACCTTAAATTTGATCCTCAAAACTTGCCAAAATTGGGCAAAAAGTGCCCAAAATTCCTCAAAAACCGCCAAAATTTCAATGTTTGTGGAAAAAAAATCCGCCAAAAAATCTCAAAAATTTTGATAAATTGAAAGTTCCCGTTTTAGAGGTAAAAATTTCCTGTTTCAAGGGAAAAATTCCCGTTTTTAGTCCTTAAAAATCCCAGCGGCTGAAAATTCCTAAAACTGGCTTAAAACTCCTAAGAGATAGCCGCTTATAAGCCATTTCTAGGAATAAGGATACCATGACCGCCATTTTGAAAGATGACGTCATCGTTGCAGTTTCCGTTACGGTCGCCATCTTTAACTTTTTTATTTATTATCCGATTTTAATAAATTTTTTTTAATTTATAAAAAAAATTCACTTAATAAAATTAAACAAAGTTTTAATAAAAAACAAACATTTACGACACGGAGCTCGGAGTCCGCGGTTCGAACCCGGTGCGGGCAAAAAAAAATGGCGACTGATCCTTCCCCCCGTGGTGGCTGCTGACAGACTGACCCCCGACACTTATGTCAAAGAATATATCGTCACCTAGTATGACGTCATGGTCGCCATCTTGTCTTCGATGTTGGAAGCCATCATCATTGTATCGTCGGCTAGAGTGCGCTGACGCCATGTAAGTTTAATTCTTACCCGCTAGAGTGCAGTAATCATTTATTACTTAGGTGCCCGCCATCTTGAAATTTAGCCGCCATCTTGAAATCATGTAATAATATAGCTAGAAAAGCGGGAAAAAATCCAAAATTCATTAAATAAATCACTCATTAACTTACATATTGATTCGTACGATTCCTGTCCTCGGTTAGATCCTCCATCGAAGCAATAATGTTTAATTTTATGTAAAAAATAATAATTTCAATAAACCATGTTCAACATTCGTAAAGAGACTTTAAATCATCTACTACAATCATCCTATCAGACATCAAGACCACCATATTGTAAATTCGTAATTATTATAAAGCTAGAGATTCTGGAAAAAGTTCAAAATTCATTAAATAAATTTGTAATCCATATAATGATTGATTTGAACGACTAAGGTCCTTGGTTCGATCCATGGCTAATACAAAACAACTTTAATTTAAAAAAATAATAAAAAAGTGTTAGGTTTAAGAAAATAAAAACACCACAATTCTTTTAAAAAAATTTTATTACATAAATTCAATGCACTACTACAAGTACAAAAAAAAACACTGAAAAATTACTAAAGCCTTCTGGATTCCTCGATTCAAACAGTCTTCTTATTGTACAAACTAAGCCTTTTACATGACTTTAAATGTCTACCCCGATCCGGTCATCACCGCAGCCAGAGACGGACTGAAGTGCATATCACTTATATAGACTCATTAGCCGGTACAACACATGAGTCAAATCAATAACCATGTTCATTACACGTTTCGGAGTATTTTTTATAATGACGATGTAAGCTATCGAGACGTGAAATTAGTTTATTGCACTTATTGCACTGAAATTGTATTCTTTGAACATTATTAGAACAACCGCTTCTTTCATGTCTGCGAGCATTTGAGGTGATAGTAAATGATGCACCACAGTATTTGCACTGATGCGAAGTACGCTCTTCATTAATTAAAGTATTCAATGCTGATGAAAATTCAGCTGATGGTGGAACAGCACATTTCGACGTCTCCTCCAGTGTTCTCAGAGGCGTTGCCAACGGGATCTGCTCTAACATCGTCGGCGCTGACGTCATGGTTCCCGTAGTCGATGGTACATCCTCCATCGAGTTCGACGTTAAAGTCGGTAAAGATGCCATCGAAGTCTCAAGAACAGGCAATTACACGACTTATGCACCAGAAGAAACAAACTAGGTGATCCGTACACCGTCGACGGCAGTAACAAACTGAGGGTCCTGCTGTCTAGGACACGTTTATATACATTAACCAGTTTGAATAATACGATAGTCAAATCAAGAACCATTTACTAAAATACTAGAGACAAAACAACATTAAGAAAAAAAAGCACCATCAACAAAAAAGGAAGCACATTTGAAAGCAACGACAAGGAAGAGATAGCACCGCCATCGAAAACGCAGCACATTCGGAAGCACCGACTACGAAAAGGCAGCACATTTGGAAGCACCAACAACGAAAAGGCAGCACATTTGGCAGCACCGACAACGAAAAGGCAGCACATTTGGAAGCACCGACTACAAAAAGGCAGCACATTTGGCATCACCGACAACGAAAAGGCAGCACAATTGGGAATCACCGACAACGAAAAGGCAGCACATTTGGAAGCACCGACAACGAAAAGGCAGCACATTTGGAAGCACCGACAACGAAAAGGCAGCACATTTGGAAGCACCGACAACGAAAAGACAGCACATTGGTAGCACCGACAACTAAAAGGCTGCGCATTTAGAAGCACCGACAACGAAAAGGCAGCACCACCATCGAATAAGGAAGCACATTTTGGAAGCACCATCGAATAAGGAAGCACATTTGGAAGCTCCATCAACAAAAAAGGCAAAAAGAAAGTACAAGTTGCGAGATCTAAGTTTTATTTAGAAATCAGAATACAAGAAATAAAAACATTAAATGTTTATAATTTTAATTATTTATTTTATTTCTTTACATTATACAAAAGCAAATAAAACAAGCCATTATTGTATGTAGCCAGCTTTCCTTAGTTCCTTGAGTATGAATTATATTTCTTTGATGCACGAATAGTTTCCTGCACAAAGCGAACCATGTAGAAGTCTTAGCCGGTCAACCAATATGTTTGCATCTTTGCATGATGTGTATTCAATTTCTTCTACACCATCTTCCTTGCATGTTTATAATAAATATTATGATCTCTGGTGTCTTCCGTTTTACCACCAACCTCAGGGTAACTTTCATTTTTGAGACGGTGATCATCACAAGCTTGATCAGATTTATTTAATATATCACGTCGTTTCCATCGTTTCAGTCTCAGGACACCACCACATTCTTCGATCTTGTCAGCTTTAGGTGCTTCATCATAGTCTATGTCTTTGTCAACAGCCTCAGAGTCACTGTAACAATCACCGTAGAAGGAATCGTCTTCACCCAATTTACCGTAAGAATTCAATGATGATGATGTTGAAGTGTCTTTATCGTCTTCATGCTTCCTTTTTAGGAGTCCATCATTTCTACAAAGTAGGAAAGATCTACTTGGATTTGGCTGGAATATATTCTTACTTTTCACGTTAAGGATTCTTCCACTGTCTTCATTCTTCCGTAAATCATTAACCCCCTTCAATTTAAGTTCTTTGTCGAGATTGGAAGAGCCAGGAAAATTATTGTCGTAATGTAGATCACTCTTCCTTAGTCTAGTAGATTCATCGTTGTCCTCTAGCTTGTACGCAGACTTGGTGTTACAAGTTCTGCCATGTCTTTTTAAGCTCTCTCTCCACGTAAACGACTTGCTACATCGAACACATCTTATCATATTGCGTAGTGGAATTTTAACACAGTCATTCTTCTCGTGTTGTCTTTTACTCATTCTCAAAATAAACTCTTTGCTGCAAAACTCACACCTATGTTCTTTCGATACAGCGTCAGATCCTAAATCGGAATTCATATTAGTTACCGAGACTAATGCCAGATGAAAATTAAGAGTTTTAAATTAATAACCATTACTAGAATACAATTTTTTAAATATTTCGTCAGCGAAAGTTAATTTATCTTATGGTAAGGTACTTGCTGCAACTAGTTCCGCTTTTCAACATCAGATGACGTCACATATTGCTTGCAGGTAAATAATATTTATTTCTTTTATGCAGGATGCGGGATGCTCACTATCGATCGCATAAGAAGGATAGCTACGATAGTCTCCAAGGAGAAGGAAGTTCGTCCTTCCTGCTAGTGCTTCTCACATTTCTCACGGTCCACCATCTTGGATTGCGACGTCACGGTGGCCATAATGGATGAGTGTGACCTTGAACATTGACCGAAACCGCAGGAATGATCGCAAGCACACGGATTAACCATCAAAATATTAAGAAGAATAATCGGGAGCACACGGAGAAAACAACCATAATATTGACAAAAATAATCAGAAGCACACAGGGAAAAACGACACTAGGTTTCTTTGATATCATAAAATTTCAGGGGAAAAAATATTTAAAAATAAAAAATAAATTAATAAAAAATAAAATATAAAATAAAAAAATACATAAATATATTCTGCTTGCTTGTGAACTTCTCATTGTTGAACAAAGATAGAGTAGTAGAAATGATGGACTCCTAAAAAGGAAGCATGAAGACGATGAAGACACTTCAACATGATCAACATCGAATTCTTACGGTAAATAGAGTGAAGACGATTCCTTCTACGGTGATTGTTACAGTGACTCTGAAGCTGTAGACAAAGACATAGACTATGATGAAGCACCTAAAGCTGACAAGATCGAAGAATGTGGTGGTGTCCTGAAACCGAAACGATGGAAATGACGTGATATATTAAATAAATCTGATCAAGCTTGTGATGATCACCGTCTCAAAAATGAAAGTTAACCTGAGGTTGGTGGTAAAACGGAAGACACCAGAGATCATAATATTTATTATAAACGTGCAAGAAAGATGGTGGTAGAAGAGATTGATTACACATCATGAAAAGATCCAAACATATTGGTTGAGCGGCTAAGACTTCTACATGGTTCGCTTTGTGCAGGAAACTATTCGTGCATCAAAGAAATATCCTTCATACTCAAGGAACTGAGGAAAACTGGCTACATACAATAATGGCTTGTTTTATTTGCTTTTGTATAATGTAAAGAAATAAAATAAATAATTAAACTTATAAACATTTAATGTTTTTATTTCTTGTATTCTGATTTCTAATTAAGACTTAGATCTCGCAACTTCTCGCAAATTGTGCTTTCTTTTTGCCTTTTTTGTTGATGGAGCTTCCAAATGTGCTTCCTTATTCGATAATGCTTCCAAAATGTGCTTCCTTATGCGATGGTGGTGCTGCCTTTTCGTTGTCGGTGCTTCTTAATGCGCAGCCTTTTCGTTGTCGGTGCTTCCAAATGTGCTGCCTTTTCGTTGTAGGTACTTCCAAATAAGCAGCCTTTTCGATGATGGTGCTTCCAAATGTGCTGCCTTTTCGTTGTCGGTGCTGCCAAATACGCTGCCTTTTCGTTGTCGGTGCTTCCAAATGTGCTGCCTTTTCGTAGTCGGTGCTTCCAAATGTGCTGCCTTTTCGATGACGGTGCTTCCAAATATGCTGCCTTTTCGTAGTCGGTGCTTCCGAATGTGCTGCGTTTTCGATGGCGGTGCTATCTCTTCCTTGTCGGTGCTTCCAAATGTGCTTCCTTTTTTGTTGATAGTGCTTCTTTTTTCTTAATGTTGTTTTGACTCTTGTATTTTAGTAAATTGTTCTTGATTTGACTAGCGTATTATTCAAACTGGTTAATGTATATAAACGTGTCCTAGACAGCAGGACGCTCAGTTTGTTACTGCCGTCGACGGTGTACGGATCACCTAGTTTGTTTCTTCTGGTGCATAAGTCGTGTAATTGCCTGTTCTTGAGACTTCGATGGCATCTTTACCGACTTTAACGTCGAACTCGATGGAGGATGTACCATCGACTACGGGAACCATGACGTCAGCGCCGACGATGTTGGAGCAGATCCCGTTGGCAACGCCTCTGACAACACTGGAGGAGACTACGATATGTGCTGTTTCACCATCAGCTGAAGTTTCATCAGCATTAAATACTTTAATTAATGAAGAGCGTACTTCGCATCAGTGCAAATACTGTGGTGCATCATTTACTATCACCTCAAATGCTCGCAGACATGAAAGAATCGGTTGTTCTTATAATGTTCAAAGAATACAATTTCAGTGCAATAAGTGCAATAAACTAATTTCACGTCTCGATAGCTTACATCGTCATTATAAAAAATGTTTCGAGACGTGTAATGAACATGGTTATTGATTTGACTCATGTGTTGTACCAGCTAATGAGACTATATAAGTGATATGAACTTCAGTCCGTCTCTGGCTGCGGTGATGACTGGATCGGATAGACATTTAAAGTCATGTAAAAGGCTTAGTCCGTACAATAAGAAGACTGTTTGAATCGAGGAATCCAGAAGGCTTTAGTAATTTGTTAGTGTTTTTGTTGTACTTGTAGTAGTGAATTGAATTTATGTAATAAATTTTTTTTAAAAGAAATTGTGGTTTTTTTTTTTTCTCAAACCTAACACTTTTTTAGTATTTTTTTAAATTAAAGTTGTTTTGTATCGGCTAGGGATCGAACCAAGGACCTTAGTCGATCCAATTTATCATTATATGGATTACAATTTTATTTAATGAATTTTGAACTTTTTCCCGAATCTCTAGCTTTATAATAATTACGAATTTCCAATATGGCTGTCTTGATGTCTGATAGGATGATGGTAGTAGATGATTTAAAGTCTCTTTACGAATGTTGAACATGGTTTATTGAAATTATTATTTTTACATAAAATTAAACATTATTGCATCGATCGGGTATCGAACCGAGGACAGGAATCGATCGAATCAATATGTAAATTAATGAGTGATTTATTTAATGAATTTTGGATTTTTTCCCGCTTTTCTAGCTACATTATTACATGATTTCAAGATGGCGGCCGAATTTCAAGATAGCGGGCACCTTAGTAATAAATGATTACTGCACTCTAGCGGGTAAGAATTAAACTAACATGGCGTCAGCGCACTCTAGCCGACGATACAATATTGATGGCTTCCAACATCGAAGACAAGATGGCGACCATGACGTCATACTAGGTGACGATATATACTTTGACATAAGTGTCGGGGGTCAGTCTGTCAGCAGCCACCACGGGGGGAAGGATCAGTCGCCATTTTTTTTTGCCCGCACCGGGTTCGAACCGCGGACTCCAAGCTCCGTGTCGTAAATGTTTGTTTTTTATTAAAACTTTATTTAATTTTATTAAGTGAATATTTTTATAAATTTAAAAAAAATTTTCATTAAAATCGGATAATAAATAAAAAAAGTTAAAGGTGGCGACCGTAACGTAAACTGCAACGGTGACGTCATCTTTCAAAATGGCGGTCATGGTATCCTTATTCCTAGAAATGGTTTATAAGCGGCTATCTCTTAGGAGTTTTAAGCCAGTTTTAGGAATTTTCAGCCGCTGGGATTTTTAAGGACTAAAAACAGGAATTTTTTCCTTGAAACAGAAAATTTTTCCCTCGAAAACGGGAATTTTCAATTTATCAAAATTTTTGAGATTTTTTGGCGGAATTTTTTTTCCCACAAAAATTGAAATTTTGGGGGTTTTTGAGGAATTTTGAGCAATTTTTGCCCAATTTTGGCAAGTTTTGAGGTTCAAATTTAAGTTCAAGGTCAAAGGTCAAGGTCAAGGTCATCCAAGATGGCCGCCGTGACGTCACAATCCAAGATGGCGGTCGGCACCACAGGCACCACATCGTGAATCCTGTTTCAGCTCCGGCTATTATATACTACTTTTGTATATGTTTTGTTTCATCTAAATGAGAGTCCTTTTCTCGCCCCTAATGATGCCTGCTGCAATGTAGAGTGAAACATCGGTACAACCTAATTCTTCGATGGTATTCAACACAAAAGCAAATACAGTTCATTAGACAGTAACTACCCAAAAGTTGGTTATTTTATTTGAAGTTATGTTTTAAGTCTTATTAAAATAAGTGAATATGTCATGCTTTATATTGATAGAAAAAATGTTTTTATAAATAAAACCTTTTATGGACGTAAGGTACAGAATGCGTCCCAAAAATCATAAAATATACTTTTTTTCCGCACTCCTACTGGTCGTAGCGTGTTCGAACACATCAGGTGAGGTGGGGGAGACCAACAGCCGTTCAGCACACCAAAGTTCAGTCTTCTAGGATCATAAGAAGAGGCAGGAGAGCTTATTTAATGCACCCTTGTTTCGAGACCACGTCACGAACTGCGATGGCGTATACTATCACACAACGTAGGGTGATCAAATTTTGCTTCAAAATTAGCAAAAATGCTGCTGAAACTCAAGAATTTCTCAAAAGAGCCTATGTGACGTCTGCTCTATCCTACGTGCAAGTTTCGAGGCGGGTGAAGAAGTTCAAGGAGGGCCAGGAATGAGTGGACGATGACCTTCGCTCTGGACGACCGAAAACCAGACAAACCGATGAAAATGTGACTCGTGTATGTGATTTATTAAATTCTGACCGTCGAATGAATGTTCCGTTATCGTCCGAAAATCTGAAAAATCCGAAAACTTCTGTGCATCGCATATAAGGGATCTTTACCATTAGATCAGAGCGTCATATAATTGCTGTGTTCCATCACAAAACTATGCCTACTGTGGTAATGCCATAAACTTGAATGTGCGTGGGTGTGTAATACGTGATTTTAGTAACTCTTCATGCGTTATTTACCAGTGCAGAATATGTTGTAATCTTTCAATTCTCTATGGAGAATCAGAAATAATGTTAAGTATTGCAAATGAATATTAACACACTAGCTGCATTAACTGGCGTTGCCCGGGCTGAACACAGGGTGAATGGGACCTTTTTCGAAAACATATGTAGTTAGTAATTGTCTTCTTAATTTGAATGTCAAGTGTGAAAATTAATTAAATCACTTTCAGATCCTAACAGACGTTGTTCTGCCAGTTAATAGTGATTTACCTGGTCTTTATGTAATTTAGACTTTATAAAGCAAAATAGAAAAAAGCTGAAAAATAAGAGATTACTAATATTGAAAAGATTCCATTATCTAGCTAATGCTCGGCCTGCATTGCAATGCCTAATTCAGTTTTTTTTTGTAATATGTTTGAAGTAGTTCCACATATACAAATCATCTATCCATCTCTCTATATATATTTATCTCTCTCTACATCTATATACATCTATGAATCTCTCTAACTCTATTTGTTCTCTTTATATTTACATATATACTTCCCACTATCTCTATATATTCTATATATAAGTCTCTATATAGCTCTATACATCTATAGGTATATCTCTTTACCTAATCCATTTCATTCTCTAAACCTCACTCTATCTAATCTTATTTCTCCGTCTCTATCCCTCTCTCTCTCTCTCTCTATATATATATCACTCTATCTCTGTCTCTCTTTTAAATTGAAATAAATTATGTCATGCGTGCGCACTTATGCAACAAAAACAGACGAAGTGCCGCAATTTAAAATTAAATAAACACATTTTTTGACACACTTCGTGCTCCAACTATTGAAAAATAGTCATACGATCTCAGTAACCTTCATAGGCATGCGCATAACAAATTACCAAAATTTCATCGCAATCGGATAAATGTTTTAGGAACGTATACGGCAAAAACAAACGAAAATTAAAGACATGACAAACGCATCAAACGATGGTGCGTTTAAAAGTCAAGTCAACTCTATCTATTTACGAAGTTAAGAACAAAACTGTTATTAGCACCTTTATTTTGCTAGCCGCTGCGAGCTCCACTAAGCTGACTGGTATTACCAAGGAGAAAAATATTAATTTGCCAGACCTTACTATGTGTATTATCGTGTGACAGACATAGAGAAATGACATTCACTCACTATTTGTATGTCTATTACCTATGTTTTTTCTGTTATAAAATGAAATTATCACTTTTTCACTCTCTTAGGAATGGAATTTCATATTAATATGGGGTTTAGGTGTTAATACAGGTTATAAGCTATCTGTAGGCCAAATTTAATCCGAATCCATTCAGTAGTTTTTACGTGAAAGAGTAACAAACATTCATCCATCCATACTTACTTACTTTCGCGTTTATAATATACTAGCTGCAATACCCGGCGTTGCCCGGGCTGAACACAGGGTGAGGGGGGGACCTTTTTTGTAATCAGATGTAGTAAGTAATTGTCTTCTTAATTTGAATGTAAAGAGCGCAAAATAATTTATATCATTTTCAGATCCCGACAGACTTTGTTCTGCCAGTGTACAGTTATTTACCTGTATATATCTAAAAGTTGGTGGTCTGTATGTGATATAGACTATATAAACCACTAGTATAGAAAAAAGCTGAAAAATAAGAGATTACTAATATTGAAAAGATTCCATCATCTAGCTAATGCTCAGCATTCATTGCAATGCCTCATTCAGTTTTGTTTTGTAATATGTTTGGAGTAGTTAGCCTACACATATACAAATAATCTATCCATCTCTCTAAATATATATATTTATCTCTATCTACATCTATATATCTATGTATCTCTCTATCTCTATTTATCTCTCGAAACAGAACAGATATTCGAAATTTCTGAAATTTTCGAATTTTTGGGGCTTTGTCCCTAGAGAAGGGGGTATGTTAAGGACTCTGAATGGCTCGGAAACACTCAAAATCTAAAGAGAATAGATTTTTGAAATTTATGAAACTTCGAAATTTTGGGGCTTTGACTCCTTGTGGGGGGAGGTTAGTTTGAGGTCTCCGAATGGCTAGGAAACACTACAAATCGCAAAAAAGTATATTTAAAAAAAAAAGAAATGTTTCAAAATTTTGGGTTTTTGCATTTCATCCCCTCCCCCCTCCCTCAATTTTGATGGAGAAGAATTTAAATTTTCCACCATGCCCCGGACACTTTAGTTCACAATTACTTAATTTTAATACAATTTCCTCTAATTTTTCGAAATTTTGAGGCTTTCACTTTTGTGGAAGGGGGGGGGGGGGGGGGAGGGTTTGAGGTTCAGGACCTCGAATGGTTCGGAACACTCCATCTCGAAAGAATAGATATTAGAAATTCCTGAAAATTTCGAAATTTTGGGGCTTTGTCCCCAAATGGGGAGGGGTGATTTTGAGGACCCTGAATGGCTGGGAAACACTAAAAATCGAAAGAGAATGATTTTTGAAATTTTCTAAATTTTGGGGCTTTGACCTCTGAGCGGGGGGGGGGGGGGCTGAAGACCCCTAATGGCTCGTAAACACTCCAAATTGAAAGAGAATAGATTTTCTAAATTTTGGGAAATTTTTGAATTATTGGGTCTTTGACCCTTTGTGGAGGGAGGGTCGTTTGAGGACCCCGAATGGCTCGGAAACACTCTGAATAGTAAAAAAATATACTTAAATTTAAGAAATGTTTGAAATTTTTCGAAGTTTTGTTTTTTAGCATCCCCCCCCCCCTTCCACAAATTTTATGGGAAGCCGACTTTGGGTAAAAGTTCCACCATGCCCCGGTCACTTTAGCTCGTAATGACTTCATTTTAATACAATTTCCTCCAATTTTACGAAATTTTGCGGCTTTCACTTTTGAGGGAGGGGGTGGGGGGTGTAGGTTCAGGACCTCGAAAGTTTCGGATCACTCCATCTCGAAAGAATAGATATTTGAAATTCCTGAAATTTTGAAATTTTGGGGCTTTGTCCCCAGAAGGGGGCGGTGGGTTCGAGGACCCTGAATGGCTCGAAATCACTTAAAATTGAAAGAGAAAAATTTTTAAAAAATTTTAAACTTTCGAAATTTTGGGGCTTTGACCTCCGAAAGGGGGGGGGGGGGTGATATTGGGGACCCCGAATGGCTCGGAAACACTCCAAATCGAAAGAGATATAAAGGAATATAAGAATGTAGGAATTTACTGTACTCCTATCTACCATAATAACAATATTGACAAATAGAATAACTTATTACCTACCTATGAATAATTTTCTAAATAAATTAATAAATAACTCTGTGATAAATTATTTACGTACATACATAATATTAAACTTCAAACAATACACACAAAAAAAACTGTGGTGGCCATATTCCGCTTATCCAACGGATTATAAAAATTAATAAAGATTTCACTCCCTTTACACTCCACAAATCTTTGAATTAAGTAAAAAAAACATATTCCAAAATAGAACAAAAAGTATAAATAACGACTAATTTGACAAAAAAATTTATACTTCTCGAATGACATTGAAAACATACACGTGAAATTAAAAAGAATTATGGGTGCCCTAGGTAGGGAGAAAATATAAATAGAAGAAATTAAATAAAAAAACATATAAATAAATTTACCTTGCGATCACCAAACAAAATGTAAAAATAAAAAATTACGTAAATTTAGAGGTATTTACATAGCAAACAAACACTCGCTTTTATAATATTATTTAGGATGTGCAAACTATATAACGATTAATAAAAAATTAACAGTGACATTTACTGGTGTATTGAGGTACTACGATGCAGAGCTTAAATTTTTCTTACTCTCTACTCAATTCCTTACAACAGCAAAACGTAACGTAATGGCTTGAAAGCTATTGCTCGGCAGACATAGAGAAATGACACTAACAGTTTGTATATATATGACACACATTACATAAAATTAAGATATATTTTTCTAACCCGTTTAAAGACTATTTTTTTTAGACAAAAGAGTAACGATTAATAAAAAAACTAACAGTGACATCTACTGGTGTATTGAGATACTACGATGCAGAGCTTTGATTTTTCTTACTCTCTACTCAATTCCTTACAATAGCAAAACGTTAAGTAATGGCTTGATAGCTATTGCTCGGCAGACATAGAGGAATGACACTAACAATTTGTATATCTATGACACCCATTAAATAAAATGAAGTTATATTTTTTTAACCCGTTTAAAGATTATTTTTTAGACAAAAGATAGCCTATGTCCATCCCCAGGATATAATCTATCTCCTTGCCAAATTTCATTACGATCCGTTCAGCCGTTCAGCCGGGAAAAGGTAACAAACAGACAGACAGAGTTACTTTCGCATTTATAATATTAGTATTGATTAGTAGGATTCATCAGCGCCTAATTCTAACCTTTGTGTCAAGGATTTTGCGTATATGTTCAATGCAAATCTCTATGAATAGCAACATTAACCATTTAACTTATTCGAAAATAATTTGCTGTGTAAAACGATCCCGATTGGACTCGTATAGCAGTAATATTATATAGTTATTCCAGCATCAGTCCTAATGACTGCAGTGACGTCAACGATGACGAACTCGGTGGTATCCATTCCTTAAAAAGTAGAGGCAACTTTGACCCAATCTAAACCCGCCATTTACAACTTTGTTTGTAGACATTACCTCAATGGCAGCTACGTCCACGACCTCGGATATTCTGGTGGAAGTTGTACAAATATCACCTGCAGATGTAGTTACACCAGGCCAGGAGTCATTAGTGATTATAGTATTTGTAACGGCATCAAAATAATCATCTTTCATTGCCATTAATCCATCATAATCCTCACTTGGGTACTGTTGCATCAACTGCGATAATAATTTCGTACATTGTAGCAATTGTAAGATGACTCAAAATCCTGGCTCCAGTGCGGTACAAGTGTGACAGATATGGTAATCAAGGGTCCTTTTCCAAGATCGGCAAAGGACTGGTTTATAAAACATGTTGAACTGAATGGATTGACAATGATTTAGTGTATTTTTTATGTGGGAGATTATAATTTACATATTATTTATAATTTGTAGAAATGTGTTGTTTTATTTCTTTTACATGTAAAGTAGGTGTTTATTGTAAAATGTTGAAAAAAATACATTTTAAAGTGGTAAGACAAATTTTCTTTAAATTACTTTTTGTATTAACCCAAATTTAACCAAGGACTGCAATCTATCAAGTCATTGAACATATTAATAGGTAAATTTTAAAATGATTTCTTTGATTATTTTTTAGCATATTTTGTGTGTAAATGTCGGATTTTTAAAGTGGTGACCGAGAAGGTCTACAATTTAATGAATTCTACGACAGCTGACGGTCTGGTGATTGACACTAATAGAGAATTATTAGTTTACCAACATAGAGAAAGTTTTCTCTAGCATACAAGATAATCAATTCGGATTGATCCATGATGCCTGCTATTATTTCACCCTGGATGATGCACCATATATTAATTTATATTAGTGGTGGGGAAGAGTTAGTTTTTTAAAAATTGTTGTGGAATAATATTTAATTTTTTTACAATCATTAGGTACACCGAGAACTAAACCAACGATACTTAAATATACTATATTATTACTTTTTTATTTGAATTATTTTATATATTTTAAAATATACGTTAGTGGTTTTTTTTTCATTTTAGGTGAATTTTGAATCAATGTGTGATATTACAAATCAGGTTTAACAATTAAAAAAAAATCATGATGTTTAATGTCCATCCCAGCAGGTTGGTTTTAATATTTTAAATATATATTTATTACCATAAAAGATGCTTTCAGAAGGCAATTTTGTTATGAAAAAGTGGCAAAGTTTACCTGAAAAAGGGAATTTTTCCCGCAAAATAGGCATCTTTTAGTCATTTAGAGAATTTTTAGTTCTTTTTTGAAAATATTTGAAAGTTTTTTATTTCCATAATGTGACGATACAAAATATCGGACCCACTCGTTCACTCCACAACCTTGATCCTGGCACCGGCCCGCTAATGTACACTACCGATTATATTAATACATCTCATAAAGTTATCTTTATTGAAGATTCTCCAGTGAGAGAAAAAAATTAACTTTTAATTTTGATTTATAAATTATAACTTAAAAAAGGCGTTTAAAGCAAACGGATTGCTTGTAATTTTTTTCTCCAAAATTTTCTCTTCTGCGAAGAAATAAAGAGTTAATGCCTTGGGTGTAAATCATCTAGGGCGTGGTGAATTTCTTTCGGTACTGCACCCAGTTTTCAACACAGATTGCATACATTAACATAAAGACAGAGTAAGACTGCCAGTTTCAGTGAGCTTGGCAACATTATTTTGAATGAAAGGAACATGTATTTTTTTTTATTTTGAGAGAAAAAAATTCGAGGCATTAGGAAGAACCCGTGGGGAAGTTGATACCGCGGTCTCCACTCTACCAACTTTTCTTTCGAAATCTCTCCGTTATTTTTCTTTCTTCCGTCGGGCGCGCACGTGCTGCTGGTGGAAGTAAGTCTGGCTGCTCGCGGGGAGAAATGGCCTCCCCTCCCCCATGAAGCCCGGCCTGGCTGGAGGAGTTTCCCTCACAGGCAATTAGGCCGCTGTGGAGGCCGCGCGGCGCTGGTCGGTCCGGCGCAGCGCTTCTGCGAGCCTCGAGCACTCGGCCTAGCGGCGGGGCCAGGCCGGAGCGCTTCCACGGTGAGACGGTTACAGCAACTCGGACAGAGACTTTTTTGGGGAAAAATAATTAAAAAGCAGTCATGATGACTGCCGACAAAAGTGAAAACTTTGAACTTCAAACAGACAGTTGTTATTTATTAATATTAATAATATAATTAAGGAAAATTACTACATAGTATAAAACAAAGTCGCTTCCCGCCGTCTGTATCTCCCTATGTATTCTAAGATCTTTAAAACTACGCAAAGCGATAAAACCCCACGTAATATAAACCAATCAATTTATTATATGACTTTTTATGTATTTGAATATAATATTGTAAACGGAAAGGAGAGAAAAAACATTAAACGTTGTTTGCCATTTGTATGTGTGTCTAACTACTTACAGAAAGAGTGTAGATTTTTGTAACTTGGCATTTCTATCAGCAAATAAAATTTATTTTTAATATTTTGATTAAAAATTTATTTATTTGCAACACGTTTAGTTTACCTGGTCATAATAAATGCACATATGTGCATGATCTCAAACAATCACCAATACCACCAATACTTTTGTATCTGTCTGCATCAAATCGGTATTATCTTTTCTATTAATTACAAACTGTATTAACATTAATATTATAAAGGTAGTAAACGAGCAGGATATAGTTTTCAAAATAAATAAGCCAAAATTAAACTAAACTAATAAGTATGTACAAGCCTTGATCCTGTATTTTTTTCCCTTATGAAACTGAATTTACAGGTGGCAATAACGTATTTGAACAATGCCTAAAACATGTTGATTAAAGTTAGGAAAAATATAAACAGATCACAATGTTAAGCAAGATTTAAAAAAACTAAAGACAATAAATTACTGTAAATTGTATTTTAGTAAATGTTAATAATTTAAAATATTTTAAGGTGAGATGAAAATTAACTTCAAGTATTAATGTATTTATTAAATAAAAATTAAAGAGCAAATGCATAGGAATGACTTTTTATGATATTCTCATTCTTACTTCTTACTAGTCAAAATTTTTTATTTGATAAGGCAGAGGCGTATACAGTCTTGAGGCAAGCGGTGAAATGCGGAAAGAGCCTAATGGGAAATCAAGTCCTGGTCAGGTTCCTTTATGACTCGAAGCCAAAGACTCTTGACGGGATAAGATTTTCGCGTCTCCAAGTCGGGAAGTCTGCTGATTAATATGTTTGTTCTGTAGGGAATGATTTCTCCGCAGTGGAGGACTTCCTGACATGACCTCGTGGTATGAGCACAAGTGCTTTGTAGTGAAGCCAGTTCAACTTTGCCATATTATAAACATACATGTTCAAAATCAGAAGCATTCAATAAATATTTTAGGTATTTTGATTTTGATTAATTTTTTATTAATTTTTAAAGTGTTATTATATACAGACTAGGCTACACGGAATGATTCCAGTAAAACATGGAGAACCGAGATCAAAATGTTCAAGCAGGGATATAAACCAAGGTACTCCAGTATGTGAATCCTTTTTCACACCACTGCACCAAGTCACTCGGCGACACGAGCTATAGTATATCATTTCACCAGTTAATAACACGGGTTTCGCTCGCACAAGTCTCATAATATGCCTTATAATTTACCATTGTAAGATATGTATGTGATACATTAGTAGTGTAGAAATGTATGTTCGGCACCAGGCTGCAGGCTGTGGAGGTAGGGCTGACCGCCATCTTGGATTGTGGTTTCACGGCTGCCATCTTGGATTGTAGTTTAACGGCTGCCATCTTGTATGACCTTGACCTTTGACCTTGACCTCAGCGGCCATCTTGGATCAGCCATATTGGATCCGCCATTTTCGTTACGCCCACCATCTTGGATGTGTATGATGTTATCGTTGCAGTTTTCGTTACGACCACCGTCATGGATTATAGAACGTTTCAATTTTCGATATGGTCGCCATATTTGATTATAATAACATGTCTACCATCTTGGATTTCATTTCTCAACCAATATTATTGATACTAACAGCATGTCCGCCATCTTGTTTTCGCTTGCTGGAGGCAGCTATCTTGAATGACGACACATAAACCATCTTGTTTAGATTATGGTCTGCTGGAGGCCAACA
This sequence comes from Bacillus rossius redtenbacheri, assembly GCF_032445375.1. Lineage (NCBI taxonomy): Eukaryota > Metazoa > Arthropoda > Insecta > Phasmatodea > Bacillidae > Bacillus > Bacillus rossius. Next base: position 19,299,954 of record NC_086338.1, on the reverse strand, counting down.
TATTGGATACTGACATCTTTGATTCTGCTGTTTACTCCTAGAGAGCGCAAGAATCGCACTGTCTCTTCATATAAGGTCGAGGTTACATTATCTACCAGAGCAGTTATGTTATCACCCTATTAAATTTAATATTTTAAGCAAAATGCATTGAAAGCGCTGTGATTCGAACCATCGCAGCTCTGACCTCTAGGTTAGAAAACATTCGCCTTTAACCACTCGGCCATTGAAAAAAAAAACCGGACTGAGAATTAAATAAGGTATATAATTATAACACAAAAATTCGGAATTGAAATTTTCTAATCTTGTATTCAGTACTCGCTACCAGGAGTGCTAGTGTCCTGTAGTACTCACGGCGTCTGCTAGAAGACATCACGGGCATCTTGTTGTCTAAACATGTTACTAGGAGCACTAGTATCACGTAGTACACATGCCATCTGCTAGTGTGCTTCAGCCATATTGATTAAATTTTGTTTTCTAGAATGTAGTAATTATTTATTATTACTGTGGCATCTGCCATGTCGATATTTTGATGCCATTTTTAAATTATATATTTACTTAGCTATAAATTTGGGGAAAATACTAAAATTTATTAATAAAATCTGGTTTATGTCCTTTTTAGATACTTGATCGATGCAAAAAAAATCATAAAACAAATAATTTTTATAAATATGGCGGAAAGTCCTCAAATCAGCTTAGTTTTCATGACAATCGGCCCCTACAATCTCGTTATGACAACCATCTCGGAAATGCGTAATTAATTCGCTATTAATTAAGGAAAAGATAACACTTTTACAGAAACAAATTATTACATAATTTCTGTTTTCCTACAGAACCGTGCGTGAATGTTAAAATTTTTAAAAACATTTAGTCCTGCCTCGGCTTGAACTTACTAATTTTTAGCTCCAGTCGGATTACTGACGACAGAGACCAGCCAGATCATTTTCCTACAACGTTTTTTCTTTCCGACAGAGTTCCTCGATAGTTTTTTTAACAGAATGCCTCACATCGTTGGAATGGTCAATGGGAGTATTCGCGGTCTTGAATGCACACTTCTTCAATTTATCCTGGAATATGTATAAATGACATGTACACAGTCCAACCAAAAGTTACATTTTAAAGGTCCATATGTAGCTTCTTCAAAATTAAGCTGATTTATAATGTTATGCCTGATGTCATCAAGAAAAGTACAAATGTCTTTGGTTCCATCAGTCTTAAACTTCAATTGTATTTTGCTCCAACAGTCATTGGCTCTAAAGGTCAATGCTCCAATACATCAATTACTCTAACAGCTCCAAGTGCTCCTACCGGCCAACAGCACCAAGTGCTCCAAATGCTCCGACATCTCCAAAGTACCAATTGCTCCAAGAGCTTCAATGCTCCAATCCCTCCAATTAGCCAACAAATCCAAGTGCTCCAAAGCTCCAAATGTTACAACAGCTCTATTTCATCCAATGCTCTAAATGTTCAAATTCCTCTAATGTGCCCCAACTGCTCCAATATTCCAACAGCTCCAATTGCTCTAATAAGTTAAAGGGCTCCAATGCTCCAATCGCTCCAACTATCATTGTCTCCAATGCTCCAAGTAATTCAATTGCTCTAATGTGCTCCAGCTGCTCCAAAGTTAAAACAGCACCAAGTGCTCCAAGTGTTCCAATGCTTCAATTGCTCCAAGATATCCAAAGCTCAAATTGCTCAAATTGGTCTAATGGGCTCCAATGTGCCAAATTATCCAATTGCTCTAATTTAACCCACTGCTCCAAAGTTCCAAAAGTTCCAAGTGCTCCAAATGCTCCAAAATCTACAAACAACCAATTGCGCCAACAGCTCCAAGTGCTCCAATGCTCTAATTGTTTCAACAGCTCCAAATATGAAATTGCTCCAAGAGCTCCAATGCTACAAGTGCACCAACTTCTCCATTTACATTAAGCACCAAATTATATCCATTACAATTTTTGATCGAACTTAGCCTGACTTAGTATGACTATAATTACTCTCAGTTGTGTCTATCAATTGTGATTATTTTTTTACATCTTTTAGTTAAAAGTTTTATTACAAAATCTCGTTTTTTATAGAAATTACGTTTCGAGAAATTAAATAATCTTTTTTGAAATCCAAAACATTATTTATTTGGTTAATTTTCTTCACATGAAAGTAATTCGATGTAGTCGGCTTCACTCAATTCTTAGAATATGAAGGATACTTCTTTGATATGCGAATAGTTTCCTGCACAAAGCAAAGCATCTAAAAGTCTTATCCTGAAAACGAATAGGTTAGTATCTTACCATGATGCGTAATTAATCAGTTCTGCTGTCATCTTCCTTGCATGTTTTTAACTATTATTATGATCTTCGGAGTCTTCCTTTTTAACACCAGCCTTTTGGTAAATTTTTTCAAGGACTCAGTGATCATCGCATGCTTGGTCAGAATAATTTATTTTAACACCTCGTTTCCTACATTTTGGTCTCATCAATTCATCACAGTTTTCTAACTTGTGAGCTTCAGCTACGTCATCACAGTCTTCGATCATTTCAGCCTCAGATGTTCTATCATAGTCTTCAATCATGTGATATTCAGATGTTTCATCACAGACTTCTTTATCAGCTTCAGGTCGTTCTCCGTTGTTGGCATTTTCAGTCAAATAGAGTTTGGTCTAAAAATGTTTTAATTTCTCATGAGTTTTCTACTTTTTTCGATAGTTATAAATTTAAAATTACTATGGTATTCTAGGTTATTATTTTTATCAATAGCATTTTTACATTCTTCGTAATCGTTATATTTGTCTATTATTCTGCCTTCGTTCCTCTTCCTCTGTGTTGTATCCCAGTCCTCGTTATCTTTAGTCAGCTTAGTGTTACAGGTCATGCAATGTCTATTCAAGAAATATCTTCTACCAAAGGACTGCACTGAAAATAAATTGTTTTTGAGGAAGACCCAAAATACTCTTGCGATCGAGAGAGAGCATCCTGCATCCCAAATATTGAATAATAATATTTGCTACTACCATCACTTAGCGTCATCTGTTGTTGAAAAGCAGAACTACTTGCGACAAGTTTCTTGTATGAGATAAATAACTCTCGCTAATGAAAATTAAAAAAATAGTTTTTTTTAAGAAATTTTTGCAATTTAAAACTCGCAATTTTCATCTGGAATTAGTCGCAGAAGCTTACATGAAACTTGGTTCGACGACTGTAGATGTATCAAAACGACATCGCTGTAGATACTGCAGCAATGAGTTTTAAAAATGCTAAACAACATCAGAAAGCGAGAGTATTATTCTGACCAAGCATGCGATGATCACTGGGTCCTTGACAAAAGTGACCATGAGGCTGTGTTGAAACGGAAGACTCCGGAGATCTAATAATAGTTATAAACATGCTAGGAAGATGATAGTATATCTGATTAATTACGCACCATGAGAAGATCCTAACATATTCGTTGATAGGATAAGACTTTAAAATGCTTAGCTTTGTGCAGGAAACTATTCGCAAAAAAAATAAGTATCCATCATACGCAAAGAAAAAGAACTGAGGGAAGCTGGCAACATAAAATAATGACTTGTGTTATTTGCATGCGTATAGTAAAAAATAATATTTTTTTTGTATTTCTAAAGTGATTGTTTCAATTTTCGAAAAAATTATTCCTATCTTATGCCGAGTTTTCGTAATACAACTTATAACTTAAATATGGAAAAAATATAATCACAATTTACAGACAAACTCTAGAGTAATAACTGTCATACCAGCAATCAAGCCAAGTACGAATAAATAAGTAATTCATAAAATTTGGTTCTTAAAGTAAATGGAGAAGTTAGAGCACTTGGATCATTGGAGCTCTTGAAAAATTTAATATTAAGAGCTGTTAAAACAATTGGAGCTATGGAGCTCTTGGAGCAATTGGAGCATTTAAGCACTTGGAGCATTAGTGCACTTGGAACGGTTGGAGCACTTGTAGCATTAGAGCACTTGGAGCATTAGAGCACTTGCAGCTATTGGATATGTTGGAACTTTGGAGTATTTGAAGCACATTAGAGCAATAAGAGCACGTGGAGCATTGGGGAATTTGGAGAACTTGGAGCTTTTGGAACTTCGGAGCAGTTTGAGTACATTATAGGAATTGGAGCACTTGGAGCATTGGAACATTTATAACTACTGGAGCTTTTGGATATTTGGTGCACTTGGAGCTGTTAGTCAATAACATAAATTAATTAAGTTAATTTTAAAAATCAGAATATTTTTGAACCAGCAAAACATTAAAAAAAATATCCTGTTAAAATTAAATAATTTAAATTCTGCCTAGAGAATGCAGACTATTGTTGTGAAATGGCATCTATAGATGTAATATTGTTACGGCGCACCTAGCCGGTGCCACCACCAATTGTCACGGGGGACGAAAAAAATAAAAAAATCTAGTCGTAAGCATCCAAATGTTGGGGGGAAAATAATCGTAGATCTTTACATAAAAACAACTCGCTTGCTGGCTTCATAATTTGCGAAAGGCATTAATCACAATTCCTCTTAAATTCATAAAATCCTTTAATGTACCTTGGATCGAAGTTAATAGGTTCGTCATCCCGTACAGGATGTCTGGTGAGAGCTGAACTAAGGAGATTTTGTAAAATAAAATAATACTAAATTAATATGATTTTATTCTTAAAGTCAAATAAAGTAAAATCAGTCTTGACGAACATTTACACAGTGGGATTAAAATTTACACCAACAATCTCTTCATTACTTCCTTAACTACTGAACGACCTTACAAGAGAGAAAGAGAGAACTTCACTAAACTCTTCCCTAATCCTTACGAATACATCTTAACTTATAATTAAAATTAAGACAAAGATCAAGCAATACTCACATATTCCAATAAGCACCTCTTGGTTGATTACTTTAAATACTAACGTAGGGGCCTCTCCTGCCCTTGAAATCCCGAACGAACATTACATTTTAAAAACTAGGACTCTAACTAATCGTGCCCTCTTACGAGAGACCTAGCTCCCGCCAGAGTCAGCTTGAAGACGATTACATGACGATCTAAACTTAAACTACATTACGAACTAAACGACTCGTTGCCACAGGTGAGTGCCATAGCTTCCGCCTGAGTGAGCTCCGAGCTACCACTCACTTGCGCTTAAATTCGCGCGCCCTGCCGCGCCTAGCATAACAAACGCTCGTTATTGAAGCCAAATTCACTGAACAACTCACTAGAACATCTGGGAAGACTACCCCCCCTCTACCCCGACGTGCAGGACACACCGCGCGGCTTGTTACGACAGCGCGCCCCAGTAACTGCGGCCCGTGGCTGCGCCACGCGCGGCCGAACAAACAAACAAAATTCTGCAAGCCCGCAGCGCGCCGCGCCGGCCCCGTGCCCCAATTACATGGTCACGCCACTTGCGCTGACGAGTGAACAGAGCAGCCAGCCCAGAGTGCCGTCAGTAAAGTCCCTAAATTTGATTTCAACAACCCTGCAAAATTTCGAACCGCGACAATATAGAAGTACAGCTCATATAATTATTAATACAATACTTATATTTGTAACTTTAATTTTTTCTAAAATATTAATTAATTTTCATGCCCAAATGACCACCATTTAATATAAAAAACGCAATAACAGACATAAAATTGTAACATTAAATCATATAATAGTTAATTCAATAAATATATATTATAATTTACTTCTTGCTTAATGAACTCCAATATATACCCTACATACATTTATAAAATAAATTAGGTTTTTCTTAACACGAACGAAATGTATCTTATAAAAATTTCGTAGACATTTTGTTTCTGTCTACAGTGTTGGTAAAAAAAAATATCTGTGACAAAAAATACAATTTAATTTCGATAATAATATTGTTTATAATTATATGGTTTGAATTAATAGCTTAACAAGTTTTTCAATAAATTTTTGTATTAAATACCGTACATATTTGTCACAAAATAAGTTCTAGTAGTACAGCCTAGTCAGTCCTACACCAGGTTCCAGTGTGTGGATTGTGTATGGGATCAATAACAATCACCATCTGATGTCACGGCTGCCATTGTGGATGACCAATGAATTTTACATTTAACTTTGAAATTTTACCTTGAATTTGGACAGTGAAAATATACCATGATAGATTACCTTTCTCTTGACCCAAGCGGCCATTTTAACTCCGCCGTATTGAATTATGATATTAAAACAAGGTGCCCCACTCTCATACCTTACACTTCCTACCATTTTGGATTCTGACATCGCGTCCATTGTCACGTTATTGTCTGCTGGAGGTCACCAACTTGTATGACATCATGGAAACATCTTGTTTCAAATTTTTGGATGCTGCCATTTTGTATTCTGACACCAGAACTAATATGAAAACTCTTTTTTAGTATCAAAATTCACAAATATTAAGTCATTAAAATTTTTACAAACATCATATTTTTTAAACATAAATAAACAATTTTGATTTGCCCACTGTGACTCGTTTCGTTAAACAGTAGTAAACTTTAATAGTTATAACAAGAAAAAAATTATATAATTCAGAAAACTAGAACTAACAGCTTTAAATGCTCCTAGTTACTGCAACATTACTGTCGTCTGTAACAAGAGTCGTAAGGTACAACGTGCGTATAATCAAGGGTATGGAAAGTAGCAAGTTATAAGTAGCTAGTATAGAAATGTATTACTTTAAACTTAACATATTAATGCATTATTAACACTTAAAATAATTTAAAATATATTATATATTGTTATTTGTTTGAGTTCATATTATAATATCATTTGATACACAGCTTGGTTCTTTGGTTTGGTTATTTTATGAAAGGTTGGCCCTTAGTTTTTACCTAATATATGTAAGTTTGTATGTATTTGTATTTAAAAATAAGTTCTTTAAAATCCCATAGAAGTAAACATTGGGTAACCAATATTCGTATTAAAATTAAAAATCCAGGCACGCAGTTTTTTGTTGTATATATTATTCGCCTGTAAACAAAAGCAAGAAATAGTGAGTAGATACTCGTCAAGTAGCCTGCTTGTTTCAAAATGTGCAACTTTTCGTAGCCCTGCGCAAGGCTTCGTTTATTAAAACGGCTACCGATTTTTTTCCCTTGCATGGATTCGGTTTGGATACATTCTGGGATTCGGCCCGCCAGTAAGGTTACGGTTGTATCCCAACATGGCAGTGCTTATTCGCTACCTTACCCAAACATCTTAGAACACCGTTTTAAAAAAACTTCTTATTTTTTTGCTTACCATGCATCTCCATAATAATTTTTCCAAGCTGCAATTATTTTATAATAACGGAACATCTTTCATTGAGCTGAAGATGAACTACCTGCTTTATTGACTGAGGTGACACGGAAAGAGACATCGTGCAAGCAGACCTTGGTTCACGAGGAAAACCTGGCTCGTCTGAAGAAGGAGGTGGGATTGCCAGTTGCCTGAAAGAGTTTTTTGCGCGCGAAGAGGGGGGGGGGGGGGTGGAAGAGAGTGGGTAAACGTCTTGACTGACGTTTTATTGCTTCCTGACCGGGTAGGCTGTTCCTGCTTTACATACGTCCCTCCGCCGCCAAACACCCCCCCCCCCCCAAGACAGGAGGATGAGGCTTGGATGCCGAAGAAGACGGCGACAGCTGGGCTGCATCACGCTCCCACAGGCAACCTGTGATTTCGCGCCGCAGAAAGAAATCGCTTCTTTTCCCTACTGACGCCACTTTGCCTTCGAAATTGACCCGTTTGTCTTCGGCAGGGGTCACACGAACAATGGCTGACTCCGATGTGTACGCGAGGGGTTTCGGTGAGGATGTCAATTTTTATGAAGCTCCGTAAGTCACAGGGGTGATTACTTTTATCTTAACAAAATTATAACGATAACATCATCAACTATATAAGACATCCACCAAATCTACAGTATGAATAATTGTTTTGCGAGTCAGCAAAATTATTTTAAACTTTTTATAAAAGACGTTTTTATTTCCGTAGGTCTTAATGAGAAACTGTGAAAAGGAATTCAATTTTAATTGTCATTAATATACACTTTCGTGCTTATGAAGGCTACTTACGTAGTACATTCGTAACTATGTACTTATAAATATTCATAAGCTAAAAAGTGTTCATATCGTTGCAAATTATTACATAAAACTGTTTATATAATAAAAAAAATTTCTTAAAGAATATGTTGTAACTGTAAAACTTACGTAATTGAATTCAGATTTCCCCAGACTTGGCATCCGTCAAGTTCAATGAAATAATATATTTTATTTTAATTTTAATTTAACTTCATATAAATAAGGTACTAAATAAAAGCGTGAACTGACTTCTGAGGAATTGGATTAGATTTACGGCGATTGTAAATATAAAAGTGGTGACACATTCTTTCTTTACAATATTTACCAGCAGACTGACCACCGCCACCTATGCCAGAGCATATATTAGATTCGCCAATGAGAAGTCTCGCCATAAATATTGGATGCCGCCATGTTGGATTTTCTTGTCGTCTGGTAGAGTAATTCTAGAGTCAGTCACCAGATTGTCAGACATCTTATCAGAGATCACCCTTCCAGCCATCTTGGCAGCCAGTTGAATAATCTTTAAAAATTCAATAAAAAAATTTCGGAAAATTTCTTAACATTAAAAAATTACCATTTTATATTTTTTATTGTCTTATCTTCTGCTAATTTTGTTCAACACCTATTCAGTTTCAAAATTTAAGAAAAAATTAATAAAATTTTCTTATTCACCAACAGCATTCGTCTGGGTTACAAGAAGTTACACAAACATGTGCAAAAATTGTTTATTATATTAATTCTTTTTTACTGCAAGTACACACATATATATATATGTATTTCAGATGTCAACAACAGGAGTTTTCAACCTCTCTTTTTCATGTTTTAACATATATTTACAGAACTTATTTTTGTGTAAGTTGATAACTACATCTGATACAATTTGTAGTCCACGGGCCGGATTTTAGAACAATAATGTTTAAGTCGCTTGCTATTGTTTTGATGTGTGAAAATATTATTTAAGTAATTGGGATAAAAGTGAAGTGTTGGTTTGATAAAATACACAATTGGTGGATACATTAATTTAAACCGCAAATACAAAAAAAAATCTTTTTGGCACAGCCCAGAGTCTTAGGTAGATTTTGAAATAATTATTTATTCTGAAAATGTTTTGGATACCCATATAAACTCTTGGAACATTTTAAGAAATTAATGTATACTTTATCATATATGTTCGCCAATATTCGAGAAAATATTGTTTCAACATTTTCTCATTATCCATGCAGCAAAAATAATTTGACGTTTTTAACTTAATATATCTAGCATTTAATGTCTTAAAAAAAGTCATACTATGACTAATTAGGTAATCGTGAAATTATGTTTGACCTACAAAACTTATTTTTTTCCTTTGCCCTAATACGTTGTCTTAAATTTTTTTGACAAAGTTTTAATGTGTTATTAAGATGTTTATATATAAATTCCGCCAAATTTGATATTAAGAAGTTTTATTTCTTAAAATTTCAACAACTTGTTTTATAGTAATTGTTAGTTCTTTAGCCAAAGGTTAGAGATAAAATTTAGGCTTTCTGCAATAAATTAAAATATATTTGTTACTATAACTATTAAAAAAATATATTTCTTTTTAGTCATTGTACAATTGTTATTTCCATCCCTTTCAGTAATGATTTTTAACATAAAATTTCCCGTTGAATTTTTTAAACAATGTTTAAAAAATGTTCAAAAAATAAAAATTCTTTATTTATTTTACTGTTTAAAACTCAGTTAAATTCAATCCCTTTTAGTAATGGTGTCCATGCCTACTAAAGGTATTAAAAAATTTATGATGTTATTTTAACAGTTCTGTCCAACCCTTGCAGAAATGGTTGGTTCTATTAAAAATTATTTTAGACAAATGATTTGCAAATATATATAAGGTTAATAAACAATTTGACCTGATTTAATTGTGACCACTCTAATGTAGTTATGATTTTTTTTGATCATTCAACCCCTGTGTTTTCTAGCCCTTTTGGTAATGGTTGGTCTTAAAAAAATTATTTCAGAAGAATGTTTTAAAAAATAATTTAAGGTTCTACAATAACACAGAAAGGATAAAATGGTGTAATTGGTAAGGAAATTGTGATTTTTTTAAATTATATCCCCCTTATTTATTAATACCCTATAACAATGGTTGGTATTATCAATAAATATTTTAGAATAAAATTATTGGGAAAAATATTATAGGTTTGACAATTTATTAAAACGTTTTTTATAGCGTACCTTCAAAGGGCGATATGCATTTTTTTTTATTTCTACAGCAATTTTTTTTAATCCCCTGCAGCAATAGTTCATCTATCAAAAATTCTTTTAGACAATGGTTTAACATAAAAATTATAATTTTTACAAAGAATCTAAATTAATTTTATGGTGTGCCTACGAAAGAGTTATAATTTTTTTTTTGTCCTTCAACCCTACTTCCCTTGAAGTAATGGTTGTTCGCATAAAAAATTATTTTAGACGAAAGTTGTAGATAATAATTAAAGGTTTTAGAATAAGACATAACGGATTTAATAGTGCACACGGTACGGAATATACAATATTTTCATTATATTATAACTTAATTATTTAAATCTCCTGTACAATGGCTTGTCATCAAAAATTGTTTCAGAACTAAAGTTTTTGATAAAAATTAAAGATTAACAAAAACAATTTAAAGGATTCTTTAGTGTGTTCCTACTAAAGCAAATAATTTTTTTTAATTTTAGCCTTACTTTTTCAACCTCTTCCACCAAGGGTACGTCTAATCAAAAAATGTTTCCGAAAAAAGTTTAAGATAAAAATTATAAGATTAAAAAACAATATGTTCGAATTCAATGTTGTCTTTATGAATATAAATGTGATTTTGTTGGTCCTCCAACCCTTGTTTTTTCAACCCTTCCCTTGGCAGTTATGGTTGGTCGTATCGAAAATTTATTCAGGCAAAAGTTATTTCTACTCTTACGAGATATATTACGTTCTAACGAATGTGATATTTTCAATATTATTCCAAATCTGGGAGTTCCAGCGGTTTCTTTGTTTCTCAAAAAACCTTCTCTATTTCTACCTCTTGGGTCAGATATTGCCTATTAACGAAGTCTTCCGAGATTTCTCACGAAAGTATTTTTTGTATCAGTTCGGAGGTGATTTGTAAAAAATTGATGCAGTTATATCCAAAAAATTGTGATATATATGCATATAAACATTTTTAATTGGCGATGGTTTAGGTATCTATACACCATAAAATTAAAACTATATAAAAACAATTCTGAAGTCGCACCGTGGTCATTGAAATATAACTGAAAGATGAAGAGTATACTGCTGCTGCAGGTATTATAGGCATCGAAATCTCCTCTCCCAAAAATTTAATTGTTGAAGTCAACAATAGCGGTTGCCATTGAGGTAACACCCATCAACAGAGGAAGCTTTAAATACCAATTGTATGCATGCCAACAAGGTCTTTGTCAGTGATATGACTGCCGAAATCGCTAGTGGTTGTTTTGATGATGAGATGTTTAAAGACCAACTCCATCCATACTCTTCAGCGACCAAACGTAATCTGAGAGGTGCATGAAGGATAAACCATTTTATTACCTATTTCTGAAACTCAAGCGGAATTAATAAATTAATGGCATTAATATTTATCTCTGTTTGCAGATTTACAGTATTGTGAATGGAATGAGTGGCAAAATTGTTACTACGACGGTTCATGGAGGCACATATCACGCTTTCTAACGAACTTAGTGTATTGTTAAACGGACAAATTCATTTGACATGACATCTATCATGGTACATTTCCGTAATGTTATTGCCACGGAATTCGCAACCAGGTCATAGTTTTGGTGTTATTGGTGTGAGCAGTTTTTTATACGTCTTTTTAAGCCATAATGACGACGAAATAATTTTATCAACTTGAAGAATAAATTGAGGAACTTTCGTGTAAATCTTGATAAGTCTGGATCGAGACAAATATAGAATACCTGTATCTTATAGCGAAACATTAGTAAAAATGTTTAACTATAAGCAACAATTGTCCTTAAATTGCTTATTAATGAAAGTAATAGTTCAATACTTAATTTAATCTGATAAATAATAAGGAAACATATATGGACATGTAAGGTTTTGTTGTAACATAACACAAACTTCTTTTTGTATGAAACCCATTGTGGAAAAGTTGGGTTTTGATAATAAAACATAACACACAGTAAAAATGCATTATGTTTTATTGAATATAATGAGTCTGTTGTACTTATAACCTGTGACCATATTAAATAATAATTGTTTTACTAAAACACTGTATTTACCTTTCAGTATGTACATAATACCACATTCCAATGGATATATATGTACACACGTTTTTATCATTTTATAGTATATTATAGTATGTCACTTTTTGATTACACAGGCCTGCAAATTTTTTTTAAAGGTTTTTTTGTTAAATGGTTAATATTTGTTTTAATTGTCTTAAAAGTAATAGAAAACAGTATTCATATTATATATACCACGTAAAATTTTTAGATTTAGATGATATAGTAGCCTATTTGAATACGAAAAAAAACAAATTAATTTAATAAAATGAATGAGAATCATTTTAGGATATTTTATAAAGTTTTATTTAGTCTATAGCTATTGAAATACAAAATTAAGGTATACATGAAGAAAAAAATTAATGATAACGTTTTCTTTTTGAAAAAATAGTTGCGTTTTGTTGGTTTTCTTTTATGATTTTTTATTTCATCTCTGTGTATCATCCAGCAATATTCCTCCATCATATTAACGTCCAAACGGCTTTGATTTCTTCTTTCCATCTCTTTTATGTCCTAATGAAACCGTTCTTCTTGTTCTTCACTGTAGTCGCCTAGATTTTTTGGGAAACAATGTGAGACTTCAAAAAATTAATTTTCATACTCATATTACAGCCTAAATGTTTATAGGCGTTTAACATTTCCTGGACAATATTTTTGTACGCAAGATCTTTTGTGTAGCCTATAAACTTAGATACGACAATTTTAAACCGATGCCAGGCATTTGGTTCCAAGGATGTCATCACTTTTTCAAATTCTGTATCCCTAATCAGTTTCCTGATATCAGGTCCCGTAAATATTCCCTCTTTAAACTTCGCATCAGATAAGCTAGGGAAACATGCACAAAGATACTTGAAAGTATTTACACCTTGCGGTATTGCCTTTACGAACTGTTTTATCAAACCAAGTTTGATTTGAAGTGGTGGAAGCAATATTTTTTTGGGATCCATCAAGCTCGGATTGATGACATTTTTGACTCCTTCTTTCAATTCCATTCTAATTTTTCAATCAGTTTTTTTTCCAATGCAAATTTCTTGCTCTACTGCCCCATTCACAAATATAAAAGGGGAATTTTTTGTAGCCTTGCTGTTGACCAAGAAGAATGCATATAATTTTTAAGTCACCGCAAACTAACCATTTGTGTTTGGTATATTTTATTTTCTCCAAAAAAATTTCAAGTTTTTGTAAGTTTCTTTGAGATAAACTGAATGAGCTACAGATATCGATGCAACTTTATTGCCGATATGCAAAAGTACAGACTTGAAGCTTCTTTTAAAAGAATGTATAAATAGTCGCCATTCTTGTGTATTGTATTTGATATTGAATTTTTGTATTAAACCGCCAATATCACAGCAAAATACTAAATTATCTTATTTCTTAAAATACTCTACAAATTATTGTTCTCTGCTTCGATACCAGTAAAATGTAGTTGCAACATCTAATAAATTGTTTCCTTTTAGTCGAGAACCGAGAAGTTCTGCAGCGTCCTTAGGTAATCCAAGATCCCATACCAAATCATTCAGTTCTTGCTGATTTAAAGATCGAGGGTCATTTGTAGGGTGAAAAATTTCCCCACTGCTTTGCAGATGATCACTTTTTTTGTGTTTTGTGATAAAGGCGTTTCGAAGCTGTTAGTGTTAGTAGGAAATGGTATGGGTAATTCGGGTCCATGTGGAACTGGCTTTGTTACAGACGAAATATCAGGATACACAATTTTGGCGCGGTTTTTAGAATCATATGCTGTAACATTGGTCAAACAAAAATAACAATCATCTGTATGATTTGTTGTTCCCGCCACAACATAGGAATACCGAATGACAATGAATTTGATTTACCTAAGTCCACTGTCTTAATACTTCAACACATAGCCGGCATACAGTATTCGGAACCCACTGTTTCTCTTGGTAACATAACCTCATTCCGAAGTAAGCATAATAAGCATTTTTACAAAGTCTGTTATTTTTAATCTTTTTTTAACTATTGTATATTGTCCGCAAATATAGCAAAACACAATTGGATTGTTTTTGGAACTCCGAGGAGCCATAGTTACAGATTTAATAAAACAATATTTTATTACACTTTTTTTTGCAGTTTAAACCACTATGATTAGTCATAGACTTCATAAAACTTTTTTTTGATACTTTTTATCACAGGGGAAAGGCAGGTTATTAACAATACACTATAGGATGGTCAGTGATTGAGTATAGAATAGAAATATAGAAAATTGAATCAATTTTGTAATAAAACGAACTTACCTATCTAACAAACTATTAAATATTTATCTATATGCAAAAAAGAATGTGACGAGATATGTTAAAATTAAGTTTATATTTGCTAAATACAGACCAACATCTACATGTTTGTGATAAATTTATTGAAAAAACTTTTTCATTGCAGACATATGTTATCAAACATAAAACAAATGAGGAAATATTACCAGTGGATATCTTCTTCAATACACGGATTAATACATTTTAACAATATTTATTCGAACATATAAATGAAATCATAAACCACTACATTGTAAATCACACGTATAAACATACGACTTCAACTAGACAATTGTACTCCGGTAAAACAGTGTCATCATTATTACAAGTGTCAACTAGAGCAGTTTGAAAAAGCATTTTGTAAATAATATGGTGTTTCTGTGATGGCCAGTTGATTCCGAATTGTTTCGCGAACAGGGAAGAGGTTTCTTTGTTCTATTCTGGTTTTATGTGATTACATTAAGGATGTTTGTGTAAAGTAGTACAATCCCTTTTCTTTCATTTTAATTTTTTAATCTATGTTAAACCTCTTAGATTGAATTGAAAAAGTAATACGTTGTAGAAAGACGTCCGATTGTCTAATAGAAAAAAAACTGGTAATTGTAACTCGTGAGCGAGTAACGAAAAAAAATTATGAAAATTAAATTTTTTTCGGGTAGTTACGTTTGTAGGATTAGGTTCTTGATTTTTTCTGTGAATTGCCTTAAATATATTTACAAAACATATTTTTTTTTGTAATAAACTCGGTCCAGAAGATCCTGAGAAAAAGAATATTTACCAAAAATACAAGTGTTCTTTTTATCTTTGTTTCTAGTGCAGCTACGAGCTTGAAATTTGGGGTGATTTAGTAACCATTCAGACGCAAATTTTGGTCAAAATTCGGAACTAATGCGCGTGGGGGACGCTCACCCCAACTTAGCCGGCTATGGCCTTTGGAAAATTCATGTTTTTCACACGGCCATTTGCATGCGGCCTGCTTCCGAGTAGGCAGATGAACCAAATTATACGTTTTAACTCCTAATAAAAACACGTTCTTTCCGCTGGCCTTAAGATGAATTAATAAAATAAATAAAGTTTCCCTTTTGCCTTAAATACATGCGTTTATTTTTTGGGTGTCGCAAGGCACTGTGCCTATAGATATCTATCTGTTAAAACGTCGTCACATGACCGCCCCCGTCCATCCACCAGAAGTCATCTGGCTATGGGTAATTAGTGCCGTACGAAGCCGGGGTGGGTCGCTAGTTCATGTTTTACATTTACAAGTATTCATAGCTATTACATATAAAAAAATCATTATTTGAGTTTCTTATTAAAGTTTTCCTTAGTTGACGTTGTATATATTGTTAGTTTAATCATTTGGAAATTTAATAACTATTAAATGTGTCATAAAAATTAGTAAAACTTAAAGATAAAATATATAAGTGGAACCCATACGGACTAGTACTGATGTATTTCTGCATAAAATTTGAGCTTGGCAATCTGTATTATAAGATTTTATCACTCAATATGTAAACACACACACACACTGTAAAACGTACAGGGACATGAAAACCGTTCGATGAATTAGAGGTGAAAAATAACTCGAAGGGATCGTAGAAAGATCAGGTTTGAAGCAGGAGTATAAATATTGTGCTTTCGGAGGCTGCCTTGAGATGTTTACTTCTTTGCCTCGGAGTTCTGTGTGCAGGGCCACCCTGCCTGCAATCTCGTTTAATGCAGGTCTGAGTTTCTCTTCTGGAGACGAGTTTTATACCCAGTTCCGTGGGGACGACGGATTGTCGCAGACGTCTGCGTGTGTCACATACCTTTGAAGAAGTAGATACCTTCGTCGGCCTTTTCAATGTGATTCACTGGCTGAAGGAAAAGATAAAAGAACGTTCTAATGCTCTATATTAGCATATACAGAAGCAGACTCTCTAAATCTTCTGTATTGAAAATGCCTTTTAACAAATGCTGTTATTTCAGTGCTAACTTTTACGTGCCTACCTGTTGAATATTAAAGTTAAGTATTTCTACTCGGTAACTTCTTATGCCAAAATTTTTCAATATTAACGCATATATAATTAATTATTGTTTATAATATTTTGTGATCTTAGGAATTTTATTATTTAGAGAAAAACTGCTTGAATCCTTCATACATAATGCCTTCTCATTGATACAAAAGAATGATTCTCCCGAAAGATTGGTAAGTGCTATCCGTATTATTGACATAAATTTTAAATTATCATTACAAAATAACTATATAATTTTTAGAAAAACACCAAACTAATGTTTACAAATTATTATTTACATTGATAAATACTTACAATAACAATATTTTAGGTTATCGTTATTTCTTCCACGTCAATCAGAAAGAGCATGAATTCGACCGAACAACTTTAACTGCAGGTTCATTGCAAAAAAAAAAAACCATCATAAAACCTCTGTACGACTTGTCTAAAGTGCTTTCCTAGTCTGATATACGTCTTAAGTTGGGGTTGAACAACAATTTCGGTGTAAATACTAGAGAAATTTTTAACAGAAAACAATGGGCGTCTGGATTATGTTTATTTGAATTATGTTTCACAAACATCACAAATTTTGTAGCTTCCACAAAATAATTCAATAAAATAAAAAGCTGTAGAACTTTCACTATCCACCTTTTTTGGTGACATTTTAAAACCGTCAATTAATTCAATAGTATAATTTTAGTAAGCGGAAAAATTCTCGGTAGTTATAAAACTTAATTAATTTAAATATTATACAGAGGCTCAGTTTTTTTATCTTAAAGAATTGTACAATAATTAACAAAAATTTTGTTGTTCATCCTCAACTACAGACACTTTTACCAGACTCGTGAAGCACATTGGACTATAAGCCGAATAGTTTTTTAATTATTTTTGTCGCGATGAACCTTCAGCCGATGTTTTACGGTCTACTTCAGACTCACTCGGTATATTTTTGCCTAAAAATTAACATAATTTAAAATAATTGTTATTTAGTGCCTTTACACATTAAGTATTAAAAACAATCATTTAAATAATTTAAATTTATATATTCCCATTATATTCAAAGTTTTAAATAGAGGTTTCCATAGTAAATGATAGGTCAAGTTTTAGTAATAAATTCATACATAAAAATACACATAATTCTAAATAAGAAATGGCATGATACCATTATGATTGATATGGCTATTCCCTGATAGAAAAAATGGTATGTAGTTTAATATTCAACAAACATTTTAAGTAAAATCATGAAAACTACGATTCAAATTGTGTTAACGAATTAAAAGATTAAGTAAAATTTAAAAAAAATGGAAATAGGTATATTAGTAGATGTATTTGGTTCATCCTGGTGCACCGGTGGGTGGTGGGGGATTAAGGGATTATGTCACTTCCTTCGACCATGCACACACGAAAAAGTGTCCCGTTACGTTCATCAGCCATGTACGCACGAAAAAATGTCCCGTTACAGTAGTTGGAAAAGAGAGGTTCAAGCACAGGCGGAGGAGCCAGGAGCCGGCCGCCATCTTGGATGACGTCATCGGCGGCCATCTTGGATGACGTCATCATGACCTTTGACCTTGTCCTTTGACCTTGACCTTTGACCTTGCCAATCTATGCTTATCTATGCCAATCTACACTAATCTATGCCAATCTATGCTAATCTATGCCAATCTATGCTAATCTGTATGCTAATCTATGCTAATCTGTATGCTAATCCATGCCAATCCATGCTAATCCATCCGCCATTTTGTATTTCTAGAAATTTCCACCAACTTCGAATCGTGACGTCACCGTTGCACTTTTCGTCACGGCCGCCATCTTGGATTCGAATTTTTTTTTCGAACTTTTGAAATTCGATGTAAACATCAACCGCCATCTTGTTTTCGTCTGCTGGTGGCCGCCATCTTGTTTTCGTCTGCTGGTGGCTGCCATCTTGTTTTCGTCTGCTGGAGGCAGCCATCTTGTGACGTCATATAGTTCTGTTGGTCGCCACCAGATAGCAGCAGTGATTATTTTATTTTTTTCTTTAACTAAAATATTTTCAGTGCCGAGGCTGGGATTCGATCCATGGAACGTGAAAACGTCCAGGATGTCGTGGTTACGAGGCGGACACCTTGACCACTAGACCACGAGACCAATTGGGATATGGTGGAATAAATAATCAATATATGCTACGTACTGACGGCAAGTTTATGATAAATGGGGGAGGAGGGTGTTTTTGCCTTCCTTAATGCATGCCTAAGGCGCCACATTTGAAATTAAAATTATTATACCATCGCCATCTTTAATTCCAGCACAGACTACCAGATGGCGCTAAATTCAAAAAATTAGTTGCCAGAGGTGCCACCATCTTGGTTCTCAAGTTGGCTGGTAGATGTCGCTAGTATCGCGCGCCAAATTCAAAAATTGGTTGCCAGAGGCGCCGCCATCTTGGTTCTCAAGTTGGCTGGTAGATGTCGCTAGTATCGCGCGCCAAATTCAAAAATATGTTGCCAGAGGCACCGCCATCTTGGTTCTCAAGTTGGCTGGTAGATGTCGCTAGTATCGCGCGCCAAATTCAAAATTAGTTGCCAGTTGACTAGTGTATTATTCCATACGGTGCATGTATATAAGCGAGTCCTAGGCAGCAGGATGCTCAGTTTGTTACTGACGTCGGCGGTGTAAGGATCGCCTAGTTTGTTTCTTCTGGTGCATGAGTCGTGTCAATTAGCTGTTCTTGAGATTTCGATAGCATCACAGAAATGGAAACAATACAACAAAAATTGAGACTATACAAAAAATTGAAACTATACAACAAAAAAACTGAAACTATACAACAAATTGAAACAGCAACATCCAAACTATTCGCAGAAAAATATTTACATGTCATCACCGACAAACCCGTGGGGGACCGTGCGGATACCGTCTTCACATATTCGACGCTTATCGTCCTCCCATGTTATGGCCAGCTTATTACTGTATTCACTGTACAGCACATGCTGCCTTGATCGTATGGCCCTAACGCCTGCCCTCCTAGTGCGGTGGTCTTGCAGGGCATCCAGGTAGTCATCGAATGTGATGCGGTTTTTGACCACACAACGCTGGATGCCCTTGGCCTTTTTCTCGACCATGTCACCGCACTTGTAGGCATAGAGTTTGGCCCGCAGACTGACAAACTCGCTCATTACTTCACCCCCACACTCGTCCTTGAATTTGCCAACAACTTTCTTGTTGATGGGGGAGAAGCATGGGTGGTCAGGAAGGTAGCAGCTGGTGTCGAATTCAGACATGAACTTAGGGTCCGCTCTTAGATCATGGTAGAAGTCCTGTGTCTGAATCTCATACACAAAGCTGTCTGTATCCATATATGCCAGATGAATATTTTCCTGATATTTCGGTTTCATAGTATTATAGTGGAAGTCGTACATTAGTGTTTTTGATAGATCAAGTACTGCGAGTCCGGCATAGATCGGCTTGTCGAAAATGATGGTCTCATGGTTCAGGTGGACAAGACTCAAGTTTGGCTCATACATTGTGCGGTCCTTGAAGGACGGACGACACACCAACTTCTTAAAACGCTTCTCGGAGCACACCAACTCCATTTTGAGCTTCTGTCTCTTGTTCTCCATTAGTTTTCCAAATGTCGAGTTCACAGCGAGCTTGAAGAACTCCTTCTCGAACTCGTTGGCTGCTGCTTTGCGCTTGTTGGTGTTCAGCCGAATATAGGGCTCCAACCATGCCGACTGCTCAAACTGAAGAACTTTATGTATACTAATGATTTTTAGACCATGCGATACTGCTTGCTGTAGGTTTTTGTAGTGAACGATGTAGTGCTCTTTATTTTCCAGCGTTGTCATCAGCTTTGATTGCTTTGAGCTGTGCGGACACTGATTTACGGGAAGAAATGGCAGGTCTTTGTGACTTTCGTGGAGTTCGAGAGGGTACTCCACATCACACTCTATAATGTACCCAGTAGGTGAATTTTCCGGAATAGACATGACATCAATTGATGTGTCTGTCCATTGGAAATGACGAATGGGGAGCGGCAGAGACATCGCCCACCCGTACAAGTTGTTTGCATCAATGTACTCCAGGAATGTGGATGGCTTGGAAGCATCATGTGTTTCTGGTACGTAGGCATTATTGGCTACGCAATAGCATTTAATGCTTTGCGCTACACCACCGCGAATACCAGCCTCCACAAACATATACATGTCATAATCTGTGAGTAGCTCTAGCTGTACACCTGTGGTTCGAAGCATCGCGTCGAAAGCGAACCCAGGACAAGAAATGTAGTGCGAGGGGTCTAGACTGTACGTCTCCAAACATATTGAACGGAAATTCTCGAATACGTCCGCCAAAATCAGAACATCCGTCTTTAGGTACAAGTCAGCATACTCCCCTAAGGTAGCACACTGAAACTTGTCCCAGACATTTTGTGCGTGAGCGTAATCTGCCTCGGAAATACCAGAATCAGTCAGAATATTAAAGAACTCATCGATGGATGGAAGACTAGTATTGTCTAGTCGAGCAAAAGAATCAACGAAGTCGTAGGGGAAGACTCCCTTGCGGGTAACCAACTTCAACTCATCAGGAGCGAAAAACTCAGCAGTACATATAAACTTGTCTGCAGGCAAGAACTCGGCGAGCGAAGCGAGACCCCGACTCATAAAACGGAATGTATCGACAAACTGAATGCTGAACTTATCATGTAACTTCTTGGAAAAAGTTATCAGCTTCTCCTCTGAATTCGGAATGATGAAGATGTCTTAACTATCATACCCCAACTTCCTGATAATGAAGTTCTGATCGTATGCCAGGTTGTGGAAGAACACAATCATCTTTTTGGTCTGCGTCTGAGAAGGTTGGAGTCATTACATGCAGGCCCAATAAATTCACCGGTGAAGAGATTGTGGTCACGAACTTTCTTTACAGCCCCTCCAAACTTTCCCCCACAGTAGCAACAACACCTTGCTTGCAGAAAAGCAGTGTTTTGTGCATGTGTGAGCGGAGTCATAGTAACATATGTAGAAAATATTTTCTGTACATCATGTCCAATCTCCACAATGCGGGATATGAATTTATCTTCTGCGTCACACCCCCTGTATATTTCAGGCTGTGAAGGAATAGAAGAAGTTAGGTGTACAGGAATGACAGAGTTATCTGCTTTCACATAAATGCAGTAGCTGTATGCCTTATGCTTTTGATACTGCAGCGTGTATGGCTCATCAGGATTCGGGTGACATGTATGGATTTTCTCTAGAATAGCTTCAAAGTCGCAATACACCACGATGGGCATCTTATCACTGTGATGGAAGTTTTTGAATTTCATAACAGGTGGCTGGCCGTTTTCATCAAGCTGTGGCATCTGCATCCTAACAGCAGCATGTTGTTTGCAGAGCTCACTGTGTTTTACCAAACACTGAAGACCAGTGAGCCCGCTAACCCTTTCCCGATCATCATAATGCTTGAAGCATCTTTTACAGACATGAATAGCATCATGATGTGAAGTGATTTGGGACCGAACCAGGGCAGAAAAATTAGTGATGTAGGTGAAATGGGACGAATTGTCATTGACCAAGAGCAGCAGATCGAAATGATGTTCTTTCTCTTCAGGAGCGACTCGTGCAGGAACAACATTCAGGTTCTCGTCGATACTGTAGAGGTTGATTGAGACTCCAGGGTTTTGTTTTTCAAACAGCAGTATTTGTTTGATTGGAGTAGGGAAGTCAATGTTGCTGAAGTTAAACTTCCCCTCCAGGTCACCGTAGCGCTGGTTAACACGTTCTGGATTCTGTCCTTCCACATACTTCACAAGGATCGCCCACTTAAAGCACATGTGATCTTCAAGGTTTTGTGGATTTATCATTGCATGTTTCGCCTCGATGGAAGTAGGTAATTCTATGTAGGAACTGGCACGGAGTGGATCAAGCTTATTTATGCGAAGCTGTAGTCGCTTGACTGCTGACAAAGTCCATCCGGATCCCTTTCCCATTTAGTCTTCCTCCTCCTTGCAGATCTTAGAGATGGATTCAGTAACTGCTTCCTCCACCTCATGAACTGCGTAGAGGGGAACATTCATGGTTTTGAAGGCCCTCTTGTCTTCACAGGCATCTACTGGTTTTTCGTAGTCGCACTCAAGAACGACATTAAACTTCAGCGGTCCATTCTCTTCAATCTCCTTCTCAAGTTGGCTTATTATTTTTGCCTAGATGGAGTCCAGGTACGTACAAATGTCCTTGGCAGAACTTGACGTATTTACAGCAGCGTAAGTCTTCAAGTTTCCCTTGAATCCCACTTCGGCGGTGATGAAGCCATGGGTATTGGCCAAACCCGCGCCGGTCACCACCTTTGTTCGGCTGGTCGA
Source organism: Bacillus rossius redtenbacheri (assembly GCF_032445375.1). Classification (NCBI taxonomy): domain Eukaryota; kingdom Metazoa; phylum Arthropoda; class Insecta; order Phasmatodea; family Bacillidae; genus Bacillus; species Bacillus rossius. The sequence goes on along the minus strand of NC_086338.1, from coordinate 19,277,034 downwards.
TGGTTTAGGCAGTACTGCTGGCTTAACTGCTGCCATCCTCTGCTTCTTTGTTGGAGGCGGAGCAGGCCCCTTGCACACCTTAATGTGGTTGCGAAGAGTGTCAGCCCTGACGAACTCTTTAGCACAGTTCGTGCAGGAATGTGCTATGCGGTTAGGGTTAAGACCGCAGGCCGACTTCTCATGTAGTCTCTGGCGACATCAGCACGGGCGAAGACCTTATAGCAGAAACTGCACCGCATGCCTGATGTCGTGGCGACAGCTCCAGCACATGTTGACAGGTGCTGCTGCATCTTGTCGCTGCGTGCGACCATCTTGCCACATAGGTGGCACTGCTGGAAGTCACGCTGCTGGTTCTCGGCACACAGGCGCTCATGTCGGTAGCGGTTTTGGGCCAGCGAAAACACGGCAGGACCGAAACGGCATTTCTGCACGGTAGATTCCATCACAACAATCTAAAGACTGGTCTTGATGTACGGAACAGGCGAAGGAAGTTCGACGTACGGAGAACTATAACAAACGAATAAAGAAAACAATGTAGCTAGATGTTACACGAAAAAGTTGCAAACATAACCTCAAAACTCTTACCCTCAATCTTATTAGCCCAAACTGTTAGCAATGTTACTAAATAAAAAATTTGCAAACATAACCTTAAAACTCTAGCCCTCAAGCTTACTAACCTAAACTGTTAGCAATGTAACTAAATAAAAAAAGTTGCAAACATAACCTCATAGCTGCTCCTTCATGTACAATCCAAAAAATTGTATAATATTTAAAGTACTGGTAAAAGTTAAAGTTGAAAAAGTATTCAATGTTAACTAAAAATGATTGATTACATAACCTCAAAACTACTCTAATGCACATCCCAAAAATGCTAGAATATTTAAAGTACTGTTAAAAGTTTAAGCTAAACAATTCCTGTTGACCAACACATAAGTGTACAGAGAAAAAACTAGCTATCTTATAACCTACAAAAAAGCTGAGAAACATAAAAATATTAACGAAACATGTAGCATACCTCAAAAAACGATGAAGTGGAGCTGCAGAAGATGATGTAGCGTTGGCGGTAGGAATCGTGGTAGCAGCGAAACTCACACACGAACTAACTTACTCAAACTCTGAGAACACACTGAAGCACCGACAGCTAATCCAGGCCTTTTATAAGCAGTTCTGCTTTTCAACAACAGATGACACCAGGTGTTGTGTTGAGTCATAATTTATTTAGTTCTTTTATGTGGTATGCGGGATGCTCACTAACGTTCGCAAAACAAGGACGGCTTCGCTAGACATCAAGGAGAAGGAAGTTTGTCTTTCATGTTAATGCTTCTCAGCTGTCTCAAAGCATATTATTTGTCTGAGTAAAGTTATTATTTTTTAAATCCACCTGATAAAAATATTGTATGTTCTGATTTATTTACAGAATTTCACTGATTAAATGTAACTCTGAATAAAAATGACATGACTCAGTAAGTAAAAAATTCTTCATGCAGAGATAGATCTCTAACAAATAATCAGGAGCACTCGGTGAAAACCATCAGATGTCTAGCCAGGAATAATCAGAAACACTTGGAGAAAGCCATCAATATAATATCAAGATTAATCAGAAGCACTCGGAGAAATCCATCAGATGTCTAGTTAGGTATAATCAGAAGCATACGGAGTAAACCGCCATAATATTGTCAAGAATAATCGCAAGCTCACAGAGTAAACCGCCATAATATTGTCAAGAATAATCAGGAGCACACAAAGAAAACCACCATAATATTAACAATAATAATCGGAAGCAAACGGAGAAAATCATCATAATATTGACAAGAATAATCGGAAGCACACGGAGAAAACCATCACAAGTTTTCTTTGATATCATAAAAATACAGAAAAAATATTTAATAAATAACAAAAAAATTAATAAAAAATTTTAAATGACAAAATAAAATACAAAAATACATAAACAGATTCTGCTAGCTTGTGAACTTCTCATTGTTGAGCAAAGTTATAGTTCTAGTACAAGACAGCAGAATCTGTTTATGTATTTTTGTATGTTATTTTGTCATTTAAAATTTTTTATTAATTTTTTTGTTATTTATTAAATATTTTTTCTGTATTTTTATGATATCAAAGAAAACTTGTGATGGTTTTCTCCGTGTGCTTCCGATTATTCTTGTCAATATTATGATGATTTTCTCCGTGTGCTTCCGATTATTATTGTTAATATTATGGTGGTTTTCTCCGTGTGCTCCTGATTATTCTTGACAATATTATGGCGGTTTACTCCGTGAGCTTGCGATTATTCTTGACAATATTATGGCGGTTTACTCCGTATGCTTCTGATTTTACCTTACTAGACATCTGATGGATTTCTCCGAGTGCTTCTGATTAATCTTGATATTATATTGATGGCTTTCTCCAAGTGTTTCTGATTATTCCTGGTTAGACATCTGATGGTTTTCACCGAGTGCTCCTGTTTATTTGTTAGAGATCTATCTCTGTATGAAGAATTTTTTACTTACTGAGTCATGTCATTTTTATTCAGAGTTACTTTTAATCAGTGAAATTCTGTCAATAAATCAGAACATACAATATTTTTATCAGGTGGATTTAAAAGATAATAACTTTACTCAGACAAATAATATGCTTTGAAACAGCTGAGAAGCATTAACATGAAAGACAAACTTCCTTCTCCTTGATGTCTAGCGAAGCCGTCCTTGTTTTGCGAACGTTAGTGAGCATCCCGCATACCACATAAAAGAACTAAATAAATTATGACTCAACACAACACCTGGTGTCATCTGTTGTTGAAAAGCAGAACTGCTTATAAAAGGCCTGGATTAGCTGTCGGTGCTTCAGTGTGTTCTTAGAGTTTGAGTAAGTTAGTTCATGTGTGAGTTTCGCTGCTACCACGATTCCTACCGCCAACGCTACATCATCTTCTGCAGCTCCACTTCATCGTTTTTTGAGGTATGCTACATGTTTCGTTAATATTTTTATGTTTCTCAGCTTTTTTGTAGATTATAAGATAGCTAGTTTTTTCTCTGTACACTTATGTGTGGGTCAACAGGAATTGTTTAGCTTAAACTTTTAACAGTACTTTAAATATTCTAGCATTTTTGGGATGTGCATTAGAGTAGTTTTGAGGTTATGTAATCAATCATTTTTAGTTAACATTGAATACTTTTTCAGCTTTAACTTTTACCAGTACTTTAAATATTATACAATTTTTTGGATTGTACATGAAGGAGCAGCTATGAGGTTATGTTTGCAACTTTTTTTATTTAGTTACATTGCTAACAGTTTAGGTTAGTAAGCTTGAGGGCTAGAGTTTTAAGGTTATGTTTGCAAATTTTTTATTTAGTAACATTGCTAACAGTTTGGGCTAATAAGATTGAGGGTTAGAGTTTTGAGGTTATGTTTGCAACTTTTTCGTGTAACATCTAGCTACATTGTTTTCTTTATTCGTTTGTTATAGTTCTCCGTACGTCGAACTTCCTTCGCCTGTTCCGTACATCAAGACCAGTCTGTAGATTGTTGTGATGGCATCTACCGTGCAGAAATGCCGTTTCTGTCCTGCCGTGTTTTCGCTGGCCCAAAACCGATACCGACATGAGCGCCTGTGTGCCGAGAACCAGCAGCGTGACTTCCAGCAGTGCCACCTATGTGGCAAGATGGTCGCACGCAGCGACAAGATGCAGCAGCACCTGTCAACATGTGCTGGAGCTGTCGCCACGACATCAGGCATGCGGTGCAGTTTCTGCTATAAGGTCTTCGCCCGTGCTGATGTCGCCAGACTACATGAGAAGTCGGCCTGCGGTCTTAACCCTAACCGCATAGCACATTCCTGCACGAACTGTGCTAAAGAGTTCGTCAGGGCTGACACTCTTCGCAACCACATTAAGGTGTGCAAGGGGCCTGCTCCGCCTCCAACAAAGAAGCAGAGGATGGCAGCAGTTAAGCCAGCAGTACTGCCTAAACCATCGACCAGCCGAACAAAGGTGGTAACCGGCGCGGGTTTGGCCAATACCCATGGCTTCATCACCGCCGAAGTGGGATTCAAGGGAAACTTGAATACTTACGCTGCTGTAAATACGTCAAGTTCTGCCAAGGACATTTGTACGTACCTGGACTCCATCAAGGCAAAAATAATAAGCCAACTTGAGAAGGAGATTGAAGAGAATGGACCGCTGAAGTTTAATGTCGTTCTTGAGTGCGACTACGAAAAACCAGTAGATGCCTGTGAAGACAAGAGGGCCTTCAAAACCATGAATGTTCCCCTCTATGCAGTTCATGAGGTGGAGGAAGCAGTTACTGAATCCATCTCTAAGATCTGCAAGGAGGAGGAAGACTACATGGGAAAGGGATCCGGATGGACTTTGTCAGCAGTCAAGCGACTACAGCTTCGCATAAATAAGCTTGATCCACTCCGTGCCAGTTCCTACATAGAATTACCTACTTCCATCGAGGCGAAACATGCAATGATAAATCCACAAAACCTTGAAGATCACATGTGCTTTAAGTGGGCGATCCTTGTGAAGTATGAGGAAGGACGGAATCCAGAACGTGTTAACCAGCGCTACGGTGACCTGGAGGGGAAGTTCAACTTCAGCAACATTGACTTCCCTACTCCAATCAAACAAATACCGCTGTTTGAAAAACAGAACCCTGGAGTCTCAATCAACCTCTACAGTATCGACGAGAACCTGAATGTTGTTCCTGCACGAGTCGCTCCTGAAGAGAAAGAACATCATTTCGATCTGCTGCTCTTGGTCAATGACAATTCGTCCCATTTCACCTACATCACTAATTTTTCTGCCCTGGTTCGGTCCCAAATAACTTCACATCATGATGCTATTCATGTCTGTAAAAGATGCTTCAAGCATTATGATGATTGGGAAAGGGTTAGCAAGCTCACTGGTCTTCAGTGTTTGGTAAAACACAGTGAGCTCTGCAAACAACATGCTGCTGTTAGGATGCAGATGCCACAGCTTGATGAAAACGGCCAGCCACCTGTTCTGAAATTCAAAAACTTCCATCACAGTGATAAGATGCCCATCGTGGTGTATTGCGACTTTGAAGCTATTCTAGAGAAAATCCATACATGTCACCCGAATCCTGATGAGCCATACACGCTGCAGTATCAAAAGCATAAGGCATACAGCTACTGCATTTATGTGAAAGCAGATAACTCTGTCATTCCTGTACACCTAACTTCTTCACTTCTTTCACAGCCTGAAATATACAGGGGGTGTGACGCAGAAGATAAATTCATATCCCGCATTGTGGAGATTGGACATGATGTACAGAAAATATTTTCTACATATGTTACTATGACTCCGCTCACACATGCACAAAACACTGCTTTTCTGCAAGCAAGGTGTTGTTGCTACTGTGGGGGATAGTTTGGAGGGGCTGTAAAGAAAGTTCGTGACCACAATCACTTCACCGGTGAATTTATTGGGCCTGCATGTAATGACTGCAACCTTCTCAGACGCAGACCAAAAAAGATGATTGTGTTCTTCCACGACCTGGCATACGATCAGAACTTCATTATCAGGAAGTTGGGGTATGATAGTAAAGACATCTTCATTATTCCGAATTCAGAGGAGAAGCTGATAACTTTTTCCAAGAAGTTACATGATAAATTCAGCATTCAGTTTGTCGATACGTTCCGTTTTATGAGTCGGGGTCTCGCTTCGCTCGCCGAGTTCTTGCCTGCAGACAAGTTTATAAGTACTGCTGAGTTTTTCGCTCCTGATGAGTTGGAGTTGGTTACCCGCAAGGGAGTCTTCCCCTACGACTTCGTTGATTCTTTTGCTCGACTAGACGATACTAGTCTTCCATCCATCGATGAATTCTTTAATATTCTGACTGATTCTGGTATTTCCGAGGCAGATTACGCTCACGCACAAAATGTCTGGGACAAGTTTCAGTGTGCTACCTTAGGGGAGTATGCTGACTTGTACCTTAAGACGGATGTTCTGATTTTGGCGGACGTATTCGAGAATTTCCGTTCAATATGTTTGGAGATGTACAGTCTAGGCCCCCTTGCACTACATTTTTTGTCCTGGGTTCGCTTTCGATTCGATGCTTCGAACCACAGGTGTACAGCTAGAGCTTCTCACAGATTATGACATGTATATGTTTGTGGAGGCTGGTATTCGTGGTGGTGTAGCGCAAAGCATTAAACGCTATTGCGTAGCCAATAATGTCTACGTACCAGAAACACATGATGCTTCCAAGCCATCCACATTCCTGGAGTACATTGATGCAAACAACTTGTACGGGTGGGCGATGTCTCTGCCGCTCCCCATTCGTCATTTCCAATGGACAGACACATCAATTGATGTCATGTCTATTCCGGAAAATTCACCTACTGGGTACATTATAGAGTGTGATGTGGAGTACCCTCTCGAACTCCACGAAAGTCACAAAGACCTGCCATTTCTTCCCGTAAATCAGTGTCCGCCCAGCTCAAAGCAATCAAAGCTGATGAAAACGCTGGAAAATAAAGAGCACTACATCGTTCACTACAAAAACCTACAGCAAGCAGTATCGCATGGTCTAAAAATCATAAGTATACATAAAGTTCTTCAGTTTGAGCAGTCGGCATGGTTGGAGCCCTATATTCGGCGGAACACCAACAAGCGCAAAGCAGCAGCCAACGAGTTCGAGAAGGAGTTCTTTAAGCTCGCTGTGAACTCGACATTTGGAAAACTAATGGAGAACAAGAGACAGAGGCTCAAAATGGAGTTGGTGTGCTCCGAGAAGCATTTTAAGAAGTTGGTGTGTCGTCCGTCCTTCAAGGACCGCACAATGTATGAGCCAAACTTGAGTCTTGTCCACCTGAACCATGAGACCATCATTTTCGACAAGCCGATCTATGCCGGACTCGCAGTACTTGATCTATCAAAAACACTCATGTACGACTTCCACTATAATACTATAAAACCGAAATATTAGGAAAATATTCATCTGGCATATATGGATACAGACAGCTTTGTGTATGAGATTCAGACACAGGACTTCTACCATGATCTAAGAGCAGACCCTAAGTTCATGTCTGAATTTGACACCAGCTGCTACCCTCCTGACCACCCATGCTTCTCCCCCATCAACAAGAAAGTTGTTGGCAAATTCAAGGACGAGTGTGGGGGTGAAGTAATGAGCGAGTTTGTCAGTCTGCGGGCCAAACTCTATGCCTACAAGTGCGGTGTCATGGTCGAGAAAAAGGCCAAGGGCATCCAGCGTTGTGTGGTCAAAAACCGCATCACATTCGATGACTACCTGGATGCCCTGCAAGACCACCGCACTAGGAGGGCAGGCGTTAGGGCCATACGATCAAGGCAGCATGTGCTGTACAGTGAATACAGTAATAAGCTGGCCATAACATGGGAGGACGATAAGCGTCGAATATGTGAAGACGGTATCCGCACGGTCCCCCACGGGTATGTCGGTGATGACATGTAAATATTTTTCTGCGAATAGTTTGGATGTTGCTGTTTCAATTTGTTGTATAGTTTCAGTTTTTTTGTTGTATAGTTTCAATTTTTTATATAGTCTCAATTTTTGTTGTATTGTTTCCATTTCTGTGATGCTATCGAAATCTCAAGAACAGCTAATTGACACGACTCATGCACCAGAAGAAACAAACTAGGCGATCCTTACACCGCCGACGTCAGTAACAAACTGAGCATCCTGCTGCCTAGGACTCGCTTATATACATGCACCATATGGAATAATACGCTAGTCAACTGGCAACTAATTTTGAATTTGGCGCGCGATACTAGCGACATCTACCAGACAACTTGAGAACCAAGATGGCGGTGCCTCTGGCAACTAATTTTTGAATTTGGCGCGCGATACTAGCGACATCTACCAGCCAACTTGAGAACCAAGATGGCGGCGCCTCTGGCAACCAATTTTTGAATTTGGCGCGCGATACTAGCGACATCTACCAGCCAACTTGAGAACCAAGATGGTGGCACCTCTGGCAACTCATTTTTTGAATTAAGCGCCATCTGGTAGTCTGTGCTGGAATTAAAGATGGCGATGGTATAATAATTTTAATTTCAAATGTGGCGCCTTAGGCATGCATTAAGGAAGGCAAAAACACCCTCCTCCCCCATTTATCATAAACTTGCCATCAGTAGGTAGCATATATAGATTATTTATTCCACCATATCCCAATTGGTCTCGTGGTCTAGTGGTCAAGGTGTCCGCCTCGTAACCACGACATCCTGGACGTTTTCTCGTCCCATGGAACGAATCCCAGCCTCGGCACTGAAAATATTTTAGTTAAAGAAAAAAATAAAATAATCCCTGCTGCTATCTGGTGGTGACCAACAGAACTATATGACGTCACAAGATGGCTGCCTCCACCAGACGAAAACAAGATGGCAGCCACCAGCAGACGAAAACAAGATGGCGGCCACCAGCAGACGAAAACAAGATGGCGGTTGATGTTTACATCGAATTTCAAAAGTTCGAAAAAAAAATTCGAATCCAAGATGGCGGCTGTGACGAAAAGTGCAACGGTGACGTCACGATTCGAAGTTGGTGGAAATTTCTAGAAATACAAAATGGCGGATGGATTAGCATGGATTGGCATACAGATTGGCATGGATTAGCATACAGATTAGCATAGATTAGCATACGGATTAGCTAAGATTGGCATAGATTAGCATAGATTGGCATAGATTAGTGTAGATTGGCATAGATTAGCATAGATTGGCAAGGTCAAAGGTCAAGGTCAAAGGTCAAGGTCAAAGGTCATGATTATGTCATCCAAGATGGCCGCCGATGACGTCATCCAAGATGGCGGCCGGCTCCTGGTTCCTCCGCCTGTGCTTGAACCCCCCTTTTCCAACTACTGTAACGGGACATTTTTTCGTGCGAACATGGCTGATGAACGTAACGGGACACTTTTTCGTGTGTGCATGGTCGAAGGAAGTGACATAATCCCTTAATCCCCCACCACCCACCGGTGCACCAGGATGAACCAAATACATCTACTTATATTTTATCATCGAAAATTTCACATATATATATCTGTTGCCCTTGCATAGGTCACAGCAAACTAGGGCGAATTTTTTGTTTTGTTTTCATTTTTGGCGTTATATTTACTTTAGCTTTGTAGTTATTTTCATGGTATTTTTATATAAATATAAATATGAGCTCTAATTCGTAGGTAATAGTAATTTAAGAAATGAACGCTGCAGCTCTTTAAATATGTAAATATGTATCAATTTTTTGTATATTTTATTGGTGGTTATTTACGACGATTATATCAAAAAAATTGAGAGTGATCAGTGGGAAGATTCAAAACGTGTCAAAGGTGCGACACTATTTAGACTCTGAAGTCGAAGAGTGTCATGGTGCGCCGACAGTTGGTAGTAGTGTGTAAATATAAGAGGGGGAAACCTGGCTGCTGACACGTGAGTGTGTATGGTTTGGCGCTGGCACGAGAAGGTTCGGGCGCCTCGCGGCCCGAATTTGCGGAGAAGAAATTAACGGTCGACTGCCATTGTGTTCACGGCCGTGATTGTGTGTGGCTGTGGATTTCTGCGAGGACTGCAGTGACGAAAATGCACACTGGTTTGTGTGCCGCCCACGATAAGTGAAAATGAACTGTAAGTTATCAATCAACATTTTGATATTGTTCGTACGCCAAGTCTAAACCCGGATCCTGGAAGACATCAGAGACATGGATGGGACTTCGAAAATTGAACAGTTTTTCTAAATTCAGAAAACTTTTAACGAAATGTAAGAAATATTACCTCGCCGAGTGCGTTTCAAATCGTGGCGAAAATTTTGGAGTTTAATCAAAGAATTTTTTTTTTGTTTCGACTAGAGAAATATTTTTTTTTTTGGCAAATGACTACTTTTTTTAGCTTGTATAAAAAACTGATTCGCTCACCAAATGATTACAAGTGTATAATTTTTGCCGTATTGGGTACCCACATCGGCAAATATTTTCTGATTACCAAAAAACTTTAGTACATGGTTAGATAGGGAATTTTTGAGGTCATCTAAATATATTTTTAGATTCTTATCAACATAATTTTCAGGAGATTATATAATTAACATTTTTATTAATATTAATATTAATATTTTACAGGACCGCGACACGCACCAGGTTCGTAGCTGGCTGGCGGCCCTGCACGGCCACTGATGTGCGCTGTCAATTGACGTAACGCATGCCACGAGTGCCTGGCCGGATTACTAGGGTCGTCACTACCCCCTCCTCCCTACGAACCCACCGCGTCGTACTGCCTCGGCGTCGTTAAATATCGCTGAGTGGCCATGGGAATTCCACGGGCCGCTGCGTGAAGCGTCATGAGCGAGCGACGATATTCTCAATTCTTCGTGCGTCGGCTCGGCCCGGAATGACACGACTCGTCACAGCTGCTCTCGTCGCTTCGAGAAAGGCACCACACCCTTAAGCAGTAACGCCGGCCTCTGCTGGAGTTCCGAGCGGATTCCGAACAAAGTAAAGTACGATATCGGCGAAGAGGGTGAGAGACCTCCCTGAGAGTGATGGGACGCGAAGTTCGACTGTAACACGAGAGTGCGGTGACTGAGTGGCTTGATACTGTGTTTGTGGACAGGTGTGTGGTAAGGGGCAAACCAATGTTCAGCCTGGCTCCATTGAGAAGTGCGAACTGCGGAACTCGACAGAATTTGAGTGACTTGAGGATAAAAAATTGTTAAATGCTTATGATTTGTGAACGTAAATTTTTAAGTACAGTTATTTAATAATAATATAAATTTTATTAACCAAAAATACTGTAGTAAATTGTATTGGGCTATCTGTTACGAACCCAGTTTTCCCAACGTTATAAATCGTAACTTTTTGGTTTCAGAAGTGGGATAGCCCTTTTTAATAGAGTTAAGTGTACAGTATTTTTTTAAAAAAGAATTGCTTAATTTATGGAAATGTAGTTAGTTTGATTGTTGTAGTAGTAAAGTTAATGTTAGTTATCAGTGAAGTTCAGGTTAGCTCGTAGGTCAAATTACACTATAGTGTATGTGGACATGAATGATGGCTGCTGCCAACCTCAAAACATAATGGCTTTTTTGGCCGAAATGAATAACAAATTAGAAAAGGGCCAAAAATAAATGAAAAATAAAATTGATAATATGCAAGAAGATATTTAGATCCAAATGAAGAATTGCCATGAATAGATGAATTATAAAATAGACAATATCCAAGAAGAGATGAAGAGATTAATTAAGATTTATCAAGAAGTAATGAAGAATGAAATTAATATGCCAAATGAAGAAATAAAGAAGAGATTAGTAATGTCAAAGACATGACAAAGAACCAAGAGAAGATTAAGAGTTGTCAGTAAGATATGTGTTATGAACTCGTGGCTATTAGAGAATAATTAAAGAAGAATATGGATGGGACTAGTATTTAGTTAGAAGGAAAAGTGCAATGTTTGGAGAAAAATCCAGCAGAACATGAAGATCTGACAGCACAGCAGCTAGCTGAACTCGAGCAGGCCACCGAAGAGCGAGTAGCAACTGAAGCTGAATTGTGCCGTCAGATGATCAGGGAAGCCACATCATCTGCAACGAAACAGAGTAGTTCTTCCGTAGACATGAAGGTGGAAGGCGCAACTGGTCACCCAATATTCAAGCCACCCACCTTTGATGGCCAATCATCGAGGGCTGTCTACAGGCGACAGTGGGAGGCAGCTGCTGATGTTAATGGTTGGTACGACGAAGAAAATGCTTGGCCCTGCGATGATCACCACTACAGCAGCCGTAGTTCATTACAGTTGCAGACCAGAAATACTAGGTAATATTAACAGATGTCCTTGAGCTGAGGTATGGCTACTGACACATGGGTGAGGTGTAAAGGACATCCCCTGAGGACTCTTCACAAAGAAACCCTCCCAGAATCTGAAGCCGACATCAAGCGACTCGTGTAACTCGCCTACCCATAAGCACCAACAGAGTTTCGCCAGCAGCTAGCACTATTGCTTTTATAGACGGGCTCAGAGATGCAGAGGTTCAGTAAACTCTTCGTTTGGCCCGACACATGAAGAGCTGCGAGGCCTTGGTACATACCCAGGAAATCAAGGCACCACCCAGTGCCTCAAGAAACACAAGCATCAGGACAAGGAGAGCTGGAATTTAGCCCTATATTGGAGCTAATGCCAGAAATATCAGGGCATTGATAAAGCTGCTGAATGATACTCCAGGTAGCCAGTTCAGAAGAGCAAGAGGACGCCCACAGAGCTTCGTCTACAATGAACTAGGACACATCCAGTTAGACTGTCTGACATGCAGAAATATTTGCAGCAGGATGAGAGACAGAAAGATCTACAGGGAAATGAGCAACATCCGGTGTGAGGGAGCATATGCCAGCTCTACATAAAATGGTATCATCTAGGGTTTTTCCTGTATATGTATTTCGTACAGGCCATGACAGTTTGTTTCTTAATGGATGGATCAATGGCCTCGGCATCTATAATTCGCACAGACATAGTAAGTAAAGAACACCCATCTTATTTATACTCAAAACAGTCATGGGAGACATTTCAACTGTGCATGGAAGGCTGAATTTGGAGATAAGGATTGGAACTTGCACATTATCACAAACCTTTCTTGTGGCTGATATTGCCGATGAGGCCACGAACTGTCCTCGTTAGAATTATTGACCGACTGATATGTCTGTCCAACATATCTCTTGTGCCGGACCACAGACTTGAGGTGTCTATTCATAAACTACCTTGTTGTTGTACCTGGCCACTGAATAAGTGAGCCTGCCACCAACAGATCATGTTAGCCTGAACACAGACAGGAAGTGTCTAACTCCCAACTGGACAACAATCTGAATGTACCTGACCACTAAATACATGACTGATAACTGAAAATACATGCCTGGCCACCGAATGGACGTGCATTGCTACCTACTGTATGTGCCTTACCGTCAAATACGCTCCTGGCAAACAACTGGATATACCTTGCCATCTAATGGACTTGCGTTCCTAGTCATTGAATAGATGTGCCTGCCACCAACTGGACCTACCTTGCCACCAACTTAAAGTATCTAGCCAACAACTGGTGTTGCCTGGTCGCTGACCGGACATGCCTAGCTGATAACTAGACATGTCAGTCACAAAATGAATGTACCTGGCAGCTGACCACGTGCCTGACTTGAATTTACATGCCTAGCTACCAACTGGATGTTTCCTGCCATCTACTCGACGAGCGTTCCTGGACACAGAATATATGTTACTGTCTTCCGACTGGGTGAAACTTTCCACCAACTTGATGTTTCTAGCCAACAACTGGACGTGCCTCGTCGCTGACTGGAATTGTCCACGTGATCTTGACATTTCTGTCACAAAAACTGAATGTCCCTGGCCGCCAAATACATGCCTGGCTACTGAATAGAAATGCCTAGCTACTAACTGGATTCGTCTAGCTTACCTGGCCACTGAATATACGTGCCTGGCCACCGACTAGACATATCTTGCCACCAACTTGATATCTCTAGCCAACAACTGGTCTTACCTGGTCGCTAACTGGACTGCTTAGCTGATAACTCGACATGTCGGCCACAAATTGAATGTACCTGGCCACCTATTACGTGCCTGCCTACTGAAAAGACATGTCTAGCTAGCAACTAGTCGTGGCTGGTTAAACGACTGTCATGTGGAAATTTTCTGAAAACAAATATCAAGTCATGCAAAGGACTCTCTTCGCCTTCTAAGAAGCCTTTAGAAATGGAGAAAAACTAGTTATTTCCTTGTTTGTATTAGAGTGATTTTATGTAATAATTTTTTGTATGTTTTTTTTTTCGAATGTGTTACTTTTTATAATTTTATAAAAAATATTTTTTTTCATCCAGCAAGTATCGAAACAAGGAAGGATATCAATGGAATCAATCAATGGAATCAATCATTATTAAAAAAAAAGGAATTTTTTATGGTTTTAGAAACTTTTTCCCAGTTACCTAGGTTAATAATTATGAATTTCCTATCTGCAAGCCAAGATGGCAAAGGTATATTACTATTAGCTGGTGGATTAGGAATTCAAACAGTTGATAGGAATGTTCGCCCCACATTAAAGAATATATATTTTTTACATGTAATTTTTTTTCGTCAGTCATGGATCGAATCAATGACAAATGTATCGAATGAAAAAATTATATTACAATTTTTGATAAATATTTGTAATTTTAACCGGATTACTGGCTATTAGATAACGTATTTCCAAGATGGTGGATAATATGTCATTGTGTGCTTTATGACGGTTGGTAGATGATGATCTTAAACGACTTTGTATGATTATTAAATAATTGATTTTTATTTAATTATTTTTTTGTATTGATAAAGGATTGAACCAAGGACAATAATTGAATGAATAAATTGGAGCCTGGTAGATAAAGAATTTATACATCTTTAAGGAATTTTTTACCATATTCTATTTAATAAATATATGTTTACATAAAATAACAACCTTTTCACCGAAAAAGCATTGAATCAAGGACAGAGATCGATTGAATAGTTTAATTATTTTAATAAGCAAATTTTTTTCATGAATGTTGGAATTTTCGCGGTATTTCTAGCTAAATAATTATAAATTTAAAAAATGTATTTCCAGATGGTGGAAGCAGAGTCAACCAAGATGGCCAACAAGGTCCTGATCATAGTCAACGAGTGACGGAAAAGTCTGAACATGGGCGAATAATGACAACTGACAAACCACTACAAGAATCCACCACAAAATCATAGTCCCATAAGAATAACATTTTGCCCGAAGTCTCTATTTCCTACTACTAGTGACCATTAGTAACATTATAGAGCCATTGGTTACTATTATTCGTCATGGAGTAATTGATGTACCTTTCTTGTGAGTTAGCTTGATAATAAATCTGAGCTTTTTTAAAACGAAGTTTTATATTTTCTTTAGTTAGTCATATTTTCCTTTTCTTTTGCTTTCACACATTTTTCCTTATTGGCATTATAAAAATTGTAAAATTATTTCAGACTGTCCATCAGAATATTCGGGAATGTAGTTGGTGCTCGTAATTGTGGCGACTCCTGACAGAGAGCGACGAAGTTGCGCTCATCTGCGAGTCAATGCGACAAGTAGGTGGAGGCCACATAACTAATGAATTATAACTTTAAAAAAATTAACAAGATCTTATTAATTGTCTATTGCAGTAGTGTAATTTAATTTTGATTGACTTTCATCACCACGTGGATAATTTAATTGCAAGTGCAAACAAAATAATAGGGCTTATTAAATATTTAACTTATTTGGCTAGTTCTCTTGATTCTGTAATAAGTCATTTTTTTACCTTAGTAAGATCGAGGTTAGAGTATGGCTTTGTCATCTGGAACTCTATAACTACCGTACCATTGACTCAAATAGACTTAAAAATATACAAAAGAAATGGTTTAGATACATTTTTAACAAACATTTAATAAATAATAATTTAGAGAATTATAACTATGACTTAACCCTTGAAACCCTAAACGCGCATATACTGCAGTTTAGAAGGAAAGTTTCTGATACTGTCATTGTAATAAATTGTTTTATAAATGTTAGTAGATGTATATAGCCGGTTCTGGGACAGGCGCAGGATCCACGATCCGGCGGCCATCTTGGATGACGTCATCGGCGGCCATCTTGGACTCAAAAATTCCCTAAAATTCCTTCAAAATGACTCAAAATGACTCAAAAATTCCCGTTTTGAGAAAAAATTTCCCGTTTTCGAGGGAAAAATTCCGGTTTCGAGGGAAAATTAGGATTTCGAAAAACCTCAAAAGTCGTTTTGCCTTAGAAAAAACCCAAAATCCTAAAAGCGGCTTAATAAACCTTAGAGCTAGCCACTCAATTAATAAAATTTTAATACAAATATTAAAAAAAAAAAATGTACACTTACGCCTTGGAGCGCGTAGTCCTCGGTTCGAACCCGACGAGTGCAAAAATAAAAATGGCGACAGGTCCTTCCTCCACAGAAGCTATCGGCAGACTGACCTCCCACCACTTTGTTCATAGTATATATATCACCAGCTAGTATGACATCATGTCTGACATCTTGAAAATCCACAATTTTTATGTTAGAAAAATGGGAAAAAAATAAAAATTAATTAAAAAAATAACTAATCGAATTAAATAATAAAAATTAAATAAATTATTACTTAAAACCACTTTTGAACATATCATTATGGTCGCCATCTTGGATTATATTTAATTGTTGCATGTTTCGTTATGCCCGCCATCTCGGTTGAGTACGATGTTATCGTTACACTTTACATTATGACCGCCATATTGGATCCTATTACTGTTGCATGTTTCTTTATGGCAGCCATCTTGGAATCGTGTAATTATTTAGCTAGAAATTCGGGAAAAATTCCATTATTCATTAAATAAATCACTTATTAATTTACATATTGATTCTATCAGTTCCTGTCCTTGGTTCGATACTCGATCGATGCAATAATGTTTAATTTTATGTAAAAAATAATAATTTCAATAAACCATGTTCAAAATTCTTAAAGAGGCTTAAAATCCTCTACTACCATCATCATATAAGCCATCATGTCCGCGATCTTGGAAATTCATAATTTCAATGCTAGAAATTCAGGAAAAAGTTCAAAATTCATTACATAAATTTTGCAACCAATAAAATGATTAATTAGATCGACTTAGGTCCTTGGTACGATTCTGGATGCTGAAGAAAAAATAAATATAACAACAATTTAACATAATAGTGACAGGTTCGTAAATAAAACATCGCAAATACTTTCACAAAATAAATTTTATTACAAAATCTATATTTTGCTACAGGATCACTTGCAAAAGCCCTGCATAGGCGTGAAATGACTAATTCTTAGCTCCAATCATTTTATACTATACAGATACGGCTTTCCATATATACAGTCCAACCACAAGTTATAATTTGATGGACCGTTTGTTGCTACATCATCAGTAAGCTGATTGATTATGTCCTCTCTGATATCATCAAGAAAATTACAAATGTCTTTTGACTCACCTAACGTATTTAGATAATAGTAATCTTTCAATTTTCCACGAAATGCAGACTGCGCCAAGTAGAACCCATTATCATTCACTTGTAATGCACCGAGCACAGTATTAGGTTTATTTTCATGTCCAGACGTTGTAGCAATCGGTTGCTGCACATTGGTTTTCTTGCTTGTATGCTTACGAGTCTCCAATCTAAAGCGAGGAGTTGAAATTTCTACAGGTAGTTCTTCAGTAGACACACGGACTTTACCGTTGCATTTTTTCACATGCCGTCGCAAACTATCAATACGTGTAAACCATTCATGACACTCTTCACAGCGGAACTTTATGCAAAATGGATTCTTCTTGCATTTACTCCTCTCATGTCTTCGTGCTACATGAGAAAAAGTGAACGACATATCGCAGTAGCTGCAAGGATACCTTGCTGATGAAGACAAGCCTTTCAGACCCGATCCAGATACTGATGTTGCCGCAGTTGCGCCATCTCCAGGCATACTCTAATAAACATCAATGCATCGTTGTTGCATAGAAACCTTTACTTTCTGCCGAACAGCAGGACCTTTGCATGTCTTCATGTGCGTTTTCATATTATCTTTTCTGGCAAACTGCTTATGGCATTTCTCACAAACAATCATTTTACGATAAAGGTTCTTGACACATTCTCTCTTTTCGTGTCGACGAGCATTGCTGTTGTTTGTGAAAATCTTGTCACAGTAACAACACCGATGACCGTTAGTTGTTGAATCACCAGCCATTGAAGTCTACATCGAGGCTGAAACGAAGTTCGTCGTTTTTTCCTGTGAAGCCAGCACCACCGGTATTAAATTCTCTTCTGCTGGTGGTACCACGACTGTTGAAGTATCCCCCAGTGTTGTCAGAGACGTTGCCGTCGGGATCTGCTCCAACATCGTCGGCGCTGACGTTAGAGTTCCTGTAGACGATGGTACAACATCCATCAAGTTCATCGTTTTAGACGGTAAAGATGTCATCGAGTTCACAAGAACAGGTAAGTACGCGACTTATGCACCAGAAGAAACAAACTAGGTGATCCATACACCGATAACGTCAGTAACAAACTGAGCGACCTGCTGTATAGGACTCGCTTATATGCATGCACAGGATGGAATAATACGCTAGTCAAATCAAGAACCAATTACTATAATACTCGAGTCAAAACTACTTTAAAAATAGAAGCCCACTCAACGAAAAAGGCAGCACATTTGGAAGCAAATTCGACATATGAATTGGACACGCAATGCACGCACTTGCAGATTTCATCACAAAGTTAACATTTAAATATCATTCAAGCAAAGTAGCAAGCCAATGTCACATCATCATATTAACATCCTATTGGTCATACTATCCTCAAAATTTCACAGTATTATAAATCACACCAGTTATAGACGGACTTATGGTTTCTAACACACAACATTTCAGTCATTTTTCTTTAATAAATTCATATTTTAAAATGCAAAATATACATTGTAAATGAAGAACCAGGTACATAAATATTTTATGTACTTTATGTACTCTGAAGACGCCAAGAGCTTGAATGTACATATTGAACCCCCCTTGTGCTTGTGCCATTGGGTAGTACCCTTATTTATAGTCCAGGAAGCCGCTTATAGCCACACAAATGTTCGTTGAAAATTCCAGAGGGCACAAGGGAGAAACGGAATGTCCAAATGGTGTTCCTCAAGTAAACCTTAGAGAACACTGTGGATCGTTAATGTTAATAAAAAAATTAACAACTAGATAAAAAAATACAACATGGGTGATTGTGCCATATTTCCTTGTTTATTTGTTAAAGTTAGAATTTAAAAAAAAACTATTTCTGTAGTTGGTATTTTCTGAATTTCGGACATATTATAACTTTACAATTTCAATACATAATAATGTTAGACAGATTCAATTTACTAATTCAGGGGCCCCTCTAGAAAAAGAACATAGACAGAGGTTAATAATAATTTTTGCGTAGTCTTTAGTCTTATAATAAAACCTTCGTAAAATCAGTTCTGTTATTTTAACAATATTAAAAGTTCACCGAAGACTTGCCATGACGAGGGGGTCGGGAGAAATAAGAATGTACTGCACCACAAGCATGATCTGGACTTATTGCCGAAAATATCGTTGAGATGCAATAGCTTCCCGGTCACCGGAGAAGGCTGGCGATTTTCAGGGGCTCTGCGAAGTTGGAGCCGAAACCCCAAGAGGTTGGGAGGGTGGTGCTCCGGAGATTTGGAACCCGGAACTTTGGAACTTGGGACTTTGCACCCTCTGCAACCAAGAAATAGGTCACAGAGTTTAGAAAATGTAAAAAATTACAAGGGAGGATACAAAAGGGATGTTCCGAGAATTATAGAGTTTGGAGCTTTTGTTTACACTCACCATTCTGCTGAGGGTGAAATCCGAAGAAAACGGTCCACGGGATGGCACTCGCGGACGCGGGTCGCGTAAGCGAACATAACTAGATTACTACGGTGATGTAAACAATAGTAAAAAAACCAACTAGCTAACTAGAAAAAAGAGACGGGACTACTCCCGAAACTCTGGTAATCACATGCCTAGACTTTGTTGGAGCTCTCCGACAGCAAAAGAAGAAAAACCGACGAATTGGCGGGAGTCAAGTCTCTAAGACGACCGTTCGCGACGAGAGCTCAAGAAAAACTTCGTCTTTTTGCCTAAGTCGCACGAGGTAACATCGCGGCTAGCCCAGGGAAGCTGGGACTCGAGGGGGGGGGGAAATTAGCTGATTGGCCGAAGACGCCTTGGTGGTGGTCGCTCGAAGAGGCTAAAAGAAATTATAGAAAAAGGGGGGGGGGGGGTAAGTTCTGTTGGTCGGGCGGTGCTGCTCTCTAGGTAGGTGACACGAGAAACTAAGGGTTAGCCGACTGCTCCGGGACGAGCGGGAAGCCTACTTACTGGCGTTCGGGGGTAATTTAGTTCAAAACAGTGCCACTAGATGGCACGGGTGAGTCGTTTGGTCCTCGGGCTCCTTCTGAGGAAACATGGATGGGTGGGGTGGGATGGGAAAACTGCACTGTCTGTGAGAAACGACGGCCGTTCGTGACGAGACGTTATGCTAACGTCGGGTGGGACATGAGCCGCGCATGACAAATGGTGCTCATGTCATGCGGCTACTCGGATCCGAGCTCGTCGTGAGAGATTGTCGATGGCAGCAGTTCCTGTCACGAGAGGGGATCGAAATGACAGACGGGAGGCGTGTGGCTAGGCGAGGAAAATTTGAATAGCCCTGCTGAGTTTAGCAGGCGTCGGCGAGTATGCTGAGGGGGGGGGGGGGGAACTTAGGCTTGGGAACTTGGCAGGGCCACTGCTATAACAAACTTTAGGTGAGAGAGTACACTGAGGGGGGGAAAAATTAAATTGAGTCGCAAATTTAATACGTAAAATTCAGATTAAAAAAAATTGAAAATTTTTGAAAAGGGCCGAAAATCTAAATTGGCAGCACATACTCCCCCGCTGAAAGGCGGAGCCAGGGTAAGCAACCAGAAGTAAGCAAAAGGTCAAGAGAACTGACCAACTTACCCTGTACCAGAATCGACTAACATAAACTACTAACAATAAACGGTCTCCTTAATACTTAACACACATGATAACACATCATAAACAAACTTAAGAACTAAGTGGCCCCACTTTAATCTAGACATCTTATCCTAACATACATGTAAACTTTACTGCATTAATACACTTACAATTTGTGCCAGCACTCTTACAAACTAGTACCATGGTTTTTTTCTTATAACTAGGACCTAGGATTTGTGTTCAGACTCAACAGCACGTGTTGAGTGAGGCATGCCGAATTTTTGACTTCAGCTCCTTGGTTCGGAGTAAAAAGGGAAGAAGGAGGCACCTACTTCAGGTTAGGATGCACTTTCTTCAGGTGCGAAATATGCGCACGAGTAAAGAAGGCACCAGAACTGGGGTCGGCTAAGGCGACTGTTACTGGTGTTAGAAAACTTTGGATTTGCCAAGGACCACTCCAACGGTAGGCGAGTTTGGCTGATCTCTTATCGATCGCCTTGCTTTGTGTGTGTGATTTACACAACACCAAATCGTTTATTCTATAGGGATTGTCAGCACGTCCCTTATTGTACCTTTTCTTACTGGTTTCGTGGGCCAGGTTTAAATTTTTCTGAGCACGTCTCCAAACTTCCTTTATATCACGTGGGTCGTCTGGCAGAAGATCATTTAAGGACCAGAGATTTGAGAGCGGGTTGTTGGGTCTGTAAGTGAACATGAGTTCGAATGGTGTTGTTTTATGTCCTTCGTGACGAGCATAATTAAATGCCATCTGTAACCATACAAGGTTGGTATCCCACTTATCCTGCGAGTTCGCATGGTATGCTATTAAAGCAGACCGGAGGTTCCGATTGAAACGTTCCGCATGAGAAGGCTGTGGATAATACGGGGAGGTGGTCACATGTTGAATGCCGTGTGAGAAGCACATATTTTTGAATTGTCTGGATGTGAATAGGGATGCGTTATCTGATACAATAATAGAGGGTAGACCAGATATCTTGAAGATATTGTTTTGCAATGCTCTTATTGTAGTTTCTGCTGTAGCTCTCCTGAGTGGAATGAGCCAGACGAATTTGGAGAAGGCATCTATGCATACAAGAAGCATGGAATGTCCAATTTTAGATCGGGGGAAAGGTCCCACAAAATCTATAAATAATTTTTGCATTGGTCTTTCGGCCACATCAGAAGTAAGGAATCCGAATCGTGTTTTCTGAGCGGGTTTGCTCAGTGCACATAATTTGCACAATTTTATTCTCTCAGCAATGTCCTTGTGCATTCCGTCCCAGCTGAAATGGCGACGTATTCGTTCAATTGTTTTGTAGGTGCCCAGATGTGCTCCAATCGGTGAGGTATGATAATACCTAAATACCATGTCTCTTAGGTTTTGAGGGAGGACAATTTTGAATGTTTTGCTTTGTTTTGTGCGCCTGTACAACAGTCCTTTTGAAAATTTATAGTATTTTGGAGGTGAATTTGATTTCATGTCTTGAATAATTTGTGATAGGTAGGAGTCTGAGTTTTGATGACTCTGCAAATCCGAGAAAGCTAAAGGGAAATCGGTGAGAAGTGCCTGACACGAAATCGTAGGTTCCTCCTGAAGATTAGAGTTGGAGGGGTTCTCGAACATTCGAGAGAGAGTATCAGCTACTATATTTTGTGAACCTCGAATATGCCGAATGGTGAACTTTAGTGATGAAATTTTTGCAATCCATCTGCCAAGTTTGCCTAATTGTTTGGGGTGGGCCAAAAGCCAAGCAAGGGCCTGATTATCGGTTTCTAACAAAAACTCTTTGTGTTCAAGATACTGCCTAAATTTATCTATTCCAAAAACGACAGCTAGGCACTCGAGTTCGTAAACGGATGAAGACTTCTTTTCTTGATGAGTCAGAGTGCGCGAGGCGAAAGCAATCGGTTGTCTGTGTCCATCAAGGTCTTGGGACAATACTACTCCCAAAGCTACGCTGGATGCATCGGTTTGGAGAATAAATGGCTTAGTAAAATCTGCCATTCGGAGCACTGGTGGGCTGATGATTGCCTGTTTCAAGTAATTAAATGCTTTGTCCTGTTCTGGGCCCCACTTAAATGCTGAATTTTTCTTTCTCAGGGCGTTGAGTGGAGCTGCCTGTTCCGCAAAATTAGGAATAAATTTGGAATAAAAATTAACCATGCCAATAAATCTTGAAATGCCTTTAGTGTCTTTAGGCGGCTGAAAATCTACGATAGCCTGTGTGCGGCTTGGATCAATCGTTACTCCTTTACTTGAAATAATATGGCCCAAAAATAAGATTTTAGGGACAGCGAATTTCACCTTTTTTGTGTTTACAGTTAAGCCAGCATGGCGTAATCGTTCCAGGACTTGAGTCAAATGAGTTATGTGTTCCTCAAAGGACTCTGAATAGACCACAACATCGTCTAAGTAGTTGAATACAAATTTAAATTTAAGATCGCCGAAAACTTGATCAAGGAGGCGAGTTAAGACTTGTGCACCAGTAGCTATTCCAAAAGGGACTACTTTATACTGATATAGGTTCCAGGGTACACACAACCTGGTGATGTGTTTGGATTAAGGAGTTAAAGGTATTTGGTGGTAAGCTGAATTTAGGTCAAAAACGCTAAAATATTTGGCCTTACTAAACCAATGACAAGCTGAATTAAGGTCAGGGAGTGGAATTTGTTCAACGTCTATCTTCTGATTGGCTAATCGATAGTCGATAACTAGGCGGTGACCTTGACCTTTGGGAACCAAGAAAGCAGGTGACGAATAACTAGAAGTTGAAGGTTCAATCACATCCTTATCAAGTAAGTCCTGGATGTGTTCTCGCATAATTTGCATTTTGGGTCCTAACAACTGATAAGGGTGACATCTCACTGGCGTTTTGTCCAAAAGTTTAATTTTATACTCAATAAGGTGGGTACGTCCTAATTTTTCTGTCAAAACATCAGAAAAACAGTTACATAAATTTTGTACCTCTGTTTGTTGAGCTGGTGTAAGATGGTCCAAATATGATTCATTTCCATCTTTGACACTTGTGCGAATGGCTTTAACCTTACCCTGACATTTTGTTCCCGGCGAGTCAAAAGAGATATTAACTTGTTTATTAAATTTAAACTTAAAATTTCTTGCTTGCAAATCAATTATCAATCCTGTTTTGGCTATGAAGTCTGATCCAAAAATAAGATCTGTTGCTAGATCCTGTGCAACTAGAAATGGGAAAGTCCAGGAGAATAAGTCGATTTTAATTTTAAGTAAGGCGATTGTGTTCACTTTTAATGGCTGCTCTGATGCAGTCACACATTGGATATTAACTGGTTCAGTTTTGTGAATTACTTTTTCTTTCTGTAAAACTTCAAACAGATGCCCAGAAATGAAACTTCGGACTGAGCCTGTGTCGATCAGTCCTGGAGTTTCGTGGTTGCCAATTAAGGTTTTGGCATAAGGTAAAACTGTAGGTAAATTTGCAAAAATATTATGACAGGTCCTCTTGTCTTGTTTTGGATTGATGCAGTGTTTACAGTACTCTGTAGGCTCATTATAATTTTTTATGTTTTTAGACTTAGTTGCCAATGTGTTTGTCTGTTGGTTATAGGTTTGTTTTGAATTGGACGGTTTTTTGGAAATTTTATGTTTCTTTTTGCGTTTTCGTTTTGTCTTGTTTTCGCCTGGAGGGTGGCGATTTTCATTGACTGAGTTATGTCAATCAGTTTGTTTATTTGGTGGCACAGAAAGAAAACTTTCTGGCCACCTACCTACATGTTTTTTGGTTTGTGTTGGTAGTGAAAAGGCTGTTTGTTTTTGCTGTAACATTGTTCAATTACATGCCCGGATCTCTTACAGTATTCACAAGATGGTATGTTTCCCTGCTGTTGCCTAAAATTTCCCTGGTGATTACTGTGAGGCTGTGATTTAGGGTGATTGTTAGTGTTCGTGCTTCCCTTGTTGGAGTTTTGGGAGGTCGAGAAAATGGGATGATTAGCCGGGAAATCTGGATAGCGGTTCCTTTGGTAATCGGCAAATTCTACATTGGTAGCATGAATACACAGTCTGTCCAGCTCGGCAAAGTTCTGTGGTCGGGTCTGGAAGACCGCTCGTGACCTTTCGGCAGGATTAATGCCATCAAGAATATTTGATACGATTTCATTCTCTGTGACTCCTAAACGAAGAACTAGGGCCGCTTCTTTAATGTCGGCGATGTACCTGGACAAAGGCTCATTCCTGTGTTGTAATCTATTATACCAGTCAAGCCTGAGATTCGTGAGCATCCTGGCAGGAATAAAAATACTTATTACATCTGCATGGTATTGATCAAAAGTTAAATTATTTTCAATGGCCACCGAGGTTCTTTCACTCAAGGGCGGCTGTGTAAGGGGGAAAACTAATTCGAAAAGTTCCCTCGTTGGTATGTTGCATTTTTGGTGCAACCTAATAAGTTGTCGTAGAAATTCAATTAATTTCTTTGGGTCCAAACCATTGGTTTCAGGTAGATTATTTAGTAGCCTTTCGGCTGGGTGGAGAATTTTGCTGTAGAAATGCGAACTATGGCCTTGAGGTTCTGATGTTGGTGGTTGGTGCTGTGTAGTCGCTGGTTGTTCATTAGGCAAAGGGGGGTGGGGGTTGTGTCGCGGAAGAGGGGCGGCAGGGGCGAGTGGAAGGTATGTGGTTGAGGGACTGACCTGTGGTATTTGTGGATCGGGTATTGGAATGGTTGGCATGACAGTTGTTTGTGCCCTTATTTCTGTCGAGGTGGATGTGACTGGCTGTGCTGAGGGTGTGATTGTGATGCTAAATGCCAAGGGGGAGGGGTGACGTTCAGGGGTGGTTTGAAGTGATGAGAAGGGGGATGTGAATTGATGGTATGGATTGAAAATGGCTCCTGAGGTGGGTGGAAAACACACAGATTGGTAAGGGTATGTGGAGTATTCTGGAGGAGGTCTAGTGTAAGTGACCTTGGTAACAGTCTGCGGTATTGGTCTGATGACCGTCCCGGGTGGAAACCACACGTGGGTGGATGGCTGACTGACAGTAGTGAATGTGGGTGGACTAGGAAGTTGATTTGTGGAAAATGAAACTGGAAAAGGTGATGCAGGGAGGAGTGGAGGGGAGACTGGTGATGAAGCGCCCTGAGTGGTCTGTGTTTGTGCTCGTTGTGTGTCAGTTTTAATCTCTTCGAGGGGTGGTGTGTTCACTTCAGACCTTTGTGTCTGGATGTCGGGAACTAACCCAGTCGCCTCGAGGCTTGTGTTTTGTAGAGCATTGAGTCTAGTTCTCAACTTGAATCGGAGATTAGGGATCTGCTGACGACATTTGTCTATTTCCTTTTAATAAACCCCATTTAGTTTGCCTTTTGACAATATTACCAGGTTTGCTAGCCTGGTGGCAACGTGATCGAGTCGGGCGATCATTCTTAATATGTGGAGTTTGTTTGTTTCGGTGGACACTACATTTGCAAATGCTGCAATATCTTGGAATTTACTGGTGGTGACAGTAAATTCACTAAGAGTGTCTAAGTTCAAATTTAGAAGTGAGTGTTGTGTTTGTGGTTGGCAAGACCTGAGTCTTTTTCTCAGCTCTTGGGCATCTCCTGAAGTGGACTGCCCACGAAGTGCTAACTCGTAGATCACCTCGTCTTTCAAAAGATACTCTGGAGTAATCATAGTGAAAATCAAATTTAGTGTACTCTTAAACCACAGAAGGCTTAAGAAGGAGTGAGCGTCTGCTCACAATGACCTTGAACCTTACCCTAGGCTTACTTACTAAACATTAAACACTCTTAACCTAACTTATACTCACAAGGAGCCTTATTATTTTTTCTTTCTGGTCGCCACCCTGGTCGCACAGATTCTAAACCCACAAATTGTAAGGCAAAAATTACGTTTGTCAGGAGTAATGACCTTTAAACAACAAGGGAGGGGAGGTTCCTCTTGCTCGGCGGGCGTGCGCGCCGATTAGATAAGTCGACACCGCGCCCGTCGCTGTTTGGGTTGCCGGGGCGTGAGGGGGGGGGAGAGAGGAAGGCCCGTAGTGGAGGCACGTTTAACTGATAACACACGTGCGCGCAGCCGAACACTGGCCGCGAAACGGAGTGGGTGGGGAGGTCAGCTGGGAGGCGCGAGGAAACACTCGCCTGTCTACTGATGTGCAGCGGCCATATTCAACATGGCGGACACTCTATGGTCCGTAAAAAAAAATACCGGACTATACGTACACATACTCATTAATAAAATGGAGATAAAAGAATTCTAATGGTGAGTGTAAATTTCCATGCAAAAAGACTTACTATAGTAAAATAGATATAAAAATACGCGTTAATTGGCCAGTCAACGTTTACAATACTATAAACTGAAGTTAAAAATTATTTTAAAAAAACTGCTTACACTTATTATCATTTACTTTGAAAGTATTTGTAATTTAGCCAAAATAATAGCAATGACCACAATAAACACAGTTTTGATGCAAAATTACGTTATTACAGATCCGATAAATTATATAAACTAAAGTTACTGCTATCACTTCTTTAACTCTCTTTATGTTCTATTTAAAATATACCCTGTCAAAAATTTATTAATTTAAATTTAAAATTTTTTTTTCTTAAACTATGCTTATAAAGTATGCTTTTAACAAACCACGCTCTGCTACCACTTTCTGAACCCCCCTTGTGCTTGTGCCATTGGGTAGTACCCTTATTTATAGTCCAGGAAGCCGCTTATAGCCACACAAATGTTCGTTGAAAATTCCAGAGGGCACAAGGAAGAAACGGAATGTCCAAATGGTGTTCCTCAAGTAAACCTTAGAGAACACTGTGGATCGTTAATGTTAATAAAAAAATTAACAACTAGATAAAAAAATACAACATGGGTGATTGTGCCATATTTCCTTGTTTATTTGTTAAAGTTAGAATTTAAAAAAAAACTATTTCTGTAGTTGGTATTTTCTGAATTTCGGACATATTATAACTTTACAATTTCAATACATAATAATGTTAGACAGATTCAATTTACTAATTCAGGGGCCCCTCTAGAAAAAGAACATAGACAGAGGTTAATAATAATTTTTGCATAGTCTTTAGTCTTATAATAAAACCTTCGTAAAATCAGTTCTGTTATTTTAACAATATTAAAAGTTCACCGAAGACTGGCCATGACGAGGGGGTCGGGAGAAATAAGAATGTACTGCACCACAAGCATGATCTGGACTTATTGCCGAAAATATCGTTGAGATGCAATAGCTTCCCGGTCACCGGAGAAGGCTGGCGATTTTCAGGGGCTCTGCGAAGTTGGAGCCGAAACCCCAAGAGGTTGGGAGGGTGGTACTCCGGAGATTTGGAACCCGGAACTTTGGAACTTGGGACTTTGCACCCTCTGCAACCAAGAAATAGGTCACAGAGTTTAGAAAATGTAAAAAATTACAAAGGAGGATACAAAAGGGATGTTCCGAGAATTATAGAGTCTGGAGCTTTTGTTTACACTCACCATTCTGCTGAGGGTGAAATCCGAAGAAAACGGTCCACAGGATGGCACTCGCGGACGCGGGTCGCGTAAGCGAACATAACTAGATTACTACGGTGATGTAAACAATAGTAAAAAAACCAACTAGCTAACTAGAAAAAGAGACGGGACTACTCCCGAAACTCTGGTAATCACATGCCTATACTTTGTTGGAGGTTCTCCGACAGCAAAAGAAGAAAAACCGACGAATTGGCGGGAGTCAAGTCTCTAAGACGACCGTTCGCGACGAGAGCTCAAGAAAAACTTCGTCTTTTTGCCTAAGTCGCACGAGGTAACATCGCGGCTAGCCCAGGGAAGCTGGGACTCGAGGGGGGGGGGGGAAATTAGCTGATTGGCCGAAGACGCCTTGGTGGGGGTCGCTCGAAGGGGCTAAAAGAAATTATAAAAAAAGGGGGGGGGGTGGGTAAGTTCTGTTGGTCGGGCGGTGCTGCTCTCTAGGTAGGTGACACGAGAAACTAAGGGTTAGCCGACTGCTCCGGGACGAGCGGGAAGCCTACTTACAGGCGTTCGGGGGTAATTTAGTTCAAAACAGTGCCACTAGATGGCACGGGTGAGTCGTTTGGCCCTCGGGCTCCTTCTGAGAAAACATGGTGGGGTTTGGGGGGGGATGGGAAAACTGCACTGTCTGTGAGAAACGACGGCCGTTCGTGACGAGATGTTAAGCTAACGTCGGGTGGGACATGAGCCGCGCATGACAAAAGGTGCTCATGTCATGCGGCTACTCGGATCCGAGCTCGTCGTGAGAGATTGTCGATGGCAGCAGTTCCTGTCACGAGAGGGGATCGAAATGACAGACGGGAGGCGTGTGGCTAGGCGAGGAAAATTTGAATAGCCCTGCTGAGTTTAGCAGGCGTCGGCGAGTTTGCTGGAGGGGGGGGGGAACTTAGGCTTGGGAACTTGGCAGGGCCACTGCTATAACAAACTTTAGGTGAGAGAGTACACTGAGGGGGGGAAAAATTAAATTGAGTCGCAAATTTAATACGTAAAATTCAGATTAAAAATAATTGAAAATTTTTGAAAAGGGCCGAAAATCTAAATTGGCGGCACAATATGTAAGAAAGATATTTAATAAAACTCATATTAAATTGTATATTTATTCCCATTAATACACATCAGATCAAAAAAAGTAGGTTTTATTATATAAACCTCGCATTTCTTAGTTCATGTTTCTTTGAGGACGAATAAATTTTCAGCATTTTGCGAACCAAGTAGATGTTTTAGCCTATTCTTCAATCATTTGGATTGTCTCTCGATGAACAATTGGTCTCATGTGCTACGGCTTCCATCTTCTTTACATATTTGTTATTATTAGTCTTAAAATCCACGCATCCGTGTCACTATCACAGACGCAAAGTTATCATCATCATCATCGTAGCTGTCATCAATATTATCATGAGCTGCATCAATATCACTCATTTTATGATATCGTTTCCGCATTTCAGTTGTCAGAGATTTACCACAATCTATGATCTTGTGAGCTTCACATTATTCTCTATTGTTTTGTAGACATGGTTAGTTCCATTCTCGTTTTCTATAAAAGCCTGTGTGTTCAGTTTTATTATTTAATCCTTCAACCCATCATCCCAAACACAATTATATCATCGTAGTATACAGAAAAAAAATCAACAAAGTTCCTTTCATTTAATCTTAGGAACCGCATCATCCTTTCCACCTATAGTATAGTTTCTTGAGCCCAAGAGTCTTTCAATATATACCATGCAGTGTTCTTTAAGATATGTGGTATACTTCTAGTTCTACATACAAATCCATCCTATCATTGATTTGTTGACACATTAGAAAAAAAAACCTTAAAGTTAATTTTTATGTGTTTTATTAAATTATCACTTCGGCTAAAAATAATTACCACACACAGTGTGTTATTACATTTCCTTCTTCATCTGCAATGCTAAGTTCATTGATAATAAATCCATACTGACTAGAGAAGCCTTGGAGGTTTACACATTTCGTCATGGTGGTCGAGACGAGACTAAGCCGGTAATGTACTGTCAGGTCTTAGATAATAGACGACACAATCTACCTTGTTGCAGGATGTCTCGATTATGTCCGGAGCCTCCTCGTCACAATCACTGGTCCAGTGATGACCGAAGTTGCAGACCTCTAGTTGGAAGTAACCATCCTCGGTGACGTAGTGCACACGGCGGAATCCGGGCGTTAATTCCGCGTACTTTGCAGTTGGAATGAACAGCATTTGCTTGAATTTGTAGCAGCAGCTCTATACCCACACGACTATGTGTTGACTGCTGTGTCTAGGGTGTTGACCTCAATTTATTTTGCTAGTACCACCCTCCAGTCCAGTCACATGTACCGTTGCTTCCATTGTTGTCCCCCGCCTTGCTGGCGACCTCCAACATTCCAACACGGTGATCAACCATCCAAGCCCTAAGCATGCTAGCATTGTGTCTTGAGATCGGACCGGGACATCCAAGTTACATAGAGTATAATATACTCTGAAATATATAAAAAAAAGAAAATTGATATAAATAACATTATACGTTGCTTAATAGTTCCAGAAGTAATGAACGCACTGCTTGACCAGTGACAGGTGTAACTAAATATTAAATATATTTAATATTTTATTTTCCATTGCCTTTCGTGGAATTTATTAATCATTTACTCTACGAAAAACAACTCAAGACAATAAACCTGACCAACGAATTAAATACAGTACCGCTATGCCTTACATGAAAGTATAATTATTCGATAATCTGAATAACCTATAAATCGTTCATGTACAAAGCCACACATACAGGACAATTGTCTATGGACCATGAGACCGAGTCATGACAATATCAGACGTATAGGCTAGTCATTTCAGGACCGCAGGACCTTCTTCGTCTTTAGATAATAACAGTCATTTAGACCATCATGAAATTTTTATACATACAAAAGGACCAAGTGACCTTGAAAAATATTTTAGTAACACCAAGAGGTTTTGAACTAGTAAATATTCAGTCACTACATATTTTACTATGAGCAATCAACAAAAAGGAAGCACCATCAACGAAAAGGCAGCACAATCAAAAAAGGCAGCACATTTGGAAACACCATAAACAAAATGGAAGCACATTTTGGAAGCACCATCCACGTAAAGGCAGCACATTTTGGAAGCACAATCAATAAAGGCAGCACATTTTGAAAGCACCATCAACGTAAAGGCAGCACATTTTGGAAGCACAATCAATAAAGTCATTTGGAAGCACCATCAACAAAAAGGAAGCAGATTTGGAAACACCATCAACAAAAAGGAAGCACATTTTGGAAGCACCATCAACGTAAAGGCAGTACATTTTGGAAGCACAATCAATAAAGGCAACACGTTGTGGCCCCCAGGCCACATTTATGTATATATTTATTTTATTCATTATTGATTTTATTAATTATTTCCTTTTTTAAATGATTTCTGTTCCTTAACACTAGGACTACCGGCACCAGCTGACTATCTATAACTACCACGAGGGGTCAATTTGACCTTTTTTAATTTTTATCTTTAAAAAATAAATTCCTAAATAGTTGTGACAACTTTATTGCAGAGCCAAGAAATATTGTACTGATTTAATTTTTCTTATCTAAAAAAATTACAAAACCAAATTAATGCACTAGTTTTATTCACCTACAATTTGACAAGACACTAAATCCTGGATACATTTACACATATGTGATATTTAATTGAAATTCATTTACCACACCCAGGTTTCGTACATCCTGCAATATTTGCTTTTTATGTGTTATTTCTGCAGGAACAGTATAACCACTATTGTTCAGTCACTAACATGACATATAATTCGCCACATGAAATGTTTACTCCTAGTACTATCATAACCACACAATGTTTTTATACATTGCTGCGACACTAGTCATTGTTTTTTTCCTTCTGCAGCAATGCATTATTGTACCAAAAATGGCAATACTATTGTTCAACAACATTAAATAAAAACGTAATAGCAATGTTATTATTCAGCCTAAACATTACCAGTAAAAAAAACCATAACACTACTATTTTCAGCAAAACTTGACATCATATAAAATCCTATTTACATTTTACACAGATGAGGCGTTTACTCCCAACACATTTACCACACACTGGTTTTATGCATGCCGCACAATTTGCCATTGTTTTGTTCTTTCTGCAGTTGCCACACTTCTTTCGCGATTTTTCTGTTTCTTCATCGCCGTTGCTAACAACATGTGGCTTGGTATTCTTGTTAGCCAGGTAAGCCGCTCGTAGCTCTTCGCACAGCTCCAGGATAAATTTTCTTCTTTTGATTTTCCTTCCAGTTACTTCTTTGTACAGGATCCATGTATTGATACACGCCAAATCTAACACATTGAAAAAAACATGAACCGGCCAACGTCTTGATCCTGATTTGACAGAATATTTCCGCGCCATTTGGTCCAGAACATCAACGCCAAATTTAGTGGCATTTTAGTATTGGATGGTTTCAGGAGTCTTCTTTTCATTGTCAGCAATGCTCACATTTGGATGGAGTGAGCTCATGAGGATCACATTTTTACTGACTTTCCCCTGATACACTGTAAGAGTTGTGTCCTTGTTCCTGTACACATATGTTGTATGCAACTGTTGTTTGCAATTTTTAGCAGTAGGTGGCACCTCCTTCCTTGAGCGATTTACAGTGCCGACTAAACTGGTTTTCTTGTCCTTCAGTGCATGGCAGAGTTCTAGAGAAGTGAAGAAGTTGTCCGTCGTTATATTTCTGCCGCTCAGCAAATATGGTTCCAATAGGCGTAGAACTACGTAGGTGCCCAGTAGCTGATCACGGGGTCGGTCATCTTCTTTTCCAAGATACGGGAACCCGTTGACTAGATATTTAGAGTCGACATCTGATGCCAGCCATAATTTGATCCCAAATTTATCGGGCTTATTGGCCATGTATTGCGTGAATGGGCACCTAGCTTTTGTTGGGAAAAGCTGCTCATCCACTGTGATATTTATACCAGGCTTGTAGCATGCAATGCTATTTTGTATAAAGCCATTCCACACATGTGACACTAGTGCAAACTTATCAGTCCGTAAACGTTCACTACGTGAAACTCAATCATCAAAGCGGAGAAATCGCATTATTTCGCAAAATCTATTTCGCGACATGGTTTGCTTAAAGAATGTTGGTCCCCAGATGCTTGACCATAGTGCAGATAGCTCCCGACCTTTTGCTGCATAAGCCCCTCGAGCATAAATTATTGATATGAAAGCTTCAAGTTCTACGAGTGTGATGGTCCATGCATTATCGTGTAATTTTCTGCAGGCTTCATTCTCAGTAGATGTCTTGATATGTAGAAGGATGTCTAGAGTCAGCAACAGTCTCCACGCACTTAGCGGAGAATTATCCTTGATCTGTCGCTTAGCAAGAAGTGTAGGACCATTATTTTCTTTTACTACATTTTGAGCTCCCCGTCTACCAGGAAGGATGTTCCCAAAGTCAATCACCTCCCACTCTGTTCCATCCCTAGAAACCTCAATGTGACCGACAGCAGGCCCTACATGTACACACGGCACAGAACCTTCAGGCTGCATCCCTCGAACGAGTAACGATTCTGTCCCGGTACCTCTCAATACAGTCGCCGATTCCGGTGGCATCTTTTTCAGTGAAGAACACTTTATTGGTTTCACACGTTGAATTGTTTTGCACCTACTGCTACTTCTACTGCGGTTAGCCCATTGACTACTACACAATACCTGAGCATGATCATCTTGTGGGGCGAATTCAACCTCTTCCACTTCCATTTGAGAAGGTTGCTGCTCAGCTACCTGTTCATTTTTTCCTTGTGTTACTGAAGGAGTAGTAGCCCGTGATGTTTTACGGACATCGGCGTCTTGTAGGATTTCCGATTCCACCTCTTCATCAGAATGTCTGTCACTATCGCTGTTCTGAGGTACATATTCTTCACCACTAGACAAATCATTATCACTATTTTCACTGCCTGAGTTTGTTTCACAAATGTCTTGAAAATATCGGAGTGCCTGATCTGTAGTTAGTCTTTGGCGACGATCCATCATACACTGGAACGATTGTACAATGACATAGATATTACCAAAAAACAATTACCTAAGACAACAATCAACTCTCTCTCCACTGCAAATGTAACAGACTAAAACGAAAAACATTTCACGACCGGTCCTCCAAAATTGATGAAAAAATATAACAAATCTCAAGCGGAGGAGTAACTGGAAACTAGTAACACAGAAACTGTAGATAGAGGAAGATAACTAATTGCTTTGTAATGTCAGAAAACCGCAACACACTGTAAGACGATATGATAATTATCTTTGTATATAATATGTCTCACCAGTGAGAGGAAAGGCGGAGTCAGATAAAAATATCACAGGCCCTACGGAATGACGCTGCATGACCATGTACTGAGAGAGCAATTGTTTCCTTCGCAGATAATCCACACCAAATATCCTTTCGACACATTATTCATCCATAAAAAGAGTATTTTTTCTTAACAAGACATTACTAAAAATACTTATTTACTAATATATACTTATGTAGCATTTATTAATCACAAACTGAATACTTTTCTGCAGAGGTCAGTTTGACCCCTGGAGGTTGTTCTAGGTAAAATTGGACAAAAAAATTGTAATTAAATAGTTTCTGCATAAAACCTGAGTAAATCGATGTTTAAAAATTGTTAACAACATAATTTTAGGAAAAGTCACGAAAGGTCTGTTAATTTGAATCAGATATATCGATTTGGCATCATTTAAAAATATCGTAAGGGGTCAAAATGACCCCCTTGGTAGTTCTAGTGTTAAATTTTATTTAGTGTTATTCTGGTTAATTATTTAATTATTGTAACTTTTTTCTTTCATAGTTTTATTCTGATTTGGTGTCTTTCTAGTGTTATTGTTATTCTATATATACATATCGATTGTGTTTTCATGGCCGGCTACTGGGAGCGCGGATGCGATGCATCGATGACGTCATGGGCGGTCGTGTGCCGGCGGAGGCGTACGGAACTGTGCGCCGCGTTCGGTTGGTTTTGGGGAGTCGTCGCGACTGGACGTGTGTTGCGAGGCAGGAGAGACGGCTTTTCGACTCTGCACCGGCAAGTCCTCACCGGGGCCTGCTGAGATGGTGCCTTGCCTTACCGAGAGGCGTCGTCAGCAGCAAGATATTCGCAAGCTACGATAAGGTAAAGAGGCGACACTTAGCTTTGGCAGTAGCGGGTTGTGGATCAAGATTTATTATTAAAAAGAAGCATAGTTTTGTGAGGCGAACGTTTTTATGAATTGCGTATAACGGTGCAAGCATATGGATTAGACTTTGCCGTTGTATAAAATGGATCAATGCTCCTTGGCTGGACTATGATAAGGTGGAGTGTAGAATTTGATGTTATGCCCTGAAGAGATTTATTTTATTTAAATTACGTCTACCTGCGAGATATGCCCTCTGAAGGAAAAAACATTTTTACTGCATTTGCCTCTTTGCGATTAAGTGACTTTTTTTGCCTGGCGCACTTGACTGAACTAATTCTACGTATTTTCTGAAGGTCACGCGCATCAGCTGTTTGATTCTTGGAAGCAAGACCTGCAGGTATTAATGATTGTGCATGTAAATAAACCCGGCTCCCAGTAGGACTCTTTTTGGAACTTTTATTATTAATTTTATTTATTTTTATAGTATTTTTATAGTATTTGTATTTTCAGATTATATAGGTATTTTGGATGTTTTGAAGATGGAAATTATAATAAAATGTTGATTGTTGAAATGAGCCAAAGTCTTGCTATATATCTTTGTAGTATTTACGGTTTTTTTCTTAGCTCGAAGGCCCGGGTGCGACTTTGTGTGAATTACCTTTTTTCGTTTTTGGTATTGATAGTTACCCAGGGTGAGTCGGGGACGGGACCTCCCTTCCAATTTGACCGGAAGGCGGGTTTCAACATTTGGAAGC
Source organism: Bacillus rossius redtenbacheri (assembly GCF_032445375.1). Taxonomy (NCBI): domain Eukaryota; kingdom Metazoa; phylum Arthropoda; class Insecta; order Phasmatodea; family Bacillidae; genus Bacillus; species Bacillus rossius. Next base: position 19,241,055 of record NC_086338.1, on the reverse strand, counting down.
ACCATCAACAAAAAGGAAACACATTTTGGAAGCACCATCAAAGAGGCAGCACATTTGTAAGCACCATCAACAAAAAGGAAGCACATTTTGGAAGCACCATCAAACAGGCAGCACATTTGGAAACACAAGTTACGAGAACTAAGTCTTAGTTAGAAATCAGAATGCAAGAAATAAAAACATTAAATTGTTACTTTTAATATTTAATTTATTTCTTAACATTAAACTAATAGAAGTAAAATAAGTCATTATTGTATGTAGCCAGCTTTCCTCAGTTCTTCGAATATTTAGGATATTTCTTTTATGCACGAATAGTTTCCTGCACAAAGCGAGCCATGTAGAAGTCTTAGCCGGTCAACCAATAAGTTTGGATCTTTCCCCGATGTGTAATCAATCTCTTCTACCACCATCTCACTTGCCTGTTTATTATAAATAATTTTAATATAACAATCGTCCCAGTGATCATAATAAGAGTTACCAGATTTATTTATTATAACACGTCGTTTCCATCGTTTCGGTCTCAGGACACCGTTACATTCTTCGATCTTGTCAGCTTTAGGTGCTTCATCTTAGTCTATGCTTTTGTCAACAACCTCAGAGTCACTGTAACAATCACTGTAGAAGACATCCTCTTCACCCAGATTACCATATGAATTCGATATCGATGATGTCGAAGTGCCATTATCGTCTTCATGCTTCCTTTTTAGGAGTCCATCATTTTTACAAAGTAAGAAAGATCTACTTTAATTCGGCTGGAATGTATTCTCACTTTTCACGTTAAGGATTCTTCCATTGTCTTCATTCTCCCATAAATCATCATCGTCCTTCAATTTAAGTTCTTCGTCGAGATCGGAAGAGCCACTAACATAATCTCTCTCAAGACAAGGGAAATTATTGTCGTAATGCAGATCACTAATCCTTAGTCTAGTAGATCCATCGTTGTCCTCTGGCTTGTACGCAGGCTTAACTTTACAAGTTCTATCATGTCTTTTTAAGCTCTCTCTCCGCGTAAACGACTTGCTACATCGAACGCAACTTATCATATTGCGTAGTGGATTTTTAACACAGTCATTCTTCTGGTGTTGTCTTCCATTCTTTCTCAAGATAAATTCTTTGCTGCAAAACTTACACCTGTGTCCTTTCGATACAGTGACATACACCGAATCAGGATTCATATTAGTTACTGTGACTAATGTTAGATACAAAGAGAGAGTTTTCCAATTGGAACCATTACTTAAATATAATTTTTTAAATATTTCTTAAGCGAGAGTTAAGTTCTCTCATGCAAAGGTACTTGTTGTAAGTAGTTTTACTTTTCAACAACAGATGACACCACGTATTGCTTGCAGGTAAATATTATTTCTTTCTTTCATGCGGGATGCAGGATTCTCACTAACGATCGCAATAGAGGGATGGTATCGCTAGACTCCAAGGAGAAGGTAGTTTGTTCTTCCTGTTAGTGTTTCTCAGATATCTCAGGGTATATTATTATTTGACTGAATAATGATTTTTTTTTAAATTCCACCTAATAAAAATAAAATAGAAGCACTCAGAGAAAACCATCAGAGAGGATGTCGTTTATAAACATCATAAATTACCAATTTTGTTTAAAAAAAAGTCCAAATTTAATCCTGCTTATGCAAAGAGTTCACAAGCGGGCTTGTGCTAGAACTCTCATGTTGCTTAAGCAAAGTGTTCACAAGTGGGCTTGTGCTAGAACTCTCATGTTGCTTAAGCAAAGAGTTCACAAGCGGGCTTGTGCTAGAACTCTCATGTTGCTTAAGCAAAGAGTTCTGAAATGACTAGCATATACGTCTGATATTGTCATTTCTCGATCTCATGGTCCATAGACAATTGTCCTGTATGTGTGGCTTTGTACATGAACGATTTATAGGTTATTCAGATTATCGAATAATTATACTTTAATGTAAGGCATAGCGGTACTGTATTTAATATGTTGGTCAGGTTCATTGTCTCGAGTTGTTTTTCGTAGAGTGAATAATTAATAAATTCCACGAAAGGTAATGGAAAATAAAATATTAAATATATTTAATATTTAGTTACACCTGTCACGGGTCAAGCAGTGCGTTTATTACTTCTGGAACTATTAAGCAAAGTATAATGTTATTCATATCAATTTTCTCTTTATTATGTATTTCAGAGTATATTATACTCTATGTATCTTGGATGTCCAGGTCCGATCTCAAGACACAATGATAGCATGCTTAGGGATTGGGTTGTTGATCACCGTGTTGGAATGTTGGAAGTCGCCAGCAAGGCGGGGGACAACAACGGAAGCAACGGTACATGTGACTGGACTGGAGGGTGGTCCTAGCGGAATAAATTGAGGTCAACACCCTATACACAGCAGTCAACACATAGTCGTGTGGGTATAGAGCTGCTGCTACAAATTCAAGCAAATGCTGTTCATTCCAACTGCAAAGTACGCGGAAGTAACGCCCGGATTCCGCCGTGTGCACTACGTCACCGAGGATGGTTACTTCCAACTAGAGGTCTGCAACTTCGGTCATCACTGGACCAGTGATTGTGACGAGGAGGCTCCGGACATAATCGAGACATCCTGCAACAAGGTAGATTGTGTCGTCTATTATCTAAGACCTGACAGTACATTACCGGCTTAGTCTCGTCTCAACCACCATGACGAAATGTGTAAACCTCCAAGGCTTCTCTAGTCAGTATGGATTTATTATCAAAGAACTTAGCATTGCAGATAAAGAAGGAAATGTAATAACACACTATGTGTGGTGATTATTTTTAGCCGAAGTGATAATTTAATAAAACACGTAAAAATTAACTTTAAGGTTTTTTTTTCTAATGTGTCAACAAATCAATGATAGGATGGATTTGTATGTAGAACTAGAAGTATACCACATCTCTTGAAGAACACTGCATTATATATATTGAAAGAATCTTGGGCTCAAGAAACTATACTATAGGTGGAAAGGATGATGCGGTTCCTAAGATTAAATGAAAGGAACATTGTTGATTTTTTTTCTGTATACTACGATGATTTAATTGTGTTTGGGATGATGGGTTGAAGGATTAAATAATAAAACTGGACACACAGGATTTTAAAGAAAACGAGAATGGAACTAACCATGTCTACAAAACAATAGAGAATAATGTGAAGCTCACAAGATCATAGATTGTGGTAAATCTCTGACAACTGAAATGCGGAAACGATATCATAAAAGAGTGATATTGATGCAGCTCATGATAATATTGATGACAGCTACGATGATGATGTTGATAACTTTGCATCTGTGATAGTGACACGGATGCGTGGATTTTAAGACTAATAATAACAAATATGTAAAGAAGATGGAAGCTGTAGCACATGAGACCAATTGTTCATCGAGAGACAATCCAAATGATTGAGGAATAGGCTAAAACTTCTACTTGGTTCGCGAAATGCTGAAAATTCATACGTCCTCAAAGAAACATGAACTAAGAAATGCGAGGTTTATATAATAAAACCTACTTTTTTTTGATCTGATGTGTATAAATGGGAATAAATATACAATTTAATATGAGTTTTATTAAATATCTTTCTTACATATGTACTTTCAAGCTCTTGGCGTCTACAGTGTACATAAAGTATATAAAATATTTACGTACCTGGTTCTTCGTTTACCATGTATATTTTGCATTTAAAAAAATATGAATTTATTAAAGAAAAATGACTGAAATGTTGTGTGTTAAAAACCATAAGTCCGTCTATAACTGGTGTGATTTATAATACTGTGAAATTTTGAGGTTAGTATGACCAAAAGGATGTTAATATGATGATGTGACATTGGCTTGCTACTTCGCTTGAATGATATTTAATTGTTAGTTTTGTGATGAAATCTGCCAGTGCGTGCATTGCGTGTCCATTTCATATGTCGAATTTGCTTCCAAATGTGCTGCCTTTTTCGTTGAGTGGGCTTCTATTTAAAGTAGTTTTGACTCGAGTATTATAGTAATTGGTTCTTGATTTGACTAGCGTATTATTCCATCCTGTGCATGTATATAAGCGAGTCTTATACAGCAGGTCGCTCAGTTTGTTACTGACGTTATCGGTGTAAGGATCACCTAGTTTGTTTCTTCTGGTGCATAAGTCGCGTAATTACCTGTTCTTGTGAACTCGATGGCATCTATACCGTCTAAAACGATGAACTTGATGGATGTTGTACCATCGTCTACAGGAACTCTAACGTCAGCGCCGACGATGTTGGAGCAGATCCCGACGGCAACGGCTCTGACAACACTGGAGGAGAATTCAACAGTCGTGGTACCACCAGCAGAAGAGAATTTAATGCCGGTGGTGCTAACTTCACATGAAAACACGACGAACTTCGTTTCAGCCTCGATGGAGACTTCAATGGCTGGTGATTCAAACACTAACGGACATCGGTGTTGTTACTGTGACAAGATTTTCACAAACAACAGCAATGCTCGACGACACGAAAAGAGAGAATGTGTCAAGAACCTTTATCGTAAAATGATTGTTTGTGAGAAATGCCATAAGCAGTCTTCCAGAAAAGATAATATGAAAACGCACATGAAGACATGCAAAGGTCCTGCTGTTCGGCAGAAAGTAAAGGTTTCTATTCTACAACGATGCATTGATGTTCATAAGAGTATGCCGGGAGATGGCGCAACTGCGGCAACATCAGTATCTGGATCGGGTCTGAAAGGCTCGTCTTCATCAGCAAGGTATCCTTGCAGCTACTGCGATATGTCGTTCACTTTATCTCATGTAGCACGAAGACATGAGAGGAGTAAATGCAAGAAGAATCCATCTCGCATAAAGTTCCGCTGTGAAGAGTGTCATAAATGGTTTACACGTATTGATAGTTTGCGACGGCATGTGAAAAAATGCAACGGTAAAGTCCGTGTGTCTACTGAAGAACTACCTGTAGAAATTTCGACTCCTCGCTTTAGATTGGAGACTCGTAAGCGTACAAGCAAGAAAACCAATGTGCAGCAACCGATTGCTACAATGTCTGGACATGAAAATAAACCTAAAACTGTGCTCGGTGCATTACAAGTGAATGATAATGGGTTCTACTTGGCGCAGTCTGCATTTCGTGGAAAATTGAAAGATTACTATTATCTAAATACGTTAGGTGAGTCAAAATACATTTGTAATTTTCTTGCTGATATCAGAGAGGACATAATCAATCAGCTTACTGATGATGTAGCAACAAACGGTCCATCAAAATATAACTTGTGGTTGGACTGTATATATGGAAAGCCGTATCCATTCGAAGACGAAGTGAGGAAGTGTGCATTCAAGACATCGGCTGCAGTAATTTACAGTTCTGACGATGTGAAAGAAACTGTTAAAAACTGTATCCAGAAACTCTGTCAAGAAGACGAGGACTATGTCTGTAAAGGTTCTGGTTGGTCTCTGTCTAGTATAAACTTATTGGAGCTAAGAATTAGTCATTTCACGCCTATGCAGGGCTTTCGCAAGTGATCCTGTAGCAAAATATAGATTTTGTAATAAAATTTATTTTGTGAAAGAATTTGCGATGTTTTATTTACGAACTTGTCAATCTTATGTTAAATTGTTGTTATATTTATTTTTTCTTTAGCATCCAGAATCGTACCAATGACCTTAGTCAATCTAATTAATCATTTTATTGGTTGAAAATTTATTTAATGAATTTTGAACTTTTTCCTGAATTTCTAGCATTGAAATTATGAATTTCCAAGATGGCGGACATGATGGATTATAGGATGATGGTAGTAGAGGATTTTAAGCCTCTTTAAGAATTTTGAACATGGTTTATTGAAATTATAATTTTTTTTACTTAAAATTAAACATTATTGCATCGATCTAGTATCGAACTGACAGGAACTGATCGAATCAATATGTAAATTAATGAGTGATTTATTTAATGAATTATGGAATTTTTCCCGAATTTCTAGTTAAATAATTACACGATTCCAAGATGGCTGCCATAACGAAACATGCAACAGTAATAGGATCCAATATGGCGGTCATAATTTAAAGTGTAACGATAACATCGTACACAACCGAGATGGCGGGCATAACGAAACATGCAACAATTAAATATAATCCAATATGGCGACCATAATGATATGTTCAACAGTGGTTTTAAGTAATAATTTATTTAATTTTTATTATTTTATTCGATTAGTTATTTTTTTTAATTAATTTTAATTTTTTTCCCATTTTTCTAACATAAAAATTATGGATTTTCAAGATGTCAGACATGATGTCATACCAGCTGGTGATATATATACTATGAACAAAGTGGTAAGGTTAGTCTGCCGATAGCTTCTGTAGAGGAAGGACCTGTCGCTATTTTTATTTTTGCACTCGTCGGGTTCGAACCGAGGACTACGCGCTCCAAGGCGTAAGTGTACATTTATTTTTTTTAATATTTTTATTAAAATTTTATTAATTGAGTGGCTAGCTCTAAAGTTTATTAAGCCGCTTTTAGGATTTTGGGTTTTTTTCTAAGGCAAAACGACTTTTGAGGTTTTTCGAAATTCTAATTTTCCCTCGAAACCGGAATTTTTCCTTCGAAAACGGGAAATTTTTCCTCAAAACGGGAATTTTTGAGTCATTTTGAGTCATTTTGAAGGAATTTTAGGGAATTTTTGAGTCCAAGATGGCCACCGGATCCTGGATCCTGCGCCTGTCCCAGAACCGGCTATATCCATCTACTAATGTTTACCACAGCACTGACATATTAACAAAATTGGTCTTTGAGTTTCTTCTTTCAATCACAGAACAATGCGACCCTTTCGAACGTATCACATAAAAAATGAGCTATCGAAACGGTGTACTGATAATTGTAATTATATTTTTAAATATCTAGACCCTTTTAAAAGGTCAAAAATCTCATTGAAAGATACTTTGAATCCTTAATTTTCTTGCAGTTATGATAATTACTTATGTAAATAATGTATTGTTGTTATTTAATTGATAATGAATTAATTTAAAATTGACAAATTTAGTTATTATATTTTTTTAAAAGTCTTATCTCATGTGTTTATGTTTTTGTGGTCCCATTTCATTGTTGTGTTATTATTGTGTTTTGTGTATGTTATTGCTATTTTTTGTAATATTTGTTAAATGCCCACCTGTTAAAGGCTCTGACTGTTGTTAGGCACTCAAATAATATAAAAAAATTAATACTGAATTGGAAAACAAGTACTGATAAAAATTAAAGTGTCAATTAGTAAGTAAAATGCTTGTGTTAATAGTTTTTATTAGAGAAAATATTCCTTCTGAAGATTTCCACAATGGTAAATATAAATGTTTTAAATATAATTAACTGTTTGGTAACAAATCCATAGTTTTTAATGTATCATTATACCCATAGCCAGTTGTATTTATAACTTATGTAAAATACCCTTTCGTAAATAACCCAGTTGAAACAATGGATCCCTGGTGGAGTATCGGCCCGCATGAACCACGAAACACCATTTACAGATTGGCGAGAATCGTTCCCCTTGCATCAACATGCACGTTTGTATAGTGATCCAGTCGAGATGCAGGGGAGTGATTAGCGGACAAGTTTCGACAGGTCTGGACATGTCCGTGCCGGTCTCAACCCGTCTGCCGGCAGCATTGGCCCGGGCTCCCAGTCGCCTCCACGAGAGCACACTTTTTTTTCTTGCGCTCTCCCCCACCCCCTCGGTGTTGAATTATTACATTCCGTCCGTTGGTGAAGGCGGTGTCGGGGGATACACTGTTTTTTTAATGGATAGGTGATGTCGCTCGCAGAATGGCCATAATCGAGCGTGCTGATAGCCATCACGGACAGCGGCGGGTGTGCCACCCTCCCCACAGCAACTCCTCACTCCACTGCCTCTGTGCAACAACACTGGCCGTGAACAATGGCCTCGGCATTGTCCGTGCGACGAGTGACGAATGGCATCCTCGCTGAGAGACGGGCGCGCAGAAGTCAGCAGGGCTTGTGTGGTTATGAATGTACCATCGTCCAAAACTTCTCCCGGGATATGATGCTTGTTTTGGTACTGACAGCTGGTTTAACTTCACAGCTGTGTGGCACCTGCGTCTCTTAGATGGTCACCTGAAACAATAAAATATAACTTTTGACTGTTTGCATGGTTAAACATGGATACATATACACTGTTTCCTTTCCCACTGAGTGTACTTAAAATACACGTCATTTCATTGTGTTCATTTGCAGGACTTGAAGTAGAGGTGCAAATGTCATTGAGAATACGTTCGAAAATTGTTCTAGAAATCACTAGAACTGTTGTCGTGCACAACAATCTACACTGGATCCATTTAGTTTGGAATTCAATAGTGAAAAGTTACACAAATAAACATACCTGTGGTCTGTTGTGTATCGTTTATAAGATCACTGATATGGCATTCAACAAAAAAAACTGTTCCGGTGTGAGTCTTGCTATAAACATAAGGAGTTTCGGATACATGTTTACCAACATAATTTCTGTGTTACCTTCATGCCATTCATATGTATACAAAATTTGAGGTGTACACAGATAGAGCCTTTATTATATATATTGTGACGGGACTCCGTCAGACGTCCCGCGTACACCTATACACATAACAATAAATAACCTATAACATTTGGGGGGTGGTAGCTATTGGTAGCATGGTACTCGAGATCAAGTCTTCTCCCTATACAGGAAGTGTAGGGTATAATTTATGTACTGAAAAGAAACATGATTAGTTCATTCAAGCACAGATTTTATTCACTAGGATAATAAAAAAAAATAATCAAACAAATATTTGATTAACAAATTAATAATAAATCATTAAACAATGGGATGGGATTAACGAATAATTAAATACATTAAATACACATTAAAGTGAAGTCAGCCGGCAAACAATTATCTCTACAGTATGGCCGTCGTCGCGCCAGCTCCGCCGAGGAACAGAACACTTCCCAGTTACCACTACATACATGCTTATATCCAGACGTCGATTTTTCCCAAAACCAAAAAAATAAATAATAGAGGTGGAATAATACTTCATTATTACTTAAAAGATTAAGACGAAGATCGTCCAAGAAATGATCGTTGCGAACGAGCCATGGCCAACCACTTACCCTACTGACTTGAGGCGAAGCAAAGTTATTTCAAACCGACGTGGACTCGGCTTCCAGAGAGGTCCCCAGGCAAAAAAGCCTCGGCCCCTCCCTGGAAGGAGGTTTTAACTACCAAACTAGGCCATGCCGGAAAAAAAAACACGAACACCGGGGAAACTTAGCCAGGGGGAACTCGCTGTCCCCCCTCTCCCACAAGGAAAAAAAATGAAAAACAAGTGAAGTAGACTGTTCCTCCCTCCCACAAGGAGAGAAAAAAAAAAACAAATGAAGACGACAGTTTCTTCTGCGCCGGCGCGAGCGAGCTCTCCCTCCCCCTCCTGCGCTGTTCGATTATTTCTGACTACGTTTCCAAAGTCGGACGCCAGATGGCATCACTAATCAGGACAGAGTCCTCGAAACGCGTACACAAAGGCCTCGCGTTGCAGAACACACAGGACGACAAACCAGAGACATGTGTAGCGCAGCGGGTTTTTCTGGAACGGCGTGTTGCAACCTCTCAGCGGGCCCTGGCCAGCGACCCGCGAGAATTAGCTAACCACGCAGCCTCGCCAAAGCCCGCGGTGCCTGTAAACTTATGTCGCAGCAACCTATATTCCAATACCCGCGTGTCGAAATCAACCGGCCGAGCCTGGAAACGTGCACGTACACCAACACGTAAACCTGACGAGAAACAAAAGTAAAATAAAATTTAAGAAAAAAAAAGTAATGAAATTTTCATACCGTGACTATATATATATATATATATATATATATATATATATATATATAGAGAGAGAGAGAGAGAGAGAGAGAGAATGACTAAAATATCTATGCTTTAATCGCTATAGAAGTTCAAACTTTAAACGGGACTTTCATTCAGCATGTGGCAGATATGTTCCCTGATCGACCACTAGGAGTATTGGAGTTGGTGAACGAGGGTGAGTAGTGATTAGAGGCTCCTAGTAGTGTAACGGTTCAGAGACTGTGTTCACACCAGAATGTAGTGTAGTTAAGATGTATGGCCGACATTACAAAGCCTGACGAGACTGTTACAGTCTTGTGGGGAATTTCGAACTAGGTAGAGTTCTGAGGGACATCACCCTTTAAAAGGGCTTAATGAAACGAATATTAGATATATGTAAAGAACTGCAAAAGCCTTTTCGGCAATCAACCTACCGAGAAGTGATATAGTTTTTGGCAGAGCACATACCAAAAACAAGGCGAATGATAAATGGTCAGCCAAGCATATATATCTTGGAGTGGCCCCTGGAAAATCCAATGCTTTTTAACTCCATAAACAGCCGCACTATCCGACCCCAGCCCTGTTACACGTGTACACATTTCTCACCTGAAGAAAGTGCACCCTTACATGAAATAGGGGCCCTTTTCTTTACTCCTATTCAAGGAATGGTAATCTAAACTTCGGCATGCCATTCTCAACACTCAGTATTGAAAACATAAACATGATATCCTAGTTCCTAATTGTAATTAAGGAAAATTAATGGTATTAGTTTTTAAGAGTGCTAGCACATGTTAAAATGAGATTTTACCATAAACAGGTTTATATTAAGATGATTTAAACTACAATATTCTATAGTACGCTTTTAGTTTCAAGTAGCTCCACTGAATTAATAAGCTTGTTGGAAAATCATTACCAACTACTTTAGTATGTAAGTTAACCTGAAATATGAAATGGTTTAGGTAAGCTATTGGCATAAATAATAAGTATATGTTTACCTGTACTTCCTGTATTTCTAATTGGGTCATTTACCCTGGCTCGGCTTTTCAGAAGAGGAGTATGTGCCGAAAATTTCAAATAATTGCACAAAATTATTTTTATCCTTAATTCCCTGACATAAACTTTGTTAGCCCACTGTTTATCCTGATCAAATATTTCCTAATATAGTGCCACTACATTTTCTCAATGCCGCAACCGATAGCCTGGTGTGATTTCGCCAGGCAAATATTAGACATCCTTTTTCTTCCCACCTCAGGCCACGAATGCGACAAGTAACACTGTCCGACTTCGTGACCGAGATTGCATTTCTCAGTCTCCTTCCAGGGCAGCCTTCTTCCCAGAGCTCAGCTGAGGTTAGCAGCTCCAGTCATGCCACATTCTAATGTTCCAGGGCTGTTGGGCATGTGTAGGCGCTCGCCCTAAGACATTTCTCACGAGCCAGCAGATTATCCCTCCTTCTTGTCCAGGAACCTCATCCAGGGCACTTACTGGGTCTTTAACCTTTGCTCCCTGCGAGCCTACATCAAGGTCTTCCCGCTGGCCTGCGAAAAGCCTGCCTTCGCTATCTCATGGTGCAAATGACGACCTCTTAACATTAGTTCCATGAACTCTGACGGCCACCACCCCACATCCCTCTAGCTCCCTTTTAACCTGACAAAGCGAGAACCAGTTGGCCCATAAGGTCCCGGCTTATGCTAGCCCCTCTTGCTAGAACTTTCGTGAACTAACCCCGAGTCTGTTTCACTTGTGCCCCGACGAAGCGTGCTGCCTTCCGTAGCACGAGTGACCTCTGCTGGCCCTTAATTTAAGCTAGCACATGCCTGTGTATTTTTTTTCCATTGGTTGATGGAGAGAGCCCTCTTTGCGATACATCCAGCCAATCAGGGGCCATTTATCCCACTTCCTGGGCATCCGGGCCCCTAACACAAGTTTTTAACTACATGTAACCCTACGAAATGATTTATTCGTCCTTCTGTCGTCACAGTGGTCGCATCTTTCCGGTGCTCCTAGCCCGCAACTCCATTCGGAAGCAATCTCGCCGCTACTAACTTAAGGGATGTGATCCCAGAGAGTCCTCAAGATATCCCTAAGTTTTTGTTTTATTTTCTAGATTGCTAGTCGCTTTAGTTCGGATTACTAGGTTATCTCGTAGCACCACTCGTGCGTGACTAACCGCCAGTGCTAGTGCTTCTTCCGAGGGAGTGATTTTCATCATTCCACCCCCAGAATGGTAAGTAGAAAATTCTAAACCCTTTTGCCTTTATTTAACTTTTGCCCTGGTGTCAACGATCCCTGTTTCTTGTCATATTTATTTATATTCTTGACCACTGGATACCTATATTTTTTGTTCCAGTGGGGTCTTAGAGATGGTGCAAGAGTTCAGGTTCTTCTCTGGCTCAAGCCCATCACAAAATTAAAAACATTTACACCCTTCCCTCTGGAATGTAAATTAATTATCCGCGTCTCTTCCGCTGCTAGTCACCACCAGTGAACAGTTGACGATCAGATATTGTTAAATCAGAATATACATAGTCCCGCACTTGTTGGACTAACATATGTTTAACCTTAAAACTATGGTAATTCAATTATTTTGTTAGTTTTTGTGAAAACTTGATTATGTCAAATGGAAATTTTAGTTTTATGTTCCAGGTAAAATTAAGAATCGTATTGTAATTGATAACTATCGACGGCCAGGGCCCCAATTCACTTTGATCTTTGTATTCTTGTAATTCGGGAAACTATCAAAATAAAATAACGAAACTATAACTAACAATATAAATGGTAAGCTTTAAGCAAACCTCTTCGTTTTATTTTTTATTTATTTATTCAAATACGATCTATTTTCTACTTAAATTTGTGTGAAGTCAGTCTCTTTTTTTAAATTATTATTCCTTGTGTACCACTAAGTATACTATTGTGTCTTTCGCCCACTTAAAGCTGCTTCCAGTGCTTTCATAACTAAATTAATATAAAGCATTATTAAACTACACAAGGGCAGTAACACTGTTTGGGAAATAAACTTTTTAGGCCGTAAAGAACTAAAGTCATCCGTGAGTTTTCACTGCCACCGGATGTTAAGGCCATAGCCCATTTCATTGGCATGATTAAATTATCCGGAATGTTTATTCCAAGTTGAGTAGAATATTCAGCTCCACTAAATCATCTGCCTTAGAATAATGAAAAATTTAAATAGGGAGAAACACAGTAGAGAGCCTTTGAAACTTTGACAATTATATTGTAAGTTCCCTAGTTATTTATATTGCTGACTTTTTAAAACAATTCATTCTACAAACGAATGTTTGGTTTCAGCGATTTGAGCTGTCCTACCTCAGGAATTTAACCGTGTTTGGCAGCCTATTAATTTTGTGTCCATGACTCTCACTCAGCAAGAATAGAAATTCTCTACATATTAGTTGAAATCTTTAGCAGTGGTTTTCGGTGTTGGTATGTTTAGACCTTATTAAAAACCATACTGAATTTGTACTAGAAACAGATAACCAAGCTTTATCTTGGTTTATGACTCAATCGCGGCAGTTAGGATAAATTGGCCGTTGGGTAATGAGATTTTCATCTCTAAACTATAAGTTTCAACATATCAGACGTACTCAAAATATTGTTGCAAAAACACTTTCCAGTATGTTTGATAATAAGCTAATTAAATTTTAAGGCGAAGACTCTTATATTGTTCTTCTGAAAAATTTCCCTTAGGCTTTTAAAAATATTCAGTCCAACCAAGAAGCAGACGAGGATTTGCTGACAGTTGTCCAGAACTTAAAATCTGGCATTCCAAAAAAACCTTCTTTTTGTCTAAAGGTATCCTGTTTCGAGGAATCAGAATATTCAGAAAATTATTGTGCTACCTACAATTTTAAAACCCCTTATTTTTGAGTATTTCACTCCTAACCTATTGGTGCGTACCTAGGTATTTACAATACTATCGAGACTATTAGAAAACATTTGGTCTTCAAAGGTATGCTTGTCGAAATGTATGAAAGATTAAAGCTGTGTAATGTTTGTGCACATAGCAAACCAGCCCAAAATTCACATTTTTGTTTCTATCATGAGAAGTATTTTAAAAACTCATGCAGAAATTGTTTATCGAATTTTTTGTTCTTGTTCAAGAAGAAATAAATGGAAATACTATTTACTTAGTCTGTGTTATGCATTTTCTGAATTTTTGAGATTTATTACGTAAAGGAAAGCTGATGCACCTATGAATAAATGAAAGAAATGTTTAGTTAAAATATTTTTAAAAATCTGTTTGGTTATGGTAGTTCAACATTAAAAATTTGAATCAGCTGTCTATAGAATGATTTTAGCTTTTGTCTTCTGTTTAATGTTTGTTAATTTATGTAACAAAGTTTTTTCAGGCCTTGGTTATGATTACATAATTTTAATTTATTTTTATTAAATAACGTGTTACATTGTACATATGGGTGTAAATGGTTAAAATATGCAAACAATAAACTATACATTATAGAGTGATTTTTTTATATCGTAACTTTAGAATTTAATGCACTAAAGACATTATAAAATTGCATAATTCTATTTTTCAAATTAGACTTATATAGTCCGATTCTAAAAAAAAATCATAATTTCGCATTTGGAAAAGATGTCATAAAAATAAACGTATTTCATGTGTTTATACAGCAATACATGAATACATCCATATGCTAGTTTTATCAGCGATACTATAAAATAAAAAACCAAATACTAGCGCTGGTGAATGTACGCCGGCTCTCAGTGCGAAGGGTTCTGGTTTTGAGTCCCAGGTAAGTATTTTTGTTAATTTGTATTAACTAAATAGATTTAAAAAGAATCTGTTAAACTGTTCATAAAAAGTGAATAATCAAAAACGAATAAATCACGAAAAAAAGGGAATTAACATGTTGGTAGTAAATGTATTGGAAAAAGTAACAATTTTTTTCCCACAACATTGTAAATTTGCTGGTTAGGTAGTATGTCACAGATAAAACTCAGTAACGGACAAAAAATATGAAAACGTGTTGTTTTCCAGTTTCCCCTATTAGACTACTTATTCCTGAAGACAGAATCAGTTCTCAGTTCCAAAAAAACATTTGAACTATTTCGTCCTAAGAAACCTACTCTGTCCTTCTGTGATGTCTTCGTTATGGTGTCCAAAATATGTGTTTATTCACTTTCCTGAGTTCGCATGTACGTCTCTGCGTTGCTGTGTTGTCCAAATTATTTGTTTTTTTATCACCGTTGGGTTCTTCGGTTGGTCGTTGTTTTTTATCCAAGAACATTTTTTGGTTTTATTTATATATATTTAATTTAAAAATATATATTTTACCACTGCCTCGTCATTGAAAGTCTCCTGTGTCCGTCTGTGCTTTATATTTTTGCTGACTAATTCTGCGCCAACATTTTTTGGACTATCAGTGTTTTTATTGATAATCCTCTCTTCCCTCTTCCTCACACTCTTTAATTGTCTTTTTGTGCCTTTGCTGAATTTTGCGTTCTCTAATGTGTGATCCTAGACCTTAACACGCGTTAATTCATATGGCGAATGCCATGTCATTTATTAGTTTAAGAGCTTTATTGAGGCTTGTATTTCACAGTAAAGTGTTATAACCCTCACAAAAACTTGCCATTCAGGGTCGACAACTGTTTGCGGAACACTTTGTTCCATTTATTTTGCTTTTATGTTGCAATCGGTCCCTACTTTGAGAGTTGTCATCTTTCTTTCCTTGGGTGTTTAGCGTGTGTTGGCGACCGTCTTATAGTTTGTTTTGAAAACTTTCGTTGTAATATTTTGGCTCTGTATGTAAATGTAATGAACGAACATATTTATTTTAGTGAAACTCAGTGCTGATATACCCCTCACGGCTTTTTTAACATCACAATGTTATTTACCTAAACATTTTTTTTGAAGAGTCGATAGATCTAAGGTTTTTCTTGTATTCACTATCCTTATAATATGATTCACGTGTGACTCTAAATATTTGTTAAAGCTAGCCTTCAATATTTGCAACTTAAGAATATTTGTAGTAAACAGTATATTTCTAGTTACTTTAATGCGAGCATAGCTTTACCTCGTTAATAAATGTTGTAAAGGCTTTCCGTGCAACTCCTGGTTAATTTTAAGAATATACACAAAGCAAACCTTATGAGGTTATACTTTCTCTCGCCCTGCTCACGTATCATGCTGTAAAGAGTTGTGCTTCCCTTGTCATGACCTCTAATAGAATAAGACTGCTTGTTTCCAGTACCAATTTTTTCGTGGACATTTAACCCACTGGTATGCAATATGTGACAAGTACGTTGTAATTCCTTCCATGTAATTATCTGTGCTGACTACGGATTTTTTCGTTATACAGGTTTATCTATGACAAATTATAACCAGCTATGGTGTGTGTACAAAAATTTCTTTGTGTGAATCTTTCCCAATGCAAAAGCCATTCAAAGAACTTATTGGCTGTGCTATCGACACTGCCAATTCACTCAAATGAATATCGTGGGTAAATATTTTTATTCATCTTAAGTCATAGAACAGTACGCTTGATTTACAAAAGCAAATAAAAACCTTGGTACAAGTGGAGATAACAATATAGATTGTTTAAATTTATGAAATATTTAACATGTGTGAGTGAAAAATTGTGTGAAAAAAAATGAAAATTCATTAATTTATTAGTTATAAATAAAAAATCAGTGTGTGTATGTCGCAGTTTTTAAAATGCAATACTCACTTCATTTATTAATAATAATGGAATTGAGTTATTGAGTAATATATATATATATATTGAAACCGGGACAGCCCACATGAAGTGACGGAAATGGTCAGGTGGCCGCAGTAACTGCACTGTCCGTGTGGTGGCCTGCCAACACCAGACCGCGCCCGCTCCGCCGGCTGACATTACAGTTATAACAATTTGTGGCAAGGAAACCACTCCAACGCGAATTTGTGGCTAGAGTTTTATGAAGCGGATTTAATTGTATCTGGACGACGATAAAAGTAAATCTAAATTCTATATTTTATGGATCTGTACAAAGAAAATACACGACTTAATCTCATCGTGTTCTAGGCATTTATAAATTTCAATCAAAGAACAATTTTCCAAACTTTATAAACGATATTATTTTTCTTCTTCTATGTTTTGCAGAATTTGCACTTTAAATCATTATGTTATTAAAGCTAGAAATATAGTAGCGGTGAGAAATATTTTTTTCATAATAATGATTTATCCTAATTCAGAAAATCAAAATAACTAAATATTTTTCATAATTATTGAATTAATTTGACATCGCTCATGATAATATATTTTTTTTAAAAAAGGTTCTCTCTCTCTATTTACTTTAACATTGATGAAAAAAGCAATCAGTCAGGCCTACATGGTGCTCGATAGTTTATAAATGAGTTTACAAAAAATCTTTACATCAGCTGATTTAGGCTTTTTTTTATGTGGGTTTATATTTCTATTTCGGTTTCTTAGTTTGCATTGATGATTGCAATGGCAAATAGTGTAAAACTGAAATGGTGTACGTCTAAGAAATTTTATTAAAATGTTTGTTTTTTTCCTTTATTTTTTGTTCTTTTTTATTTAATCATGCTGAGATAACAAGATCTATAAATTATTTAAACTTAATTAATTTTTTCCAGCCGTACAAATTATATATATATATATAATTCTCTATTATATATACATTAATTCCGGTTACTTCTTTTAATGGGACATAAATGCTGGTCTTGCTTAGTCGGACAGACCCCCGTAGCGCAGTCGGGTGCCCGTTAGCCTACGGTGTGAGAGGTTCTGGGTTCGATTCCCGGACGAGGAATTGGTGTAAAAACTCGTACTGAGAGAAAAAAAAATTCTATGAGATAAATCTTAAGCTAAAAAATTAAGAAAATTGGCTTTTGTTGTCGGCGAAAGCCGAATACCATTTATAAAATAAACAAAACAATTATAGATACCTCTGACGCCCGACAAAATAATTCATGTTCTTTTCCCGGCAGTGTGAATCCTAGGTTTAGGCAACATAGGTTTTTTCCCTTAAATGAGTGTTTATTAGAGAGATCAGCTTACAAACCACTGAGATGAATAAATTGCAGATTACCATTTATATAAAAAAACTGTTTTGACTGAGGACATTTAGATAAACCTTGACAAACTAAATCTTCACGTCCAATATGAAATAAGAGAGTGCTCGTGTCTACGTGAAGCAACATATCATCAGCTCGCTCCGGAATACTAAGAATATAATTTTTAATATTCGCAAATGCAGACGGGACGCACAAACATCTTGGGAAAACCCAATGACATAGAAAAACGCAACGCAAAAACAGTGGCGAATACAAGATTTTTTTTTAAGTACGAAAGGATTTCGAAAAAAAAAAAATTGAACGAGACTTTCGGTACTCGTTAGAGATTTTAAACGTTTAACATCTGCAATGAGAAAAAGCGGTTTTATCACTTTGCAAGTACACTTCATATACGAAACTCGAACATAAAATTTTCTGTGTAGTTAGTTCAAATAATGTCGAGCATGATAAATATTAAAAAATTTAACATTTCTAGGAAAAGTCAATAAACACGTGTTCCTGGTGCACGCAGATCAGGCAGTGGCTGGGGCTATACCTGGTGGGCACCCTTCATGAGTGGCCGGGGATATACCTTGTAGGCATCCTTCATGGGTGGCTCAGGCTATACCTGCTGCGCTCCTATCAAGGGGTGGCCAGAGCTATACATTTTGGGCGACTATCAGGAAGTGGCTTACGCTATACCAGGTACGCGCCCATCAAAGGATTGGTCGGTGCTTTAACTGGTAATTGCCCATCATGGGGTCTGTGGGGATGTGCCTGGTGCATACCAATCAGGGGTTTTCTGGACTATATCTGGTTTTTGCCCATCAGAGCTTGCCCGGCTTTAAACCCGAAGCACGTCCCTCAGGGTGTGGCATGGTCTATACCTGGTGCGCGTCCATAGGGGATGGCAAGCTTAAACGTGGTGCACGCCCATCAGTGGCTAGGCCGGTGCTATAAATTGTGCGCGCATATCAGGGGGTTGCCGGGGCTCTACATGGTTCGCGCCCTTCAGGAATTGTCAGGGGATATACCTGTTGCGCCCCCATGAGTGGTTGGTCCGGTCTATACCTGGTACACAACAAAAAGGAGGTGGCCGGGCCTATACCAGGTGCGCGGTTATCATGGGGTGGACTGGGCTATAACTGGTGCACACTCATCAGGGGGTGGCCAGGGCTATACCTGGTGCACGCCCATCAGTGGTTGGCTTGGGCTATATCTGGTGCGTGAGCATCAGGGGTTGGCTTGGGCTATATCTGGTGCGTGACCATTAGGGGTTGGTCGAGCCCATGCTTGGTGCTCGCCCATCCATGTATACGAAATTATCCTGAAGTAATTATTGATACTTGTATATTTATAACTAGATACAATCATAATTTTAAGATATATTATCAGCCAGGAATGTTTTGTTTAAAAAAACATGGCTTCAAAGGTATTTCATATTTGGTTTTCTCTCTGAAGGATTTCTAACGCGGTGTTATTTTAAGTATATTTTAAACTAAAAGTTGTATAGTTACAGATAAGTTAATCAATATTAAGCTGAACTTTTTAATAACTTTTTTTAATGATTTATCATATGTATGTAATTTATTTTTGCTTAAAAAACATACATAAGTATATCATTCTAAACAGACGTCCCTAATATTATTGAAATTATTCAATATTAAAGATAACCATAAAAATTTCCCACGATTAATGCTTCTAAGTATGTTTAGCGGTGTCTTCTACTAAGGTTATTGACACCCACAGCTATATACGCTATCTTAATTTGCACCACTAGGTTTACACTTGTTTAAATTATCATTTATGCAAATATACTTGCTGTATAGTGTACAGGAAACATACAGAACTAAAGATTGGGCAATAATAAAATAAAATGTGAACACGAAAATAAATAATCTATTCGATGTAAGTGTGTAATAGGTAGATAAACATACAAAAATATTAAAGATATGTAAGCCCGAGGACTTTCTTCGGGCTAAGGTGCGAGGTGCCGACCACCATCTTGGATTGTGACAACACAGTGGCCATCTTGGATTACCGTGACCTTGACCGTTGACCTTCACCTTGACCAAGGTTACAATCTTGGATGCACCATTTTGAATCTACCATTTTGGATCCGCCATTTTAAATTCGCCATCTTGTATTCTTCAATTTTGTTTTCTAGAACATTTCTGACATTTAAAATTTTGACATTTTTTTTCTAGAAATTTCCGACAGTTATATTTATGTCATCACCATTGCAATTTTTGTTATGGCTGCCAACTTGAATATACGTATTGTGTATGTTTGAAATCCCGAAAAAAAAATTTATAAAAAATTTATAAATTAAATTTTATACAATTTTTTTTATAAAATATGTTGAAATTACAGTTAACGGTGCAAAACCTGAAAACCCATAATTAATATTATATTTATATGGATAGTTTTTAAAATACATAAAAAATACTTTAACAAATTTTAATATAATATTATCCAAAAAAGACCTCGGTTCAAAACAAGTTGCGCAAAAATAATAATAAGGCGACCGATTCTTCCAACACTAAAACCACCGGCAGACTGACCTAACAAAACTATTTACAAGGTATATAAATCAGCAGCTAGTATGATGTCATATCCACCATCTTGTTTTCGTTTGCTGGAAACTACCATCTGGTTTTAGTCTGCAAGAGAGCATTGCAGACCTTTTATTTTAATTTTTACGCAACAGAGTGCAGTAATAATTTATTATAACTGTGGCACCCACTATCTTGCAATTTGGAAGCCAGATTGGAAATCTGTTTTTATTCAGTTATAAATTAAGAAAAAAGTTCTAAACTCATGGAGGGATAAATGTTTGTGACAAAAAGTAGCCCTGGGGCTTTTAGTTGGCTGCACCTTGGCGGGTAAGGTTGATTTCACGAAAAGTAGCCGTGTGGCTGGTAGTTGGCTACATCTTAGTGAGTAATGGTATTTGTAGCGCTACTTAGCCTTTTGGCTGGTACTTGGCTGCACCTTGGCAAGACAGGTATTTTCTTCGTAAACTAGAAATTCATTTAGTATTTGGCTGCAACTTGGAGGTTTAAGTGATTGCCGCGGTAAGTAGCCCTGTAGCTGGTAGTTATTTGCTTCTTGGCGGAATGGGTTTTTACCGCACAAAGTAGCCCTGGGGCTGGTAGTTGGCTGCGCCTTGGTGAATGGGTGCTTGCCACGCAAAGTAGCCCCTGTGGCTGGTAGAAGGATGCAACTTGCCAGGATGGGTGTTTGCTGCAAAAAGTAGTCATATAGCTGGTTTTATGCTGCACATTGCGAGGATGGTCGTATGTCACGCAATGTAGCCAAGTGGCACATAGTTGGCAGCACCTTGGTAAGCACCTTGGTAAGATGGGGGTTTGCTGCTCAATGTAGCTCTGTGGCTGATACTTGGCTGCACATTTGTAGAATGGTTGATTCAGCGCAAAGTAGCCCTGTGGCTGGTAGTTGGCTGCACATTGACAGAATGGGTGTTTGCTGCACAAAGTATTCGTATGGCTGGTAGTTAGCTGCACCTTGACAGGATAGGTGTTTGCTGTGCAAAGTATCACTGAGGCTGGTAGTAGGCTGCAACTTGTCAACATGGATGTTTGCCGCTCAAACTAGCCCTGTGGCTGGTGGTTTTCCGTATCTTTGCGAGATGGGTGTTTGCCGCACAAAATAGCCAAGCGGCTTTTAGTTGTATGCTCTTTGACGGGTAAGGGTGCTTCTTTCGCGTAAAGGAGCTCTGTGACTTGTAGTTGGCTCTACCTTAGCAAGATGAGTATTTGCAATGCAAAGAACCCCTTTGACTGTATGTTGCCTGCACCTTGGCCAGATGGGTGTTTGCTGCGCAAAGCAGCCCTGTGGCTGATGGATGTCTGCACCTTTACAGAATTGTTGTTTGCCACCCCAAGTATATCCGTGTCTTGTAGTTGGCTGCACCTTGGTGGGATGATTGTTTGCTGCGCATAGAGCCCTGAACCTGGTAGTTTGCTGCAACTTGGTGGGTAAATATTTTTGCCGTGCAAAGTAGCCATGTAGCTGGTAGTTTGGCTGCACTTTAACGAAAGGGGTGTTTGCTGTGCAAAGTAGCCCTGTGGCTGGTAGTTGGCTGTACTTTAACGAAAGGGGTGTTTGCTGTTCAAAGTGGCCCTGTGGCTTGTAGTTGGCTGCACTTTAACGAAAGGGGCGTTTGCTGTGCAAAGTAGCCCTGTGGCTGGTAGTTGGCTGCAGGTGGAGGAGTATTGAATGTAAGGTAACTTCCCAAGCCTTTAGCTTGATGAGTAGTTTAGTCTCCATGGGAGCAGTGCGTTAGCTTATGGTGGTGCTTTGGATTCTTTGGCGGTTACTTGTGGTAATCCAACCTGGGAGGCCGTTACTGCTGCTGCCGCTTGTTGTGGTGCGTGCTCCGGTGCTGCTAGTAGTATTCGTCGCTCACCGCACGATGGAGCTTGCCCGCCCATGTGTCCTGGGCATTGGTGCACTTCAACTGCCGGTACCGTTGCTTGCTGGATACTCCGGTTGGGCGAAACTTCCAGCTGGCAGTGTGGACTTGTTTAGAGAGAAAAGTCTTCAACAAAAAAAGTATGAAATTATTTGCATCCCAGCTGACAGGTGTCACGCATCAGTAACGAATGAAGTGGTGTAATTTCCTCCAGTGCATAGAGGATCGTGGAATCCATCCCGGCGGTCTTTTTAATTCCGAATTTTTCTAGTCCCTACTAATAAAATAGTTGAAAAAGTTCTAATACTTAAAAATGATAATTTTGACGTACAAGAAAGAGGGAGAGGAACATTCCGAATGTTTCAAGTAGCTGTATAGTGAGATAATAACATATATTTAAACTCTGTGTTGTTCGCTTGCAACCGTGTTGTTAGCATGCTGTTTTCATGCTTTTGTGAATTAAGTCAAGGCTTTAACCATGCATACGTATAAACCATAAATCTCATTTGCGTACGAGTGTGTTATCACTTATTTAAGAAAAGATTTGTTACCTTAATTTGAAAAAAAAAATAAAAGAAATATATTAAGGTAAATATATATCATCAAAATTGATGTCCATAGAGAAAATGGTGGCTGAGTTACGTGGGTTTAGCATGATGGAACAATAGCACCTCAAGAAATCCACAGGCTCACTGCTGCACAGGAACATAATAAAAGGGGCGGGAGACAGGTCTTGTGCCTATAGCTCCATGTTTGGGGGTAAGCTTAACTGGCAGAGTAATTTTTCTGTAGATATTTACTTGAAAATCGTAGCGTAAAAACACAAGAATGTTGGATGGCAGATGAACTGAATTATTGTATTGAAAAATACATAAATATATACTGTCAGATATTTAAAAAGAGTAATTATTCACGTAATATATTACTTGCGATGTATTAAAATTTAAATGCCTAAAAATAAACCAATTTAATCGCGAATCTAATGGAATCATATATATATATATATGTAACGGAATAGTGTAATTTATATGTGGTGGAGTTATTAGTTGTGGTCGGGAGATGTTTTGGTTTGGTTGGTTTGATGAAAAGGGCCCCCAGATGAACTAGTGTGAACTAGTCTAGTTACGTCCCTACAGGCGCGCTCACCCGCTTCTCCACGGGACAGGCCTGACGGTTACACTTGTTACAAAACTGTCACTGGACACACATCAAAACACGAATTCATATATTTCATTGAACAAATTGGTTTAAGAATATTTTTATTTTAGAGTAATAAATTTAATTATGTTTTATTTTTTTGTATTGTTTAAAGAATCCTTTCAGTGTGTTTCGTCAGTACCTATGTCTCAATAATATTTCAAAAAAATGTGGCCGAAATATTTGCGCCGTTGAGCAGTGATGCTATAGCGCAAAGCTAGAGATCGAAACAAATAAAAATATATTTTGAAATGAATTTATAACGGTAATTAAATCCTTGCACATAGGTTTGGAGAATTGTTATTCAAGGCTGTATTTAGACGCTCAATAGACATAATACTGCATTAATCTTTGCCCACACCAGCGGTTTCTTCCTTGTCATCTGTGAGCAGAAACCTTTTGCCATTTTGGCTGGGCCATTCAGGACGCGGTAACTACTTAATAACAGTAACGAGCAAATTCATTCTTTCTCATGTTGTTCAGGTTGCAAAAAAAATGATTATTCGAAACTAGTATACAAACTTTATCGTAAAATAAATTTTTAAAAAGGCCGAGCATGATAAATAAACTAATAAATAAAATTTTCGCTTATTAAAAACCAAAATTTCTGGATACGAATCACACACGTAATTTCTGAGCCCGCCACTAGCATTCGCTGACTGTATCGTAAAAGCTTCTTGCCACCATCACGCGCAGATATCAGCACTAAACAGATGGATGTTTTAAACTATTAGAAATCACTGCAAAAAATGAAAATAAAAACTTTTAAAATACATAATCCCTGGTTTTAGGCCTGATTTTCAAAACGAATTGAATGATAATACTGTCTAACTTTATAAAATTCACTAAACAGTTAATTCTTTATCATTTCCGCTCACGTTAGACCACACACAACACGGAGGAACTTATAGGTTCGTCCATGTGTCGCTGTTTTGTCCAAGGTTGATTATTTCTATATTTACTGTTTTTGTTGTTGTCAACCTATTAGGCACGTCTATTCTGTCTGCCTAAATTACTTCTATAATATTTCGCTATGTTGTCTGAACACGTAATATTGGATATAAGTTATTATGGAAACTTTATCCATGTGTTTATGTATCTGTATATGTTGTCGATTTCTTAGGAGTTATTTTTATATGAAAATAATAGTGAATAAACACAGGCGCATTTCCATGGTAATTTATTAAGGTTAATTAAGCCCTGGCAACTAGAATTTTTTTCCCCATTTTTCTGCTATACATCCGATGTCGAATCATTCATCACAGTTTTCGGCATGTCAAGTCATAAATCATATCTATCAGACATTCAATTTTTTCCTGCTGCAACATATTTACTAACGAGCTCTATTCTCTAAGCGCCACGAGGAAATAACTTTTTATTTCGGTCGGACGACTACAAATTTCGTGATAACCAAACTAGTTAGCAAGTGTTGACTTTAATAAGAAACCAAAGCTAAGCCCTATGACATGAAAAACCAAAAACTAAAGCTGTTATTACGGAAGCTTAGCTACAAACTGTAACAAGATATTAGACATTGCAAGATGACTCATGCACTCCTGATGCAAGAGTCATCCGAAGAAGGTGTGTTCGTGTCCGCGCCTCCTCGGATTCCGCCGCAGAGGACGCACGGAGGCCGAGTAATGCATGTTTCACCGAGGGACCGGCAGCGCTGCGGCGGGAGTAATTGCCACTCGGGTGGTCGCCATGGTGACGACGCGCTGAGAGGTTTACCGTCCGGGACGCGCGATGATTACAAGAGGGATACCCCGCGGGCAAACACAACAACCCCCCCCCCCCCCCTTCCAAAGATTTCAAATTCCAAAACGGACTCGCGCCCGATCCTTCCTTCCCGCTCTCCCCTCGTCCAGGCGGAAGAACTCGAGTGTCCTCTGATGCGTCCTGGCCTCGGCGGGGCAAGGACAATTATTAACTGTTGGCACCCGACGCCCGCGCTACGGGATCGCTGGTTGACACGATGTCGCGCCTGTGTGCCTGCACTGAGCTACTGAGCTACTGCTGGCGCAGGGTAGCAGGCACACCACACTGCAAGTCATCCGACAGACATTTCGGAGTAACTGCCTCTTCCACGCGGCGCACACTTTTTTTAAGATCTCAGTCGCATCCTACATGCCGTTGCTTCAATGTTTCTCTTACTATTTATACGTGATGTAAAATGAATGTAACAAAAATATTGAAAGTTCTAAATGGTATAAAAAATAACTTCTTTTCAAGGGACTACATATGTTCTTCGTTACATTATTTTTTTTATTTGTATTTATTATTTTCTAATGCCTGGTAGTAACCACGTCATTTTTATTGTGTATTAAAAAATTGCACTGGAATGCGTATTTGGTATAAAAATTACAAATGTTTAATGCTTACTTTAGAACGTTACCGTATAAAATATTTTATTATTTAAATATTTATGTAAGACATGAACAAAAAATATTTAAAACTATTCAATATATTATAAAAATTTTATCACAAACTTGCATAACTACTGGAAATAGACTTAAAAACCTTACTTTTTCCTAGGTTTATTGGTTTACACGTAGTGTTACCACATAGAAAAGTAAAAAAAAAACTACCCAAATTGAATGTCTTGCATCTCTAGTTACGTTTATGAACTTCTATTAACTTATAACATGTGAACAGCAAACGATTTAAAACGATAAAAATTAATTAATGAGGTTTTAGTCTCGTTTAAATAATCTCTTTAATAAAAATTGAGATTAACAATAATTAAAAATCTTAATTTTTTGAGTAGTATATAATAGTTCTTCTGGCTTCTGGCTGTGGATTGTGGATTGTAGACGCTATCCTAGATTGTGACGTCACGGCGGTCATCTTGGATAACCTTGACTTCGCCGGCCATCTTGGATCCGCAATCTTGGATCCACAATTTTGTTTTCTATAAATTTACACCATTTTGAATTTTCTTTACGGCCACCATTTTGAAAATCCAAAATTTTTAAGCTAGAAAATCGGGAAAATTTTATAAATTTATAGAGAAATTAATTTAAAAAAAATTAACAACGTATTCAAAAAAACGCACTTCCGTCATGGAGTCCTCGGTTGGACCCCGTTGAGGGGTGGGGGGGCGGGAATTACTGATCCTCTCCCCATGGCGGATGAAGGCAGACTAACACCCAACACTATTATCATTGCTTATATGAAAAAAAACCTCCTCCTCTTACACACAGCTGATTAAAAATTCCCAAAATATTACTTTTTATTTGAATTTTTCCCCCTCCGCTTCTTACCATCATCCTTACCAATGATTTTTATTTCCTTTCATTTTTTCCCCATCACATCCTGGCGCCTCCCACCCTTTCCTAAAAATTATTTTTAATCTCGCAATAAACCAACACCCCATTTTCTCCAAGAAATCATCACCCCTACCCTTCCCCCTCACCAAACTTTCATTCCTTCCCAATTTTCTTATCCCCTGCCTCCCTCGTCCACCTTTTAGGCTATAAATAATGACCCGATAACTCGGGAGCCTTCAGACACGCAATAAAACACTTTGGCGACTTCAACCCTGAAATAAATCGCCAATTAAAACGCCCTTATATGGCCCCAGATTAAATAAAACTTATATTTAAACACATTGGCCGACACGCTGTGCATTTTGTGCACAATCTCGCTCCACAGAATATTTAAAATCACCTTAAAATATAAAATACTTCGGAAAATAAACCGGTGCGCTTCACGCCCGGGCGAGCTCCTGCCGAGGAGCGAACCACGATTGGCCAGAGCCAAAACCCACCAGCCAATCGTAACGAAGCACCGTCTTCGCCACTTCACAGCTGTCTACAGCCCATAACAAACGGTTCATTTACTTTCTAACGTACACACAACAAGTATTACACTATTTAACAAACAAATACAATTTTAATAGTAAATAATTCAATATACGACCTGCAAAACGTCTCAAACAAACCCCGTCACGAGCCAACACCCACAACCAATCAGAGCGAAGAACCGAATTCGTCGCACGCACGGTCCCAAATATTAAAACTAAATAAAGTTAACCAACCCACCTAACGTTATTATCACAAAACATGTAATTGTTATCTAACACATTAAAAAAATCTCTTTCAAGGATT
Organism: Bacillus rossius redtenbacheri; assembly: GCF_032445375.1. NCBI lineage: Eukaryota > Metazoa > Arthropoda > Insecta > Phasmatodea > Bacillidae > Bacillus > Bacillus rossius. The sequence goes on along the minus strand of NC_086338.1, from coordinate 19,213,466 downwards.
GGACGCTCTCCCCGATTAAAGTCACAAATAATAATCTGATTTTTTGGTTAACTTCACCTTTTTTATTACAACACCGAAAAGACCTACATTTTTCCAAGTCTCGGCATCCAGGGACCAGCGCAGGTGGGAAGTCCTGCCTTCACTCCCTCCCCCTTTTGACAAGGGGGGGGGGGTAAAACAAAAGGACAACAGGGGCAAGTGTGGAGACACACTTGCTCGTAATCAGCGACTGCTGGGGATGCCTTGTGCATGCCATAAGACAAACAAAAGACAAGAGGGCGGGTGGGACTTTCCCCCTCTGCCCCTCGAACTCTTAATGACTACAAAATGGGAGGACAAGAGCCCCTCAAAAGGCTTGTACCTCCCCCGCGCTGAGGGGCTTCGCAATGATGATCAACTGGTTCCTCGCCCTCAACAGTCGTCTATCGAGGAGGCAATGAAGGTCGACCTCTTGGATTATGACATCACAGTCGCCATCATGTTTCTGTCTTCTGGATGCCGCCATCCTTGATCATGACATCACAATGGCGTTTGATTTCGTCTGTTGTAAGTCACCATTTTGGATTATGACATTTTATTTATTTATTTATTATAGTTATTTGAGTGCCTACCAACAGTCAGAGCCTTTAAAAGGTGGGCACTTAACAAATACTACAACATACACAAAACACAATAATAACACAACAATGAAATGGGACAACAAAAAAATAATAACATGACAAAAGACACTTAAAAAAGTATTATAACTAAATTTTTCAATTATAAATTAATTCATTATCAATGATATAACAATAATACATTATTAACATCAGAAATTATCTTAACTACAAGAAAATTAAGAATTCAAAATGTCTTTCATTGAGATTTTTACCCTTTTGAAAGGGTCTATATCTTTCAAAATATCATTACAATTATCAGTACACCGTTTTGATAGCTCATTTTTTATGTGATACTGAAAAGGTCGCATTGTTCTATGATTGAATGAAGTAACTCGAAGACCAATTTGTTTAATATTTCAGTGCTTTGGTAAACATTTATAAAACAACATTTATCACAACAACCATATTGTTTTCATCTGCTGGAGTCCGTCATCTTAGATGATGTCACAGCCATAATTTTTGTTTTGTCAGCTGGAGAACGCCATCTTGGAAGACATATTATCAAACCATTTTTATTTTAATCTACTGGAGGCCTATCTTGGATATCTCCTACTTTGTTGGTTCTTGGAGTGCATCAGCATCGCTGAGTCTCTCGCACGTAAGGATGATGTTTCATTAACTTCCAATGTTATAACGGCTCTTATCAACATATTAAATTTAATTGTTTATACAAAATACACACTGTGAGACATTGTGATTCGAACCATAAAAACTCGAGGATGGAAAACGTACCTCTTTAACTGCACGGCCATCGAGACATTTGTAAATAAGATATATAAAAAGATAATAAATATAATCGGACATGTATTTTTTATTAAATTTGAAGGAATAATACCATCACCAGTTAGAAAGCAAACCGTCATCTTTTGATTTAAATATTTGCTACTAGAAGAAAGCACATCTGCTAAAGGGTGCCGTCATCATATTACGCTTAAAATTATCCACTAATGTTCATACAATTTATTACCAGTATGTCCACCATTTTAATGGCAATCTGTATGGCAATCTTGAAATCTATAAAGTTAATGTTAGTAATTCAGGAAAAAAAATTTAAATTCATAAAATATTCACTTACAAAATACATTGATTTACTCGATCTATATCCGTCATTGATTAGATAATTGATCTTATCCAACAAAATTAATGCCAAAAAAATTAAATAAATTAACGTCGTTAAAGTCTCCAAACAGGCTCTAATTTCAAGCAAGGACTGTGTTCAAACGAATCAATCAAATATTTACCAGCATAGCTTTTAAATAAATTATGAATTTTTTTCCAGATTTTCTAACATAATAAATACATATTCCCTAGATGACGGCCAATATGTTATCATAGGCTTACTGGTATGGCTGGGATCCCAGGAACCGAAGCTCATTTTTTATAATAAATTCTTTTTTTTACATAAATTTAGTCTTTTTGCTTCGATAAAATATCGAATCAAGGAAAGAAACTGATCAAATAAATCTGTATATTGATTGCAAAGTTTTTATAACGAATTTTGGAATTTTCCCCTTAAATTTCTAGCTAAATAAATACGGATTTCCAACATGGTATATAAAATGTCAAGATGGAGGGAGTAGTATGTTTTGGTTCCTCCGAGCGCAGGCTTCATGCTGAGGTGCCTGAGGTGCCGACCGCCATATAGGATTGTGACGTCACGGCGGCCATCTTGGATGAGTGTGACCTTAACCTTTGACCTTGACCTTGAAATTAGACCCTCAAAACTTGTAAAAATTACCCAAAAAAAGGGTAAAATTTGTCCAAACTACCTCAAAATCCGCCAATTTTTTTTTTTAGAAAAAGAATTCCGCCAAAAAAACTCAAAAATTTAGATAAAATAAAACTTTCTCTTTTCGAGGGAAAAATTCCTGCTTCGAGGGAAAATTTCCCGTTTTTAAACCTTAAAAATCCCAGCGGCTAGAAATGTCCATATAGAGGATTAACCTTCCATGTCTTCAGCCTCCGATAAGCCTATGATGTCAACATGGAATATGCCATCTCGGATTATGACGTCACCGTTGCACATATCGTTACGCCCGCCAAAAAGTTAAAAAATTATAAAAAATTCTATCAATAAAATTTTAATAAAAAATAATTAAAAAACAAACATTTAAGACACGGAGCTCGGAGTCCTCTGTTCGAACCCGGTGAGGGAAAAAAATGGTGTCCAATCCTTCCCTCACGGTGGCTGCAGACAGACTGACCCCCACCACTTATGTCAAAGAATTAATCGTCACCTAGTATGATGTCATGTTCGCCATCTTGCCTTCGTTTGCTGGAAGCCACCATCATGTTATCGTCTTATAGAGTGCGCTGACGCCAAGTTAGTTTAATTCTTATCCGCTAGAGTGCAGTAATCATTTATTATTACTGTGACATCCGCCATCTGGAAATTTGGACGACATCTTGGAAATCCGTACTTTTAATGCTAGAAATGCGGGAAAATTTTAAAATTCATTAAATAAATTGGAAATAAATATACTGATTGATTCGATAGATTCCTGTCCTTAGTTCAATCCCTAGACGATGCAAAACATTTAATTTTTTGTAAAAAATAATAATTTTAATAGTATATACATAGTATTTATTACATAATTTCTATTCTACTACAGGATCACTTGCGAAAGCCAGCAATCTTATTAAAAATTTAGCCCTGCATAGACATGCAACGACTACTTCTTAGCTATAACAGCTCCAACTGCTCCAAAAGCTCCAAAGGCTCCAAATGCTCCAACAGCTCCAAATGCTCCAAAGGCTCCAAATGCTCCAAGAGCTCCAACATTTCCAAATGCACCAACATCTCCAAATGCTCCAAATTCTCCAACTGATTTCAATTACTTTTTTTCTTATCGAACTTGATATATTTACATGCATGACTTTATTAGTATACATTTTGGATGTCAGTGGTGACTTTTTTACATCTTTAAGTGATAAGTTTTATTTAGAAATTAGTTTTCGAGAAATTATAATATCCATTTTGAAAAATATATTAACTTTTCTTTAAATTTATACACATGCATTTAATTGAAACCATTATTTTATGTAGCCAGCTTCCCTCAGTTCTTAAAGTATGAAGGATATTTATTTTTGTTGGAATAGTTTCCTGCACAAAGCGTACCATGTAGAAGTCTTAGCCTGTCAACCAATATGTTAGGATCTTCCCATGGGATACAATCAATCTCTTCTGCTTCGTTCATCTTCCTTGTTTGTTTATAATAAATATTATTATCCCTGTTTTCTTCGGTTTTAACACCAACTACAAGGTCACTTTCATCATCGAGCCAGTGATTATCGCAAGCTTGATTAGGATAATTTATTTTGTTACGTCATTTCCATCGTTTTGGTCTCATTCCACCATCACTGTCTTCGCTCTTGACCGCTTTAGGTTATTCAGCACAGTACTCAATCAAGTCAGCATTAGAAGCTTGATTAGAATAATTTATTTTATTACGTCGTTTCCATCATTTTGGTCTCAGGCCACCATCACAGTCTTCGCTCTTGCATGATTTAGGTGCTTCAGCACAGTACTCATTCACGTAAGCATTACAAGTTTGATCAGGATAATTTAATTTATTACGAAGTTTCCATCCTTTTGAACTTGTAACGCCCCTCCTGCCTCAGAATAAAATTATTTTATTTTATTAAAAAGTCCTTGGAAACTGCTGGGCAAAATAAAAATAAAATTAAAGTTAATTATCAGAGGGGGCACGAGGTGGTGCACAAGACAAAATTTACACTCCCTGCACACTAGTAACTTGGGGAGTTCGTGGATCGATAAAATTAAGAAGGTATTTGATAAATAAATACACCTACATATGTAGCTTGGTCTATAGTTTTTCCTGGTTTACTATTAAGAGATTTTGTTTTCACATTATTTCAAAATGACAATAAAGATCTTAGTAAGTAAAAAAGTTAAGGGGGCACCCCGGGATTATTTAAAACCATACATATAACACCTTAACAAATAAATGATTACATAAGCAAAAATTTAAAAAATTGCATCAAAATTTGATTCTCCCAACGATTACATATAAATAAGTTTCCTTGATTTTACATGTCCGTGAAGATTACTTTCTTAAAGCCCTGCTTGCTGGTATCTTGTTAGTGAATTTAGTTGATTCCATGCAATTGGAATATATATATATAGCTTATATCACCCAGGTCTTCCCAGTGTGACGTCGGACCGAGAGGAAATATCTTGTAAAGGGGGAAATCAGCAGTAGGTCCCAAAGATCATGCTGGGAGCAATTTCTCTCCCCCGAAACTTTGACCCTGTCTGAAACACATGTCAAATTCAAAACGAATTAGACCTGCATCCAGACAGTCATACACAGTAGGCGCGAAAAGCCAACAACGGGAATTTGGGGAAAAAAAAAGGATTACTCACCAAACAGGGTGTGAAATCAGGGTTCGCGAGATGTCTTGCGCCGACATTAGGATGGCGCGTACCGAAAATCCGCGGAAGCGCGGAAGAAACTAAAATTTTTAGTAATGTAAAAATAATAATAAAATTTAACTAAACATGACTTCTTCTAAATACTACATCTGCCTGGCTACTGTACAAATGGGATCACATCCATTAAGCAACTGACTACATCCTTGTGCACACGAATTTGCCATTGCCGCGAAAAGCCTCTTAGCACAGAGGATGTTGAGAATACGTGGTCAGTAGCCGAGATCGGAGAACTAATTGACCGATATGGCTGTCAAAGCTTCTAATTAAATCGGGCGCTCAGCCCTAAGAAAAATGGAGGGAAGGTTCGGCTCAGGGCCGAAAACATGCGGAGGTGCCCGAGGCGGGCGTGACAACACGACATGCGCACTCTCTACCGGCGTCAACAGGAAGCTACAAAGAATCGACTTCTACAGGCCGCGAGAAGGAAGCATAGGGCTTAAGGGCGCTGCGGCGCTGCTCTCTAGCGGCGTAAAGGGGAACAAACTGAGGCGGTGACCTGACTTGCCACCAGGTGTCATGAGGGTGAACTCTGCACGCTGGCGACCAGGCCCGCGGTTACTTTTTCCTTCGCTAGATGTCGGGGACGTCTCTGTCGGACCAGGGAGAAGGTCCTTGAATTAGGCCATCGTCCCGTCAGGTCACTGCTCCTAGCTTGATTTCTCAGAACTAAAGTGAGGAGGAGAGAGAGAAAGGGGGGGACAGAAAACGCCACTAGCTTGAGAACGTCGGTACACTGGAGACTGCTTCATGACGAGACTTGCTATTCTCAGCAGTCCTCTTAGAAGAAGCAGCTCGCAGGCCAGAAGCTGCTCTATGCGATTTTGTTCATGAAGAGAAATAATATTACAAACTCGGGACGTGACTGCAGGCAAAAGAAATTTCAACCGGGCTGACCATGTTCACATTAGACAGCAAAATATCAGATTGGCCCTCTGAGAAAGGGGCTTCGGTCCACTGGCACAAAGTTTAAATACGTGGCGTACACCGGCATAACAAAAAGTAAATCACCCGCTTAACAACCAGATAAATTAAAAATTAAGAATTCCCAAAAAAATTTAAAACTATAGAAAAATTAAAAAAAGTGACGAAATGCCTAATTTCCGGCCTCAGTCTCAGGCCGCCATCACAGTCTTCGATCTTGACCGCTTTAGGTGTTTCAGCACAGTACTCAATCATGTCAGCCTTAGATGTGTCAGCACAGTCATCGATCATGTCAGCCTTAGATGTGTCACCACAATCTTCAATCGTGTCAGCTTCAGACGTTTCATCACAGTCTTCAGTCTTGTTAGCTTCAGGTGGTTCTCCATTTTTCACATTTCATGGAGTCGACTAGATATTGATGTAAATATATTTTCATTTCTAATGAGGTTGTTACTTTCATCGTTTGTTTTTAATTTAAAATTATTGTGTTGATCTATATCGGTATTTTTACTATTAGCTTTTTTACATTCTTTATAATCATTATTGTCGTCTAATATTCTGCCTTCGTTCCTCTTCCACGATGTTGGAGCACAGTCTTCGTTATCTTTATTCATCTTAGTTGTACAGTTCTTGCAATGTCTATCCAAGTAATATCTTCTACCAAAGGATTTATGACATTTACTGCAATTAAATGGTTTTTGACAAGGACCCAAACTACACTCGCTTCTCTCATGTCGTTTAGCATTCTTTCTCAAGGTAAACACCTTTCTGCAGTATCTACAGTGATGTCAGTTAGATACTGCTACAGGCAACGAACTAGGGTACATGTTAGCTTCTGCGACTAATGGAAGATGCAAACTAAGAGTTTTAAATTAAAACCGTTACTTAAAAGTAATGTTTTAAATATTTCGTCAGTGAGAGTTAACTTATCTCATGCAAAAGTACTGGTTGTAAGTAGTTCTACTTTTCACGTGTTGCTTGCAGATAAATAATATTTATTTATTTTATGCGGGATGCGGGATGCTCACTAACGATCGCTAAAGAAGGATGGCTTCGCTAGACTCCAAGGAGAAGGAAGTTTGTTCTTCCAGTTAGTGTTTCTCAGATTTCTCAGGGCTTATTATTATTTGACTGAATAATGATTTTTTTATTCCACCGGATAAAAATATTGCAAGTGGTGATTCAGTAGCAGAAATTCACAAATAAAATGTAACCATGAATAAAATGACATGTCTCATTCAGAGTAAAACTCCTTCATGGAGAGATCGGTTTCTCAGAAATAACCAGAAGCACTTGGAGAAACCACAGGAATGATCGCAAGCACACGGAAAAATACATTAAAATATTGACAAGAATAATCAGGAGCACACGAAAAAAAAACATCATAATATTGACATGGATCATCGGGAGCACACGGAGAAAACCACCACACATTTTCTTTGATAAATTACAAAACAAATTAAAAAAATTAAACACAAATTACAAAACATACAAAAAATTCTGACTTGGATAGAAATCTATCTTTGCTCAACAATGAGAAGTTCACAAGCTAGCACTAACTGGAAGAACAAACTTACTTCTCCTTGGAGTCTAGCGAAGCCATCCTTCTTTTGCGATCGTTAGTGAGCATCCCGCTTCCCACATAAAAAAAATAAATATTATTTACCTGCAAGAAACACGTGGCGTCATCTGTTGATGAAAAGCAAAACTACTTATAACGAGTACTTTTGCATGAGATAACTTAACTCTCGCTGACGAAATATTTAAAAAATTCTATTTAAGTAATGGTTTTAATTTAAAACTCTTAGTTTGCATCTGCCATTAGTCGCAGAAGCAAAAATGTACCCTGGTTCGTTGCCTGTAGCTGTATCAAACCGACATCACTGTAGATACTGCAGCAAGGTGTCTACCCCGAGAAAGAATACTAAACGACATGAGAGAAGCGAGTGTATTTTTTGTCCTTGTCAAAAACCATTTAATTGCAGTCAGTGTCATAAATCCTTTGGTAGACGATATTACTTGGATAAACATTGCAAGAACTGTACAAATAAGATGAATAAAGATAACGAAGACTGTGCTCCAACATCGTGGAAGAGGAACGAAGGCAGAATATTAGATGACAATAATGATTATGAAGAATGTAAAAAAGCTAATGGTAAAAATACTGATATAGATCAACACAACAATTTTAAATTAAAAACAAACGATGAAAGTAACAACCTCATTAGAAATGAAAATATATTTACATATATATCTAGTCGACTCCATGAAAATGTGAAAAATGAAGAACCACCTGAAGCTAACAAGACTGAAGACTGTGATGAAACATCTGAAGCTGACACGATTGAAGATTGTGGTGACACATCTGAGGCTGACATGATCGATGACTGTGCTGACACATCTAAGGCTGACATGATTGAGTACTGTGCTAAAGCACCTAAAGCGGTCAAGATCGAAGACTGTGATGGCGGCCTGAGACCAAAACGATGGAAACGTCGTAATAAAATAAATTATCCTGATCAAACTTGTAATGCTTACGTGAATGAGTACTGTGCTGAAGCACCTAAATCATGCAAGAGCGAAGACTGTGATGGTGGCTTGAGACCAAAATGATGGAAACGATGTAATAAAATAAATTATTCTGATCAAGCTTCTAATGCTGACTTGATTGAGTACTGTGCTGAATAACCTAAAGCGGTCAAGAGCGAAGACAGTGATGGTGGAATGAGACCAAAACGATGGAAATGACGTAACAAAAAAAAATATCCTAATCAAGCTTGCGATAATCACTGGCTCGATGATGAAAGTGACCTTGTAGTTGGTGTTAAAACCGAAGAAAACAGGGATAATAATATTTAATATAAACAAACAAGGAAGATGAACGTAGCAAAAGAGATTGATTGTACCCCATGGGAAGATCCTAACATATTGGTTGACAGGCTAAGACTTCTACATGGTTTTCTTTGTGCAGGAAACTATTCGAACATAAAAGAAATATCCTTCATACTTAAAGAACTGAGGAAGCTGGCTACATAAAATAATGGTTTCAATTGAATGCATGTGTATAAACTTTAAGAAAAGTTAATATATTTTACAAAATTGATATTATAATTTCTCGAAAACAAATTTCTAAATAAAACTTATCACATAAAGGTGTAAAAAAGTCACAACTGACATCCAAAATGTATACTTATAAATTGATGCATGTAAACATGTCAAGTTCGATAAAAAAGAAAGTAATTGAAATCAGTTGGAGCATTTGGAGCCTTTGGAGCATTTGTAGCTGTTGGAACATTTGGAGCATATTGGAGCTGTTGTAGCATTTGGAGCATTTGGTGTATATGGAGCCTGTGGAGTATTTGGTGCTGTTGGCGCATTTGGAGCTGTTGGAGCATTTGGAGCCTTTGGAGCATTTTTAGCTGTTGGGACATTTGGAGCATTTGGGGCTGTTGGAGCATTTGGAGAATTTGGAGCTGTTGGAGCATTTGGAGTTTTTGGAGCGGTCGGTACTCTTGGAGCTAAGATTTAGTCGTTGCATGTCTATGCAGGGCTAAATGTTTATAAGATTGCTGGCTTTCGCAAGTGATCCTGTAGTAGAATAGAAATAATGTAATAGATATTATGTTGTAAAAAAACTTGCTGTGTTTTATTTCTCGAACCTTGCACTTTTCTGGGATTTAAATTAAATTTTTTTTAGCTTCTACCAGGATCGCGTCAAGGACCTTAGTCGTTCTTATTAATCAGTATATTTATTTCCAAATTATTTAATGAATTTTGAAAACTTTCCCGCATTTCTAGTATTAAAATTACGGATTTCCAAGATGTCGTCCAAATTTCCAGATGGCGGTTGTCACAGTTATAATAAATGATTACTGCACTCTGGCGGGTAAGAATTAAACTAACGTGGCGTCAGCGCACTCTAGCAGACGATAACATGATGGTGGCTTCCAGCAAACGAAGGCAAGATTGCGGACATGACGTCATACTAGGTGACGATATATTCTTTGACATAAGTGGTGGGGGTCAGTCTGTCTGCAGCCACCGTGAGGGAAGGATTGGACACCATTTTTTCCCTCACCGGGTTCAAACCGAGGACTTCGAGCTCCGTGTCGTAAATGTTTGTTTTTTAATTATTTTTTAGTAAAATTTTATTGATTGAATTTTTTATAATTTTTCAAATTTTTTTCATTAAAATCGGATAATAAATAAAGGTTTTAAAGTTGATGGGCGTAACGATATGTGCAACGGTGACGTCATAATCCAAGATGGCATATTCCATGTTGACATCATAGGCTTATCGGAGGCTGAAGACATGGAAGGTTAATCCTCTATATGGACATTTCGAGCCGCTGGGATTTTTAAGGATTAAAAACGGGAAATTTTCCCTCGAAGCGGGAATTTTTCCCTCGAAAAGATAAATTTTAAATTTTTGAGATATTTGGCGGAATTTTTTTGGCGGATTTTGAGGAAGTTTGGACAAATTTTACCCTTTTTTTTTTGGCTAATTTTGGCAAATATTGAGGGTCAAATTTCAAGGTCAAGGTCAAAGGTCGTCACACTCATCCAAGATGGCCGCCTTGACGTCAAAATCCTATATGGCGGTCGGCACCTCAGGCACCTCAGCCTGAAACCTGCGCTCGGAGGAACCAAAACATACTACTGGAGGGCGTTCTGGCAATAAATAATTACTGTACACTAGCTGGTAGAAATTACAATAACATCTGGCAGATGAAAACAACATGTTGGATCCAAAAGGGTGGCCTTCAGCAGACGAAAACCAGATGGCGGATTTGACGTCATACTATATCTACCTTGTCAATGGTGGTGGGATATCAGCATTATGATGGCTTCCGTGGAGGAATGATCCATGGTCATTTTGCTCTCTCAGAGATCGATCCGAGGACTCCATAATGTAAGTGCGTTTTTCTTATTAAAATTTTATTTATTGGATTATTATTTTTAATTAATTTTTTTTCTAATTAAAATGTAATAAAATTTAAGGATTTTTTAAGATAGTGGCCCTGAAATCATTTTAAAAAATAGTAGAATGTTTTTATTAAAATTTTGATTAATTTTTTTTAATTTAAATTTTTTTCCCGTTTTTTTAGCAAAAAATATAACGGATTTTTAAGATGGCCTTCGTGATGTCCTAATCCAAGTTGGTTTTTTATTTTTTATAAAAATGTTTCTTACTTTAAAAATTAAACGTTTCCCGAAATTCTATGTTATTATTTACGGATTCTCAAATTAGTGACCCTAACGAAAAGTGCAAAGTTCCAGAATCCAATATGGTTGGTTATGTAAGCAATGATTTTTATAATTTTAATTGAATTGTAATTTTGAAATATTTATCTTTTTATATAAATTTCATTTATAATCTCACCCAGAGTTGAATATAGGATCTAAATTGATTCGGTAAATAAAAATTGTATTTCAGGTTTTTTTTTTTCATGATTTTTTTTACAAAAAATAAAGATATATAATTTTGGGTTAAGGTAAAGGTCAAAGCTACACATAAGAGGCTTATTGTGACCCCTTCGTGAAAGTTACTATAAGTTTGCTTTTATACAAAATAAAAAACATGTTTCTTTCACTAAGATAAACAATAAAAGTACTTCATGCAAATTTATTCATTTTTTTCTTCTATAAATCTTATTATTAGTGTATAAAATTCGAATAGCTTAACATTTAATTCCTTTGTTTGTACCTTAGTTTTGTCTTAAGGTTAGAGTATTCCCAAGTCACATGCAATGGCATATATCAGTAATATTATTTATCCGACTCTGCCACATATTCCAATAAAAAATACAAAGACGAAAAATAATATATATATATATATATATATATATATTTAGTATTAATGTGAACATATTCTGAAACAGTCAAAACTGCCTTGCGTTAATTGTTGTGGGTTTATTGGGAGGGCATATCAGTAAGTTTTTATTAAATTGGCTATCATACAAAATTTATTTTAATACAGACAATGACTTTTCACTTAAACGAGAAAGAAATTACTGAAACTAGTTTGTTGATTTAGGTTTAGTTTATTATCAACTGACTGAAAATAAAACTAAATCAAAAATTTTAGTTTTACTAATTTTTTTTCTCAAACAAGTGAGGAAAAAAATTATAAACACTTTCTTTTTATTTTCACAAACATTTCCCTAGTATTTTTCTTTCAATTATAAATAAAACGAACCAGGCCTGGGTTGTTCCTGCCGGCTGCCGAGTGCAACACACGGCTTCGTGCGCGAGCGAAACACGACTCTACAGCCGGGCGCTCCTGCGTCTCAATAGCTGTCCGCGCCTGGGCCGGGCTGCTGCGTCGTCCGGAACTGTTATTGCCTCGAAAGGAAAATAATCGACTGCCCCCTGCCTCCTGGCCCTGCCCCCTGCCCCCTGCCCCCTGCCCCCTGCCCCCTGCCCCCTGCCCCCTGCCCCCTGCCCCCTGCCCCCTGCCCCCGGCCCCCTGCCCCCTGCCCCCTGCCCCCTGCCCCCTGCTCACTGCCCACTGCCCCCTGCCCCCTGCCCCCTGCCCCCTGCCCCCTGCCCCCTGCCCCATGCCCCCTGCCCCCTGCCCCCTGCCCCCTGCCCCCGCGCCACACACGAGCGCAGGTCACGAAGCCGAGCCGAGCCGAGGATTTCCGACGCAAAAACCCGACATTCATCTTCGTTGCAGACCATGGCGCGCGTTTTCCGAACAGGACCCTTGTTTTTTTTGTTGCGGTGTTGTTATAAAGGGGGGAGGTTGAATAATGAATCCTGCGTCCTTTTGTCGTGATGCCAACTTTTTCCTTAGTACTGGGAGGGATTGGGATATGTTTTGTTTTTTTTTACATTGGAGTCGTTCAGTGAGGGAACTCACATTACACAGTTATAATTTGCAGTGAACTATTTGAAGTACATGTGCTTCGTTACGGCAGTCTACTTTAAACATATAAGCACTTTACCCCTATTAGCTATAGGCTCGGCTGGGGTGTAGATATTAATATATTTTTTAAATACTTTAATCTATGAAAGTTCAAAAGTTTAATACATCTTTAGTATTTTGATCACCTATTAGTATAAAAGGATTCGGCTTGGAATACCCCTGAGTTCCATCAAGAGGAGATGTCCTTACGGAAGTCTACAGGCACAACACTCTGTGCCCTACTCTTCCACTGCCACTACTCGAATGAAAAAAAATAAAACAATACAACAGCCGTTGCCATGAAATTCGAAAAAAGCACCAACAAAGCAAAAGAGAAATTTCATAAAAAAATCAAAATTTAGTAACTATATTTTTTTCCTGGATGAAGCGTACCATATGTCCGATACTACAAACTAATGTAACTATGAATCAAAACACTTAAAAACCCGTTGAACTTTCAAAGAGCTAAGTGCTAACAAACACATACACATACTTTCAAATTTATTTTATTAATAATATGAACAGATTTTTCAAAGGGGATCCCTGGAAAATTATTTATTTTACCATGTTTTTCTTCTTTTATGCAAAATATTTTGTTGTGTAAAAGAACAATTTTCCAGTGTTTTCTACAATGGGATATATAAATGTAAAGTTTTTCAATAAAAATTATAATGGTTTAAAACTGCTTGGTTGCAAAAACAATTTTTTTTGTGTCTTTAAACTAACAAAACATTTTCTAAAGGCAAAATATCTTTCTTTGTATATGCACCCTAAATGAATGAACTTTTCTTTGTAACCTATGTAAAAAGATTAATTTGAAACATCAAAATTTTTAGTCACCACATAAGATTTTTGACATTTACTCCAAAAATTTTTGGAATGTTGTTGCGGTTGTTTATTACCGCCCATAACGAACGGCAGTTTTCCCGAATTTGGGGATCTTTACCCTTGAATAATGTCCAACTGCTAGACAGTTGTGTGTGCCCGGTTGCCTATCTTCCTCGCAAAGCTGCACAGCAGCTACCCTGTGTTGTGCGCGAGTCTCGCCCGATCAAATGAGCTGACACCCCTTACCCCCTCTAAATACACATTAGGAAGGAGGAGTAGTGTGGAATTTGTGGTTCGTACGTGATAGTGGGGGCAGTGAGCCAGCCGACTATAAAGTGGCATGGGCTGGCCAAATTCATGCAGAGTGAGTGAATCTCTCCATCAAGAACGTCACTCTGCCTGACCGACCACTTAACTACGAAACGGACTTAGCCTCACGAACTGGTAATGTGGACTTCAACTATTTCTGGCTCAGTTCGGACATAGCACGAACAGCGCTTTCTAGTAGGTTGACAGTGCAGGGAAGAAGTAAGTATACTCGCTCAAGGAACTCGTGAAGCAAGATAGGACTCGCTGAGCGAGTAGTTAGTATAAACTCGCTCTGTGGAATTATGACCTTTAGTTTTGGTGGAAATATGGCCTGAGTTCATAAAAACACTTGCCAACGACAGTCATTATTTTACTCGTCAGGCGAGTGTAAGTGAGCGAATAAGTTAGGAGGTTGATGCATGAAGGGCACACATGGTTGGTAAGCATCAATATGTATTGTTAGTGTGTGTCTATATTGGCAGTCTGAAGTGGCAGTGTAACACAACCTGACATTGACTTTGATGACGAGTCGTCGTCGACATAACCAAACTGTCACGACACTTTTGCGTCAATTGTGTCTAAACGGAACTGTTAAGAGGAATTTGAATCGATGTTGGCGATTCACTGTGAATGAGTGTGACAGATGTGAAGGTCCGACGAGTATGGGGAAGTGGCCAGTGACCAGTCTCTCATCCAGCAGTGTGCATCGCGACAGTCATTGTGACCGCCATAGGAGTCCGGGTCGGGTGTTGTTGGGGAAGGCAAGCGCCACACGGCGGGCGAGTAAACTCCACGAGACAACTCGCTGCAAGGGGTAGTGACTCGTCGACGACTGACGAAATTTGAGGAGAGATTTCCGACGGGTTTACTTTTACTATATTACATAATTTTTCTAATGTCATTACCACAAAGATAATGTTGTTATAATCTTAGATGTAAACTAATTATATTCAATTTAATGTTGATGGTTAAGGTCGATGTTATAAAATATATATTTTTTTAATTTGAGTGATGTTTGAAAGTATTTGTAAGAGCATCTTATTAAAAAAATTTCATTAAGTTATCAAAATTTCTTGGATTGTTAAATTAAGTTAATTCTTTAGCTTGTTGATTTAATTCAGGGAGCGAGTAAATAATTTAATCGCAAAGGCTTTAGTAAATTATGTACACTGAATTAAATTATTTTGTCAATAATAACTTTACTCTTGTTGGAGTCTGTTTATAATATTGGTGTCCTATTTGTTAACAACTGTTCGCTGTTTTGGGGTAACTGTGCTTGTCCAAAGATTGTACATTTCGTCAATAATTCTGGAGTGATAAATATTAGCATGTAAATTGTGTGTCAAAATATGCCTCTCTCACAACACAGTATTTTTAGGTTCCCTCTAACTTCCATCCTTGTTTCCCCTTCAGAGGGGCAACAGTGTTGACAAGCCGAAAATAGGTTTTTTCTTCTAAGATGATTATTGGTCTTATTTGGGCATTCGACCGAAAAGTATGATTTTTACAAGTTAAAAAATAAATTAATTATTATTTCAGGATATGAGTTGTCTTATTCAACTAAATCAATTCTGCTAAGCAACATTTGATTCAGTTGATATTAGTAGCCCATGATTAGAGACCGGAAAAATTCGCGGGTTCAATGACCTCCTGGATGAACTCCATAGTTCTACATACACTCGGTCAAATGCCACCCACTCATTGGTTGCTGTCTTGTGAGACGTCCTAACGTAGCAGCCTGTGATTCGATAAACCTTCGGTTGGGTGTTTGTCATTGGCCCAGAGTCATAGAGGTGAGTTTTGAGCCAAAAACAGAGGCAAAACTGAGGTATAACTATTTGTATTTTAAGCCATCGCGAAATGAATTCGCGAATTTTTCCGGTCTATACCCATGATGTGTATCATATTTGTTCATGTCCATTCTTTGCGGTTAAGAAATGATAACAGTGTAGGTCTGGAGCGCCGGTCGCAGGGCAGTCATCAATCATGCCCGAGTAACGGACCCACGGCGGCCATCTTGGGTCGTCCCGCATGCGGCTGGCCACAGGACAGCGCGGCTCTGACGCACGACGAGCGGGTGGTAGCCCGACGCCGAGGGAACAAGACAACCTTTCAGTCACTTGGAACAACTTGATAACAGACAATTCAATATACGCAAAATGCGAGTTCTTTCACCTTAAGGCAGTTCATTCGTGAGTCAAGCCTAGTTAAAACAAATGTATACTTATATCACAAAATTTTCGTCCATCAACAACAAAGTAAAAATGTTAACACCAGTCATTATTTTTGCATGTAACATTTAAAAACGAATTAAACTATATATTCAAAGTGATACTGATGTTATTCTACCAAAAAAATTGAATTATTTAAAAAAAAAATTAATTCTGTCACATACCTAATTAGCGTATCTGTTATTATTATTTTTGGTTGCACTAAATAATAATTAAGTGGCTCACATATGATCGTTTTAAAATACATAATTTTTATTTCGCAATAAAAAAAATAACCCCTTTTTGAAAAAAAAACTATGATAAATATTTTTAATGAGGTTGATTGGACAAACAAAACTTTTCCTAAATAAATAAAATAATAGAATTTATAACAATTAGCTCCAAAATCAAATATTTTAAAAATTAAACTGAGAACTTAATTATAAGATAAAATAAAGTGTAATGATGCCACGCCGTTAAGTTGAGCAGACTATTCCTCTCACCTTAGGTACTGAAAGAAAAATAGTCAAGATCCCTTTTTAAGGTGTAAATAAAATGTATCTGTTGTAAACATCAGCGAAAACATTTTTGAAACTAATGAAAAATGCAATTGGCCGGATGAATAAACAACCCTATTAATTAAAGCCTAAGGTCTCACTGACAGAGATATTATAGGCAAAGGGGTGTATTTAAAATGGTGTATTTATGATACGAATGAGTAAAGTAAACTAGATAAGCACGAAAAAAAGACCAATAAAACATCGTAACGCCAATCAGGTTTTCCCCCTCTTTAAAAAAATATTTTTTATGTTGACCTTTAAGTAATGTACACGTTTAATTTTATGAAAAATTATTTTAAAATATAAAATGAAAAATTATTATTTCATCTTTAAACTATTATTTTATAAACCATAAGAACTATCAAACTAAAAAATATACAAATGTGAATTTTGGGATGCAGGAAAGTATAGATTTTAGTGTATTATCTATTACAGAATTAGTTTTATTAAAATTCAGTAATTTTAAAATATATATATTAATATTTTAAAAAAAATGTGATCGTTATTTTACCAGTTAAAAAATTTGTTTGTTCGTAGCAATGTTATAAAAAAATAATTTACACAATAGTTATATTACAATTTTATTTTACAAAAGTATTAGTCAAAGAACCGGTTTTAATAAATTTACCGTATGAATCTCAAAAAAATATATGTTATATTTCATTTTCAATTGATAAAAAAATTTCATTAGATTTAAAACTAAAAAAATAACAATAGTATTTTTTAAAGTATTTAATCATTAAATTACAGTAGGTATTTTAGAACTTCAAAAGTGCATATATATATGTATGTTTTTTTTTTTAATTATACTTCCTCAGGCGCGTTATGGAAAAAGTGATGAGAGTGAATTTTAACGCGCGCGCAGCAGCAACATATACTGACTAAACTAAAAACGCTATAGCTTATACAAAGTAAAAATTATTAAAGTGCTTTTAAATAATTTACTTCAGACATTAATGCTTCACGCGTGTCCATTTTTCAAAAATAAACTATCGAAAAAATTAGTAATGGAAAGGTTTTTTTTTTTAATTTTTAAATGTTTTTATATATGTGAAATGTGTTCCATTATGTATGAATTATTTTTATTATTGATTTTTAATTATTACATTATAATTTAAGTGATAATGAAAATTAAGTTAGAATAAATATTAAGAATATTTATTGATATTAATAATTTTTAAAATGTTTTTCACTTATTTGTTTTTCAAACACTAGTTTTCATTAATATTAAGTACTGATTATTTATTAATTTATTCTAATTTAATTCAATTTATACTATGAAATCACATTTATATCACTACAATACTTTTATTAGTATATTCATATTAATTAAATGCATGCAAAATAAAATTTATTTTGTTTATGCCAAGTTAGTTTAACATCTAATGCGCAAACTTAAGTACCAGCACCGATATTTTTAGATTTAAAACTGTCATTTAATGGGCTATCAGCTGTTATCGGCTTTAGCTAGACTTCTCAGATATACTATATATCGGTACGAATATCTGCACTTATCATAGTAGGAATGCAGTAAGTAAAGCTTTAAAATAATAAACCAAATGTCTTGAATTTAACAAGCGGAATAAAATTACATATATTTACATACCATATTTTTTTTTGTTGCAAAATTCCAACTAAAAGAAATGTAACATTAGTTTATTTATTTAACTCTCTATTTATATATATATTTTTTTTCCAAGGATTATCAAATTCTTAATTTATTTTAATATCAGAGTGAAGAGGGCCAGTGGTGTAAGTGTTAGTTAAGTTATAAAAACTGAAAACTCTAAAGCTGATAAAGTAAATTATAAGTTAATACTACGTAGCTACTAACAACTTACTAATGAATTACGAAACATATATTTAAAGGTTTTTGAAAATCAACCTGAATGGGTGTAATTACAGGAGATTTAGATTTATAATTTGAAAAATATATAATAATTACGAAAAAAAATATTTTTAAGAAATGAGCACAAAAAAGTACAAATGTACATTGAAATTTTTTTTCGTTTATCAGTTTTCAACCACACCGCCGATTGAATTTTTTTCCATGATTAAAAAAATCATAACTTTTTGAAAACTATTTTGCGAAAGCTAAGAAAATAGACTCAATTTAAAAACATAAAATATTTTAAACATATTTTTTTTCAAATAGTACTACAATGGGGGATAAAGAGTGTAGATTTTGGTTTTTATTAATGAACATATCCACGAATCTTTTAAAGTGTTCGGCAAATATTAAAAAATGAAAAATTATTTTAAGATAATTGTTTCTGTGTTAAATGTTTTATGACATATCTAAAATTTCTTGGTTAATTTAACATACTAAACTGCCATTTTTTGTAAATATTTTTGTATTTTTACCATATATTTTTGAAGTAACTTAAAATTATGTAAAATAGAAATTAGAATGTCCGGGTCAATATTCAAGTCCGGAAGTGAGTCCAGTGCCTTTCTCGCTCCATATGACAATTTAAAAAAGTAAATTTATTTGAAGTATTTTTACACAGTGAGATTCACAATGATTCTGCTGTTATAATTGTCGAAATAAAATAAGGAGTAATTTTTATCTTTTATTACAAGACCAAATAATGTGATGAAGCACCAAAAAAAGTAAAAATTGAACCTGTTATGAAGCCCTGAGACCGAAACGATGGAAACTGCTTGATATAATATATTATCCTGATAACGTTTACGATAAAAACTGGGATGATAGTGATCTCAAAAATTTAATAACAAATATTTCAGGAAGTTGACGATAGCAGTAGAAATTGGTTATATGTCACATGAAGACCTTAACACATTAGTTGATCGCCTGAGAATGTTGGTGGCATCGGTTCGTAGAGGAAATTACTCGCACATCGACGAAGTAGCCTCCGTACTTTAAGGACTGAGGGAGGCTGGCTGCATACAATAATCACATCACTGTCATGAGTAAAAAATTTAAAAATAAATCTTTTATTTGGATTTCAAGTAATTATTTGTTTTCTTTCCTATAATTTGTTTTCTAACTAATAATGAATTCCCTTAATACAACTTTATTTTGTGATTTTGCTTCCAAATGTGCTTCCTTTTCGTTATTTTTGCTTCCAATTCTACTTTTTTTATTTATTATGCTTCCTTCTCTGTGTTTGTGCTTCCAATTTTGTGCTTCCTTTTCATTTATTTACTTCCAAATGTGGTTGCATTTAATTGAATGTAGATCGTTAAGTTTGTAGTTAAGACACCATTTGTCTCGTTGTTCTGAGATTCCTGGTCTAAACACCTTACATTCGACATTGCTTGTTTAAAATGTTTTTTTTTTTGAGTATTATCGAAAAAATATCTCTTGGTTCGTAGACGCTTGGTCTTGATGCCTAACATTGAACAATACCTGGTTGGAATGTATTAAAAGTATTGAAAAATTCGCCTTTCATGTTGGGCACAGCGACATCCTATTTATTTCGTCTGACAGATATATTTTATCGAGTATTTTTTCGTAGAGTGAATGATTAATAAACTCCACGAAAAGTAATATGAAACATAATATATATTTTTTTTTTTTAATGTTTAGTTACCCTTATCACTGGCCGAGAATCAAAGCAAAGTTGGGAATCAATCAATACAATATAAATTTTAATGATTAATTCTTGGATATATTTGAAATTATTTCCCGATTTCAAGGTAAATTATTACTAACAAGCTGCAGTACCCGGCGTTGCCCGGGCTGAACACAGGGTGAAGGGGACTTTTTTCGAAATCAAATGTAGACAGTAATATTATCTTCTTCGTTTGAATGTCAAGTGTGCAAAGTAATTTATATCGCTGGCAGAACCCAGTAGATGTTGTTCTGCCAGTGTTTAGTTATTTACCGTTATATATCAAAAATTGGTGGTCGGTTTGTAATATAGACTCTATAAAGCACTATAGAAAAAAGCTGAAAAAATAAAAGATTACTTATATAGAAAAGATTCAATTATCTAGCTAATGCTTGTCATGCGTTACAATGCCTCATTCAGTTTTGATTTGAAATATGTTTGAAGTAGTTAAACATATACAAATGATCTATCCATCTTTATATATATATATATTTCTCTATCTGCATCTATATATCTATGTATCTCTCATACTATATTTATCTCTCTATATATACATATATACATATATGCCTCCCACCATCTCTATCTCTTCTATATACCAATCACTATATAGCTCTATACATCTATATATCTCTTTATCTAAATCCATTTCGTTCCCTATACCTAGCTCTATCTCAACCTATCTCTGTCTCTCAATCTCACTCTATATCTATCACTCTATCTCTGTCTCTCTTTTATATTTAATTAAATTATCTAATGCGTGCACACTTATACAACGAAAACCGACAAAGTGCCGCTATATAATATAAAATAAACACATTTATTGAAACGAATATCGGGCTACCTATTAACAAACCAAAATTTTATCGCAATCGCATGAATGGTATAGGAACGCATACGGCACAAACAAAAAAAAATTCAAGACATGACAAACGCTACAAACGATGGTGCGTTTAAAATTCAAGGCAACTCGATCTTTTGACGAAGTAAAGAACAATACTGTTATTAGCACCGTTATTTTGCTAGCCGCTGCGAGCTCCACTAAGCGGGCTGGTCTCACCAAGGAGAAGGATATGAATTTGCCGGATCTTACTATGTTTATGATCATGTGGCAGACATAGAGAAATTTTACTCACTATTTGTATGTCCATGACCTATGATTTTTTCTGTTATAAAATGAAATTATCACACTTTCATTCCTTAGGGATGGAATTTCACATAAATATGTAGCCCATGTACAGTGCTATCTGTGTGCCAAATTTCAATCATATCCGTGCAACCGTTTTTGCGAGATTGAGTAACAAACATCCATCCATACTTACAAACTTTCGCGTTTATAATATTAGTTGGATTATCAAGATGGTGTTTAATATTTTATCAATGGCATACTGGAGGCTGATAGACTAGGAACCTAAGCTGCTTTTAGGACTTTCTAACATTTTTATTTAAATAAATATATTTTACATAAAAATATTTTTTTGCATTGCTCTAGTATCAAATCAAGGACAGAAATCGATCAATTCATCCATTATATTATTGCCGAATTTATAATGTATTTTGGAACTTTTTCGGAATTTATAACTAAATAATTACTAATTTCTTATATGGCGGTAAAGATTGTTGACAAAATGGCGTGCACCCTCGCAATAAATAAAAATTGCATTATAGCGACTGAAAATTAAACTATTATGGTGGTAGTGGCCTCCAGCAGACGTGAATATGATTTCGGACTTAACGTGACACTAGCTTGCGATGTTTATAGGTACATCGGCACTGGTGATTGTAGATCAGTCGGTAGATGGCTTCCGTGGAGGAAGAATTCGTTTTTTGACGTGACAACGTCTAATAAATCGATGAACGTCGGCTGCACGCACGAAAAAGTGTCCCATTAAGCACATTGTCCCATTTCGCTGTGTCCCGTTACGCTCATTTTATATTGTTCTTTGCTAACCTGAACCTCCTAGCATTGCGACCGAGTCCGTGGCGTAATTCTGTTTTCATGCATTTCAATGTAACATTTTCATTGCTCTTTGGTAACCCGTTCTTCCTAACATTGCTGCAAAGTCCGTGGTGCAAATATATTATTTTTGACTGCATCTTGGTGTTGGGTAAGCCATTTTCCTTCACATCATCCTAATTCATTAAAAATGATTCAATTTTATTCATAAAAGTATGCAATCATTTCATCAATGTTTTGTTATGACGTTGTCATGTTAAACTATCGTCCGTAAACCGACTTTACAGACAACCAATTTTTTTTTATTTTTGCTTTCTCTATTGGTTTGAACTGAAGACTCAATGACGTCGGTTCGTTTTTTTAAATACAATTTTATTAATTAAATATTATATTAAATTAAATTTTCTTTCGATAGTTTTGGATGAAAATAACATGTTTTTAAAATAACGATGTGACAGTATAGTCCAAGATGGCTGAAGTTATTTTTATTAGCAATTTAAAATTTAAATATTTTATTAATTTAAAATTTTTTACAAAATTTTTTATCATAAAAAATATGTATTTTCATTATGGCGGTCGTAACAAAAATTTAAACGGTGACGTGACAATTCGAAATGCTTTAACATTCTAATTGACAAGGTCATGACCTAAGCTGCTTAGGGCGGCTTGCTTTAAGGACCCTTAAGCCGCTTTTAGTACGTTTCAAGCCTCTGGCATTTTTGAGGACTAAAACGGGAAACTTCCCCTCAAAACAGGAACTTTTCCCTCGAAAAAGATATAGTTAAATTTTTCTGATTTTCTGATATTTTTGCGGATTATGTTTTAGAAAAACTGGAAAATTGGTTAATTTTGGAGAATTTTGGCAAATCTTTAAGAATTTTGTGTTACTTTTGGCAGTTTTTACAAATTTTTAAGGTCAACGTTAAATTTCAAGTCTTAAGGTCCAGGTCATACCAAGATGGCTGCCGTGATGTTACTGTGTACACACGATGGCGGACACCGACACCATCCACATTCCTTGCCTGGAACTTTGCCGCCGGACCTACTATTATCTTTTAACATAATTATATATATGTAAGTTAATAAAGCCTTATAAATATTTTTGGAACTAATAATAAATATACCAAAATTACCATTAACAAATTTTATTTTTTCCAAATTTAACTCTAAGGGGTGAAAAAGTGTGTTTTTAAGAATTTCATACTGATATTAAAATACATTCGGTACCAATAATAAATATGCGAATATTACCAGCCACAAATTTTATTTGTTCCAAAAAGTATTCCCTACAGGATGCACAATACAAATAAGGTTTAACGTATAATAGGTAATTATATCTCCGAAATAATTAAATCTCAATTAATTATTTATGTACCAATAAAACAAATAAGAATGCTAGCAAACACCATGGCTTTTAAATGTATTACTGTAACTTGTTACCGAATTTATATCCATAAATCGGTGAAACTTTCCCTCGTCCTGCATCGATAGCGCAGTCTCGCGTCTATCGATATATCGTTGCGGCGCGGGCTGGTCGACTCACTGCACTGCACACGTCGACTCCACGGCAATTGGCAGTAATGGCCTAAGTGACCGGAGGGAGCACCAACAGGTCTAATCAACATGTTTTTTTTATGAATGCTAGTCAAACAGCAAGCTTAAGCTATAGTTCTGTCCAGATTAATTAAACCCAACTACAGTGACTATTATATATGTGCAATTTATTTTGCTAGTGCACAGACTTAAGGGGGCAATATTAACTTGGTTTCTAAATGTATGCTTGCCAGTGATAATGTAACCGCCTGGAAGTCTTTTGGATGAGAACCGAGTTGAACTTAGTGACACGGAAATAATTTTAAATCAAGGAGTTTGGTTTGAAGAAGAAAAAAATGAATATATCTGAATCCACAAGATCTAACGGTTAGAAATTAGGAATGAACATTAAGCATTTAGAGTTACTAATTTTTATTTTTAAATTTTTTAGATTTCGTTTTTTTCGTGAAGTGGAGTGTTTTATGTTTTATTATAAAAAATTAACATCTTCATAGCATATAATGCTAGATGTAAGAATATTAGCATAAAATAAATAATTTATAACGTGAGTAATTTTACCATTTTTCGATATTCGACGCCAAAGGCAGTGAAACAAGGTTACGATAGTTTTCATAATAATAAATTATATATCCATACAATTTATTAATAAGGTAAGAAACTGAAAAATAAATGCGTAGTGCCAAATTATGATTTATGTCATGTTTTAATATTTTCCATTTTTCCGTATTCTATCGCAAAATGGGTGAAAAGGCAGTCAATTATTTGTTTTTATAAAAGGCGGATCTTTGAAGCTAATCAAGGAGGCTGTTAGTTATGTGCTATAATTTATAATCTTGCAAAATCTACCAGCTATTTTTTCTTACAATTTGCATCAGCTATTCTTTAACTTTTATAAAATAAATTATGTAAATATAGTTTCAACATTAAAAAATTAAATTTTCTCGTCAAATCTAACATTATTTAAGGTATCGGAAATAATACATAAACATACCTTCAACTACCTTGTCTCTTTAAACCTTCTCTGAAATATCACGTCTTAATTTATAACTAAAGTTATTATATCTTTAAAATATTTTTTTTTAAACTTAATAGATGAAATCAGTATTTCCAAGTTGAATTTAATATTATTATAAATATAACTTTATAACAATTTGTGGGAATTCGCATCTGCTGTAAAAATTAAAAACAAAAGGATGAGTTTTGCTAACGTAGGTATATTAGCTTAGGCTCAGGAATTGCACGAAAGAAGCCGCTAGTTTGAAGCTAGTATTGTTTATGGCTAGTTATATAATTTGCGATGAACAACGATATTTCGTAAGGATAAAATGCAATTGAATGTCCTCTTTAAATTTAAGGGGACTGTTTTTTTCCTGTTATGTGAGAGATACTTCGATACTTTCAGTTTTATTTTCAAGCAGTGTGCAAACATTCCCCTCTGCCACTGCTCGTGCCAGAGAACTTCAAACAGACATGCTGTCGCGCGTGTCACCTAACAAGTAGGGGCAGGAGTTAGTTACCTCCGCGCACTGGGGTAATTCGATTCAGACTTCACAGGAGCTTCGTTCCGTGTCTCAGAATTGAACATTCGAAAAAAAGCGCGTACGACTGCAATTCCACCCGTTCCATTCCAGAAGGCATTCTACTAGCAGTAAGTCGCTTCAAGAAGTACCGCTCAAAAGAGAGACCGAAAATGCAGCGCGATGCTCTTCAGTTTTTGCATGTCTTGCTAATGAAAGCATCTTAATTTAGGAAATACTGAGGTATAATTTTTTTAGGCATTACACTGAATTTAACACACCTGCTTCGTATAGCGAACAAAGCTGTATTATTCCTAGATAATCTAATCTTTATTTGCCAACTTCAAAAATAAAAAAAAACAGATTTTTTAAAGAACCTATTTTTTCTGCTTATGTATTTGTCCTTACATTCGCCGTTTTTCTTTCTTCATAACTGTTGCGAATTTTAAATAAGTTTATGGTATCAGGTATTAAGTGTTTTGCAAACATATTTTATTTCCATGCAGTCACTTATGTTACCTTAACGATAAATTTAATACAAAATTTTTGCACCATGATATCACGTGCATGTAACAAATCTATGGACGCAGGAAGTTTTCGTTATGTAAAATTTTCTAATTACATGTGGTTGAACTAGCGTTCGAAACCCCTTGTAATTTGTTTTAATTTGGTTATCCACGAAGTTACTCGAACACATTTAGAGAAAAAAAAGTGCAGTTGTAGTGCATTGCTGATACCTTCACCACCTATTCTGGATGGTGTTAGTAATGTTACTTTAAAAAACATGGAATCATTCACGTTAAACGCTGACAGCATCATACCTGCTATTATTCGAAGTGTCAGTCAAAATCAATAAATTGCGTTTTATTTGCACATTTTTTAAAGTGAAAAATGTTATAATATAATTTTCTTTCTCTTCCTGTGTGCATTGAAACTATCCATGCTAAATTTGCTCTTTTTTAATAAATTAAGTAACATAATTTTTTGACACATATTCTTATTAAAATTTTACTTTATTTACTTATGAAAAAACAAACATTTTACATTGTCTATTCTTAAAAAATTACAAAAAATATATACACCCGATCAAAGAAATTATATTCTAGCTTTGTAAATTAAAATACCTTATTGGAATTCACACCAACGATATACTGTGCGTAAAATTTCATAAACAATTTTTACGCTTAAACATTCCTGATAAACGTAAAATTAGGGTTTTTGTAATTTAAAATAAAAACAAATCCTCTACTACCTAGAGCTTCGTTCTCTTGGTATAGGACTCGAGAGAAGGACTTAATTAAATTCTTTAAAGAAGAAGACTCTCTGTTTTATAGTTGTGGTATTGAGGGTTAATTGAATTTCTTTTACGTTATTAACAATTTAAGTGAGTGGAGGTTATTTATAGCCTCGAACAAAAGTTGTATCAAAAATGTAATTTTACATAATGGAAATTTCTTTCTTTCATTACCTATTGCGTATTCATTGCATCTGAAAGAAACAAATGAAACTATTAAAGTTTCCTAAAATGCGTGGACTATGAAAAACATATTTAGACAATTTGCTGTTATTTAAAAGTTGTTTGCATGCTACTAGGTGTACCATCTGGCTACACAAAAATGCAGTGTTTAAATTGTTAATGGGGCAGCAGAGACAAAGATGAAAACTGAAAGCAGACAGACTGGGCCAAAAGAAAATCACTACAACCCGGTTCACAGAACATATTAAATGTACCTCCTTTTAACATTGAACTCGGATTAATGAAGCAGTTCACTAAAGCACTTCCAAAAGAAAGCGATTGCTTCCAGTATTTGGTAACAAATTTTTTCGAAAATATCTTATTCGGAACTGAAAAACAAAGGGTCTTTGTGGGACCTCAGATATTAAAAAAAAATTACTGAAAGACAGTATGTTCGAAAATACAATGAATCCTTTAGAAAAAATCCTGAGTTTCTTTTAAATAAGTTGTGGCCAACCTTTTTTGTAACAAAAAACTTCCAGATACGAAAGAATGGTTAAAAATATTGGAGGATTTCATGGAAATATGTTGTTTCATGAGTGTGAAACTTAAATTTTTACATTCACTTATTGATTTTTTTCCCTGAGAGTCTTGCTGATGTCAGTGAAGAACAAGGACAACGTTTTCACCAGAACATAAAGGATATGAGAAAGAGATGCCAGGCAAGGTGGAATGTAAAGATGATGGCGGACTACTGCCTTATGATTAAAAGAGATGGCACTGCTGAAGGAAGAAAATTGAGGAATAGAAGTTTCAGCGCACATCAGGCCGATCTTGAAGTGAAATCAGCGAAGACGATGAATTAAATTGTCAGATACTGTTACGTTTTCGTAACAATCATATAATTTTAAAGTGAGTATAATATATTATACTATTGTCCACTGAAATGCAAGTGCATTACAATTTCATACTGGGTTATTAAATACACTACTTTTAAATGAAACTAAAATAAATTATTCATTGTCCAAAAATTTAATTTACTTAAAGGTTTTTTTTACCCCTGGTCTGAAAAAGCATTTTGGGATGCTAAATAGCGCATAACTTATTTAATACATCTTACATACATAAGATTGAAGCAAATAATTTAGAAATAGTGACTCTTGTGATTATGCGAGAACAATCGGCATCCCACATAAAAAAATAAATAAATAATACCTACTTCAACACATTAGTCGCGCCATCCGTTGGCAGGAATGGGAAATAATTGCAACAAGTCTCTTGTATGAGATAAAATCTCTCGCACCTGAATGGAGTCAAAAACTGTTAGAGCCATTCGTAGTCTTGTAGCCTCGTAGTCCATAAGTTTCTGAAGCTGTTGGAGCGAAAACCAGTTGGAACCAAAGACAGTTGAAGCAGTTGGAACCTTATGTAGGCCTATATAATGGCGAAATAGTATTCCTGTGGCAAGATCTTATCACACCACATCGAATTTTGGTCAAAATGTGCTTCTTTTATGTCAAATGTGCTTACTTTTGATCAAATTCGTGACCCGTGTGTTTATTACATGTTCGTTGTGTGTCATGTGTGTGTGATGTGCGTCCATTGTATTTACAGTGTGTTTATACTGTGTGTCCAGTGTGTGTACTATGGGTTCATTGCGTATCCTGTGTGTTCTGAATGTTCATTGAATTTGTAATATGTGATCATTACGTGTCCAGTGTGTGTACTGTGTGTCCAATGTGTTTACTGTGTGTTTATTGAGTTTTTATGTGTGTTCATTATTTGTCCAGTGTGTGGTTTTTATTTTGTATCAGTATGTTATTTTATTTTGTTGAATATGTGTCGTTTGGTTATCCTTATTTTTTGAGTAAGTTTATTAAATGTTGTTTTGACTCATGTGTTATAATTACTGGTTTTTTATTTGACTAGCATATCACTCAAATGGTCGCAGGTATGTAACCGAATCCCAGATGAAGGACTTCCAGGACGGTGGAAGCGTCCCCTTGTTTGACTCGTATGATTTTTAGACCTTGGTGGCATCTTTACCATTTTTAACACCAAACTCGAATGAATATGTACCATTGTCTAAGGTACTCTACAGCAGCGACGACGATGCTCAAGCAAATACCGTTGGCATCGTTGACGACGGTGAAGCAGATAATGTTTGAATCGTCGACAAAAACCATTAAGACCTTGATGGATGCTGTAAAAACTACTGCAGAAATCTCATCAGCAAGGATGCAGATTCCGATGGAATGTATATCATAGTCACGAACCACAATAAATAAGTCTTCATATCGCGTGGTGCCACCATCAGAAGAGACTATAATGTCTGCAGTGCTGGAAACAGAGGAAACCACGATGAACGACGTTTCACCCTTGATGGAGACTTCTATGGCTAGTGATTCGTCATAGTAGTATGTAAATGGGCATACTGGCGCAGACTTTAAAGCTGAAGAGCCCGAGGGGACGACCACCATATTGGATTGTGACGTCACAGCGGCCATCTTGGATGTGTGTGACCTTTGTCATTATTTAATACTAATTATAATTTAATAATATTTAATAAAAAGAACAATTAAATTAATAAAAAAATTAAAATTCAAAAATACAAATAATACATAAACAGATTCTGCTAGCTTGTGAACTTCTCATTGTTGAGCAAAGATAGAGTTCTAGTACAAGCCAGAATTTTATGTATTTCTTGTATTTTTTATTTAAATTTTTTTATTAATTTATTTGTTCTTTTCATTAAATATTTTTTCTGTAATTTTTTCGATATCAAAGAAAAGTGTAATGGTTTTCTCCGTGTGCTCCAGATTATTCTTATCATTACGTTTTCTCCGTGTACTCCTGATTATTCTTGTTAATAAATTGATGGTTTTCTCCAAGTGCTTCTGATTATTCCTGGCTAGACATCTGATGGTTTTCTCCGAGTGCTCCTAATTATTTGTGAGAAATCGATCTCCGCATGAAAGATATTTACTTAATGAGTCATGTCATTTTATTCAGAGTTACATTTAAATATTGAAATTCTGCTAATAAATTGGCACTTGCAATATTTTTATCAGGTGGAATTTAAAAAAAAATAAACAACCATTACTCAGTCTAATAATATGCCAAGAGACATCTGTTAAGCACTCACATGTAAGACGAACTTCCTTCTCCTTGGTGTCTAGCGAAGCCCTCCTTCTTTTGCGATCGTTAGTGAGCATCCCGCATCCCACATAAAAGAACTAAATAATATTTACCTGTAAGCAACATGTGGTGTCATCTGTTTACAATAATCGACACTACTTTCGACAGGTTATTTTACATGAGATAAATAACTCTCACCAATGAATGGAGCTATTGTAATCAGTTAGAGTCATGTAGTCTCGTAGCCATGTAGCCTCGTGTCCTGGAAGCTTCGTAGTCCTGTAGCCTTGCAGTCTCGTAACCTTGTGTTCTGGAAGCTTCGTACATATGATTCATTGGAACCTCGTAGACTTGTAGATACGTAACAAAGTAGACATGGAATCATATAACATAATGCTGTTGGAGCAGTTGGAGTAAAAAAGAAAATGCTGTCGAAGACAGATGAGATATTTGGAGCCTTGTAGATGTGTAGGTTCGTAACCAAGTAGCCTTGTAATATTATAACATAATGCTGCTCTAGCAGTTGGAGCCAAAGAGAAAATTCAGCCGAAGACAGATGCCGCAATTGTAGCCATGTAGACTTGTAGCTTCGTAGTCAAGTACTCGTGTAGACTTGTAGTCCTGTATCCTCGCAGTCTCGTAAACTAATGTTCTAGAAGTTTCGTAGCTCTGTAGCCTCGCAGTCTCGTAAATGTGGAGACCCTTAGTCATGTAGTCTCAATACCTCATGGCTCGTAGTCGCGTAGAATGATTTCTTGGAGCCTCGTATACTTGTAGCTACGTAGCCAAGTAGCTTCGTTGACTTGTAGCTACGTAAACAAGTAGTCATGTAATCTTAAAACATAATGATGCTGGATAGTTGGAGCTTTATACACTTGAAGGTAGTTGGAGGAGCCTTGTAGACTCGTAGAATTGTAGCCTAATAGTCTCTTCGACTCGTAGCATTCTAGCCAAATATCATTGGAGCTTATGAAGCAAAATGCCGTTGGAGCCAATGACTGTTGGAGCCAATGACTGTTGGCGCCAATGACTGTTGGAGCCAATGACTGTTGGAGCCAATGACTATTGGAGCCAATGACTAATGGAAATAAAAACTGTTGGATTCATAGTCTGTTGGAGACATTATATCCTAACTTATCATTGACGATCGCATTCTACCGAGTTGAATGAACGAGAGAATGCGCCTCCTTTTCGTTAAATGAGGTATTGTTTTATAGAATTTCCGTCCAAACTTGCTTCGTTTTCATTAAATGCTTGTCCTGCGCGAACGAAGCGTAATCATTGTGTGTACATTGCGTATATTGCGTACATTGCGTGTACTTTGCGTATATTGCGTGTACTTTGCGTGTACTGTGCGTCAGTTGCGATAATATTACGTGTTCGATCCATTTACTGTGTGTACTATTTCTTCATTTCGTTTCCTGCGTGAACTGTGTGTTTATTACATTTATTGCGTGTAAATTGCGTGCATTGCATGTACATTGCTTACGTTGCATGTTGGAGCTATGGATCTGATGGCTTGAATCGTAGCTCTTGGAGCCTAGCGTATATTGAAGAGATCGAATTCGTGAGACATGAACGTATAACACCTCATCGAATTATTTCGATCATATTATCCTCTTTTTAAAATGTTGTTTTGACTCTAGTATAAGAGTAAATGGTTCTTGATTTGACTATCGTATTATTCCATCTGATGCATGTATATAAGCGAGTCATAGACAACAGATTGCTCAGTTTGTTACTATCGACGACGGTGCAAGGATCACCTAGTTTTTTTCTTCTGGTGCATAAGTCGCGTAATTACCTGTTCTTGAGAACTCCATGGCATCTTTACCGTCTTTAACGTCGAACTTGATGGAGGTTGTACCATTGACTACTGGAACCATGACTTCAGCGACGACGATGGTGGAGCAGATCCCGTTGGCGACGTTGACGTCAATACTGGAGGAGACTTCAACAGTCGAGATACCACCAGCAGAAGAGACTTTAAGACCGGTAGTGCTGGCTGTGCAGGAAACCACGATGAACGACGTTTCGACCTCGATGGAGACTTCAATGGTTGTTGATTTGACAACAACTAACGAACATCGGTGCTGTTACTGTGACAAGATTTTCTCAAACAACAGCAATGCTCGACGACACGAGAAGAGCGAATGTGCCAAGAACATATATCGTAAAATGATTGATTGTGAGAAATGTCATAAACGGTTTGCCAGAAAATATAATATGAAAACGCACATGAAGACATGCAAAGGACCAGCTGCGCGGCAGAAAGTAAAGTTTTCGGTGCAGCAACGAATGATTGATGTGCATAAGAGAATGCCTGGAAATGGTAAAATTGCATTAACATCGACATCTGGTTCGGGCCCGGAAGGTTCGTCTTCATCACCACGGTATCCTTGCAGCTACTGTGATATGTCGTTCGCATTTTCTCATGATGCACGAAGACATGAGTGGAGCAAATGCAAGAAGAATCCTTCTCGCATGAAATTTCGCTGCGATGAGTGTCATGAATTGTTTACTCGAATTGATAGTTTGCGACGACATGCGAAAAAATGCAACGGTAAAATCCGTGCGCCTACTGCTGAACTACCTGCAGATATTTCGACTCCTCGGTTTAGATTGAAGGCTCGTGAGCGTACAGGCAAAAAAAAAAAAACGGATGAGCAGCAACCGATTGGTATGGTATCTGGACATGGAACTACACCTAAGACTGTTATCGGTGCTCTACAGGTGAATGATAATGGCTTCTACTTGGCGCAGTCTGCATTTCGTGGAACATTGAAGTACTACTATTATCTAAATACGCTTAGTGAGTCGAAAGATATTTGTAATTTTCTTGACGATATCAGACAGAACATAATCAATCAGCTTATTGATGATGTAGCAACAAATGAATCTTTGAATTATGACTTGTGGTTGGACTGTATATATGGAAAGCCATATCCGTTAGATGACAAAGTGAAGAAGTGTGCATTCAAGACTTCGGCTGCAGTAATTTTCAGTTCTGACCATGTGAAGCAAACTGTTAAACATGGTATCCAGAATCTCTGTCAAGAAGAGGAGGACTATATCAGTAAATGATCTGGTTGGTCTCTGTATAGTATAAACCGATTGGAGCTAAGAATTAGTCATTTCACACCGATGCGTAACTAAATGATTATAAGATTGCTGGCTATCGTAAGTGATCCTGTAGTAGAATAGAAATTATGAAATAAATATTATGTTTGTAAAAGAACTTGCGGGGTTTAATTCCTCAAACCTGACACTTTTCTGGTATTTAAATTAAATTTATTTTTAGCTTCGTTCAGAGATCGAACTTAATATCGATTCAATGTGTAAAGTAATGTGTGATTTTTTCGGTGAATTTTGGAATTTTTCCCGAATTTCTAGCATTAAAGTTACAGTTTTTCAAAATGGTGGCCGTAATGAAACAAGCAAAATTAATAGGATCCAATATGACGGCCGTAACGTACAGTGTAACGATGACATCGTACTCAACAAAGATGGCGGGGCGTAACGAAACATGTGACATTTATATAATCCAAGATAGCGACCGTAACGATATGTGCAACAGTGGTTTATAAGTAATATTCTATAAGAATTTTATTATTAAATTTGATAAGTTAATTTTTTTAATGATTTTAAAATTTTTTCCGGTTTTTAATATAAAATTATGGATTTTCAAGATGGAGGATATGACGTCATACTAGGTGACGATATATATACTTTGACATAAGTGGTGGTGGTCAGTCTGCCTGCAGCCACCATAAGGGAAGGATTGGACGCCATTTTTATTTTATTTTTGCCCTCACCGGGTCGAACCGAGGACTCCGATCTAAATGCCGTAGATGAACGTTTTTTAAATATTTTTTATTATAATTTCATTAATTGAATTTTTTCATAAATTTTTTCATTAAATTTGAAATATGAATAAATATTTTCAATATGGCGCACGTAACATAAATTGCAATGGTGACGTCATGATTAAAAATGACTGCCATGGCATCCTAATTTTCAAGGTCATGACCTCGGCGGCTTAAAGCGGCTAGCTCTTAGGACTTTTAAGCTGCTTTTAGGAATTTGGGTTATTTCTAAGACAAAATTACTTTTGAGGATTTTCGAAATCCTAATTTTTGAATTGAGTAATTTTTTGAGAATTTTTGGCGGAATTTGTTTCCAAGAAAATGGAATTTTTGTCGATTGTTGAAGAATTTTGGGCAAATTTATCCCACTTTTGGCTAATTTGGGCGATTTTTGAGGGTCAAATGTCAAGGTCAAAGGTCAAGGTCACACACATCCAAGATGGTCGCCGTGACGTCACAATCCAATATGGCGGTCGGCTCCTCGGGCTCCTCAGCCTTAAAGCCTGCCCCAGTATGCCCATTTACATACTACTCGTCTTCAACTATCGGGTATCGTTAAAGTCACTGTGACAAGATATTATCAAACAACAGTCAAGCTTGACGACACAAAAAGAGAAAATGCACTTAAAATCTTTCGCGAAAAACGTTAACCTGGAAAAATTTAACAAGCAATTTACACGATATGATACGTCAAAAGACAATTGAAAATATTTAAGGCTCCTGCTGCGCGTTAAAAATTAAAGTTATCGCTACAACAGCGCTTGATTTATTCTTTTGAGAGTATATCGAGAATTGGTACTACAGAAGTTAAATCAGCTTCTGGATAGAGACTGAAAGGTTCGTCTTCATCAAATAGGCAATCTTGCCCCTGTAAGTTATGTCAATCTCATTTTCCTATGATTCATGAAGGTCAGAGAGAAGCAACTGCATGAAGAACCTTCTCGTATGAAGTTTCGCTGCGTTAACTGCCATGTTTGGTTTACGCGTATTTACAGTTTGAGACAACATGCGAAAAACTATATAGGTGAAGTCCGTTCAATTGCTACCAGCAAACATTTCGGCTCTTCGTTTTAGATTGGACACTTGTATGTGTGCAAACACAAGCAGATGACCAGCAACAGATTGCGATGACGTCTGGACATGAATCTAAGCCTAAGACTGTGCTTGGCACATTACTGTTAAATGATAACGGGTTCCACTTGGCTTAATCTGCATTTCGTGGTATGTTGAAAGAGTACTATTATCTAAATATTTTAGTGAGTCATAATACACTTGTGAGTTTCTTGACGATATTGAGCAGACCATATTAAAATTACTTTTAGATGAAGTAAAATGTAATTTGTACCTGGACTGTGTATATATCAAACCATTTCCATTCAAGGACAAAGTGAAGAAGTGCGCATTCAATAAATTGATAACTTACATTTACTGTTCCGACGATGTGAAGCAGTCTTCTTCAAATGCCACAATGTTTCCAATGGTTCCATTTATCCAATTTAATTAAATATTTTTTTCCTCATTCAAGGATCGAATCAAGTAGTGTATGCAATCGAAACAATCAATTTTTAAAAAGTGTTTTTTATGGTTTTACATTTTTTCCTGAATTTCTAATAAATAATTCCTGTTTTTCGAGATGGCGGCCACACGGCTAGCAAGATAGGGGATGTAAAGGGAATAAATACTGCTGCACTCCACATGGTAAAAATTAAACTAACACGATGGCTAGGAAAAAATGTTAAATCCAAGATGGCAGTCTCCTGCAGACTAAAACAACATGGCCTCCCAAGACATCATACTGGCCGAAGTATTATCTGCCTTGGCATATGTAGTGGGAGGTCTGTCACCTCTGTAGACGAAGAAGCGATCTCCATTTTTAATCGAATGACCTCACCGGGTTTGAACTGTGGACTCCAGCTTGCGCATTTGTTATAAAAATTATGTTAAAAATTCTTTTAATGAATTAAAAAAAAAATTCTCGATTTGCTAGCATAGAAATTACGGATTTTCTAGCTGGCCAACATGATGTCTCTATTAAAAATGATGGAAGGGTCTAAAATTCAGGATGGCGGTTGTGTGGTAAGCAAGATCTTTAAATTATAGTTTAAATTATAATAAAACATTTTATTTTTGACGTGACAATGTCTAATAAATCGATGAACGCCGGCTGCAC
Organism: Bacillus rossius redtenbacheri; assembly: GCF_032445375.1. Lineage (NCBI taxonomy): Eukaryota > Metazoa > Arthropoda > Insecta > Phasmatodea > Bacillidae > Bacillus > Bacillus rossius. Next base: position 19,177,377 of record NC_086338.1, on the reverse strand, counting down.
GCACGAAAAAGTGTCTTGTAACGCACATTGTCCCGTTTCGCTGCGTCCCGTTACGCTCATTGTTCAGTTACGCTGTGTTCCGTTACACTGTCGGCGAGTGCAGTAATAGGTTATGTTACAATTGACTAAAAAATTATGATGATTCATATAATTGATGATAGATATTTGATAATAGTTTATTTATATGAAAACTTGTTCATAATTATATTTAAACTTTATAGCTAAACGCCAGTTTTTAAAATTAATTACAAGTCATCTACACGTGAACTGTTTCGACGACTGTCTATAAAGCGAAGTGAAAAGTAAATGTGGTTTTCATTGCTTATTACAACAACAATTTCGGCAATAAAGGTTAATTATTCTTGCATTTTAAAAATCTGATTACTAGTATAATTTCAAGTATTTATTCTTTTATTATTAAAATAAAAATGAGTCAATTGTATTCATAAAAGTATGCAATCATTTTATCAATGTTTTGTTTTGACGTTGTCACATTAAACTATCGTCCGTAAACCAACTTTACAGACAAACATTTTTTTTATAAATTATATTTCACTCTTCCCGGAAAACGAACCGATGTCAAAAAACCTTTAAATAAGTAAATGTATTATTTTTATTTTTGTTATTTTTAACGAATTTTACTGATAAAAAATCAAAATTATCGGGTTTATGGTGAAGGTATAAATCATGATCTCGTTGGCATAGGGCGGCTAGCTTTGAGGAGTATTAAGGTGCTTTTAGGAATTTTCGTTTTTTTTTCTAAGGCAAGAAGAAGATTTTGAGGCGTTTCGATTTTCGAATTTTTGAGTAATAAAACGGTAAGCTTTCCCTAAAAAAAGGAAATTTTTACTCCAAGTAGATAAATTTTAAAATTAATTTTTAATTTTTTTTGAGGAATTTTGAGGAAATGTGACACCAAGATGGAAATTAGACCAGTAGACAATAGTAATTTTGTATATTTTGCTGTAATTGTGGACTCACATTCATTAAATCAACAAAAATTGAACCCTTTTCGTCCCATGAAACAGTAGCCATCGTTTGTTGCCTGTAGTAAGGAAATTGCTTAAACTTTTTCTGGAGATATTTACTGGACACCTGTACTTAGGTTACAAGCATTGTGTATTCGAAGTCCATGAAGTGTACGTTCCATTACCAGGCGGTGAAATTCTATGCAGTAGGTTTAAATAAACTGGTAGAGCGTTGCAAAAAGTGCTTGGAAAGGAACGGCAACTATGTGAAAATATGATGTTGATATGTCGAAAACTAAAATTTTGTATACAACTTTAACTTTCTGGACATGTCTCATACATGGAAAACGGACCTCAACTTGTGTAGTCTCTGCTGTATGACAGTATTTCTCAGCTTGAGAAATTATATTTAGTTTATTGTTTACTTATAAAAATAAAATATTTTATGTTTTTTTATTATTATCTTTTGGTAGGTTATTTAGGAAACAAACATGAAGTGGTATTAAAAAAACCATAATTAGCTTGTATTTAAGCATTTGGGACAATATTATTATATTAATGTGATAAGTTAGTTGTTGAGCTGTCAATAGCAATTTTTTATTTGTGACATCATGGCACGGATATGTTTCCCTCTACCTTAAAATCCTTACTTCCTTACTAATATTATAAATGCGAAAGTAACTCAGTCTGTCTGTCTGTCTGTTTGTCTGTTTGTTTGTTACCTTTTCCCGACTGAACGGCTGAACGGATCGTAATGAAATTTGGTAAGGAGATAGATTATATCCTGGGGATGGACATAGGCTATCTATTGTCTAAAAAAATAAATTTTAAAAGGGTTAAAAAAATATATCTTAATTTTATGTAATGTGTGTCATAGATATACAAACTGTTAGTGTAATTCCTCTATGTCTGCCGAGCAAAAGCTTTCAAGCCATTGCGTTACGTTTTGCTATTGTAAGAAACAAAGTAGAGAGTAAGAAAAAAATTGGTTGTCTGTAAAGTTGGTTTACGGACGATAGTTTAACGTGACAACGTCATAACAAAACATTGATGAAATGATTGATCCAGAAGAAAAGGAATTATATTCGGCCTGAGACTGAGCCGTAATAGGTTTTTGCAACCAAACCATTTAGGCATTAAAAATATTATATTCTTTGAGGAAGAATTTTTTTTAAAATTTTTCTATCATTTGTATGATAAAATCTACCTCTGCATACTCTTATGAATAAAACTGAATCATTTTTTATTGAATTATCAGTATTTTGTATGGATACAAAGGAGTGAAATGAAATGTACAATTAATTTAATAAATTTACTTTTATTTGCATTCATTATTCAAATATATTTATTACTTTTGAATTGTACGTGCACAGTATTTATTTTTACAAGTACAAAAAAAATGTTCGTACCTGCCGGGATTCGAACTGACAACCTTACAATAAGTAGATAGCGCCGCTGATCGCTCACCCACTAGGCCATGATCGATAATTAATAGTTTCAGATGTTATATATAAATTTATAAAAATTTTGTTCACGGTAGGGGAATAATATTATTTCGTTTTTATAACTCGATTTTATAACAAATATGCATCCCAAATACACCAAACTTATTTATAATATGTTACAATATGTTTTTAAAACATTGTGCAAATATCCCGGTTGTAATTTGAATTATTATGTGTAACTGTAAAACACCATTGTTGGTTCAAAACGTATTTGAATATTAAACATTACTTTTAAATAACTGTATCTACCAATTGTGCTGAAAATCGGTGGACAATCGTTAAATTACATAATATTATTAATTCAAACGACGAAAATATGATTGAAATGTCAAATCGATGGTCGTTCCAATCGAGTGGAAGAGAGATGCCACGCATGCGTACAATGAGCAAATAGGACACATCCGTACTGGGACATCCGTAGTGGGACACTTTTTCGTGTGTGCAGCCGGCGTTCATCGATTTATTAGACGTTGTCACGTCAAAAAATAAATATCTTGACAGTTTGTAGTTTCGCCATATTTGTTTCAATTTTCAATAATGTTTTTGTATATTACAATTTAAATTGCAGAAAAAAATAATGTTTCATAGACACATAAATAGTGAGTGTGTGTCATTTCTCTATGTCTACGAGGTCTCGCCGCGTCAATTTTCTCCTTGGGGCGAACCCGTCCGCTTACTTAAATAAACAGCTTTTATCGTTTAATGATTTCATGATTTATTTCATGAAAATATGCTCTCATAAAAAAGTTAGTTTTATATACATTCAATAGGTGTCTGGCTCTCTCTGAATATTAATCTATGAATCGTTACAAATTTATTTCCTTTATTATTTTTTTTTTGATTTGATACAATATTATTTCACTAAAAATCAATTTCTACCCATTCCTATTTTCATTTCCACATTACGAAGTTTCACTTCTTCCACGCGGAGGGACTCCACGCAATATTTTTGCATGCAATTAAAAACTATTTTTTAATGATGCCAAAGAAGTATAACTTCTTATGCGCGTACCTAAGTACACGCACCCATTTTTTTTATTTATTTTCTTCTATATATATTTTTTCTCCCTACCTAGGGAACTCATAATTCTTTTAAATTTCACGTGTATGTTTTCAATGTCATTCGAGTTGTACAATTTTTTTTTGTCAAATTGGTCATTATTTTTACTTTATTTCATTTTGGAAACATACCTACGTATTTTATGTATTATGACAAATAAAAAAAATTAATTTCACTAACATTCTTAGGTATTTATTGTGTGGATAGTTTCAAGTTTAATATTATGTAGGTACATAATTTCTTAAACTTATAAATTTCTTCGAAATTTATTCATTATATTTGTGAATATTGTTATTTTTTTTACAGTACCTACTTATTTGCAAGGAGTTTGGTTTAGTGTTTATAATTTATCTGCTGAGCATCAAGAGTCTTAGGGCTACTGAGACCGAAGACCAGAAATATTTATCAATTATGTAATATATTATTGAAAAATTTAAATTTTACTATTTCAGTAAACTTGACTTTTTTATTAATTAGAATAGTTGCGTGTAATTGCCATCTTACTTTATTTCATATTAAACATTATGTTTGGTTGAGTGTGAGATAATTTTATTTATATATGTTTTAATTTCATTTAATTTCATATATATATATATATTTTTATCTAACTACTTATATTAAATTTCAGGCGGATGTTAACATTGTAATTCCAGTTGTATAAATTTGTTTGTGAAATAAGTTCGTATTTATACTTTTTGTTTCATTTTGGACTATGTTTTTTTTTTTTTTTTTAGTTAATTCAAATATTTGTGGTGTGTACAGGGAGTGATATCTCTATTAATTTCTATACTCCTTTGGATAAGCGGAATATTGCCACCACAGTTTTACATATAAACAAATCCTACAAATGTTTTAAACATTATGACAAATAAAAAATAGTTTCACAAACATCCTTTTTTTTTGTGTGTATAGTTTGAAGTTTAATATTATGTATGTACGTAAATTCTTAAACATACAGTTATTTATTAATTAATTTGGATAATTATTCATAGGTAGGTTATAAGCTTTCTATTTGTCAATATTGTTATTATGGTAGATAGGAGTACAGTAAATGCCTACATTCTTATATTCCTTTATATCTCTTTCGATTTGGAGTGTTTCTGAGCCATTCGGGGTCCTCAACATCACCCCCTCCCCACCAGGTGGTTAAACCCCAAAATTTCGAAAGTTTAAATTTTTTTAAAAATCAATCTCTTTCGATTTGAAGTTTTTTCGAGCCATTCATGGTCCTCGAACCCCCCGCCCCCCTCTGGGAACAAAGCCCCAAAATTTCGACAATTTCAGGAATATCAAATAACTATTCTTTCGAGATGGAGTGTTCCAAACCATTCGAGGTCCTGAACATCCACTTTCCGCAAAGTGAATGCCCCAAAATTTCGAAATATAAGAATATATATAATTGGATGTTGGCATGTATGACGTCGATAAACTCTTACACCGTTTGACCGATCGCCATGAATGTTGGCACATCGAAGTGTTTTTATCATGGAGAATATTTTTATAATAACCATTTTTTGGTAACTCGCCGCTAGATTGCGCTGTAGCGCATCAACTTCTAAACCTTTCAACCGATCGCCATGGGTAAACAGAAAACCATAGGTCACAGAACCACAAACTGTAATTATGTGTCATTTCTTAATGTCCACCACACTGGACATATCGCTATCCATTTTGTTGTAACTCGCGGACAATATATCACCTGGTGTTCAGCCCGGGCAAAGCCGGGTACTGCAGCTAGAATGATATATTGATTGATATGTGATACGTACAGTAAAGTTTAGCAAAATCATATTAAGTTGACCATAAAATTTCAAAACTAATTATTTTAAAATTGATTTAATGTGGTTATACATAAAATTTATTATTATATTAATAAGAAATTTGTGGTTTACATTTCAAGCCTTGATGGGAGTAAACGTATAATTTTCTATTAAGTAATTATAACTAAATCTAAATTAAATTAAAAATAAAATTCTATTAAATTTTAAACCTTACAACACGACCTTTAAATTATTATGATTTTGGTTCCTCAAGTATACACATGAAATCAATTTTACGGAGCAGCCTTCCGCTAAGCATAACAACTAGCTGACCGACGCGATACCGCACCACAAACTCCACTACATAAGAATACATAAGCATTTCTTCTATTGTTGTGACAAAAATGACGCCGTATTGGCTGCCATATAAACTACCATATTGGATTCCTTTTTTTGTCTAACTTAGTGAGCTCTATTACTCAAAATTTTATCGGCTAGCACTAAGGTAATTCCAGGAGAGATGCCGCACATTTTGAAAAAAATCTATAGAAAAAAATATATTGAATTAAATTTTACATACACAATGTTACATAGACTACATTTTGTGCTTTATCAGAAAAAAACCATATAGTTATAGTAATTACAAGATGTCTCGAAATAAGTGAATGTTTTCTGGGGCTTGTTTTTTCTCAGCATAACACTTCCTACAGGAGAGATGCCGCACCAATGAGGATAGATGCCGCACTTTATTTTTTTTGTTGTAAGTTAAGTTTTCTCTTTTCTTCTCTTCCGCATTCATTACATTATGTGTTGTACAAAGTACACGTCTCATGAAGCCACTTTGCACACATGCTGCACTGAATCCAGTCTACCTTGGAAGTAGTTTTGTAATAGTTCTCCCAACATTCACAACAAATATTATCAATGTCATTACCAGTTTGAGTAACAGAAACACTTTCATTTTTCTTGTTAAATTCTTTACGAGATGTTTTCTTTCTCTTCAATCCTTTAGCTGAAGTCACAGGTTGGGTTATCTCGAGTGATGCAGGCATGGGTTTGTTTTTCTTTTTCTCTTTCAATCTTTCTAAATTTTCTCTTGAGGTAAGAATTTGTGCACATTGTTTGAATCTTCTTTTCTGAAGAGGAGGTAGTTGTGGGAGTGGACTTATATCATGGAGATGCTTTGTTGGAGTTTCTTTAGATGTGGATGGTGTAGGATCTGTTTTACTTTGATTTGTACTCTGGAATGAGATTTAAATTGGATCTGTAGATGACTCCTGTGACTGAATACCCTTATTTTGGTACATATGAGCATTAGTAGGCCTATGTCCCACAAGTACTTCAAAATTCTCAGGAGAAGCATGAATGCATCCCGTTTTCACATAAGCCGAAGATGCATCAGAAATTGAATAGAAATGGTCAGGAATCGCATCAGGATTAAAAGGAAAGATCCCAGTTGCCTCAAATCCTGAAACAGCATTACCAACACTGGCCGCTTTTCTCCATGCATTACCAATGAGCTGCCCAGCTTGGTATCTGGTTATATTCCGGCTTGGGTGCTCTCGCATCCACATACTAGCCTCTTTGTAGTACATTCCTTTCAAAGGCCCAAAAAACGAACGATCTAGTGGTTGGAGTGCTTGAGTTGTATGGCTGGGCAAACAAATGATAACAACATCTTCCTTTTCAGCGATTTCCAAAAGATCTAGGGCACTTACATGAGAAGCATGTCCATTGAGAATGAGCACTGTTTTTCCTGTTGGTTTTCTTGGTACAAAATGTTCTATAAACCACCGAAGAAATAATTCAGCACTTATGTAGGTGGATTTTGGATTCATGTACACATCTGAACCAGCAGGTAGCCCATCACAGAACTCCTGTTTTTTGTTTACACCTTTCATTATAAGGACAGGTGGTAAGTACCTTCCTTCTGCATTAAAACATCCTATCAAAGTGATGTTTTCTCCCCTTTCTTTAGGTGTCAATGTGTGGACATTTCTGGAACCTTTACTTGCTAGCACTTTCCCTGGTTTGTTAATGAGAGGGAATCCCGATTTGTCAACGTTAAAAATGTGCCCTGGTTTGTCCATCAGATTATACTCCTCTGACACTGACTGTAGCATTCTGAAAAAATGGCATGTCTCGTTACGATTCATCCCTACACCTCTTGCAATAGAAAGACCTTCGGCTTGTCTTATTGTTAGTTCCGGATTTCTCTTGAGAAAGGAGTTCAACCAAGCATACCCTGCCATTTGAGATTCCCTAGAAAATGTATGTTTAATGTTCAATTTTTCGGCGAACATGTAGGCTAAAACACGAACGGTTTGTCTGTCAGGAGCAAATACAACTTTGCAAAGATTTTGGATGTGACGAACAAATCTTTTCTCATTTTCTGTACCCAATGTACCTTCTGGTCCAAGACCTTTCTTTGTGCAGTCGTTCCTCTCAATCCTCCGAGATATGGTCCGGGCTGGAATGCCATAATAATGCTCTGCATCTCTCTTGCCTATGTCCCCTGCCTTCACTCTGGAAACGGCTTCTTTCAAAGTTTCTTCTGACCAACTTTCTCGTTCTGACTTCCTTCGGTAGCAATTAGGCATTTTACTGAAACAAATACAAAATATTTATTAGGAAATAAGTTATATCCTTATCTGAAATAAAATTAAATACATAAGTGATAATGTAGTTTGGTCTATTTTATTTTATAGCATATAAAATTCGTTTATTTTGATCTACTTATTATGACATAACATATGTATCTTGTATGAAGTTTTTGTAATTATAAATCCAAAAAATTATACAGTTTTCAAATTTATTAAACCACAGCAAATATATATAAAACACTGTAAATAAATCATTCTGTAGCTATTCGTGAGTAAATAGACTTAAGAAATATACTTTTGACACTGCGGCATCTCTCCTTTATTTTTGCGTGGCATCTTTTCAAATGTTCAAGGAGAGATGCCGCACTCACAAACTGCAGTAAGGAAACGGCTTTTTTACCATGCTTGTACATCACAAGATTCACAACACAATAGAGAAGTTAATAAAACCATATTAAGAAATAAACTTATAAACACACGTAGTAACAAAGCTTTTCACATACCTTCATTGAAGTTTTTCGAGTCAAAACCCCTTGCTTTACATAAAAAATCGACTGTTACAAGCGTAATGTAGCAGCTATCCCGGATTACTAACATGGCGTCGCTTCGTGGATACATAACGCACGTTCTGCTCGACCCGTGCTGCGATCTGTGTGGAAGTGTAGTAACTACGACGGGTGCGGCATCTTCCCTGCCGCGGCATCTCTCCTGGATTTACCCTAAGTTCAGTCATTAGAAAAAAAATTTGAATTTTACTTACATAATTAATGGGAATCATGCCTCAAGTGTTACATGAGTGATTTGTTATAATAATTGAAACATTTCTCGTCTGTAGCGCTGGAATAGTTCTCCAACAATCATTTGATAAAATATGATTTGAGACAAACAATAATTATAAACATACATTTGACTTATTAACACATTAATTAGTGCTACCATTTGAAGAGAAAGGGGTCGCTTTCCCGGGTTCCGACCAGGTCAGGAAAATTCCTGTATTCAGTACTTTGTTGTTGTGTTGTCCTTTCCCGTCCGCACGACGGAAAACAACACAAAACCACAGCACTTTCGCCTCGCAAAGTCCCCTTTGTGTAATTGTTTAGCTTCGGGTTCATCAAGCCATCATCACACAAGCAACACTTGATTAAGAATTATGTTTAGTTTTTAAAATTGTATTTACAATTTGATTACATTTATTTAACTAATTGTTTCCATCAACAGGCTGACTGCCTTCAAGTTACTGCCGCTCACTGAGCTCATTCTTATCATCCTTCGGATCAAAATTTATCAAATAATTTGGGTCCGGTTGCTGATACACGTTGTCGGAGCTGTCCTATGGCTGGGGAATGCCTCTCAAAGAAATGTCCATTGTATTCGGGGATGAAGAGAGTCATGTGTAGCCATGTAGAGCGAGCACTTTCCAGTCCATAGCTACGCGGGAAAATCTTTGAACGTAGACAAAAAATTGGTTGTCTGTAAAGTCTTTTTAGGACGATAGTTTAACGTGACAACGTGTTAACAAAACATTGATGAAATGATTGCACACTTTTATAAATAAAATTGAATATTTTTTATTGAATTATCACTATTTTGTATGGATACAAAAAAGAGTGAAATGAAATCTAAAATTTAATTGATACATTTATTTTTATTTGCAATAATTTATTCAAATATGTTTATTACTTTAACGAAGAGATAATTTTTAACCGTAACTTTTATACCTGTTTGCTATTTAACTTCTTCCAATCTGTGTTATTTTGTTAAGGAAAGGACAATGATAGGAAAAGAAGGAAACGAATGGGAGTGTTTCAAGTTTAATGTGTCTAAAAAAGTCTAAACGATGGTTGTTCCAATCGACTGGAAGGGATATAGATGCGACGCAAGCGTACAATAAGCGTTACGGGACACAGCGTAACTGACAATGTGCGTAACGGACACTTTTTTGTGCGTGCAGCCGGCGTTCAACCATTTATTAGACGATGTCACGTCAAAAATTGTTTTAACAATTAATTTAAGCATTTTCGCATGAAGTTTTAATGCTCAGCTGTACACATATAGGTATGATATTACATAAGTTAACTTATGAATTGTTATCTCTATATTCGTAACACTTTTAGTGTGTCGAAATACCACCCATGTTTAAGCACATATACTTTGCACCGAACGACTTAATGAAAAACTCTGTTGCAAAATATTTTTGTGCAGACTTTTCTACTTGCGCGTTGCTGGTACAATTTATTTAATGGCATATTTTACGTGTTGAAATTATGTGTAAAATTAAATGTAAAATTATTACAAAACAAACATACATACCTAGGATAACTAAAGAAAAGAACTTAAACTATAACATGATTCACCACTTACCAAATACCAAACGAACTAAATAAACAAACCAATTACTAGCAATTTATGGAATAAGGTTGAGGCATTTAAAACTACTTGTTACTAAGATTAGAGTTGATACATCTTTAATAGTAAACACAGTTCAGCAATATCTATATAAATTAAAATGATAAAGTTCGTTTGTACAGAATAGCTAATATCCAAAAGTTCTTCACCCATGGCTTTGAAATTTTGAGACAATATTGCATTCATACATGTACGTGTTTTCAAATATCAAAAGAAAAATATTATTTGTAAAAAAATATATAAAAAATAAGCAAGTGTAGTTTATTACACGTGATAGAAGAGTAAGATATTTGGCAACTGAAACCTCGACTCATCACGTACAAAGAAGACTCACTTGATAATTATATTAAATATATTAGAAACGTGTGATATCTCTTTTATTTCTTTTCCACTGTTCAGCCTAGGTCACACCAATGAATGACCGGTTCTTCTAAAATTTTACATAACATTAAAATTATTACCATGGAAAATACAATGGAAACTAAAAACTATTCACCAATAGGCTAAATATTAACAAATCGTAAGCTATAAGAAGTTGATATAATCACACGCGCAGTTGAACCAGGCTCACAGCCGGCCTCCTCCGAGGTGCTACTGACGGGCACCCTCCCCGCCAGAAGGCCCCCCCCCCGGGAGAGTTTCTGCCCGGGGCCGCGGGCCCGGCGAGGAAATGGCTGGAGTTCCTTCAACATCTGCTGGAGCGAGACATCGGCGCGGCGGGAGTACCTGTTATCTGCGCGGCGGGAGTACCCGCTATCTGCGCGGCGGGAGTACCTGTTATCTGCGCGGCGCTGAGCACCGCTCCAGCGCAGATGTCTGCTCCGGGTTTCCTCGGCCAGAGGCGAGGGACGCAGGCTCTTCCCCCTCACCCCACCCCCCCTGTAACTTCTCACCAACCCTCCTACAGCACTCGCCCCCATCGATCGCGCGCCAAGTTATTTCGGCGCGGCGGGTTGGAACCTGCCCTCGGGTCGGTGGGAAATTTTTCAGATTTTTCTTCCAGCTGCCACAGAGGAAAAAAATTGCCTTTTATTATATGGAAAAATAAGCAAGCTAAGAAAATCTAAAATCGTTCATCGTACTCAACTTTCACATAAACTGAATAAACTATCTTTTCTAAACTTCATTTATCATATTTATGATAGTTTATTTTCATTATATTATACCGCGTGAAAAATAATTTTAGTGTAAATAATTTTAATGCAAATAATATGTATACGACTTTTTGCACAAAGAAACTTGTAATATTCCAAAACCTTATGTCATAAAAGTGTTAGAATTTTTATACAAATTTCCACACAAGTGGTTTGAATAAATAATACAAATTTTTGTAAATAACTTTAAACCATAATTCCTGAAATGAAAAAAGTCGTATGTATATGTGTGTTTATATATATATATATATATATATATATATATATATACTAGCTGCCCGACCCGTCTTCGCACGGCTATACTAATGGAAAAAAATTAAGCCTCATCTCCCATTTACAGTAATGGTAAATAAAAAAAAATTCTGTGAAAATTTATTACAATGTTGTATAATGTACCGGAGAGAAAATGAATAGCACCGATGGTTTCCCGACTTGTGCACGCAACGTACAACTTATGTACCCGTACTTCACTACGGCAGTCTACAGGCAGATCACTCTTGCGCCGCTCATTATACATGCCCCTCCTTGTGGGTACACCACTGCCACGCGATGCACGTTGCCATGGAGACGCAGAAGGCATGAACAATGCAAAATCCTGACCTCATGCAGACAAAGTACCCACTGTTGCCAGGTTTTAACCACCCATGGGATCTAATTTTCGGAAAATGTCATCCTGCGTAACATAAGGAACATTACTGTGAAGTTTCAAGTCTGTAAAATTTATATACATAAAAAAAAAAAAGACAATTTTTGATATTTAAAGTACCCGCAAAATTTCAACGGTGATGATGACTGAACTAACAATGAATTAGTCGTTGCCATAGAGACGAAAGAAGCATCAACAAAGCCACAGCCGTTGCCATGGTGATTTCCTACCAAAAACTGTAAATTTTGATAAATTACGCCCCCGAAACTACCCTTGGGATTGGATTTACGCAGAATCCGTTCTTAGTGAGCGTCTACATCACCAAATGAGTAACTATGGTATATTTCAAGTCAATCGGGTGTTTAGTTTTAGAGATCTCGTGATGAGTGAGTCAGTGAGTGGTATTTCGCACATATATAAGTATACACACACACAAGTCCTTGTCAGAATTGTAACGGGAGAGGAAAATTATTGATTGTCCTAAAAATGAAAATTATTAAAAAATAATAAATATATTTCTAGTAAAAGAAAAAAAACATATTAAACACAGAGAGAGGAAAAAAAACAATAGTTTAGGTTTTCGATTTAAAGTGATAAAAAGTATTTAAAAACTAATTGAATTCTTATGAGGGTACTGATTGCTTCGTTGTTAATACCACACAGGTGTTTTTTACTTGTATTGGAAAATTACGAATGATAAGGCATCTAGTGCGTGGCAAAAATGTTAATAGGCAATAGGAAAAAAACTTCTAGCGCCTGCGGCATTGTCAACACACACTTCGTAAGTGTACTGCATGTTTTATCTAACCCCCTCCAACGCATTTTATTCTAAATTGAACTTTTAGTAAGGATCCCTAATGTTATTGATAATATAATGTAGCATATAGCCTTCTTTGATATTGTACTATCCAACACTGAAATAATTTTTCAAATCGGACCAGAGGTTTCTGAAATTAGCGCGTTCAAACAAGCAAAACAATCAAACTCTTCAACTTTATAATATTATTATATATATATATATATATATACATATAAGCGTTTATAGGGGGAACCTTATCTCTTTAAAAATTCGCTTGGCGTATACATGCAAAAAATATTAACTTCTCATTCATGTTATTTTATTAAGAAAGTTTCCTTTCAAAAATTAAAGGAATAGGCAATTAATCCCATGCGGGATGTCTGGTGAAATGTTAGACTGATTAAGGCTTCTTAAAAATAATTAACAATAATATTTAAAAATTAACCTTTAATTAAAATAACCAACAAATCTGGAGATTCTAATTTTCTATCTTACAACTACATTAACAGAGTGAATTCCCTTGCATTAAAGTTCCTTATTTTCGTCTCAGTCAAACAATTTCATAACTATCTTAGCAACCAAGGTACGAAGAAAGGAAAACAAAACGTTATACATATTTTAATATTAAAAAAAAAACATTTATAAATAACCTTATCCGACTACTTAGTTAACTAATGTTATGATCTCAGCCTGGATGGACATACATGAACAAAAGTGATACACAATATCTCAGACCCACCCCTTCTTAAAAAATTAAAAGGCGTTTCCTTGCTGAATTTTCAATTTACTCGACTATTTTTTGGACAGGCCGGAGCTCGCTCATTGAGTCCAGAAGATTTGCAATTTACATCTTTTCAAAGCTACTCTTAACCCCGAACTCGTTTCCACGGGTCGGGATGACCTAGTGAGCCTATCACTCCCCACTCCATCGAACCGACTCGTTGCCAGTGGTGCCAGAGCCATCCCAGAAAACCCGATATCAGCACAGAGTCCCGCTTATGAAACTGCCTTCATGATTATTCTTCCCAGAATTGTCCAGCATGTTCAATGCCTCACCCCGATCAACAACTTTGCAATCAGGGCACCAGTTAGGCAGGTGGGTGGACCGCCATTCTCACGCATCTCAAGGGACAGCACCGAGATGTTTCGTCGCAGAGAAGCCCAGATTTGTCAGCACGAGGCAAAGCCAGGCGCGCCACCAAGTCAAGACAAACGTCCGTATGTGCGGCGCCAGCACAAAAAATACCCGCAGTAGCCACATGCCCCCATTCCCGTGCTTTCCAAATGCCCGTCACTGTGATAGCCACATGCCCCTGTCACTGCGCTGGCCACATGCCCCTGTCACTGCGCTGGCCACATGCCTCTGTCACTGCGCTGGCCACATGCCCCAATCCCCGTGCTCGTAACAAGCTCCCATTCTCAGGTAGGCCACCTGCCCCTGTCAGTGTGCTGTCCCCATGCCTCTGTCACTGTGCTGGCCACATGCCCCTGTCACTGCGCTTGCCACATGCCCCTGTCAATGCGCTGGTCACATGCCCCGATCCCCGTGCTGACCATATGCCCCTGTCACATCGATGGACACATGCCCTTGTCACTGCGCTGGCCACATGCCCCTGTCACTGCTCTGGCCACATGTCCCTGTCACTGCTTTGGCCACATGCACCTGTCACTGCGCTACCCACATACCCCTGTCACTGCGCTGGCATAACGCCCCCATCCCCGTGCTGGCCATATGCACCTGTCAATGTGCTGGCCAAAAACCCCCATCAACGTGCTGGCCATATGTCCCTGTCACAGCGCTGGCCACATGCTTCTGTCACTGTGCTGGCCACATGCCCCTGTCACTGCGCTGGCCACATGCCCCTGTCAGTGCGCTGGCCACATTCCTCCATTTCCGTGATGGCCACATGCCCCTGTCACTACACTGGCCACATTCCCCCATCCCCGTGCTGGCCACATAACCCCATCCCCGCGAAGGCCACATGACCCTGTCACTGTACTGGCCACATGCCCCCATCCCCGTACTGGCCAGATGCCCCTGTCACTGATCTGGCCACATGCTCCTGTCACTAATCTGGCCACTTGCACGTGTCACTGCGCTGGCCACATGTCCCTGTCACTGTGCTGACCACATGCCCCTATGCCCGTGCTAGCTAAATGACCCCATCTCCTTGTTGGCCACATGCCCCTGTCAATGTGCTGGCCACATGCCCGTGTAACTGTGCTGGCCACATGCCACTGTCACTGCACTGGCCACATGCCCCTTTCACAGCGATGACCACATGCCCCAATCCCCGTGCAGGCCACAAGCCCCAATCCCCGCGATGGCCACATGCCTCTGTCACTGAGCTGGCCACATGCCCCTATGCCCGTGCTAGCTTAATGACCCCATCTCAGTGCTGGCCACATGCCCCTGTCAATGTGCTGGCCACATGCCCGTGTAACTGTGCTGGCCACATGCCATTGTCACTGCACTGGCCACATGCCCCCCTCCCCATGTTGGCCACATGCTCCTGTCACTGGGCTGGCCACTTGCACCTATCACTGCGCTGGCAACATGTCCCTGTCACTGTGCTGACCACATGCCCCTATCCCCGTGCTGGCTATATGCCCCTTTCGCTGAGCTGGCCACACATCCCTGTCAGTGTGTTGGCCACGTTCCCCTGTCACTGCGCTGGCTACATGCCCCTGTCACTGTGCTGGTCACATGCCCCCATTTCCGTGCTGGCCAATTGCCCCATCCCTGCGAAGGCCACATGCCTGCAACCCCGTGCTGGCCACATGCCCCTTTCACTGTGCTGGCCTCATGCCCTTTCACTGCGATAGCCTTATGTTTCTTCCCCTTGCTGGCCACATGCCCCTGTCACTGCATTGGCCACATGCCCCTGTCATTGCGCTGGCCACATGCCCTCATTCCTGTGTTAGCCACATGCCCCTGTCCCTGCATTGGCCATATGCCCTCGTCACTGCGCTGGCAACATGCCCCCATCCCCGCGATGGCTACATGCCCCTGTCAGTGCGCTGGCTACAAGCCCCTTTCACTGCGCTAGACTCATCCCCCTGTCACTGCGAGGGCCACATGCCCCCATTTCCTTGCTGACCATATGTTCCATCCCCACGCTGGCCACATGCCCGCAACCTCGTGCTGGCCACATGCCCCTGTCACTGTGCTGGCCTCATGCCACTTTCACTGAGATGGCCAAATGCTTCTTCCCCTTGCTGGCCACATGCCCCTGTCACTATGCTGGCCACATGCCCCTGTCACTGGGCTGGCCACTTGCACCTGTCACTGCGCTGGCAACATGTCCCTGTCACTGTGCTGACCACATGCCCCTATCCCCGTGATGGCCATATGACCCTTTCACTGAGCTGGCCACATGCCCCTGTCGGTGTGTTGGCCTCATTCCTCTGTCACTGCACTGGCCACATGCCCCCATTTTCGTGCTGGCCAATTGCCCCATCCCTGCGCAGGCCACATGCCCGCAACCCTGTGCTGGCCAAATGTCCCCATCCTCGTGATGTCCAGATGCCCCTGTAACTTGCTGGCCACATTCCCCCTTTTCCGTGCTGGCCACATGCCCCCATCCCCATGTTGGCCACATGCCCCTGTCCCTGCGCTGGGCACATGCACACATCACCGTGCTGGCCATACGCCATAGTCACTGTGCTGGCTACATGCACTTGTCACTGCGCTGGCCACATGCCCCCCTTTTCGTGCTGCCCAATTGCCCTATCTCTGCGCAGGCTACATGCCCGCAACCCCGTGCAGTCACATGCTCGCAACCCCGTGCTGGCCACATGCCCCATCCACGTGCTGGCCACATGCCCCTGTCACTGTGCTGGCCACATTCCCCCATTTCCGTGATGGCCAAATGCCCCTGTCACTGTGCTGGCCACATGTCCCTGTCACTACGCTGGCCACATGCCCCAATCCCCGCAATGGTCACTTGCCCCTGTCACTGCTCTGGCCACATGCCCATGTCACTGCACTGGCCACATACCCCTGTCACTGCGCTGGCCGCATGTACCCTTCCCCATGCTGGCCACATGCCCCTATCAATGAGCTGGCCACATACCCCTGTCACTGCACTAGCAACATGCTCCCATCACCGTGCTGGCCATATGCCCCTGTCACTGAGCTGTAACCATGCCCCTATTTAAGTGTTGGCCACATGCCCCTGACACTGCGCGGGTCACATGCCACCATCCCATTGCTGGCCACATGGCTCCATTTCCGTGCTGGTCACATGCCCCCATCTCCGTTATGGCCCCATGCCCCTCATCACAGCGAAACTTCATGCGAGAAGGATTCTTAATGCATTTGCTCCGATCATGTCTTCGTGCATAATAAGAAAATGCGAACGACGTATCACAGTAGCTGCAAGGATACCGTGGTGATGAAGACGACCCTTTCAGACCTGATCCGATGTCGATGTTACTGTGATTTTACCATCTCCAGGCATACTCATATGAACATCAATGCATCGTTGTTGCACCGAAACCTTTACTTTCTGTCGCACAGCAGGACCTTTGCAAGTCTTCATGTGCGTTTTCATATTATCTTTTCTAGCAAACTGCTTATGACATTTCTCACAACCAATCATTTTACGATAACGGTTCTTAGCACATTCGCTCTTCTCATGTCGTCGAGCATTGCTGTTGTTTGAGAAAATCTTGTCGCAGTAACAGCACCGATGTTCGTTAGTTGTCAAATCAGCATCCATTGAAGTCTCCATCGAGGTCGAATCGTCGTTCGTCGTGGTTTCCTGCACAGCCAGCTCTGTAGTCATTAAGCTCTCTTCTGCTGGTGGTACCACGACTGATGAAGTCTCCTCCATTGTTGACGTCGTCGTTGCCAACGGGATCTGCACCTTCTTCGTTGTCGCTGTCGTCAAGGTTCCCGTAGACGATGGTACAACGTCCATCAAGTTCGTCGTTTAAGTCGGTAAAGATGCCATCGAGTTCGCAAGATCAAGTAATTACGCGAATTATGCACCAGATGAAACAAATTAGGTGATCCTTACACCGTCGACGTCAGTATCAAACTGAGCGACCCTATGTCTAGGACTCGCTTATATACATGCACCTGGTGGAATAATACGCTAGTCAAATCAAGAACAATTTACTATAATACTAGAGTCAAAACAACATTAAAAATAGAAGCTCCAGCAACAAAAAGGCAGCACATTTTGGACGCGACGTCAATAAAAAGGAATCACATTCTACAAAACGAAAGCCCATTTAACGAAAATGAGGTACATTCCCACATACATTCAACTCGGTAGAAGGCGATCGTCAGTTTTAAGTTAGGATATAATGTTTCCATCAGTCTATGAATCCACCAGTTATTAGTTCCATAAGTCATTGGCTCCATTATTCATTGGCACCATTAATTCGCTCGCTCCAATATATATTGGCACCAATTTTCATTGGCTCCAATATTCATTGGATCCAATATTCATTGACTCCAATATTCATTGACTCCATCAGTCATTGACACCAACAGTCTTTTGGTTCCAAAATTCTTTTGGCACCAAATGAATTTGGCTAGAATTCTTCGAGTCTATGAGACTACGAGCCATGAGGTTACGAGTCTATGCGATTGCGAGTCTTCTAGGTTACGTGATCGCGAGGCTATATGACTACGAAACTTTCAGAACGCATGGTTACGAGACTGCGAGGCTACAATTCTTCGAGGTCCCAAGACATCATGTCTACGAGACTACGAGCCATGAGGTTACGAGACTACGTTACTACGAATCTTCAAGTTTACGAGACTGCGAGGCTACAGTGCTACGAAGCCTCTAGAAAACGAGTTTACGTGACTGCGATGATAGAGGTCTACAAGTCTGCATGAATACTTCACTACGAAGCTACTCGTCTACAAGGCTCCAATTCCCACATCTGTCTTCGACGGAATTTTCTCTTTGGCTACATCTGCACCATCAGCATTATTTTATAAGATTACAAGGCTACTTGCTTACGGAGCTTCAAGTCTACGAGGCTCCAATGCATCATAACTACGAGACTACGAGCCATGAGGTTACAAGACTATGCGATTGCAAGTCTTCAAGGTTTCGTGATCGTGAGGCTATAGGACTACGAAGCTTACAGAACACATGGTTAAGAGACTGCATGACTAATTGGCCGCGTGGCTACGTAACTTCATGTCTCTAACTGACTACAATAAGTATGGCAACAGGCATCTTTTTTCTTTTCTTTAAGCTCATTAATAATAATAAATCAATCATATTAGAATACGTATTCCCCCGAAATTAAGCCTCATTTTAATATTTAAGGTAATCACCGATAGTGGTGAAATACTTTTAACCCCCAACGAGAGGTCCACTGAAGTAAGTTGGGTTATTTTTACGCATCCCGTTACCAGGCTAGCACAAGCTAGGTAATTTGATATATTTTAATTTTTAATATTTACATACGTAAGTTCAGTCTTTAACAAGCTACTTGACGCAAATAGTTTTAATTTTTTTTACTCAGAAATACCTCTCTGATATGTTTATGAATCTCCATGAATTTTGTTCCACGATTTTATCTATTTAATTTATGAATACGTTCATTTTTTTTATTAATCATAATTCGTAAAGTAAGCAAGAATAATGTTTGTAGTGTTTTTTTGTACTGATGTTGTGTTAGTACTTAAACGTGTTTATTTCTTTATTTTCCTTATATGTAAACGTGATGTACAGTGACGTACATAGAGTTTGAGCACTGAAGCTGTCACATCTAGCCATTTTCCTTTTTCTTTTGCATTCTACCACAAAGTTGTATTTCTTTTACATCGTTATCGATGAGACGCTTTATTTAAGTAAGAGCTACGTGACTTCCAGACAGCAAACTGGTTTCTTTTATGTGTTTTACTAAAATAGGAGCTAGGTCAAGCTAGCCACGGAGCGGTGCAAAAGCAAGGGTCCTCTGAGCCAAAGAGCCTTGACAGGGTCCTCTGAGTCAAATGTCTCATGACCGTTTTCGAGTGTTCTTTGGGTTACTTTCCCACCACTCATTTTGGACGGCCTATGTTCAAACCCCCTCTCAGGCAGTGCGAAGTCTATCAGCAGTCATGGAAGATCTAACCGCTCCATTATAATTTATTCCCTTTTTGAATTATAATTGTTGGTTTATTGCATTTTACATTTCTTTAAATAATTTAAATTTGATTGCGAAGAGTCGTTAATTTATCGTTTTGTTTGCAGAAAACTTTTAAATAATAAATATTAGCTAATTATATTAAACATCACAGTGGTATGCGCTAGGATTTCTTATTTTATCGAATAGTTAATATTTTTAAATTCATTCATTCCTACGGATTGTTGATCTTTTAAGGTTTTCATCCCCAATAGTTTAAAATTCCGCCAAGGGAATTCCATCCTTAGGTTTTGTGTCACTCTGGGACTGAGGTTCTGTTTCGCCTTCGGGCAAGCAGCAAATTCGACCGTCTTCTCCATCGCCTGACTGTGCAGGGCAGAGTCCCAATGTCTTCGGCTTCTTATGGAAAGACTATTTTCAGGGGTACACAAATCCCCACCTTTCTTTACTGGCACCCGACGGACCAAGTTCCAGTTCCGGCCCAGTGTTTTCGGCCCGCCTCACCGCACCCATGTTTAGAGTTTTTGTCACGTGACACGATTCCCTACATCTGAGATCAACATTCCTCATTACATCATTCTCCGTTCAGTATAATTTATTTCATTATAATACACCTTCGAATTGATCAAAATATTTTTTTGTAAGTAGTAGGATACAGGCGAACCTGGTTACTCGCCCAAACAAAGATTATCATTGTTGCAGTGTTTTGTTTTTATATGCTCCGCATTCAAGCCGGGGAGTATGTGCCGGAAATTAGGTATTTCATCACCTTTGTTTAATTTTTTTATAATTTTAAAATGTTTTTGGGAAATTTTATTTTTTTTAATATATCTGGTTGATGAAGGGGGAATTACTCTTGCTTAGGCCGGTGTACGCCACGTATTTAAACTTTGTACCAGTGGACCGAAGCCCCCTTTCTCAGGGGGCCTATCTGATATTTTGCTGTCTAATGTGGACGTGGGCAGCTGGGTTGATTTTCTCTCGCCTGCGGTCACGTCCCGAGTTTGTTATATTATTTCTCTTCATGACCAAAATTTCATAGAACAGCGCTGCAAGCTGCTACTTCTGAGAGGCCTGCTGAGAATATCAAGTCTCGTCACGAATGGGTCTCCAGTGTACCTGCGTTCCCACCTTAGTGGCATTTTCTGCCCACCCTCCCCTCTCTCTTCACCAGACCATACTTCTGAGAAATCAATTCGGGAGCAGTGACCTGACGTGAACTTAGCCAAGACGATGGCCTAATTCAAGGACCTTCTCCCTGGTCCGACAGAGATGTCCACGACATCTAGCGAAAAAAAAAGTAACCGTGGGCCTGGTCGCCAGCGTGCAGAGCTCACCCTCGTGACATTTGGTGGCAAGTCAGATGACCGCCTCAGTTAGTTCCCATTTATGCCGCTAGAGAGCAGCGCCGCGGCGCCATATGGCACTATGCTTTCTTCTCGCGGCCTGTAGAAGTTGATTGTTTGTTGCCTTCTGTTCTGGCCGGTAGAGAGCGCGCATTTCGTGTTCTTGTCACGCCCGCCTCGGACTCCTTCGGAAATTTTCGGCCTAGAACCGTACCTTCCCCCTTCTCCCTAGGGCCTTAGCTCCCGTTTTAATTAGAAGCCTTGTCCGCCATAGCGGGCACTCAGTACTCTGACCTCGGCTACTGACCATGTCTTTTCGGCGTCCTCTGCGCTAAGAGGCTTTTCGCGGGAACGGCGATTTTCGGTTGCATAAAAGATGTAGTCAGTTGCTTAAGGGATGTGATCCCATTTGTACAGTAGCCAGGCAGATGTAGTTTTTAGAAAAAGTCGTGTTAAGTTAAATGTTTTTTCTTTCTTTTTTTTTTAATTCTTTAAAATTTGGTTTCCAAATGCGCATCCGCATTTTCTCGGTGCGCGTCATCCTGATGTCGGCATGAGACACCTCGGAGGCCCTGTTCCCACACCCTGTTTGGTGAGTAATCCAGTTTTTTTCCCCCATATTCCCATTTGTTGGCCTTTCGCGCCGACTGTATATGACTGTCTGGAAGCAGGTCTAATTCGTTTTGAATTTGGCTTGTGTTTCAGACAGGGTCAAAGTTTTGGGGGAGAGAAATTGCTCCCCGCATGATCTTCGGGACCTCCAGCTGATTTCCCCCTTTAGAAGAGTTTTCATCTCGGTCCGACGTCATCCTGGGAATACCCGGGTGATATAAGTTTTATATTAATTCCACTTGCATAGAAGGAACTAAATTCATTTACAAGATACCAGCGAGCAGTGCTTTAAGAACGTAATCCTCAGGAACATGTAAAATCAAGGAAACTCATATATATATGTAATCGTTGGGATAATCAAATTTTGGTGCTGTACTTGAAATTTTGTTAGTATAATAATTTGTTTGTTAAGGTGTAATGTGTATTGTTTTAAATAATGTAGGGGCGCCCCCTTATCTTTGTTAATTACTAAGATTTTTATTATCATGTCGAAATAATGCTAAAACAAAACCTTTTAAAAATAAACTAGGAAATCCTTTAGACCAAGTTATTTATATAGCGTATTAATTTATCAAATACCTTATTCTACATAACGATCCACGAACTCCCAAGTAACTAGTGTGCAATGAGTGTAAATTTTGTCTTGTTCACCGCCTCGTGTCCCCTCTGGTAATTAACTGTAATTTTCTTAATATTTTGCTCAGCTGTTTCCAAGTTGTTTTTAATTAATTAAAAATAATATAAGTTCTTGGGCACGAGTGGCGTTTCAGTATATGTATGCTTATATGAATTATGCATACACTTTTATGTCCTTTTAAAAGTATAGTAATACACCTAAATGGATTAGGGGTTTTGGTATGCATGTGTGCTCGACTGCCGGAGGTCCGGCTGACATGTCTGTACAGGCCCGAGCATGCCGCTCTTGTCTGGCGGTGGCATCTCTACACGCACGGGAGCACGGGTGTTGCGTCGAGACACTGCTGCCCTGACAGTCCTGAAACCCGTTGCTGGTCATCATAATAAATAAAACACCTCTTGCAGACACAGATTTTTTTCTGTGTGGGCTGTGATCTGATACCGGTCGAAGCGAGGACTCCGAGCTCCATGGCGTAAGTTGTTTTTTTTGTTAAAACTTTTTAAAAAAATATATTTTAAATTGATTAATTAAATTTTTTATTGATTTAAAATATTTTCCCGATTTTCTAGCATAAATATTACGGACTTCCAAAATGGAGGCCGTAACGGAAATTACAAAGGTGACGTCACAATTCAAAATTGGCGGAAAACCAAATGGTGTATCCAAGATGGCGTATCCAAGAAGGCATTCAAGCTCAAAGGAAAAGTCAAAGGTCAAGGTCATCGGATATGGCCCCCGTCACGTCACAATCAAAGATTGAGATCCAGCTCCACGGCTCCTCAGCCAGAAGCCAGTCCCCAGACATACTCTTATATACTATTCTAGGTCCTCAAGATATTCCTATAGAAGTTATTAACTGTCCAGGATACGTACAATGTACTGTTAACATGCTTAAAGACGATACAGTTTTACCTACCACACTCGAAAAAAGACAACGCACCTGATTTACACCTACCAGAAATTCAATCTCCACCAGCATCTGCCTGCGGTCAGACTTCACCAGTCCTGACTTTACCAGTCCAGAATCTCCCAGTCTCAACCTCACCAGTCAAGACTTCATCTGCCTGTATCCAGATGAGTCCCGCGTAATCAGGACCTATCACATCGGCAGCAGTCAAGCCTAAACGTAAGCTTGAGCATCGTCTTCTTGCAGCTCACCTTCCTACCTCTCGCAAGACTCGAACCCGAGATCTGAGTCTTCTAGGTCCAATCAATGCAGACAACACCACCATTCAAGTATGTTTCACAGCATACTCTAGTGATTATGATGAAATAACTCTTGAAGTAGCCCATGTAAAACTGTTTAATTTACTTCTGAATTTACTAAGCAAATTAATATTTTATTTTTTAATTTTAACTTGACGTGTATTTCTAAGTTCAGCATAGTCCATGAGACTTATATACGTAAATATATGTGCGTATTCTTTTAAATGAACACTTCATTGATTTGATTGGTTTCAATATTTTGGTCTTGTGAGTTATAGTGCTTGTGTTTTTGTTTAAATTAAACACATAATTTATTATTTTTTTTAAAAGTAGAGCTTGCAGCGTAATAAGTAATTTTTAAGAGATTTTAAAAAATTAGTAACTGGTTTCACTATACTTATTGTATGAGTAATGCTGAATTATATACCTATAATTCTTTATGATTTGCTGTTTGTAATTTAATTTATGTTAAATTTATTAGTGGAATTTATGTTCTTAGAAATAAAATTCAAATATACATAAATAAGTTCTCAAATCTTGCATAATTTAAATTGAAAATTTTATTACTGTGCATTGAATTAAAATAATAATATTTATTTGAATGTTTTCAGACATGTCTCAGCATATTTACATTTTATTTAAAACATATATTACTAAATAAATGTAATTATTGTATCTACAAAAATTCTTTAAAATAAGGTTTGTCTGTTTGAATCGTGTATGTAGTAATTAAAACACCTTTGTGTTTGCGTCTTTGAACCGAACATTGACTTTATTGTAATAAAATAGATTGTAATTTTTCGAATTTTTTTGTTTGATTTACCCGAAGTAACTGAGTATTCTAATGGTTATTGAAAATCAGTGAGTACATTTACCAATACTACTTACACAGCATAAAGTGTGCCGCTCTTACACGCTAATGTCTGTGAGGAGATTCGAAGCCAGGCATCCTGTTAGCGAGGCACGCTGCGGCGCTCAGACGTGGACCAGGGCTGGCGGCTGAGCGAGCCGTCAGACATTGTTACTCTCAGCAGTGCGACTGCTCATCTGTGGTATCTAAGTGTGTGCCTCCCATTTAAGGTCATGATTTTATATTAATATATAGTTTGTATACATAGTATATTAATATATAGTATGTTTGTATTGTATTGTATACATTATTTGTATTAATTGACTTGTTTTATATCCCGGAGTCCTCACCTCCATATGTAATCTACAGATCAAAAACTGAATAAATAAATAAATAAATATTTTTATTAATCCCTGATCAACTTTGAAACTTTTTCAGTTGTTTTACTTTCACGAGATTGACAATTATATGTGCAGCGCATACGTTTTTGCATAATTAGCTCCCAAAGTTACATTTTTAACGTTTTTGGGTTGTACAAATAAGGAGAATAAGGAGAGTTTAACCGTAATGCCACTGGCTTCTTCATGATATAGCCTAGTTTTGCATTTATATCACAAAAATTTATTTCATGTTCCTTGGCTGTTAAAATCGTAACAACTATGAGAATTTTGAAATGCCAGGTAAAATTAATTAATATTTTCTGAAAGAAATACAAACCGATTCAACGTAAGCGCCGTATATATTTGTCATTTCGTGAAAGTTAAACACTTGAAAAAGTCTGAAAGTTGATCAGTAATTAATATGTAAATATAAAATCATGACCTGAAATGGGAGGCACCCCATTAACATCCTCCTGCTGTCGTATGCCTTCAGTCCGCCACAGACAGCAGCTGTCACGTTCTCGCAGAACTACGACACTCCTCAATCATATTACATGTTTAGATATCATAGTCTAGTAGTAGTGTGGGCTGTCTCCGAGTATATCATACGAGTATGTCAACATATATGTTTGGATTTAATTCTTCACTATACAAGAAACATATTAATTTTAGCTGTAAATTATTATACAAATAAAATACAAATTATTTTTAACTCGTACTGTTTAAGCAAATTCAAATTTGAGGTAAATATCTACATATTGGTTTAAAGCAAATAATAAATACAAGCGGTATTTATGTTCACACTTTAAATATCCCCGTTTTCACTTTGTTTACAGGTCTTCAAAAATTTTATTTACCAGTTAATATTTTCAACCATACATTAAAGTTATTAATATTATTATTTGTTTTTGTTTGTAGCGTTTCTGGAGGGTGGTATAATGGAAATGTTCGGGATGTTCCTAGGATTTATTTCCAACGTATTTTCCCGGTCACCGCCCACGCGTTTCCGAGTGACGGCCTGAAAATCATTCCGCTTCTGATCACACTCTTGTTCCATGGCTTCATCTAGAGATAGCGACATCATATTATAACATATTAAAAAAATCACAGAACTCATCTTATAACACGATGAATATTCATGTTAAATAAGTTCGAGCTATAGTTTAATATTTATTATACACTTTTAATAAATATGTCATGTCTACCTAATCACTTTAACACACATTTAAATATTAAAAGTGTCACCATTATATTTCACACATAAGCATTTATAAGTAACCATAAACATATATACATATATAAGCAAATACATAGAAATATTTTATTTTAATAAACATAGTATCACTGTAAGATTTCATTTATACATGAATATATATGATTATTTTTAAAAATGTAATAAACATAGTTTACCACTAACTTTTATTACTATATGTTTAAATGGGCATAAAAGAGTTTGGCATATAAACTTACATAGTAATTTAAGTAATTTGTCAATTAATTTTTTTTCGTGCGTGCTTCTAATGCACATAAAAGAACTTATTCTTAGGCGCATCATGCTACACTTCTCTAACCAAGGTTTGTGGGGTACTGAATACAATATTTCGGGTTGATTGAGGACATTAAAGGAACATATACCTACTAGCAGTAGGAAAGCTAATCCAAGATGGCACCCTCTAGTAAACGATAATGACACTAAAGATGGCCGACAGTGGCGCAATCGGTATTAACACCATGAATTAAAGATGGCCGAAAGTTTCACCCCCTGGCAGCCACATTATGAATTAAAGAATACTGACTGTGGTGCTCTCTGTCAACTTATTGTTGAAATTTAAATTTTGCACGCTCTGGATACAACATTATGAATTAAGGATGTACAACAGGGGTCTTATTTGTCAAACAATTTTTGTAATTTGAATTTTTGTGTGCTTTTGTAGCCTCATTAAAGATGGCCCCCTCTGGCAGCAACACATCGAATTAAAGATGGTGCCTTGTGGGAAAGTATTTTTATTACAGCAATTTTGCTACACATGATTGCTACTATTGGCTTAAAGACATTCTTTTAAAGCATATTTACCGTAAATTTCTTTATCTTAAACTGTTCTGCTAGTCAAGCGTTTAAAGGCGTATATTTTCCAGCCTCAGGATGTTGTGGCTTCCCTCAGTTTGTGGCTCGACCACTTCAATAGAGAGAGTGGTGGCACCTACCATCAAGCTTCGGAACTAAAATGGCTGCCAGAAAAGGAAAACAAGATGGTGGCTACGAGCTAACCAAAACAAGATGACGGCGGATGACGAAATCGTATTTGAAAAAGTCGAATTTCATATCCAAGATGGTGACAGTAAAGAAACGTGCTGAGGTGTCTTACACGGTGGCGGAAGGTTCTAGAACATACAAAAAGGTGTATAAAATGGCGGCTAATGATGCCATCCAAAATGACCACGAGTTTCAAAGTTCGAGGACAAATGTGATGGGTTAACCAATATGGCGGAAGGATTGATGGATTAATCCAAGATGGCTGATGAATTAACGATAACGTCATCCATTATGGCTGCCACCTCCTCACCTGCTCTGCTTGTTCCATAACGTACATTTCGTATCTATTTACCCTACCTTTTTTTTATGTTAGTACATTTACCGTGACTTCCAGCGGTGTTCGTTTCTATGGCGTTCACTTGAATCGGGCCACGCGGTGCACCATCGGTGCGGTGCGGCTGTCTTGCCTCGCGATATTGCCAGCCAGGGTGATTAATTCCCGAACCTACAATGTGCGGCGCGCGCCTTTCGGGATCTAATTAGCGGCGTGGGCCTGGCCGCTGTTCAGTGGTCGTCGAATTAGCTACTCGCTGCTTGGGGACAACAGGTGAAAACTAACTGTCAGTTATAAGGGATAATGAAAAATTATGTTTTCAAAAAAACAAAACCCTCACTAACCAACGTTGGTAATTTTCACCGACATCTGCGTGGCTCCGTGGAAGTGTTACTTTTTTTTCTCTTGCTTTATGTGGTTGAAATGGCATACAGGCTAAACAAATGTATGTTTGATTAAGCTGCAGCATGTATTACAGAATGTTTATGAGGAATGTGAGAATCAGATATAGTTATTTTTTTAATCAAACATGTGAGTTAATTAGAATGAAGTTTATGCACTCAATAAAATATAAAGTTAAACTTTAATAAAATCGAAACTCTTCGAAGTGAAAAGCCTGTAAATTGGATGAAATAAAGAATAAAACCATCGGAAACTAACAATTTACAAACTATTAAAAATCCTTCCACATAAAATATAGAGTTTTTAAATTATTTTATTTATTGTCATTGTTTTTTTTCCGTTTGTACGATGGTCTTCATTTTGTTTATCTGTTTGTTGTGGCATCAACTGAAAGCTACTGGACGGCTTTTGATGAAACTTTTATTTAAGTAAATTCTTTAGTTAACATAAAAAACTTGGTCAGTTGTTTATAAATTAATAAAGTATGTTTTAACAAATCTATTAAGAAGGTTATTCATGTAAAAAGTCATATTTTATTAATTGTGCAAATTGCCAAATATATATATACATGAAGTAAAACGTCTTTGGGCACGTTGAATGTCAAATATAAAAGCTAAATTTAAGCAATGATTTGGTGAAACTTTGTTGTGAAACGGTTCTGATGCGAAAAGTATAGAGAATAGGTACTTGGCCAAAGATGTATAAAGAGAGCTCTAAGTTATATATGTTGCTGGGCTCGTTTTTGTTTTCCTCTTTGAGCGTTGATTCCTCCTCCACCAAAAAAATAAAAAATAAAGAACATTGAGATAATAAATGAATGAAAGAATAAGACAAAGAATTTTCTCATCTGCTTGTTTCAGAAATAGGTTTAGGTTTACTATACATCAACTGTAAATGCCTTGAACATTTTATTTGCTACCGTCGCACTCGCGTCTTCCTTGTTCAACCAGCAGCGTAGAGAGCGCTGTTGAGACAGTCCTATTTTCCGCACATATATCGCTAAGTGTTCTAAATTTAATATTTAGTTCAGGGATTTGGCTTGTTCCAAATGTCAGAATTGTTTTTAAATTAACAGTAAAATGCACTGAGTTTTTTTATGGAATGTGTATTTCCACAGTGAGTAATTTTTATTTAGATAATTGACTTCTTTCTCTCTTTCTTGCTCTGAGGTTTTTCCCTTTACGATATACATACGAATCGAGGTTTGAATTTCCAAATAATTTTTAATTCGATCACATGTACTGAGTGACAAGCGCTTTTTATTTTGTTTCCAAATTTTTTTACGATTATTATCATCCTAGTTTTGGTTTGTAAAACTTACTAAACGAATAAAGTTTATTATTAAATATAACATTTAAGATAGTATAAAAACTATTTATAACTACGATTACACATATTTTATATTGGATTATAAATAATGAATTTTGGATTGTAACATAAATCTATAGGATATTATAAAGCTGAAGAGTTTGTTTGTTTGTTTGAACACGCTAATCTCAGGAACCACTGGTCCAATTTGAAAAATTCTTTCAGTGTTGGATATTACATTTATCGAGAAAGGCTATAGGCTATATTATATTATCAATGACATTAGGTATCCTTACTAAAAGTACAATAAGATAACCCAAGGTGTAAAAAATGACCCGAAAAAATCTTTACACGGAGTGCGTTGCGAAACCTATTGATTATAGAACAAAACAATGTACTACCACTATGCAGAACATATAATTGTCTTCAAAAAATATCGCGTAACCATATGTCTAACTATTGTAGTTATCTCACAATAAGTGTTTTCTTTATTTTTTAAAATAATTAAAATGCTGTCACTCCAAAAACTATTTATTGTGTACCTCGGTATTAATGCTTATCAAAATAAATTACTGCGTATTCAAGACTAATTCAATACATTTCTATAACTTTTTGAATTATTCAATTCGGACGTTTCATTCAAAAGATATCGCGATATTTAAAATGTAATTATTAGTGTTGTAGCCAAATAAGTATTAAGTATTGGACGCGCATGTATGATGTTATGGGTGGTCATGAGGGGCGAGGGGGCGGTATCCTGTGCGATATGTATATAATATTATATTATATATATAAAATTTATTAACCGATATAACACCAAAAAAGCAAGTTAATACACCAAGTGGACCGTTCAACCGATCGCCACGGGTAAACAGAAAATCATATGTCATAGACATACGAACAGTATATTGCGTGTCATTTTGCCTATGCCCACCACACTGTCATATGGCGCTACCCATTTGGCTTTAACTCGCGGACAATATATAACCCTGTTTTCAGCTCGGGTGACGCCGGGGATTGCAGCTAGTATAATATAATATGTAATAAATATCTATTCATTTAAATTTTTTTATTTATATTGTTTTAGGTATAATAATTCTTAAATAGCGGTACAGTCAGCAATAATTAAAACTTGAGCGTTGAACGGCAAGCAAGTATATTACCACCCAGGCTGCTGGGACGATGACTAGAGTGAAATATTACTTTTATACAATCCAGGAACGACGAACCTGTATTAGTGAACGTGCCAATTTTTATGAAAATAATAATAATGTTGCTAAGACATGCCATCAAAAAATCTTGACTTATAGATGATAATAATGGGTAAAATAAAACAAAATACTATTAACTTAAATTTTTTTTCTTACAATAGAAATGTATACTATTTTTGTAAGCTTATTTGATTTCTGCCGGTGTAAATTAGACGCTCAATATCTTACCTTTGCCTCATACTTTGTACTTTTAGCAGAATACAAGCTGAACTGGAGTCGTCTGACACGGTTTCAATGCAAGTTTTATATAATATCTTTAACTGTTAAAATGTTTCAAATAGATATTTTTAATTAAAAATATATTTATTTAAACTCAATGTAACTGTAAAATATAATATACATCTAATTTAATTTTTAGTGTTGTTTATAGAATATTTACATTTATATTTACAGTTGAATAAAATTAATGGTATTTACTTGTTTTATCTTGTTATTGTTTCGCCGTCATCTAAAAATTTCAGCATTTGGGTAAATTTCCTCTGATTTCAATTTAAAATGTAGGGTAGACCTTATCTGGGCAAGCAAGGGTTTACTTTGTGATTTGGTAAAAGAGTTAGTGCTCTGTGAGAGATTTTCACTAGATAGGACCAGCCTTACTATAATTTTATTATATTAAGCACATAAATTTATTTGAATTTATTAAATATAAGGCAATTTAATCAGTTTTACCTAATATTTCATTATTTTCACAAAAATTAATTATTACTTGTTTAATATTTATAATAATTTTAAGTTAATTAACTGTCTCCCTTTATAATTCTATTTCGTAAGAATGCTAGACAAAAATTTGTCTCTTAGACAAATTTATTTATTTACTTTGGAAGAAGAATTTTTCATTATAAACTCTATTGTACTTACAGAACCAGATATATTTTTGGTTTACTCTTTAAATAAATAATTTTAATTTTACATTACTTTTTTTTCAAAATAAAGTATTAGAAATATTTTATCAGATAAGCTATTCCTTAAATTTTATTATATTTAAATCCTCAACAGTTTTGCTGAAAAAACTGAAAATGTTAAAATTATTTATGCCATGTTATATCGTAACCTGCAAGTTAATAAGCTACTCAAGAGAAGTATAGTTGTAATTCCATTATTATATTAAGCATCAAAATATTTGCTATCTACTTTAAAAATTATTATTTACGTAACGAAGAGGAATCTTTATACAAAGTTACGTGAAGCAAAATCTACCAATTACTTTTATTCATTTAGTCCTGTCATTTACTTTGTTTTTATTTCTTGAGATGTGAAAACCCAGCTATCGTAACTACTAAGCGTATAATAAATAAATAAACACTAATAATAATTATATCTTCGGACTTACTGTAAAAAAATTGTAGATATCAGATCGTGGTATTCTTAAATTTAAATTTTTTTCCAATTAAATGAATACGATTTATGACCAAAATAATAAAAAAAACACCTTTAATTAAGGCGAAACCAAAATAACTGGATTGAGATATTTTTCATATGCCATTTGTACTTGTAACATAATCGTATCATTTTTACTACTTTTGTTTGAATACCTATTTCAAGCTTTTATAATTGTGTTCACAAAAATGTATTTAATTAGTAAATATTGTAGCATAATTTTCCGAGAACTTAATACATAACTCTCCTTAGAGGTTTTAGTAAAAGGCGTGGTACAATAACAATTTGGGTTTTCGTGTTCCAAGCAAAATTATATATGATCGTATTCTTATAAATTCTAAATTACAACATTTTTATGAATATGAAATAAAGGGAATTAAGAATATACTACAAGGTTAATCAATATATATATTTGATCACTAATATTTACAAGCTTATTTCAATACAGTAATTTAATAAATCTCAATAAAATTACTGTCCAGAAATAAAAATTATTTTAATACTCTCATACTACCTCATGTCACAGTAACTCATTCTCTTGTTGTCCTTGATCCAGTTTGGCATATATTTTCAATTTGAAAATCTCACTCAAACTATTTTTAATGGTAGGCTAAATTAAAAATGGCAACCGTATTCTGCCACTGTGTTAGCCGTTAATTCAAACATGAAGGGAGTTTTTCGTTTAATATCATTGCCATTTCAATTACTGACTAAAAATAGTAATGACTATTACTTTTGCCAAACCAATTTTTACTCTACGATTAATAATTAACAAATAAAATCTGAAAAATCGTCGAAAAATAATATTTGTACAATCTCGTTTACTTGTATGTTGACTTTAAGGGATGCACAAACATAAATTAAAACTCTTAGGAAATTAAATCGTCTAAAAATTTGGTTTTAACGTTGTTTTTCTAGGATCAATATTTAAGTGACCTAATGTTGTGGCTAATGAAATTTAAAGTGTGAGAAAATTATTTCGCAAAGTTACTCATATAAAATGCGTATTTATCTGTGATATGATATTCTAATTGTTTTTATTACAAAAACTCTTTTTCTTAACACCATAGAGGAAGAGTTTCAGGCATGGCTTTCTTTACGTAGTACTCCTAATAGGTCTTATCCACGTATCACCACTTATAAATTTGTTTCTTTCACAAAAGACAATTTTAAGCATCTTGCCCCCTCTTTCGAGGCAATGTGGAGTCGAACCAGGTTTTTTCTTCGTAAACGAGAAACAGAGTGGACAAGCATACTCGCGGTACTCTTATCTCCTTCCCATAAAGAATTTCAGCCTATCATTTATTCACATCACTGTTTTACCCGGTTTATCTGTAACGATCCCTCTGTCATCGATACATAAAACACGTTTAATTACTCTCTTAACTAGTACATAAAAACAAACAGCTGATGAAAATCAATGTATTAAGTAGATTAATAGTTGTACCTGTTTGCCAAATATTTGAACTTTATAAGGCAAGTTTTCACATTAAATTAACAAATAAATATGTTTGAATTATTATTTAGGAATCTTCTAACACTTTTAATAAACATTGTTTTAAATAACTATATTTTATAACTTTGAAGGTAAACAAACAACAATAATCATCCTTAAAAAGATTTCCTAAATATACAGAAAAAACTTTACTATTTATTATTCCTCATACCTGTCATAACTATTAACAGTTAGAATACACAATATAAAATTAAGGTTTCGTTTAGGTTATTAAACAGTTAAAAGATTTTCACTCTTAATTTCTGATAACCTCAGGTAAAAAATCATCCACGTTTCTTCTTAATTTTAGGACTGTCTTCATTATGTCTCGGATACTCAACAAATTTACAAGAACACTTTAAAACGTTACGAGTAAATTCATTTTATTTTAATTTGCAGCAAAACTGCCCATAACAATTCCAATTCATGTTACCCGTGTTAAAATAAATAATAATTTAAAAAAACTTAAAAACACGCTTTTATAGAACTACAAAATATGAAATAAATTTTAATAAATTTGAATTAAAAATTGTGTAAAATAAAAATAAATGTAATTTATTTAAAAAAAAGCGTGGGTTGCATGGTGTCAATAGTTATAATTATTTAATTGACAGATACGAGTAGGTAGAAGCATTATCATTTAAATAATATCTTAAAAAGCACCCCACGCTTTTTTTAAATAAAATAATTTTTTTATTTTACACTATTTTAAATTCAAATTTATTAAAATTTATTTTCTATTTTTTACTTCAATTTTCTATATAAGCGTGTTTTTAATTTTTTTATACTATTATTTATTTTCTACTTTTTAGTTTGGTTTATTAAAAATTTAAAGTGATACTTCTTTATGGACGTATGAAAATTTTTTTATTACAATTTAAAAAAAATACTTGATAGTTATTACATCAATTACTATTAAAGTAATTTTTGAATAGATATTGGCTGCAGTTAAAATAAAAGCGATAAATGTTGTTTTATCTCAGAAGTGTCTATAGATGTGGCTCAATTTTTTTATTTATTACATGACTTTACTATTAAAATGATGAGTAGATATTGGCTGCTTCTAAAATATATATCCAATATAGCGTGTTGAAGAACTACAGTACTCAATAATTTCAATATCCTGCTATGAAAATCAATATATTCGGGAAGTCATTGATGTTTATTCTAAGTCAGCATATCTGATGGGTGACCATCCTATGTTTGCAAATGTCTCACAAAATATTTTCTCCCATTTGTTACAGACGGATTCCACTGTAAGTTTCATTTCCATGCAGTTGTACCAAACTACACTGGAGTATTCTAAAGAATGTTTTAAAATTTCTATTTTCTTTTTGTCTTTTTTGATTAGGAAACGTTCACATTCTTTGTTGAAATCTTTAATCCACTGGTAAGCATTTTAGTTTCTGCCCGTGAATTTCTCAATCATGAAATCGTATGCAAATTTTCCCTAAATTTTGAGTTTCAGATATAGTTTTTTCTTCAATAAATGTTTTTAACATTTTTTCCAATTTTTTATTTGATCCACTAGGTATGTTTGATTTCCCATCTGCTGTTGGTTTCACAGCAAAATCAAACCTCCATTTTTTCATGTTTCGTGAAATATTTGCAGAAAATGTTGTTTTATAATAATGTTTCACTCTTGGTTAATTGGTAAAATTAAACAAATACGCAATTGTGTTTCTCTATTTAACGAAAGAAACAACATTTAAAGCCCTTATTTCAGGGTTTATTTCCTTCATATTTTAACAAATTTAGATAACATTCTCTTCAAGAAAGTATATTGTTCACAATAATCATAACCCACTCTCACTTTTAATTTAATTAAATGTCACAATATTTAGTAGGCTTTGAGTATATCGCACG
This sequence comes from Bacillus rossius redtenbacheri, assembly GCF_032445375.1. NCBI lineage: Eukaryota > Metazoa > Arthropoda > Insecta > Phasmatodea > Bacillidae > Bacillus > Bacillus rossius. The sequence goes on along the minus strand of NC_086338.1, from coordinate 19,142,034 downwards.
AAAGACATACTAAAAGAAAGGAGTTCACACATGAGGGAAATGGTTTTCTTTACAATGTGCGAACTCTTTTCTTTCAGTTTGTCTTTGGCACGATATAAACAAAGCTTACTAAATATTGTGAAATTATATAAATTGACAAAAATCTTATTTTGCAAATTGAATAATGGAATTATCTTATCAAATTAGTGTATTGTCATCGGTCCTCGATAAATCTACAAAGTTTGAATGAAAGCTGGCCGTTTAAAAAGGGTCAAAATCGCACCCAAAGGAGTCGGTTACAAGCATACAAACATGCAGGTGAAGCTAATATAAAGCGTGTAAAAAGGAACACGGTCCTAAGGAAGTTAGAATCTATTACAGGTTCCAAGAAAGAAAATTATTAAGAACCAGGGAGAACCCTTGGATGATTAAAGGTGCAGTACTCTGTTGCTGTGACTTCTGATAGCAAGGGGAATATTCACCGTGTCTCGGCCGCAGACGACGGGGTGTGGTCGGCAGTGTTGCCAAACTCCTGGACGGAAACTCGCGAGTCTGACTGCGGGGTGTCGCCCCGGTGTGGCGTGGAGACCAGCCTTAATTAGCACAGCTCCGTGCATGGACGCATTGCCGGGCTTGTTTACACTCCGAGCGAGCGCGTGTTGCGCCTCGGACCACGAGGCCGTAAAGTTGGCTTAGAGAGGGAACAGATAGGCTATCGGAATTGGGCGCACGCTATCTGCACGTTCGTTAACGGCCACAAAGCTCATCGGACATCCCCCATAATCCGCCCTCCCCTCTTTAACACTACCCTCGGTCGGTGTTCAACAGACACGGCTGCATCGACCCGTCGGGAGGCCAGTTCCTCTGGACGGTAATGTGTTGTCAACATCCGATTGCGCGTTCGTAGCCGTTATTTACTGGTGGTCCGCAGTTGATGGAAGAACTTGGAACACATTTTAGATGATTACATACAGTTATGTTTGTGTCACCAAATATAATCAATATTAAATATAAGATGGAATTACAAATAATTAAAATAAAATTACAAATAAATAGAAGGCAAATGAGTTATAAATATAATTATTTCAACAAAATAATGTATTGAAACTTGATGGAAATGTTTAAATACTAGAATTTTTTTAATAATCTTAATGACCCTGCAAATAATGTGCATTAAATTAAAGAAACCAGTAACATTACATGGTTCGTTTGTGATGACATATATTTTTTTTTGAAATATTTACAATTATTTATTTGTTAGATTTATTTTATTATAGGTTTTACTTTTCAGAATAACAATAAGAGATAATTAGGTATACCTTACTGATAATTATGTTGCCACTTGCAAAGATATATATATATATATATATATATATATATATATATAGTTATAAGTGGCTACTGTCACAACTATCTCCACGAGGTACGAAACCTGCAAGGTGTCCGTTGCAGCAATAAGTGCAACGCAATGGACTGTGTTGCAAGGGCCACTGACGCAGTCCTCAGACCAGAGCCACCGGCGCAGTCCTCAGACTTGGGCCGCGTGCCGTGAAACTGCAGAACTCTGCCGACTCCCCTCGAGGTGTATTACAACCGAGGCACGGGTGGGTCTGGTGCTTCCATCCCTTATGGCCCTCCAGCCCCCGGCACCACGAGGAGCTACGTCCAGTGTCGCTGACATCCTCAAGCAGGTGCGTACACAAACAATTAGCGACACCTTGCTGCTCCCGGTATGTTTTTATAATACTTTCATAGTGTCAACCTTTTGTATAACGATGTAAAAACAAATTATAAACATTCAATTTAATTAATATAATCTCCATGTCTTATACATCAAAATTATCAGCAACAATAAAATTAATAAATCATAAACATTATGTTGTGAGAAAAAAGAACAATTTTTTTTTTGGATATGTTATATGCCACAGTCCAAGTATAAGGTTTCCACCCTTTTTACACGCTTTATATTAGCTTCACCTGTATGTTTGTTTGTATGTTTGTTTGTTTGTATGTTTGTAACCGACTCCTTTGGGTGCGATTTTGACCCACTTTAAAAGGCCAGATTTCATTCAAACTTTGTAGATTTATCGAGGACCGATGACAATACACTAATTTGATAAGATTATTCCATTATTCAATTTGCAAAGTAAGATTTTTGTCAATTTATATAATTTCACAATATTTTTTAGGCTTTGTTTATATCGCGCCAAAGACAAACTGAAAGAAAAGAGTTCGCACATTGTAAAGAAAACCATTTCGCTCATGTGCGAACCCTTTTATTTCAGTTTGTATTTGTGCGCAATATAAACAAAGTCTACTAAATATTGTGACATTTAATTAAATGAAAATTGAGAGTGGGTTACGAATATTTGAGCTAAGCTTGTGAATCTATCAGAATTGCACAAAACACTTTTAAAAAATAACACAATTTAACGTGTGTAAAATGTCTACATATATTGATTTTAGATTTTTTTCCAACTTGGCGGTGATTGAAACAACAGCCTGCCAAACTTTGCCTCTTCGACGAAGGCGCTGAAGTTCTTACACGCTTTTTACACGCTTTATATTGTCACGTTCCAGAAATTTCTCGGTGTGGCCGGGTTCAGTTTTCTGTCTTTCCTGGCGCGAGCTGTGGGCGGGCCGCTGCGCCCGTGCGAGAAGCGGCCTCGTTTCGTCAGCGACCGGCCGGCGGCGTGTCGTTGCCCTCGCTGCACATTCCTCATGAGTCGCGCGGGTCATCGACCCTCGCGAGTCGGCGGTCTGCTGGCGTGGCTAGGTCGCAGCGGTGCTCGTTCCGCGGGCTCGGGCCCTCATTGCGAAGTTTGGGGGCGGCGGCCGGGACTCTCTGGAAACATCGGCGGGTCGAGAGGGTTTATAAGCAGCCGCTGGAGGTTGCTCGGGGCTCACTCAGGGGGAGGCTATGCCTCTCTCCTGTGGCAACGAGTTGGTTAGGTTGTTAGGGAAGTTAGGCTCTTTGAGGATGAGGCTATGCCCGCGGAAAATCAATACATTCATGTAAATATGGTTGGGGTCGTGGAAGAAATGTTTAAGTTATTTTTGAAGATGCCGGACCTGAGCAGATATGGCTGACCTTAGGCTGGACGTATAGTTTTAGGTTTTGACCTTAGATAATTTTAAAATAAAGTTTAAGTTGACTTTGAGGACTTAGAACGAGTTTTAACATCGTAAAGGTTTTTGATACCCTCTAGCTGCTCGTTTATAAAAGCGTTTGTAAATAAAGATCCCCATTTAGTTCATTCAAGTTAAAGTACTTAATTGTAAAGTAACTAATAAGACTAATTTTCAGATTCCCCTTGATTTTATATATTTAGTTTTAATGTAAAAGTTAATACTTCTGTATAAGTTTAAGATCTCGTGTAATAAACGTACTTCCTTTAGAATTAAGTTTTATCTCATTTAAAGTAATTCCTTCTCCCTCCAGACCTCCTCTACAGGGGGCAGAACATATTATTTTAAGATCCCGTGTTGTGAATAGTTTTGATTACAAAGTACCCTATTTTTATTGCCAAGCGAGTGTAGGTTTTAATAGTTACGGATTCTCCCCCCCCCCCCCCCCCCCTTATTATTTGGTTTAGACACCGAATATGTCCCACGTACATTTGGGTGGAGTTTGCCGGGTAGGACATACCGTTACACATTGGGTGGAGGCACCGACTATGTCTACCGTTACACATTTGGTCGAGTCGCCGGATATGTCCCACGCCACAATATTAACTTCACCTGTATGTTTGTTTGTAACCGTCTCATTTGCACTCGATTTTGACCCACTTTAAACGGACAGATTTAATCTAAACTTCTTACACTTATCGAGGACCAGTGACAATACACTAATTTAATAAGTTTATCTCATTATCCTGATTAGGATCGACAGGATTAAATAATTTCCTCACCCAGCCTCTGTGTGAGAGCAAGTGAGACAACCGTGCAGTCGGCGCATGCGTACCGTCCACCTACATTCCAGCTCGAGCACTCGGGGTATTAGTATCCTCGACAGTTGGTTTGTTGGCCGAGCGGATGAACGGTTTTTTAAATTTTCCTTTTATGCATAACATGTTTATTTTAATAATTTCTTGTACATATATCAATTAGATTAGGCAAAAGAGCACTGAGTGCTGGGATGTCTCATTGTAAATACCAAATCTGAAAGTGCAAAGTATGTGTTAATAAAAACTTTTTGAATTTGAATTTGTCTTCGATGACATCAACCTAGGGATTCACTGGTCCTGTCCACAGCTTTATATATATATATATATAAATATATCAACGAATTTTGGGATTGGTTCCGTACGCTTCACGTAATAATTAAACCGCAACTTCCATCCTTTCCTGCTTCACAGCATTAATTTCGTACATTATGTAAGACTGGTCGATAACACTTGTTCGTCAATAACCTTATACCATTAAGTCTCACTGTATATATTGATAACGTTAAAATCTTCGAATGGCTTCTAAAATCGAGAATTGACTATCAATAATTTGGAAAATAATTACAGTTACTTATAGTTATTACGGAATAATAGTGGATTAGAACAAATAACGGTTTTAAAAATTAAAAAAAACACGCTTTTATAAATAAACCAAATTAAAAAGTAGAAAATAAATAAAAGTTTTAAAAACTAAAAAACACGCTTTTATAGAAAATGCAACTAAAAACTAGAAAATAAATTTTAATATTTTTGAATTAAAAATAGTGTAAAATAAAAAAAAATTATGTTATTTAAAAAAGCATGGTGTCCTTTTTAAGATATTATCAAAATGATAATACTTATACTCATATCCGTCAAATAAAATAATTATAACTATTGACACCATGCACCCCACGCTGTTTTTAAATAACATACTTGTTTTATTTTACACTATTTTTTATTCAAATGTATTAAAATTTATTTTCTATTTTTTAGTTACATTTTCTATAAAAGCGTGTTTTTTAGTTTTTTTAAACTATTATTTATTAAGACATAAGTTAAAAACCGTTTTTAATATAAATTATAACATTTATTTACATCAATCACTAAAGTGCATCTGTAGTCTAAAATTTAATTGTATTCAGCTACTCGTATAGGCATGAGTTGTTCTGAATTTTAAAGAGTGCCTCCGAATTAAGATCCAACAGTGTCACAAAATGCTACTGCAGCTTTCATGACTATATAGTTGTACTTTTCAAGGCGTATTGGTCACGTGAAAAGTAAGGTGAAGGTAACATTGTTCGATTCTTTTCTCGTGAATTGGAAATTTTTGTGGTTCTCAACAGTATGGTAGAGTCCTCATTTTTCAAAATCTAACTTCAACGTGCAAACGTCGCATGTTTATGTACAGAAAGTTCGGCGTGGGAATACTTTACCATAAATACTTATACTTAGTACCTATTCACTTACATAACTTGTCTGCTAATATTGTAATATATGTAAGTAATTCCGCCTTAGCATAGTTTAAATGCTGCTGGATTTCTATTTTTTTCTTGTTTGATAAGTTTCTTGGTTGATAAATTGCTAGTGAAAACATTTTAACGAGTTTTAAATAAAAAAAAATTTGATTAACGTGGTAATACATAAATTTTCTTATATAAGTCCAACTAATAGTGGTTTTACTTAAACTATTAGTTAATAAATGGAAGGTAATTTATCCTATAAAAAATTATAAAATTATTTTCAATTAACTGAAAAGTAATAAAATTCACACTTATTAACACCCTTCACAATAATCCATGAAAAAATACCCTTATAATTAAGTTTACTTACAAAGAAACATAAGGAATTCTTTGTATATACAAAAACATTATATCTTCTCGGTGGTTTATGTGAGTCATTTAGTTGTAGTTGTAAATCTTATCTTACATCTTATATATATCTAATATATAAAATTCTCGTGTCACAGTTTTCGTTGCCATACTCCTCCGAAACGGCTTGACCGATTTTGATGAAATTTTTTGTGCTTATCCGGTATCTATGAGAATCGGCCAACATCTATTTTTCATCCCCCTAAATGTTAGGGGTAGTCCACCCCTAAATTTTTTTTTAATTTCCAGTTTTTGGTAGGAAATCACCATGGCAACGGCTGTTGCTTTGTTGATGCTTCATTCGTCTCTATGGCAACGGCTATTTCATTGTTAGTGGAGTCCTCATCACCGTTGAAATTTTGCAAGTACTTTAAATATCAAAAATTTCCCTTTTTTTTCAAGTATATATATTTTACAGACTTGAAACTTCACAGTAATGTTCCTTATGTTACGCAGGATGATATTTTCAGAAAATTAGATCCCATTGGATGTTAAAACCAGGCAACAGTGGGTACTTTGTCTGCATGAGAACAGGATTTTGCATGTTCATGCCTTCTGCGTCTCCATGGCAACGGGCATCGCGCGGCAGTGGCGTACCCTCAAGGAGGGGCATGTATAATGAGCGGCGCAAGAGTGATCTGCCTGTAGACTGCCGTAGCGAAGTACGGGTACATCAGTTGTACGTTGCGTGCACGAGTCGGGAAACCATCGGTACATTATACAGCATTGTAATAAATTTTCACTGAATTTTTTTTATTTACCATTACTGTAAATGGGAGATGTGGCTTTATTTTTTTCCATTAGTATAGCCGTGCGAAGCTGGGTCGGGCAGCTAGTATATATATATATATATATATATATGGATGTTAGGATATATGACGTTGATGAACTCCGACCCCATGAAGGTTGGCACATCAATAATTTTTCAGGGAGAGGGGTTTATGGTATCCATTTTGCTACAACTCGTCACTAGATCGTACTGCAAAGCATTAACATCCACACCATTCAACCAATCTCCATGATAAATTATATTCGTATGTATTTACACACGGATAAAATTTTCACTTTTTTCCATTTTTCTCTAGCTTGCCACTAGATAGAGAGGTAGCGCATTAACTTCTATTCCGTTCAACCGATCACTATGAAAATTAGGATATTGTGATTTTTAATGCCCTTGATACTTAGTAACAACAAATAGTGATTGTGTCTGTGGTTAGTATTTGTTGAGAGAGTTTAAAGTGGAATAACATTTCAAACGCTTTATACATTCTAGATTACATACAAAAAATTAATTTTAGATATAAAGAGGTAAATAATAAATAAACACTGCCAGGACAACGTCTCGCAGGTTCTGTTAGTGTATGTATATACAATAGTGTATGTCCTTGTAAGAATAATAATATTGTGATTTATTTCTGTAATTATCAGACTATGTAAATATGTTTTCATTAATCGTGAAATATTAATTTATTTTTGTTTGTGGCATGCCCACCGAAAAATTTAAACACTTATAAAAAATAATTTCGATTATATATGTTATGGATAGTATTGGTGGAAAATAATTAGATTCCTTGGTTGGAAAAAAAGTGATTTTATTTTTATGTCTCCGGCTTCCTTTTTAGTAACGTTATAACATATACACTAGTTTTTATTATAATCATAAGCTCTAAAAAAAGGATTTATCAAAATTATTCCAGTAGATTTTGCGTAGTGCTCCAAAAACAAACGGACAAACATACAAATATCCAGTAATCATATAAAAGTTTTAAAAAACATAAATTATTATATAATCATATAATTAAAACAATTACTAATTCAAACAAGAATTTATGTAATGAAAGCAAATTTATACGTAATAATTAGGTTACTTTTGCTAAAAAGGGCAAATACATTTGAGTTGTTATTGCATTAATATCGAATCCAGTTCCCAAGAGTGACGACCTACTTGGATGTCCCTGACCGGCACAGTCTTCTCCGCTTGACCACTCGCCCGTCTCTGCCCCGCTCACACCAGCAGCAGGAGAGGGGACAAGGCTCCCGGACAGAGTGCTCCAGGACTGTAGCAACTCCCGGGAGGGGCGGGTCCGGGGCGGAGCAGGGAGGAAGGCTCGCCCGGAGCAGCAGCAACAACAACAACAGCCAGAAGTTTGCACGGACAAACACGGGTTCCGGGATTTGCGGTTTTTTCATCCCGCAAGAGTGGAGACGTGTGAGAGGTCGGCCTGTCGGGTCCCGCCCCTGGAGAGGGAGACTACCTGCTCTGCAGGGCCGCGCGCGGTTGCAGACCACCACAGGGGTTCACCGCCCCTGGAGAGGGAGACTACCTGCTCTGCAGGGCTGCGCGCGGTTGCAGACCACCACAGGGGTTCACAGCCCCTGGAAAGTAGGCCAGGTCATGACGGTCCGCACGAGGTATTAATTCTCGTTACAGAACTAGGCTGGCCGCTAGGGGGCTGCCCCCTCGCACACGCGCACATAACTTAATTTGCGTGCCGCGCGCTCGCTTCCATTTCCCTCTCCCCCTTGGCCACAGCTCCACTTACAAAGTCGTACTTCTCCTGACGGTGGCTTGCGCACATCTCTGTTATCTTGTTCCATCGCAAATAAGATAATTGCTGTTCTGCTGCACCAAGATTACCAACTCGGAGTTGCAAGGAGAGTTCATCCTAATTTTCTCTGTCTGTGTTATAAGCTCACAGTCTTGATTGTGACGTGTTCTGTCTGTGCTTGGGCCATGCTCACTTCAGGTTCATTTGTGCCAGGCTCCGGGAACAAGGCAGCGAGGAATGAGGCGAAGTAATTAAACAATTCTTAGTTAGTGCAAATATATTAACTCAGACTATATACACTGGGGAAATTCAGATGCGAAGACATGTAGCTCACAACTTGGGAGTTGAAAATGTTTAATAATATGGCTAAATAATGTTTAGTAGTTTTTAAATCGTATTTATTTCTAATATGGATTGACTTTAAATATTATTATTTTTATTATTAACGTATAAATGTATATGTCATATATTTATAATACTACTTGTCCTGCGATAAAATCGTGTGCATTTTGATGTTTGCGAGAAACATGTTTAATTATACTAACATTTAAATATTATTTTTACCTATTTAGAACCAACATTTTAAACATTAATTAAAATAAAAAAGTCAACGGGTACTTATGTACGTGCGTTAGAATTTATACCTACTTGGCGTGGTAAAAATATACCTTTAATTTAGAATGCAAATAATTTATATATACCTAGGTGTAAAACAAAAGAAGTATTGGAGTGATATTATAGATAGGGTATGGTAAAGTTAATATTGAAACAAATTTATGAATTAAACAAATCCATATTATTCAATAAAAAATTTAAACACAAAAATAAAATTGATTAATTAGGACATTTTTAGAGATAAATTTTAATTAAAAAACACATATATATGTGTGTGGTTATGAATTTATCATATATGAAATAATGTTTTCATTAAAAATTCAAATAAATTATACACACGGGAACATAAACTCACTTACATAAAAACACTTGAAAAAGTTTGTAAACACAATTTACATCACAAATTATCACAGAAAATAATATTTGTATGTTGACTCGTATTCTATATCAATCACTAAGGTAAATGTAGTTTGTGTAAAACTTTTTTTTTTGTTTTCGTCCTGCCTTTAATCCGTGAATATTTCTTTGCATGGTGGGCACGCCACAAAAAAAAATATTTCTCATCCTTTTTTAATAACGGGCCTAAAGAAGTATGACTTTAAAATTCAAACGAAACAAAAACAATTTAGGTCGGAGATTCTGTTTATCACCGCATACATAAATTAAAGGAGCACAGGCATAAGTTATTATCTAGGGAACGGTAATATTACATTTTGCCTGATGCTTGCTTTAAAACTATTTTGTTTCGTTGATGGGAATACATTTTTTTTAGATTTCTAAATGTTACCCCTTCCTGCGTTACGCCATTTTTACTACCGCCCCTGCAGCCACTTCGAGACAATGAAGCGTGCAGAGTGCACGGTCATATAGAAGGGTCTGGCTACTTCCTATTCTTTGCTTTGGCGTGTCTCGTCAGCGTGAAGCTAGCGGCGGCCCGTGATCTAACGGCGCATGCAGTAGACGAGCCCATTATAAACACTGTGTTAAATGAGATTTTCCTATAAAATATATTATTCTTAGTTCTGACGCAATTATTAAAAAATTTCCTGAGATCGCTATTTTTAATTTTTTATTTTTTTATTTTTTGAGTGTTTGGTAAATGCATAATCTGTAGCAATGCCTTAAAATGTTTCCGAATTTGTTAGATTAGTTGTAAGGATGTTTCAGGATAATGTTTAAAAACACTGACAAGTCAGGGTTCTGGCACAGTGGTTAAGCGCATGGCCTGGCAATCTGTCAGCTCATGTTGGATACCCGAGGTAACTGATTTTTGTTTTGTTTTTTTACATGTACACTTTTTATTTCTTATATATTTAACTATGAATTACAAAAAATAAAATGTTATGAGTAGAGTTAAAAGTAAATATTAAAATTTGTGTATGCAAAAGAGTAAAGTTCATTTAAAACAACTTAGTTAATATATATGCAAATACGAATTGTTTTAAATTATAAAGTTAAAGTGTGTTTTAAGTGCAGAGTGTTTGCAATTTTATTCAAAACCTCGCACATATAAGTTAACGGTTTGAATATATTTGAATTCTGTAGTTAATAGTTTTATATTTTAAGAAAAAAATGAAAATGTAAAAAAAAAAGAACGCGTGTAACTCAGTACACGTGATAGAAGTGAAACTTCTTTGGCAGTTCAAACCTTGACTTGTAAGTATATAGTAAGTGGTAAAACGCAATTAAGAGAGAAATATAGAGAGAAGACAATTTTTCTAAATAAACATGATTTTAAAAATTAATACCTATTTTAAAATAACTGTTCTGTATATCAATAATTATTAATAAATCAATATTGATAAATTAAGAATAAATATTACTCACTGTTCCAATAATCAAACCGTAATTGTTAAATTAAAATTCTCAACTATAAAAATAAAACAATTTTAACGACAATTTTGTAGAAATTTTAACAAGTATCTCAAATTCGATAAATTTTATTCTTAACAATATTTATAAGAATTACTTATTTACAGTATTACTCAGCAAAACCTTTTAAAAAAATTTATAACAAAATAACACAGCACGGGATTTTTTTAAGTTATTTAAGAATCCTAAATTTTGTAAATATTATTTATTTGTTACAAATAAAAATAAATAAACACGAATTAAAAATTTTTTTTTCACTTCTAAATACAGATATAATGTCAATAATTATTGATCAATCAATATTCATTCATTAACAATACATATTACTCACTGTTAAAATACCTCAAACACAAATAAAAATTTATAAATGATCAAAGCTAGGATTAATTAAAAATAAATAGGTTTTTAATTTAATTTTATGTTCTGTATAGATAAGATGTAATCGAGTATTTTTATAGACTGATTTTGTTGTTTTGCAAACATCACCTTATCTTTGAGTTATAGTGCAAAACAATTTTGCCAATAGGCTGTCTAGATATACCGCAATGTATTCAATGGCATTGATAATGTTCTGCTTTGGAACTGAATGAACAATGAGTACCTTTTCCACAGCTCCGTGACGCGAAAACTAAACGGCAAACGGCACGGACCTTCCTCGCAATAATTATTTACTTTATAGCCATAACCAGCTAACCTTGAGCACTGTGCCAGGCCACCGACTTGGCAATACTTACTTGCACACCATTTAGATGAATAATAATATTTTTACCGGACACAAAATGATCTAATTGTATGTATTAGTTAAAGAATGTAGTAATAAATACTAATCATTCACACCATTGTCTCTGTATTGATCTTAAAACTTCAGGTACAAATGCCAAAAAAACATTAATCATTTTATCTGTGTGAAATATTGGAAGGGTCTATATCGCAAATTTGATTCTCCAACACAATACAAAACTTGTCATATTATTTACGGAGAAACTTTTAAATATTACATAACTAAAATCAATTTTTTTTATTTAGATTTACAGCAAAGGAAAAAAAGCAGTGTTTCACTCACTTAAAATCTTACAAAATAGAAGAGAAATTCTAGGAACATAATTTTTCGTTATCTGCCATGTCCACCTTAGTTGGCTATGTTAGCCTCATGGGGGACGCAACAGGGAAGCTTCCAGGACCTTAAGCTAAATGATATTCTTCTGTATGTGTAGAGAAATAAATAAGCAGGGAAAACATGCGCCGATTGGCTCATCATTTGGCTAATATAACAAACAGATCTTACCAAGATAATGATTACTTAACGAAAGGATATGATTTTATATTAAAAAAATACATATATTCTTAGGTACAGGCCATTAATATTTTAAATAATATCATGCACATACTTAACTTACAGATATATTTCATGAGTATTTTAATTAACAATAATCGTTCGTAAATATAACCAAGCTTGGGGGGCCCCGCAAGAGTAAATAAATATTCAAAAATTATTAACACATGGCTGGTTGCACCAGTGGCAAAAACAATAACAACAGCCACATTTGAATTTTTTTAAAAGATTACAACTATTTATTTTATTTTGTCATTTAAGTCTATTATTAGAATAAAAAGTCCTCTCTCTTAATGGATTAATTATTCGACGCGAATATAGATTTGCAGAAGTCCAAAAGAAAATAACCTTCATGCCAAAACGTGCTGGAAGTCGAAAGAGAATTGAGGTAGACTTTCCTGAAATAATAGGCTGCATCCTGATGACAATAGAGGAGGAGAAAGGCTCACTCCCGTCCCGTAATTATTGGACTAAATCAAGCATGGCCCGGATGTCTCACGTCACACATGGACCGCTAAATAAAATTACAAAAATTACCAAATATAAGACATCGGTCAAAAATAAATACATGACATGATTCCGGGGGAATCAAGAAAGAAAACTCACCTAAAAGGTGGTAAGCAGTAATCAATTCACCGAAAAATCCATCGGATTATATTAGTTACAAAGTATTGCGATGTTCCCTAAATGGCTGACAGACAATGAAGAAGAAAGGGCAAAGTAGGCCTACTCTTGAGAAGCAACACCATAGATAGTGACACAATATGTCAAACTTGGTAAACAAAAAATTTAAAATACAGGTTTAGTTCCAAAATGTTCAATAATAAGCTAAAGAAATTCAAAAAGATTTAGGTATTTAAATATTATTGTTCAAAATATTTATAGTCCATACATATATTTTATGTTTTTTTTCTTATATATCATGAAGCACTTCACTTTAGATTAAAAATAAACTTCACAAACTTACATTAAGATATGATTTGATAAAAAAGATTACATAAAGAAAATATTTTCAATTTTCTTAAAAGTGAGCATGCATGATGTCCAGTTTACAAAAATAATAACTAAACTCATGAAAACAGGTTAAATACATGCAACGTTACGAAGTGCAACGTTACGAAGTGCAACGACACACTTAATTACAGCATAATAGTCGTTTGGCATATTTGCAATCAAATATAAATAAACTTTTGTTTAGAATTCAAGTATCTAATTTTATTTGTTCTTAAAGATGCAAAAACAAAACTTTCTTAGCACTGATATAACGAATATTAAATAGAATTTCGAAGTTTTTGTATATATAAAAGAAATAAAATTTCTGAATTTTTTATATAAATATTTTATGTGAAAAGGAATTAATTTTCTAAATTTTTATTACAACTACAAATTTACGTTGAAATTATTATTTAATTTTATTTACAAAATATTTAATTTAATTCAAACCACAACATTTAATAATGTTTACCTGAATTCTAAGTATATCAAAAAATCAGAATACTTAGTTGCAAATAACTGAAAAATATATCCCAGGTTTGAGTTTTTGTGGAAATGTTTTTAAACCATGTTTTTTTTTGTTGCTACAAATCTTGCAAATTTTTGCCTCCTTGTGGCGAGAAATTCGTATCCCTGTCACGCTATCGTTTCCCTATGATGAGAACTTGTTCCTGTGGCAAGATTGTATCCCTTTGGCAAGATCGTATAACTCTGAGGTATTCGCATCATACCAAGTTAAATATGTTACCTATTATCCGTCCTTTTCATTAATTGTACTTCATTTTTTATGTGCTTTCAAATGTGCAGTTTCGAAATATTAGACGACTTTGCTACTAACCACCAAACGAACATGCCTGGTCAACCTGTTAGATGTCCAACCTATCTAACAGCCCTGGTCACAGACTGAATGTGCCAGGCCAACAACCGGATGTGCCTTGCCACCTACTGGATGCACCTGGTTAAAAACGGTTTCTTCCTAGCCAGCAACAGTATGTGCCTGGCCACCTAATGGATGAGCGTTCATGGTCACTGAATAGTCATATCTGGATACCAAACGGGCGTACTATATCACCAACTGGATGTACCTTGTCACTAACTGGTCGTGTTTGCCTAACTCACTGGAAGTTCCTAGCCACCAACTGGACATGTCCAGCCGACAACTTGTCATGCTTCTTTGTTCACTAAACAGACACGCCTTGCCACCGACTGAGCGTACCTTGCCATCAACTTGACGTGTTAGCTTCACTAACCGACTGGATGTACTTGACCAAGAACTGTATGTCCCTAACCAACAACATGATGTACCCTACCACCTACTAGACGCGTGTGGCCCCTTATTTGAAGTGCCTATTGTAACCGACTGTCATTTGGAGATGCCCTGAAAACAAATTTCAAGGCACGCAAGGTACTCGCTTTGCCTTCTAAGAAGACTGTTGATATTAAGAAACCCTTGTTATTTTCTTGATTTTTGTTGTAAAATTGATGTTTTATTATTTTATTTGTAATTATAATTTTGTACCTGTCACTTCATAGTTAAATTAATATAAATCTTTTTTTTTACCTAAATTTTTCTTTTATTGCATCGAGCAAGGATTATACTAATGACATATATCGATTAATTCAAGGAGTCTATTAATTGTCGATTATTTTTTGAGGATTTTTAGATTTTTTCAGAATTTCTAGCTAAAAATGACGAATTTCCATGATGCCATCCAAGATGGCTTTGGCATCTTACTGGCAGCTAATGGATTAAAAATTTTAGCCGCTTTTAGGACTGTATAGGATGGGTTTTTAAAGTGTTTTTTTTGACATAAAATTACCTTTCTTTGTATCAAGTATGGATGGAACCACACACAAGAATCGATAAAATTTTTAGGAGTTTGGTAGATTATAAATTTATACCACTTTTAGGATTTTTTAAAACTTATATTATTAAATGAATTATATTTTTCCCTCAAATACAATTTTTGCCTCGAGCAAGGATCGAACCAATGACACAAATCAATTGAATAAATATATTTTTAAAATCTAAATTTTTGAAGATTATTGGAACTTTTCTGAATTTATAGCAAAAAAATTACATATTTTTAAAAATTGTGTATTCCAAGATGGCGGATGTGTCTTTTTCTCCAATGGCCGCCGGGGTCCTGAACATAAACTACGAGCAGCGAAAACGGCTGAACGTGGTCAAATCCTTACAATTGGCAAGCCGCCAAATGAAGCCAACACAAAATCGTAGTCCCATAAGAATATCACTTTACCAGAAGCTCCTTCTGGAGTGTATTAAAATCATCAGTTTAACAGATTGTGTAATATTCACAATTTTTTCGATCATCTTTGCTGCCTTATTGAAAATCTGTAATAAAAAACAAATAATTGAAGAAAAAAATTTTACAGATCATAATAAAATTAACTTATTATTATACTGATTCGATCGATTCCAGTCCTTGGTCCGAGATTTGACAATACAAGAACGGTAATTTTAGTTTGAAATATGTTTATTAAAAATGTATTAACTAAAATATAACAAAAGAGCTCAAATTGCCTAACAGCAACCAGTAAGGCATTGCTTGTGAAACAGCATTGTGAACAAATAATTTGGAAAAATAAACAAACATCAAATATTGAAATTTAATACATGAATTTTCGTTTAATTTTTGTCCTTATTTCAAGCCGTAGCAAAACCCAACAAATTATATTAAAATAACAATTTTGTTAATAAATTTTGATAAAATAAGAAAACAATTTAATAAATCCATTTATTTTAAATCGGCCATAATCTGGAAAATTAAAAATCGTTAAACGAAAACAATTTTAAAATTAAAAAAAAAAGTAACAATTAATTGATTTATGTGATCAATTTGTGTCCCACAAAAATCTTGCTTGGTGAATAGAAATTTAATTTTAGATTTAACCGACTTTGTAAATTAAGTACAACATTACTTTAAGTAAATTTATGTTTTGCCATAGAAACCAAAAGTACTAGAATAAAATTTCTGTTGTATAACAAAAAATTTAAGAATTAATGCTTTTACATAGAAGCTATCCCAATACTCCCAATGACAGAAAAGGTTAAATAATAGTTTATATAATTGCAGGATATAGGTGCTGTTTAAAATCCACAAATAAAAATATAAACAATGTAGAATACCTCAGAAGTAGTAGTAATAATAAAAAAATTTAAATTTACGGCTACTGACCATTCATCAGGTCAGCAACTTGTGAATGAAAAACTAAGAGGAGAAAATAATAAATAATAAATAATAACCATGTATTTAAAGGTTTGTCTGTTACCTTTTAACAAGTTCGATTTTAAAACATTTGTTGTTTTGAAGTTACTTTGAGGGACCACAATCACGTCCATCCAGTTACAGTAAATATTAAAGTTTAAAATGCACTTAAATAATTACTTGCTTAATGTCTTTAGATAGTAATTTTTGGAAGTAAGATGTATTTAAAGTCATACATAAATTGCATTCCTTAGGGACCTAGCTACTGCGAAGGCGTCCTCAGCGGGACCTGAAGGCAGTGCACAGCACCGAGGCCAGTAGCGAAGACCAGTATCTCAGGAGTCCGCGAAGGAGACACGGGAAAGGCAGCCCCTGAGGAAACAAAGTTGACGCGAAAAGAGGCTGCAATCTCCCATATCGGGAAACCCCCTCACTGTGGGGGAAATCCAGAAGTTATACATCCCTGGTAGGCCGGCTGAGAAAGCACTGTATCGTAGGCAACAAGGTGATACACACCATCAAAGAAAAATTATTCTTAAAACTCTACATCTTGGTATGAAATAAAATAAGTGGGAACTTATCTCCCTTTTTCTATCGGAACTACATCCCTTATAATCTTCAGGGAGACTTCCGACGCACCAAAAACTGCAAACAAGAAACGCGGATCCGATCTTCAGTGAGGTACCGAGACTCCCTGGAAGGAGGTGGTGGCTCTCATATTTAAAGACGGTCTTAAGGCCAGGAAGGGGGTGAAGCTTAATAGTTTCAACTTTGGCCGATACAGAGGGTTTTCTGGTACTTTTTTAAAATTAAAGTTGTTTTGTATCGGCCAGGGATCGTACCAAGGACCTAAGTCGATCTAATCAATCAGTATATAGATTACAAATTTATTTAATGAATTTTGAACTTTTTCCCGAATCTCTATCATTACAATTACGAATTTCCAATATGGTGGTCTTGATGTCTGATAGGATGATGGTAGTAGAGGATATAAAGTCTCTTGAAGAATGTTGAACAAGGTTTATTGAAATTATTATTTTTTTCTTCATAAAATTAAACATTATTGCATCGATCGAGGAGCGAACCAAGGACTGGATCAGATCGAATCGATATGTAAGTTAATGAGTGATTTTTTTGATGAATTTTGGATTTTTTTCCGCTTTTCTAGCTACATTATTACATGATTTAAAGATGGCGGCCGAATTTCAAGATGGCGGGAGCACCTCCGTAATAAATGATTACTGCACTGTAGTAGGTTAGAATAAAATTATCCAGATGGAAATGTACTCTATAATACAAGTACACACACAAGATGGCGTACTCCAGCCGGTGGTAGCTCCTGGTAGCATGTACTGACACATAAAATGTCGGATCCATGATGGTCGACAAGGACAAAGTCAAATTTCAAGGACAAAGTCAAATTTCAAGGTCAAGGTAAAATTTCAAGGTCAAGGTCAAATTTCAAGATCATGGTCAAAGTTCAAGGTCATGGTCAAAGTTCAAGGTCAATATCAAAATTTTAAGGTCAAGGTCAAAGTTCAAGGTCAAGATCAAAGTTCAAGGTCAAGGTCAAAGGTGTGGTGACCAGATAATTATACTAACATGGTATCAACACACTCTAGCGGACGAAAACAAGATGGTGGTCTCCAGCGTATGAAGACAAGATGGCGGACATGATGTCATATCAGCTGAAGATATATGAACCTTGGTATTGGTGACGGTAGATCGGTCTGTAGGTGGCTTCTGTGGAGGAAGGATCTGATGTTTTTTTTTTATTTTTTGCCCTCACCGGTTTCGAACCAAGGACGGGAATCGATATAATCAATCATTATATTTATTGTCAATTTATTTAATGAATTTTGAACTTTTTCCCGCATCTCTAGCATAAAAATTACGGATTTTCAAGATAGCGGACATGACACCATATTAGCTGACGATATATATATGCTTTGAAAAAAAGTGGTGGGGGTCAGTCTGCCTGCATCCACCATTGAGAAAGGAGCCTGTCGCCATTTTTAATATTTTTGCTCTCATCGAGTTTGAACTGAGGACTCCGAACTCCGTGTCGTAAATGTTTGTTTTTTATAAAAAAAATATTAAATTTTTATTATTTGAATTTTTTTATAAATTTTAAATTTTTTTCCATTAAAATCGGATAATAAATAAAAAAGTTAAAGATGGCGATCATAACGAAAATTGCAATGGTGACATCATATTTCAAAATGGCGGAAAACACATCGCCGGAATTTTCTTGAACACAATTACGTCATCCAAAATGGCGGATCCAAGATGGCAGCCATGATATTCTTGTCCCGTTACGCTGTGTCCCGTTACGCTCATCCAAGATGGCCGCCGTGATGTCAGAGATGGACGTGACGTCAGAGATTTGGCTTGGCACCAAGCACCACAGCCAGAAGCCAGTCCCCGGAGGAACTATTATATACTACTGGTTGCTTAGCAAATAACATTTTAATATCTAGCTATCCAGGGCTAGGAAACTGTTTACATGATTTCACAGTATCTTTAATGTAGCTTTCCTAACCAAATCAACCGTCCACAATGTTTTAAAGTATTTATAAGGTAGCTTACCAAACCTAATTGATCATTATTCCATTAGTTATAATGAGTTGTATATTTATTTACAATGAACAAAAATAAACCTAAGATGCACGATCGGGAGTTTGGCTCTCTCGTCTGTTGAAAGAAGGCTTGCCAACGTGAGTATTCAGGTATGTCCAGAAGGACGAAAAATCGTAGGCTTCCCGTGCTCCAACTGCGGACTGCGCACATGACCAAAGGCAGAACGACGAGGCCAGCAGGATGCAAACCTCGTGTACCTCGGCCTGCAGATACGGGCTGGAGCCCGCACGAGTAAGGAACGGTTTCACGTAATCACGATTCTCCCTTCCCTTGAAAATAGTGGAAAACCCTACAGATAAATCTAGCGATTTCCAAGTTCTGTGCGAAATAGGTTTATAAGTTTACAACTTTATGTTATTGACGTGACAACGTCTAATAAATCGATGAACGCCGGCTGCACGCACGAAAAAGTGTCCGACTACGGATGTCCCACTACGGATGTGTTCTGTTTGCTCATTGTACGCATGCGTGGCATCTCTCTTCCACTCGATTGGAACAACCATCGATTTGACTTTTCAATCATATTTTCGTCGTTTGAATTATTAATATTATGTAATTTAACGATCGTCCACCGATTTTCAGCACAATCGGTACGGTTATTTAAAAGTAATGTCAAAAATTCAAATACGTTTTGAACCAACAATGGTGTTTTACAGTTATACATAATAATTCAAATTACACCCGGGATCTTTTGCACAATGTTTTAAAAAAATATTGTAACACATTATAAATAAGGTTTGTGTATTTGGGATGCGTATTTGTTATAAAATCGTGTTAATATTATACCCCTACCGTGAACAAAGTTTTTATAAATATGTATATATAACATTTGAAACCACGTTACCTCAGTATGGCCTCGTGGGCGTGTGGTTAGCGTACCTTACTATGACAGTAAAGGTTGTCGGTTCGAAACCCAGCACCTGCAAAGTTTTTTTTGTACTTGTAAAAATAAATATGGCGCACGCATTATTTCAAAAGTAATAAATATATTTGAATTAATGAATGAAAATAAAAGCAAATTTATTGATTCAATTGCACATTTCATTTCACTCCTTTGTATCCATACAAAATAGTGATAATTCAATAAAAATTATTCAATTTTATTCATAAAAGTATGCAGAGGTAGATTTTATCATGCAAAAGATTGAAAAATTAAAACAAATTCTTCCTCAAAGAATATAATATTTTTAATACCTAAATGGTTTGGTTGCAAAAACCTATTACGGTTCAGTCTCAGGCCGAATATGATATTTCCTTTTCTTCTGGATCAATCATTTCATCGATGTTTTTTTATGACGTTGTCACGTTAAACTATCGTTCGTAAACCGACTTTACAGACAACAAATTTTTTTTAACAAAGATTTCGAGGTCACTGAAAACAGACTAGCGTGATGATTAAGATTGGATGTGACTAGGACATATTTTAGTCAGTTTTCCTGACCAAGGTTTAAAGGTTACATTCTTTAAGGAATATTTAAGATTTAAAATTAAAGTTCATGATTTATTTACGAATAAAAATGTAATCCTACTAATATTATAAACGCGAAAGTTTGTAAGTATGGATGGATGGATGTTTATTACTCTTTCACGTAAAAACTACGGAATGGATTTGAATGAAATTTGGCCTACAGATAGCTTATAACCTGGATTAACACATAGACCCCATATTAATATGAAATTCCATCCCTAAGGGAGTTAAAAAGTGATAATTTCATTTTATAACAGAAAAAATCATAGGTCATAGACATACAAATAGTGAGTAAGTGACATTTCTCTATGTCTGACACACAATCATACACATAGTGACGTCTGGAAAATTCATATTTTTCTCCTTGGTGAGACCAGTCCGCTTAGTGGAGCTCGCAGCGGCTAGCAAAATAAAGGCGCTAATAACAGTTTTGTTCTAAACTTCGTCAATAGATAGAGTTGCCTTGAATTTTAAACGCACCATCATTTGATGCGTTTGGCATGTCTTTGATTTTCGTTTGTTTCTGCCGTATGCGTTCCCATACCATTTATCCGATTGCGATGAAATTTTAGTGATTTGTTATGCGCATGTCCGTGAAGGTTACTGAGACGGTATAACTATTTTTCAATAGTTGGAGCACGAATCGTGTCAAAAAATGTGTTTCTTTAATTTTATATAGCTGCTCTTCGTATGTTTTTGTTGTATAAGTGCGCACGCATGACACAATTTTTTTAAATATAAAAGAGAGACAGAGATAGAGTGATATATATATAGAGTGAGATTGAGACGGAGAAAAAAGTTTGAGATAGAGCGAGGTATAGAGACTGAAATGGGTTAGATAAAGAGATATACCTATAGATGTATAGAGCTATATAGAGACTTATATATAGAAGATATAGAGATAGTGGGATGTAGATACAAAGAGATGGATAGAGATAGAGAGATACATGATGCATATAGATGTAGATAGAGATAAATATAAATAGAGAGATGGATAGATGATTTGTATATGTGGAACTACTTCAAACATATTACAAAACAAAACTGAATTAGGCATTGCAATGCAGGCCGAGCATTAGCTAGATAATGGAATCTTTTCAATATTAGTAATCTCTTATTTTTCAGATTTTTTCTAAATTGTTTTATAAAGTCTAAATTACATACAGACCAGGTAAATAACTATAAACCGGCAGAACAACGACTGTCGGGATCTGAAAGTGATATAAATTAATTTTCACACTTGACATTCAAATTAAGAAGACAATTACTAACTACACCCTGTGTTCAGCCCAGGCAACGCCGGGTATTGCAGCTAGTTTTTTTCATATATTTAATATGTGGCCACCATTTATGAATCAAGATAGTATGAAGTGTTATTTTTCATTCCCATGGTAAAATGTAATTTATATTTGGTAAAGGTTTTAACTATTTACATAATGGTATAGGTTATAACATTACGTGAGAGGTTTTTTTTTTCACGCAACCATTTTACTTATTTACGCAGTTAACTTAGCCATTTTCCTTACATTTTATAAATGGCTGTATTTTAAATTGTTTCTGATGGTAAAGTTTATGTATGCTGAGCTAAGTAACTAAACAGTTAACATTGCGCTGCTAGCGAATCGCTCTGCTTTTAAAGAAGTATATTTTTTGATTAAATAATGCGAGCACGTTTAAGAATCACCCGCCTCGTTGTCATAATATTGGTCATCATATGAGTGACCGTTATCATCACAACCATGATCATAGTCTTTTTTTATGTTATAGTGGCGTTCCCGTATTTTTGTTTTGAGCATGATCACAATCATCGGCTTTGTCAAAAACAAGTGCTTTTTTTATTGTTCACAATTTGTGAAGGTGTTCAGAATCAAGTGTCTATATATAATATATATATAGTTGTTTTTAAATTTACCATGAAGATAATACTTTTGTCCTTTACATTTCCTGAGTCTTCGTTAGCTTTTAACTAAAATCATTAGCAAGATTTGGGATGTATTTTAACCATCATCATTTTCCAATTTTTTTCGGGACCATAATATTCTATTGATTGTTTAACTCCATTCCACTTCCTTGCTGATTTAGTCTCGTCCTCATTATCGTTAGTCATTTTGGTTGTACACATCTTGAGATGTTTATTTAAGATAAAACCTTTGGCCAAAATATTTATGTTTCTTCATGCAACTGAATAGTTTTTGGTATTGACCCTAAGTTACTTTCGGTTCTGTAATGGCGTTTAGCATTATTTTTCAAGGCAGATTAATTGCTGCAATAGTTACGCCAGTGACCTTTCGATACAGCTGTGGGAAACGTTATGGACTCCATATTAGCTTCTGCGAAAATAAACTGCTGCATACTAAGTGTTTTAAATTCAAGCAAATACTTAAAATGAATAAAAATAAATTTATCAGTCAATGTTTATTAAACTTTTAAAATAATACAGGTTCCAAATAGTTCCGTTTCTTACCAACAGATGTCAAAAAATGAAATGCCCATACTTCTTAAGTAGTCTCCTTTATATGAGAATTTATATGCTTTACTGTGGCATATAATAGACGGATAAATAAATTATTCTGTGTTTCATTGCAACGGGGTAAAAATATTGTATACATGAAGTTATTGATAGTTCAAAGTAACTATAACAACACAAGCACGCCAATTTTAACTGTGTAAACAAGCGGTGGATGCTTAGCAAATAGATTTAATTCAAGAATTCAGTTCGATAACTGACAACTTTGTCACGATTTATTACAGTTGGACTTATACTTTGTCGCTTCAAGTGGTATTTCATTTTGAATTCAAAAATTGATGGAATCGACAAAGTTTTTATTTTATTTAATATGGCAAGTGCACTGAGCCACTTATGATTTTAGTTATTTTGTGCTATACACTATTGGAAAAACTTTGTGAATCAATTAGGCTGTGGTTGTTGTGACTTTACAGCAGTGTGTTGACAATATGATACTTTGTGTGGGTTCATCGATTGTCATTTTCTCATTTCAAGTATCCAAAAATCTAGTGAAACGTTCAGCAGATGCACCAAGCTATAATTGTACATACACATTGAATATAAAAGTAAATATTTGTACTTGTCACCATAGATCTGATGATTTGAGACATGCATTAATTTCAGGGGCTGTTGAATGTGGTATGACTGGTATAGTTTGCCGAAAAAGACCAGAAAATTAAATGAGTGCGTCAGCGAAGAGCTGCTCATTTCTTCTCAAATCTTTTATTGTACGATGAAGCGCTTCCAATGAATGTTTGTGCACCATAGTACATTCGTCTCATATAATGAGTAGACAAATTTAGAGTACTTTACCCATTAAACACTATTGTTGATATTGCATGTTGGTGCCTCAAAATTCGCATATTCAAAACCAATTTCAGTGATGAATGCACTGTTTGAAACCATCAAAAAAAGTAGCTGCAAGTCCAGATAGTAGTATATAATAGTTCCTCCGGAAACTGGGTCCAGGGCGAGGAGCGGGAGCCGGGTCAATGACCGATTGCTCTGACGTCACGGTGGCCATCATGGATGGTTGTGACCTTGACCCTTGACCCTTGACCTTGACATTTGACCTTCAAAATGTTCCAAAATTGGGCAAAAATTGCCAAAAATTCCAAAAATATCGCCAAAATTTCCATTTCTGTGGAAAAAAAATTCCGCTAAAAAATCTCAAAAAATTCCACAATTCAAAAATTAGGATTTCGAAAATCCTCAAAAGTCGTTTTGCCCTAGAAAGAACCCAAATTCCTATAAACGGCATAAGCATTTATGTCTACAGCCTCCGGTAAGCCATTTCTAGAAATAAGGATACCATGACCGCCATCTTGAATTATGTCGACACCGTTGCAATTTCCGTAAAGGTCGCCATCCTTAAAATCTTTATTTATTATCCGATTTTAAAGAAAACATTTTTCAAAATTACAAAAAAAATTCAAATAATAAAATTTAATAAAGTTTTTATAAAAAACAAACATTTACGACACGAAGTTTGGAGTCCAAGGTTCCAACCCGGTGAGGGCAATAAAATAAAAATGACGACCGATCCTTCCCCCGCGGTAGCTGCTGGCATACTGACTCCCACCACTTTTTTTCAAAGCATATATATATCGTCAACTAGTATGACGTCATTTCCGCCATCTTGTCTTCGATGCTGGAAGCCATCATCATTGTATCGTCGGCGAGAGTGCGCTGATGACTTGTTAGTTTACTTCTTATCCGCTAGAGTGCAGTAATCAATTATTGCTGTGACACCCGCCATCTTGAAATTTGGCCGTCATCTTGAAAATCCGTAATAATTTAGCTAGAAATTCAGGAAAAGTTCCAAAATTCATTAAATAAATCACTTATTAATTTACATATTGATTCGATCCGCTCCTGCCCTCGGTTCGATACCCGATCGATGCAATAATGTTTAATTTTATGTAAAAAAAATAATTTCAATAACCATATTCAACATTCGTAAATAGACTCTAAATCCTCTACTACCATCATCCTATCAGACATCTAGACCACCATATTGGAAATGCGTAATTTTAATGCTAGAGATTCGGGAAAAAGTCAAAAATTCATTAAATAAATTTATAATCTATATACTGATTGATTAGATCGACTTAGGTCCTTGGTTCGATCCCTGGCCGATACAAAACAACCTTAATATTTTAAAAAAGTACCACTTAAGTGACAGGTTTGAGAAAATAAAAACACCGCAAGTTCTTTTAAAACATACTTTTATTACATAAATTCTACACAACTACAAGTACAAAAAATACACAGACAAATTACCAAAGTTTCGTGGATCTCTCGATTCAAACAGTCTACTTACTATACGGACTAAGTCCTTTACATGACTTTAAATGTCTATTCAGTTATTCAGGTCGACATATTGGTACACCGCAATTTTCACACAAAGACGAATTATCGACTTCATTAAAAGGACAGTGATACATTTCGTGTCGTTGTGCACTTTGAATATTTGATAATGTTTAGTTACAAAATATACAGCTTGATTCCGATGAATGTACAGCCAGTCTATCACAATTCCTGAGGTGCCGTTTTAATCTTCCATAGAGTATAAACTTACTTAAACTCCTGTTGCACTGATATTTAATGCGTACAGAGTTATTACTACAATTGTGTATAACATAATCCCGAAATTACAAGTTTTTTATCTTCTCACAGTACATGCAGTCGGGTGATGGAACACCGCTGGATGCTCCTTCCTTCATCAATGCCACTGGAACTGTTGACAACCATTGTAACACTGCTGACATGTTAACTTCTGAAGCCGTTGAGGTCTGCTCTGCAGAAGATGTTGCACGCATCGAAATCTCCTGTTGTGCTGAGAGAGCAGGTGTAGCTGTAGACGTCGCTGTCATCGTGCTCTGCACTGATGATGGTAGACGTTCGATTTAGGTTGGTGTAGATAGTGGTAATGATGCCATCGAGATCTCAAGAATAGCTAGATACTGGTCTATTATGTTATACAAGTCTTACTATCCGATACGTTCATTACCGTAGTCAGAGACGGACTGAAGTCCATATCACCAGGGTCTCACTTATATAGACTCATCAGCCGGTACAACACAAGAGTCAAAACAATAACCATGTTCATTATACTTGCACCTAACTTTCTCGGAGCATTTTTTATAATGAATATGTAAGCTATCAAGACGTGAAATTAGTTTTTTGCACTTATTGCACTGAAATGGTATTCTCTTAACATTATTAGAACAACTGCTTATTTTAAGTCTGCGAGCATTTGAGGTAATAGTAAATGATGCGTCTCAGTATTTGCACTGACGCAATGTACGCTCTTCATTAGTTGAAGAATCCATTGCTGATGATGAAACTTCGGATGATGGTGGTATCACACCTGTTGAAATCTCCTCCAATGTTGACGTCGTCGTTGTCAACGGGATCTGCACCTTCTCCATCGTAGCTGTCGTCAAGGTTCCCGTAGTCGACGGTATAACCTCCATGGAGTTCAACGTTAAAGACGGTAAAGATGCCATCGAGGTCTCAAGAACATCTAATTGACACGACTTATGCACCAGAAGAAACAAACTAGACGATCCTTACACCGCCGACGTCAGTTACAAACTGAGCGACGTGCTGTCTAGGACTCGCTTATATACATGCACCGTATGGAATAATACGCTAGTTAAAACAAGAACCATTTACAATAATACTATAGTCAAATCTAAATATTAAAAAAAGAGGATCATTTGATCGAAAAAAAAATTCGATCTCTCCAATATACGCCAGGCTCCAAGAGCTACAATTCGCGTCATCAGATCCATCTACATTTTGCTCCTATGCTTCAATTGACCATTAGCTTCGAGTGCCCCAACAGCTCCATCAGCTCCAACACGTAATGTACGCAATGTACGCGCACTACATGCAATTTACGTGCAATAAATGTAATGATCACACAGTACACAAAGGAAACGGAACGTACACACAGTACACACAGGAAACGGAACGTACACACAGTACACACAGGAAACGGAACGTACACAAAGTACACACAGGAAACGAAGCGTTTTACACAGTACACACAGAAAACGGAACGTACACACAGTACACACAGGAAACGGAACGTATACACACAGTACACACAGGAAACATAATGTACACACAGTACACACAGGAAACGAAACGTACACACAGTGCACACAGGAAACGAAACGTATACACACAGTACACACAGGAAACAGAACGTACAAACAGTACACACAGGAAACGAAATGTACACACAGTACACACAGGAAACGAAACGTATACACAGAGTACACACAGGAAACGGTATTATCACACATACAGTAGCGGAAACACACAGGCTAAGTTGGAAATCAGAATACAAGAAATATAAACATTAAATTTTTACTTTAAATATTTAATTACTTCTCAACATTACACAAATACAAGTAAAATAAGCCATTATTGTATGTAGCCAGCTTTCCTCAGTACTTTGAGTATGAAGGATATTTCTTTGATGCACGAATAGTTTCCTGCACAAAGCGAGCCATGTAGAAGTCTTAGCCGGTCAACCAATATGTTTGGATCTTTCCATGATGTGTAATCAATCTCTTCTACAACCATCTTACTTGCTTGTTTATTATAAAAACTGTTAATATCACAATCGTCCCAGTGATCATAATAAGCATTATCAGATTTATTTATTATAACACGACGTTTCCATCGTTTCGGTCTCAGGACATCGCCACATTCTTCGATCTTGTCAGCTGTAGGTGCTTCATCACAGTCTATGCCTTTGTTAACAGCCCCAGAGTCACTGTAACAATCACTGTAAAAGACATCTTCTTCACCCAGATTACCGTATGAATTCGCTATCGATGATGTCGAAGTGTCTACATCGTCTTCATGCTTTCTTTTTAGGAGTCCATCATTTTTAGAAAGAATGGAGGATCTACTAAATATAGGCTTGAATGTATTCTTACTTTTCATGGTGTTGATACTTCCATTAGTTTCAATCTTTCCGAAGCCATTAGCATCCTTTAATTTATGTTCTTCCTCACGATCTGGTGAGCTAATACCATCACGCTCAGGACAAGGAAAATTATTGTCGTAATGCAGATCACTCTTCTTTAGTCTAGTGGATCCATCGATGTCCTCTATGCCATAAGTAGTCTTGACTTAACATGTTCTACCATGTCTTTTTAAGCTGTCAATTCGTGTTAACAACCTGCTACAACGATTACAGATTAACATGTTGCGTAGTGGGTTTCTAGCACAATCATTCTTCTCATGACGTCTAGCATTCCTTCTCATGGCATAATCCTTGCCACAGTGTCTACAGCGGCTTCCGTCCGATTCAGCTGCAGATAACAAACCACGATCCATGTTAGCTTCTGTGACTAATGTAAGATACAAACTGTCAGTTTTCTCCAATTGGAACCATTTCTTAAATAGAGTTTTTTAAATATTTCATCAGCGAGAGTTAAGTTATCTAATGCAAAGCAAATTGATGCAAGTAGTTCTGGCTGTCATCAACAGATGTCGCCACGTGTTACTTGAAGGTTAATAATATCTATTATATTAATGTGGGATGCGGAACGCTCACTATCGATCGCAAAGGAAGGTTGACTTCGATAGTCTCCAAGAAGAAAAAAGGTCGTCCCTCCTGCTAGTGCTTCTCAGATTTCTCACGGTCCGCCATCTTGGATTGCGACGTCACGGCGGCCATCTTGGATGGGTGTGACCTTGACCTTTGAACGAAACCGCAGGATTGATCAGAAGCACACGGATTAACCATCAAAATATTGATAAGAATAATCAGGAGCACACGGAGAAAAAAGCCACAAGTTTTCTTTTATATCATAAAAATACAAAAAAAATTAATAAAAAATTAAAAATAAAAACGAAAAAAATTCAAACATTCTGCTAGCTTGTGAACTTTTCTTTGATGTGTAAGTTAAGAGTTCTAGTACAAGCCAGAATGTTTGAATTTTTTAGTTTTTTTTTAATTTTTTATTTATTTTTTTTTGTATTTTTATGATATCAAAGAAAACTTGTGGCGGTTTTCTCCGTGTGCTCCTGATTATTCTTGCCAATATAATGATGGTTTTCTCCGTGTGCTCCTGATTATTCTTATTAATATTTTGATGGTTAATCCGTGTGCTTGCGATCATTCCTGCGGTTTCGGTCAAAGGTCAAGGTCACACCCATCCAAGATGGCCGCCGTGACGTCGCAATCCAATATGGCGGACCGTGAGAAATCTGAGAAGCACTAGCAGAAAGGACGAACTTTTTTCTCCTTGGAGACTATCGAAGCCAACCTTCCTTTGCGATCGATTGTGAGAGTTCCACATCCCACATTATTGAAATAAATATTATTTACCTGCAAGCAACACGTGGTGACATCTGTTGACGACAGCCAGAACTACTTGCATCAATTTGCTTTGCATTAGATAACTTAACTCTCGCTGATGAAATATTTAAAAACTCTATTTAAGAAATGGTTCCAAGTGGAGAAAACTGACAGTTTGTATCTAACATTAGTCATAGAAGCTACCATGGATCTTGGTATGTTATCTGCAGCTGAATCGGAAGGAAGCCGCTGTAGATACTGTGGCAAGGATTTTGCCATGAGAAGGAATGCTAGACGTCATAAGAAGAATGATTGTGCTAGAAACTATGCCGTTGTCAACTTGTTGTGTGGGCATGCGCCCATTATTGCTTATACATGTTGTTTATTTAAATGCAAACTGGGAGGCTACATTTTTTTTATTATATTGCTTTGCAATACCTAATTGTTTTTAACCTTTTGATTATTTCAAGTATAATGAAATTGTTATTATCTGAAGTATCAATATGTAAGAAACAATTGTTTTTGTATAAAAATGATTTTTTTGTTAAAATATATTTATGTCTTAAGCTTTGTGGATTTAAAAGAAAAACATATGGACTTCAAAAGACTTTAAACATCATAAATTAATTTTTCCTTTTATTTATATAAATATTGTGGTTAAGACTTAATAATTGAGTTATTGCACTTAATTGCGGGAAAGTGTAACCAATTTTAAGTTTCTCATCTCTACACATCTGTCATATCTATGGTCACCTTCCTATTGAAAAGAAAAGGTAATACTTTCCTTTCTACTTTTTTCAGCCATGATGTAGACTTCTAAATTTTGTGCTCGTCAAGTATCCATCGACATCCATGTCGAAAGTTGTGTATTTACTACCGCATTAGGTGAGTTTTACTGCCTTTTCCCCGGGAATCATGGTTTTATAATTATTTATGGGATAGATTAATTTTTTGTTGTTAAAAACTTGTTTAGCGGTCCTAGTGTTGGCGACCTCTCGCTGCCCCATAACATCTGGGCACCCCAGGGCTTGTCCCGTGGTTCTACGGCGATGGGAGCCGCCAACAAAATCCCAGGAAAGTTTTCGACGACTAAATCCTAAGCATGCAGCACGGGTAGTTAACCTGTTTCGGCCACGCGTATCTTCTTGCAATTTTATCGACTATTTCATCAAACTACCCCTTTGGCATCGAAATCAATATTTAATTAATGAATAACATTTTTTAATATAATAATAATTATAATAATTTTTGAAAATGTAACTTTAAGTAATAATTGTGTAAAGGGGCCCCTCTTTTGTTTTGACTACGAATACTCAACTAATACTCTTTTATTATCTTGTTTAAATAAATATGTTTTGTTATGGCTGACCCGATATCAGTGTGTATTTTATGTTGCTATTACCTAACCTTTTTTTAATATCTTAATATAAATACTTAACAGGTTATCAACTTTTGTTCTGTAGTTTTCCCAGTCGGCATATTTCCTCTCTACTCGTTATTTGAAAACAACAAAGCAATGCTATTCAACCTAAGATCCCGGAGTCTTCCGTCGTGATTTACCTTGGTGAGGTTTAGCAAACCGAACCAAGAGTAAATTACCGGCAGAAAGATGGTAGCAGAGCTGGTGGTTGTTTTGGTATTTATTATTTTTTTTTTAAGTTTATATATTTTTCTTGTTATGGATTAATCGTAATATTTTTTTTGAGTAAATTAACAAATTTTAAGTTTTTATAGTTTTAACTTTTATATAATTTCTAATCTATAATCTTGAAGTACAATTTTAACTATTTAATTTAATGGTAATTATTGTTTGATAATTTTTTTTATGGCAATCTATTATTTTTTATTTTAAAGTGTTTTCCTTATAAGGTACATTTTGAAGTTAGTATTGTCCAAGAGATTTCTTTGATTTCATATTTTGCTCTCGTTGGTTTAAATCATTTTAATGTTGGGTCTTTGCCCATGTTTTGTTGTAGGTCATCTTGGGTATGTATTTTATCTTATTTCTTACAGGAGCCATTTTGTCGTTTTCTTCATATGTTCATTTAATGTGTGTTCTAGTGCTTTTCATTGCACAATTTAATATTTGAGGTTATGAAGTTGTTTTATAAGTATTTATTCTGCAGTATCTTTGAATCAAGTATTTGGGTAATATATTCTTTTTGTTTTAAGTTGTGTTGGATCATTATTTAAATTTTTTTCTCTTGAGCCTATTAAAATTGTTTTTATTTAAATTTCACTATTTTATTTTATTTCTAATTATTTTGTTTCAGTGAGATGCAGTAAAAGGTTAGTGGTTTCTTGTTAGAATTTTGTCGTTTCTCTTTTGAATCTTTTCATTAAGCACTATTATAAAAGTTTTGTAGTTTTTAATGCATTTAATGTATGTAATTTTTTTAAGGGGAGTAAGTGACTTCCAGACGATATTTGGGTTGTGTTTTTAATTGTGTTGTTGACTTTGGTCAAGTTTAGCCAGTGAGCAAACTTTTTATTTTAGGCAGGTCCTCTGAGCCAGAGCCATGAGCCAGTGCCAAGTCCTGTTGAGAAGTGTTTAGGCTTCACCAGCACTTTTAATTTTTGCAGGCCTCAGTCATTTTTTTATCAAACCATATATCTGCCATGGAAGATCTAATCACTCATTTTATAATAATAAGTTTAAATTTAGATTAATGTATTTTGTGATTTTATTTGTTTTAAAATAATAATAAATTTATTTTGAGTGCTATCTTGAATTATTATTCTGTTGTTTGACTTGCTAGTGTCATATTTTAAAAATAACATTTTAGTATATCCGTTTTGTTTCTTGTCTTGTCATCCAAAACATATACTTTTTTGAAAATTCTGTTTTGTAGGTTATGTGTGTGTTAGTTCATGTGGGGATGTGGTGTGTTGTGTGTTTTGCACATATTTACACACGACACAGCTATTGCACGTTTTCCATACATTACACAGTGTAGTTTCATCAACATAATCAGGCTTCAATTTCTTGCAGGTTTGTTTTGTTTTAAACTTAGATAATGTTCTGGTTTTTGATTTGTGTACTAGGGTTGTTGCTGTATGACATCTCTCCGGTGGGGTGTCTGCTGCATGGAGTTTGCTAGGATGGTTGCGGCTTCGGCTCGGTGTTGCTGCGACTCACCATTTCAGCCATTTTTGGTGAATTTCGTGTAGTGGAGTTCTGCTTGGTGAGATAGTCGTATAGTGGCACATTCTTCATTGTCAGGTATGGTTTCTACTTTGATTTCTTCTCATAACATTTTCTTCGATTAATTACAGGCAGTTAGTTTTATTCACTTCCCTTTTGCTGAATCTTAAATGAGTTCATGTTACATTTTGCGTTAGTAGTCAAGGTTGCTTTTGCAGGTACTAAATGATTTCTTGAGTGTCTAAGGTATGGGACTTAGTCATTCACCTTTGGACGACCATTTTCTCATTTTTAATTTTCAATTTTGTGTTGTCGCTGAATAAGCATCTTGGAGATTTTTTGTTTCCTTTAGTTTGGGCTCATGTTTATCATGATGTGTTGTTTGAACTGCAGGGTTCAGAGCGGTATCTTAAGATCAGGATCTTAGTGACCAGGATTTAAGTAGGGGTAAAGAATCCCCAATTTTTTTGTAATAAGCAGTTTTGTTAATATGGAGAAGGTAGAAGACACCCCATTTAGCTGAATAAGTAGGGGTAAGGAGTCCCCACTATTCTGAATAATCTGACAGGCATTTTATATGAGGTATGGTCCTCTTTTGTTGTAGTATGTACTGGCTCTCCTGGGTATTTGTACCACTCTTCTGTCCTGTTTTGTTTCTTCGATTACACACTCATTTTCTTCGTCCTTTTCGTATTTTGATCTTCGTCTTCGTCTTCGTTCTTCTTTAGCTTTGAGATTTGTCTCTCGTAGGTATTTGATAATCCTACGCTCAGCTAATTTATGTCGATTCCGAGACAGAGATTTTTTTGTTTAGCTCACTTGTGTGAGCATTTAAGTATTTTTAATGTGAAGGGGTGAGTAGTCCCCATTTTGATGTAGAGGTGTATATTCCTCATGGTGCATTGTCTGTTGTTTCATCTCTGTTTTCTTAAGACTAGCAGAAAATTGATCCTGTGATTCACCAAAATCCTTAGTAATAGGAAGAGTACTTTTACTCATACTTTTCGCAAAGAAAAATCAAGGTCTACCATAATCTGGTTGACAAAAACATATTCGTGGTCATTCGTTTCCACCACTAACTCCGTCATTACCACTTGTTCGTCACTCATTGTGATTTCGTTGGTTCTTTCTTTAAGATGTTTGGTTCGGTAAGTCAAACTTATCTTTACCTACCATACAATTCCCAAAGGTTAATTGTAACTTTAGCTACCTAATGTTTTCAAACATTGCTAATCCATCTCTTAATACATCTATTATTCAGGTTATTAACAACCTAGTGGTACCACCATTATGTCCTGTCCTGTTCTTCATCCACACACAGATTTATTAATAAATATTTTGATCTTTTGATATCTCTCGTATAGTGATGTTTTGCATTCTCGTGCATTTTAAGTTTTAAAAATTGCCATATAAAATTTTTTTTTAAGAGAGTAGTGTGCTTGAGGGGGGGTGGGGATGTGTGTGCCATTGTGCACATGTTGTGTGGGCATGCGCCCATTATTGCTTATATATCTTGTTTATTTAAATGCAAACTGGGAGGCTACATTTTTTTATTATATTGCTTTGCAATACCTAATTGTTTTTAACCTTTTGATTATTTCAAGTATAATGAAATTGTTATTATCTGAAGTATTAATATGTAAGAAATAATTGTTTTTGTATAAAAATCATTTTTTGTTAAAATATATTTATGTCTTAAGCTTTGTGGATTTAAAAGAAAAACATATGGACTTCAAAAGACTTTAAACATCATAAATTAATTTTTCCTTTTATTTATATAAATTTTGTGGTTAAGACTTAATTATTGAGTTATTGCACTTAATTGCGGGAAAGTGTAACCAATGTTAAGTTTCTCATCTCTACACATTTGTCATATTTATGGTCACCTTCCTATTGAAAAGAAAAGGTAATACTTTCCTTTCTACTTTTTTCAGCCATGATGTAGACTTCTAAATTTTGTGCTCGTCAAGCATCCATCGACATCCATGTCGAAAGTTGTGTATTTACTACCGCATTAGGTGAGTTTTACTGCCTTTTCCCCGGGAATCATGGTTTTATAATTATTTATGGGATAGATTAATTTTTTGTTGTTAAAAACTTGTTTAGCGGTCCTAGTGTTGGCGACCTCTCACTGCCCCATAACATATGGGCACCCCAGGGCTTGTCCCGTGGTTCTACGGCGATGGGAGCCGCCAACAAAATCCCAGG
This sequence comes from Bacillus rossius redtenbacheri, assembly GCF_032445375.1. Taxonomy (NCBI): domain Eukaryota; kingdom Metazoa; phylum Arthropoda; class Insecta; order Phasmatodea; family Bacillidae; genus Bacillus; species Bacillus rossius. The sequence continues at coordinate 19,107,368 of NC_086338.1, read as the reverse complement.
AAAGTTTTCGACGACTAAATCCTAAGCATGCAGCACGGGTAGTTAACCTGTTTCGGCCACGCGTATCTTCTTGCAATTTTATCGACTATTTCATCAAACTACCCCTTTGGCATCGAAATCAATATTTAATTAATGAATAACATTTTTTTAATATAATAATAATTATAATAATTTTTGAAAATGTAACTTTAAGTAATAATTGTGTAAAGGGGCCCCTCTTTTGTTTTGACTACGAATACTCAACTAATACTCTTTTATTATCTTGTTTAAATAAATATGTTTTGTTATGGCTGACCCGATATCAGTGTGTATTTTATGTTGCAATTACCTAACCTTTTTTTAATTTCTTAATATAAATACTTAACAGATTATCAACTTTTGTTCTCTAGTTTTCCCAGTCGGCATATTTCCTCTCAACTCGTTATTTGAAAACAACAAAGCAATGCTATTCAACCTAAGATCCCGGAGTCTTCCGTCGTGATTTACCTTGGTGAGGTTTAGCAAACCGAACCAAGAGTAAATTACCGGCAGAAAATCCACAACGCAACATGTTAATCTGTAATCGTTGTAGCAGGTTGTTAACACGAATTGACAACTTAAAAAGACATGGTATAACATGTAAAGTCTATACTACTTACGGCATAGTGGACACCTATGGATCCACTAGACTAAAGAAGAGTGATCTGCATTACGACAATAGTTTTCCTTGTCCTGAGCGTGATGGTATTAGCTCACCCGATCGTGAGGAAGAACATAAATTGAAGGTTTCTAATGGCTTCGGGAAGACTGAAACTAATGGAAGTATCAACACCGTGAAAAGTGAGAATACATTCAAGCCTATATTCAGTAGATCCTCCATTCTTTGTAAAAATGATGAACTCCTAAAAAGGAAGCATGAAGACGATAATGGCACTTCGACATCATCGATAGCGAATTCATACGGTAATCTGGGTAAAGAAGATGTCTCCTACAGTGATTGTTACGGTGACTCTAAGGCTGTTGCAAAAGCATAGACTGTGATGAAGCACCTAGAGCTGACAAGATCGAAGAATGTGGAGATGTCCTGAGATCGAAACGATGGATACGTCGTGTTATAATAAATAAATCTGATAATGCTTATTATGATCACTGGGACGATTGTGATATTAACAGTATTTATAATAAACAAGCAAGTAAGATGGTGGTAGAAGAGATTGATTACACATCATGGAAAGATCAAAACATATTGGTTGACCGGCTAAGACTTCTACAAGGCTCGCTTTGTGCAGGAAACTATTCGTGCATCAAAGAAATATCCTTCATACTCAAAGAACTGTGGAAAGCTGGCTACATACAATAATGGCTTATTTTACTTGTATTTGTGTAATGTTGAGAAGTAATTAAATATTGAAAGTAAAAATTTAATGTTTTTATTTCTTGTATTCTGATTTCCAACTAAGCCTGTGTGTTTCCGCTAATGTATGTGTGATCATTCCGTTTCCTGTGTGTACTGTTTGTATACGTTTCCTTTCCTGTGTGTACTGTGTGTACGTTTCGTTTCCTGTGTGTACTGTGTGTACGTTTCGTTTCCTGTGTGTACTGTGTGTACGTTCCGTTTCCTGTGTGTACTGTGTGTATACGTTCCGTTTCCTAAATGTACTGTGTGTACATTCCGTTTCCTGTGTATACTGTGTGTAAACGTTCCGTTTCCTGTGTGTACTGTGTGTATACGTTTCGTTTCCTGTGTGTACTGTGTGTACGTTCCCTTTTCCTGTGTGAACTGTGCGTACGTTCCGTTTCCTGTGTGTACTGTGGGTACGTTCCGTTTCCTGTGTGTACTGTGTGTTCATTACATTTATTGCACGTAAATTGCATGTATTGCCCGTACATTGCGTACATTACGTGTTGGAGCTGATGGAGCTGTTGGGGCACTTGAAGCTAATGGTCAATTGAAACAAAGGAGCAAAATGTAGATGGATCTGATGACGCGAATTGAAGCTCTTGGAGCCTGGCGTATATTGGAGAGATCGAATTTTTTTTTTTCGATCAAATGATCCTCTTTTTAAATTTGTAGATTTGACTCTAGTATTATTGTAAATGGTTCTTGTTTTGACTAGCGTATTATTCCATACGGTGCATGTATATAAGCGAGTCCTAGACAGCAGGTCGCTCAGTTTGTTACTGACGTCGGCGGGGTAAGGATCGTCTAGTTTGTTTCTTCTGGTGCATAAGTCGTGTCAATTATATGTTCTTGAGTCCTCGATGGCATCTTTACCGTCTTTAGTGTCGAACTCGATGGAGGTTGTACCGTCGACTACGCGAACCTTGACGACAGCTACGATGGAGAAGGTGCAGATCCCGTTGACAACGACGACGTCAACATTGGAGGAGATTTCAACAGGTGTGATACCACCATCATCCGAAGTTTCATCATCAGCAATGGATTCTTCAACTAATGAAGAGCGTACATTGCGTCAGTGCAAATACTGAGACGCATCTTTTACTATCACCTCAAATGCTCGCAGGCATGAAAGAAGCAGTTGTTCTAATAATGTTAAAAAAAAACCATTTCAGTGCAATAAGTGCAAAAAACAAATTTCACGTCTTGATAGCTTACATATTCATTATAAAAAATGCTCCGAGAAAGTTAAGTGCAAGTATAATGAACATGGTTATTGTTTTGACTCTTGTGTTGTACCGGCTGATGAGTCTATATAAGTGAGACCCTGCTGATATGGATTTCAGTCTGTCTTTGATTGCGGTGATGAACGGATAGGATAGTTAGACTTGTAAAATATAATAGACCAGTATCTAGCTATTCTTGAGAACTCGATGGCATCATTACCACTATCTACACCAACCTGGATCGAAGGTCTACCATCATCAGTGCAGAGCACGATGACAACGACGTCTACAGCTACACCAGCTCTCTCAGCACAGCAGGAGATTTCGATGCGTGCAACATCTTCTGCAGAGCAGACCTCAACGGCTTCAGAAGTTAACATGTCAGCAGTGTTACAATGGTTGTCAACAGTTCCAGTGGCATTGATGAAGTAAGGAGCATTTAGCGGTGTTCCATCACCCGACTGCACGTACTGTGAGAAGATAAAAAACTTGAAATTACGGGATTATATAATACACAATTGTAATAATAACTCTGAACGCATTAAATATCAATGCAACAGGTGTTTAAGCAAGTTTATACTCTATGGAAGATTAAAACGGCACCTCAGGAATTGTGATAGACTGGCTGTACATTCATCGGAATCAAGCTGTATATTTTGTAACTAAACATTTGCAAATATTCAAAGTGCACAACGACACGAAATGTATCCCTGACCTTTTAATGAAGTCGATAATTCGTCTTTGTGTGAAAATTGCGGTGTACCAAAATGTCGACCTGATAAACTGAATAGACATTTAAAGTCATGTAAAGGACTTAGTCCGTATAGTAAGAAGACTGTTTGAATCGAGAGATCCACGAAACTTTGGTAATTTGTCTGTGTATTTTTTGTACTTGTAGGTGTGTAGAATTTATTTTATAAAAGTATTTTTTAATATAACTTGCGGTGTTTTAATTTTCTCAAACCTGTCACTTTAGTGGTACTTTTTTAAAATATTAGGGTTGTTTTGTATCGGCCAGGGATCGATTTAAGGACTTAGTCGATCTAATCAATCAGTATATAGATTACAAATTTATTTAATGAATTGTGGACTTTTTCCCGAATCTCTAGCATTAAAATTACGCATTTCCAATATGGTGGTCTAGATGTCGGATAGGATGATGGTTGTAGAGGATTTAGAGATTCTTTACGAATGTTGAACATGGTTTATTGAATATTTTTTTTTACATAAAATTAAACATTATTGCATCGATCGGGTATCGAACCGAGGACAGGAGCGGATCTAATCAATATGTTAATTAATGAGTGATTTATTTAATGAATTTTGGAACTTTTCCTGAATTTCTAGCTAAATTATTACGGATTTTAAAGATGACGGCCAAATTTCAAGATGGCGGGTGTCACAGCAATAATTGATTACTGCACTCTAGCGGATAAGAAGTAAACTAACATGTCATCAGCTCACCTTCGCCGACGATACAATGATGATGGCTTCCAGCATCGAAGACAAGATGGCGGAGATGACGTCATACTAGGTGACGATATATATGCTTTGAAAAAAGTGGTGGGAGTCAGTATGCCAGCAGCCACCGCGGGGGAAGGATCGGTCGTTATTTTTATTTTTTTGCCTTCACCAGGTTCGAACCGCAGACTCCGAGCTCCGTGTCGTAAATGTTTGTTTTTTATAAAAACTTTATTAAATTTTATTATTTGAATTTTTTTGTAATTTTGAAAAAAATTTTCGTTAAAATCTGACAATAAATAAAGATTTTAAAGATGGCGACCTTTACGGAAATTGCAACGGTGACCACATAATCCAAGATGGCGGTCATGGTATCCTTATTCCTAGAAATGGCTTACCGGAGGCTGTAGACATGGATGCTTATGCCGTTTTTAGGAATTTGGGTTCTTTCTAGGGCAAAACGACTTTTGAGGATTTTCGAAATCCTAATTTTTGAATTGTGGAATTTTTTGAGATTTTTTGGCGGAATTTTTTTCCACGGAAATGGAAATTTTGGCGGATTTTGATGAATTTGGGGCAATTTTTTGCCCAATTTTGGCAAATATTGGCACATTTTGAAGGTCAAATGTCAAGGTCAAGGTCAAAGGTCAAGGTCACAACCATCCTAGATGGCCGCCGTGACGTCACAATCCAAGATGGCGGACCGGCTCCCGGCTCCACACCCAGAACCCAGTTTCCGGAGCCCCATTTACATACTACTTCAGATCATTCGATTTCCAGAGTAATATTTTTTGTGATCGTATGGTTGAAAAATAAGTAAAATGAGAAAAAGTTGATGTGTTAATTTGGGCGTATATAGGAAATAGAATGTGATGATTTGGCTTTTAATTGCATGCACATTCCGACATATTATATACATTGTTCTGGAACCAATTAAAAAAATTCCTTTGAACAAATGTACCTCATTCGTCGACATCAATGTTTTTTTTTTTTCTGTTTGCAAATCATGATTGATAAGGACGTTTGCAGATCGTTTCGGTGCAGCCATTCCCAATCGTACCAGTGCTTTTTTGCGTTTGCTAAACATCTGTCCTCCATCTAAACCAATGCCTGTCTACAGGTTTGTTGTGAAATGAATGTACAGATTTTGTTCGCTGCATGCAAACAATGTGGAATGTCTTCAATTTAGTGGTTTAATAAATTTTCCCAAATAATTGTTTGATTGTTTGGTAAGCACAATGTTAATATTATTGCAAATGAAATGCTTATTTAATTTGTTTGAGCAGTATTCCGTGCATCAGCGAGTGAAGTGTCCCAAAGTGCAAGGGTTTCTAGGATATTTAATTATTGGCAAACTTCACGATAAGTGGCACATATTGACCATTTCCAGTTCTCTACTCTTGCAAGAATGCCGGTCCACGTACGTTGACTAACAGTTATCACAAGTAAAATCATTTTGCATTTTTAGTGTGAGTAGTGTACAGATGGCCAGAAGCGGTGTCGTTTAAAGATAAATAGGATTTTCCTGCAACAGATTTATCTTGTATCCGATATTTAAAATTATTCGATGTTGCATTCCATGTGTGGAATGTTGGCATTTCAGAGCAAAATAGCATCTTTGTAATCTTATCATTCCTGTACAATGAAAAAATGCATTTAATGCTGTTGGTAGTGGTGGCAATGCTGTTGCAAGTGCATTTTCTGTTGTGAAGTATGTGTGCTGTCCATTTTCAAGGTGAACTGCTAATTGAAAAACTTTTGGATGTTGTTCATGTATTGAAGATGATTTAGGACACCATACTGCTTCATTGCTACTTATATAGCATCCCAGATGATATTGGTTGATTTCATTAATAGTAGCAGTTCCCTCTCCAAAAATGCCCATATCACTTCTTAACTGACGTATTTGCTAATGTCTTCTATTGATGTCACTGAGTTGCAATACTCGACATTAATGTGTGGTTTGAAAATCTTGAGAGTAATTGTGAATATGCTACAATCCAATGATTATCGACTGTAACATCATTGTTGCGTAGTTTTAAATTAATAGATTTGCCACCATCTTCCATTGATCATTACTGACAGTGGATATCCATAATTGTTATTGATAGTCTCGACAAATAAGTCTCTTTGGTATCGTTTTGTGCATTTGCCATTAGACATGTATCATTAATTGTTGTTGTGTATGCCAAATGAGCCATGAATCAATTTTATGGTGATGACATTAAATAAGCCTGGATCAGTATCGAATCTGGTGTTTCTGCAGAGATAAATTGAAAAATTTTATTTTGTTCGACTTACTCGATCAACCAAATCCATGCTTGTGAATGTGTAAATCCTCTTTTTGGCCGCTCAATGGAATACATCCAACAGTGTGTCTCTGCCAAAACATGATGCTTGACAATGAAATAAATTAAAGATTTCAATATTTGTTTACACGAGCGCGGAAATATAATGACGATCCTATGCAGTGGCGTAGCCAGGATTTATGTATGGAAGGTGTTAAGAAGCATGCCCCCCCTCCCCCTGTATTAAAGCGAGGGGTCTCTCCTCCCCAGGGAAAATTTGAATTTTAAGGTGTAAATTAGTGCTAATTTAGCAGTTTTCGAAACTTAAATTTAAATATTGTAATGGTAAAAAAATGTATTTATTTTAATATGAAATTTGTTTGACTGATGAATAAAAAATTAATTAAAGATTTTTGCTAAGGGTGGAGGGGGGTTGACCCCTAACCCCACCCCTCTGGTTAAGCCCCTAATCCTATGCGAGTAGTGTGTAATAGCCAGTCCTGCGCCTGGCTTCTGGCTGTGGATTGTGATTGTCGGTCCGCCATCTTGGATTGTGACGTCACGGCGGCCGTTTTTGACTCAAAAATTCTTCAAAATTCCTCAAAATTTCCCGTTTTGAGGAAAAATTACCTGTTTTCGAGGGAAAAATTCCCGTTCCGTGGGAAAATTTCCCGTTTTAGTCCTTAAAAATACCAGCAGCTAGAAATGTCCATATGTAGGCTTAAGCATCCATGTCTACAGCCTCCGATTAGCCTCTGACGTCATCATGGATAATGACGTCACCGTTGCAGTTTCCGTTACACGCACCATCTTTAAAATTGTTCTCCGATTCTAATGAAAAAACTTTTAAAAATAAAAATATTATAAAATTTTAATGAAAAATATTTAAAAACAAACATTTACGGCTCGGATCTCAGAGTCCTCGGTTCGAACCCGGTGAGGGCAAAAAAATAAAAAATGGCGACCAATCCTCCCCTCACTGTGGCAGTAGGCAGAATGACCCCCACTACTTGTTTCACAGCATATATATCATCAGGTAGTGTGACGTCATGTCCGCCATTTTGAAATTTGGACATTATCTCTAAAAATCTTTATTTATTATCCGATTTTAATAAAAAAAATTCCAAAATTCATCAAAAAATTAACTTATTAGAAAACTGATTGATTAGATAGATTTCCGTCCTTGGTTCGATTCCGCTAAGGGCAAAAAAATCATCAGATCCTTCCTCCACAGAAGCCACCTACAGACTGACCTACCACCACCAATACCAAGGTATACATCGTCAGTTGGTATGATGTCATGTTCGCCATCTTGTCTTTTTCCGCTGGAGGCCGCCATATTGTATTAGTCTGCTAGAGTGTGCTGGCGACATGATAGTATAATTTACAGTTCACCATAACTTTAACCTTGTCTGCTGGCATTGAACTTTGTCATTGACCTTGAACTTTGTCGTTACCCTTGTACTTTGAAATCGACCATGAACTGTGACCTTGACCTTGAACTTTGGCCTTGACTTTGAACTTTGGCATTGACTTTTAACTTTGGCCTTCACCTTGAACTTTGGCCTTGACCTTGAACTATGACCTTGACCTTGAAATTTGATCTTGACCTTGAAATTTGACCTTGACCTTGAAATTTGACTTAGACCTTAACGTACATCATGGACCGACATTTTATGTTCAGTACATGCTACCAGGAGCTACCACCTGCTAGAGGACATTGCCACAATCTTGTTTTCGTCTGCTGGCGGACACCATCTTGTGTGTACTCCTCTTACCATCATGCTAGTTTATTTTTACCGACCATAATGCAGTAATGATTTATTACTACTTACACTTGAAATTTGGATGCCATATTTGAATCGTGTAATTATTTAGATAGAAATTCGGGAAAAAATCCAAAATTCACCGAAAAAATCAATTATTAATTAACAAATTGATTAGATCAGTTCCTGTCCTTTGTTAGATACTCGATCGTTGCAATAATGTTTAAATTTATGTAAATAATAATAATTTCAATAAACCAATTTCAAAATTCTTAAAGAGACTATAAATCCTCTACAACCATCATCCTATAAGCCATCAAGTCCCCCATATTGTAAATTCGTAATAATTAACCTAGAAATTCAGGAAAAAGTTCAAAATACATTAAATAAATTTGCAAACAATAAACTGATTAATTAGATCGACGAAAAACCTAGTTACGATTCTGGACTAAAATAAAAATAAATTTAAATAACAGAAAACTGTAAGTTTCGAGAAATAAAACACCGCAAGTTCATCTACAGCATAATATTTATTACATAATTTATATTCTACTACAGGATCAATTGCGAAAGCCAGCAATCTTATAATCATGTAGCCCTGTATGGGCGCTAAATAACTAATTCTTACGTCCAAGCGGTTTAAACTAAAGAGACCAACCAGAACCTTTACTAACATAGTCCTCCTCTTCTTGACAGAATTTCTGGATACTGTTTTTAAAAGATTGCTTCACATCGTCATAACTGTAAATTGTAACAGCCGTTGTCTTGAGAGGACTTCTCTAGGTCCTCGAACGGATACGATTTACCATACACAAGTTATAATTTAAAGGTCTGTACGTTGTTACTTCATCAGTAAGTTGATTGATTATGTTCTACCTTATATCCTCAAGAAAAATAAAAATGTATTTAGCTCCAAATGCTCCAAAAGACTTCAAAGGCTCCAAAAGGTTCCAAAAGGCTTAAAATGCTCCAAAAGGCTCCAAATGCTCCAACAGCCCCATCTTCATTTGGCTCCAACTGATTTCAATTTACTTTTTTATCGAACTTGGCATGATTACTCGCATGCCTTTATTAGTATACATTTTGAATGGCAGTGGTGTCGTTTTTTACTCCTTTAAGTTATAAGTTTTATTGAGAAATCAGATTTCGAGAAATGCTAGGTACCATATTGAAAAAATATTAATTTATCTTCAAGTTTATAAACAAACATTTAATTTAAGCCATCATTGTATGTATCCAGCTTCCCTCAGTTCTTTGAGTATGAAGGATATTTCTTTAATGTTCGAATAGTTTCTTGCACAAAGCGATCCATGTAGTAGTCTTAGCCTGTCAATCAATATGTTAGGATCTTTCCATGATGTATAATCAATCTCTTCTGCTACGTTCATTTTCCTTGCATGTTTATAATAAATATTATTATCTCTAGTGTCTTACGTTTTAACGCCAACCTCAAGGTCACTTTCGTAATCGAGCCAGTGATTATCACAAGCTTGATCAGGATAATTAATTGTATTATGTTGTTTCCATCGTTTTGGTCTGAAGCCACCATCACAGTCTTCGCTCTTACATGCTTGTGGTGCTTCAGCACAGTACTCAATAATGTAAGCCTTAGATGTGCCAGCACAGTCATCGATCATGTCAGCTTCAGATATGTCACCACAGTCTTCAATCATGTCTGCACCACAAACTTGATCAGGATAATTTATTTTATTATGACCTTTCCATCGTTTTGGTCTCAGACCACCATCACAGTCTTCGATCTTGCCTGCTTTAGGTGCTTCAGTACAGTACTCAATAATGCCAGCCTCAGATATGTCACCACAATCTTCAATCATGTCAGCTTCAGATGAATCATCAAAGCATTCGGCCTTGTAAGCTTCAGGTGGTTCTCCATCTTTCACATTTTCATGGAGAGAACTAGATATTGGTGTAAATATCTTTTCATTTCTACCGTCGTTGCAACTTTCTTCGTTTGTTTTAAATTTTAAATTGTTATCATGATCTAGATCAGTATTTTTAACATTAGCTTTTTTGCCTTCGTTCCTCTTCCGCGATGTTAGAGCACAGTCTTTGTTATCTTTATTCATCTTAGTTGTACAGGTCCTGCCATGTCTATCCAAGTAATATCTTCTACCAAAGGATTTCTGACACTGGCTGCAATGAAATGGTTTTTGACAAGGACCAAAATTACACTTGCTTCTCTCATGTCGTTTAACATTCTTTCTCAAGGTAAACACCTTGCTACAGTATCTACAGTGATGGAGTTTTGATACAGCTTCAGACATCGGACCAGGGTAGCTACATGTTAGCTTCTACGACTAATGGCAGATGCAAACTAAGAGTTTTAAATAAATAACCATTATTTAAATACTATTTTTTTAATATTTCGTCAGCGAGAGTTAAGTTATCTCATACAAAGGTACTTTTTCTAAGTAGTTCTGCTTTTCATCAACAGATGTCGGCACGTGACGCTTGCAGGTAAATAATATTTATTTCTATTATGCGGGATGCGGGATGATCACTCAAGATCACAAAAGAAGTATGACTTCGCTAGACTCCAAGCAGAAGGAAGTTTGTTCTACCAGTTAGTGTTTTTTAGAGCTTAATTTTTGTGTGAGTAATGGTGTTTTTTTTAAATTCCACCTGATAAAAATATTGCAAGTACTGATTTAGTAGCAGAAATTCACTAATTAAATGTAACCTTGAATAAAATGTCATTACTCATTAAGAGTAAAATTCCATCATGGAGAGATTGGTTTCTCAGAAATAACCAGAAGCACTTGGAGAAACCACAGGTATTATCACAAGCACACGGAGAAAAAAACCATCAAAATATTGTCAAGTATATTCAAGAGCAAGCCTATTGTCAAGAATAATCTGGAGCACACGGAGGAAACCACCACACGTTTTCTTTGATATAAAATTTAAAAAAAAAAAATTAAAAATATACAGAAAATTCAAAAAATTATGGCTTGGACTAAAACTCCATCTTTGCTCAACAATGAGAGAGTTCACAAGCTAGCAGAATCTGTGTGCATGATGTCAATAGTTATAAATATTTTATTGACATATATGAGTAGTAGGATTGTCATTTCGATAATATCTTAAAAAGCACCCCACGGTTTTTTAAAAATAAAATACATTTTTTTCTTATATACACTTTTATTAATTTATATTTTAAAAAATTTACACTATTCTTTATTCAAATTTATTAAAATTTATTTTCTATTTTTTTAGTTTGGTTTTCTATATAAAGCGTGCTTTTAGATTTTTTAACTATTATTTATTTTTTACTTTTTAGTTTGGTTTATTTATAATTTAAAGTGATACTTCTTTATCGAAGTATGAAATAAATTTTATAACAATATAAAAAAACTTGATAGTTATTACATCAATTTACAATTAAAGTAGATTTTGAATAGATATTGCCTGCAGTTAAAATAAAATCGATAAATATTGTTTTATTTCAGAAGTGCTTCTAGATGTGGCTCAATTTTTTATTTATTTCATGACTTTACTATTAAAGTAAGAGTACATATTGGCTGCTTATAAAATATATATCCAATATAGCGTGTGAAATAACTACAGTACTCAATAATTTCAATATCCTGCTATGAAAATCAATATATTCGGGAAGTCATTGATGTTTATTCTAAGTCAGAATATCTGATGGGTGACCATCCTATGTTTGCAAATGTCTCACAAAAATATTTTTCCATTTATTCCAGTTGTACCAAACAACACTAAAGTATACTAATAAATGTTTTAAAATTTCTATTTTCTTTCTGTCTTCTTTGATTAGTTATCGTTCACATTCTTTTTTGAAATATTTAATCCACTGGTAAGCATTTGAGTTTCTGCCCGTGAATTTCTCAATCATAAAATCTTTTGCAATTTTCTCTAAATTTTGAGTTTCAGATCTAGTTTTTTATTTTCCTTCAAGAAATTTTTCTAACAGTTTTTCCAATTTTTTATTTGATCCATTAGGTATAGATTCAGCACATTTTTTTTCCTAAATTTCTTCCAGGTAAAAATCCTTAAACTGTAAACTTTGCTCTCTAACCAAATATGTTTTTGATACATCATCTGTCAAACTTATCCATTTTTTCCATGTTTGATGTCTTTTATTTAATGATTTACTGACCTTGGCATAGTTTGGAGTATTTGTAACTGCTTGGTGTAGATTTGCAGGTTCAAGTGGAATTTCAAAAATCTGCCCATCAGGTGTAGCTATTGAGGTTATGAATATGGTGTTTGATTTCCCATCTGCTGTTGGTTTCATAGCAAAATCAAACCTCAAACCTCAATTTTTCCATGATTCGTGAAATATTTACAGAAAATGTTCTTTTATAATAATGTTTCACTATTGGTTAATTGGTAAAATTAAACAAAGACGTAATTGTGTTTCGTTATTTAACGCAAGAAACAAAATTTAAAGCCCTTATTTCAGTTTTTTTTTCATATTTTTACAAATAAAGATCATATTCTCTTCAAGATAGTATAAATCATAACCACGGGATGTGCACTCATTAGAGAGATGCTTGAACAACGTTTTGTTTGTGTGCACGGCCGTAAGAGCGATAGTGTGCTCACTGCTCAATGTTTGTTTACGATTCGTTGCCAAGGCTCAATTGTAATGGCGGCATTTTTTCTTTCGTATTTTTGTTTAGGACTTTAAGTTATTTGCGTGCTACTTGCTTATTGCTTCGTAGGTGGAAACTGGAAAATATCTGGCGTTTATTTATTCAATTATTTAGTGGTCATATTTTCATTGAGGTAAGATTGTTAAATTGAGTATAAAATTACGTATTAAGTAAAATACAATGCCACCACGTGTACGAAAATGCTGTGTGCCTGGTTGCGATGATAAATTTGCTGTTAGACACCGCTTCCCAGTTTACGAAGAAACGGTATACAATGAATGGATACAGAGAATAAACGTCGAGAAGCTAAAAACTCACCACCCTCTTAATGCTGTAGATGTAATTGCAAACTTCAATAGTAATGCTAGCTTGTGACATAGGTGGTTTCAGCATAAATAGCTACTTAGGTCATTCTTCCACCAATGCTTATACGGTTAGTACTGTGCACGGCCACAACAGCGCTGCAAATAGCGTTCTAGCTGTTATTCAGAGAGTGGCCTTTCTATCCCTCCATTTCTTTTCTATGATCATAACCCACTCTCACTTTTCATTTGATTAAATGTCACAATATTTAGTAGGATTTGTTTATATAGCGCCAAAGACAAACTGAAAGAAAAGAGTTCACACATAAGTGAAATGGTTTTCTTTACAATGTGCGAACACTTTTTTTCAGTTTGTCTTTGGTGCGATATAAACAAAGCCTACTAAATATTGTGAAATTATATAAATTGACAAATATATTACTTTGAAAATTTAATAATTAAATAATCTTATCAAATTAGTGTATTGTCATCGATCCTCGATAAATCTACAAAGTTTGAATGAAATCTGGCCGTTTAAAGTGGGTCAAAATCGCACCCAAAGGAGTCGGTTACAAACATACAGGTGATGCTAATATAAAGCGTGTAATTAAAGCTCTGCATCGTATTACCTCAATACACGAGAATATGTCACTGTTAGTTTTTTATTAATCGTTTTATAGTTTGCACATCCTAACAAATATTATAAACGCGAGTGTTTGTTTGCTACGCCATGAAATTTTGCATAGCGATAATTTATGGGCTGGAGAGTGACATAGGCTCATTTTTATGTACGGTTCCAGTGTAATTTTGTAAATACCTCTAAAAATACGTAATTTTCTATTGTTATATTTTGTTTGGTTGATCGCAAGGAAAATTTATTTATATATGGTTTTTTTTGTTTAATTTCTTCTATATATATTTTTTCCCTACCTAGGGCACCCATAATTCTTTTAAATTTCACGTGTATGTTTTCAATGTCATTCGAGTAGTACAATTTTTTTTTGTCAAATCGGTCATTATTTATACTTTCTGTTTCATTTTGGTAACATACGTTTTTTTAAGTATTATAACAAAAAAAATTAGTTTCACTAACATTGTAAGGTTTTTATTGTATGGATAGTTTCAAGTTTAATATTATGTAGGTACATAAATTCTTAAACTTAAAAATTTCTTCGAAATTTATTCATAGGTTGGTAGGGCCTACTAATTTTTTTCTATTTGTCAATTTTGTTATTTTTTTACAGTACCTACTTATTTGCAAGGATTTTGTTTTAGTGTTTATAATTTTTCTGCTGAGCGTCAAGAGTCTTTGGGCTGCCGAGACCGTAGACCAGAAATATTTGTCAATTATGTAATATATTGTTGAAAAATTAGAATTTTACTATTTCAGGTTGGTTTATTTTTTTTTATTAATTAGAGTAGTTACGAGTAATTGCCTTCTTCCTTTATTTCAAATTAAACATTATGTTTGGTTGAGTGTGAAATAATTTTATTTATGTATGTTTTAATTTCATTTAATTTCTTATATATTCTTACCTACCTACTTCTATTAAATTTCAGGTAGATGTTAACATTGTCATTCAAGTAGTACAATTTTTTTTGTCAAATTGGTCGTTATTAATACTTTTTTTTTTCATTTTGAACTATGGTTTTTTTTTTTTACTTAATTAAAAGATTTGTGGTGTGTACATGGAGTGATATCTCTATTAATTTCTATACTCCTTTGGATAAGCGGAATATAGCCACCACAGTTTTACATTTAAACAAATCCTACAAATGTTTTAAACATTATGACGTAAATAAAAAATAGTTTCACAACATCCTTATTTTTTTTTGGTGGGTAGAGTTTGAAGTTTAATATTATGTATGTACGTAAATTCTTTAACATAAAGTTACTTATTAATTTATTTAGAAAATTATTCATAGGTAGGTAATGAGTTTTTCTATTTGTGAATATTGTCATTATGGTAGATAGGACTACAGTAAATGCCTACATTCTTATATCCTTTATATCTATTTCGATTTGGATTGTTTCCGAGCCATTCGGGGTCCTCAAGATCACCCGTCCTCCCCACAGAGGTCAAAGCCCGAACATTTCGAAAGTTTAAAATTTTTTTTTAAATCTTTCTCTTTCGATTTTAAGTGTTTTCGAACCATTCAGGGTCTCCTCAGGGGACACAGCCCCAAAATTTCGAAAATTTCAGGAATTTAAAATATCTATTATTTATTTCGAGATGGAGTGTTCCGAAACATTCAAGGTCCTGAACCTCCACCCCCCTTCCTCAAAAGCGAAAGCCCCAAAATTTCGAAAATTGGAGGAAATTGTATTAAAATGAAGTCATTACGAACTAAAGTGTCCGGGGCATGGTTGAACTCTTACCCAAAGTCGACTTCCCCATCAAATTATGGAATGGGTATTGAGGGGGAGGGGGGAATGCAAAACACCAAAATTTCGAAAAATTTCTTAAATTTAAGTATACTTTTCTACTATTGGAGTGTTTCCGAGTCATTAGGGGTCCTCAAACTACCCTCCTCCCACAAGGGGTCAAAGACACAATAATTGAAAAATTTCCCAAAATTTCGAAAATCTATTCTCTTTCGATTTGGTGTGTTTACGAGCCATTCGGGGTCATCAACATAACCAACCCCCCCCCTCAGGGGTCAAAGCCCCAAAGTTTTGAAAATTTCAAAAATAATTCTATTTCAATTTATAGTGCCTCCCAGCCATTCAGGGTTCTCAAAATCACCCCTCCCTCTATGGGGACAAAGCCCCAAAATTTCGAAAGTTTTAGTAATTTCAAATATCTATTCTTTTGAGATAGTGTTCCAAAACATTCGAGGTCCTGAACACCCCATACCCCTCCCTAAAAGTAAAAGCCTCAAAATTTCGAAAAATTGGAGGAAATTGTATTAAAATTAAGTCACTATGAACAAAATTGTCCGGGGCATGGTGGAAAATTTACCCAAAGACTTCTCAATCAAAATTGTTTGGGGGGGGGGGGGGTGGAGGAGGAAAATGCAAAAACCCAAAATATCAAAATATTTCAATGTTTTTTTTTTAAATATTTTCTTTTTTCCATTTGGATTCTTTCCTAGCCATTCGGGGTCCTCAAAACAACCTCCCCCACACAAGGAGTCAAAGACCCAAAATTTCGAAGTTAAAAAATTTCAAAAATCTATTCTCTTTAGATTTTGAGTGTTTCCGAGCCATTCAGGGTCCTCAACATACCCTCTCCTCTAGGGACAAAGCCCCAAATTTTCGAAAATTTCAGAAATTTCGAACATCGTTTCTCTTTCGAGAGATAAATAGTGATAGAGAGATACATAGATATATAAAGATGTAGATAGAGATAAATATATATATATATTTAGAGAGATGAATGTATGATTTGTATATGTGTAACTACTTCAAACATATTACAAAACAAATAACTGAATGAGGCATTGCAATGCATGCCGAGCATTAGCTAGATAATGGAATCTTTTCAATATTAGTAATCTCTTATTTTTCAGCATTTTTCTATAGTTCTTTATATATTCTAGATTACATACAGAACACAAATTTTTAGATATATACTGCTAAAAAACTAAACACTGGAAGAACGACGTCTGTCGGGATCTGAAAGTGATATAATTTATTTTGCACACTTGAAATTCAAGTTAAGAAGGCAATTACTAACTACATCTGATTTCGAAAAAAGGCCCTCTCACCCACTTTTCAGCCCTGGAAACGCCGGGTGCTGTATCTAGTTTGTTATAAAATCGTATTATAAAAACTAAATTATATTACTCCCCTAAGGTGCTGTCATCTACGGTGACGGACACGAACCGAACGAATCGCGCTATCAATTACCTTCCGCGGCAACCAGGCACTCGTTAATACATATTTTCCTTTGTTTATCGTGAGAGGCGTTATTATTAATGAATTATAAATAAACTTTCGTGCCCGGTGTCACAATTGCATATCATTTTGAGCACTGGAAGACATAAAAACGTAAAATATTTTCGACGAATTTTAATCTCGGCCCCAGCGCACCACGAGCGTCTGGGTTGGAGATTAAAGCCTAAATTCTTTCTTAAACTTACTAATACTTATTTTATTAACTGCAAGCGCATTTTTATTAAATTCTACGTTTAATTACACGACGAACCAACTTCGTCGTTAAATGTGTAATTGCGGAAAAGCGTAAAACTTTCTCGACGATCTTGAAGTTAAATAGCAAACGTGTATAAAAGTTATAGTTAAAATAATCTCTTCGTTAAAGTAATAAACATATTTGAATTAATGAGTGCAAATGAAAGTAAATTTATCAAATAAATTGTAGATTTCATTTCATTCCTTCTTTATATCCATACAAAATAGTGATAATTGAATAAAAACGATTCAATTTTATTCATTAAAGTATGCAATCATTTCATTAATGTTTTGTTATGACGTCACGTTAAACTATCGTCCGTAAACCGAATTTACAGATAACCAATTTTATTTTATAAATCTATATTTACAATTTGTTCTATGATTTAAAAGTCAGCTTATTTAAATATGCGTTTACCTGCTATATATTTACAACACTTTTATATTTGTAGTACTAGGATTTTCTAGTAAACCTGTAAATACATACAAAAAACCTCTAATATGAAACAATAAAAAAACAAATCTTACAAAAATAAACATATAATTACGTCTTTAAGACTGCTTTAAGTAAATTATTTTTATTAATTATAATTTATTTTGTTCGTACACTTATTATTTGCCAGATTTAATGTTTCCTTTATTAAAAAAGACAATATTATAAAAATATACATTTTGATTTTTATAGAAACTAATTTCGACTACAGTAATTCATATGCTTATGAGTTATTTCAAACGAAAACAAAAGCTTTATAATTAACCATATTTTCAATAAATTTTGTTCTATTGCAGTATCTTGGTAATATTAAAACATTATACAAACTGATTTATATATATCATGTACGTTAGAATAATTTTTTTGCTAATGTCCAACTATTTTAAAAATTGCTTTTTTTCTGACGTATTTTTTTATGTACTAAAACTAAACTCTCAGTATATGAAATTTAGTGAGAGTAATTTTGTGAATGCAACAGAAATCAAGGAACGGAAATGCGTGGCAACCAGCGTGGTGCTATATGTGGCGGAGGGCGCAAACTACATTTCACAAATACAAAAGGAAAATTTATAGTATTAACTGTTTGATAAATTTTATCAAGAGAAGCAGAGTTTAAAAGTAATTCATTTTCTAAAATCAGGGCAAAAACCGGGATTTAGTATTTTTTAAGACATTTGCGCTTTTATCGGAGCCGTTTCATTATATAATATTACAATTTATTTCTGAAAATAGTTAATGTAGCTTCAGCAAATTATAGTGGGAGTTGTAGAAACTATGTGAAATGCGCTTCAAAAAAGGTGGCAGAAAATAATAATTGCGTATTACGCGTAGCATTAATTTAATACTTTAAGTTAAATTGTTTCCACGATTTGTATTATACATGTATTTGCAACACGATAACACATGAATGTGCTCGTTACCGAGGTGAGATGTTACACATCACTGGCGAGTGCTGAAGACAAGCTCACATTTATAAATTCATTTTTGTTTTTTTAAATTCCGTAACAAAAAGACAATACTTGATGACCCCTCACAGAAAAGCGCTTCACTCGAAAACCACTGCTGGATTCTGAAAACCATGAAGGCGAGAGTTACCTTTCTTTTTTTCTGGCCGCCGCTTCACTCGCGGAGTTTTATTAGAAATGGCCGCCCTCAAACTCCGGCCAGGGAGTGCGTTTGCACGAGTCTCGGAAATCCTAGAGGCGAGTCCATTAAAAACCATTATCGAAAATCAGGAGGGGAGATAGTAATATCCTTCCCCTTCCCCCTGCAGCAGGGAGACACTCAGGCTAAAGCGATTGGAGCGATTACACGGCCTGCCTGTCTCGCATCGACCGAGCGATTACGACTGATGTCCTCGAAGCCTGAGGGTGGCTGAGTCGTCGTGCGAGGGATGGCTCTTAGGTGGTTATTGCATTAGTGAAACCAACTTTTATTCTAATTATTACACTTTACAAAAAAAATTTTCAAGGAAGAACATTTTATCCAACTAACCAAAAAAATAGTTTCAATTAAAATTAATTAAGGATACATTTACATATTTGAAATGTCAAAACTAAGTGCACAATGAGCTTCTTATTTCAGAAAGGTTTTAAATTTCAATTTTTATTGAATTTTGAATTTTATAATCACTATTGACCTTAAAATACAACAGCCAAATTCATTATTTATTATTGACATTATCTCAAGGGAAGTTCTAAATGATTTTTTTTCCATAATTTCGTATTTTTGCTAATGATTTTTTAATAATTAATAATAAAGCCTTATTAAACAGTCGTCAAAATAAGTTTTGTATTGAAAAAGAACCAAATAATTGGATTTTATTAAATTAAATGCAAATTGAAGTTAGTCCTAGTATATACTAAAACATGGAATCATGTGGTATACAGTTATGTATTAACAGTTCAAATGTAAACTTCAAAAATTTTATGTTTAGTATGTTATTAATAAATTTATAAAAATTAAATTTAAAAATTATGGAATTATTAGTTTTCAAAGTTTTAAGAGAAATATTTTTATTGATTATTAAATGATGTACTTCAAACAAATTGTTTGAAAACAAAGGCCACATACGAACGATTATTCCAATACACGATAATTTTAATAAACGATTCAAAACTTTCAGTAAATTTTATGACTAACAAAATAATACCTTTTCGTATAAAAACATCTTATAACAATTTTTTGCTAGAAGAATGCTTTTATAACATTTATATATGTGTATACTAGCTGCAGTACCCAGCGTTGCCCGGGCTGAACACAGGGTGAAGGGGACCTTTTTCGAAAACAGATGTAGATAGTAATTGTCTACTTAATTTGAATGTCAAGTGTGCAAAATATTTCACTTTCAGATCCCGACAGACGTTGTTCTGCCAGTGTATAGTTATTTACCTGTATATGTCGAAAAATTGGTGGTCCGTCTGTAATATAGACTCTATAAAGCACTATAGAAAAAAGCTGAAAAATAAGAGATTACAAATATTGAAATTGTTCCATTGTCTAGCTAATGCTTGGCATGCATTGCAATGCCTCATTCAGTTTTGTTTTGTTATATATTTGAAGTAGTTACACATATTAAATTCATCTATCCATCTCTCTAAATATATATTTATCTCTATCTTCATTTATATATTTATGTATCACTCTCTCTCTCTATTTATCTCTTTATATCTACATAGGTATATACATATATACCTCCCACTATATTTATCTCTTCTATACAAAAATCTCTATATAAATCTATACATATATATATCTCTTTATCTAACCCAATTCATTCTCTATACCTCGCGACTGAGTCGCATCTGTGTTTTCATACCATGTTCGTCTCTACCTGAGGACGGGAGCAGATAGCAGTTACCGAAACGTCGCTTGGTTCTGTTTTAGAAAACTATTGTGTTTGTTTCGTCTTTTCGTTTTGTTGTGTTTTTGTCTCGTTTCAATTACTCTGCTGAATTTTTTTTGGGGTTCTATTCATAATTTGTGGTTTTTTTTCGTTCTATTAGTCCTTTTTTCTTTGTTTTTTCATTGTTTGTTGACGATAATCCTGTTATGGAATATTATGTGGTGAATATATCCTGTTGACAACAGAAATTTTTGCTTAATTTGTGTTTTTTTGTCTTTTGGTTTTTTGTAGTTTTCTTCTACAGACATACATGTGCTTAGCAATGGCGTATGTCCAAAAGCTTACATCAAGTCTTACTATGTGTATGATCGTGGGGCAGACACAGAGAAATGACACTCACTCACTATTTGTATGTCTATGACTTATGATTTTTTCTATTATAATATGAAATTATCACATTTTTACTCCCTAAGTGATGGAATTTCATATTAATATGTGATCTACGTATTAATCCAGGTTATGATCTCGCTGTAGGTCAAATTTCAACCAGATACGTTCAGACGTTCTGGCGTTATTGAGTAACAAACATCCATCCATCCATCCAGCCATCCATCAAAACTATCACATTTATAATAATAGTGGGATTATAAATTTTGTTCCAACCATTGGCAAAAAAACGAAATATTAGAAGCAAAAATACTTATAACACAACCTCATGAACTCAATTAAATTTATAACAAACTCACAGTCGTTAGTAAATGTTTTTCAAGTTGATTATTTTAAGGGGCCTCTCTAGTAGCTTTAAAAGTTAGTGAACACTTTTTTTTGGAAAATGATGGCACATTATTTATTGACTCTACTAATATGAAATTTTTTTATTCCAACGAAAAGAAACTATAATATTTGTGCGTATGGATTTAACCTTTTTAATTTTATGTATCATAATATAAAATAAAAAAATCAACAAATGTCAAAATTTGAGTCAATTTTGTACCTAATGTTTGGGAGAATGAAAGAATGTAAAACTATAGGCATAAATGTAATTTTTGACGCGATAACGTCTTATAAATCGATGAACGCGGCTGCATGCATGAAAAAATTGTCACGTTCCGCCTGAGCCGATCGTGCAATAACCGGCCAACCACCGTGCGAGAAAATCTTTTATAATTTCAAACAGGTTAAAAAGGCAGGCTTTTAAACTAATTGTTCGTGATTTAATTTAAACAAATTATTTTAATTAAATTTGCAAAAACTGTAAATAATATTTTAAAATTAAAAAGTATGCATTTTTTCATCAATGTTTTCTTATGACGTTATCACCTAATATTATTGTCCGTTAACCGACTTTACAGACAGCCCCTTTTTTTCCTGATGAAATCGATAAATGAAAAATCTATAGTCATTATTATAATTCCGAAAATATTAGTTTCTGAACATATTAGTACATGCATTTCCGCTTGTCTTGTGAAGCAGTTCGGTGGAGCCAGCCCGGAAACCACGGTTTTAAAGTGGGAGGGGGGGGGGGGGAATGACGGCAACAATAACGATATCCTTGTACCTGAAATAAATCCTCAATGCTTGCTTTCAGTATGCCTGTCCACAGTACAGTGTGCTTGTTGGGGAACCAGTTCGTAACTGTACAGCTCACTGCGTCATGCGGCATTCATGGTGGCCTGCCGCGCGCACGATGACTAAGGAAGAACACTGCTGACGTGTGCAGAAACAAACAGAACTCTAATAAGAACATAACACCAATTTTAATATGTTTCTGAGGTGGTAATAAAATATTTTATCATCCATTTTGGCAAGTGTTTTCCTGTGTGTATTTTCACAAATATAATTTTACAAACATATTCATTACATAAATTATTAACCATGTTCAATAAAGATTATAAATACTTTCAGAGGCTAATTCTTACAACTCAATTATGTAATAAAAAGGCAGAAAAACATTCGTTAACAATAAAGTATGTAATCAAAAGTGGGAAATTTTATTAACTAAATCTGATTTATTCAAAAACCAATGTTAAATCGATATTGACAATACATCACAACATGCAAGAAATTACTAAGTAAATAATTTTTATTAAATTCATTACTTTGCATTAAACATTTTAAATACTTCACCTATATCTAATAATTCTTGCATTTTTGCTATATGGCGAGCTACTTCCGATTAGAGAACATGTAGCTATAAGTTACATGCGTTTCTGATCACGTTTTCCGTCTGTTGCTTTACCTGCAAGCCGGACCAGTATCAAATAAATGATTAAACTTTCGTGACATCGTAATTCAAGCTCAGTATTTACGCGTTAAAAACAAATATTAGTATTCTGGGTAGCGTAGAAGTTTGTCCCGAGCTCGACACCCCGATGCCGAGAGTCAGCTACATTGAAGATCAGCAGCTTTGATAGCTCAGTAGGACGACGAGACCATTTACGATACGTCGATGGATTACCAGAATAGTCAACAACTTGTTAAAATACTTTGAGCCCCTTTTCAAAATACCTGTAGGTTACATATACATACTCCGTATTCTACCAATTGAAGCAAACTCTGAATTATTTGCTAACCGAGATTTAACATTTTACGCCAAATCAAAAAGTAATTTTGATACTTTCCTCATGCTACGTTTTACAATATTTCGCAAAAGTTAATTAAATTAATCAAAACATTGTCATTTTGCTGTTCCGCGTACAATTAGCTTGGCAAATATTGATGATTTTTAATTTGACATGAAATACTATAGGATTTTCATGCGATAATGTTTTGACAGTCGTGTGTAAGTTCTTTTAAGAAATTAACTTGTAATGAATGATCTAAATATAATGTTATGAATGTCGTTCATTCGTTTAGTCTTTATTTGCTCCAGAGGATCTGTGTTTGAAACCGAATATATGTGCCCTTCCTCTTAGCTAACCAATGTGGCTTATTTTACATGAACGCATAGTTCACGTTGTTTGAAGATATAAAATAGCTTTTGAGTAAAAATTATTATTTTTATTATTTTTTTTAGAATCGTAGCATACAAATTTGAAATATTATGCAGAATTCCTTATTTTAAATGTTTTGAAAATTGCCTGTGTGTTGTTTAGTTACAAAAAAAAATCATAAATCATTAATTCTAGTATATTTTTTTCCAGTATGCGTTTTGCTGTAGTTAAATTATATTTTATCACAATCGAAATACTCATTTGAAATTATATCGTTAATTTTTTTGAAAATGTTTGTTGTATGATATGATTAAACGCAATATAACTTTTTAGAAAAGAAGGGGACTTTCTAAAGTCGGTTTACGGACGATAATTTTACGTGATACCGTCATATCAATTTTTTTAAATTTCTGCTTTTAAAAGACCGCCATAACCTGTTTTATATTATAGAAGATTTTCTCGCACGGTGGTTGGCCGGTTCTTGCACGCTCGGCTCAGGTGAAACGTGTCAATGAGTCATGCTTTTTCGTACGTGCAGCTGGCGTTCATAACGTAAAACGTTATTGTAGTTTTGGCAAGTTTTCAAAAAAAATCTCAATTAAATGAATAAAAAAATATCTGTGAGTAACAAAAAAATGTATACAGTTTAAAATGTTAAAATTAGCCACTGTATTTTACCTTGCTTATGCTCTATTCTAAGTAAAACTGTTTTATTTTTGACCGATGTATGACTGACGTTTTGACACTGATACATGTGTAAATAAATACACAAAACATACAACATTTTGTTTGATACAATTCCAGCTAATAACATTCACGAAATAAAATTGTATTTTTATAATTTTGGGTAGAAAATCATACAACAACATTATTGTATTAAGGGGTGTCACTGGAGATAATTTTAGACAAAAAAAGTAATTCACATAAAATATTAATGTAGCCATTTTTTTTTAACATTCTTTGACAGCACTGCACCAAATAACGTAGTATACTTTCACGAACCCTTTTATGTGTACATGTAAAAATATTTAATTTTTAATTTTATTATTCGCAGTTTTGTAAATCAATCTATTAGTAAGATGTGATTTTTGGTTTTGGTCTGGAAAATTCGTATTAATATGTGACTGTACGGGAAAAACCATTCATTACTTAAATATTATTTCGAAATTTAAAAGGTTGGAGAATTTTCGTAATTTAATAAACTTTATTATGTATCCTTCGACGTTTTGAAACCAAAAGCTATTTTTTTGATTTTTGGTGAAATAATTCTATGTAGTATATAGTTTAAAAAAAAACACTTTTTGAACATGAATTAAAGTTGTTTGCAATTCATGGATCTAGTTTGGAGCGGAACACTATTATTATTTTTTCAAAATAATAAAAGCTGTTGAAAAGCAAGCAAGGCGATAACAGACTGTATGTAGCGATAGGCAGTCTCCCGTCTAGCCGAGATCTAACCAGCAACTGGACTCGAGCAGATTCAATCCCAAAAGAGCCTTCTCCTCCAACCCTCCAACCCTCCCATTCAGCCTCAAATTACTCACATCTGTCAAAATTTTGCCAAATATTTGCCGAAATTGTGCCAAAATTTCCAGTTTTCGAAAGAAAAAAATATATGTCCACTTAAAATTTTCAAAAAATCATTACAATACAAATTCAGCTATTTTCAGGAAAAAATTCACGCTTTCAGGGAAAGTTTCCCGATTTAGTTTTTTAAAAATGATTGTGGCTTGAAAAGTCCGCAAAGCGGCCTAAAGTTCGCATCTACAAGCAGCCGTAAGCCGCTATGGTCATGACCTTGACAATAAGGATGCCATGGAGGCCATTTTTAATGGTAACGTAACCGTTACAATAATCGTTAAGGTCACTATCTTGAAAAATTCTTATTTAGATGCTAGAAATGAGTATAAATTTATTTAATAAATAAAAAATTAATAAATAAAATTTTAAATAAAGAACGTACCGCTATTATATGATTATGTCATTAGAGCCAATTGGAAAATCCGTATTAATTTAACTATAAATTTGGAAATAATTATTAATTTAATAAAAAATTTAAAACGGGCATTACGTTATTAATCTTCAAGTCCTTGGTTCGTATCTACCTGGTGAGGACAAAAAAATGGCGACTGATCCTTCCTCCATGGAACTACAGACCAACTGAGACCCACCACTAATGAAAAGGTAAATATATTTTACTATTATGACATCACGCCTGCCATTTTGTTTTCGTCTGCTGAAGGCTACCATATTAAATCAGACATATTGGTTACGTCTGCTAGAGGGCGCGACCAAGATATTAATTTAATTTTTACCTCCTAAGGTGCAGTAATAATTTATTGCCAGGGAGCCAATCATATTAAATTCCGTTATCTTGAAAATCTGAAGTTGTAAGCTATAAGTTCGGCAAAAAACCAAAATAATAAAAAAAAAATACTCATTAAAATGATGATCAACCAGATCGATAAGAGTCCTCGGTGGTGCCCTCTAGCAACCGTAAACAATATGTCGGAAACAATATGGTGGCCTTTCTGCAAATGAAAACTAGATGCTGGGCGTGACGTTATACTAGCTGGCAATATATATACCTTGGCCTTAGTTGTGGGAGGTCTTTATGTAGGTGGCTTCCATGGAGGAATGATCTGTCGCCACTTCTTGTCCTTGCCATGTTCGAATTGAGAACTCCGAGCTTCACGACATAAGTGCTATTTTAATTAAAATTTAATTAATAAAGGTAATACCAAAATGTTTGACGTGACAACGTCTAATAAATCGATCGTTACGAACATTATCCCGTTACACTGTGTCCCGTTACGCTCATTGTACGTTTGCGCCGCATCTATCTCTCTTCCACTCGATTGGAACAACCATCGATTTGACGTTTTCGAGGCACATTAAACTTGAAACACTCCCATTCGTTTCCTACTTATCCTATCATTGTACTATCCTTAAATGAATAACACAGATTGGAAGAAGTTAAATAGCAAACATGTACAAAATTTATAATTAAAATAATCTCTTCGTTAAAGTAATAAACATATTAGAATTAATGAGTGCAAATAAAAGTAAATTTATCAATTAAATTGTAGATTTCATTTCACTCCTTCTTTGTATACATATAAAATAGTGATAATTAAATAAAATTGATTAAATTTTATTTCATAAAAGTATGCAATCATTTAATCAAAGTTTTGTTATGACGTTGTCACGTTAAACTATCGTCCGTAAACCGACTTTACAGACAACCAATTTTTTTGGTAAATCAATAATTTTCACGAATATATAGATAGTTAATTTCAGATTTTTAAGAATGTGGCCATGAAGTCATTATACAAGATGGCAGAATGTTTTTATTAATATTGGTATCAATATTTTATTAATTTAAATAATCCTTAATATTAAGCATAAAAATATGGATTTTCAATTTTGCGGCAGTAATGAAAATCGTATCTGTTAAGTATCAATTCGAAATATATATCATGTACGTTAGAATAATTTTTTTGCTAATGTCCAACTATTTTAAAAATTGCATTTTTTCTGACGTATTTTTTTATGTACTAAAACTAAACTCTCAGTATATGAAATTTAGTGAGAGTAATTTTGTGAATGCAACAGAAATCAAGGAACGGAAATGCGTGGCAACCAGCGTGGTGCTATATGTGGCGGAGGGCGCAAACTACATTTCACAAATACAAAAGGAAAATTTATAGTATTAACTGTTTGATAAATTTTATCAAGAGAAGCAGAGTTTAAAAGTAATTCATTTTCTAAAATCAGGGCAAAAACCGGGATTTAGTATTTTTTAAGACATTTGCGCTTTTATCGGAGCCGTTTCATTATATAATATTACAATTTATTTCTGAAAATAGTTAATGTAGCTTCAGCGAATTATAGTGGGAGTTGTAGAAACTATGTGAAATGCGCTTCAAAAAAGGTGGCAGAAAATAATAATTGCGTATTACGCGTAGCATTAATTTAATACTTTAAGTTAAATTGTTTCCACGATTTGTATTATACATGTATTTGCAACACGATAACACATGAATGTGCTCGTTACCGAGGTGAGATGTTACACATCACTGGCGAGTGCTGAAGACAAGCTCACATTTATAAATTCATTTTTGTTTTTTTAAATTCCGTAACAAAAAGACAATACTTGATGACCCCTCACAGAAAAGCGCTTCACTCGAAAACCACTGCTGGATTCTGAAAACCATGAAGGCGAGAGTTACCTTTCTTTTTTTCTGGCCGCCGCTTCACTCGCGGAGTTTTATTGGAAATGGCCGCCCTCAAACTCCGGCCAGGGAGTGCGTTTGCACGAGTCTCGGAAATCCTAGAGGCGAGTCCATTAAAAACCATTATCGAAAATCAGGAGGGGAGATAGTAATATCCTTCCCCTTCCCCCTGCAGCAGGGAGACACTCAGGCTAAAGCGATTGGAGCGATTACACGGCCTGCCTGTCTCGCATCGACCGAGCGATTACGACTGATGTCCCAGAAGCCTGAGGGTGGCTGAGTCGTCGTGCGAGGGATGGCTCTTAGGTGGTTATTGCATTAGTGAAACCAACTTTTATTCTAATTATTACACTTTACAAAAAAAATTTTCAAGGAAGAACATTTTATCCAACTAACCAAAAAAATAGTTTAAATTAAAATTAATTAAGGATACATTTACATATTTGAAATGTCAAAACTAAGTGCACAATGAGCTTCTTATTTCAGAAAGGTTTTAAATTTCAATTTTTATTGAATTTTGAATTTTATAATCACTATTGACCTTAAAATACAACAGCCAAATTCATTATTTATTATTGACATTATCTCAAGGGAAGTTCTAAATGATTTTTTTTCCATAATTTCGTATTTTTGCTAATGATTTTTTAATAATTAATAATAAAGCCTTATTAAACAGTCGTCAAAATAAGTTTTGTATTGAAAAAGAACCAAATAATTGGATTTTATTAAATTAAATGCAAATTGAAGTTAGTCCTAGTATATACTAAAACATGGAATCATGTGGTATACAGTTATGTATTAACAGTTCAAATGTAAACTTCAAAAATTTTATGTTTAGTATGTTATTAATAAATTTATAAAAATTAAATTTAAAAATTATGGAATTATTAGTTTTCAAAGTTTTAAGAGAAATATTTTTATTGATTATTAAATGATGTACTTCAAACAAATTGTTTGAAAACAAAGGCCACATACGAACGATTATTCCAATACACGATAATTTTAATAAACGATTCAAAACTTTCAGTAAATTCTATGACTAACAAAATAATACCTTTTCGTATAAAAACATCTTATAACAATTTTTTGCTAGAAGAATGCTTTTATAACATTTATATATGTGTATACTAGCTGCAGTACCCGGCGTTGCCCGGGCTGAACACAGGGTGAAGGGGACATTTTTCGAAAACAGATGTAGATAGTAATTGTCTACTTAATTTGAATGTCAAGTGTGCAAAATATTTCACTTTCAGATCCCGACAGACGTTGTTCTGCCAGTGTATAGTTATTTACCTGTATATGTCGAAAAATTGGTGGTCCGTCTGTAATATAGACTCTATAAAGCACTATAGAAAAAAGCTGAAAAATAAGAGATTACTAATATTGAAATTGTTCCATTGTCTAGCTAATGCTTGGCATGCATTGCAATGCCTCATTCAGTTTTGTTTTGTTATATATTTGAAGTAGTTACACATATTAAATTCATCTATCCATCTCTTTAAATATATATTTATCTCTATCTACATTTATATATTTATGTATCACTCTCTCTCTCTATTTATCTCTTTATATCTACATAGGTATATACATATATACCTCCCACTATATTTATCTCTTCTATACATAAATCTCTATATAAATCTATACATATATATATATATCTCTTTATCTAACCCAATTCATTCTCTATACCTCGCGACTGAGTCGCATCTGTGTTTTCATACCATGTTCGTCTCTACCTGAGGACGGGAGCAGATAGCAGTTACCGAAACGTCGCTTGGTTCTGTTTTAGAAAACTATTGTGTTTGTTTCGTATTTTCGTTTTGTTGTGTTTTTGTCTCGTTTCAATTACTCTGCTGAATTTTTTTTGGGGTTCTATTCATAATTTGTGGTTTTTTTTCGTTCTATTAGTCCTTTTTTCTTTGTTTTTTCATTGTTTGTTGACGATAATCCTGTTATGGAATATTATGTGGTGAATATATCCTGTTGACAACAGAAATTTTTGCTTAATTTGTGTTTTTTTGTCTTTTGGTTTTTTGTAGTTTTCTTCTACAGACATACATGTGCTTAGCAATGGCGTATGTCCAAAAGCTTACATCAAGTCTTACTATGTGTATGATCGTGGGGCAGACACAGAGAAATGACACTCACTCACTATTTGTATGTCTATGACTTATGATTTTTTCTATTATAATATGAAATTATCACATTTTTACTCGCTAAGTGATGGAATTTCATATTAATATGTGATCTACGTATTAATCCAGGTTATGATCTCGCTGTAGGTCAAATTTCAACCAGATACGTTCAGACGTTCTGGCGTTATTGAGTAACAAACATCCATCCATCCATCCAGCCATCCATCAAAACTATCACATTTATAATAATAGTGGGATTATAAATTTTGTTCCAACCATTGGCAAAAAAACGAAATATTAGAAGCAAAAATACTTATAACACAACCTCATGAACTCAATTAAATTTATAACAAACTCACAGTCGTTAGTAAATGTTTTTCAAGTTGATTATTTTAAGGGGCCTCTCTAGTAGCTTTAAAAGTTAGTGAACACTTTTTTTTGGAAAATGATGGCACATTATTTATTGACTCTACTAATATGAAATTTTTTTATTCCAACGAAAAGAAACTATAATATTTGTGCGTATGGTTTTAACCTTTTTAATTTTATGTATCATAATATAAAATAAAAAAATCAACAAATGTCAAAATTTGAGTCAATTTTGTACCTAATGTTTGGGAGAATGAAAGAATGTAAAACTATAGGCATAAATGTAATTTTTGACGCGATAACGTCTTATAAATCGATGAACGCGGCTGCATGCATGAAAAAATTGTCACGTTCCGCCTGAGCCGATCGTGCAATAACCGGCCAACCACCGTGCGAGAAAATCTTTTATAATTTCAAACAGGTTAAAAAGGCAGGCTTTTAAACTAATTGTTCGTGATTTAATTTAAACAAATTATTTTAATTAAATTTGCAAAAACTGTAAATAATATTTTAAAATTAAAAAGTATGCAATTTTTCATCAATGTTTTCTTATGACGTTATCACCTAATATTATTGTCCGTTAACCGACTTTACAGACAGCCCCTTTTTTTCCTGATGAAATCGATAAATGAAAAATCTATAGTCATTATTATAATTCCGAAAATATTAGTTTCTGAACATATTAGTACATGCATTTCCGCTTGTCTTGTGAAGCAGTTCGGTGGAGCCAGCCCGGAAACCACGGTTTTAAAGTGGGAGGGGGGGGGAATGACGGCAACAATAACGATATCCTTGTACCTGAAATAAATCCTCAATGCTTGCTTTCAGTATGCCTGTCCACAGTACAGTGTGCTTGTTGGGGAACCAGTTCGTAACTGTACAGCTCACTGCGTCATGCGGCATTCATGGTGGCCTGCCGCGCGCACGATGACTAAGGAAGAACACTGCTGACGTGTGCAGAAACAAACAGAACTCTAATAAGAACATAACACCAATTTTAATATGTTTCTGAGGTGGTAATAAAATAATTTATCATCCATTTTGGCAAGTGTTTTCCTGTGTGTATTTTCACAAATATAATTTTACAAACATATTCATTACATAAATTATTAACCATGTTCAATAAAGATTATAAATACTTTCAGAGGCTTATTCTTACAACTCAATTAGGTAATAAAAAGGCAGAAAAACATTCGTTAACAATAAAGTATGTAATCAAAAGTGGGAAATTTTATTAACTAAATCTGATTTATTCAAAAACCAATGTTAAATCGATATTGACAATACATCACAACATGCAAGAAATTACTAAGTAAATAATTTTTATTAAATTCATTACTTTGCATTAAACATTTTAAATACTTCACCTATATCTAATAATTCTTGCATTTTTGCTATATGGCGAGCTACTTCCGATTAGAGAACATGTAGCTATAAGTTACATGCGTTTCTGATCACGTTTTCCGTCTGTTGCTTTACCTGCAAGCCGGACCAGTATCAAATAAATGATTAAACTTTCGTGACATCGTAATTCAAGCTCAGTATTTACGCGTTAAAACCAAATATTAGTATTCTGGGTAGCGTAGAAGTTTGTCCCGAGCTCGACACCCCGATGCCGAGAGTCAGCTGCATTGAAGATCAGCAGCTTTGATAGCTCAGTAGGACGACGAGACCATTTACGATACGTCGATGGATTACCAGAATAGTCAACAACTTGTTAAAATACTTTGAGCCCCTTTTCAAAATACCTGTAGGTTACATATACATACTCCGTATTCTACCAATTGAAGCAAACTCTGAATTATTTGCTAACCGAGATTTAACATTTTACGCCAAATCAAAAAGTAATTTTGATACTTTCCTCATGCTACGTTTTACAATATTTCGCAAAAGTTAATTAAATTAATCAAAACATTGTCATTTTGCTGTTCCGCGTACAATTAGCTTGGCAAATATTGATGATTTTTAATTTGACATGAAATACTATAGGATTTTCATGCGATAATGTTTTGACAGTCGTGTGTAAGTTCTTTTAAGAAATTAACTTGTAATGAATGATCTAAATATAATGTTATGAATGTCGTTCATTCGTTTAGTCTTTATTTGCTCCAGAGGATCTGTGTTTGAAACCGAATATATGTGCCCTTCCTCTTAGCTAACCAATGTGGCTTATTTTACATGAACGCATAGTTCACGTTGTTTGAAGATATAAAATAGCTTTTGAGTAAAAATTATTATTTTTATTATTTTTTTTAGAATCGTAGCATACAAATTTGAAATATTATGCAGAATTCCTTATTTTAAATGTTTGAAAATTGCCTGTGTGTTGTTTAGTTACAAAAAAAATCATAAATCATTAATTCTAGTATATTTTTTTCCAGTATGCGTTTTGCTGTAGTTAAATTATATTTTATCACAATCGAAATACTCATTTGAAATTATATCGTTAATTTTTTTTGAAAATGTTTGTTGTATGATATGATTAAACGCAATTTAACTTTTTAGAAAAGAAGGGGACTTTCTAAAGTCGGTTTACGGACGATAATTTTACGTGATACCGTCATATCAATTTTTTTAAATTTCTGCTTTTAAAAGACCGCCATAACCTGTTTTATATTATAGAAGATTTTCTCGCACGGTGGTTGGCCGGTTCTTGCACGCTCGGCTCAGGTGAAACGTGTCAATGAGTCATGCTTTTTCGTACGTGCAGCTGGCGTTCATAACGTAAAACGTTATTGTAGTTTTGGCAAGTTTTCAAAAAAAATCTCAATTAAATGAATAAAAAAATATCTGTGAGTAACAAAAAAATGTATACAGTTTAAAATGTTAAAATTAGCCACTGTATTTTACCTTGCTTATGCTCTATTCTAAGTAAAACTGTTTTATTTTTGACCGATGTATGACTGACGTTTTGACACTGATACATGTGTAAATAAATACACAAAACATACAACATTTTGTTTGATACAATTCCAGCTAATAACATTCACGAAATAAAATTGTATTTTTATAATTTTGGGTATAAAATCATACAACAACAGTATTGTATTAAGGGGTGTCACTGGAGATAATTTTAGACAAAAAAAGTAATTCACATAAAATATTAATGTAGCCATTTTTTTTTAACATTCTTTGACAGCACTGCACCAAATAACGTAGTATACTTTCACGAACCCTTTTATGTGTACATGTAAAAATATTTAATTTTTAATTTTATTATTCGCAGTTTTGTAAATCAATCTATTAGTAAGATGTGATTTTTGGTTTTGGTCTGGAAAATTCGTATTAATATGTGACTGTACGGGAAAAACCATTCATTACTTAAATATTATTTCGAAATTTAAAAGGTTGGAGAATTTTCGTAATTTAATAAACTTTATTATGTATCCTTCGACGTTTTGAAACCAAAAGCTATTTTTTTGATTTTTGGTGAAATAATTCTATGTAGTATATAGTTTAAAAAAAAACACTTTTTGAACATGAATTAAAGTTGTTTGCAATTCATGGATATAGTTTGGAGCGGAACACTATTATTATTTTTTCAAAATAATAAAAGCTGTTGAAAAGCAAGCAAGGCGATAACAGACTGTATGTAGCGATAGGCAGTCTCCCGTCTAGCCGAGATCTAACCAGCAACTGGACTCGAGCAGATTCAATCCCAAAAGAGCCTTCTCCTCCAACCCTCCAACCCTCCCATTCAGCCTCAAATTACTCACATCTGTCAAAATTTTGCCAAATATTTGCCGAAATTGTGCCAAAATTTCCAGTTTTCGAAAGAAAAAAATATATGTCCACTAAAAATTTTCAAAAAATCATTACAATACAAATTCAGCTATTTTCAGGAAAAAATTCACGCTTTCAGGGAAAGTTTCCCGATTTAGTTTTTAAAAAATGATTGTGGCTTGAAAAGTCCGCAAAGCGGCCTAAAGTTCGCATCTACAAGCAGCCGTAAGCCGCTATGGTCATGACCTTGACAATAAGGATGCCATGGAGGCCATTTTTAATGGTAACGTAACCGTTGCAATAATCGTTAAGGTCACTATCTTGAAAAATTCTTATTTAGATGCTAGAAATGAGTATAAATTTATTTAATAAATAAAAAATTAATAAATAAAATTTTAAATAAAGAACGTACCGCTATTATATGATTATGTCATTAGAGCCAATTGGAAAATCCGTATTAATTTAACTATAAATTTGGAAATAATTATTAATTTAATAAAAAATTTAAAACGGGCATTACGTTATTAATCTTCAAGTCCTTGGTTCGTATCTACCTGGTGAGGACAAAAAAATGGCGACTGATCCTTCCTCCATGGAACTACAGACCAACTGAGACCCACCACTAATGAAAAGGTAAATATATTTTACTATTATGACATCACGCCTGCCATTTTGTTTTCGTCTGCTGAAGGCTACCATATTAAATCAGACATATTGGTTACGTCTGCTAGAGGGCGCGACCAAGATATTAATTTAATTTTTACCTCCTAAGGTGCAGTAATAATTTATTGCCAGGGAGCCAATCATATTAAATTCCGTTATCTTGAAAATCTGAAGTTGTAAGCTATAAGTTCGGCAAAAAACCAAAATAATAAAAAAAAAAATACTCATTAAAATGATGATCAACCAGATCGATAAGAGTCCTCGGTGGTGCCCTCTAGCAACCGTAAACAATATGTCGGAAACAATATGGTGGCCTTTCTGCAAATGAAAACTAGATGCTGGGCGTGACGTTATACTAGCTGGCAATATATATACCTTGGCCTTAGTTGTGGGAGGTCTTTATGTAGGTGGCTTCCATGGAGGAATGATCTGTCGCCACTTCTTGTCCTTGCCATGTTCGAATTGAGAACTCCGAGCTTCACGACATAAGTGCTATTTTAATTAAAATTTAATTAATAAAGGTAATACCAAAATGTTTGACGTGACAACGTCTAATAAATCGATCGTTACGAACATTATCCCGTTACGCTGTGTCCCGTTACGCTCATTGTACGTTTGCGCCGCATCTATCTCTCTTCCACTCGATTGGAACAACCATCGATTTGACGTTTTCGAGGCACATTAAACTTGAAACACTCCCATTCGTTTCCTACTTATCCTATCATTGTACTATCCTTAAATGAATAACACAGATTGGAAGAAGTTAAATAGCAAACATGTACAAAATTTATAATTAAAATAATCTCTTCGTTAAAGTAATAAACATATTAGAATTAATGAGTGCAAATAAAAGTAAATTTATCAATTAAATTGTAGATTTCATTTCACTCCTTCTTTGTATACATATAAAATAGTGATAATTAAATAAAATTGATTAAATTTTATTTCATAAAAGTATGCAATCATTTAATCAAAGTTTTGTTATGACGTTGTCACGTTAAACTATCGTCCGTAAACCGACTTTACAGACAACCAATTTTATTGGTAAATCAATAATTTTCACGAATATATAGATAGTTAATTTCAGATTTTTAAGAATGTGGCCATGAAGTCATTATACAAGATGGCAGAATGTTTTTATTAATATTGGTATCAATATTTTATTAATTTAAATAATACTTAATATTAAGAATAAAAATATGGATTTTCAATTTTGCGGCAGTAATGAAACTCGTATCTGTTAAGTATCAATTCGAAATATATATCATGTACGTTAGAATAATTTTTTTGCTAATGTCCAACTATTTTAAAAATTGCTTTTTTTCTGGCGTATTTTTTTATGTACTAAAACTAAACTCTCAGTATATGAAATTTAGTGAGAGTAATTTTGTGAATGCAACAGAAATCAAGGAACGGAAATGCGTGGCAACCAGCGTGGTGCTATATGTGGCGGAGGGCGCAAACTACATTTCACAAATACAAAAGGAAAATTTATAGTATTAACTGTTTGATAAATTTTATCAAGAGAAGCAGAGTTTAAAAGTAATTCATTTTCTAAAATCAGGGCAAAAACCGGGATTTAGTATTTTTTAAGACATTTGCGCTTTTATCGGAGCCGTTTCATTATATAATATTACAATTTATTTCTGAAAATAGTTAATGTAGCTTCAGCGAATTATAGTGGGAGTTGTAGAAACTATGTGAAATGCGCTTCAAAAAAGGTGGCAGAAAATAATAATTGCGTATTACGCGTAGCATTAATTTAATACTTTAAGTTAAATTGTTTCCACGATTTGTATTATACATGTATTTGCAACACGATAACACATGAATGTGCTCGTTACCGAGGTGAGATGTTACACATCACTGGCGAGTGCTGAAGACAAGCTCACATTTATAAATTCATTTTTGTTTTTTTAAATTCCGTAACAAAAAGACAATACTTGATGACCCCTCACAGAAAAGCGCTTCACTCGAAAACCACTGCTGGATTCTGAAAACTATGAAGGCGAGAGTTACCTTTCTTTTTTTCTGGCCGCCGCTTCACTCGCGGAGTTTTATTGGAAATGGCCGCCCTCAAACTCCGGCCAGGGAGTGCGTTTGCACGAGTCTCGGAAATCCTAGAGGCGAGTCCATTAAAAACCATTATCGAAAATCAGGAGGGGAGATAGTAATATCCTTCCCCTTCCCCCTGCAGCAGGGAGACACTCAGGCTAAAGCGATTGGAGCGATTACACGGCCTGCCTGTCTCGCATCGACCGAGCGATTACGACTGATGTCCTCGAAGCCTGAGGGTGGCTGAGTCGTCGTGCGAGGGATGGCTCTTAGGTGGTTATTGCATTAGTGAAACCAACTTTTATTCTAATTATTACACTTTACAAAAAAAATTTTCAAGGAAGAACATTTTATCCAACTAACCAAAAAAATAGTTTCAATTAAAATTAATTAAGGATACATTTACATATTTGAAATGTCAAAACTAAGTGCACAATAAGCTTCTTATTTCAGAAAGGTTTTAAATTTCAATTTTTATTGAATTTTGAATTTTATAATCACTATTGACCTTAAAATACAACAGCCAAATTCATTATTTATTATTGACATTATCTCAAGGGAAGTTCTAAATGATTTTTTTTCCATAATTTCGTATTTTTTCTAATGATTTTTTAATAATTAATAATAAAGCCTTATTAAACAGTCGTCAAAATAAGTTTTGTATTGAAAAAGAACCAAATAATTGGATTTTATTAAATTAAATGCAAATTGAAGTTAGTCCTAGTATATACTAAAACATGGAATCATGTGGTATACAGTTATGTATTAACCGTTCAAATGTAAACTTCAAAAATTTTATGTTTAGTATGTTATTAATAAATTTATAAAAATTAAATTTAAAAATTATGGAATTATTAGTTTTCAAAGTTTTAAGAGAAATATTTTTATTGATTATTAAATGATGTACTTCAAACAAATTGTTTGAAAACAAAGGCCACATACGAACGATTATTCCAATACACGATAATTTTAATAAACGATTCAAAACTTTCAGTAAATTCTATGACTAACAAAATAATACCTTTTCGTATAAAAACATCTTATAACAATTTTTTGCTAGAAGAATGCTTTTATAACATTTATATATGTGTATACTAGCTGCAGTACCCGGCGTTGCCCGGGCTGAACACAGGGTGAAGGGGACCTTTTTCGAAAACAGATGTAGATAGTAATTGTCTACTTAATTTGAATGTCAAGTGTGCAAAATATTTCACTTTCAGATCCCGACAGACGTTGTTCTGCCAGTGTATAGTTATTTACCTGTATATGTCGAAAAATTGGTGGTCCGTCTGTAATATAGACTCTATAAAGCACTATAGAAAAAAGCTGAAAAATAAGAGATTACTAATATTGAAATTGTTCCATTGTCTAGCTAATGCTTGGCATGCATTGCAATGCCTCATTCAGTTTTGTTTTGTTATATATTTGAAGTAGTTACACATATTAAATTCATCTATCCATCTCTCTAAATATATATTTATCTCTATCTACATTTATATATTTATGTATCACTCTCTCTCTCTATTTATCTCTTTATATCTACATAGGTATATACATATATACCTCCCACTATATTTATCTCTTCTATACAAAAATCTCTATATAAATCTATACATATATATATCTCTTTATCTAACCCAATTCATTCTCTATACCTCGCGACTGAGTCGCATCTGTGTTTTCATACCATGTTCGTCTCTACCTGAGGACGGGAGCAGATAGCAGTTACCGAAACGTCGCTTGGTTCTGTTTTAGAAAACTATTGTGTTTGTTTCGTCTTTTCGTTTTGTTGTGTTTTTGTCTCGTTTCAATTACTCTGCTGAATTTTTTTTGGGGTTCTATTCATAATTTGTGGTTTTTTTTCGTTCTATTAGTCCTTTTTTCTTTGTTTTTTCATTGTTTGTTGACGATAATCCTGTTATGGAATATTATGTGGTGAATATATCCTGTTGACAACAGAAATTTTTGCTTAATTTGTGTTTTTTTGTCTTTTGGTTTTTTGTAGTTTTCTTCTACAGACATACATGTGCTTAGCAATGGCGTATGTCCAAAAGCTTACATCAAGTCTTACTATGTGTATGATCGTGGGGCAGACACAGAGAAATGACACTCACTCACTATTTGTATGTCTATGACTTATGATTTTTTCTATTATAATATGAAATTATCACATTTTTACTCCCTAAGTGATGGAATTTCATATTAATATGTGATCTACGTATTAATCCAGGTTATGATCTCGCTGTAGGTCAAATTTCAACCAGATACGTTCAGACGTTCTGGCGTTATTGAGTAACAAACATCCATCCATCCATCCAGCCATCCATCAAAACTATCACATTTATAATAATAGTGGGATTATAAATTTTGTTCCAACCATTGGCAAAAAAACGAAATATTAGAAGCAAAAATACTTATAACACAACCTCATGAACTCAATTAAATTTATAACAAACTCACAGTCGTTAGTAAATGTTTTTCAAGTTGATTATTTTAAGGGGCCTCTCTAGTAGCTTTAAAAGTTAGTGAACACTTTTTTTTGGAAAATGATGGCACATTATTTATTGACTCTACTAATATGAAATTTTTTTATTCCAACGAAAAGAAACTATAATATTTGTGCGTATGGTTTTAACCTTTTTAATTTTATGTATCATAATATAAAATAAAAAAATCAACAAATGTCAAAATTTGAGTCAATTTTGTACCTAATGTTTGGGAGAATGAAAGAATGTAAAACTATAGGCATAAATGTAATTTTTGACGCGATAACGTCTTATAAATCGATGAACGCGGCTGCATGCATGAAAAAATTGTCACGTTCCGCCTGAGCCGATCGTGCAATAACCGGCCAACCACCGTGCGAGAAAATCTTTTATAATTTCAAACAGGTTAAAAAGGCAGGCTTTTAAACTAATTGTTCGTGATTTAATTTAGACAAATTATTTTAATTAAATTTGCAAAAACTGTAAATAATATTTTAAAATTAAAAAGTATGCAATTTTTCATCAATGTTTTCTTATGACGTTATCACCTAATATTATTGTCCGTTAACCGACTTTACAGACAGCCCCTTTTTTTCCTGATGAAATCGATAAATGAAAAATCTATAGTCATTATTATAATTCCGAAAATATTAGTTTCTGAACATATTAGTACATGCATTTCCGCTTGTCTTGTGAAGCAGTTCGGTGGAGCCAGCCCGGAAACCACGGTTTTAAAGTGGGAGGGGGGGGAAATGACAGCAACAATAACGATATCCTTGTACCTGAAATAAATCCTCAATGCTTGCTTTCAGTATGCCTGTCCACAGTACAGTGTGCTTGTTGGGGAACCAGTTCGTAACTGTACAGCTCACTGCGTCATGCGGCATTCATGGTGGCCTGCCGCGCGCACGATGACTAAGGAAGAACACTGCTGACGTGTGCAGAAACAAACAGAACTCTAATAAGAACATAACACCAATTTTAATATGTTTCTGAGGTGGTAATAAAATATTTTATCATCCATTTTGGCAAGTGTTTTCCTGTGTGTATTTTCACAAATATAATTTTACAAACATATTCATTACATAAATTATTAACCATGTTCAATAAAGATTATAAATACTTTCAGAGGCTTATTCTTACAAC
Organism: Bacillus rossius redtenbacheri; assembly: GCF_032445375.1. Classification (NCBI taxonomy): domain Eukaryota; kingdom Metazoa; phylum Arthropoda; class Insecta; order Phasmatodea; family Bacillidae; genus Bacillus; species Bacillus rossius. The sequence goes on along the minus strand of NC_086338.1, from coordinate 19,067,083 downwards.
TCAATTAGGTAATAAAAAGGCAGAAAAACATTCGTTAACAATAAAGTATGTAATCAAAAGTGGGAAATTTTATTAACTAAATCTGATTTATTCAAAAACCAATGTTAAATCGATATTGACAATACATCACAACATGCAAGAAATTACTAAGTAAATAATTTTTATTAAATTCATTACTTTGCATTAAACATTTTAAATACTTCACCTATATCTAATAATTCTTGCATTTTTGCTATATGGCGAGCTACTTCCGATTAGAGAACATGTAGCTATAAGTTACATGCGTTTCTGATCACGTTTTCCGTCTGTTGCTTTACCTGCAAGCCGGACCAGTATCAAATAAATGATTAAACTTTCGTGACATCGTAATTCAAGCTCAGTATTTACGCGTTAAAACCAAATATTAGTATTCTGGGTAGCGTAGAAGTTTGTCCCGAGCTCGACACCCCGATGCCGAGAGTCAGCTACATTGAAGATCAGCAGCTTTGATAGCTCAGTAGGACGACGAGACCATTTACGATACGTCGATGGATTACCAGAATAGTCAACAACTTGTTAAAATACTTTGAGCCCCTTTTTAAAATACCTGTAGGTTACATATTCATACTCCGTATTCTACCAATTGAAGCAAACTCTGAATTATTTGCTAACCGAGATTTAACATTTTACGCCAAATCAAAAAGTAATTTTGATACTTTCCTCATGCTACGTTTTACAATATTTCGCAAAAGTTAATTAAATTAATCAAAACATTGTCATTTTGCTGTTCCGCGTACAATTAGCTTGGCAAATATTGATGATTTTTAATTTGACATGAAATACTATAGGATTTTCATGCGATAATGTTTTGACAGTCGTGTGTGAGTTCTTTTAAGAAATTGGCTTGTAATGAATGATCTAAATATAATGTTATGAATGCCGTTCATTCGTTTAGTCTTTATTTGCTCCAGAGGATCTGTGTTTGAAACCGAATATATGTGCCCTTCCTCTTAGCTAACCAATGTGGCTTATTTTACATGAACGCATAGTTCACGTTGTTTGAAGATATAAAATAGCTTTTGAGTAAAAATTATTATTTTTATTATTTTTTTTAGAATCGTAGCATACAAATTTGAAATATTATGCAGAATTCCTTATTTAAAATGTTTTGAAAATTGCCTGTGTGTTGTTTAGTTACAAAAAAAATCATAAATCATTAATTCTAGTATATTTTTTTCCAGTATGCGTTTTGCTGTAGTTAAATTATATTTTATCACAATCGAAATACGCATTTGAAATTATATCGTTAATTTTTTTTGAAAATGTTTGTTGTATGATATGATTAAACGCAATTTAACTTTTTAGAAAAGAAGGGGACTTTCTAAAGTCGGTTTACGGACGATAATTTTACGTGATACCGTCATATCAATTTTTTTAAATTTCTGCTTTTAAAAGACCGCCATAACCTGTTTTATATTATAGAAGATTTTCTCGCACGGTGGTTGGCCGGTTCTTGCACGCTCGGCTCAGGTGAAACGTGTCAATGAGTCATGCTTTTTCGTACGTGCAGCTGGCGTTCATAACGTAAAACGTTATTGTAGTTTTGGCAAGTTTTCAAAAAAAATCTCAATTAAATGAATAAAAAAAATATCTGTGAGTAACAAAAAAATGTATACAGTTTGAAATGTTAAAATTAGCCACTGTATTTTACCTTGCTTATGCTCTAGTCTAAGTAAAACTGTTTTATTTTTGACCGATGTATGACTGACGTTTTGACACTGATACATGTGTAAATAAATACACAAAACATACAACATTTTGTTTGATACAATTCCAGCTAATAACATTCACGAAATAAAATTGTATTTTTATAATTTTGGGTAGAAAATCATACAACAACAGTATTGTATTAAGGGGTGTCACTGGAGATAATTTTAGACAAAAAATGTAATTCACATAAAATATTAATGTAGCCATTTTTTTTTAACATTCTTTGACAGCACTGCACCAAATAACGTAGTATACTTTCACGAACCCTTTTATGTGTACATGTAAAAATATTTAATTTTTAATTTTATTATTCGCAGTTTTGTAAATCAATCTATTAGTAAGATGTGATTTTTGGTTTTGGTCTGGAAAATTCGTATTAATATGTGACTGTACGGGAAAAACCATTCATTACTTAAATATTATTTTGAAATTTAAAAGGTTGGAGAATTTTCGTAATTTAATAAACTTTATTATGTATCCTTCGACGTTTTGAAACCAAAAGCTATTTTTTTGATTTTTGGTGAAATAATTCTATGTAGTATATAGTTTAAAAAAAAAACACTTTTTGAACATGAATTAAAGTTGTTTGCAATTCATGGATATAGTTTGGAGCGGAACACTATTATTATTTTTTCAAAATAATAAAAGCTGTTGAAAAGCAAGCAAGGCGATAACAGACTGTATGTAGCGATAGGCAGTCTCCCGTCTTGCCGAGATCTAACCAGCAACTGGACTCGAGCAGATTCAATCCCAAAAGAGCCTTCTCCTCCAACCCTCCAACCCTCCCATTCCGCCTCAAATTACTCACATCTGTCAAAATTTTGCCAAATATTTGCCGAAATTGTGCCAAAATTTCCAGTTTTCGAAAGAAAAAAATATATGTCCACTAAAAATTTTCAAAAAATCATTACAATACAAATTCAGCTATTTTCAGGAAAAAATTCACGCTTTCAGGGAAAGTTTCCCGATTTAGTTTTTAAAAAATGATTGTGGCTTGAAAAGTCCGCAAAGCGGCCTAAAGTTCGCATCTACAAGCAGCCGTAAGCCGCTATGGTCATGACCTTGACAATAAGGATGCCATGGAGGCCATTTTTAATGGTAACGTAACCGTTGCAATAATCGTTAAGGTCACTATCTTGAAAAATCCTTATTTAGATGCTAGAAATGAGTATAAATTTATTTAATAAATAAAAAATTAATAAATAAAATTTTAAATAAAGAACGTACCGCTATTATATGATTATGTCATTAGAGCCAATTGGAATATCCGTATTAATTTAACTATAAATTTGGAAATAATTATTAATTTAATAAAAAATTTAAAACGGGCATTACGTTATTAATCTTCAAGTCCTTGGTTCGTATCTACCTGGTGAGGACAAAAAAATGGCGACTGATCCTTCCTCCATGGAACTACAGACCAACTGAGACCCACCACTAATGAAAAGGTAAATATATTTTACTATTATGACATCACGCCTGCCATTTTGTTTTCGTCTGCTGAAGGCTACCATATTAAATCAGACATATTGGTTACGTCTGCTAGAGGGCGCGACCAAGATATTAATTTAATTTTTACCTCCTAAGGTGCAGTAATAATTTATTGCCAGGGAGCCAATCATATTAAATTCCGTTATCTTGAAAATCTGAAGTTGTAAGCTATAAGTTCGGCAAAAAACCAAAATAATAAAAAAAAAAATACTCATTAAAATGATGATCAACCAGATCGATAAGAGTCCTCGGTGGTGCCCTCTAGCAACCGTAAACAATATGTCGGAAACAATATGGTGGCCTTTCTGCAAATGAAAACTAGATGCTGGGCGTGACGTTATACTAGCTGGCAATATATATACCTTGGCCTTAGTTGTGGGAGGTCTTTATGTAGGTGGCTTCCATGGAGGAATGATCTGTCGCCACTTCTTGTCCTTGCCATGTTCGAATTGAGAACTCCGAGCTTCACGACATAAGTGCTATTTTAATTAAAATTTAATTAATAAAGGTAATACCAAAATGTTTGACGTGACAACGTCTAATAAATCGATCGTTACGAACATTATCCCGTTACGCTGTGTCCCGTTACGCTCATTGTACGTTTGCGCCGCATCTATCTCTCTTCCACTCGATTGGAACAACCATCGATTTGACGTTTTCGAGGCACATTAAACTTGAAACACTCCCATTCGTTTCCTACTTATCCTATCATTGTACTATCCTTAAATGAATAACACAGATTGGAAGAAGTTAAATAGCAAACATGTACAAAATTTATAACTAAAATAATCTCTTCGTTAAAGTAATAAACATATTAGAATTAATGAGTGCAAATAAAAGTAAATTTATCAATTAAATTGTAGATTTCATTTCACTCCTTCTTTGTATACATATAAAATAGTGATAATTCAATAAAATTGATTACATTTTATTTCATAAAAGTATGCAATCATTTAATCAAAGTTTTGTTATGACGTTGTCACGTTAAACTATCGTCCGTAAACCGACTTTACAGACAACCAATTTTTTTGGTAAATAAATAATTTTCACGAATATATAGATAGTTAATTTCAGATTTTTAAGAATGTGGCCATGAAGTCATTATACAAGATGGCAGAATGTTTTTATTAATATTGGTATCAATATTTTATTAATTTAAATAATCCTTAATATTAAGCATAAAAATATGGATTTTCAATTTTGCGGCAGTAATGAAACTCGTATCTGTTAAGTATCAATTCGAAATTGCGACCATGGCATCCTTTATAAACCAACTAGTAGCTTATAGTAATTGATAATTTTATTTAATTTCAAAATTTGTATATAATTATTTATTTGTGAAGTATTGTCTTAACTTGTGTTTTGGGGAACTTTCTGCTTTTTCTTTCATTATACTTGATAGTAAATTTTAACAACGATATCTTTTGATTATAAAAACTTATTTGCCTACTTCCTCTATTCTTGCTTTTGAATTACAATTGAAAGGTCGATGAAGAATTTTTATTAGGAATGTGGAATTCGAACAGTGAGCATAGAAGAAAATGATAAGCAGCAGACTTGACTGAGATTTCGAGATATACGAATCTAAAATTTATATAAAACTTATAAAACTTATAATTCATCGCTGCCAATATTCATCAAGAACTACATAATCGTCATAGAAGATAGTCAAGAACTACATAGTCGTTTTCGAAGATAGTCAAGAACTACATAGTCGTCATCGAAGATAGTCAAGAACTGCATACTCGTCATCGAGGATAATAAAGAACTACATCATTTTCAAGAATGTGAACAACTGTCCTTCGTCGTCATCAAGAATCCCCGGTTTGGAGACCAATCAGCTACCAATCACTGTCCACATCGGAACCTGTACAACATCCAGCCGTATACACTGAGGGCCGCTGTTCCTGTGGAGCCATCGTCGTGAAGATCGAGAACTAGGACATCACTACGTCAGTACGAATGTAGTCACTGAGATGCGCAGTTCCCGTTATAGTTGAAATACTCTATCTTAAGGTGGTATTGTCCTTAACTTGCGGCATATTCTGAGGTAACTATGAACTACGAGAACTTGTTACATCTTTCCAACTCCACAAGCTTCTAATTAGTAGCAGTACATAACCCGATAGCAGATTATCAATCATATTTCTGATTCACCTACTCAAGAGTCCCGATTGAGCTAAAATAAGTTAAAACTTTGCTACATTTGAATATAGCAATATTTGTAATATCATGTTCCAAGATATTATTGCAATATAAATATAACATTTTTATTTGAAGAGGTGTCCTATTATACAGGTTGTGCAATATTAATATTTTTAACCATTCTAATGAATATAGTTATTCCTGTAAAAATTCAAATTATGTTATAATGTGAAAACAATTTCATTTACAGCAATACAACTAGTAATATTACAACCGTGAATCGTTGGTATTATTCAATTAAAATTAAGATTAACGATAAAGTATAATTTTGTGTGTGTTAATAATACGGTAGATAACCTTAACGTAAAGTATTACTGATTGTTTTTGATTCACCACCAATAATTATAAACATATACTCAGAGATCATATATGTTATTTAGAGCTTCTCAAATTTGGTAGCAACCAAATTACTATATTTGTTGGTCTGCCAATAACCGGACTAGGCATATTGTCAACGGCGGTCACACCTTATTGTCAAGGTAATGACCTTAACGGCTTGTGGCTGTTTTTGTATGCGTACTTTAAGCCGTTTTGCGGATATTTCAAGCCATTTTACTTTTTTGCGGTTAAAACGGGAAACTTCCACTCAAAACGTAAATTTTTCCCTCGAAATTATTAATTTTTAAACAATTTTTTTTTAGATTATTTTGGCAGTATCGGAAATATTGGCTGAAATTTGGTAATTTTTGGCTTATACTGACACATTTTGAGTAATTTGTGGCAAGTTTTGGCAAATTTTGAAGGTAATGTTCAAGTTCAAAGGTCAAGGTCAAGGTCATCCACGAAAGCCGACGTGACGACACAATCCAAGATGGCGGTCGGCTCCTCGGTACCTCTCCTGAAACCCTGGGCTCGGAGGAAGCAATGCATTCTTTATATACTTCTCACAAAGGAAATATTAGTGTATTTTCACTTATATTGATTCCTATACAATTGCATTTAACCATTAATATTGTTATTCACAATATAGATGTGTTTGCGTACCTTCTAGATTCACATTCAAGTCTCAAATATCATTCATTATTCTCTTGGTTTTTAACATTGAATGTTTTATTTTTCCTTTTGAACTAGTTCTCCACTAGTCAATAATCCTAGTTGAATATTCAATTGATTTACAAAATTAAAACTTTTATATAAAAATTGTATACTTACTTGCACAACAAAGATTTTAATTTTGAAACGAAAAATATTAAACCTCAAAATGAGAGTTATACCTAGCACATTAACGGAGTATAACATTTAAAGATAATATTATAACACTTGGGCTTGATGTGATCAATTGAAATAATGGAATCAGTGTGCGCTTCAACCGAAGAAAAAAATGTTTAGTAGACAAATTTGGTTGAATAATATTTGCTGTTGTTTTATATTATCTTTATGATTTTGTCACGAACGAACATTTGTGTAGTACGATTAGTATTTAATACAGATCCACGACCAAACACTCATGTAATATACCTGAATATAACTTTGAACCTCCCACACTAAAATCTGGCATACATTTTTCTACGCTATTAAACCCACCACATTACTTAATATTCAAAGTTTAAATAGGGTACATTAAATATTGTTATGACTCATTAACTACCACTTGTGCAAAATAATGAAGTCGTATTTTTAATATCCATCGTTTAAAAATTTTAATCGCGATGCCATAAAATTTATGCATTAAGTGTAAGTTCAAAATTATTTGAAAGAGTGAAATAAAATAATGCTGTTTTATCATAAATTTTCCCCAATTAAAAAAAAGCCAAGCATGTGAAGTTATAACTTTCACACACGTAGTACCGTAAAATGTGTACGATATTACTTTTAATATAATAGCTATTATATTTTTAACAAATTTTAAAATATGTTTACAAAATATTGTGGGGAGAACTGGGTTCGTAATAAATAACTAATTTTAATTTTCCAACAAATTTATATTACATTTTAATTAATTACTAATATTTACATTACTATCAAATAGTTGTACTTAAATACGTCCTATCCCATTCACTGGCATTTAAAAATGTTTATTCGCAAACCAATCAATGTCTGTCAAGTTCCACAGTTCGCACTTCCCATTGGAGCTAGACTCAATAGTGGCTCGCCCCTTATGTCGCGCCTGTTAACACACACAGTCTCGCGCCACTCAGTCGCACTCTCTCGATCCCGTCGCTCCGCGTCGCGCCACTCTCGAGGGGTCTCTCACCCTCTTCGCTGTCCGAACTCTCGTAAAAACCTTGGAACTCCCGCGGAGCCCGACGTCGCTGCTTACATTTTATTTGTGTCCTTCTCGAACTGACGAGAGCAGCTGTGACGAGTCGCGTCATCCTGGGCCGACCCGACGCCCGAAACATCGAGAGATGCGGTGTTTATTCGCGCCACTCCACGTGGTGGCCTCTGTAAGTCCGGAATGCCCAGGCAGCTAAAGGGGATAATATGCCATGGCTAGACGATGCGCTTGAAGCGGAGGGTGAGGGGGGGTCGCGAGGACCCTTGTAATCCGGCCAGGCACGCGTGGCAAGCCTTACGTCAATGGACGGCACGTGACGTCATTGGCCGTGCGGGGCCGCTGGCCAAACTCGCATGTACCTAGCACGCGTCGCGGCTTTGCCTCCTAGCACACGCGCAATAATGTTTACAATTTATTATCATAGGCAAGCATAGAAAGTGCCAAATTATTGCCATTATATAATAATGTATATTTTAATTCCTAGGAAAAAATTAAAATTATTATTATATTCTACTTTTAACAAGTTTTATATTATATGCCTCCAAATTCTTACAGTAATGTTAAAAAAATATTCCCTAGTGTTAGCGAATACGCTACAAAATCTAAAATCGTATAAGCTCACAAAACAGTGAAACAATAATATTTTTAAGCGAAGTCTACTTCGTAAATATCTTCCCCCTCTTTCTTAAACCATTTCCAAGCATAATGAATGCTAAATGGTCAGAACGACACACCTGTAAACGTAAAAAATTGACTCTACGATGGATATATTTCTATAGTATTATATATATATATTATTAATTAAATTCCTTTCCTTCTATTTTATTTATTCTATAGGTGGTATTAAATTCCACAATAATTTATATACACATAAATTATGTACATTAATTTTGTATTAAATTGTTTTAATACCTTACGTGTTTCACTGATTTACATATTATTATTTAACTCAAAGTATGAATACCTAATACTATTTAAAAAAAAAATACAATATTTATAAATATGTAAAGATTTTCTAATTATTATTTATTTTACCACAAAACATGGGAAAGAAATGTTATGGTTTCAAGTAAACATTTTAATATTTTCAAAGAAAAATTATTTTTTTTTGTCAGTAGACTACGTCCATTGTCCTAAAATTTTGACTCAATAGGTTCAGCTTTAAAAACAAATATAAAAAAAAAATTGAATTAAAAATAACTTGAATATATAATTAATTGGACATACCTAAAATAAAGAATTATCTTTAAAAAAAAAAATTAGTAAGTAATTTTGGGTATTGGGTAGGTACTCATTTAACAGTAATTAAAGGATTTGTTAGCCGCAAATAGCTAACGGTATTAAAAAGGAAATAATAAATAATCTTACCATTCGGTGGTTTTTGTAAGTATTGGCCAATAATTAACTAAAATTTGCGTCAGTTATTATTAAGCGATATTAAAAAAAATAATAAAACATGCTTCAATATATTTAATTTTTGTTCATTTTAATGTTTTTAATTAAAATTATTTATAGAGCTTCTGAGGCTTTAATTGATTTACCCTCAAAAATTGCTAACTACAAAGTTATACTTATATAGGTATTTGTAAATGAATTTTACGTTAAATTTGAACATAAATAAATTAACTTTGAAGTTCTATGGATTTTCTTTAGAATTTGATTAAGAATGAAATATTGTTCGTATGGAGACATATCTTCATATTATTTTGTTTCCTGAAATGTAATATGCTTTGTGACATGAATATTTTTTATTTTATTGGATGCATTTGTGACATGAATATATTTTTCTGAATATTTGATGTATTTAGAACTATTATAAGGCCGTATCAGTAGCAGCAAAAAATCCATGAAGTCTGCACTAGAGCGCACCAACGGATTACAGCGCAACTGTTGATGGTATAGTTCCCAATCTGCTCGCTGGGTGGCAGCACTAGTGCTGGTTTGGCTCGTCACGAAAGAAAAATTATTAACTTGGGCGGGCACATGGCTATGCAATATAATACGATTTCCTGATAAACAGGCATACGTCATGTATGTGTTTGCATGTTAAAACGACATTCTAAAACAAATTAAACTGGCTCATATTTTTTATATTATTGTACAACATTAACAGATTTAAGATTCCACAGTAACTCTAAGTGACCTGAAATATGTGAAAATTAATTAGAGTAAGATAAAGGCTTACAAAAAATGTTGCATCGAAATTTTTTTATGGCTTGAATCAGAAACGTACAAAGAATTTCACATTCTGATGACAGGAAGGTGTTTTATTTTAAATTCTTTCTTTTTGGTGAATAATGATGCATTTTAATAGATTATTAGGTTTTTGGTCTGGGTGGGGAAATTTCCCCCACGCCCTTTGCCAAATTCGAAGGTCCTGGCCTAAAAAGAAAATATTGTATTTGACATTTTAATGCACTTTATAATATACATCCTTTTTATGCATGCCTTTTTAACGTATGTTGAATATTTCATATTTACAATATTTCATATTTACAGATTGGTCAAAAGTTTTTTTATTATTTTTCTTGATCGAAACTTTAGATATTATACATAAATATGAGTTTAGTGATATTTTAAAGCAGAATACTAAAGTTTAAAATAATTAACTATTTTATTTGTCTGTCCTGAAATAATAAACCTTTGACTAAACCTTCTCTTCTGTACATAAAATAAAAAGTACCAAAGAAATTCTTTACACTTATTAGTAATAAACGTTAATTATTTTCATCATATATTTAAAAAAAAAATTGAAGTTTATGGCAAATTTGAAATAAAATCTTTGGCTCGCAAAGCTTCAATGCTTCCAATGTACTTAATAATATTATTTTACAGATAAATAATTTATGTGAACAAATATATGAACAGTTACTAGTCCTTGATATTTTTACCATTTTCTGAAGTAATGTTGTAGAAGATAAATTTAAGTTTTTTATAGATTAATGTTACAATATTTTCGTAAAATTATAATATAGGATACATTAAATCAGGGCCCGGAGTAAATTTCATGCGATAACTGACCAGCTATTGTTAAGAAATGAGACAGTTTACTGTTAAGAACCGTACCTGAGTTTTACTTGTTACCTCTTAAATATATTCGAAGCATGACAAAGAAACGAGTGAAATAATATTAAGTTCTTTGCTGAAACGTCCACTCACAAATATAGAAAATTAAAAGTATCAAATTTCAATACTTGCTACTAGGAGTAATATTTTTGTTTAGTACACACATCTGATAGAGGGCGCTGCCAATATATTGGTTAAATTTTTATCCACTAGAGTTTATTAGAAATTATTACCAGGATGCCCGCCATTTTTTCGGGCATTTCGGCCGCAGTCTTGAAAATCTGGAAATTTTTAATTCTAGAAATTCGCGCAAAATTCCAAAAATTTATCAAACTATCACTTATCAATATTGTTACAAACGAGAGCAAGGCCGGGACACGTGCAGGTGCAGAGTTGGCTGGCGGCTGGCGCAACATTATAGTCCATGCGCCGCGCGCGCCTAGAAGATAACAAGGAATGTCACTTTCCCCCCTTCTTCCAACCCCACCCTGCGCGGCGCCCCGCCTTTGACACGTAACTGAGACCTGACAGCTGTGGAGTTACGCAAGTCGCCGATACGTGTTTTCGAGAGATTTCTGCCGTCGGGACGGCTTGGAATGACGCGACTGACCCCGGCCGCTCCCGTGAGTTCTGTAATTGCGCCAAGGCCTATATATATATGCCCGAGGACGTCAGGTCAGGGAGTCAGTGGAGTTCAGAGAGAGAGAGTTCAAGCGGCAGCCTTCCCGCGGCGGAGCTTCCGGGGCGATAGTGCCGTGGGTGCGGCAGAGTAGCGAAGTGCTTGGACGAAGGTTCCGGGGCAGGGAGTGAGTGAGTGAGTGAGTGAGTGAGTGAGTGGAGTCGGGAGTTTTCCCGCGGCGAAGTTTCCGGACGATAGTGCCGCGGGTGCGGCGGAGTCCCGAGCGAAGATGCGAGCGAGGCGTCGAGTGGGATCTCGGCGAAGGCAAGTGCGTCGGTGGCGGCGGAGTGCGGTGACCGAGTCCTGCGACGGAGGCCCACGAGGGGCGCTGTGGTGAGAGTTGCGCCAGAGGTGTGGCCCAGCGAGGTGTGCGGTGTGTTAGAAACTAGTGACTGGGGAAGCAACATTTTTAAGTGCAATTGATTATTTGGCATTTTAGATTATTTTTAAGTGAAATAAGTAGTGACAGTAAATAAAAATGTGTGTGTTATAAAAATCTTTAATTGGGCTATCCTTTATGAACCCGCAGTAAATCGAAACAATATATTGATTTATAGGATATATTTCAATCCCTGGTTCAATCCTTGTTCGATCCTAATATAATTATTTTATTCTAAAAATAATTTTTAATAATATCGACAAAAACTTCCCCAAAGCAGCTTTAATAACCTATCTATAAAACTTCAGTAAGCCACCGATGCTACGTCCTCCGCCATGCTGAAATTCTTTGTTAGTTAACAAACTCAAAAAAATTCGAAAATTTTTATAAAAAGTATTTAGAAAATGATAAATAATATAATAATTAAGATAATATATAAAATAATTAATAAGATCAATTTCAGTAGTTGGTTCAAACTTTTCTCGATACAAAAAATAATTTAGGTCCTTAAAATTATTTCATTTATAACAATCACTGCAAGCAACGACTCTATAAAACTATCTACCCAACCAAATACATATATATGTTATTTAATATAATTACACCTACCATGGATTCAGTATTGATTTCACCTTACGATTATTGTAATGTCAACTACAAATATGTCGATCAAGTGTCTCCAAATCAGGAGGCCTTTTTCGAAGCTAAGAATTCCTTTCAACCAAGTCATGCCTAAATATCAGACATAATACCAACCGTATCCGAACAACGAGGTATTTTTTAGTATTTGTCATACCTTTAATCTAGGTCATGTTTGATGTCAAGCTTAAAAGCCAAACATCTCCAAACCCCAAGATCTACTGTACAGATATATTCAATATGTTTTATTATTACTAAAAGACCTCTTTTAAACACACACAATAAAAGCTCCGTACTGCCAGATTCACGGTATGAGCTAAACCTAATGTAATTAATGACTACTATAAAATATATTGCAAGCATTACACCTAATATCTTCGAAATACAGAAAAAATAACATTACATCTCAATCATATTCAACAAAAGATTCTTATAGTGACCATACTTATTATGACTGAGCTTAATAACACATGTATTAAAAACCTAAGAAGAGTCCACCGAACCATAAGTAATTACAGGCTCACTACTTAACATAGAACCAAAATAAAATTGAATCATTCTAATATAACCTACCAACCGTATCATGCCAATCGTATCCTACCTTCTGTATCCCATAGATACTTTTATCTTTGTATCCTGCCTTTGCCCACAAAGCATAATACTCTACTGTTGCATTTTTAGTTCTTGCCGACTGAGACCAACCAACCTGAATATCTCTTTGTTCCAGTTCTTCGATGTATCCTACTGAGCTCAACCAAGAAATTAATTCCACGTATTTAATTGAAGCCAGAAGCCAGGCGTAGGATCGGCTATCCTACACTACTTGGTATCGTATCCCTTTTATGGGTTTGTATCCCTACTGATGGTACCGTTTCCTCATAGATCGTATACTATTGAGTTGAATGGTTGAACAAATGCACGTCCTTATAGTAAAGTGTATTTAGTTCTGTAGTTAGGAATAAATATTTAATGGTCTTGTAGTAGAAGTAAAATATTTTTCAGGGATTCTTGCTTCTACTAGTTAGTATAAAACATGCTTATTTATAGACCTATTTGTGTTTATAGATTATATTCATATAATTATTTTCATAGTTCTGAGTAAGTTTTCTTGTATATTTATGATATATCAAATTTATTTTAAATATATAACAAATATTATCAAATATGTTTTCAAGGTTTGGATACCCTTAGTATGTATGACTGTCATCGGATATTAATTGCGTTGATAGGTATGTTCAAGTAGCGAAAAAGGTCTTATAATTTGGACACACTGGTTATACATGTTTTTCATATATTTTTCCTTGGACAAATTGCATATTTAGTACTAACAAAGAAGACTTTGTGGTTAAGAATCGCTTCAACTATATGAATTAATTTGGTAGTCTTATATTTAAAAAGTGCACCGAATATGGTCTCCATCGTATACATAGTTATATCGAGGAACATACTTAGACAACCATGCAGTAGTCCTTGTTTTGCAATGATGATAATTTATTTATAAGATAAAAATTAAAAATATAAATTCCTTTTGTATCGATCAATATCAAAATCAAGGGTTGAAATTAATTGAATCAATCATTACATTAAATGGTGATTTTTCATTATTATTTCATAATGTTTTATGTTAATAATAACAAATTTATCAAACTGGCAGCTAATATTGCATCACTTTCTTACTGGAGGCTGGTAGAAAAAAATTTCAACATTTTTAGGGCTTTACATTATATTTAGTAAAATAAGTATTATTAACTTAAAATATATTTTTTTCTTTTACCAAGTTTCAAACCAAGGACAGACATCGATCGAATCAATCATCACGAAAGATGTTTTTAAAAGGTTTAAGAATATTTTTGCGATTTCATAGGTCAATATTTACATATTTTTAAGAGGTGGCCAAGGTGGTGAATAAGATTTCTGTTTCTACGACTGTTGGCTAATAAATAATACAACTGCATTCTAGTGGGTAAAAAATGAATTAATATAGTAGCGGCCGTAATTTCTAGAAGTTTAAACAAGATGGCGGATCCAAAATGGCTGCCATGACATCATACTGACTAATGTAATATCTGCCATGGCATTATATATGGTTGGACACAGGGGGGGGAGGGAGGTCAGACGGCTGGTAGCCTTGTGAATGAGGAACCTCGTCACAATTTTATACGCCTTTTATAGGTTGGAAGTGAAGTCTTTGTGACAAAAAATATATTATTTAATTTCATTAAAATTGTAATGGAATAATTTTTTAACGAATTAAATTTTTTTCGCGAATATCTACAATACAAATTAGGGATATTCTTGAGGCGTCTATTGTGTCAAGATTTTAAATTTTTGGACGAAACATCATAGTTTAAATTTCAGACATAATGTCATAATTAAAACTGTTGAAATGGTATCCCATAAAAAAAATGTAACACACAGGAGTAGACTGCTCAATAGTGATGTCACCATAAAAAAAGTGCATTGTTTGGTAGTGGGGTACTTGAATACAATACGGGGGAAAGTTCTGGAAAACCATATAGCGGAAAGTTCTAAAAACAAAGGGAGGCCGGGGTCGAAGTCAAGCACAAAGTTAAGGACAGAGGTCAATGATAACAGTCAAGATCATCCACGATGGCAACCGTGTTATCAAACTCTAAGATAGCGAGATAAAATAAACAATCCACCCCCTGAAGCCCGCTGAAAGATTTACGACTAAAATAAGACATTTTTAATTCTGCCTTCAGATTTTAAAAACAGGGCAGCTGTTAAAAAATAAGGCAGATATATATTTCCAGGCCTTTATTAAAAAAATGTTAGGGCAAACAATTGACTTTACGTATATTTAAAAGCACATTAAATTTTAATGTCTCTAGCCTTTCAATAGTCTATTTTTGTTCATGTATAGTTTACTGGGTGGCTCCCACATTAGCCTCTATTTGCTGCGGGCGCCTGTTGAGAAGTTAAGGAGGAGGTCAATGCCGTCACTCGTCTACGATCAGCCATTTAACTCTCCTAGGCATGGCGATGTTGGGGCGTTACGATCGACCCATACCCTGTGGTCCTGGGAGTCGCCCTCTCTCGACGACATGCAACAAGAACATACATGTGCAGTCACTGTCCACTGTCCACTCTAAGGTTGTAGCCCTGTTGTCAAAGGTTCACTAAGGCGGACCGCGCGGCCACACGTCCCCTGCTGGCACGATCCTTTAGCTGCCAGTCCTCAAGACTCTTCTTATCAAAGCAGCCCGCCTCAACTGTGTGCCGGTGACCACACTCCTGTCTCCGATCTACAACTGTGCCTGTCGCATGTCGCACAGCATGTCCAAGTACTACCACAACCACAGCGCGGCCACACATCCCCTGCTGGCACGAGCATGTTGCTGGCAGTCCCTAAGACTCTTCTCATCAAAGCAGCCCGCCTCAACTGTGTGCCGGCGATTACACTCCTGTCTCCCATTTACAACTGTGCCTGTCGCAGGTCGCACAGCATGTCCAAGTACTGCCAGTACCACAGCGCGGCCACACGTCCCCTGCTGGCACGAGCCTGTTGCTAGCAGTCCCCAAGACTCTTCTTATCAAAGTAGCCCACCTTAACTGTGTGCCGGCCACCACACTCCTATCTTCCGTCAACAACTGTGCCTGTCGCAGGTCAAAAAGCATGTCCAAGTACTGCCAGTACCACAGCGCGGCCACACATCCCCTGCTGGCACGAGCCTGTAGCTGGCAGTCCGTAAGACTCTTCTCATCATAGCAGCCCGCCTCAACTATGTGCCGGCGACCACACTCCTGTCTCCCATCCACAACTGTGCCTGTCGCAGGTCGCACAGCATGTCCAAGTACTGCCAGTACCACAGCGCGGCCACACGTCCCCTGCTGGCACGAGCCTGTAGCTGGCAGTCCCCAAGACTCTTCTCGTCATAGCAGCCCGCCTCAACTATGTGCCGTCGACCACACTCCTGTCTCCCATCTACAACTGTGCCTGTCGCAGGTCGCACAGCATGTCCAAGTACTGCCACAACCACAGTGCGGCCACACGTCCCCTGCTGGCACGAGCCTGTAGCTGGCAGTCCCCAAGACTCTTCTCATCATAGCAGCCCGCCTCAACTGTGTGCCGTCGACCACACTCCTGTCGCCCATCTACAACTGTGCCTGTCGCAGGTCGCACAGCATGTCCAAGTACTGCCAGTACCACAGCGCGACCACACGTCCCCTGCTGGCACGAGCCTGTAGCTGGCAGTCCCCAAGACTCTTCTTATCAAAGTAGCCCACCTTAACTGTGTGCCGGCCACCACACTCCTATCTTCCGTCAACAACTGTGCCTGTCGCAGGTCAAACAGCATGTCCAAGTACTGCCAGTACCACAGCGCGGCCACACATCCCCTGCTGGCACGAGCCTGTAGCTGGCAGTCCGTAAGACTCTTCTCATCATAGCAGCCCGCCTCAACTGTGTGCCGGCGACCACACTCCTGTCTCCCATCTACAACTGTGCCTGTCGCAGGTCGTACAGCATGTCCAAGTACTGCCAGTAGCACAGCGCGGCCACACGTCCCCTGCTGGCACGAGCCTGTAGCTGGCAGTCCCCAAGACTCTTCTCGTCATAGCAGCCCGCCTCAACTATGTGCCGTCGACCACACTCCTGTCTCCCATCTACAACTGTGCCTGTCGCAGGTCGCACAGCATGTCCAAGTACTGCCACTACCACAGCGCGGCCACACGTCCCCTGCTGGCACGAGCCTGTAGCTGGCAGTCCCCAAGACTCTTCTCATCATAGCAGCCCGCCTCAACTGTGTGCCGTCGACCACACTCCTGTCTCCCATCTACAACTGTGCCTGTCGCAGGTCGCACATCATGTTTAAGTACTGCCACTACCACAGCGCGGCCACACGTCCCCTGCTGGCACGAGCCTGTAGCTGGCAGTCCCCAAGACTCTTCTCCTCATAGCAGTCCCCCTTAACTGTGTGCCGGCAACCATACTCCTGTCTCCCGTCAACAACTGTGCCTGTCGCAGGTCAAACAGCATGTCCAAGTACTGCCAGTACCACAGCGCGGCCACACATCCCCTGTTGGCACGAGCCTGTAGCTGGCAGTCCCCAAGACTCCTCTTATCAAAGCAGCCCTCCTCAACTGTGTGTCGGCGACCACACTCCTGTCTCCCATCTACAACTGTGCCTGTCGCAGATCGCACAGCATGTCCAAGTACTGCCACTACCACAGCGCGGCTACACGTCCCCTGCTGGCACGAGCCTGTAGCTGGCAGTCCCTTAGACTCTTCTTATCAAAGCAGCCCGCCTCAACTGTGTGCCGGCGACCACACTCCTGTCTCCTATCTACAACTGTGCCTGTCGCAGGTCGCACAGCATGTCCAAGTACTGCCACTACCACAGCGCGGCCACACGTCCCCTGCTGGCACGAGCCTGTAGCTGGCAGTCCCCAAGACTCTTCTCATCATAGCAGCCCGCCTCAACTGTGTACCGTCGACCACACTCCTGTCTCCCATCTACAACTGTGCCTGTCGCAGGTCGCACATCATGTTTAAGTACTGCCACTACCACAGCGCGGCCACACGTCCCCTGCTGGCACGAGCCTGTAGCTGGCAGTCCCCAAGACTCTTCTCCTCATAGCAGTCCCCCTTAACTGTGTGCCGGCAACCATACTCCTGTCTCCCGTCAACAACTGTGCCTGTCGCAGGTCAAACAGCATGTCCAAGTACTGCCAGTACCACAGCGCGGCCACACATCCCCTGTTGGCACGAGCCTGTAGCTGGCAGTCCCCAAGACTCCTCTTATCAAAGCAGCCCTCCTCAACTGTGTGTCGGCGACCACACTCCTGTCTCCCATCTACAACTGTGCCTGTCGCAGATCGCACAGCATGTCCAAGTACTGCCACTACCACAGCGCGGCTACACGTCCCCTGCTGGCACGAGCCTGTAGCTGGCAGTCCCTTAGACTCTTCTTATCAAAGCAGCCCGCCTCAACTGTGTGCCGGCGACCACACTCCTGTCTCCCATCTACAACTGTGCCTGTCGCAGGTCGCACAGCATGTCCAAGTACTTCCAGTACCACAGCGCGGCCACACGTACCCTGCTGGCACGAGCCTGTAGCTGGCAGTCCCTTAGACTCTTCTTATCAAAGCAGCCCGCCTCAACTGTGTGCCGGCGACCACACTCCTGTCTCACATCTACAACTGTGCCTGTCGCAGATCGCACAGCATGTCCAAGTACTGCTACTACCACAGCGCGGCCACACGTCCCCTGCTGGCACGAGCCTGTAGCTGGCAGTCCCTTAGACTCTTCTTATCAAAGCAGCCCGCCTCAACTGTGTGCCGGCGACCACACTCCTGTCTCCCATCTACAACTGTGCCTGTCGCAGGTCGCACAGCATGTCCAAGTACTTCCAGTACCACAGCGCGGCCACACGTCCCCTGCTGGCACGAGCCTGTAGCTGGCAGTCCCCAATACTCTTCTTATCAAAGCAGCCCACCTTAACTGTGTGCCGGCGATTACACTCCTGTCTCAGATCTAGAACTGTGCCTGTCGCAGGTCGCACAGCATGTCCAAGTACTTCCAGTACCACAGCACGGCCACACGTCCCCTGCTGGCACGAGCCTGTAGCTGGCAGTCCCCAAGACTCTTCTCATCATAGCAGCCCGCCTCAACTGTGTGCCGGCGACCACACTCCTGTCTCCCATCTACAACTGTGCCTGTCGCAGGTCGCACAGCATGTACAAGTTCTGCCAGTACCACAGCACGGCCACACGTCCCCTGCTGGCACGAGCCTGTAGCTGGCAGTCCCCAAGACTCTTCTTATCAAAGCAGCCCACCTTAACTGTGTGCCGGCGACCCCACTCCTGTCTCCTATCTACAACTGTGCCTGTCGCAGGTAGCACAGCATGTCCAAGTACTGCCAGTACCACAGCGTGGCCACACGTCCCCTGCTGGCACGAGCCTGTAGCTGGCAGTCCCCAAGACTCCTCTTATCAAAGCAGCCCTCCTCAACTGTGTGTCGGCGACCACACTTCTGTCTCCCATCTACAACTGTGCCTGTCGCAGATCGCACAGCATGTCCAAGTACTGCCACTACCACAGCGCTGCCACACGTCCCCTGCTGGCACGAGCCTGTAGCTGGCAGTCCCTTAGACTCTTCTCATCATAGCAGCCCGCCTCAACTGTGTGCCGGCGACCACACTCCTGTCTCCCATCTACAACTGTGCCTGTCGCAGGTCGGACAGCATGTACAAGTACTGCCAGTACCACAGCACGGCCACACGTCCCCTGCTGGCACGAGCCTGTAGCTGGCAGTCCCCAAGGCTCTTCTCGTGATAGCAGCCCGCCTCAACTGTGTGCCAGCAACCATACTCCTGTCTCCCGTCAACAACTGTGCCTGTCGCATGTCGCACTGCATGTCCAAGTACTGCCAGTACCACAGCACGGCCACACGTCCCCTGCTGGCACGAGCCTGCAGCTGGCAGTCCCCAAGACTCTTCTCGTCATAGCAGCCCGCCTCAACTGTGTGCCGTCGACCACACTCCTGTCTCCCATCTACAACTGTGCCTGTCGCAGGTCGCCCAGCATGTCCAAGAACTGCCAGTACTACAGCGCGGCCACACATTCCCTGCTGGCACGAGCCTGTAGCTGGCAGTCCCCAAGACTCCTCTTATCAAAGCAGCCCGCTACAACTGTGTGCGGGCGACCACACTCCTGTCTTCCATTTACAACTGTGCCTGTCGCAGGTCGCACAGCATGTCCCAGAGACCCACCACTACCTCAGATCGGCCGCTGCCATCGCTACTGCTCGCGCCGCACTGATGTCTCTTGAGGACGCTACTTTCAGACGGCCTGAGTCTGTTTTACCCTGCAGCCTGGCGCAAGAGCCCCATAAAGATACTATTTGCTATAACGTACTTGTTCACATTCACGCAGTAAAGGATTATAAAGTGGCATATATAAAAACGAATATCAAGGGAGAAAAAAGGGGGTTGTCTGTAAATTCGGTTTACGGACGATAATTTTACGTGATAATGTCATAAGAAAACATTGGTGAAAAATTGCATACAAACCACATTAACTTTTCATTTTACTCTTTTAACAGTAGATAAAACAGTTCGCGTGTAGGTTGTGTGCTGCCGATGTGTCTCTTCTACTCGCACGCATCGGCCGATGGAGTGGAAGAGAGTTAGATGCGCCACAAGCCGATCGTGCCTCTCTATAGCTTGTTCTCGGTCTCGCTTGCACGCTCGGCTCAGGCGGAACGTGATAATGAGTCATGCTTTTTCGTACGTACAGCCGGCGTTCATCGATTCATAAGACGTTATCACGTCAAAATCTGTATTCTCACAAATCTCTACAGAGAATCTCAGTAGATGATGTAACTTTAAATATTTTTTTTAAGTGGTCGGAACCTCAACTGTGTGTATTAAGACGACCCAACAGAATATGTTGATCGTCTGATACTGTTCCTGGCTGCGCTAATTGCAGTAAACTAATTGCACATAAACAAAATAGTCTCCATACTCGAAGAAGTGAGGGTAGCTGGCCACGTGCTATCATTCGAATCAGAATCGTTTTCGAACTTCACACTAATGCAATATATAATTAGCGTGGACTCGATGTTTTATGCCCGGCGGACCTTTTTAAGATGATTTTATAATCCCGAATAAATAAAAGTTTATAGTGCATGTGGACGGTCATAGATGTATATATCAAGTTCACTTAGTTCATACCTGTGAAATTGATGAATGCGATATACATAACCAAGGTAATGACATATAATTTGCGCGTTGATTATGTAGCTTTGCTCCTACGTACGGACCTTTGCAGAGAATAGTATAATTATAATAGTATTTCCGAGATCAGGCGCCAGGCGGTGGAGCCGAGAGCCGGCTCCACCATCTTGGATTGTGACGTCACGGCAACCATCTTAAATGGTTGAGACCTTGACCTTTGACCTTGACCTTGAATTTCATCCCCAAAAAACGCCAAAATCCGCCAAAATTGGGCAAAATTTGCCCAAAATTCCTCAAAATTCGCCAAAATTTCCATTTCTGTGGAAAAAAGTCCCACCAAAAAATCTCAAAAAATCCCACAAATTAAAAATTTCTCTTTTCGAGGGAAAAATTTCCCGTTTCGAGGGAAAAATTCCCGTTTTTAGTCCTTAAAAATCCCAGCGTCTGAAAATTCCTAAAACTGGCTTAAGCATCCTTAACTCAAGCCTCAGTTAAGCCATTTCTAGGAATAAGGATACCATGACCGCTAATTTGGATGACCGTTGCAATTAACATTACGCCCGCCATCTTTAAATTTATTATCCGATTTTAACGAAATTTTTTTAAAATTATAAAAAAATTCAATAATATAATTTAAAATTTTTTTTATAAAAAACAAACATTTACGACACGGAGTTCGGAGTCCTCGGTTCGAACCAAGTGAGGGCAAAAAAAATTAAAAATGGTGACCGATCCTTCCTCGCAGTGGCTGCAGGCAGGCTGACTCCCTCCACTTTTTTTTCAAAGCATATATATCGTCATCTACATGACGTCATGTCCGCCATCTTGTCTTTGATGCTGGAAGCCATCATCAATGTATCGTCGGCGAGAGTGCGCTGACGCCATGCTAGTTTAGT
The DNA here is from genome assembly GCF_032445375.1 of Bacillus rossius redtenbacheri. Classification (NCBI taxonomy): domain Eukaryota; kingdom Metazoa; phylum Arthropoda; class Insecta; order Phasmatodea; family Bacillidae; genus Bacillus; species Bacillus rossius. The sequence goes on along the minus strand of NC_086338.1, from coordinate 19,045,061 downwards.
TCTTATCTGCTAGAGTGCAGTAATCATTTATTACTGTGAAACCCGCCATCTTGAAATTTGGCCGCCATCTTGAAAATCTGTAATTATTTAGCTAGAAATTCGGGAAAAGTTCCAAAATTCATTAAATAAATCACTCATTAATATACATATTAATTCGACCAGTTTCAGTCCTTGTTTCGATACCCGATCGATGCAATAATGTTTAATTTCATGTAAAAAATAATAGTTTCAATAAACCATGTTCAACATTCGTAAAGAGAATTTAAAACCTCTACTACCATCATCCTATAAGCCATCAAGACCACCATATTGAAAATTCGTAATTATATAGCTAGAGATCCGGGAAAAAGTTCAGAAATCATTAAATAAATTTCCGATCAATATACTAATTAATTAGATCGACAAAGGTCCTTGGTACGATCTACGATGATGCAAAAAAAATTAAATATAACATCAATTAAACATAAAAGTAACAGGTTCGAGGAATTAAACACTGCAAGTTCTTTTACAAACATAATATATATTACATAAATTCTATTCTACTACAGGATCACTTACGAAAGCCAACAATCTTATAATCACTTAGTTCCGCAGCGGTGTGAAATGACTAATTCTTAGCTCCAATCGGTTTATACTAGACAGAGTCCAGCCAGAACCTTTAGAGACATAGTCCACCTCTTCTTGACAGAGTTTCTGGATACAGTTTTTAACAGTTTGCTTCACATCGTTAGAACTGTAAATTACTGCAGCCGATGTCTTGAATGCACACTTCTTCACTTTGTCATCGAACGGATATGGCTTTCCATATATACAGTCCAACCACAAGTTATATTTCAAAGGTCCGTTTGTTGCTACATCATCAGTAAGCTGATTGATTATCTTTTGTCTGATATCGTCAAGAAAATTACAAATGTCCTTCGAATCACCGAACGTATTTAGATAATAGTAGTCTTTCAACGTTCCACGAAATGCAGACTGCACCAAGTAGAAACCATTATCGTTCACTTGTAATGCTCCGAACACAGTCTTAGGTTTAGTTCCATGTTCAGACGTCATAACAATCGGTTGCTGGGCATCTGATTTTTTGGTTGTACGCTTTCGTGTCTCCAATCTAAAGCGAGGAGTCAAAATGTCGGCCGGTAGTTCAGCAATAGGAGCACCGACTCCACCTTTACATTTTTTAGCATGTTGTCGCAAACTGTCAATTCGAGTAAACAATTTAAGGCACTCATCACATCGAAACTTCATGCGAGAAGGATTCTTCGTGCATTTGCTCCGCTCATGTCTTCGTGCATCATGGGAAAATGCGAACAACGTATCACAGTAGCTGCAAGGATACCGTGGTGATGAAGACGATCCTTTCAGACCTGATCCAGATACAGGCGTTGCAACAATAGTACCATTTCCAGGCATACTCTTATGCACATCGACGCATCGTTGTTGAGACGAAACCTTTACTTTCTGCCGCACAGCAGGACCTTTGCATGCCTTCATGTGCGTTTTCATATTATCTTTTCTGGCAAACTGCTTATGACATTTCTCACAAACAAACATTTTACGATATAGGTTCTTGGCACATTCGCTCCTCTCGTGTCGCCGAGCATTGCTGCTGTTTGAGAAAATCTTGTCGCAGTAACAGCACCGATGTTCGCTAGTTGTCAAATCAGCATCCATTGAAGTCTCCATCGAGGTCGTATCGTCGATCGTAGTGGTTTCCTGCACATCCAGCTCTGTAGTCATTAAGCTATCTTCTGCTGGTGGTATCACATCTGTTGAAATCTCCTCCAATGTTGACCTCGTCGTCGTTGTCAACGGAATCTGCTCCACCATTGTCGTCGCTGACGTTAAGGTTCCCGTAGACGATGGTACAACGTCCATCGAGTTCGACGTTAAAGTCGGTAAAGATGCCATCGAGTACTAAGAACAGGTAATTACGCGACTTATGCACTAGATGAAATAATATAGGTGATCCTTACACCGTCGACGACAGTAACAAACTGAGCGACCTGCTGTCTAGGACTCGTTTATATACATGCACCGGATGGAATAATACGCCAGTCAAATCAAGAACAATTTACTATAATACTAGAGTCAAAACAACATTAAAAATAGAAGCAACATCAAAAAAAGGCAGCACATTCGGAAGCACCGACTACGAAAAGGAAGCACATTTGGAAGCACCTACAAAGATAAGGCAGCACCGCCAACAAAAAGGAAGCACATTTGGAAGCACCGACAAAGAAAAGGCAGCACCACCAAAGAAAAGACAGCACATTTAGAAGCACCGACAACGAAAAGGCAGCACCGCCAACGAAAAGCTAGCACATTTGGAAGCACCGACAACGAAAAGGAAGCACCATCAACGAAAAGGCCGCACCACCAACGAAAAGGAAGCACATTTGAAAGCACCTTCCAAGAAACGGCAGCACCGCCAACGTAAAGGAAGCACCATCAACGAAAAGGCCGCACCGCCAACGAAAAGGAAGCACATTTGGAAACACCGACAACGTAAAGGCAGCACCGCTTACGAAAAGGCAGCACATTTGGAAGCACCGCCAACGAAAAGGCAGCACCGGCATCGAAAAGGCAGCACATTTGTCATTGACTCCAACAGTCTATTGACTCCTATAGTCATTGGCTCCAATATTCATTGGCTCCAATATTCATTGGTTCCAATATTCATTGACTCCAATATTCATGAGCTCCAATATCAATTGGCTCGAATTTCTCCAAAAGGATCCATCAGGCTTTTGGCTCCAACAGTCTTTTGGCTCCGATAGTCATTGGCTCCAATTGTCATTGGCTACAATATTCATTGGCTCCAATAATCATTGACTGCAATATTCATTGGTTCCAATATTCATTGGCTCCAATATTCATTGGCTCCAATATTCAATGGCTCCAATATTCATTGACTACAATATTCATTGGCTCCATCAGTCACTGACACCTACAGTCTTTTGGTTCAAAAAGTCTTTTGGCTCCAAACAAATATATTAGGCTAGAATTCTTTGAGTCTAAGAGTCAATGAGACCACATGGCTACGAGTCTAAAATGATGTAGCTGGTTACGAGTTATACATGACTTGCGAGGCTACAGAGCTACGAAGTTTCTAGTACACAGGTTTACGTGACTACGAGGATACAGGACTACAAGTCTGCAAGAGTACTTGACTACGAAGGTACTCGTCTACATGACTCTAGTTACCGCATCTGTCTTCGACGGAATTTTCTCTTTAGCTCCAACTGCTCCATCAGCATTATGTTATAAGATTACAAGGCCTCTTGCTTACGTAGCTTCAAGTCTAAGAGCCTCCAATGCATCATGACTACCAGAAGTTACGAGACTACGTGACTACGAATCTTCAAGTTTACGGTACTGCGAGGCTACAGAGCTACGAAGCCTCTAGTACACAGGTTTACGTGACTGCGAGGATACAGGACTACCAGTCTGCATGAGTACTTGACTACGAAGCTACTCGTCTACAAGGCTACAATTACAGCATCTGTTTTCGTCAGAATTTTCTCTTTTGCTCCAACTGCACCACCAGCATTATGTTATAAGATTACAAGACCGCTTGCTTACGTAGCTTCAATTCTACGAGGTCCTAAGACTTCATGATTGCGCGACTTCGAGCCATGAGGTTACGAGATTACGTGACTAGGAATCTTCATATTACGAGACTGCGAGGCTACAGAGCTACAAAGCCTCTTTGAAAACGAGTTTACGTGACTGTGTGGATACAGGAATACAAGTCTACATGATTTCTTGACTACGAAGCTACTCGTCTACAAGGCTCCAATTGACACATCTGTCTTCGATGGAATTTTCTCTTTTGCTACATCTACACCATCAGCATTATTTTATAAGATTACAAGGCTACTTGCTTACGTAGCTTCAAGTCTACGAGGCTCCAATACATCATGACTACGAGACTACGAGCCACGAGGTTACGAGACTATGCGATTGCAAGTCTTCAAGGTTACGTCATCGCGAGGCTATAGGACTACGAAGCTTCCAGAACGCATGGTTACGAGAATGCATGACTAATTGGCCGCATGGCTACGAAACTTTATGTCTCTAACCGACTACAATAGCACTATTCAGTGGTGAGAGTTAATTTATTTCATGCAAAGGTACTTGCTGCAAGCAGTTCCGCTTTTCAACATCAGATGATGTCACATTTTGCTTGCAGGTAAAATAATATTTATTTTATGCGGGATGCGGGTTGTTCACTATCGATCGCATAAGAAGGATGGCATCGATAGTCTTCAAGGAGAAGGAAGTTCGTCCTTCCTGCTAGTGCTTCTCAGATTTCTCACGGTCCGCCATCTTGGATTGCGAGGTCACGGCTGCCATATTGGATGGGTGTGACTTTGACCTTTGACCGAAACCGCAGGAATGATCGCAAGCACACGGATTAACCATCAAAATATTGATAAGAATAATCAGGAGCACACGGAGAAAACCGTCATAATATTGCCAAGAATAATCATGAGCACACGGAGAAAAACGACACATGTTTTCTTTGATATTATAAAATTACAGAAAAAAATATTTAAAAATATAAATTAATTAATAAAAAAAATTTAAAATAAAAACAAAAAATACATAAAATTCTGGCTTGTACTATAACTCTATCTTTGCTCAACAATGATAAGTTTACAAGCTTCAAAGGTCAAGGTCAAGGTCACAACCATCCAAGATGGCCGCCGTGACGTCGCAATCCAAGATAGCGGACCGTGAGAAATCTGAGAAGCACTAGCAGGAAGGACGAACTTCCTTCTCCTTGAAGACTATCGATGCCATCCTTCTTATGTCTATCGATAGTGAACAACCTGCATCCCGCATAAAATAAATATTGTTTTACCTGCAAGCAAAACGTGTCGTCATCTGATGTTGAAAAGCGGAACTGCTTGCAGCAAGTACCTTTGCATTAAATAAATTAACTCTCACCACTGAATAGTGCTATTGTAGTCAATTAGAGACATAAAGTTTCGTAGCCATGCGGCCAATTAGTCATGCTTTCTCGTAACCATGCGTTCTGGAAGCTTCGTAGTCCTATAGCCTCGCGATGACGTAACCTTGAAGACTTGCAATCGCATAGTCTCGTAACCTCGTGGCTCGTAGTCTCGTAGTCATGATGTATTGGAGCCTCGTAGACTTGAAGCTACGTAAGCAAGTAGCCTTGTAATCTTATAAAATAATGCTGATGGTGTAGATGTAGCAAAAGAGAAAATTCCATCGAAGACAGATGTGTCAATTGGAGCCTTGTAGACGAGTAGCTTCGTAGTCAAGAAATCATGTAGACTTGTATTCCTGTATCCACACAGTCACGTAAACTCGTTTTCAAAGAGGCTTCGTAGCTCTGTAGCCTCGCAGTCTCGTAATATGAAGATTCGTAGTCACGTAATCTCGTAACCTCATGGCTCGAAGTCGCGTAATTATGAAGTCTTAGGACCTCGTCGAATTGAAGCTACGTAAGCAAGCGGTATTGTAATCTTATAACATAATGCTGGTGGTGCAGTTGGAGCAAAAGAGAAAATTCTGACGAAAACAGATGCTGTAATTGTAGCCGTGTAGACGAGTAGCTTCGTAGTCAAGTACTCATGCAGACTGGTAGTCCTGTATCCTCACAGTCACGTAAACCTGTGTACTAGAGGCTTCGTAGCTCTGTAGCATTGCAGTCTCGTAAACTTGAAGATTCGTAGTCACGTAGTCTCGTACCCTCTGGTAGTCATGATGCATTGGAGGCTCTTAGACTTGAAGCTACGTAAGCAAGAGGCCTTGTAATCTTATAACATAATGCTGATGGAGCAGTTGGAGCTAAAGAGAAAATTCCGTCGAAGACAGATGCGGTAACTGGAGTCATGTAGACGAGTACTTTCATAGTCAAGTACTCTTGCAGACTTGTAGTCCTGTATCCTCTTAGTCACGTAAACCTGTGTACTAGAAACTTCGTAGCTCTGTAGCCTCGCAAGTCATGTATAACTCGTAACCAGCTAGATCATTTTAGACTCGTAGCCATGTGGTCTCATAGTCTCTTAGACTCGAAGAATTCTAGCCTAATATATTTGGAGCCAAAAGACTTTTGGAACCAAAAGACTGTAGGTGTCAGTGACTGATGGAGCCAATGAAAATTGTAGTCAATAAATATTGGAGCCATTGAATATTTGAGCCAATGAATATTGGAGCCAATGAATATTGGAACCAATGAATATTGCAGTCAATGATTATTGGAGCAAATGAATATTGTAGCCAATGACTATTGGAGCCAATGACTATCGGAGCCCGAAGACTGTTGGAGCCGAAAGGCTGATGAATCCTTTTGGAGCAATTCGAGCCAATTGATATTGGAGCTCATGAATATTGGAGTCATGAATATTGGAACCAATGAATATTAGAGCCAATGAATATTGGAGCCAATGACTATAGGAGTCAAAAGACTGTTGGAGTCAATGACAAATGTGCTGCCTTTTCGATGCCGGTGCTGCCTTTTCGTTGGCGGTGCTTCCAAATGTACTTCCTTTTCGTTGGCGGTGCGGCCTTTTCATTGATGGTGCTTCCTTTTCGTTGCCGGTGCTTCCAAATGTGCTGCCTTTTCGTTGGCAGTGATGCCTTTTCGTTGTAGGTGCTTCCAAATGTGCTTCATTTTCGTTGGCGGTGCGGCCTTTCCGTTGATGGTGCTTCCTTTTCGTTGGCGGTGCTGCCTTTTCTTTGTCGGTGCTTCCAAATGTGCTTCCTTTTCGTTGGCGGTGCGGCCTTTTCGTTGATGGTGCTTCATTTTCGTTGTCGGTGCTTCCAAATGTGCTGCCTTTTCGTTGGCGGTGCTGCCTTTTCTTTGTCGGTGCTTCCAAATGTGCTTCCTTTTCGTAGTCGGTGCTTCCAAATGTGCTGCCTTTTTTTGATGGTTCTTCTATTTTTAATCTTGTTTTGACTCTAGTATTATAGTAAATTGTTCTTGATTTGACTGGCGTATTATTCCATCCGGTGCATGTATATAAACGAGTCCTAGACAGCAGGTCGCTTAGTTTGTTACTGTCGTCGATGGTGTAAGGATCACCTATATTATTTCATCTAGTGCATAAGTCGCGTAATTACATGTTCTTGAGTACTCGATGGCATCTTTACCGACTTTAACGTCAAAGTCGATGAACGTTGTACCATCGTCCACAGGAACCTTGACGTCAGCGACTACAATGGTGGAGCAGATTCCGTTGACAACGACGACGACGTCAACATTGGAAGAGATTTCAACAGATGCGATACCACCAGCAGAAGATAGTTTAATGACTACAGAGCTGGATGTGCAGGAAACCACTACGATCGACGATACGACCTCGATGGAGACTTCAATGGATGCTGATTTGACAACTAGCGAACATCGGTGCTGTTACTGCGACAAGATTTTCTCAAACAACAGCAATGCTCGGCGACACGAGAGGAACGAATGTGCCAAGAACCTATATTGTAAAATGTTTGTTTGTGAGAAATGTCATAAGCAGTTTGCCAGAAAAGATAATATGAAAACGCACATGAAGGCATGCAAAGGTCCTGCTGTGCGGCAGAAAGTAAAGGTTTCGTCGCAACAACGATGCATCGATGTGCATAAGAGTATGCCTGGAAATGGTACTACTGTTGCAACACCTGTATCTGGATCAGGTCTGAAAGGATCATCTTCATCACCACGGTATCCTTGCAGCTACTGTGATACGTTGTTCGCATTTTCCCATGATGCAAGAAGACATGAGCGGAGCAAATACACGAAGAATCCTTCTCGCATGAAGTTTCGATGTGATGAGTGCCTTAAATGGTTTACTCGAATTGACAGTTTGCGACATCATGCGAAAAAATGTAAAGGTGGAGTCTGTGCTCCTACTGCTGAACTACCTGCCGACATTTCGACTCCTCGCTTTAGATTGGAGACACGAAAGCGTACAACCAAAAAATCAGATGCCCAGCAACCGATTGTTATGACGTCTGAACATGGAACTAAACCTAAGACTGTGTTCGGAGCATTACAAGTGAACGATAATGGTTTCTAATTGGTGTAGTCTGCATTTCGTGGAACGTTGAAAGACTACTATTATCTAAATACGTTCGGTGATTCGAAGGACATTTGTAATTTTCTTGACGATATCAGACAAAAGATAATCAATCAGCTTACTGATGATGTAGCAACAAACGGACCTTTGAAATATAACTTGTGGTTGGACTGTATATATGGAAAGCCATATCCGTTCGATGACAAAGTGAAGAAGTGTGCATTCAAGACATCGGCTGCAGTAATTTACAGTTCTAACGATGTGAAGCAAACTGTTAAAAACTGTATCCAGAAACTCAGTCAAGAAGAGGTGGACTATGTCTGTAAAAGTTCTGGTTGGACTCTCTCTAGTATGAACCGATTGGAGCTAAGAATTAGTCATTTCACACCGCTGCGGAACTAAGTGATTATAAGATTGTTGGATTTCGTAAGTGATCCTGTAGTAGAATAGAATTTATGTAATATATATTATGTTTGTAAAAGAACTTGCAGTGTTTAATTCCTCTAACCTGTTACTATTATGTTAAATTGATGTTATATTTAATTTTTTTTGCATCATCGTAGATCGTACCAAGGACCTTAGTCGATCTAATTAATCAGTATATTGATCGGAAATTTATTTAATGATTTCTGAACTTTTTCCCGGATCTCTAGCTATATAATTACGAATTTTCAATATGGTGGTCTTGATGGCTTATAGGATGATGGTAGTAGAGGTTTTAAAGTCTCTTTACGAATGTTGAACATGGTTTATTAAATTATTATTTTTTACATGAAATTAAACATTATTGCATCGATCGGGTATCGAACCAAGGACTGAAACTGGTCGTATTAATATGTATATTAATGAGTGATTTATTTAATGAATTTTGGAACTTTTCCCGAATTTCTAGCTAAATAATTACGGATTTTCAAGATGGCGGCCAAATTTTAAGATGGCGTTTGTCACAGTGATAAATTATTACTGCACTCTAGCAGATAAGAACTAAACTAGCATGGCATCAGCGCAATCTCGCCGACGATACATTGATGATGGCTTCCAGCATCAAAGACAAGATGGCGGACATGACGTCATATAGATGACGATATATATGCTTTGAAAAAAAGTGGTGGGAGTCAGCCTGCCTGCAGCCACTGCGAGGAAGGATCGGTCACCATTTTTAATTTTTTTTGCCCTCACTTGGTTCGAACCGAGGACTCCGAACTCCGTGTCGTAAATGTTTGTTTTTTATAAAAAATGTTTAAAATTATATCATTGAATTTTTTTATAATTTTAAAAAAATTTCGTTAAAATCGGACAATAAATTTAAAGATGGTGGGCGTAACGTAAATTGCAACGGTCATCCAAATTGGCGGTCATGGTATCCTTATTCCTAGAAATGGCTTAACTGAACCTTGAGTTAAGGATGCTTAAGCCAGTTTCAGGAATTTTCAGCCGCTGGGATTTTTAAGGACTAAAAACGGGAATTTTTCCCTCGAAACGGGAAATTTTTCCCTCGAAAAGAGAAATTTTTAATTTGTGGGATTTTTTGAAATTTTTTGGTGGGACTTTTTTCCACAGAAATAGAAATTTTGGCGAATTTTGAGGAATTTTGGGCAAATTTTGCCCAATTTTGGCGATTTTTGGGGATCAAATTCAAGGTCAAGGTCAAAGGTCAAGGTCACAACCATCCAAGATTGCCGCCGTGACGTCACAATCCAAGATGGTGGAGCCGGCTCTCGGCTCCACCGCCTGGCGCCTGATCTCGGAAATACTATTATATACTACTGCAGAGAATTCTTTATTGCGGCTTTACAGGCTTTGATTATGAAGTTTGGCATTAAACACTATTCTACTTGTAGTTAGGAGTCAATAGGTTTAAAAGTAGGTACTTTGTTCACCAATATAAGCTAACTGTTCATGGCTAACGGAAATTATAAGTGGCTGGATGTCTTGCCGAAACTAATGAGAAAACAATTAAACAATGTGTTTTAGTATGAAAATGAAACTTAAAGACTTAAATGACAATTGCCTGCGTTGGACAATGTTTACAAACATGAATAAGAAGGAACCACGGAAAACGTAAAGCTAATGTGCGGATTTCCAAGCAGAAATATTTCTTTGAGAAAGGTTTCCCTGCGAATTGCAGTCTCGAACACAAAACTTGGCATTGTGGTTTATATTTGGGAGATATTCATCCCACGATGCATCCCTATACATTTTTGGTGGAGAATATGTTTTAAGGAAGACATGAACGATCCTCACACAAGTGGTTGGGCTTCCCACTTCACTTAATTTCGTTGGTAGCAGATGAAGAAATTAAGAAATACTAAAAACTGTGGAAATTTTATTATTTGTACTTTTAGTAGGAAGGAATTTATGTTATATATTAAATATGTAAAAAAAAGATTTGGTACATTTTAAACCTATATTTTTCATGTAAAATTGAAATTATATTTAAAAAAATAATAATTTTTTTACCTAAAATAAAATTGTTGCATTAGCCAATGATCTAAATGGGGACAGGAATCGATCGATTAAACAAATATATTAAAAGGTGATATTTTTTAAGATTTTTGGAAGATCACTTAATCTTTAGTTTGATAACTACAGATTTTTAATTTGGCAGCCAAGACGGACGACAAAAGGTTGAATGCCATAACGATCTCGAGAGTAAAGAATAAAATAAAATGGAAATTTTGGCAGACGAAAATAATATGGCAGATCCAAAGTGGTAGCCAATGATTGGCCTAACATATGCCTTGATATTATTGGTGTGGGGTCAGTCTGCTGGTATTCTATGTGGAATCCAGTGTTTTGCCAACAGCGAGTTCCAAAAGATGACTCCAATCCTAACGACGTAATTGCGTTTTTTATTAAAATTTAATTAAAGTTGTTATTACAACAATATTATATATATTCTGTTTTAATAATAGCTACGGATTAAAAGATGGCGGATGTGACTTAATTCAAAATGACGGAAAGATTTAGGAAACTTTATAACTGAAAAATAATCATTACTTAAATGTGCATAACATTATACAAAAATGGCGGTCGTTATGTCATAATTCAAAATTGTGGAAGTTAAGTTATAATTCAATTTGGTGGATATGATGCCATTCAAAATGACAGAATCCAAGATGGTTGATGTGATGTCAAAATCGAAGATGGCGGATCCCTACTTGTACTCCTCTACCTAGATCTAGGGCCATTTCCGACATTTATATACTACTCATAGATGTAATTTTATTTGGTTTCATTAAATGTTTTTGCTAAAACATTTTATGTCAAAACCTTTTTTGGCAATTTTTTATTTACCTTACTTTGATTTGTATAGCTTTGGTTTTGCCAATGTTTTCCCCACTTTTGTTTTCTATTATTTGGTTTTTCCTAACTTCGTTTCGCCTAACATCGCTTCGCCTGAATTCCCTTGGCTTTACTTAGTTTAGCCTAACTTTATTTGGCGTAACTTCGATTAACATAGCTTAATTTTTTCCTTTGCAAGTATTCGCTAACAGTGTTTTCCTGTAAATGTCAATCTTTTTAATATCCAGCGAAACTTCTTAGCTTTGTTTTCTCTAATCTCATTTTCTGTAAAGTTTTAGGAAATTTCCATTCAGATAAAAAAGATCTCATCGACTACATATGTACTCATTGTTTTGTATTTTATGCAGGCCAATCATAATGTACATTAAATCGTTTGAGTAAAGTATAAACAGATTTCAGAATAAATTAAATTTGCATGGTGCACAAAAGTGTTTATTCCACCATGATAAAATAGTAAGCAGTAACTAACAGAGGTTTGTTTTTCATTATTTATTTTAATGCTTATCCGTGAGCCAACTGCGCGCTTAGTATGCACGGATATAAGCAACCCTCAATGTAACAATATACGACGAGAAACTGCAAGATTGCCAAAGAAGAATTTTCCTGTAGGAAAGTGAACAACTTTTTGACGTGACAACGTCTAATAAATCGATGAACGCCGGCTGCACGCACGAAAAATTGTCCCACTACGGATGTCCCACTACGGATGTGTCCTGTTTGCTCATTGTACGCATGCGTGGCATCTCTCTTCCACTCGATTGGAAAAGCACAACCATCGATTTGACTTTTCAATCATATTTTCGTCGTTTGAATTATTAATATTATGTAGTTTAACGGTGGTCCACCGATTTTCAGCAAAATCGGTACGGTCATTTAAAAGTAATGTTGAATATTCAAATACGTTTTGAACTAACAATGGTGTTATACAGTTACACATATTTATTCAAATTACACCCGGGATCTTTTGCACAATGTTTTTAAAAATATTGTAACATATTATAAATAAGTTTGGTGTATTTGGGATGCGTATTTGTTATAAAATCGTGTTATAAAAACGAAATAATATTATTCCCCTACTGTTAACAAAATTTTTATAAATGTATATAGGTTATAATATCTGAATCTTCCACATTTCAAGTAAGGCCTCGTGGCCACGCGGTTAACATCGCTAAATTTCAATCTTTTGAAATTAAAATTGAAATTTTCAATTCAAAGATTGTCGGTTCAAATCCCGGCAGCTGCGAGGTTTTTATTTGTAGTTGTAAAAATAAATACGGCGCGCGCAACATTTGAAAAGTAATAAATATATTTGAATGCAAATTAAAGTAAATTTATTAATTAAATTGTACATTTCATTTCACTCCTTCTTTGTATACATACAAAATAGTGATAATTCAATAAAAATGATTCAATTTTAATCATAAAAGTATGCAGAGGTCGATTTTATCATACAAATATAGAAAAATTAAAAAAACAATTTCTTCCTCAAAGATTATAATATTTTTAATGCCTAAATGGTTTGGTTGCAAAAACCTATTACGGCCTAGTCTCAGGCCGAATATGATATTTCCTTTTCCTCTGGATCAATCATTTCATCAATGTTTTATGACGTTGTCACGTTAAACTATCGTCCGTAAACCGACTTTACAGACAACCAATTATTTTTTTTCATTATGAAAGTGAGACCAATAGCTTTCAGCTATCCACGGAGGCGTAATTTGCAATTCATCACTTTCTCATGAAAGTTTACAAGGCCGTATCTTGGAAAGAAACTTTCATTCTCTTTTTCATTTTGTTATAAATGTAAATTGAACGTCGCTTTAAATTTAGTCTTCCCTAATATAGAACCAAATTATAAATTCACATAAAAATTAACATAAAATTAAATATGAAAATTCGCATTTCCACTGCAGGCAATCAAATGAGAGGTGGGTTAAAAAAAGCCCTTTATTTAATGATAACAGCCAAAATTAAAACATTTTCAAACTAGGGTTCTATTAAGTGAACATTATTAATGGACTCCGCTCTACATTTTCCAACATATTAATGACCCACGTAAATTAAATTTGAATTTAAAAATAATTCAATTTAACTTACATTAACTTCTCTGAATGACACCCAAAATAATCAATAAACCCTACTAAAAAAAGATTGTTTTACAATGGCTGCTTATAAACAAACGAAGAGAGAGTTTTTTGAGCAATACATAAGAGTTTTAAGCGTACCACTAAAACCAAAGGGCGAACTAATATAAAATGACATTATGTCGAATGGTTAAAACTGGTAAGTAAAATTTTCCGTGTTTTTTACCAATCAACGGAAATGTTTTATGCAAATTTACAAAGATTTTTCACCAAACAAATTATTTTGCCAACATGAAAATTACGATTCCCTGATTACCGAGTTTAATTTGGTTAATATTTTACCAAACTCTTATGTGTTTTGTTGTTTTTGAGATAACTTAATTAATTAAAAGGAATTACTTTATAGTTCTTTAAACCAAGGTAATGATATAATTTACTTTATAGCAAAATTTTTGGTATGTAAATTTCACTCATTGTAAGAATAACAGATTTTATAAAGAACTATTTTGTATTGAAACTTCAAAAACAGAACCAATATAGTTCTAAAGTACACATCCAAAAAAAATAAATTTTATAAATTCGACGTCATATTCGATGTACAGGTTTTAAAGTCGGCTATGCTTCATTCTCTTCTCAAAGAAAATAAACATATTTGTAGTGCCTGTGTGTGATTGTCAAACTATTGCATATTTATTATTTTCCCTGTAAGAAAATTGGACACATAAACCAAATCTCATTTTAGGAAAAAAATCTTCCGTCCGTTTGTTTGTACAAAATGTTTCAACTCACGTACTACTTATAATAATAATTTGCTATTTAAACAATATTTAGATAGTCTTCATATGATTAAGTCTTTGTTAATGTAATACCTGAAACGATTCCGAAGTAATTATATAAAGGCCATAGCCGACCAATTAGGGGTGAGTGGCCCCCAAACGCATTCGTTACAAATTTTGGCAAAACATTGCGTCTGATGGGTTACAAACTCATCACAAATTTCAACTTTGTAGCTGCACTAGGAACAAAGATAAAAAAACCACTAGTATTTTTGGTGCAGATTTTTCTCTCAGGATATACTGGACAGATTTTTTATGAAAAAAATATATATTTGTTGTGAATATATTCAAGGCGGTTCACAGAAAAAATCAAGAACCTAATCCCACGAACGAAGCTTTCTGAAAAAAAAAAATTATTTTGGTTTAACGATTTTTTTTGATCACTCACTCACGAGATAGAACTAACAGTTTTTTTTTTTTCATTAGACAATCGGACTTCTTTCTACACAATGTAATTTTTCCAAGTCAATCGAAGATGTGAAGAATAGTTAAAAAAAATTAAAATACAATTTTTTTGCACATTTTATCAAACTTTTATTAGGATTTCTTACGATACTCATACTTTTGATCAATTTTTGGTGCTGTCATTGACGTTACTCGCCGATGAAGATTTTAACTGCCTCCCTTAATCATCGTCGCTATCATCATTGATGATGGCAGTTGTATTCTTCTTTGCGAACAATTTGCTCAGAATCGCGGCTGTTCGTAAAATCTTGGACGAATATCTCCCATGTGCCAGGTAATATATGATTGCAGCTACGTGAGAACAGCAACCGACAGTCCTCCTCCCATTGGCGCATTTACAATAATGTCTTGTGATTCCTTTTGTGCCAATACTGCGAGGGGTATATTCAACGAAGCAGCGATAAACCTTCCTGGATATGTGGCGAGACTGAAATTGAAACTTTAAAATGTTTGATTTATCTTTGACTAATTGTATATTTACATTCCCAGCTTCGTCAATCATTTCTGCAAGATATGATATGACTTGTGAAAACTGTTATGACCCAGTGAACAGAAGTTTTATCTCTCTCTTAGTCATTTCCGGAAAATCTAGTCTATCCTCCGTTGAAATACTTTGAAAATGTCTGTTCTTACGAAGCCATCCTTTCTCTCTGACATAAATCGCTAACGTAATTTTGATACATTTTTTAATTTTCATTCTCTCTAAGACTTCACTGCACATTCTGCATTGAATGCATTCTGCTTTCCTAACTTATTGTGTAGAAATGATTCGACTCTAAAGTAACTAACCAATTTTGAAAGCATTTTATTATCTTATGTTTTATCAAGGAGTTGATATTGTTTCACTCCTAAGTCATAACAGAGTAAACGGAAGTTATGTTATAACTATGTTGAAATTCGCTCACCTGATGACTAGGGGGCAACTAGTGGATTTTATGGTTTCAGAAGGCAAAATAATGATTTCATCTAGATGTTAGAACTTCTGTTTTAATTTTATTTTTAATTATTTTCACACTGGATATTTTATAAATTGATTAACAAAAAAATATATAACATGGATTATAATCACATTGTTAAAAGAATGTGCCGGCCTTTATTAGACAATTATATAGATTATTAAAACAATTTAAATAAAGTTCGTAACAATAAACATGTTAAAGAACCGCAAGAAACTTCTGGCTGTCTGATATGAGCAACGCCGTGGTTGAATGCTAGTCCGAAAAGGTTAAAAAAAAAACTGAAGGGCTGGTGGTTTGACGATTGCTGGACAAAGTGTAACAGCTGACTGTATGTCAGAGGGCCTAAGTCATCCGGCCCTTGGAATCTGATCTAGTCCTTGAAAAGTGTCTTGTTATCTTTCCGATTCTTGTAATCTGTTTGGTTCTTGTACCCTGTCAAACAGGGAGATGGCTTCCAGGATCAGCCCGGATGTACTGAGTTCGTGAACTCGCATTTTCCGTGGACGTTTCCATAATTAAAAAAATGTAATTAATGACTGATTATGAATAAAACATGACTACTCCAACGAGGTAGACTGACTCAAGGCTAATCACTACAGTTTTGGGAATCATATCCCTTGTCTAGCTGATTACATCTTAAAAGAAAAACAGAGAGTCGTCCTGATGACGAAGATACGAAGCGTTCAGTCCAGAATCGCGGCGCGCAGTAATTTTGGGGTGGCAGCGACATTTAATTAAAATGCGAAATTAAAGAAAGGGGGGAAGACTTTGGCTTTCGGACCGAAAGGTTCCGAAGATTACCGAGGGGCTTGTCGAGAAATACTGACTTCGGTATCTCGAAGTTGGTGGTACTGCCCGATGTCAGCGCGACCTACTGAGGTGTGTCTGAACTAAGTATAGGTCGACTCACACGAGGCGACTGCTAGCAGCATGGGGCTTATGGAGCGGACTAGGCCAGCGCTGTGGTGGCCGGGGAAGGAACTACGGGGTACTGGTTACTGCGGGAGACGCCAGAGGGCAGGCGTTCAGTGGGTGTTCAAACACCCAGGGGAAGTGATTCGCATAACTACTGCTAGGTGGCATAAGCATGTACTTTTTTGGGACTGGCCGGAGTTAGTGGCCGGTCAAAGCTCTTGGCAGAGTTCCCAGGAAAACTTGGAGTGGTGGGGGGTGTGGGGACTGCTGATGACAGTGGGAAAGGGGCTCTACTGAACCCGGAGGCGTGACTGTACGTTGGTGAAAATGGCTCGCGTCAGGCGAGGTCTTAGAAACAGCCTGCCCTGAGAGCTTGCAGGACATAGCAGTTCTCGTCACGGATCGTAGGCGGATTACAGGCTTCGTTCGTGCGCCAAGCCGGGGATAAACGGATATCAGTCTGACTCGCAAAATACTCGGCAAAAATCGAATCTACGGCTGGGAAAAATTGGGGAGAAAGGTCTGACAAAGATTGAATGGGAGTGTACAGGAGGAGGAAAAAGTTTAAGTTCTTGCCGTAAAAGAATGACTGGAAACATTATTTTTTAAAAATTCAAATTTAAAATTGTGCCAAAATACTAGTTGGTGGCACAATATTTGTTTTTGATTATACCATGAACTGATTCAACTGGCCAATTAATTTTTGTCACGAAGCGCGATCATTTGATTTTTGAACTGATAACTGAGAATGCCTTCCTTTAAGTGCTGGCATCAGTACTCGAAAACCTTTCGATTCTAACTGACATTTCACATCACGAAAGCCACGGTCCAGAGCGAAAGTGTATTTTAGTTTTTTCAAAAACTAATTTAAAGGAAGACATCTAAAATTGTAGGTAAATTTGTAAAGTGTAAATTTTCTAGTTAAATTTCAATCTATTGACCGTCTTTTCAGTAGACCTATATGTGTACAGATTAAAAACTCGGCAGGGATATTTTTATATGATATACTTCTTAATTGAGCACGGGGTTTTCCTTAAATTAGCCTTCAAGGCAGGTTACAGAAGCGTTAAATTTTTTTAGGCTTTTACCCCTCCCCCAGAATATTTTCCATCATAACCCAACTTTTGGGATCGGAAACACTCCAAATTGAAAAAGCTATATATATATATATATATATATATATATATATATATATATAATTTAATTTGATAGATGACCGACAAGATATTGAACTTGGCAATTGGTGACAGTCTGTTTATAAATACTACTGCAATCTGGTGGGACAACAACTATTTTTATCTCTTTAAGTGTTGGAAAATATACCTTGATCACCTTGCAATACTTTTAGGAAAAGTTTCGACAAATGATACCAATGAATCCTCGACTGAGAAAGCATTAAGAATTTACCCAACTAACGATCAAGTGGACAATCACAATCCAAAATTACTATAATTTTTTCATAAAACTAATAAATATATATTTCCTATAAAAGCACAAGACCAGATTGTTGACGCTACATGAAATTAAGGTAACAATAATATGGATTCTGTAATACCCGATGATATCAATAAAACAGGAAACTTCCTAAGATATTAGGATTATTCGTCGGAACTAAAGTAATGTTAGGGTCGAATATTGACGTGAGAAAAGGTCAATAATATAGCAATATGGGTACTATATATAACAATTTTGTGGTCACTCTTCCGGCGTGATCAAGTGGTATGATACGTACATTCCATCAGACCGTGTTGATTTCGGCACAGATAGTGTACATATTTCCAGTGTATAGTTTCAAGGGAAATACAGCTATGATATTTCTGAAAGGCAAGTATTACTAATAATACTCATGGCATCTACAGTGCATAAAATGAAAGGCTGCACTGTAGATTATGATGCAGTTATTTGTCCAACATCCAAATATGTACCACAACTCTGTGGAACTAAAACCGCAGGGTGCTGAATATCATTTAACTTAAATTTTCTAACAGTAATAGCAATGTGATTTAATATAAATTTTCTATTACTAATTATTGAATATAAATACGAAAATTGTAGGATATAGTAATTTTGAAAATATTAGGATTTAGTTATTATGATAATGACTATAGTAACGTAATAAAAAAAGATAACTTAAAATTGGTAATAAGGTGCTGGATAGCATTGATCTTAGTTTTCTATCACCTATTTTATGTTGTAGTAATTTCGAAAATGAAAGAAAAGAGCACTCCACTCTTTTAGATATACAGAATTGTTGTGCATTATTTGGCTGTTGTAGGAAAACTGACATCTAAATAGAATTTTTTAATTTGTATGATATTCAACGAAAGAAAGCATGTATTTTAGTATTTTGAACTATAAGTTTATTATGTTTAAAAACTACCATAGTTCTAGAAAAATCTTTTGTTTTAACTTTTTTATTTCAGTTATTTAATATCACTTCTTGTACATTTTTAAGCGAATCTTTCATTCTCTGGTGTCAACCTGTTTTCTTTATATTTCCGTTTTAAATCATGTAGTGTTCATCACAAGGCAGTATTACCACAAATAGTTGTATTCATTAAATTACAATTTATGATTAAATTTGAAATAAACATTTTGTTTATTTGTTTAAAATATTAATGACTGCTAACATTATTAATTACTAAAACAATAAAAACTATAAGGACATGTTTATTTATCGTTTCCAAATTATTAAAAAAATCATACAAAAATATAAAAACTTAGTGCTACTATTGCTAATTTATATAGAATGTACGTGTTTCATGTATTTGTTAAGTTTTATACATATATATTTTTTTTATTTTATGATTGTGCCCTCGACACGTTTCGCAAAGATGCAATGACACAACAGGAAAAGCATGGCCTAACTTAAAATATTTCACTTATTCTCGTCGGCACCCGGGAAGTACTTTTCCTCGCGGCGTCGCAGGGACTCGTTGACCTCCGCGGGATTGAAGTGTAATGTCTGCACGCCAACTCCTTCCTTCCACCCCTCCCCTCTCGCACAGGGGCACAAGCGGTTGACGTCACCAAACTGTGCGCACTCCCCCCTTGTGGGATGTAGCACGAGGCAATTGGTCCACGATATACGGTTCAACCGCTGTTGGATAAAAGCCAACTCAAAACGAAACATTTTTGTTCCCACGTGACATTCTATTTTAGATGATTCTGTAAAAAAATATACTATTTCCACCCTTGAAAAAGTTGTGGGAAAACGAAAGAAACGCATAATAATAATGAAGAATTATTAAACCAATATTTTAAATCCAATTGTACTATGTAATAAATATAAAATATTTAGAAGCGTGTGTTGTAGTACACGTTTCCAGATATTAAAAATAGGAAAATATAGAATACATATATTTAATTATTTAGAATAAACCATTTCACAAAAAAAGGCAAGTATGATCTGGGATCAAATTTACTAAATAAAATATTTTTTTCATGAAATTCAAATTTTATCTGTGGTTTCACATCGCAAAAATATAAAAAAAATTTCTAATAGTAGTATACAATAGGGGCGCCGAGGACAGGGTTCAGGGTGTGGAGCCGGAGCCGGTGTCCGCCATCTTGGATTGTGACGTCACGGCGGCCATCTTGGATGGTTGTGACCTTGACCTTTGACCTTGACCTTGACCCCGGCGGCCATTTTGGATCCGCCATCTTTGATCCGCCATCTTGGATGCATCGTAACAGGACACAACGTAACGGGACACAACGTAACGGGACACAACGTAACGGGACAAGTAGATCACGGAGGCCATCTTGGATCCGACATATTTAAATCGAGCGCCCCACTCATTATGATAAAATTTTCATCTCTGTCGCCATATTGATTTTTTTATGTTCCACTGGAGGCTGCCATCTTGGATACCGACAACTTTGTTTCCGTCGTTTGTTCCTAGATAGCGCCAGCGTCGCTTTTGATTTTTTTTATGTTCCACTGGAGGCCGCCATCTTGGATACCGACGACTCTGTTTCAGCTGTTTGTTCCTAGATAGCACCATCGTCGCTCTTGATTTTTTTCTGTTCCACTGGAGGCCGCCATCTTGGATACAGTCGACTTTGTTTCAGTTGTTTGTTCCTAGATAGCACCATCGTCGCTCTTGATTTTTTTTCTGTTCCACTGGAGGTCGCCATCTTGGATACCGACAACTTTGTTTCCGTCGTTTGTTCCTAGAGAGCGCCAGCGTCGCTCTGTCTCATCACATAAGGTCGATGTTCCATTACCTACCAGAGCTATTATGATCCTTATCGACATATTAAATTTATTTTTTTATGAAAAATATATTGGAAACGCTGTGATTCGAACCATCACAGCTCTGATCTCTAGGTTGGAAAACATACGCCTTTAACCGCTCGGCTATCGAGACATTTACCAGACTGAAAATTAAATAAGGTATATAAAAAAAATAACATGCATATTTGGACTTGTAATTTTTTTAATTTAAAGTAATAATAGCACCACCTGTTCGAGACAGAACCACCATCTTGTATTAAGACGTAACTGTTGCAATTATCGTTATGGTCGCCATCTTGAAAATCCGTAATTCTTATGTTAGAAAATCGGGAAAAATTTCAAAAATCAGTAAAAAAATTAATCAACCTAATTTAAAAAAAATCCTTTAAACCACCGTTGCACTTTTCGTGACGACCGCCATCTTAAAATCACCCGCTGGAGATCAACATCTTGTTTTCGTCCGCTAGAGTGTGCTGATACCATGTTAGTATAAGTATCTAGTCACCACACATTTGTCCTTGACCTTGAACTTTGTCCTTGACCTTGAACTTTGACCTTGACTTTGACCTTGAAATTTGACCTTCACCTTGTAATTTGACCTTGACATTGAAATTTGACCTTAAACTTGAAATTTGACCTTGACCTTGAAATTTGCCCTTGACCTTGAAATTTGACCTTGACCTTGAAATTTGACCTTGACCTTGAAATTTGACTTTGTCCTTTAATTTGACTTTGTCCTTGTCGTCCATCACGGATCCGACATTTTATGTTCAGTACATGCTACCAGGAGCTACCACCTGTCGGAGTACACCATCTTGTGTGTGTACTTGTATTATAGAGTACATTTCCATCTGGTTAATTTTATTCTAACCCGCTACAGTGCAGTAATAATTTATTACCGAGGTGCCCCCGCCATCTTGAAATTCGGCAGCCATCTTGAAATCATGTAATATTGTAGCTAGATATTCGGGAAAAAATCCAAAATTCATTAAATAAATCACTCATCATTTTACAGATTGATTCGTTCAGTTTCAGTCCTTGGTTCGATACCCGATCGATGCAAAACATTTAATTTTATATAAAAAATAATAATTTCAATAAACTATGTTCATCATTCTTAAAGAGACTTTAAATCCTCTACTACCATTATCCTATAAGCCATCAACACCACCATCTTGGAAAATTCGTAATTATATTGCTAGAGATTCGGGAAAACGTTCAGAAATCATTAAATAAATTTCCAATCAATGTACCGATTAATTAGATCGACTTAGGTCCTTGGTACGATTCTGAACGATGAAAAAAATATTAGATATAATATAATAGTGGCAGGTCCGAGAAATAAAACACCACAAAGTCTTTTACAAACATAATATTTATTACATAATTTCTATCCTACTACAGAATCACTTGCGAAAGCCAGCAAACTTATAAACATTTAGCTTTGCATAGACGTGCAACGACTACTTCTTAGCTCCAAATGCTCCAACAGCCTCCAAATGCTCCAACAGCCTCTAAATGGCTCCAACAGCTCCAAATGCTCCAACTACCTTTTCTTTCAACAGCTCCAATGATATTGGGCTACAATGCTACGAGTCTAAGAGACTACGAGGCTACAAGGCTACGAGTCTAAAAGGATCTAGCTGGTTCCGAGTTATACACGGCTGAGAGACTGCATGACTAAAAGACCGTATGGCTACGAAACTACATGTCTATGAAGCTACATGGATACAAGTCTACTCGGCTCCAACACGCAATGTACACACAGTACACACAGGAAAACGTAATGTATACACAGGAAACTGAACGTACACTCAGTACACACAGGAAACTGGACGTACACACTGGAAAACGAAATGTACACACAGGAAATGGAACATACACACAGTACACACAGTAAACGGAACGTACACACAGGAAAACGGAACGTACACACAGGAAAACGGAACGTACACACAGTACACACAGGAAACGGAACGTACACACAGGAAAATGGAACGTACACACAGTACACACAGGAAACGGGACGTACACACAGGAAAACGAAATGTACACACAGGAAAACGAAATGTACAAACAGGAAAACAAAATGTACAAACAGGAAAACGAAATGTACAAACATGAAAACGAAATGTACACACAGGAAAACGAAATGTACAAACAGGAAAACAAAATGTACAAACAGGAAAACGAAATGTACAAACATGAAAACGAAATGTACAAACAGGAAAACGAAATGTACAAACAGGAAAACGAAATGTACACACAGGAAAACGAAATGTACACACAGGAAAACGAAATGTACAAACATGAAAACGAAATGTACAAACAGGAAACGGAACGTACACACAGTACACACAGTAAATGGAACGTACACACAGGAAAACGGAACGTACACACAGTACACACAGGAAACGAAATGATCACACATACAGTAGCGGAAACACAGGTTTATTTGGAAATCAGGATACAAGAAATAAATCATACTTTTTTAAAATATAAATAATCCATTTTATTTTTCATTGGTACACACATGACAGTTAATCAAAAGATTATTGTATGTAGCCAGCGTTCCGAAGTTCTTTAAGTATGGTTGATACTTCCACGATATGCGAGTAGTTCCCTCTACGAACAGATGCCACCATCAGTCTTAGCCGGTCAACCAATATTTTTGGATCTTTCCATGATGTGGAATCAATCTCTTCTGCCACCATCTTCATTGCTTGTTTATTATAAATATTATGATCTCTGGTGTCTTCCGTTTTAACACCAACCTCAGGGTTACTTTCATCATCTAGCCAGCGATCATCGCAAGCTTGATCAGATTTATTTATTATAACACAACGTTTCCATCGCTTCGGTCTCAGGACACCACCACAGTCTTCTGTCTTGTCCGCTTTAGGTTCTGCATCTCAGTCTTCGATCACGACGACAGTTTCGGAGTCACTGTAGCAATCACCGTAGAAGACAACGTCTTCACCCAGATTACCGTATAAGAACTCGTTATCTTCGATGTTGAAGTGTCTTCATCGCCTGTATGCTTCCTTTTCAGGAGTCCACCATTTATACAAAGTATGGAGGATCTGCTAAATATAGGCTTGAATGTATTCTCACTTTTCACGGTGTTGATACCTTCATTAGTTTCAGTCTTCCCGATACCATCATCATCCTTCAATATTTGTTTCTCGTCACGATCAGCGTGCTACGGCTTCCATCTTTTCTATATTAATAAAATTATTTGTCTTATAATCTCCGCGTCCGTGTCACTATCACAGATGTTAATCATCATCATAGCTGTCATCAATATTATCATGAGCTGCATCAATATCACTCATTTTATGATATCGTTTCCACATTTCAGTTGTCAGTGATTAACCACAATCTATGATCTTGTGAGCTCCATTCTCATTTTCTGTAAAAGCCTATGAGTCCAGTTTTATTATTTAATCTGTCAACCCATCATCACAAACTCAATTAAATAATTGTAGTATATAGAAAAAAAAATCATCAAAGTTCCTTTCATTTAATCATAGGAACCGCTTCATCCCTTTCCACCTATAGTGTAGTTTCTTGAGCCCAAGAGTCTTTCATTATATATACCATGCAGTTTTCTTCAAGAGATGTGGTATACTAACAGTTCTACATACAAATCCATCCTATCAATAATTTGTTTACACATAAAAAACCTTCACGCTATTTTTACGTGTTTTATTAAAATATCACTTCGACTAAAATAATTACCACACATAGTAATTTCTACAAAGGACACTTTGTCCAAGACATTTTAACCATCATCTGTCTGAAAACAACCATGTCCCATCTATATCACAAAGTAAACGAGGGTTAGTGGAGATAGGTCAAACAAGTGCTAGTCACTCATAGGATAAGAACCATGTGTTCGATACCTATCTCAGTCAATGTAGCATCTATGTATTTTTCTTACCTCATGTAGAAAAATATCTTACAATGCATACGAATTTAAACTTATTCATGTACGACCAGGCAAAGAATTTAAATTCAAGCACGTCAACCGCAAAATAAAAATTCTCAAGGATAGAGACAGAGACTACACGATCGAGACACGCCTACCGTCACCCGCAAATGAACATTGACCCCTCGCGCGGGAGTTGCAAGCTAGCAGAATGCTGCGACAGTCATATGTTTGCTCGAGACATACATACATCACGTCGCTAGCCTTCCAACCCATTTCACGTAAAACTCCAGTGAAATCGTAATCCAGCATACACTTGCTGGAACCACTTCAAAGTATACATCACTGAACCAGAGCAGAAAATTAGCTTACACATGTATAACTCGCTACCAACAAAAAAAAAATTTGTAGCACATATACGAGAGGAGTCGAACCCTACATACCATACTGTTAAAGTCGATACTCCGATAATTATAAGCGGCAAAATATTTTAAATCAAGACCCCGGCCAGTATACATTTTTTTTTTTTTTCATGTTTTAAAAATTCATGTTAGTAATCAGCAACGAAGGAGTGAGTAACTTAAACGATGAACCGTTTACCAAGTATCCGGAATCTTACTGATACAACCCATCCAGTGCACCAGAGTACCCCGAAGTGTGCGCAATTGATTATCATTATTCAATTTTTTAATATCACCTCCGTAGTGTACACCGATATATGACAGGTTACGATTTAAGACCATAAATTTCCCACAAGTCTGTTAGTTTTATTTCGGGAAGTAATAAATTATTTCTCAAAAATAATAAATCAAGTTCTTAGTCAGATTTGCTCCAATGCTACGGTATTACCTGTACCTGCACATTACCAAAACATCTCCCATAAAAATCTTAAGAATGCAAATGGCATACACAGTCAAAAATAATTTTAACAAAAAAAAAAAAAACAGTCTTCAGCATTATTGGTAAAAAAAAATAATACACACAAACAAGACAAAACGGACATTACAAATCCGACCAAAATTACGTGTCACATGTAGTTTATTACATTAAGATAAACGATGTAGGTTAGGGAAAAATATATAAAAAATTCTTTAATTCTATAATTTATTTAAAATTGTACATTTATACACAATAAAATCTGACATGGTATATATTTTTTACATTTCTCAGTTCATGCGACATTCATTTTTATTAAAATAAATTATTATAGTTCGTTTTTAGAGTGACAAAATAAAAATAATTCATACAGATCACGATACATCAGTTTAGGAGTGTAACACATTAGAGGGCCAGAAATTATGCTAGAAACCCGTCTTTACAAAATTTATAATGTTTTTTCAAGTAAAATTTTCGTGTAACCTGTATACCACACTTCTCACACAGAAATTTTACACGGTCAAGATTTCTTCTGCAGCCATGATTTTCATGGATGCGTGTACTTCGTAGTCGTTCAAACCGTTTACCACAGTAGCGGCACTGATACAGATACTCATCGCAATTACCATTGCTTCCCCGCTGTACAACCTGCAAATGAACTTTGCTTTTACAATGCCTAATCAAATTACTTTTGTTTGTGAAATGTACACCACATGACTCACACGGAAATGTCACACGGAAATGTCACACGATTAGCGTTTCTTCTACAGACATGATTTTAATGTCTTCTTGCATGTTGTCGGTATTTAAAACTTTTGCTACAGTACGTACACAGATGTCTCGTCGTTAGACCGTTAGTCACCGACGGCTCGGAAAGTACCTTACTTTCAATGTGCACTGCTGTTGTAGGCGACGAAGTCCCGTATGTTGCATGAGCTGGAGATTTCCCAGTCGACATTGAAAGATCATCTGTACTGGATGCCAAAGAATCTGAAGTATACACGACTGATGCAGAAGCTGGGAATTGCTCACAAAAGGTTTTATTTACGAAATGCGGTGTATTTGCAGGTATCGGAGTCTCCTCTGCGTTCGATAATGAACACATTGAAGTCTCTTGGAGTGAAGAGACAGTAGATACAGCCATACATCGGGATCTCTGGAGATGGTAGCTTCGTTACCATCGGAATCTCTGGAGCTTCCCTCATCGTTGTCATAGGGATCTGCTTCGTCATCATCGCCTCCGTCGTCAGGGACCCCGGTGAAGACGTGAGACCGTCCGTCAAGATCTCTGCAGTCGTTGACCCCGCTACCATTAGGATTTGTACCGATTTCAACGTTGCTACCATTGAGTTCGGATACACATAAATATTCATATACCAGACTTATATACAGCTAAAGACTCGCTTAAATAACAGTGTCCGCTTGTTTAATACACAAGGCAATACATCATCCATTGTTATTACTTTAAAAAAATTAGGAATTTCAAGGAATAAGAATTTAAATTATATATTCAATCAACTAATCACACATCATACATACAAGGTTCATTTAGACCTACAAGAGGAGCAAGAGTCTGTAATCAATGGGACTTTCAGAATCCAAACAAAATTTAAAATACTCAAATGTAAATTTTATTATGTACAGCTACACATAACCTCCAACTGACTACAAATTTCTACAACGCATGACTAATTTATTTTATCCGATACCAGGCTAGGTCCAAAGTCAATTATTTTTTGTACCTCTCATCTTCAGTGCAGGGGAGCTTCAGTGCTGATATAGCTACAGCCAAGACATGCTCAGTACCACACATCTTCAAAATCCTAACCCTTCAAAGTCGATTCTTGTTAAGCCTTACGACAAAAGTCTCCGAAACAAGAGACCTACTCTATAATTTTACTAGACATTTTTAAGACGCCTTGTCACTTTTTCTGGAGATGTTACTTTCATTAACTTCTACCTTACTTATATCTCCAACACCATTTAAGCTATATCCTTTCTCAAGACCTGGAGAGATTTTAACACAATCGCTTTTAAGACTAAGTCGATCAATTTCATTGTAAGACATACTGTCCCCGAGCATCTGTTCGTAGAGGGAACTACTCGCATATCGTGGAAGTATCAACCATACTTAAAGAACTTCGGAACGCTGGCTACATACAATAATCTTTTGATTAACTGTCATGTGTGTACCAATGAAAAATAAAATGGATTATTTATATTTTAAAAAAGTATGATTTATTTCTTGTATCCTGATTTCCAAATAAACCTGTGTTTCCGCTACTGTATGTGTGATCATTTAGTTTCCTGTGTGTACTGTGTGTACGTTCCGTTTTCCTGTGTGTACGTTCCATTTACTGTGTGTACTGTGTGTACGTTCCGTTTCCTGTTTGTACATTTCGTTTTCATGTTTGTACATTTCGTTTTCCTGTGTGTACATTTCGTTTTCCTGTGTGTACATTTCGTTTTCCTGTTTGTACATTTCGTTTTCCTGTTTGTACATTTCGTTTTCATGTTTGTACATTTCGTTTTCCTGTTTGTACATTTTGTTTTCCTGTTTGTACATTTCGTTTTCCTGTGTGTACATTTCGTTTTCATGTTTGTACATTTCGTTTTCCTGTTTGTACATTTTGTTTTCCTGTTTGTACATTTCGTTTTCCTGTGTGTACATTTCGTTTTCATGTTTGTACATTTCGTTTTCCTGTTTGTACATTTTGTTTTCCTGTTTGTACATTTCGTTTTCCTGTGTGTACATTTCGTTTTCCTGTGTGTACGTCCCGTTTCCTGTGTGTACTGTGTGTACGTTCCATTTTCCTGTGTGTACGTTCCGTTTCCTGTGTGTACTGTGTGTACGTTCCGTTTTCCTGTGTGTACGTTCCGTTTTCCTGTGTGTACGTTCCGTTTACTGTGTGTACTGTGTGTATGTTCCATTTCCTGTGTGTACATTTCGTTTTCCAGTGTGTACGTCCAGTTTCCTGTGTGTACTGAGTGTACGTTCAGTTTACTGTGTGTACATTACGTTTTCCTGTGTGTACTGTGTGTACATTGCGTGTTGGAGCCGAGTAGACTTGTATCCATGTAGCTTCATAGACATGTAGTTTCGTAGCCATGCGGTCTTTTAGTCATGCAGTCTCTCAGCCGTGTATAACTCGGAACCAGCTAGATCCTTTTAGACTCGTAGCCTTGTAGCCTCGTAGTCTCTTAGACTCGTAGCATTGTAGCCCAATATCATTGGAGCTGTTGAAAGAAAAGGTAGTTGGAGCATTTGGAGCTGTTGGAGCCATTTGGAGGCTGTTGGAGCATTTGGAGGCTGTTGGAGCATTTGGAGCTAAGAAGTAGTCGTTGCACGTCTATGCAAAGCTAAATGTTTATAAGTTTGCTGGCTTTCGCAAGTGATTCTGTAGTAGGATAGAAATTATGTAATAAATATTATGTTTGTAAAAGACTTTGTGGTGTTTTATTTCTCGGACCTGCCACTATTATATTATATCTAATATTTTTTTCATCGTTCAGAATCGTACCAAGGACCTAAGTCGATCTAATTAATCGGTACATTGATTGGAAATTTATTTAATGATTTCTGAACGTTTTCCCGAATCTCAAGCAATATAATTACGAATTTTCCAAGATGGTGGTGTTGATGGCTTATAGGATAATGGTAGTAGAGGATTTAAAGTCTCTTTAAGAATGATGAACATGGTTTATTGAAATTATTATTTTTTATATAAAATTAAATGTTTTGCATCGATCGGGTATCGAACCAAGGACTGAAACTGAACGAATCAATCTGTAAAATGATGAGTGATTTATTTAATGAATTTTGGATTTTTTCCCGAATATCTAGCTACAATATTACATGATTTCAAGATGGCTGCCGAATTTCAAGATGGCGGGGGCACCTCGGTAATAAATTATTACTGCACTGTAGCGGGTTAGAATAAAATTAACCAGATGGAAATGTACTCTATAATACAAGTACACACACAAGATGGTGTACTCCGACAGGTGGTAGCTCCTGGTAGCATGTACTGAACATAAAATGTCGGATCCGTGATGGACGACAAGGACAAAGTCAAATTTAAAGGACAAAGTCAAATTTCAAGGTCAAGGTCAAATTTCAAGGTCAAGGGCAAATTTCAAGGTCAAGGTCAAATTTCAAGTTTAAGGTCAAATTTCAATGTCAAGGTCAAATTACAAGGTGAAGGTCAAATTTCAAGGTCAAAGTCAAGGTCAAAGTTCAAGGTCAAGGACAAAGTTCAAGGTCAAGGACAAATGTGTGGTGACTAGATACTTATACTAACATGGTATCAGCACACTCTAGCGGACGAAAACAAGATGTTGATCTCCAGCGGGTGATTTCAAGATGGCGGTCGTCACGAAAAGTGCAACGGTGGTTTAAAGGATTTTTTTTTTAATTAGGTTGATTAATTTTTTTAATGATTTTTGAAATTTTTCCCGATTTTCTAACATAAGAATTACGGATTTTCAAGATGGCGACCAAAACGATAATTGCAACAGTTACGTCTTAATACAAGATGGTGGTTCTGTCTCGAACAGGTGGTGCTATTATTACTTTAAATTAAAAAAATTACAAGTCCAAATATGCATGTTATTTTTTTTATATACCTTATTTAATTTTCAGTCTGGTAAATGTCTCGATAGCCGAGCGGTTAAAGGCGTATGTTTTCCAACCTAGATATCAGAGCTGTGATGGTTCGAATCACAGCGTTTCCAATATATTTTTCATAAAAAAATAAATTTAATATGTCGATAAGGATCATAATAGCTCTGGTAGGTAATGGAACATCGACCTTATGTGATGAGACAGAGCGACGCTGGCGCTCTCTAGGAACAAACGACGGAAACAAAGTTGTCGGTATCCAAGATGGCGACCTCCAGTGGAACAGAAAAAAAATCAAGAGCGACGATGGTGCTATCTAGGAACAAACAACTGAAACAAAGTCGACTGTATCCAAGATGGCGGCCTCCAGTGGAACAGAAAAAAATCAAGAGCGACGATGGTGCTATCTAGGAACAAACAGCTGAAACAGAGTCGTCGGTATCCAAGATGGCGGCCTCCAGTGGAACATAAAAAAAATCAAAAGCGACGCTGGCGCTATCTAGGAACAAACGACGGAAACAAAGTTGTCGGTATCCAAGATGGCAGCCTCCAGTGGAACATAAAAAAATCAATATGGCGACAGAGATGAAAATTTTATCATAATGAGTGGGGCGCTCGATTTAAATATGTCGGATCCAAGATGGCCTCCGTGATCTACTTGTCCCGTTACGTTGTGTCCCGTTACGTTGTGTCCCGTTACGTTGTGTCCCGTTACGTTGTGTCCTGTTACGATGCATCCAAGATGGCGGATCCAAGATGGCGGATCCAAAATGGCCGCCGGGGTCAAGGTCAAGGTCAAAGGTCAAGGTCACAACCATCCAAGATGGCCGCCGTGACGTCACAATCCAAGATGGCGGACACCGGCTCCGGCTCCACACCCTGAACCCTGTCCTCGGCGCCCCTATTGTATACTACTTCTAATGTAATTTTACTTTGACTGTAAACTGATCTTTATTCGATTTTTTCCTAAATAGCTCGTAACACATAATTTTTATTCATGGTTTCTTATTTTATGAATGAACCATTTATTTTGTATCAAAAAATATAAATGTATTAAACTGTGATTTTTATTTTATCTTGGGGTTTCACCCATGTTTAAATTTTTGCAATATTTTTATGAATATATGTAAAGATTGTTTCGTCTTGGATCAAGAGCGTAATGAACTTTATTAAAGAGCAAGTGGTTGGGAACAAGCAGCATTTTATTAACAACAAGCTTAAGAACTCGGTGTTGCCCGGGCTGAGCACAGGGTGAAGAGGAACTTTTTAAATTGCATCAAGACAGTAATCGTCTTCTTAATTTTATCTTGAAGCGGGCAAAACTTATTCACCCAAATTTCGACACGAAGGGTTGCCAAGGATATTTATGTGATGTGTTGGGGGATCCAGAGGAAAGTAGTACACCAAAATCTCATGTAAACAACTAACTTTTTTGTAATAAAACCATGTGTAGATAAAAGTGTTCATATTTTTAACGTCAAGTGTACAAAATTTCATCTATAAGGGCAAAAATAAAGCTTTAAGAAGTTGGATAGGGAGATGGGGTTGGTTTTTCGTAATCTCATGTTTTCAGTAAACTTTTTTTTCGTCATTTAAAATTTGAATATAAATTCCCCATTTTTTAACATGTACTGTTCAAAATTTCACCAAGGAGAGTTAAAAATATTTCTATAGGGGTAGTAAATAAGAATGGGTGTACTTATTTCTAAACTTCATGTTGCCAAGAAAAAGGGTAAGTTTTACAGTCATATAATTTGAAATTTGATTAAGGTTTGAAAAATTCTGCTGAAAGAAGTGAGAAAGGTGGACAGGGAATGTGAGAAGGTTTTTTTAATTTGACATTTACAGTCATCTTCCTCTTAATTTCAACGCTAACTTTACCAAAATTGAATAAAAAATGTTAAGAGCTTCTTTTAGAGGGTGGGCAAGGTGAATGGGGCTGTTTTTTCAGGAATGAATTGACCTGCCTCGTTTTATTAAATCAATTGTAGACAGTCAATTTCTCCTTATTTTGAATGCATATTTAACCAAGTTTCATTAAGTATTGCCAAATATTTTATTTAAGGGGTAGGCACGGGGCATGGGAGTGGTTTTTCAAAATCTCATGCACGATTATTTTTTTAAAAATGATATGTGGGTTAGTAATTTTTTTCTTATTTTAAATTAAATTTGTGTAAATTTTTATCAAGAATTACCAAATTTCTGCCTCGAGGGGTGGGAAAGTGGGATGGGAAAGTGGGATGGGTGTGGCATTTTGACATTCCCAAATTTTAAATATCAGTTGGCGACAGCAATTTCCCCCTTAATTTAAATTCAGTGTGCTAAATTTCTTCAAAAACTATTAATATGTTTTTGGGGGAGGAAAAGGGGTATGGAGGGAGTTTTTCGAAATCTTATGTAGACATTTACCTTCTTCGTGGTAAAATGTGCAAAGATTCATCGTAATTGGATCAATGGTGTAGAAACGCATAGAGAACAATAAAAAAACAAAAAAGATATTATTTTTGATATCCAGACTTGATACATCAATATAACAACAGTTCACACAATTGACCTCAGAGGTATACATTATGACTAATGCTCCATTCTGAACCTAGTGTCCTGTGTGAAAATAGAATGCAAGGAAGTTAAGTACAAAGAAGAGAAGGCAAAAATTTATACAATTCAGTACAGGCTGTTAAATAAAACTGGTAAAGCCATGAAAAACCTTACGAAAGAGTGAAACAATTGATTTCAATATATTACTCATTAAAAGAACTAAACAAAGCTGATATTAATTTAAATTGGAGCACCAACAATCTTTTTAAAACTGTGCAAAATATGTATCAAGGAGCAGACAACCCAAATTAAATTACAATATACTTTGGCAGAACGAGCGTAGTTAATTAAGTTCGTGATCAACAGGAACAATTTAATTTTCTACAAACAAGGCTGGGGGGTAATGTAAACACACTCCTTAGAAATATATGTCGTATTAACACCACCGCGAATAGGGTGGTTGTCGACTATAACATAACTCGCCATGCAACGTTATCCTAAAGGTCTGTGAGTTCCTTTAGCGAGTATTTTACTCGTCGTGGCAATGCACGTTCGAACAGCGCCTTCGCCTTCAGGAATTCCGCTACTTCAAGAAATGGTTTGAATTTCTTTCAGAAAAAATTCATTAATTTTACCTGGAATTTCAAAATTCTCAAATTTGTTACGATCTTGACAGTCAAGTAACATGAAATAAATTTTTGTGATAGAAATGCAAACCATATCACGAAGTAGCCAGTGGCATTGCAGTTAAACCAAAAAAGTTTCAGTTCTGCAATAAATTAAAATCTCCTTATTTGTACAACCCAAAAACGTTAAAAATGTAACTTTGGCAGCTAATTGTGCAAAAAGTATGCGCTGTATATATTTTTCATTTCGTGAAAGTTAAACGATTGAAAAAGTGTAAAAGTTGATCAGTGATTAATATAAATATAAAATCATTCCCTGAAATGGGAGGCACCCCCTTATCTTGCTGTCCACGACAGCTCTTTCCTCGGGCAGTCCCAAGATGACTGCCGTACAGGCCGCAATATTGTTGCCTCAAACTCAGCGAACAGCAGAACCTGAATTATATGACAGGGCAGCTGAATGTTTATTATCTGGTAAACGTTACATTTGTGAGCGTACTGTTTCTGTGCGTGGGTAGTCTGTCACAATTACAGGTGGCATAGGTGGTCGCAAACAGTCTAAACCAAACAGGCCTCACCATTGCCTTCACACTTGCTCGGCAGGAAGCACTTAAAGCACCAAGTTAAAAACTTCAACTCGCTATGCGAGCTATAATTATTACTCGTTGAGCGAGTTCCACTCGTGCTCATAAAAATCCATTCGCTCGACGTCAATCTTTGAAGAGTCC
This sequence comes from Bacillus rossius redtenbacheri, assembly GCF_032445375.1. Taxonomy (NCBI): domain Eukaryota; kingdom Metazoa; phylum Arthropoda; class Insecta; order Phasmatodea; family Bacillidae; genus Bacillus; species Bacillus rossius. The sequence goes on along the minus strand of NC_086338.1, from coordinate 19,010,891 downwards.
TTCGTACAAAGTCTCTCGCCAAGTCGTGGGGTTGATGAGGCTTCGGCTCGACGCCGCGAGGTTATGGACCCGTGCGGCCTACCAACTGCCACACCCGAAATGTTCTTCACAAAGCTCGTGACGAACAGGGCTGCCTTCCGAACCACGTGTTGGTCAAATGTACTGGACTATTCTTCAGTAGCCTTGTGCAAACTTAACTGGTACTGTACCTACCAGCCGTGGAGGCGGCGCTCTGTCGGATTATTGCAGGGAGGCATGCCGAATGCAAGAAAGCAAAGACACGTCTCCACAACGTGATGTGACCAAAATCCCCTGTTTGAATCTAAAATTAAATTTTGGTTAACCTTGAACCATTTTGACATTAATTTTCAACAGGAATGTGAATGTCTTTAATCTCGGGTTGGGTTTCACTTCGGCTGAGTATACGACACTGCTTAAAACTCGTAAGCTATCAAAGGTACAAAGTTGAAGTAAACATATATTAGCAGAGAAAATTTTTTTCCCTGGTTGTTACGTATGACACACCCGGTAAACGTTTGCAGTGATGACGTAATTAGCGTGGGTGGGGAGCGTCGAATTGAAGTCAGTGAAAGCTGTAACCCCGAAAAATATATCTTGATTTGGTGGATATAATTTTTATGTTTCTCTCGAATGAGCACTGAGTCGTGCTATTTGAGAGGAATAACTATAAAATTACTAGTTTTGGGATTAGATCAATTAATCACCAAATCCATAAGAAAAAACATGCTATGTTGGAGAAAAGAAAGAAACAAGCGAAATCACCCGAGAAGAAGCATTTAAAAATGTAGAGAAGTGTCGTAGATATAAAATGAGGCAAAATATAGCAGAGAGAAATGAGCCAGTTGGGCAAAACGAACACCGAAAGAGGCGCAAAATTTGCGCTCAAACAAGCATCAAATGTCCAACTCACGACAAGCGACGGGGAATGCAGAAAATTGTTTAGTAAAGGACATATATATGCTCTCTAGTGATTCTGATGTTGACATGAAGTCAGTTGAACCAGTGATTGTGAACAATGTGCCGCGTTTGTCGGAAAATTTTTGTCAGCCGCCAAACAATCAAGAAAGATACCTATGTGGCAATTTAAGAAAGGCTGATAGTTTATGTCCGCAAAAAATAACTAAGAAATAATTCTTACAGTCTTCAAGTTCACTTGGATATTAACTCTGGTGGCTGTAGTTATAAACGAAGCCAATCCATAATTTATGTTATTGCATAGTGAACTTACAGTTTAAAGATGCGGTTTGATTGGGTGACCGCTGGGAGCTGAACCGAAGAAGTTGACGTGGCGCACAGCTCGACCCTGGAGGCGTGCGACGGTGAACGAGGGCGTACGTTAATGAACCAGTTCAGGCGTCGTAGAACGAGGTGAAACGGCGGTGAACTAGTGCGTGCGGTGGAGAACGAGGGTGTACAGTGGTGAACGAGGGCTTGCGGCGGTGAACGAAGTAACAATGCATTGACGAACACAATACCACAAACCCGAAAAACCGTCGTACAGCATTCACGCACGACAGAGTTAATAGCATAGGCTATTTTCCTTTATCGTAGGGTCACAATACCACGACAACTTGAACAAAGTGAAAGTTTACCCACACGTGAAACAAATTTTCATTTTTCATCATAATGATTTACTAAGTAAAAATATGATTTAAAATTTAGCTGTGAAAGGTTTTCATTTGGCATTCCGTCGTACGGCACGACACGACAGAATTATAAATAGTGTCTTCTTCTTTCGGGCTGACGGGGCGCGTTTCTAGTTGTGTTGACGTCACGATGATCTCTTCTCTCATTGGCTACTGAGCGTGTCGTTTCCATCGTGGCAGTGCGACTCCGCCTTAACTCGCCGACCCAAGGAATTAAGTTACCCTCCCCCACCCCCCTGCGGAATACACTTTACAAGATGTCATTGTTAATAGACTTATGAATTTTCAACTGACTGCTTTATGGTGTATTGATTTAACCACCGAGCACCACAACAGTTTATTAACTTTGTAAGGAAGCACATTTTAAAATAGCATCTCTGTCACACCTATCATTTAGTACGATGTTTGCATTGACATTTTAGTCAATGCATATAAAATGGACTTACTCGAGTCTAAATGGTTGGAATTGTGTTTATTTAAACATAATGCTGCACTTTAGTGAAATTATTAGAAAATTTCGTTGGCATAACTGTGACCAAACTGCAGCTACGTAACTCTAGGCTGGGCTCTGTTCGACGATGAGTGGACAAAGGGCCAATATCAGAGAGCAAGTTGATGACTTGTGAACCAACCCTTGGTTTTCAGAAGTAATGATAACAAAATTTTGCAATTTAATTTTAAAAACTGGTTGGTGTTTTGGTCGCCCAAGATAACGGTACAGAAATCGAGTGATGTTAAGACATTTTTGTTTTAAAATAAGGGTGTTTCGCGCAACAATTTTAAGGCATTTTAAAATTAAGATTTTGGGTATCAGTTGGTTTTCTTCTAAAATATTTGTTATCATTTTTCAACTTATCGCCCAACGAGTGTTGGGGAGTAGGGACTCATTAATTTTAGTGGTACGAGAGCCCACAATGTAAAAGGCCCAAATTGGGATGCCAAAATATACTGTAGTTATGAATGTACTGCATGTATGTACACACCATAGTGCACTTAATATTACTTTATTCTATTAGTACAACATTTTTGCAAAGATTAAATTACTGCCAGCAATATCTGTTGGCATAGGTTACTTTATGTGTAAATAACAATAAATTATAACTTATCCTAGAATCATGTAACAGTTGCCTGGTCTGACGATTTTCAACTGAATATTCACATAATATTAACGAATGGTACACGTAAAGAACATTATATCACATTATCATGTGGGCATAATAAATTACACATGAAATTGCAGGAATAACCTTTAAAGTCATTAATTAAGAATAGAGATAAATGTTCTAAAATTTAAAATAAATAATAAATTAACTTTTTTATATAGCGACGATAATAAGGTTTATGTTATAGTATTTATTTTATATCATAAATTGTTAAATGAAATTTCAGCATTTAATCTTAATTGAAATATTTTGGTCCAGCTCTGTCATTTGAGAGAGCAAAACAAATGTGATTTATGGACTACTGAACCTCGAAATTTCACAAGTTAATTATTTTTTAATAATTATTTCTCGCACAAATAGTGAAAATTTTAAAATAAAATAAAATCTTTAATTTCCTTAACGCTAAAGGGGGCAAGAAATATTACATTTAATCCACTTAATACAGATTTATAGCTTTGAAGTTAGTAATCTTAACTTATATAACATTGCCTATCCCCCAAAACGAAAAAACGGTGTCTAGGCAAAATTTCTGCATTGCTGGAAATATCAAATTATTATTATTAAGATTTTTTTTAAACGCTTAAAAGTAAACGCTATTATAATTTTGCATCTACAATATAGCTGAAGTGAATTTTTCTGAAAATATGTTATATCATATGTATTTTTACCTTTGTAACTGTCGAGAAAAATACATTTGGAAAAAACTGTGAAATATTGTTCTGATATATTAACTATAAAAATTAAATTGTTTTTTTTTTTTAATTATGATACAAACGTGTACCTATTCCCTTGTCAAAAATATGAAAATCACTTTTAAAAATATAATACGACAGGTAACTAAAAGTAAAATAGCCATTGCAGAAAACAAATTAGATGAAAATAAATTAAAAAAAACCATGGAATTACTTCTTAGCAGCACTAACATATTTTATAAATTGTAATTAAAAATATGTATTTGATGAAATACATGCGGATAGTTTTAGTTTTAAGTTGATTAAATCTTATTTATTAAAAGCCATGTATGTCATATTTAAATTAACAATACAACAAATTCATAAACTAAAATAACTTTCAATATTGTTTCTTAAATCACAAACGATGTTATATGATTTATTAAAAATTAAATTTCCGATATTAGTATACAAATAACTGTATTTTAAACAGTCATTTGTTACACATAAAAATAAAAATAATTTTGTTTTAATGTATTTACGAAATGACTCACTAAAATATAGAAAATTATTATTTTTTAAATATATTAGTTGCAAGCGTGCGAATTGGTTGTGACATGGGACAATGTCACCTGTCTGGTGTTTGTTTGTCTGCGTCTTTGTGTCGCCGCGCGCTTGTTTGGATACGTGAGCGCCTTTTGTTGTGCGGCGGTGGAATAGCTGAGTTTTCTGTCTTTGTCCTTCTGATTGGTGGCGCTGCGCCGCGGCCGCCGTGTGAAACAGGCACGGCAGCGTTACTGGAGCGTGTGATTAAGCAGAAGTTGGTAAGACTGCAAGCCTAGTGACGTGTCGCGGCAGACAGCTGAACAATGAAATATTTGTGTTGTTGGTTTTCGGAGCTGAAAGAAGGGAGGAGTTGTCGCTCGGAGCTGAAGGAAGTATTTTGTCGCTCGTGGCCGAGTGAGGAGTGTCATTTGGGTTTCACCGAGTCATGTGGGGTTCGTGACGCGAGAATATCAGCGCGACGAGAAACGAGGCCAATAGGATATTGAAATGGGCTAGAGTTTGGCGACTGGGAGTGAAGTTTCGTCTACAAGCAACAAGGTGTTGGGTCGTGAATATTAGACCACATGAATGCTACGGAAATCATTGTAAGATATTTTAGTTTTTACTACGAGTGTTTAAACTGCGGTGTCAAGAAAATAATGTTCCTACAAGCTGCAACTTGGAGAGGTGAAAAATAGCATGGCGAATGGAGCTGTTATGCGCTGCGGGCCTTGACTGTCTACCTGCGCGAGCCCTGTTGATCCTCGTCAAGATTATGAGTTTACTTTTCTATGAGAATTTACATGGATAGTGGTGTCGAGTAAATTGTCATATTTTTTGCAGTTGTAAATTAAAGCTGTGGAAATTAGGAATGATAGTGGACCTGTAATGAGCCACGGCGTTTGACTGTCTACGACTGTGAGCCCTGTTTACCTTCTCGGAGTCTACGAGTTTACAGACCAGTGGGAAAATGCAACGAGATTTCCGGTGCATATGCCAATTTTTTGTTTTTAACAAAGAAATCGGCGGGAGGTGAGTGAAGAAAAGAAGTAACGAGGTGCGAGCAGAAGTTGTCTACGAGCTACGAGGCAGCGGGAAATTGGCTTCGCAGCAGTGTCTACAAAGCAGCGTCCCAGTATGACGGATGTAACAGCTTTAGATTCTGTGTGGGTGTTTTTAGTGAGCCTTCATTTCTGCTAGAAGATGCCTGAGGTCGCATGTGGAGGTCGACGGATTGCAGGATGCAATCTATTCCCGTGTCGGCGTAGTTGGTAACTTCATATAAACTGTAAGTTAGACCTGCCCTATTTTACATGTTGTTTTGGGTGTCGTTTGTGGTTATAATTATTCCTGAGAAATTGCCGACAAGTTTCACAACTATATTAATTGTAATGTTAATACTACGCTTAGTTTTATAAAACTTAATTTATTCCTGCAGGCATTTCTACTTTGGTTATGGGAATAAATATTGGCAGTAAAGTTGGTGCTCTGAGAAACGACACATGTACTTGATAATGTTTAAAGTATCTATGTTTGTACTAAATAATCTTCCTGGCAGATTTGGTGCTCTCGAACTTTTGCGAAGTTAAAAGTAATCATAACAACCTTGCTAGATGCGCTTATTTTGTAATTAACATACAACGGACTGGAATAGTGTGTACAATTGAACTTTTGTAGAATTTTTTCCCTTATTGTTATATTCTGTAAAGAAGTTTGTAAGTAAACAAAGTATAGTAGTCGGTGCTAATAGTTAAGAGTACAACCAGCACACCTAAGAAGGAATTTGTTTACTTGCGTCAATTTAGTGGCAGGTTCATTTCTAGTATAAAGCCTGCAATTTCAGAAATTTTGTAATTTGAATAACACCGAGTGTTTTAAAGTAGCATGGTACATGGTGTGCCAGCTTAAATAGCATGTGTATTTACATTAAATGTAATCAATTTGCCAGATGTGTAATTTTAGATAAGGAAGTATCTGACCCAATTTAATTTTAATAAATGTTGTTAAAGCTGTGAGAACTTTAGTTAGTGTTTTTTCTATATTAAATAACCTTGTATGTTTTTATATTTCCCGTATGTTAATATTTTAAGGGGATGTGGGATTTTTTAAAAAATAAAAATTATTATCTATCGGTATGCACCAGGGGAGGGAGGCTTTTGGATAAAAGCTGGTATTGGTCCGGGGCTGTGGAAATGTGGCCTGTTCGGCAGAGACGCTTGCAGATGGTAAAGCCTGTCACTCTCCTGAATGCGTAAGACCTATTGTTCCCCTTGTAATTTTTTGAATCTTTGTATATCTTGAGAGTTTCAGTTATTTAACTATATAAGTAAGTTTGTTGTCATTGATTATTTCCGTTTTGGCTGATGCCTTGTATTTCATTTGTTATTGTGGATGAAATTTTGATCTTTAAATACAAACTAGCCATCACCCTAGAATTTTTTTTTAATGAACATCCTCCCCTTAGCTTGTCTTTGGTTCCTACTTTTGGTCAAGCGTACAAGAGGAGGGTTTCAGGCTGCGCCACTCTGCTACTAGGTTAAGTTTGATGTATGCTAGTTTGTGATTTTTTTATTTATTTAGTAACCAGTGAAAATGCCTACAGCTTGGATTAATGAGTTGTCTAAAGACCAGCTGAAAGTTAACTTGCCAGCTGCTGCTATTAAATTTGAAGAAGGAGATACGTTAGATGACTTGAGGAAAAATTTGTTGGGTTCATTAAGGGAAATAAAAGCAGGGCTGATAATGTAGCAGGTAGTCAGGTTAGCCAGGCAGCTGTGGCTGAAAACAAGATCCCGTGATTATGTCATCTTTACAGATTCTGCCGAAATTAATTTCTTACGAGCCTAGAGCATTGCTTAATTTCATCGTAGCTGTGGATAAAGTGAAATGCAGCCATCTTTTGCAGTCTGATGTTGATTTAATTCAGGGGCTCTTGCCTTAATGCAGTGGTGTAGTTCTCGAAGCGCTTCTGGAAGGTTTAGCTCGGGGTGAGAACTGGGAAATAATTAAAGGAAAGCTATGGGTTTTGGTTTGTCCTACAAGGGAAAAAGAAGATCTTGAGGTGGTTTGCCTTAAGCGTTTTCAACATCCTGGTGAATGCATGGTTGAGTTTATCCAAAACTTGCGGGAATGTGCTTCAGCATTGGGAAAAGAATTGTCCGAAGATCAGCTGATTAAATTGGTGCTGGAAAACATGGCGCCGAGTATTAGGCAGCCATGTTCCTTCCTGCAGACTCCTAAGTCCCTCGATGAGTTTAAACCATGGGCAATAGAGGTGGACAATCTTGTGTACACTTGTTGTGTTTATAGTGCGCAGGCAGCCAATCTAGTGAAGGGTGAAGGTGAGCAACAGGGAGCTACGAGTAATAGGGTTAACGTTGATAACAGTGTAGGCAGGAAGGATTTCGTGAAAAGTAAGAAGAACACGATAACTTGTTTTAAATGTAATAAACAGGGACATTTTGCGTCTAAATGTTGGAATAAGGTTTCTGAGAAGCGGCTTTGCTTTAAGTGTGGGAAAGTAGGACATATTGCCAGTCAATGCGAGAAGACGTCTAGGACCAGTGAAACCACAAGTAAGGAGCAAGATGAGACCAGCGTCATACCTGGGGAGCAAATAGCTGTTATTAAATACAGAAGCTCAGGAAGAAACAAGAGTAGTTTTTGGGTCGAAACGCTGGTAGCTGGGAAAAGCAGACAAGCCTTGGTAGACACTGGTGCCAATTCTAGCTTTATCAGTCAGCAGCTGGCTAGTTCGTTGGTATTAGAGAATCCTGAACTCAAGAACCAGTTGAAGGTTAAGGAGGGTTTTCAGTTGCGGGTGGCGATTGGTAGTGGCATCCAGGTTAAAGTTTGTATGAGGCTGCATTTCAAAATTTGTAAGTTCTTGTGGACCAGACAGTTTTGGGTTCTCCCCAATTTAATCTGTGATATGGTTTTGGGTCTTGATTTCTTAGAAGAGACTAGTGCTGTTTTGAATTGTGCTGACCGTGAGTTGACTTTTGGGTTTCAAAAGGATTTTGTGGTGCCGTTATTGCATAAGTCCAAAAAGGAGATAGGGATATGTTCAGGCATACGAGCGGACAAGAATCATTTGTCGGCTGAGCAACAGAATAAGTTGGAAGACTTGAGGGGAGAATTGGGGGATGTCTTGACTGAGAAGTTGGGGAAATGTGACATGATGTCGTACAGAAATAAAGTAAGTGACGAAGAGCCTGTCAGATGCGTGCCTTACCAATGTTCTCCTCCAAAACTTCAGGCATTTAGAGGGATAGTGAAGGGATTAGAAAAGCAAGGGATTATTCATCGGACGCTGTCTCCTTATGCGTCACCTGCCTTTCTTGTAAATAAAAAGGAGCCTGGCCAGTACCGTTTAGTTCTTGATTATCGTCTCTTGAACTGCAAGATCAAAGTGGACCCCTTTCCTCTTCCTAACATCGAGGTGCTTTTTCAATATTTGAGTGGTGGAAAATACTTTACGTTATTTGATTTAAATTCAGTGTTCCATCAGTGTGTTCTGGATGTTAGTAGCAAAAAGTACACAGGATTTGTAACACCTTGGGGCCACTATCAGTGGGAGCGTGTACCATTTGGGGTCAACTTTGGTGGTCAATGCCTGTCGAGGATTTTACACGCACTGTTAGAGGAATACCAGTTCAAATTTGTGGTCTCCTTCCTTGATGACATTTTGGTGTTCTCAAATTCCTTCGAGGAGCATTTGGGGTATGTACGAAAGGTGCTGCAGAAGTTACGCAGTGTGAGGTTTACTGTCAATCCGCAGAAGGTTGTTTGGGCCAGCGAACAAGTGAAATTCCTTGGGTTCTTGGTTTCCAACGGCCACTTGATCATGGATCCCGAAAAGATTGGACCAATTGTAATTTTCCCCCAGCCAAGGAAGGTGAAAGGAGTCATGAGGTTTATTGGGAAGTTAGGGTATTTCGCCAAGTTCATCCCAAATTATGCGGAACGCTGTGCTCCACTCAACATGCTGAAGAGGAAGAATGTCACATTTAAATGGGGTAGTGAACAAGAACACGCTTTTCAAGATCTGAATTATGCGATTTCTCACCCACCTGTGCTGAGGTTACCAAATTTCAATGAAAGATTTGTACTCCAAGTGGATGCCAGTAGTCTTGCTGTAGGAGCCGTTTTACTGCAGGGTGAAGAGGGGCAAAGGAGACCTATCGCCTATGCCAGTCATGCCCTCACTCTTCAAAAACAGATGTATAGCACCTATGAAAAGGAGGCGTTGAGTTGCATTTTTGGAATGGAACGCTTTGCTAGTTACTTGGAGCATGACGAGTTTGATTTAATGACAGACAACCAGGCCTAGACATGGCTGTTTTCGCATCCCCGCAATCTGGGCAAGCTTGGAAGGTGGATCATGCGCCTGACACGTTTCCGGTTCAAGATCATGCATGTAAAAGGCAAGAACAACGGCATAGCGGATGCGCTTTCAAGAATGTTTGATCCCGCAGAATTTCTGGTGGAAGGAGAAGAAAGGAAAGAAGAACCTGAAACATCAGAGGAAGCATGTGTGGTGATTCATCAGATTCCTGAATCCTTTATTGACATCGCGAAGTGGCAGAGTGAAGATGAAGAAGGGCAAGAGATCCAGCAGAAGATTCAATCTGGAACGTGTGAAGACTACTTAGAGTTGAAGGGTATTCTGTATCATCTTGACAAGAAGAAAAACAGATGTGTGTGGGTCCCTGAACGAGTACGGAATATGCTCCTGAGGTACTTCCATGACTCGGCAGTAGGAGGACACATGGGTATAAAGAAAACAGAACTTAAGATTCGGAAAGAGTTTTTCTTGGAAGGTTTGGGAAAAGATGTACGAGAGTATGTAAGGAAATGTCCCGACTGTCAACTAGTAAAGCAACCTCGCAATACCAAGGTTGGTATGTACTCCGTGCAAACTCCCAAAAGAGTGTGGGAACGACTGTATAAGGATGTGTTTGGTCCGTTACCCCGCTCGAGCAGAGGAAACAACTGTCTCCTGGTACTTGTTGATGGGTTCTCTAGGTTTGTTTTCCTATTGCCACTACGTGATATGAAGGCAAGCACCATCTGCAGAAAGTTAGAAAATGAGGTGTGGAAATTGTTTGGGAGTCCGGAGTTACTGATCGATAACACGACCTACTTTACCTCGCAGATAGTGAAGAATCTGTGTTTTCGATGGGGTACCAAACAAGTGCACACGAGTCCGTACTACCCGTGCCCAAATCTGGTGGAGCGGGTGAATAAATCCATCAAGACAACCCTTACAATTTTCCATCATGAGAAACAGCGAGGCTGGGACACCGAGTTATCGACACTGAACGTGGCCTTGAACTCTGTACCACATGAAGTAACTGGTAAGACTCCAAGCATGATCATGTTTGGAAGAGAGCTACCTTATCCTCTTTTGAGTCGGTGGGGGATCACTCCTAGTTGATTTGAGGAGTCAGGAGCAAAGCTTGAAGAGATCTGGTATGAAACTCAACATGCTTTGGAAAAGGCCCATGCGGTAATGGGAAAGAAGTATAATCAAGGGAGGTCAGAGTCAGAAATTGTTACCGGTGACTTGGTGCTGTGCAAGAAGGTAAATCTCAGCAATAAAGTGGACTTCATCTCTAGCAAGTTGTGTCCTGCGTTCTATGGTCCTTACAAGGTCTTATCCTTTTTGACTCCTGTGACGGTTAATTTGGGAGATCCTGAAAAAGGGTTAATTATCAAAAAAGCTCATACATCGGCAGTTAAAAAGTTTATTCCATCTTAGTTGAGTAGCTCGTTGTAGTGGGTCCTGGCGACTTGCGTTCTAGTGTCTTCTTGAGATTCTTCTCTTGTGTAGTTGCCAGTGTTTCTTTGTTTCTTCTTGGGGTTTATTCTTTTGTTGGGTGGGACTGTTTAAAATTTTGAGTTTTGGGGTTTGTGTTCCTTGTCATCGTTTGTTTTTGTGGTTTGTGAGTATGTTCTGCCTTGGACATACTTCTGAGCAGCTGTCGCAGGGGGAGCTTGTTTTAGGAGGGGTGGCTGTGACATTGGACAATGTCACCTTTCTGGTGTTTGTCTGCGTCTTTGTGTCGCCGCACACTTGTTTGGATACGTGTGCGCCTTTTGTTGTGCGGCGGCGGAATAGCTGAGTTGTCTGTCTTTGTCCGTCTGATTGGTGGCGCTGCACCGCGGCCGCCGTGTGAAACAGGCGCAGCAGCGTTACTGGAGCGTGTGATTTAGGAGAAGTTGGTAAGACAGCAAGCTTAGTGACGTGTCGCGGCAGACAGCTGAACAATGAAATTTTTGTGTTGTTGGTTTTCAAAGCTGAAAGAAAGGAGGAGTTGTTGCTCGGAGCTGAAGGAAGTATTTTGTAGCACGTGGCCGAGTGAGGAGTGTCATTTGGGTTTCACCGAGTCATGTAGTGTTCGTGACGCGAGAATATAAGTGCGACGAGAAACGAGGCCAATAGGATATTGAAATGGGCTAGAGTTTAGCGACTGGGAGTGAAGGTTCGTCTACAAGAAACAAGGGGTTGGATCGTGAATATTAGACCACATGAATGCTACGGAAATCATTGTAAGTTATTTTAGTTTTTACTACGAGTGTTTGAACTGCGGTGTCAAGAAAATAATGTTCCTACAAGCTGCAACTTGGAGAGGTGAAATAGCATGACGAATGGAGCTGTTATGAGCTACGGGCCTTGACTGTCTACCTGCGCGAGCCCTGTTAATCCTCGTCAAGATTATGAGTTTACATGTCTACGAGAATTTACATGGATAGTGGTAACGAGTAAATTATCTTATTTTTTGCAGTTGTAAATTATAGCTGTGGAAATTAGGAATGCTAGTGGACCTGTAATGAGCCACGGCGTTTGACTGTCTACGACTGTGAGCCCTGTTTACCTTCTCGGAGTCTATGAGTTTACAGACTAGTGGGAAAATGCAACGAGATTTCCGGTGCATATGCCAATTTTTTGTTTTTAACAAAGAAATCGGCGGGAGGTGAGTGAAGAAAAGAAGTAACGTGGTGCGAGCAGAAGTTGTCTACGAGCTACGAGGCGGCGGGAAATTGGCTTCGCAGCAGTGTCTACAAAGCAGCATCCCAGTATGACGGATGTCACAGCTTTAGATTCTGAGTGGGTGTTTTTAGTGAGCCTTCATTTCTGCTAGAAGTTGCCTGAGGTCGCATGTGGAGGTCGACGGATTGCAGGATGCAATCTATTCCCGTATCGGCGTAGTTGGTAACTTCATATAAACTGTAAGTAAGACCCGCCCTATTTTACATGTTGTTTTGGGTGTCGTTTGTGGTTATAATTATTCCTGAGAAATTGCCGACAAGTTTCACAACTATATATTTTGTAATGTTAATACTACACTTAGTTTTATGAAACTTAATTTATTCCTGCAGACATTTCTACTTTGGTTATGGGAATAAATATTGGCAGTAAAGTTGGTGCTCTGAGAAACGACACATGTACATGGTAATGTTTAAAGTATCTATGTTTATACTAAATAATCTTCCTGGCAGATTTGGTGCTCTCGTACTTTTGCAAAGTTAAAAGAAATCATAACAACCTTGCTAGATACGCTTATTTTGTAATTAAAATACAACGGACTGGAATAGTGTGTACAATTGAACTTTAGTAGAATTTTTTCCCTTATTGTTATATTCTGTAAAGAAGTTTGTAAGTAAACAAAGTATAGTAGTCGGTGCTAATAGTTAAGAGTACAACCAGCACACCTAAGAAGGAATTTGTTTACTTGCGTCAATTAAGTGGCAGGTTCATTTCTAGTATAAAGCCTGCAATTTCAGAAATTTTGGAATTTGAATAATGCCGAGTGTTTAAAGTAGCATGGTACATGGTATGCCAGGTTAAATAGCATGTGTATTTACAGTTAATGTAATCAATTTGTCAGATAAGTAATTTTAGATAATGAAGTATCTGAGCCCAATTTAATTTTAATAAATGTTGTAAAATCTGTGAGAACTTTTAAGTGTTTTTGCTATATTAAATAACCTTGTGTGTTTTTATATTTCCCGTATATTAATATTTTAAGGGGATGTAGGATTTTTTAAAACAAGGAATTTTTTATCTATTGGTGTGCACCAGGGGAGGGAGGCTTTTTGATAAAAGGTGGTATTGGTCCGGGGCTGTGGAAATGTGGCCTGTTCGGCAGAGACGCTTGCAGATGGTAAAGCCTGTCACTCTCTAGAATGCGAAAGACCTATTGTTCCCCTTGTGATTTTTAGAATCTTTGTATATTTTGAGAGTTTGAGTTATTTAACTAAATAAGTGAGTTTGTTGTCATTGATTATTTCCGTTTTGGCTGATGACTTGTATTGCATTTGTTATTGTGGAAGAAATTTTGATCTTTAAATACAAACTAGCCATTACCCTAGATTTTTCTTTTATTGAATATCCTCCCCTTAGCTTGTCTTTGGTTCCTACTTTTGGTCAAGCGTACAAGAGTAGGGTTTCATGGTTTCATAAAATTCTTTCTTTGTTTCAGAATTGATTACAATATTTCTTGAAAGAAATGATGGAAAGTTGAACTAACCAGTAAAATATCTTTTTTTAAACTTACATTTGTTAAACGTATTACGTCAATGCAATTTAAACACATTGCAAGTGATAATGGAACAATTTAAGTATAAATACTGAATATTTAATTTTATAAATTATGTTCACACACACACTGCCAAAAACCAATCAAAATATTTATTGTTATTTTCGGCATATTTAAATTATAAGCAATAAATTATCTTTTAAATTTTTATAATTCTAATTTCTTCTTCCATAAATATCGTGTATTGTTTACTTATATTATTGGGTACCCTCCAGTAGGCCAAAAATAATTTGGCCTAAAATTAGGCTAAATATTTTTAGGCCATGTGACTTTATGCCAAACAATTTTAGGTCAAATGACTTTAGGTCAAATATCTTTATGCCAAACGACTTTAGGCGAAATAATTTTAGGTCAAATGACTTTAGGCCAAACAAATTAATGTCAAATGGCTTTAGGCCAAATACATTTAGGCCAAACATCTTTAGGCCAAATAATTTTAGGTCAAATAAATTATATTATGTCACTTTATGCCAAATGCCTTTAGGCGAAATAATTTTAGGTCAAATGACTTTAGGTCAAACTACTTTATGTCAAATGGCTTTAGGCGAAATCTGTTTAGGCCAAACGTCTTTAGGCCAAACAATTTTTGGTCATTTGGTAGAAAGTAACTTTATTTCTGGCAATAAGAAGTGCTTGCACTTTTAGCTCTCTCTATCTCTATCTAACTGCCACACGCTTCGAACATTCAACATGGATATAAAACTTAAGTTAAGTTTAGCGGATTAAACACATGAACTTTTTTGTTCGCAAGTTTTTTGTTTGCTTGTTATTTACATATTGCTTCTCTGGTGGTTATTTTAATAAGCGAAATTGGTGAATGAATATTTTATTTTCTGGTTAATTCGTTTAATAAATACCCCGTCCCTGGAAAAGTCCAATAATGTGCACCACATGTTTTATGTGAGTGTCTTGTCATACTGTCCTTATCACAATTGTGTGGTTTGAGTTGAGTGAACCAGAATAAATTAATAAATAACATGAGTAAGACTTGTTTAACTATATTTTTCTTAGGTGATAGGTAAATTTCCCTAATAAATAACTAATAGTATCAGTATCAGTATCTAGTAGGCTACCTAACTGAATACATAAAACCAACTGTAAACATAACATCAATAAACAACACGGAAAATATCTTTGGTCTACCATCTGGCGATCTCGGGTTCGGTCCTTATCCTGGGCTGAGAGAGATTTTGGAGAAAATAAAAACGACAGTGGTGCCGTCTGGTTCCGAGTGAGGGTATTATGGAGTAGGCGGGTAATATGGAATAGGTGTATATCTCAGCTGTAAGGTGCTGAAACCTGTGAGAGAGCAGTCAAACTACATCCCTGTGTTCGCTATAGGCCATGTATTCAGTCGCATGAACGTCGGTCATGTATGGGCAGTTTTATAATCAATTGTTTGGTTTTTGCAATTGGAAAGTTTGTGCAGGTGAATGTTTTTAACATGTTAACAGTATTTAGAAGTTTCTTAACACTGTTAATCATGATGTATTATTAAGAGTAAGAGACCGCAGTGTTATTTTCTAGAATGAAGTCTTTCATTTTCATCTAGTATAGGAGAAGGAAAATTTTAAACATGGCGAGTCGGGTAGTATGGAATACCTTCTATAACATTTTACCTGACGAAAGTGTAGGAATTCCATATTGACCGACATTTGATAAAAAAGGAAATGTATGCTATGAATGTTTATTTAACGTGTAAGAAAACAAATATAAATATTTATATTCCAGTTATTGTAAGAAATTAGTGTAATTACAACTAATAAATAGCTAGGAATTAGGTAAGTGTAAATTGTTTTCAAGCTTAATATCGTTGTATGTAAGGCCACTTAAAAATACAATTATTGCTATAGCGCTAAAAATAACACATGCACAAAGAATGCATATTAAATATTCTAATGGCACTCGTTACAGCGTATTGTTTAGGGAGTTTTAATTTTTCAATATTGCCAATGCACTTTCGCACATTTGACAGAAAAGAAGTCACCTAAAGTAGCCTATTAGGCTTATGCAATGTTTTTCTGTGCATGTGCCAAATTTGAATGCAACTTTTAGGCATTGTACATGTCACCTTGTGCTAATACATTATCTGTGTACATGCTAAATATATTGTTGTGGAGCCTAAATCCAGGTTTTTAACTTCTTATGACGACCATTACAACACAAGGGGTTATATAAGCTACAGTCTGTTTTTTTCTCTCTTCCAGAGATGGATAAAAAGAAAGAAGACAAAACTAAGAAAAGGAAGCTATGTTAGGAGGACCAAATGGCAAAAACAATTCGCGCTGTTAGGGAGAAGAAGATGGAATACCTCAATGCATCTAAAGTGTTTCAGGTACCAAGGGATACACTCTTTAGACTTGCCAACATTAAGGAGCTTGACACCAAGAAAGCTGCATCTACAAAACTTTGTCGTAAACCATTATTGACTCCTGAGTTGGAGGACTTAATTAGTTGAGATGGAAGCTATGTTTTACGGCCATACCTGCAAAGATGTTTGTGTATTAGCATTTCAGCTAGCTGTGCGCAATATCATAGGCCATCAATTTGGACAAAACGACAGAGGAGGGAAAGGTTGGTTTCATGGGTTTATGAAAAGGAATAAGAGAAGTATATAATAGGGGCTCCGAGGACACGGGTCCGGGGCGAGGTACGATGTGCCGAGCCACATATCTGAATGTGACATCACGGCGGCCATCTTGGATGAGTGTGACCTTGACCTTTGACCTTGACCTTGACCCGGCGGCAATTATAGATCCGCCATCTTGGATCCGCCATCTTTAAATCGAGCGCCCCACTCACTCTTAATGAAATTTTCGTTATGACCGCCATATTGATTTTTTTGCTGTTCTGCTGGAGACCGCCATCTTAGATGCCGTTGACCTTGTTTCTGCTGTTTGTTCCTAGATAGCGCCAGCGTCGCTCTGTCTCATCATGTAAGGTCGATGTTCCATTACCTAACATAGCTTTTATGGTCCTTATCGACATATTAAATAAATTTTTTTATACAAAATACATTGAAAGCGCTGTGATTCGAACACTCGAAGCTCTGATCTCTAGGTTGGAAAACATACGCTTTTAACCGCATGGCCATCTATACATTTACCAGACTGAGAATTAAATAAAGTCTATATAAAAATAACATGCATATTCGGACTTGTAATTTTTTTTAATTTTAAGTAATAATGAGCACCACCTGTTCGAGACAGAACCACCATCTTGTATTAAGACGTAACTGTTGCAATGATCGTTACGGTCGTAATCTTGAAAATCTGTAATTTTTATGCTGGAAATTCCGAAAAAATTCAAAAAAATAATTTAAAAATTTCCTACTTCAAATGTTTAGTTATTTAAACGATTTCGGTCCTCGGTTTGATTTTCGGCGAGAGTAAACCAGTAATTTATTATGATATTTAAAAAATTCTGAATAAAAAGGAATAAAAATTACTTACACCACTCCCGTCGTTTTGAATTATGTCACCACTTGTTTCAATCATCGTGAAAGGCACTATCTTGAAAATCTTTATATATTATACGATTTTAATGAAAAAAATTCCAAAATTCACTAAATAAATTTTTAATCTATATACTGATTGATTAGATCGATTCCCGTCCTTGGTTCGAAACCGGTAAGAGAAAAAAATTAAAAAAAGCAACAGATCCTTCCTCCACAGAAACTACATACAGACTGACCTCACACCACTAATACCAAGGTATATATATCGTCAACCGATATGACACCATGTCCGCCACATTGTCTTCGACCGCTGGAGGCCACCTTCCTGTTTTCGTCTGCTGGAGGACACCATCTTGTGTGTGTACTCGTCTTACTATCATTACAATCAGGCTAGTTTTATTCTAACCCGCTAGAGTGCAGTAATAATTTATTACTACTGAGGTGCCCACCATAATGAAATTTGGTCACCATCTTGGATTCGTGTAATTATTTAGCTAGAAATTCGGAAAAAAAATCCAAAATTCATTAAATTAATCACTTATTAATTTACATATTGAATCGACGGATTCCTATCCTCGGTTAGATTTTTGACCAGTGACAGGTGTAACTAAATATTAAATATATTTATATATTTTTTCCATTACCTTCCGTTGAATTTATTAATCATTCACTCTACGAAAAACAACTCAAGACAATATACCTGACCAACGAATTAAATACAGTACCGCTATGTCTTACATGAAAGTCGAATTTTTCGATAATCTGAATAACCTATAAATCGTTCATGTACAAAGCCACACATAGAGACCAATTGTCTTCAGACCATGAGACCGAGTCATGACAATATCAGACGTATAGGCTAGTCATTTCAGGACCAAGTGACCTTGAAAAATATTTTAGTAACACCAAGAAGTATTAAACTAGTAAATATTCAGTCACTACAGATTTTACTATGTGCAATCAACAAAAATATACCACATTTGAAAGCACAATCAAAAAAGGCAGAACATTTGGAAGCACAATTTACGAGAACCAAGTCTTAGTTAGAAATCAAAATACAATAAATATAAACATTAAATAATTACTTTCAAAATTTAATTTATTTCTTAACATTATACAAATGCAAGTAAAACAAGCCATTAATGTATGTAGACAGTTTTCCTAAGTTCTTTGAGTATGAAGAATATTTCATTGATGCACGAATAGTTTCCTGCACAAAGCGAACCATGTAGACGTCTTTCCCGGTCAACCAATATGTTTGGATCTTTCCGTGAGCTGTAATCAATCTCTTCTACCACCATCTTACTTGCTTGTTTATTATAAATACTTTTAATATTACAATCGTCTTAGTGATCAGAATAAGCTTATCTGATTTATTTATTATAACATGTCGTTTCCATCGTTTCGGTCTCAGGACACCACCACATTCTTCGATCTTGTCAGCGTTAGGTGCTTCATCATAGTCTATGCCTTTGTCATCAGCCTCAGAGTCACTGTAGTAATCACCGTAGAAGGCATCGTCTTCACCCAGATTACCGTAAGAATTCGATATCGATGATGTCGAAGTTTCTTCATCGTCTTCATGCTTCCTCTTTAGGAGTCCATCATTTTTACAAAGTAGGAAAGATCTACTTGAATTCAGCTGGAATGTATTCTCAATTTTCACGTTAAGTATTCTTCCATTGTCTTCATCCTTCCATAAATCATAATCGTCCTTCAATTTAAGTTCTTCGTCGAGATCGGAAGAGCCACGAACATAATCTCTCCCAAGACAAGGGAAATTATTGTCGTAATGCAGATAACGCTTCCTTAGTCTAGTAGATCCATCGTTGTCCTCTAGCTTGTACGCAGGCTTGACGTTACAAGTTCTGTCATGCCTTTTTAAGCTCTCTCTCCGCGTAAACGACTTGCTACATCAAACACAACTTATCTTATTACGTAGTGGATTTTTAACACAGTCATTCCTCTCGTGTTGTCTTCCATTCTTTCTCGAGATAAATTCTTTGCTGCAAAACTTACACTTGTGCCCTTTCGATACAACGTCAGACACCGAATAAAGATTCATTTTAGTTACTGAGGCCGATGTCAGATGCAAAACTGAGTGTTTTGAATTTTATCCATTACTTAAATGGAATTTTTTCATATTTCATCAGCGAGAATTAAATTACCTCATACAAAAGAACTTGTTACAAGTAGTTCCGATTATTAGCACGAGTTGTCACCTCGTGTTGTATTGAGTCATAATTTATTTAGTTCTTTAAGTGGGATGCGGGATGCTCACTAACGTTCGCAAAAGAAGGATATAGCTTCGCTAGACACCAAGGAGAAGGAAGTTCGTCTTGTACATTAGTGCATCACATATGTCTCATGGTATATTATTTGACTGAGTAATGGTTTTTTTTTAAATTCAACCTGGTATAAAAAACTACAAGTGCGGATTTAGTAGCAGAAATTAACGAATTAAATGTTACTCTAAATAAAATGTCATGACATATTAGGTGAAAATTCCTTCATGCAGAGAGCTGTTTCTCAGAATAGACAGAAACACTTGAGGAAACCACAGGAATAATTAGGAGCACACGGAGAAAACCATAAACATATTGAAAAGAATATTCAGGAGCAAACGTATTGACGAGAATAATCGGGAGCACATGTAGAAAACCATCAACATAGTGGCAAGAATAATCAGGAGAAAATGTATTGACAAGAATAATCGGGAGCACACGGAGAAAACCATTACACTTTTCTTTGATATCATATAAGTGCAGAAAAAAATTTAATTATTAAAAATAAATTTAAAAAAATTAAAAATGAAATTTTTTTACAAAAAATACATAAAATTCTGGCTTGTACTAGAACTCTATCTTTGCTCAACAATGAGAAGTTCACAGATTAAAAAAAAAATCATTACCACATGTATCTTTCTACTTGTTGGTTCACAAAGTATAGTAGGGGAGACCGGGGCAAGTTGACGATGCACATAGGGGTATTGGACTAATCTAGCGGGACAAAATTATTTATCGCTCTTAAACGTGTGGAAAATAATCTATGATTCATAAAAACTTGTATGCAAAAGTATCTTCACTTATAATTTCCAGCAATGCAATGTATCAAAGGGCAAAAGCGAAAACAAATGGCGAAAGAAAATGAAAAATTCTTGTCAATAAAATTTATATAGGCTAATAATTACAGTGGTCAAATATATACATATCTACTAACTAAATTAAATAAAAAATATATAATAATAGTTTAAAACTATAAATATAAATATTAAATGGAAAAAGCCTTAACTTTCTTCACATATCAAGATTTCCAATGTTTCCTTCATAAAGGAAGAATTTCGTTTTTTCTTGATCATTGTTCGCCTTGATGCAAACAGGGGATCAGATGTTAACAACTACCTATTTAAAATATCTGTATTACTATCTACTCTATTAAATTTCCTTGCGAAATTTTGCCTGTATGAACGGAAATGCTTATTTCTGGCTTCTGCTGCCTCTTCAGACAATAGGAAAAAGGGCATTCTCTATTATTATAGAACCATGTATCAATAGTTTATGCATGGTAGGCGTCATGTTATGCCTGCCGTACAGTTCAACATAAAGTTCTGCAGTCTCTCTAGTAAATTTTTGAAATTTTTTCACATCTATCTTGTACCCGCTTGAAATGCATTTAAGAATCACTTTTATTCTTTGAATGAAAGTAACATCCAGGCCTGTTATTTCAGCTGCCAACTTAGGGTCTTCAAAAAATCGTCGACTTGTATTTCCGTCATTAGTGTTCCCGGATCCAGCTTTGGGAAAATCTACGCGCACGAAGACCTAGCTTGCTTTTAAATTCGTCTTGAATTCTTTCTTTGTTCTTTTAAAAGTTTGTCTGCTTCAAGTGTAGCGGGTAAATATTGCACGCCAAGTTTGTAAGCAGTATGCAGTAAGCTTTCAAATAGCCGAATCCTGGCGTGTAAAATAGACAAACCGAATTTCAACGAATCTACATTAATCTCACTCAATTGATTCAAATCGTTGAAATCTTTAGATGTAGCTGCACATATATAACATCTAATTGAATATTTTGTGCCTGTTGCCGCATTGCACACTTTTGAGTCTATCATTGTTAGCATCATCTTGTTTTCTACAATATATGGACTTCCACCAATTGTTACTGTTGGTTCCTATTTATTGGCCGCACTTTCCACATAACTGATTTCTTCCTTCGTTATGTAAACTGTCTCCTTTACAAAGCGTATACGGATAGGTCTACAGTAGCGCGGTGAAGATGGAGTTGCGTTCTGCCACAATATTTTATTTTCCGTTCAATTTACTATGCGCAGAGGCACAAAAGAACTTTGAAAAATGTGTGAGTCGCATCCGCTATCATTTTCAAACTTTTGTTTGAGCTGAGCCTGTTGTGAGCCATCACACCCCCATTTACAAATCATCCGGAAAGTATTTTCACTATCGTCAAGGGTTTTCAAAACTTCTTCTAAATGTAAAAGTAATCTTTCGGCTGTGTGATTCACAACACCTTGTAAATTAACTTCGGCACAGGTTTCAGTTATGTTGAAAGATTCATCGGAAGGATAACAATGTTTTTTATATTGCTGAAAATCTGAGTAGCAGGGAAGATTTCCTGTTGTTTGTCTGATTCTGTCATATTGCGTCCCTGACAAATCAGCATCTACAAACATTGCTAGTGCTTCCTCCGGACAAACTTGCTTGGCATGTGCCTTGTCACACTCAATTGAATTCCTGTACTCCTTAGCACGATCCTTACTTTCTGAAATCTCTTTCAGTATATTTGACGCACATCTATTTCCTTGGGCTTTTAATTCCATTTCAGCTGCATAGATAATTTTCTCAGGGCTCTCAGACAAACGTATACCCTCAGTCTTGCATATTTTTCTTCGCTAACTAATGTCTTGAAAGGATTTTGTTGGTCTACCCGGTCTTCTTCTTGCCACTAATACAGGTAATTTAAACACTCCACTCACCCACTTTTCATTGTTTTTCACAAATAAATCGCTTCTGTATTTTTCTGTTACCCAGTGATTTTTCATTTCTGATCTCAATCGTGATAAATTACGCTTTATTTCCATAACTTGTTCTTCATTATAAGTTTTATGTGAAACCAAGTAATCTTCGATGTATTCTAATTAACCATTAAAATTGAGATGATTTTGTCATCTCATCAGGTCAAATATTGCCTTACGAGTCATCAAACTATTTCCAGAAGGTCCTGAAATAATAGAAATAAAATGTATCGGAAGTATGATTTTTTTTCACATTTTCATATTATAAATTTGAAATCACTCTACATGGAGGAGTAGGAATTAGTTGGAACCAATAAATACATTTCTTAAAAGTATAACTACTATATTTTGAGAATATATAAACATCATAACCGGGAAACGCCCGGCAGTATAACAAAAACGCTCCCAAAACTACTAATTTGTATAAAAATAACTGAATTTAAAAGCCTGTTTTAAAAGTCAAAAAGAAAGAAAGTGGTGTATAAAATTATAATATTTGGACTACAAAAACAAAGTTACTTACCAGGAGTTTCAGAATCCATAACCAGAATTAATCTTTTCACAATAGAACATAAAATAATAAATACTTAAATATCGAGTTTTAAAGCACGAACATCGAGTATACACAACCACTGCGAGCAATGCCTGAGTTCCGACTGACACTACCATCTGTAAAATGGGGTGGGTAAAATGAAAACAATGTGGTTAGGTCGCCCAACTACTTAGCATTTATAGGAAACGGTTTTTTTTACCTGAGTGCAATTCTGAGAATTCGACTTTTGGCCAGCTAAATTTAAGAAATACCCCTATGTGCGATGTTGAGCTTTGAAATGGCCTTTAACAGATAAATAAGCATATATAATATCTAATTTGGTACCAATACGAAGTACATACTAATTTCTACCTTGATATGTAAAAAGGTTGTATTACTTTGCGTAGTTCCGAAGTTATTGACAAGAATCCAATTAGTTAGCACATTCGTCATCTTGCCCCAGGAGTGGGGTAAGTTGACGAACCTATTGGGGTAAGATGACGAAACCAAAATATATATATTTATGGACAATGTAAACAATAATTTTATAGATATCCTACACCAAACAATGTGCAGGATGTAAAGAAGATATATTGTAACATATTTGAACGACTTTGATATAATTCCTTGACTTCCTAATTGGAAAAGTTTTCGTGCCACCACTCAGAACATGTGGAACACTGAATCCAGTCTTCATTTGGATGTTCCACGTAAACTTCTTCACATGCAGGGCAAGAAACGCTATTTAGGCTTTATAGTTTTGCTACAGAATGATCAGAGCTTTATTTTCAGTTTTCTTAGTTTTTCTTTCATTTTTCTTCTCTTCATTCTGCTTCTTCTATCTATCTCTACGTCAATCCAACGCCTTCTTTCTGTTTTCCGCTTATAATATGCCTAGGCATCTACAAAAAAATCAAACAAAATTCTTACGACTATTAACACAGGAACTATTTATAATATTTTATAATTTCATTATTATTTTTATTTTACTTAAATGTTCGTCATATCTGTACATCATTGGTTTAAATAACACATATAATACAAAATAATGCTCACACTATCATTACCTATGGCAAGTTGACGATTGCAGGGGCAAGATGATGAATTCGTCATCTTGCCCCCGTCAACTTGCCCCAGCAGCCGTATTTTTGCTTTACCAAAATCACGAACAACATTAACAAATTTTCTTCAACAATCTATACACTAAAATACTCCCAACAGTCAGCATTTTATTTTACATATATAAACATTTAAAACAAATGGACTCTTTTCTCGTAATAGCTTAACATACGTACCTTCAATATTACAACAATGGCTCACGAAACAGACTGCCTCTCAAAACTGCCACATTCAAACTGATTGGAAAATTACGCTGCACCTGCCTAGTAGGTGCAGATGGTGACACACAAGGTCACAGGTGCGCCAACCGTCTATCTGTGTTTCTGGATTAGTTACATACGATTCGTCATCTTACCCCGTTCGCCAACTTACCCCGGTCTCCCCTACATGTAATTTCTTTAGTGAAGTATGAATTTTCATCATTTTTTTTTTGTGAACCAAGTCTTAACATATTATCCAGTATGTTGATATCTCCCCAGTATCATGAAATCAAACTCTTCTGCTGCTGTTCCCATCTTATTTTCACTGTCAATATTTGCATAATCTCAAGTGTCTTCATCGCTAGCACCAGTCTCACCAATTGAAAAACATCCCGACTATATTCATCTTTGTCATCATTACACATCCATTACAAGTGGTTTCATAATTATTTATTTTAACTCAATTTTTCCAACAATTTAGTTTCAGAGCTTTATCATATTCATTCAGTGTTCACAAGTTCACGGAGACAACTATAATTTAATGTAATTTTTTTTTTAATTTTCCCATGAATATTCTACTTTCTTGAACAAAATATCTCAAAAAATGCCAGCAAATTCAACAAAAACCCAGAAAAGGTGTAAAACAAGTCACAAAATCCAAGCACTCCTTCACAACACAGTATAAGTGTGCAAAAAAAATAGAGTTGTTTTGAATGTTATAAATTTATTTCAACAGTTAGCATTAAATAATACAGTTATCATCACATGATGTGTCGTAGTAAATTTCTATTTAATTTATACGTGAATGTAGGATGTCTTCTCACAGCCACAAGAGAAGGAAGGCTTCGCTCAACCTCAAGCAGTAAAGGAAAAAAATGTTTAGCATTATTATCATTGTACCATTTCACTGCAAACTCCGAGAAAATATATGATTTCATACGAATATACAGCTCGAATAATCCCTCTGTGGGTAGCGGTATTAATTAACTAGAATCTCGTTGGTATACAATGGTTATATGTGTGCGTTATGATCTGCAAGTCAACTTGTGTGCTCTGAAAGCTCAGCCCCCCAGATTTATACTCCATCATAATGTAAACATGATTGAACTTATCGATGCATACCATCAGATGTAATACGTGGTGCATAGCTGCATGCTTTTCATAATGTCTGGAGGTCTCCCGCCTGTTGTATGAAAACTATTAACATAACTTCAAAAGAAAGCTACAATAAAATCCATCTTTACAGACTACTAATTAAAAAAAATGTAAGGAAACAGTTATATGAGTCAAACGACGGTAGTATATAAACCATATGTCCCTATAAATGCTTGCTAATAAACATTTTTTTTTAGGTTTTATATATATCAATAAAAGGCTTAGATAAACAAAAAGCCAACAATTCCACAATGTCAAAATATACACCAACGCCCATGCATACTTTAGAAAAAATTCTGTTGCAACATACCCCGAACATTCTGAAAATGATTTCTGCTGACACATCCGAGCATAACATAAAAAAATTGTCTTATGCAGCTCTAGATCATTTCGAAACAAATATTTTACCACAAGCAGACTGGAAACGGTGACACAGACTATCATTTCAGCAAGCAGACGTACACACGGGTCAATGTCAGATAAGCAAACAAGCAACAAAAATAATAATTTCCTCCTCTCAGTATATAAGCAATCTAAAAAAATTGAATTAAAAGTGAACATTTACGCAAAAAAGCACAGCCACCTCCCCAAGACCAAATTTGGGTACACAAGAGAATTTAAGAGGTTTAACATGCACAAAAAAAAATATTGGATTATTTATCGAATAAGTTTATTTAAAATCTACATGCAACATATTAAAAAAACAGTAATACGTGTTATTTGAACGCGATAATGCAAGTCAACAGAGGCGATCGGTCCGCAACGCACTGACTAGAAAGAAATAAGCTTAACAAACCTGTTTCCTAGGCACAACGTTTTCACCCCCCCATCACACAGTAACCACATGCACGATCTGAATGGCTAGTAAACATAGTAGAGACGGAGCGTCCTGCTCGCACCCCCGTCAGTGCATGGCGGCGAGAGAGTCGTCACCGCTCTGGGGAAGAGATCTCACATCGCTGGGGGCGAGATTACAAGTCCATACAGGACCAAACTCCCCATGAATGAAACAAAAGTGTTTCAGCTTGTGCAAACTCTAAAACTCTGGCAAGTTTATGTATTGAATATACCTTCCAATGCATTCACTTATGAAAGTCGAACACGAAATTAATATATAAGAGATGCTAAAATAACCATAGCATGCATTGAACAAATTTACAATATATTTCTTGTAGTACATCAAAACATTGTGAAATCTTATACTCTCGAACCCTCAATTTAAAAAAAAAAACCTTTAGCCAATGAGAGACGAGAATCAGCTACATGACCATTTATGCTCATTTGGATGGGAATATATATTTTTTTGTAACATTATAAAACTATCACACACTGGTATTTTAAATAAAATCACAAATAATGATCAAAAAAGTTACTCATTTCCAACACTTAGTTTAAAAAAAATAACATATCAATGAGTTGTTTACGTCATTACAGACAAAATACTGTAAAACTCGAGACTTACTGTTTATCATGCAAAACACACTTCATCATTTCAACCAAACTAGAAGTGTAGGAAGATTCGGAGGATGATACATATCAATTCTGACACATTTTGCCGATGTTCCTGGAACCAACCCTTTTTTTTCACAACCATTTAAGGAGACTTTCCTTAAGCTCACTTTTCATTGGTCAACTAAAAAATCTCCCCCTCTCCCCCCTCCTACAATTATGCTGCTTCGCCCATCATACTAAAATTCTGTAAGAGCAAAAAAACAAAATACTTACCTTAAACCTTACGGCAGAAATTTCATAAATCCTAGAATGCTGTTACTGCATCTAGAAACTATTAGAAAGGCAACAGATTAATGCACATAATATTTAAATTTTGCGAAGATTGGATGGTACCAGAATCCATACTGCAACACCGGCGGACTCGACACTCGATTTTTTCCTAGAATTGAGCTGACGGATTGCCTCTGGAACGTCCTTGTTGCCTTCAACGACTTAGAATTAATACTTTTATCCATCAAATCCAGCAACAGTTTAACTAAGCAAACATACACCCCACACCCCCTCAAAAAAAACTTACTTATTTCACGTACTGGCTCGTGTCCATGCACTATCGCGGAAAAATGTGAAAATATTAAAAACATCAAAATGGTTGACATACTAGTTGTTATTACTCTGAAGTCGTAAACAAGTGTTTCACGTTCCTGAAATCCGGATATATAGATGTGTGTATATATATATGTGTGTGTGTATATATACGTATGAATATATCTTTGGCTCCAGGGAGTAAGAGTATAAGTCAAAATATTGAATTTTTTTTTTTTCGGATATTAGTATTTTTTAAGTAGCCGACTATGTGTGTCTAAGAGTATAAGTCTCTACTGTACTTTGTTTCCAGTGTAATAACGATTTGAACCTAACAGTCCAAGAGAAATAAAGTTCATTATGTTGGGTGTAAGAGTACAAGTCAACTTATACTGTTACACCCAAGTCAAAATTATGTTGGGTGTAAGAGTACAAGTCAACTTATACTGTTACACCCAAGTCAAAATTATGTTGGTACTGTTGCTTGTTTACTGACTTATACTATTGGGAACAACTTCTCCCAGCTGTTGGTTGTGGTTAGAATTTAACTTATAAAGTTATAACAATAGTAGAAGATTCTGCGTTATTTTTCACTATTCCTCTGATTTTTACATTATAATGTATAGTGTGTAGGAGAAATAATGTATAGCAGAGGAAAAAAACTTGTTGAACTTGTAAAAACGAAAATAGCTAAAGAGAATACCTCCAGTTTAAATGCAGGTAAGTGCTAATTAAATTTAGTGTGGTACTCCATTTATGTCTGTAACTGCAGTAAAATCTTTTGCATTATTACTTTTGTCTTTTATTTTATTTCAGATGTGATTGAAAATGTGAAAGACATACCTGTTGTAACAAACGACCGAATTGAGGTTAGGGACGATATAGATGAGAAAGTAACTGTGAATATCGCGGAATACTGGTCAGGTAAGGACAAAAGTTATGTTGCTTTTATAGTGCAGTTATTCTCATGTTATGATAGTGCCCATATTTTATTTGTTTATTTATTGCAGAAAGAAAAACAAACGAGGACGATCATGTCTTTGTTCAAGATACTAGGAACACAATTTCGAATGGTATGGATGAAGAAATTTCTAATGTGACTGAAGAACAACTCGTTAATGTTGATGGCACACAGCTACCAAACACCTCATCATACAATTGGGAACTTGATGAAGTTTTATTTGAAGTTGTTGTTGAGGACACAGGCCTTGCAAGTAAGTTACATAGTATGAGTTGGCATGTAAGCGTAGATGTAAAACTATTATTATATTGTAGTCTTTATTGTGTGGTTATACTTACGTCATTATTTTTATGTGTAGGTAATAATGAAGATGGAAGTTTGACAGTGCTCCAACCAATGGTTATTGAAGACATTGCAGATGCAAATAACAGAAATAAAGAAAATGAACCACATTATGAACAGAGTGAATTTTCCTATGATGTTGTTGATGAGGACAGAGGCCTTGAAAATACGCGGAACACATGGGCAGGTAAGAGAGTTGATACAAAACTAATCATTCTTTTAAAAGTCATTGGCATTATTGTGTGCTTGTAGCTAAAATAATTGTTTTACTTATAGGTAATAATGGAGATGGAAGTTTGACAGTGCTCCATCCAATGGTTACTGAAGACATTGCAGAAGTAAATATTGATAATGGAGAAATTGATCCAGATTATGAACCGATAGAAGAGAAAAGCTCAAGTGAAGATGATGTTTCCGTTAATGTTCCTCGCCAGAGGAAGGCTGGTCTCGGAGAAAAAGAAGACAATACACAAACAATTGAAGCTGAAGTGAAAAAATTTAGGTTTTCAAGAGCAAGAAAAAGAGAAAAGTGTGTAAACCGTAACAGAGGGGTGTCATACACAACTTTAAGCGGTAAAGTTGTCAAAGCTAGAGTAATGAAACCTCTTAGAGACTGTCGAGCAGAATGTAGAAAGAGACTTCCTGAAGACATAAGAGAAAGTATTTTTAAAGAATATTGGTCTCTTGGTAGTAGAGACAGGAGAGTAGCATATGTTGCCAGCCTTGTTGATACTATGGAAACCAAAACATCAAGAAAAAGAGCTTACAATCCTGATAAAGAGAAATTTAGAATGGTTACACATACGTTTCATTTTAAGATAAATGGGAAAAGAGAAAAAGTTTGTAGGGGATGTTTTATGAACACATTAGATGAGACACAAATGTTTGTAACTCTTGCAATCACCAACAGAAGTACCTCTACATCTGGTATCACACAGCAGGACAACAGGGGAAAAACATCACCTGGTAATGCAATTTCTGATGAACGACTGGATGAGGTTCGAAGGCATATACAATCATTCCCTTCTTACGAATCTCATTACACGCGAAGAACAAACAACAAGAATTATCTTCCTTCTTTTCTGGATTTGAATACTATGTTCTCATTTTACAAAGAATCAACTTCTAATCCTGTGGGGCGTACTGTATATACTAGGGAGTTTAAGTCCTTGGGACTAGCCTTTAAAGCACCAAAAGTAGACACTTGTCATAGGTGTGACACATTACAAATGAAAGTGAAGCTAGCGAGTGGTGCAGAAGAAGAAGATATAAAACAGGAAATATCTGTGCATCATGCAGAAGCTGATAAAGCATACCTACAGAAAGATCTCGACAAGAAAACTGCTAAAGATGATCCTAGCAAAAGGTGTTTTACGTTCGACTTACAACAATGTTTGCCCACACCTTTTGTTCAGTCGTCTGTGTCTTTTTACAAAAGACAGCTCTGGACGTATAATTTAACTATGCACGAAACTAGTAAACCATCTGTTCGTTGTTATATGTGGCATGAAGGCGAAGGTGCTCGTGGAGCAAATCAAGTTGCCACATGTGTATTGAGAGAGCTTTCTGAGTTACCTGAAGATGTAACGCACATTATTTTATATTCAGATACATGTGGCGGCCAGAACCGTAACTCGCATGTAGCAGCAATGTTTCTGTATTTGATGCAACAGAAATGTAATCTTCAGTTGGTGGACCATAAATTTATGGTGAGTGGGCATAGTCATATGGAATGTGACACAGACCATGCACTTATAGAAAAGCAGAAGAAAAAACTGCGCTTCACTGTGTCACACCCCCATGACTGGTACCAGCTTGTCAGAACTGTTGGAAGGAAAAACAAATTTGAAGTTGTAGAACTTAATCATCAGGACTTCCTCAATTTTGCTGAGCTGTACAAAACTAGTCTCTTTCTTAGAAAGAAGGATAGTTCAGGAGAACCCTTCAAGTGGACTGAGATGAGATGGCTCAGATACACTCAAGAACGACGAGTGATTCAATTTAAGAACACACTTGATGAAGACGCACCTTTCAGAGAAATTTGTTTAAAACGACGGAACCGCAGTCCAGATGAGCTGTTACATCCAAAGAAATGTTATAACTCCACACTTGCCATTTCCAAAGAGAAAAAGAAGGATCTCTTGGAGCTGTTGCCATTGATAGACACAGTTTTTCACAGCTTTTATTTAAACTTGAAAACTACTGTGGATGCAAGAGATGTACTTCCTGATATAGAGGAATTCAATGAATGAATATTTTTGCACTTTCCGGAGCTTTACCTTCCAAAGGTTTTTGTAATAAGTATACGAATGTTGTCAATTAATCATTTTCTTAGCAAAAAGTGTCATCTAATTTAAGAAAACCTGCAATATTCTCACCAGTATAAGTCATGTAATTAATGGTCTTAAGAGTACATGTCTTTAAACCTGCAGTGTTCTCACCAGTATAAGTCATGTAAATGATGGGCCCTAACAGTACATGTCATTTATTTAATCTTTAGCAATAAAGAAAGAAATATTGTTGTTGTAAAATGCTAATAAATCATTTAATAAGCATATGTAGCCATTTGGTTTATTTAAAATAATGGAAATTTGATATTGTCACTAATTTAAAATCTTTAAACCTCTCTCCTGAAAAATAGAAGTTTTTGACTTATACTATTACTCCCTGGAGCAATAGATATATAAACTACACACATATATACACATATATATAGTATAGAACAGTATGTTCGGGCACTAGCGCTGGCGCGAAGGGTTGGTGCCTGGCCACCATCTTGGATTTGTGACGTCACGATATCCATATTGAATGAACTTGACATTTGACCTTCAAAATTTGCCAAAATTTTTCCGAAATCTGCCAAAATTTCCAGGTTTTTTTTTAAATTCTTTTAAATCATCTAAAAACAATTTGTTAATTCAAAAATTAAGATTTCGGAAAACCTCAAAATACTTTTTGCCTTAGAAAGAACACAAATTCATAATAACGGATTAAGCATCCAAGTATACAGCATCCGATAAGCCATTTCTAGGAATTAGGATGTCACGACCGCCATCTTCGATTATGACGTCACCGTTGCAATTACCGTTACTTCCGCCATCTTGAAAATCTTTTTTTACTATCCGATTTTAATGAAGAATATTCTAAAATTTATAAAATATTATTAAATAAATATTAATAATAAATATTTACCACTTGGAGTTCTGAGTCCTCTGTTCAAAAACAGCGAGGGCAAAAATAAATAACTTGGCGTTAAGTTCTTCCTCTACAGAAGCTGCTGGCAGGCTGACCACCCACCACTTTTGTCATGGTATATTTATCGTTAGCTTGTATGACATCATGTCCGCCATCTTGAAAATCAATAATTTCAATGCTATAATTTCGGGAAAAAAATTAAAATTCATAAAAAATTAATGATAATTAAATTTTAATATTTTTTTTTCTTCAAAATACTGTTTAACATGATGTAACGGTCACCATCTTGGATAATATAAATGTTGCATGTTTCGTAATGCACACCATATTGGTTGAGTATGATGTGTTCGTTAACATTTTTCGTTATGCCCACCATATTGGATTCTAGATCGTTGCACTTTTCGTTACGACCAGGGGCGTAGCCAGGTTTTTTTTTTAGGGGTTCAAACCCCCCCCCCCTTAGCACCAAATCTTTAAATAATGTCTTATTCATCACTCAAACAAATTTCATATTAAAATAATAAAATTATTACCACTACAATATTTAAATTTAAGAACAGAAAACTGCTAAAATGGCACTATTTTACACCTTAAAATCCAAATTTTCCGGGGGGAGGACCCCCGGATCCGCCCGCTTTAATACCGGGGGGGGGGGGGGGGGCATGCTTCTTAACACCCCCCCCACACAAGTCCTGGATACGCCACTGGTTACGACCGCCATCTTGTAAAACCGTAATTTTTATGCTAGAAATTCGAGGAAAATGTTAAAAATTATAAATAATTTATTGATAAAAATTAATCAATTATTATTCATAACATGGACTTACTTCTTTGGTTCGATTCCAGCGAGGTCATAAAAATTAAAAACGACAGATCCTTCCTCCTTATCGGCTAGTATGACGTCACGTCCGCCATCTTGTTTTATTCTGCTGGAGGCCACCATATTGTTTCGACTACTATGCCACCATCATGTTAGTTTAATTTTTACTCATTAGAGTGCAGAAATAATTTAATATTACTGTGGCACTCACCATCTTAACATTTGGGCACCATCTTGGAATTGTGTAATTACTTAGCTAGAAATTCGGGAAAAAGTTCAAAATTCATCAAAACATAAGTTATTATTAAACTGATTAATTCGATCAGTTCCTGTCCTTGGTTAAATCACTGGACGATGCAAAAAAAAACTTTAATCATAAATACCACAAAATTGACAGGTTTGAAAAATAAAACACCACAATTTTAAAAACATAATTATATTAGATAATTTCTATTATACTACAGATACACTTAAAAAAGTTAACAATTTAATAAACATTTAGTTCTGCATATACGTTAAATGACTAATTCTCAGCTCAAAACGGTTTATACTAGACAGAAAACAGCCAGATACTTACTGACATAGTCTTCCTCTTCTTGACAGAATTTCTGGACATCATATTTAACAGTATGTTTCACATCGTCAGAACTATAAATTACAGCAGCCGATTTTTTGAAAGCACACTTCATTACTTTGTCCTCGAACGGATACGGTTAACCATATACACAATCCAACCACAAGTTATATTTCAAAGGTCCATTTTTTGCTACGTCATCAGTAAGCTGATTGATTATGTTCTGTCTGATATCGTAAAGAAAATTACAAAAGGTTTTTGACTCACCTAACGTATTTAGATAAAAGTAGTCTTTCAATGTTCCACGAAATGCAGACTGCGCTAAGTAGAAGCCATTATCATTCACCTGTAGAGCACCGAACACAGTCTTGGGTTTAGTTTCATGTCCAGACGTCATATCAATCGGTTGCTGCACATCCTTTTTCTTGCTTGTACGATTACGAGTCTCCAATCTAAAGCGATGAGTCGAAATTTCTGCATGTAGTTAAGCAGTAAGCACACGGACTTCACCTTTACATTTTTTTCGCATGATGTCGAAACTGTCAATGCATGTAAACCAAACATAGCACTCACCGTAGCGAAACTATATACGAGAAGGATTCTTCTTGCGTTTATTCCGTTCATGTCTCCGTACATCATGATTGAATTAAAACGATATATCGTAGTAGCTGCAAGGATACCACGGTGATGAAGACTAGCCTTTCAGACCCGATCCAGACACTGACGCTGTAGTTGTGCCAATTCCCGACAAACTCTTATGAACATCATTGTATCGCTGTTGCAGCGAAACCCATACCTTCTGCCTTGCCGACCTTTGCACGTATTCATGTGTGTTTTCCAATTATCTTTTCTGGCAAACTGCTTATGGCATTTCTCACAGGGGAGGGGGATTCTCAGCACATTCTTTCTGTTTTAGAATATTTTGTCGCAGTAACGACATCGATGCTCGTTAGTGGTTGTCGAATCACTAGCCATTGAAGTCTCCATCGAGGGCGAAACAACGTTCAACGAGGTTTCCTGTGCAGCCAGTATTGAATTCATAAAACTCTCTTATGCTGGCAATATTACGTCTGTTGAAGTCTCCTCTAGTTTTGACGTCGTCTTTGACAACGGGATCTGCTCCATCATCGTAGTCACTGAAGTCAGTGTTCCCGTAGTCGATGGTTCAACCTCCATCGAGTTCGCCGTTAAAGTCGTTAAAGATGCCATCGAGTTCACAAGAACAGGTAATTACGTGACTTAAGCACGAGATGCAACAAACTTTGTGATCCTTACACCGTCGAAGACAGTAACAAACTGAAAGTTACGTCGTCGAAGGACTCGCTTATACACTAGCAACCGACTTAATAATACGCTAGTAAAATCAAGATCCATTTAATATAATTTATCATTTAAA
The DNA here is from genome assembly GCF_032445375.1 of Bacillus rossius redtenbacheri. Taxonomy (NCBI): domain Eukaryota; kingdom Metazoa; phylum Arthropoda; class Insecta; order Phasmatodea; family Bacillidae; genus Bacillus; species Bacillus rossius. The sequence continues at coordinate 18,976,425 of NC_086338.1, read as the reverse complement.
AAGAAGCACATTAAAATAAAGTAATACATTTGGAAGCATATTCTACTAATGAAAAGTGCATGCAATACACGCACTTGCAGCTTTCATCACAAAGTTAACATTTAAATTTAATTAAAGCGAATTATCAAGCCAATGTCACTTAGTTACATACTATTGGTCGTAATATTCTCAAAATCTCACAGTCTTATAAAGCACATCAGTTATGGAAGGACTTATAGTTTATAACGCGCATCATTACAGTCATTGATATTTAACAAATTCAAATTTTAAAATGTCAAATATAAGTACTTGTTAAATCGAAGAACCGGGTTTGCTAATGGCTTTTATACTCCATGAACACTGTAGGCACAGAAACCTTGAAAGTACATATGTAAGAATGATATTAAATAAAAGTCGTACTAAATTGTATATTTCTTCCCTACAATATACATCACATCAAAGAATAGTTTTTATTCTATAAAACTCACACTTCTTAGCACATGTTTCTTTGATGATGTAAAAATTTTCAGCATTTTGCAAACCAAGTAGAAGTTTTAGCCCATTCACCATGTGTTCGGATTGTCTCTTGATGTACAATATGCCTCGTGAGTTACCAATTCCATCTTCTTTACATATGTTTTATTAATATGCTTAAAATCTTTGAGCCCATGTCACTATCACAGTCTCAAAGACATCATCATCGTAGCTATCAATAATATTAACATGAGCTTCATCAATACACTCATGTTATGATATCGTTTCCATATTTCAGTTGTCAGTGATTTACCACAATATATGATCTTGTTAGCTTCATATTATTCTCTATTGTTTTCAAGACATGGCTAGCTCCATTCTCATTATCTTTAAAATCTAGTGTGCCCAGTATTATTATTTAATCCTTCAACCCATCATCCCAAACACAATTAAATAATCGAATTATAAGGAAGAAAAAAAAAGATTCCTTTCATTAAATCTTAGGAACCGCATCGTCCTTTCCACCTATAGTATACTTCCTTGAGCGCAAGAGTCTCTCATTATATACCATGCAGTGTTCTTCAAGAGATGTGGTGTACTTACCACCAGTTCTACATACAAATCCATCCTAATCAATGATTTGTTTACACATTAGAAAAAAACACCTTAACGTTATTTTTACGCGTTTTATTAAAATATCACTTCGACTAAAATAATTGCCACACCTAGTAATTTCCACAAAGGACTCTTTTCCCACTACATTTTAACCATTATCTCTGAAAAAAATCATGTTACTTCTATATCACAAAGTAAAAGCTGGTAAGATGAGATAGAACAAATGACAAGTGCTAATCACTCATAGGACAATGTGTTTGATATCTCAAACATTGTAGCAACTATGTATTTTTCTTGCCTCATGTAGAAAAATATCTTCCAATGCATACGAATTTAAAATTATTCACGTACGACTAGTCAAAGTACCTAAATTCAAGCACATTAACCTCGAATAAAATATAAAAAAATTCTCAAGGCTAGAGGCAGAGGCTGCACGATTGAGACACGCCTACCGTCACCTGCAAATGAACATTGACCCCATCGCGCGGGAGTTACAAGCTTGCAGAATGCTGCGACAGCCAGATGTACATCGTATCGCTTGACTTCCATCTCATTACATGTAAAACTCTAGTTAAATCATAATCCCGCACATGTAAAGTACTTGCTGGAACCACTTCAAAATATGCAACACTGAACCAGAGCAGAAAACCAGCATACGAATGTATAACTTTCAACAACCAAAATTTGTAGTGTATGTACCAAAGTCGAACCCAGTACCGTACACAATACTCTGAACATTATAAGCAGAAAAAAAGTACAACAAGCCACCTGCTAGTATACCGATTTCATTTGTAATATCACCATCATAGTGTACTTCGATATAAGTCAGTCTATGATTTTAGGGTCATAAAATTCCCAGAGGTCTATTAGATTTGTTTCTAGGAGTAAGCAATTATTTCATAGTAACAATAGTAATACAAGTTCCTATCAGGTTTTCTCCAATGCTTCGTTATTACCTGTGCCATCACTTTACCAGTTTCATAACACACTCACACAAAGTACATGCTTGACACTCATGCATAAACAAATACGAATCCGCATATGTTCGCATAACCAATTCCCATAAAAATTTTTAAGAATGTGGATGCCATACTCAGGTAAAAATTATGTTAGCAAAAACTGCCTTCATCATTATTGTTTGAAAAAAAAACTCCTAATGGAGACAAAATGTACATTACAGACCAGACCCAACTACAAAATTACTTGCCACCTATAGTTTATTAAATTAAGAAAAATGGAGAAGTACGCCAAGAAAACAAAATTAATAAATTTATTTAATGCTATTATTTGTTTTAAATTACACGTTAACATACAGTAAAATCTGACACTCGTGTATATCGTATAAATTTCTCAGTCCATGATGCATAAATTTCCTCTGAAAAAAAATATTTTAGTTTGTTTTAAGAGTGAAAAAATACATTTAATTCATACAGATCGCGATACAGATGTTCAGGTTTGTTATACCTTAGTGGACCACAGATTTTGATGTTAGAAACCAACCTTCACAAACTTTATAATGTTTTCGTGTAACCTGAACACCGCACTTCAAACACATAAATATTACACTATTGGGATTGCTTTTGCAGCCATGATTTTCATGAGTTAATTTACTTCCTCGTCATACAAATCGTTTACCACAGTAGCGATAATGATATAGCTAACCGTCACAATTAGCATCGCTTCCTCGCTACACAACTTGCATATTTACTTTGCTTTTACAGTGCCCTATCAAATAAGTTTTGTTCGTGAAATGTATACCACATGGGTCACATGGAAATGTCACACGATTAGCGTTCCTTCTGCAGACATGATTTTCATGTCTTATTGCATGTTGTCGATATTTAAAACTTTTGTAACAGTACCTACACATATGTCTCGTCGATAGTTCTTGAGTCATCAAAGGCTCGGAAAGTATGATACTTCCACGCACTCTGCTGTTGTAGACAATGAAGTCCCGAATGTTGCATGAGCTGGAAATTTCCCAGTAGTCATTGACAGAACATCCGTACTGGTTGACAAAAAAGCTGAAGTAGACGCAACTGACGCAGAAGCTGGAAATTGTTCACGAAATGTTTTATTTGCCAAATTCGGTGTAGTTGCAGGTATTGAGGTCTCCTCTGCTGACGAAAATGCACACTTTGAAGTCTCTTGCAGTGAAGAGTCAGTAGATGCAGCCAACATCGAGATCTCTGGAGATAGTAGCCACGTTACCATAGGAATCTCCGGAGCTGTCCTCATCGATGTCATCGGGATCTGCTACGTTTTCGTTATCGCCTTCATCAGGGTCCCCACTGTCAACGCTAGGCCTTCCACCAAGATCTCTGCAGTCGCTGAGCCGGCGACCGTCGGGATCTGTCCAGATGTCAACGAGGTGGACTGAGCGACCTGCTTTCTAGAACTCGCCTAAATAACAGCGGATGCAGGAATAATTTGTTTGTCAAAACATCATCGATTGGTAATACTTAAATTTTTTTAGGAATATCAAGGAAAATAAGTTCTAATTATATATTCAAACATCTAATCGCACAGTGCACATACCGGGCACATTTAAACTTACTAGAGGACCAAGAGTCTCTGAACATTAGTACCTTCAAATTCCAAACATAATTTAGACTACTCAAATATAAATTATGCTCAGCTACTCAAATGGCTACAGCACATGACTATAATATTTGATCCGAACCCTAGCTAGGACCAAAGGAAATTATTTACATCTCACGCCAACAGTTTATGGCACCTGCAGTGTTGATATACCTACAGCCAAGACATCCTCCGAAATGCTCCAACAGTCCAAAGCTCCAACAGCTCAAAAGCTCCAACAGCTTCAAAGTTCTAACACCTCCAGAGCTCCAACAGCACCAAATGCTCCAAAGCTCCAAAGCTCCAATCTTCCAATTGCTCCAAGTACTCCAATTTCTCGAAGTGCTCTGCCTACATTTCGATCAAACTGATTTCAATTTTTTAATCGAACCTGTCCTGATTACTTGTATGACTTTGTCTACATTTTGTGTGAATGGTGATGATTTTTCCACCTTTAAGTTAAAAATTTTATTTCGAAATCAGATTTCGAGAAATGATAGAACCCATTTTGAAATAAAAAATAACTTTATCTTCAAGTTTATACATATGCATTTAATTTAAGCTATTATTGTATGTAGCCAGCTTCCCTCAGTTCTTTGAGTATGAAGGATATTTCTTTGATGCTCGAATGGTATCCTGCACAAAGCGAAGCATGTAAGTCTTAGCTGGTCAACCAATATGTTAGGATCTTCCCATGAGGTATAATCAATCTCTTCTGCTACGTTAATCTTTCTTGCATGTTTATAATAAATATTATGATCTCTGGTGTCTTCCGTTTTAACACCAACCACAAGGTCACTTTCGTCATCGAGCCAGTGATCATCACAAGCTTGATCAGGAAAATATATTTTATAACGACGTTTCCATCGTTTTGGTTTCAGGACACCATCACAGTCATCTATGTTGCCTGCTTTAGGTGCTTTAACACAGCCCTCAATCATGTCAGCCTTAGATGTGTCAGCACAGTCCTCGATCATGTCAGCCTCAGATGTGTCACCACAATCTTCAATCATGTCAGCTTCAAATGATTCATCACAGTCTTCAGGTGTTTCTCCGTCAGTCACATTTTCATGGAGACGACTATATATTGTTGAAAATATATTTTCATTTCTAATGAGGTTGCTACTTTCTTCGTTTGTTTTAAATTTTAAATTATTATCGTGATCTAGAGCAGTATTTTTAGCATTAGCTTTTTTTACATTCTTCGTAATCATTATTGTCGCCTGATATTTCGCCTTCGTTCCTCTTCCGTGATGTTGTAGCCCAGTCTTCGTTATCTTTATTCACCTTAGTTGAACAGGTCTTGCAATGTCTATTCAAGAAATATCTTCTACCAAAGGATTTCTGACACTGACTGCAACTAAAAGGTTTTTGACAAGGACACAAAATACACTCGCCTCTCTCATGTCGTTTAGCATTTTTTCTCAAGGTAAACGCCTTGCTGCAGTATCTACAGTGATGTCGTTTTGATACAGATACAGACAATGAATCAGGATACATGTTAGCTTCTGCGACTAATTTCAGATGCAAACTGAGAGTTTTAAATTGAAACCATCACTTAAAAAGTATTTTTTAAATATTTCATCAGCGAGAGTAAAGTTATCTCATGCAAAGCAACTTATTGTAAGTAGTTCTGCTTTTAAACAACAGATGATGCCATGTGTTGTTTACATGTAAAAGTAGTATATAATAGGGCAAGCTGGGACAGGCGTCAGGGTGAGGAGCGAGGAGCCGGTGTCCGCCATCTTGGATTGTGACGTCACGGCGGCAAAAATTCCTCAAAATTCCTCAAAAATGACTCAAAATGACTCAAAAATTCCCGTTTTAAGAAAAAATTTCCCGTTTTCGAGGGAAAAATTCACGTTTCGAGGGAAAATTTCCCGTTTTATTCCTCAAAAATCCCAACGGCTAGAAATGTCCTGATAGAGGCTTAAGCATCCTTAACTCAAGCCTCAGTTAAGCCTCTATCAGGATGTGACCTTGACCTTTGACCTTGACCTTGACCTCGGCGGCCATTTTGGATCCGACATTTTGGATGACGTCATTGAGTTCTAGAAAATTCCGGTGATGTGTTTTCCGCCATATTGGATGATGACGTCATCGTTGCATTTTCCGTTACGGCCGCCATCTTTAACTTTTTTATTTATTATCCGATTTTAAAGAAATTTTTTTTTAAAAAAATATAAAAAAATTTACTTAATAAAATTTTAATAAAATACTTATAAAAAACAAACATTTACGACACGGAGTTCGAAGTCCTCGGTTCGAACCCGACCAGTGCAAAAAAAATTAAAAATGGCGACCGATCCTTCCCCCGTGGTGGGTGCTAGCAGACTGACTCCCACCACTTTTTGTCAAAGCATATATATCGTCACCTAGTATGACGTCATGTCCGCCATCTTGTCTTCGATGTTGGAAGCCATCATCACTGTATCGTCGGCTAGAGTGCGCCGATGACATGTTAGTTTAATTCGTATCCGCTAGAGTGCAGTAATAATTTATTACTGTAACACCCGCCATCTTGTCATTTGTCCGCCATCTTGAAAATCCGTAATTATTTAGCTAGAAATTCGGGAAAAGTTCCAAAATTCATTAAATAAATCACTCATTAATTTACCTATCGAATAGTTACTTGGTTCGATCTAGGATGATGCAAAAAATTAAATATTACATCAATTTAACATAATAGTAACAGGTTCGAGGAATTAAACACAGCAAGTTCTTTTACAAACATAATATTTATTACATAATTTCTATTCTACTACAGGATCACTTGCGAAAGCCATCAATCTTTTAAATATTTAGCCCTGCAGCGGTGTGAAATGACTAATTCTTAGCTCCAATCGGTTTATACTAGACAGAGTCCAGCCAGAACCTTTACAGACATAGTCCTCCTCTTCTTGACAGAGTTTCTGGATACCGTTTTTAACAGTTTGCTTCACATCGTTAGAACTGTAAATTACTGCAGCCGATGTCTTGAATGCACACTTCTTCACTTTGTCATCTAACGGACATGGCTTTCCATATAGACAGTCCAACCACAAGTTATATTTTAATGGACCTTTTGTTGCTACGTCATCAGTAAGCTGATTGATTATGTCCTGTCTGATATCATGAAGAAAAGTACAAATGTCCTTCGACTCACCGAACGTATTTAGATAATAGTAGTCCTTCAATGTTCCACGAAATGCAGACTGCGCCAAGTAGAAGCCATTATCATTCACTTGTAATGCTCCGAACACAGTCTTAGGTTTATTTTCCTGTTCACACGCCATACCAATCAGTTGCTGCACATCGGTTTTCTTGCTTGTACGCTCACGAGCCTTCAACCTAAACCGAGGAGTCGAAATTTCTGCAGGTAGTTCAGCAGTAGGCACACGGACTTCACCTTTACAGATTTCACATGTCGTCGCAAATTATCAATTCGAGTAAACCATTCATGACACTCATCACAGCGAAACTTCATGCGAGAAGGATTCTTCGTGCATTTGCTCCGCTCATGTCTTCGTGCATCATGGGAAAATGCGAACGTCGTATCACAGTAGCTGCAAGGATACCGTGGTGATGAAGACGAGCCTGTCAGACCTGATCCAGATACAGGCGTTGCAACAGTAGTACCATTTCCAGGCATACTCTTATGCGCATCGATGCAGCGTTGTTGCGACGAAACCTTTACTTTCTACCGCACAGCAGGACCTTTGCATGCCTTCATGTGCGTTTTCATATTATCTTTTCTTGTAAATTGCTTGCGACACTTAATACAGCCAAACATTTTACGATATAGGTTCTTGGCACATTCGCTCCTCTCGTGTCGTCGAGCATTGCTGACGTTTGAGAAAATCTTGTCACAGTAACGACATCGATGTTCGTTAGTTGTTGACGATTCGCCATCCATTGAAGTCTCCATCGAGGGTGAAACAGCGTTCGTCGAGGTTTCCTGTACAGTCAGCACTACCGGCATTAAAGTCTCTTCTTTTGGTGGTATCACATCTGTTGAAATCTCCTCCAGTGTTGACGTCGTCGTTGCCAACGGGATCTGCTCCTTCTCCATCGTAGCTGTCGTCAAGGTTCCCGTAGTCGACGGTACAACATCCATCGAGTTCGGCGTTAAAGACGGTAAAGATGCCATCGAGGTCTCAAGAACAGCTAATTTACACGACTTATGCACCAGAAGAAACAAACTAGGTGATCCTTACACCGCCGTCGTCAGAAACAAACTGAGCGTCCTGCTGTCTAGGACTCGCCTATATACATGCACCGGATGGAATAATACGCTAGTCAAATCAAGAACAATTTATTATAATACTAGAGTCAAAACAACATTAAAAAAATAGAAGCACAATCAAAAAAAAAAGGAAGCACACTTGGAAGCACCGACAACGAAAAGGCAGCACATTTGGAAGCACCGACAACGAAAAAGGCAGCACCATCATCGAAAAGGCCGCACATTTGTCATTGGCTCCAATATTCATTGGTTCCATCAGTCTATTGATTCTATCAGTCTAGTGACTCCAACAGTCATTGACACCAACGGCCTTTTTCTTCATCAGCTCCAATGATATTTGGCTAGAATGCTACGAGTCTAAGAGACCATGAGGCTACAATTCTACGAGTGTACAAGACTCCTCCAACTACCTTCAAGTGTATAAAGCTCCAAATGCTCCAACAGCTCCAACACGCAATGTACGCGCAATACATGCAATTTACACGCAATAAATGTAATGATTACACAGTACACACACAGGAAACGGAACGTACACACAGTACACACAGGAAACGGAACGTACACACAGTACACACAGGAAACGGAACGTACACACAGTACACACAGGAAACGGAACGTACACACAGTACACACAGGGAACGGAACGTACACACAGTACACACAGGAAACGGAACGTACACACAGTACACACAGGAAACGGATCGTACACACAGTACACACAGGAAACGGAACGAACACGTAATATTCACGCAATTGACACACAGTACACGCAGAGTACACGCAATTTACACAAAGTACACCCAATGTACGCAATGTACGCAATATATATGTAATGTACACACAATGACTACGCCTCGTTCGCGCAGGACAAGCATTTAATGAAAACGAAGCACGTTTGGACGGAAATTCTATAAAACGAAAGCTCATTTAACGAAAAGGAGGCGCATTCTCTCGTTCATTCAACTTGGTAGGATACGATCTTCAATGATAAGTTAGGATATAATCTCTCCAACAGTCTATGAATCCAACAGTTTATATTTCCATTAGCCATCGACTCCAACAGTCATTGACTCCAACAGTCATTGGCTCCAACAGTCATTGCCTCCAACAGTCATCGTCTCCAACGGCCTTTTGGTTCATCAGCTCCAATGATATTTGGTTAGAATGCTACGACTCTAAGAGACTATGAGACTACAATTCTACGAGTGTACAAGACTCCTCCAACTACCTTCAAGCGTACAAAGCTCCAAACTACTTCGGCAGCATTATGTTATAATAGTACAAGGCTACTTGACTACGAAGCTACAAGTCTACATGGCTCCAATTGCGGCATCTGTCTTCGTCTGAATTTTCTCTTTGACTTCAACTCCGCCCGTCAGCATCTCTTCGATCTGCACCTCGATTATGTTATAATAGTACAAGGCTACTTGACTATGAAGCTACAAGTCTACATGGCTCCAATTACGGCATCTGTCTTCGGCTGAATTTTCTCTTTGGCTCCAACTGCTACAGCAGCATTATGTTATAATAGTACAAGGCTACTTGACTACGAAGCTACACATCTACAAGGCTCCAATTATCACATCTGTCTTCGTCAGCATTTTCTCTTTTGCTCCCACTGCTCCAACAGCATTATGTTATATGATTCCATGTATACTTTGTTACGTAGCTACAGGTCTACGAGGTTCCAATGCATCATGTTTACGAAGCTTCCAGAACACAGGGTTACGAGACTGCGAGGCTACAGGACTACGAAGCTTCCAGGACACGAGGCTACATGGCTACGAGACTACATGACTCTAACTGATTACAATAGCACCACTCAGTGGTGAGAGTTAGGTTATCTCATGCAAAAGTACTTTATGCATGTAGTTCTGCTTTTCAACAACAGATGTCGCCACATGTTGCTTGCAGGTAAATAATATTTAGTTATTTTATGCGGGATGCGGGATGCTCACTAACGATCGCAAAAGAAGTATGGCTTCGCTAGACTCCAAGGAAAAGGAAGTTCGTCTTGCATGTTGGTGCTCCACAGATGTCTCATGGCGTAATATTAATTTGACTGAGTAATGATATTTGTCAATTCCACCTGATAAAAATATTGCAAGTTTTGATTTAGTAGCAGAAATTATCGAATTAAATGTAACTCCAATTAAAATGACATGTCTCAATAGACAAAAAAAAATCCATGCAGAGAGTGGTTCCTCAGAATAGTCAGAAACACTTGAAGAAACCACAGGAATGATTGCAAGAACACTTGAAAAACCATCAAATTATTGACATTAATAATCAGGAGCACACGGAGAAAAAACCATCATAATATTGGCAAGAATAATCAGGAGCACACGGAGAAAACCATCATAATACTGACCAGATTAATCAGAAGTACTCGGAGAAAACCACCACATGTTTTCCTTGATATCATAAAATTACAGGAAAAAAATATTTAAAAATAAAAATAAATTAATAAAAAAATAAAAAAATTGCATAAATTTCTGGCTTGTACAAGAACTCAATCTTTGCTCAACAATGATAAAATTACAAGCTAGCAGAAACTGTTTATGCAATTTTTTATTTTTTTATTTTTTTATTAATTTATTTTTATTTTTAAATATTTTTTTCCTGTAATTTTATGATATCAAGGAAAACATGTGGTGGTTTTCTCCGAGTACTTCTGATTAATCTGGTCAATATTATGATGGTTTTCTCCGTGTGCTCCTGATTATTCTTGCCAATATTATGATGGTTTTTTCTCCGTGTGCTCCTGATTATTAATGTCAATAATTTGATGGTTTTTCAAGTGTTCTTGCAATCATTCCTGTGGTTTCTTCAAGTGTTTCTGACTATTCTGAGGAACCACTCTCTGCATGGATTTTTTTTTTGTCTATTGAGACATGTCATTTTAATTGGAGTTACATTTAATTCGATAATTTCTGCTACTAAATCAAAACTTGCAATATTTTAATCAGGTGGAATTGACAAATATCATTACTCAGTCAAATTAATATTACGCCATGAGACATCTGTGGAACACGAACATGCAAGACGAACTTCCTTTTCCTTGGAGTCTAGCGAAGCCATCCTTCTTTTGCGATCGTTAGTGAGCATCCCGCATCCCGCATAAAATAACTAAATATTATTTACCTGCAAGCAACATGTGGCGACATCTGTTGTTGAAAAGCAGAACTACATGCATAAAGTACTTTTGCATGAGATAACCTAACTCTCACCACTGAGTGGTGCTATTGTAATCAGTTAGAGTCATGTAGTCTCGTAGCCATGTAGCCTCGTGTCCTGGAAGCTTCGTAGTCCTGTAGCCTCGCAGTCTCGTAACCCTGTGTTCTGGAAGCTTCGTAAACATGATGCATTGGAACCTCGTAGACCTGTAGCTACGTAACAAAGTATCCATGGAATCATATAACATAATGCTGTTGGAGCAGTGGGAGCAAAAGAGAAAATGCTGACGAAGACAGATGTGATAATTGGAGCCTTGTAGATGTGTAGCTTCGTAGTCAAGTAGCCTTGTACTATTATAACATAATGCTGCTGTAGCAGTTGGAGCCAAAGAGAAAATTCAGCCGAAGACAGATGCCGTAATTGGAGCCATGTAGACTTGTAGCTTCATAGTCAAGTAGCCTTGTACTATTATAACATAATCGAGGTGCAGATCGAAGAGATGCTGACGGGCGGAGTTGGAGTCAAAGAGAAAATTCAGACGAAGACAGATGCCGCAATTGGAGCCATGTAGACTTGTAGCTTCGTAGTCAAGTAGCCTTGTACTATTATAACATAATGCTGCCGAAGTAGTTGGAGCTTTGTACGCTTGAAGGTAGTTGGAGGAGTCTTGTACACTCGTAGAATTGTAGTCTCATAGTCTCTTAGAGTCGTAGCATTCTAACCAAATATCATTGGAGCTGATGAACCAAAAGGCCGTTGGAGACGATGACTGTTGGAGGCAATGACTGTTGGAGCCAATGACTGTTGGAGTCAATGACTGTTGGAGTCGATGGCTAATGGAAATATAAACTGTTGGATTCATAGACTGTTGGAGAGATTATATCCTAACTTATCATTGAAGATCGTATCCTACCAAGTTGAATGAACGAGAGAATGCGCCTCCTTTTCGTTAAATGAGCTTTCGTTTTATAGAATTTCCGTCCAAACGTGCTTCGTTTTCATTAAATGCTTGTCCTGCGCGAACGAGGCGTAGTCATTGTGTGTACATTACATATATATTGCGTACATTGCGTACATTGGGTGTACTTTGTGTAAATTGCGTGTACTCTGCGTGTACTGTGTGTCAATTGCGTGAATATTACGTGTTCGTTCCGTTTCCTGTGTATACTGTGTGTACGTTCCGTTTTCTGTGTGTACTGTGTGTACGTTCCGTTTCCTGTGTGTACTGTGTGTACGTTCCGTTCCCTGTGTGTACTGTGTGTACGTTCCGTTTCCTGTGTGTACTGTGTGTACGTTCCGTTTCCTGTGTGTACTGTGTGTACGTTCCGTTTCCTGTGTGTACTGTGTGTACGTTCCGTTTCCTGTGTGTGTACTGTGTAATCATTACATTTATTGCATGTAAATTGCATGTATTGCGCGTACATTGCGTGTTGGAGCTGTTGGAGCATTTGGAGCTTTATACACTTGAAGGTAGTTGGAGGAGTCTTGTACACTCGTAGAATTGTAGCCTCATGGTCTCTTAGACTCGAAGCATTCTAGCCAAATATCATTGGAGCTGATGAAGAAAAAGGCCGTTGGTGTCAATGACTGTTGGAGTCACTAGACTGATAGAATCAATAGACTGATGGAACCAATGAATATTGGAGCCAATGACAAATGTGCGGCCTTTTCGATGATGGTGCTGCCTTTTTCGTTGTCGGTGCTTCCAAATGTGCTGCCTTTTCGTTGTCGGTGCTTCCAAGTGTGCTTCCTTTTTTTTTTTGATGGTGCTTCTATTTTTTTAATGTTGTTTTGACTCTAGTATTATAATAAATTGTTCTTGATTTGACTAGCGTATTATTCCATCCGGTGCATGTATATAAGCGAGTCCTAGACAGCAGGACGCTCAGTTTGTTTCTGACGACGGCGGTGTAAGGATCACCTAGTTTGTTTCTTCTGGTGCATAAGTCGTGTAAATTAGCTGTTCTTGAGACCTCGATGGCATCTTTACCGTCTTTAACGCCATACTCGATGGATGTTGTACCGTCGATTACGGGAACCTTGACGACAGCTACGATGGAGAAGGAGCAGATCCCGTTGGCAACGACGACGTCAACACTGGAGGAGATTTCAACAGATGTGATACCACCAAAAGAAGAGACTTTAATGCCGGTAGTGCTGACTGTACAGGAAACCTCGACGAACGCTGTTTCACCCTCGATGGAGACTTCAATGGATGGCGAATCGTCAACAACTAACGAACATCGATGTCGTTACTGTGACAAGATTTTCTCAAACGTCAGCAATGCTCGACGACACGAGAGGAGCGAATGTGCCAAGAACCTATATCGTAAAATATTGGGTTTTTAAGTGTCGCAAGCAATTTACAAGAAAAGATAATATGAAAACGCACATGAAGGCATGCAAAGGTCCTGCTGTGCGGTAGAAAGTAAAGGTTTCGTCGCAACAACGCTGCATCGATGCGCATAAGAGTATGCCTGGAAATGGTACTACTGTTGCAACGCCTGTATCTGGATCAGGTCTGACAGGCTCGTCTTCATCACCACGGTATCCTTGCAGCTACTGTGATACGACGTTCGCATTTTCCCATGATGCACGAAGACATGAGCGGAGCAAATGCACGAAGAATTCTTCTCGCATGAAGTTTCGCTGTGATGAGTGTCATGAATGGTTTACTCGAATTGATAATTTGCGACGACATGTGAAAAACTGTAAAGGTGAAGTCCGTGTGCCTACTGCTGAACTACCTGCAGAAATTTCGACTCCTCGGTTTAGGTTGAAGGCTCGTGAGCGTACAAGCAAGAAAACCGATGTGCAGCAACCGATTGGTATGGTGTGTGAACAGGAAAATAAACCTAAGACTGTGTTCGGAGCATTACAAGTGAATGATAATGGCTTCTACTTGGCGCAGTCTGCATTTCGTGGAACATTGAAGGACTACTATTATCTAAATACGTTCGGTGAGTCGAAGGACATTTGTTCTTTTCTTCATGATATCAGACAGGACATAATCAATCAGCTTACTGATGACGTAGCAACAAAAGGTCCATTAAAATATAACTTGTGGTTGGACTGTCTATATGGAAAGCCATGTCCGTTAGATTGTCCGTGAAGAAGTGTGCATTCAAGACATCGGCTGCAGTAATTTACAGTTCTAACGATGTGAAGCAAACTGTTAAAAACGGTATCCAGAAACTCTGTCAAGAAGAGGAGGACTATGTCTGTAAAGGTTCTGGCTGGACTCTGTCTAGTATAAACCGATTGGAGCTAAGAATTAGTCATTTCACACCGCTGCAGGGCTAAATATTTAAAAGATTGATGGCTTTCGCAAGTGATCCTGTAGTAGAATAGAAATTATGTAATAAATATTATGTTTGTAAAAGAACTTGCTGTGTTTAATTCCTCGAACCTGTTACTATTATGTTAAATTGATGTTATATTTAATTTTTTGCATCATCCTAGATCGAACCAAGTAACTATTCGATAGGTAAATTAATGAGTGATTTATTTAATGAATTTTGGAACTTTTCCCGAATTTCTAGCTAAATAATTACGGATTTTCAAGATGGCGGACAAATGACAAGATGGCGGGTGTCACAGTAATAAATGATTACTGCACTCTAGCGGATACGAATTAAACTAACATGTCATCGGCGCACTCTAGCCGACGATACAGTGATGATGGCTTCCAGCATCGAAGACAAGATGGCGGACATGACGTCATACTAGGTGACGATATATATGCTTTGACAAAAAGTGGTGGGAGTCAGTCTGCTAGCACCCACCACGGGGGAAGGATCGGTCGCCATTTTTAATTTTTTTTGCACTGGTCGGGTTCGAACCGAGGACTTCGAACTCCGTGTCGTAAATGTTTGTTTTTTATAAGTATTTTATTAAAATTTTATTAAGTAAATTTTTTTATATTTTTTAAAAAAAATTTCTTTAAAATCGGATAATAAATAAAAAAGTTAAAGATGGCGGCCGTAACGGAAAATGCAACGATGACGTCATCATCCAATATGGCGGAAAACACATCACCGGAATTTTCTAGAACACAATGACGTCATCCAAAATGTCGGATCCAAAATGGCCGCCGAGGTCAAGGTCAAGGTCAAAGGTCAAGGTCACATCCTGATAGAGGCTTAACTGAGGCTTGAGTTAAGGATGCTTAAGCCTCTATCAGGACATTTCTAGCCGTTGGGATTTTTGAGGAATAAAACGGGAAATTTTCCCTCGAAACGTGAATTTTTCCCTCGAAAACGGGAAATTTTTTCTTAAAACGGGAATTTTTGAGTCATTTTGAGTCATTTTTGAGGAATTTTGAGGAATTTTTGCCGCCGTGGCGTCACAATCCAAGATGGCGGACACCGGCTCCTCGCTCCTCACCCTGACGCCTGTCCCAGCTTGCCCTATTATATACTACTTGTAAATATGATTTATTTCTTTTATGTGGGATGTGGGATGCTCACTATCGATCGCAAAAGAAGGAAGGCTTCGGTATACAAGGAGAAGAAAGTTTGTCTTTCGTGATAGTGTTTCTGATCCGTCTTATTACATATTATTGGACTGAGTAATGTTATTTTTTAAATTCCATCTGATAAAAATATTTTTAAGTGCTGTTTTAGTAGTAGAAATTCACTAATTAATTGTAACTCTGAATAAAATGGTATGACTCATTAGCTAAAAAATCCTTCATGCTGAGATTGATTTCTCACAAATAACCAGAATCATTCGGTGATCACCATAGATGTCAGGACACGTTTAATCAGAAGCACTTGGAGAAAACCATCAATATTTATATTAATTGTCAGATAAAAATGGAGCACATGGGGAAATCTATCGTAAGTTTTCCTTAATATCATAAAAGTCACAGAAATAAATTTAAAAATAAAAAATAAAAATTTAAAAATCAAACGATCCTCATTTCCTTTAATATCATAAACTTGCAGAAAAAAATAATAACAAAAAAAAACAAAGAAAATGAATGAAAAAATATAAAAAATTCTGTCTTGTACAAGAACTCTATCCTTGCCCAACAAAGGAGAAATTCACTAGCTGCCAAAAACTGTTTTTGAAATTTTTCATTCATTTTTTTTTTGTAATTTTTTCATTTTATTTATTTTTATTTTTAAATTTTTTAATGTAATTTTATGATATTTTATGAACGAGAAATTGTTTTGTTTTGTTATTATTTTAATAATTTTCTGTGTTTTTCTGATATTAAGGAAAACTTACGATAGTTTTATCCGTGTACTCCTGATTTTTTCTGACAAGATATTTTTGAATTTCTTCGAGTTATACTGATTATTCCTTGCTAGATATCTGCTGATGATCTCCGAGTGCATCTTGTTATTTGTGTGAAATCGTTCTCTGCATTAAATATTTTTTTACTTAAGGAGTCATTTAATTCAGAGTTACATTTAATTAGTTAATTTCTGCTACTAAATCAGCACTTACATTTTTTTATCCGTTGGGATGTAGACAAAAATATCATTTCTCAGTCTAATAATGTGTGATAAGACGGATGAGAAACACTCTAATGCAGGACGAAATTCCTTCTCCTTGATGTCTAGCGAAGCACTCATGCGATCGCGAAATGGCATCCCACAACCCACATAAAAAATATAATAATAACAACGCAATATGTGACGTCATCTGTTGTTGAAAGGCTGAACTACTTGCGACAAGTTTCTTGTATGACATAAATAATTCTCATTGGTGAAAAATTAAAAAAAAAATCCTATTTAAGTAATTGTTCCAATTGAAAACTCTCAATTTGCATCTAACATTACTCACAGAAACTACAATGAATTCTGGTTTGCTGTATGCGGCTGAATCGGAAGGACGCCGTTGTAGATACTGCAGCAAGGCTTTTGACCTGAGAAGGGATGCTAGACGTCACGAGAAGAATAATTATGTTAAAAACCCACTACGCAAAATGTTATGCTGTAATCGGTGTAGCAGGTTGTTAACAAAAATTGACAGCTTAAAAAGATTCGTAGAACTTGTAAAGCCAAGCCCACTTACGGGATAGAGAACATAGATAAAGATACTACAATAAGGAAGGTTGATATTATTAGCTCTCCCGATCACAACGAATAACTTAAATTGAAGGAAGACTGGAACTAATGGAAATATCACCACCGTGAAAAATGAGTACAATGAAGCCTATATTCTGTAGATCCTTCATACTTTGGAGTAAAGATGGACACTTAATTTTAGTATTTTTACGATTAAAATCTGATAATAAATATTGATTTTGAAGATGGTGGCCGTAACGAAAATTGCAACAGTTACGTCATAATACTAGGTGCAGCTTATCGGAGGCTGTAGCCTATATGTGGAATTTAAGCCCTTTTAGGAATTTCGAAGTCATTGGCATTTTTAAGCACTAAAACGGGAAAATTTTCTCTCGATACGGCAATTTGTCTGGCGAAATAGAGTTATGTAATAAAAAAAAAACGGAATTAAAAAAAAGGAAAATTTGGCGGATTTTGGCGAATTTTGGGCAAATTATGGAAATTTTTGGCAAATTTTGAAGGTCAAGGACAAAGGTCAATGCAATCGAAGATGGCCGCCGTGACGTCATAATCCAAGATGGATGTCGGCAACTCAGCACCTCTCCTTTAACCCTGCGCCAGGAGCCCCATTTACACATTACTGGAAACTGGAAAATGGAAACATTTTCTTTTGAAAAACAGAAAATTCACTATAGCTCCTTTAATATTATTAATATTGTAAAAGTATACATATATTATATTTCATTGTAGAATATCTAATAACTTAAAATGTTTGTCAAAATATATATTTTGATACGACCAACTATAACTCTAAGGGGATGAAAAAACAAGTGCTAGAGGACAAAAGAATCTGTAACAATTGTTTGTGAACCCTATAAATACTGTCTAAAACTTTTGTCTGAAAGAATTTTCGATGAAATGATCAATTGCTGCAAGGGGTAAAAAAAACAGCTGTTGAATCAAAATATAATTTAATAATACCATACCATGTTTACTACCAAATCCATTATTATTTGTTTAACTGTTAACTAATATCTATGTTTTTTGTCTGAAATATTTTTATACGAACAACTATTAAAACAAGCTGAAGAAAAAAAACAATGCTTGAAGAATAAAGTTACAGACATGCTATCAAAACCGTTCTAACAGTTTATAAATGTCATAAATACTATCTAAAACTTCTGTGTGAAACTATTTTTATACAGCTATTGTTGTTTAGTTTGTAAAGACATGGGTTTAAGGACAAATAAATATATAACTCCCTTAATATGTACACTATCAAAACTTTTTAAATTGATTGTAAATTTCCTAAACATTATTTTAAAAATTTGGCTGAAAAAACTTTTGAAAAGGCGTTGAAAGTTGTTGCAAGGGGTTAATAATACAGGGTTTTAAATAAAGTAATTTCAAAAACTTTCGTCCTACTAACACTATCGAATTGGTTGAAACGTATTGCAAACCATCTAAACATTATCCTAAACCTTGATCCAAAACTTATTTTTATACCAAAACATTTGTCCAGTAATGAAATATGGTGTTTGAAGGTGAAAAAATTGATAACATCCTTAGTAAGTATTGTATAAAGTTGGTTTCAGTTAATTCGATGTTGGAAGCATTGAATTAAAAAAAAAAAACACATTTGAAACATTTTCGCTGCATGGAATATTAAAAATATATATAATCGATCAATTTCGAAAATTGAAGAACATAAATAAGTTATGTAGGCATAAATTTTGTTTTCACAATATTCCACAATTTTAAAGTGTTTTCGAGAACATTTCAGAAGAAAAATGTATTTCGAAATTTAACTGCACCTGTACGCTGTGCCGATAGGAATTTATGTTGTTTTAGAATAAAAATTTTCATTAGTTCATATTTTTACTACGGGACTTATATAAAAACACTTTAAAAAAAGCTCATATTTACTTTTAATATTCAATGTAACAAATAGAATGCAACTTTTCAAAGGTAAGAATGGTGCTTTCGCCGATCGTCAATATTTAAATTTAAAATATTTACATTTACTTTCGGACACATTTCAACAGTTTGAGTATAATGCATCGTCAAGCTGGAAGTCTGTAGTAAGAAAAAAATTAAAAGCAGTCATGAGGACTGCCGACAGAAATGAAAACGTTTTCGCAATTTTTACGTAAACATATTATCACAACAAATTTGTTTAATGTCGTCAGTAAAATAACTCCAAAATTACTATAAAATACGCATTGCTTAGTAATTGTAGGTATTAAAAAAATAAATAATGATGTTCTAAATTTGTAGATTATAATGCTACAAAGACTTTTCAAACTATATATCTATATGAGAATATTAGGTAATATTTTTTAACTTTCATTTGACTGCACAGTAATCGTTTACTTAAGATTTAAAAGCGGAATAAGTTATACTAATAGGAACAGATATAGTGTTGTCGTTGACACGTCACGTGACCATGTCGATGACGACTTACATGAATTTACTCCCTATAATAACCTATGATCATAACCTAAACATATTTCGTAAATGCATCGGCTGGGTATTACACATTCTCTTCTCATATATTTGCTAATGACAGCAATCAATGTAAACCAAATAATTGTTAAAGTAATTATTATTACGTACTAATAATTATTATGAAATTAATAATGACAATTATTACGTATTAATTGAATATACTAAACACAGCGACACAACAGCGAAGAACAGCTGACTATCTTTCTCGCTCGGGTACACTCGGCGGTCCCGAGTTCACCCGAACGAGCCTTTCACCTCAGAGCGTGACGGATCAGCCTAACTTACTACCTACGAAAAAATGTGTGTGCGGTGCGCCAAAATAAATTTTCACTTCAAAAACCTGATCTAAAGAACACAACGTTTATAATGATTGTCCTAGTCACTCTTTGTGAAACATGGCGATAAGGACGCTAGTAGATGTATATAGTATGTATGAGGACACCGAAGGACAGAGGGGATTAAGGGATTATGTCACTTCCTTCGAACATGCACACACGAAAAAGTGTCCCGTTACGTTCATCAGCCATGTACGCACGAAAAAATGTCCCGTTACAGTAGATGGAAAATACCGATTCAAGGACAGGCGCAGGATCCAGGAGCCGACATTGAACATTGACTTTGACCTTGAACATTGACCTTGACCTTGACCCTTGACCTTTAATTATGACCTTGATCTTAGGCCATGACCTTAAACAATGACCTAGACCTTGAACATTGACCTTGAACCTAGACCTTGACCCTTGACCTTTAACTATGACCTTGACATTTGATTTTGACCTTGAATTTGACCTTTGACCTCTAAGTTTTGACCTTTGACCTTTAAGTTTGACCTTGACCTTTAACTATGACCTTGACCTTAGACCTTGACCTTGAAATTTGACCCTGACATTGAAATTAGACCCTGACCTTTAGCCTTGCGACCCTCGATGTTGCCAACCTCTTGGATGATGTCATCTAATCCATGCTAATCCATATGCCAATCTATGCTAATCTATGCTAACCTAACCTAACCTAACCTAACCTAATCCATATGCTAATCTATGCTAACCTAACCTAACCGAACCTAACCTAACCGAACCGTCATGTCCGCCAACTTGAAAATCAATAATTTTTATGTTAGAAAAACGGGAAAAAAAATAAAAATAATTAAAAAAATAACTAATCAAATTAAATAATAAAAATTAAATAAATTATTACTTAAAACCACTGTTGAACATATCGTTATGGCCGACATCTTGGATTATATTTAATTGTTGCATGTTTCGTTATGCCCACCATCTCGGTTGAGTACGATGTTATCGTTACACTTTACAGTATAACCGCCATATTGGATCCTATTAATGTTGCATGTTTCGTTATGGCAGCCATCTTGGAATCGTGTAATTATTTAGCTAGAAATTCGGAAAAAAACCCATAATTAATAAAATAAATCACTCATTAATTTACATATTGATTCGATCAGTTCCTGTCCTTGGTTCGATACTCGATCGATGCAATAATGTTTAATTTTATGTAAAAAAATAATAATTTCAATAAACAATGTTCAAAATTCTTAAAGAGGCTAAAAATCCTCTACTACCATAATCTTATAAGCCATCATGTACGCCATCTTGAAAATTCGTAATTTCAATGCTATAAATTCGTAATTTCAATGCTAAAAATTCAGGAAAAAGTTCAAAACTCATTAATTAAATTTTGCAACCAATAAAATGATTAATTAGATCGACTTAGGTCCT
This sequence comes from Bacillus rossius redtenbacheri, assembly GCF_032445375.1. NCBI lineage: Eukaryota > Metazoa > Arthropoda > Insecta > Phasmatodea > Bacillidae > Bacillus > Bacillus rossius. The sequence goes on along the minus strand of NC_086338.1, from coordinate 18,955,111 downwards.
TGGTACGATTCTGGATGCTGAAGAAAAAATAAATATAACAACAATTTAACATAATAGTGACAGGTTCGTAAATAAAACATCGCAATTTCTTTCACAAAATAAATTTTATTACAAAATCTATATTTTACTACAGGATCACTTACGAAAGCCCTGCATAGGCGTGAAATGACTAATTCTTAGCTCCAATCGGTTTATACTAGACAGAGACCAACCAGAACCTTTACAGACATAGTCCTCCTCTTCTTGACAGAGTTTCTGGATACCGTTTTTAACAGTTTGCTTCACATCGTCAGAACTGTAAATTACTGCAGCCGATGTCTTGAATGCACACTTACTCATTTCGTCTTCGAATGGATACGGCTTTCCATATATACAGTCCAACCACAAGTTATATTTTGATGGACCGTTTGTTGCTACATCATCAGTAAGCTGATTGATTATGTCCTCTCTGATATCATCAAGTAAATTACAAATGTCTTTTGACTCACCTAACGTATTTAGATAATAGTAATCTTTCAATTTTCCACGAAATGCAGACTGCGCCAAGTAGAAACCATTATCTTTCACTTGTAATGCACCGAACACAGTATTAGGTTTATTTTAATGTCTAGACGTTATAGCAATCGGTTGCTGCACATTGGTTTTCTTGCTTGTACGCTTACGAGTCTCCAATCTAAAGCGAGGAGTCGAAATTTCTACAGGTAGTTCTTCAGTAGACACACGGACTTTACCGTTGCATTTTTTCACATGCCGTCGCAAACTATCAATACGTGTAAACCATTCATGACACTCATCACAGCGGAACTTCATGTGAGATGGATTCTTCTTGCATTTACTCCTCTCATGTCTTCGTGCAACATGAGATAAAAGTGAACGACATATCGCAGTAGCTGCAAGGATACCTTGCTGATGAAGACGAACCTTTCAGACCCCATCCAGATACTGACGTTGCCGCAGTTGCGACATATCCAGGCATACTCTTATGAACATAGATGCATCACTGTTGCACCGAAACCTTTACTTTCTGCCGAACAGCAGAACCTTTGCATGTCTTCATGTGCGTTTTCATATTATCTTTTCTGGCAAACTGCTTATGACATTTCTCACAAACAATCATTTTACGATATAGGTTCTTAGCACATTCTCTATTCTCATGCCGTCGAGCATTGCTGCTGTTTAAGAAAATCTTGTCACAGTAACAGCACCGATGTTCGTTAGTTGTTGTCGATTCGGCATCCATTGAAGTCTCCATTGAGGCTGAAAGGAAGTTCGTCTTGTTTTCCTGCACAGCCAACACTACCGGCATTAAAGTCTCTTCTGCTGGTGGTATCGAGCCTGATGAAGTCTCCTCCAGTGTTGTCGCCGTGGATGTCAACGGAATCTGCTCCTTCTCCGTCGTAGCTGTCGTCAAGGTTCCCGTAGACGATGGTACAACCTCCATCGAGTTCGTCGTTAAAGTCGGTAAAGATGCCATCGAGTTCACAAGAACAGGTAGTTACATTATGAATGCACCAGAAGAAAGAAACTAGGTGATCCTTACACTGATAACGTCAGTAACAAACTAAGCGACCTGCTGTATAGGACTCGCTTATATACATGCACCGTATGGAATAATACGCTAGTCAAATCAAGAACCAATTACTATAATACTCGAGTCAAAACTACATTAAAAATAGAAGCCCACTCAACGAAAAAGGCAGCACATTTGTAAGCAATTTCGACATATGAAATGGACACGCAATGCACGCACTTGCAGATTTCATCACAAAGTTAACATTTAAATTTCATTCAAGCGAAGTAGCAAGCCAATGTCACATCATCATATTAACATCCTATTGGTCATACTATCCTCAAAATTGCACAGTATTATAAATCACACCAGTTATAGACGGACTTATGGTTTCTAACACACAACATTTCAGTCATTTTTCTTTAATAAATTCATATTTTAAAATGCAAAATATACATGGTAAACGAAGAACCAGGTACGTAAATATTTTATATATATTATGTACACTGTAGACGACAAGAGCTTGAAAGTACATATGTTGGAAAGATATTTAATAAAACTCATATTAAATTGTATATTTATTTCCATTAATACACATCAGATCAAAAAAAGTAGGTTTTATTATATAAATCTCGAATTTCTTTGTTCATGTTTCTTTGAGGACGTATAAATTTTCAGCATTTCGCGAACCAATTAAAAGTTATAGTCTATTCTTCAATAATTTGGATTGTCTCTCGATGAACAATTGGTCTCATGTGCTACGGCTTCCATCTTCTTTACATATTTGTTATTATTAGTCTTATAATCCACGCATCAGTGTCACTATCACAGACGCAAAGTTATCATCATCATCATCGTAGCTGTCATCAATATTATCATGAGCTGCATCAATATCACTCATTTTATGATATCGTTTCCGCATTTCAGTTGTCAGAGATTTACCACAATCTATGATCTTGTGAGCTTCACATTATTCTCTATTGTTTTGTAGACATGGTTAGTTCCATTCTCGTTATCTTTAAAAGCCTGTGTGTCCAGTTTTATTATTTAATCCTTCAACCCATCATCTCAAACACAATTAAATCATCGTAGTATACAGAAAAAAAATCAACAAAGTTTCCTTCATTTAATCTTAGGAACCGCATCATCCTTTCCACCTATAGTATAGTTTCTTGAGCCCAAGAGTCTTTCATTATATACCATGCAGTGTTCTTCAAGAGATGTGGTATACTTCTAGTTCTACATACAAATCCATCCTATCATTGATTTGTTGACACATTAGAAAAAAAACCTTAATGTTAATTTTTACGTGTTTTATTAAATTATCAATTCGGCTAAAAATAATTACCACACATAGTGTGTTATTACATTTCCTTCTTCATCTGCAATGCTAAGTTCCTTGATAACAAATCCATACTGCCTAGAGAAGCCTTGGAGGTTTACACATTTCCTCATGGTGGTCGAGACGAGACTAAGCCGGTAATGTACTGTCAGGTCTTAGATAATAGACGACACAATCTACCTTGTTTCAGGATGTCTCGATGATGTCCGGAGCCTCCTCGTCACAATCACTAGTGCAGTGATGACCGAAGTTGCAGACCTCTAGTTAGAAGTAACCATCCTCGGTGACGTAGTGCACACAGCGGAATCCGGACGTTACTTCCGCTTAATTTGCAGTTGGAATGAACAGCATTTGCTTGAATTTGTAGCAGCAGCTCTATACCCACACGACTATGTGTTGACTGACTGCTGTGTCAAGGGTGTTGACCTCAATTTATTCCGCTAGGACCACCCTCCAGTCCAGTCACATGTACCGTTGCTTCCGTTGTTGTCCCCCGCCTTGCTGGCGACCTCCAACATTCTAACACGGTGATCAACCATCCAAGCCCTAAGCATTCTAGCATTGTGTCTTGAGATCGGACCTGGACATCCAAGTTACAAAGAGTATTATATACTCTGAAATACATAATAAAGAGAAAATTGATATAAATAACATTATACTTTGCTTAATAGTTCCAGAAGTAATGAACACACTGCTTGACCAGTGACAGGAGTAACTAAATATTAAATATATTTGATATTTTATTTTCCATTACCTTTCGTGGTATTTATTAATCATTCACTCTACGAAAAACAACTCAAGACAATAAACCTGACCAACGAATTAAATACAGTACCGCTATGCCTTACATGAAAGTATAATTTTTCGATAATCTGAATAACCTTTAAATCGTTCATGTACAAAGCCACACATAAAGGCCAATTGTCTATGGACCATGAGACCGAGTCATGACAATATCAGACGTATAGGCTAGTCATTTCAGCACCGCAGGACCTTTTCGTCTTTAGATAATAACAGTCATTTAGACCATCATGAAATTTTTATACATACTAAAGGACCAAGTGACCTTGAAATGTATTTTAGTAACACCAAGAGGTTTTGAACTAGTAAATATTCAGTCACTACATATTTTACTACGCGAAATCAACAAAAAGAAAGCACCATCAACGAAAAGGCAGCACAATCAAAAAAGGCAGTACATTTGGAAACACCATCAACAAAATGGAAGCACATTTTGGAAGCACCATCAACGTAAAGGCAGCACATTTTGGAAGCACAATCAATAAAGGCAGCACATTTGGAAGCACCATCAACAAAAAGGAAGCACATTTGGAAACACCATCAACAAAAAGGAAGCACATTTTGAAAGCACCATCAACGTAAAGGCAGCACATTTTGGAAGCACAATCAATAAAGGCAGCACATTTGGAAGCACCATCAACAAAAAGGAAGCACATTTTGGAAGCACCATCAAACAGGCAGCACATTTGGAAACACAAGTTACGAGAACTAAGTCTTAGTTAGAAATCAGAATGCAAGAAATAAAAACATTAAATTTTTACTTTTAATATTTAATTTATTTCTTAACATTATACAAATAGAAGTAAAATAAGTCATTATTGTATGTAGCCAGCTTTCCTCAGTTCTTCGAGTATGAAGGATATTTCTTTTATGCACGAATAGTTTCCTGCACAAAGCAAGTCATGTAGAAGTCTTAGCCAGTCAACCAATAAGTTTGGATCTTTCCACGATGTGTAATCAATCTCTTCTACCACCATCTCACTTGCTTGTTTATTATAAATACTTTTAATATCACAATCGTCCCAGTGATCATAATAAGCGTTATCAGATTTTTTTATTATAACACGTCGTTTCCATCGTTTCGGTCTCAGGACACCGTTACATTCTTCGATCTTGTCAGCTTTAGGTGCTTCATCACAGACTATGCTTTTGTCAACAGCCTCAGAGTCACTGTTACAATCACTGTAGAAGACATCCTCTTCACCCAGATTACCAAATTAATTCGATATCGATGATGTCGAAGTGCCATTATCGTCTTCATGCTTCCTTTTTAAGAGTCCATCATTTTTACAAAGTAAGAAAGATCTACTTGAATTCGGCTGGAATGTATTTTCACTTTTCACGTTAAGGATTCTTCCATTGTCTTCATTCTTCCATAAATCATCATCGTCCTTCAATTTAAGTTTTTCGTCGAGATCGGAAGAGCCACGAACATAATCTCTCTCAAGACAAGGAAAATTATTGTCGTAATGCAGATCACTATTCCTTAGTCTAGTAGATCCATCGTTGTACTCTGGCTTGTACGCAGGCTTAACTTTACAAGTTCTGTCATGTCTTTTTAAGCTCTCTCTCCGCGTAAACGACTTGTTACATCGAACACAACTTATCATATTGCGTAGTGGATTTTTAACACAGTCATTCTTCTGGTGTTGTCTTCCATTCTTTCTCAAGATAAATTCTTTGCTGCAAAACTTACACCTGTGTCCTTTCGATACAGCGACAGACACCGAATCAGGATTCATATTAGTTACTGTGACTAATGTTAGATACAAACAGACAGTTTTCCAATTGGAACCATTATTTAAATATAATTTTTTTAAATATTTCTTAAGCTAGAGTTATCTCATGCAAAGGTACTTGTTGTAAGTAGTTCTGCTTTTCAACAACAGATGACACCACGTATTGCTTGCAGGTAAATATTATTTCTTTCTTTCATGCGGGATGCAGGATTCTCACTAACGATCGCAATAGAGGGATGGCATCGCTAGACTCCAAGGATAAGGTAGTTTGTTCTTCCAGTTAGTGTTTCTCAGATTTCTCAGGGTATATTATTATTTGACTGAATAATGATTTTTTTTAAATTCCACCTAATAAAAATAAAATAGAAGCACTCAGAAAAAACCATCAGGGAGAATGTCGTTTATAAACATCATAAATTACCATTTTTTTTAAAAAGTCCAAATTTAATCTTGCTTAATCAAAGAGTTCACAAGCGGGCTTGTGCTAGAGCTCTCATGTTGCTTAAGCAAAGAGTTCACAAGCGGGCTTGTGCTAGAACTCTCATGTTGCTTAAGCAAAGAGTTCACAAGCGGGCTTGTGCTACAACTCCCTTGTTGCTTAAGCAAAGAGTTCACAAGCGGGCTTGTGCTAGAACTCTCATGTTGCTTAAACAAAGAGTTCACAAGCGGGCTTGTGCTATAACTCTCATGTTGAAAAGCAGAACTACGTACAACAAGTACCTTTGCATGAGATAACTCTAGCTTAAGAAATATTTAAAAAAATTATATTTAAGTAATGGTTCCAATTGGAAAACTGTCTGTTTGTATCTAACATTAGTCACAGTAACTAATATGAATCCTGATTCGGTGTCTGTCGCTGTATCGAAAGGACACAGGTGTAAGTTTTGCAGCAAAGAATTTATCTTGAGAAAGAATGGAAGACAACACCAGAAGAATGACTGTGTTAAAAATCCACTACGCAATATGATAAGTTGCGTTCGATGTAACAAGTCGTTTACGCGGAGAGAGAGCTTAATAAATATAGTTTAAAAAACTAAAGAAACATGCTTTTAAAGATTATCAAACTAAAAAGTTAAAAATAATTTTAAAATTTAATTTATGACAATAGTATATAAGCAATACTAGTATAAATGAGAAAAAAGCTGGAGGCACTTTGTGCCATATTTTTTGTATATTAAGCGCCCCATGTTTTTCTCTCGTTTATACTAGTATTGCTTATATACTATTATCATAAATTAAATTTTAAAATTATTTTTAACTTTTCAGTTTGATAATCTTTAAAAGCATGTTTCTTTAGTTTTTTAAACTATATTTATTTTAACTTTTTAGTTTGATATTCTTTAAAAGCATGTTTTTTTAGTTTTTTAAACTATATTTATGTATAATTATCATAGGGAAATGAGTTACCGACACTACCTATTACCATCTGAGATAACTATTTGGAGTTGCAACCTCACAAAGAAATGGTAAAGTCTCTCCGAATCATTTACAGTTAATGTATGGATATAATCTAAGAATTTACCGGAAAAAAAAAAACATTTTTTTTCCGGCGTGGCCGGGAGTAGAACCCACGATCGCTGAATCCGAAAGCTGACGTCACAGAAGTCGCGCGCCTTAGAGCGCTTTTTTTTTTTTTTTTTTTTTTTTTTTTTTTTAGTTTATTAGTTTATTGTGATATCATGTGCATGTACATAACATTACAGCTCACATCAGATTACAGTCAGCACAAATGGGATACACGATACTGATACCTCGCCCCTGCGGATTAACACAGTCCCACACCATCTGTACAAATTTCAAAACATGAAAAGGTAATGTCCAAACCTCCTTCTTAACGTATTGTTTTTTACCATAGACCATCTGTCACGTCGTAGCTGGGAGATGAAGTCCCGCAAGAAGTATGGCACTTGAGTTTTGAGCACAAAAGCTATCAAATTCGCCATCAGCCACACAGCCGCCCGCCTCTTCACGGTAGGGAAGGCCGTGATGTCGAGGTAGCACATGCGGTCCGCGCACACGTCCCGTGGAGGTAGGCAGAGCAGTCTGGAAAGTTTGGTTTTACACCACTCCCACAAGGGGCGCGAGAATGAGCAAGCACATATGCGATGGAGGGCGGTGTCACGGTAGCCACAGAGCTCGCAGTGGTCATCCTGGGATAACGCAATGCGTTTCTTGCGATAAAGGGTGGGTGTCAGGTCGTTGACAAATGTGAAAGCTTCGGCACGGAGATGAGTAGGTAATTCAGGATCAGAAACGTTTTTCCATATGTTCAGCCAACGCAAAGAAAGGATCTTATTCTGAATATTCGGCACAGAGGGTGTTGCTCGTCGCTGGAAACCATACAGTTGTCTTGTGGAGACATGCGTACCTTCGGGAAGTTCGGAAATCGTCGTGCGAAGGTGATCGGCGGCGGACTTGTAGTGTCGGGGTAGGCGCTCCCTGGCGCCCCATGCGGCTGTGTACAAAGCCGAGGAGCGACCACCCTGTAAGACACGTTGTATGACGCATTTCTGGAACAAGGCTCGTGCTTTTTGCTCATGCTCAATGAGTCCGAGACCACCTTTACTGACAGGCATCGTCAGCTGATCGCGGCTGACCTTGAAGAGGAATCCTTTCCAGATAAACCATCCAATGTATTGCCTGATTTGAGCTGCAATCGCAGCTGGCATGGGGAACACCTGTGCCATGTACCAGAGTTGTGAAAGGGAGTACATGTTAACGATATATACACGTTGGATGATGTTGAGGTTTCTAAGGTGTGACTCAAGCAGGCTACCACGAACATTCCGCACCACTCCGTCCCAGTTCTCTTGAATGGTATGACCGATGTCACCCGTGAAAAGTATTCCAAGTGTCCTGATCGCATCCGTAGACACGAATGAATGCTGTGGCACAATCACATCTGGCGCTGCTTTCAGATTCAACACTTTGGTTTTCGCGAAGTTGCATTTTGCATGCGTTGCCTTGTGGAAGGCCTCAAGAATAGCATGAGCGGCCGTGAGTTCATGGTCACTACGCACAATGACCGTAACATCATCTGCATACCCAATGCACGTTAAAGGATTCCCTTGAATACTCAGTCCTGAGAGAGTAGAGTTAAATTTCCTTATAAGGGGCTCAATATAAAGGACGAAAAGTACCATCGAGAGCGGGCACCCTTGTCGGACAGAGGAGCGAATCGGAAATTTGTCACCAAAACAACCATTGATGGACATCTTCGAGGTTAGGTTCTCACGGAACGTGCGTAGGACAGCTCGAACTGTCGGAGGGAAGCAAAGGTGCTCGAGCACCCTGTCGAGGAAGCTCCATTGCACCCGGTCAAAGGCCTTCTCAAGATCAATGTTCAGGAGGGCGACAGCGCCCGGCGTTGTGCGCGCCAGGAGCTGCACATCGCGGAGCGCAGAAGTGCCATGTGTGATGGACGTCCCCTGCACAATACAATGTTGGTCCGGCCCGATGACATCAGACAGCGCTGATTTAATACGATTGGCATACACCCGTGCGATGATTTTGTAGTCAGCACACAGAAGCGTGATAGGCCTATAGTGGGCTACTTCACGTGGCTGTGGTACCTTGGGTATGAGCACAATGATTCCCTCTGTTTGCGTGCTGCACAGACGCCCTCGTCGAATGACCGTGCGCGCCATTTCGCAAAATTCCTCTCGAATCGTTGGCCAATAGTGCTGGTAGAATTCGTAGGGGATACCGTCCACACCAGGGGATTTGGTTTTTGGGGCCCTCCGAACGATGTGTGTGATCTCTTCGTCAGTTGGGTCGGCCTCCAGACGGTGCTGTGCTATGTCGTCAAGGCTGCTGTCATACACATCGAGGAATGACGTCCCTTCATCATAGTCAATGTCGTGGTCCGCATAGAGTTCCTCGTAACTACTTGTAAATGCTGCGAGGATGGTTGTGGAATCCCTTACGACCGTGCCATTCGCGTCCACAACCGAGCTGATGTGCCTTCGTGTACGCCTCTTCCGATCTCGCATGAGGGAGTGAATGCTAAGCCTTTCTTGCTGTAGCGCACTCTTGGTGTTATTGAATACAATGCGACTTTCCATGTTCGCTCGGTGTATGGCGATGATCCGTTCCTTAAGGCGACGGGCTTGATCCCTCGGATTGGTAACTGCGGTTGGATGCGTACTTAATTCCCGCAGGGCCCTCTCGTGCAAATAGAGAAGGGAGTCCTGCTCCCGTCTACAACGCCCGCCATGGTGCTTAAATAATTTGGCCAGACCTGGTTTGACGCAGCCATCCCACCAATCCGCTGTGTCCGCGTACCTCTGTTTACATCGCAACCAATGAGACCAGCGCCGATGAAAATCATTGTCCACTTCAGTTTGACCCAACAAGCGTGTTTGTAGTCTCCAGTAGTTACGCCCAGGTGTGGGTGAAACCTCCGGAGCAGCCACAGTACAAACGACCATGTAATGATCTGTGACAGCCACTGGCACCACATCATATGATCGCGCGTTGTGTCGATGCGTGCGGGACATATAAAACCTGTCTAGGCGCGAACTAGATGAATAGGCATGAAAGGTGTAATGTGGTGTGGGTACTTGAAGAATGTCGACCATGTCCTCCACATCAATGGCAGTAACGAGCTCATGCAGTGCCGTGTTAATGGGGTAGTGTCCACCAACGTGATCACTGGGTGTAATTATACAATTGAAATCTCCACCTAGAATAAGACCCGTGCCATCATTCCTTATAAATGGAAGGATTTCCTGGCGAAAAAATTCCTGGCATTCTGTTCGACGCTGAGAGCCAGAGGGGGCATAGACATTCACACATTGTCCGATAATGCTCCTGCCAGTAGCGCTGGAGGGATTGAGCGCTATGAGTGTGCCAGAGATTATTCTCCCAGATGCGTGCGCTCTGATGTGCGTGAGTTCAAGATGGTTCTTTGTGACAACAATGGTTCCTCTCCCTTGAGGGCCAATGTTGGGGTACACATTATATTGGTCAAAATATGGTAGCCGCTCGAGCGCACACTCTTGTAAAAATAGTACGTCGATAGCGTGCGCACGTACAATGCTGTGTAAAGCATGAAATTTGAAAGGAGCTTCAATTGCACAAATGTTGACAGTGGCAATTGTTAAAACTCTAGTCATCCGCTACGTCTTTGCTACTAGCTACGTCATTCCCTCCCCCACTCTGTTCCGTTATGCTGATCGCGCCCCCCTTGATTTGCTCGATCGCATGCTGGGCAATGCGGAGTGAATATTTACGTTGCGAACGCGGGCTGTCCGGTAGGGCGGTGTCGCGACTTGGACTGCGACTCGCATGACGGGCCTTTTTGTCCCTGCGCCCGCTCGGGGGCCGTTCACGCCCACCGGACTTTTTGCCTGAGCGGGGGTTGGTGGAGTGCGCCTCCTGTGAGCATTCGGACATTCCGTCATCCTCCATGTCAATGGGCGTATCGAGTCGTATATCCGGGGCGGGCATGTCCTGTTGAGTCGGAGCAAGAGGTGATGCGGTAATGGTGGACAGCAGAGTTTTGAGTGGGACCGCCTCATAAGGCCTCTCCTCCCTGTCTTCTGACGTCAGAGTTTGTGCCGGCGGATGTAAGCTCGCCCCAGAGGTGGTGGGCCGGTCCCGCACTTCGTGCGGTTCTGTCGAGCGACTGCTCTGCGCGCCACTCTGCAGTGTCTGCGCCCACGTGCGCGGCGCGCCCGACCGCTCGCGCGGAAGAGTGGGGCAGGCCGCGCGGTGGTGTCCCGCCTGCGAGCAGTGACTGCAGGTCTGGAGTTGTCCGTCATACACTACGAACCCGTGATGCCCATCGACTACCAGCTGTGAGGGAATATTTTGATTGAGTTCCATTTTCACTATTCGTACCCCTGTCTTGGCTTTGAACTTGCGATACACCCCCCACATTTCGTCCACGCACGTGTGTATCTTTCCGTACGGAGTGAGCGAGTAAACAATCCGTTCATTTGGTACTTCCACGGGAATGTTTACGACCCTGACGGTTTTCAGGTTGTCTAGCGCCAGTTCTATGTCTACTTGTAGTGACTCACCGCTCGCTGCGTGTATCTGAGACGTTCCGCCGGTCTCTCGGATGATCCTCTCGCAGTGTAGTAGTGATGTCAACTTCACAAAGATGCACCGTTGGCGTCCGTCGACCTGTACAGCAATCACTTCGTCATCCTGCAGCCCAAGGGTCTCGTCGAGCCATCGGAGTAAGTCCAACGCGAGCGGTTTGGTTTGACACTTCACGCGAAGGGTATTCACTCGTGGGGTCGGTTGGCAAGTCGCCATGATGGTCCTGCGAAAGTCAGTAAGAAGCCTTTAAAATACGTTACGTGTAAGCCGCACGACACTTAACTCGCTCTCGCACTAAACCAGGAGAGTAACAGCGCACGAGACACGTCGCGTCGCACACGTCCGCTCACCACGCGAGCACGGGGCGGACTGAGCGCTCGGCTAACGAACGTAATGAAATTGGTGGGACATTTTACAGTGATGAGCCACTCACTCTTAGTCGAAAGAGTTACAGACGGACACACAAACATACAGGTGAAGCTAATATAAAGCATGTAAAAAGACATGACAGAACTTGTAACGTTAAGCCTGCGTACAATCCAGAGTACAACGATGGATCTACTAGACTAAGGAATAGTGATCTGCATTACGACAATAATTTTCCTTGTCTTGAGAGAGATTATGTTCGTGGCTCTTCCGATCTCGACGAAGAACTTAAATTGAAGGACGATGATGATTTATGGAAGAATGAAGACAATGGAAGAATCCTTAACGTGAAAAGTGAAAATACATTCCAGCCGAATTCAAGTAGATCTTTCTTACTTTGTAAAAATGATGGACTCCTAAAAAGGAAGCATAAAGACGATAATGGCACTTCGACATCATCGATATCGAATTAATTTGGTAATCTGGGTGAACAGGATGTCTTCTACAGTGATTGTAACAGTGACTCTGTGGCTGTTGACAAAAGCATAGTCTGTGATGAAGCACCTAAAGCTGACAAGATCGAAGAATGTAACGGTGTCCTGAGACCGAAACGATGGAAACGACATGTTATAATAAATAAATCTGATAATGCTTATTATGATCACTGGGACGATTGTGATATTAAAAGTATTTATAATAAACAAGCAAGTGAGATGGTGGTAGAAGAGATTGATTACACATCGTGGAAAGATCCAAACTTATTGGTTGACCGGCTAAGACTTCTACATGACTTGCTTTGTGCAGGAAACTATTCGTGCATAAAAGAAATATCCTTCATACTCGAAGAACTGAGGAAAGCTGGCTACATACAATAATGACTTATTTTACTTCTATTTGTATAATGTTAAGAAATAAATTAAATATTAAAAGTAAAAATTTAATGTTTTTATTTCTTGCATTCTGATTTCTAACTAAGACTTAGTTCTCGTAACTTGTGTTTCCAAATGTGCTGCCTGTTTGATGGTGCTTCCAAAATGTGCTTCCTTTTTGTTGATGGTGCTTCCAAATGTGCTGCCTTTATTGATTGTGCTTCCAAAATGTGCTGCCTTTACGTTGATGGTGCTTTCAAAATGTGCTTCCTTTTTGTTGATGGTGTTTCCAAATGTGCTTCCTTTTTGTTGATGGTGCTTCCAAATGTGCTGCCTTTATTGATTGTGCTTCCAAAATGTGCTGCCTTTACGTTGATGGTGCTCCTAAAATGTGCTTCCATTTTTTGATGGTGTTTCCAAATGTGCTGCCTTTTTTGATTGTGCTGCCTTTTCGTTGATGGTGCTTCCTTTTTGTTGATTTCGCGTAGTTAAATAATAGTGACTGAATATTGACTAGTTCAAAACCTCTTGGTGTTACTAAAATATATTTCAAGGTCACTTGGTCCTTTAGTATGTATAAAAATTTCATGATGGTCTAAATGACTGTTTTTATCTAAAGTCGAAGAAGGTCCTGCGGTCCTGAAATGACTAGCCTATACGTCTGATATTGTCATGACTCGGTCTCATGGTCCATAGAAAATTGGCCTGTATGTGTGGCTTTGTACATGAACGATTTAAAGGTTATTCAGATTATCGAAAAATTATACTTTCATGTAAGGCATAGCGGTACTGTATTTAATTCGTTGGTCAGGTTTATTGTCTTGAGTTGTTTTTCGTAGAGTGAATGATTAATAAATACCACGAAAGGTAATGGAAAATAAAATATCAAATATATTTAATATTTAGTTACACCTGTCACTGGTCAAGCAGTGCGTTCATTACTTCTGGAACTATTAAGCAAAGTATAATGTTATTTATATCAATTTTCTCTTTATTATGTATTTCAGAGTATATTATACTCTTTGTAACTTGGATGTCCAGGTCCGATCTCAAGACACAATGCTAGCATGCTTAAGGCTTGGATGGTTGATCACCGTGTTGGAATGTTGGAGGTCGCCAGCAAGGCGGGGGACAACAACGGAAGCAATGGTACATGTGACTGGACTGGAGGGTGGTCCTAGCGAAATAAATTGAGGTCAACACCCTAGACACAGCAGTCAGTCAACACATAGTCGTGTGGGTATAGAACTGCTGCTACAAATTCAAGCAAATGCTGTTCGTTCCAACTGCAAAGTACGCGGAAATAACGTCCGGATTCCGCCGTGTGCACTACGTCACCGAGGATGGTTACTTCCAACTAGAGGTCTGCAACTTCGGTCATCACTGTACTAGTGATTGTGACGAGGAGGCTCCGGACATCATCGAGACATCCTGCAACAAGGTAGATTGTGTCGTCTATTATCTAAGACCTGACAGTACATTACCGGCTTAGTCTCGTCTCGACCACCATGACGAAATGTGTAAACCTCCAAGGCTTCTCTAGTCAGTATGGATTTATTATCAAGGAACTTAGCATTGCAGATGAAGAAGGAAATGTAATAACACACTATGTGTGGTAATTATTTTTAGCCGAATTGATAATTTAATAAAACACGTAAAAATCAACTTTAAGGTTTTTTTTCTAATGTGTCAACAAATCAATGATAGGATGGATTTGTATGTAGAACTAGAAGTATACCACATCTCTTGAAGAACATTGCATGGTATATAATGAAAGACTCTTGGGCTCAAGGAACTATACTATAGGTGGAAAGGATGATGCGGTTCCTAAGATTAAATGAAGGGAACTTTGTTGATTTTTTTTTCTGTATACTACGATGATTTGATTGTGTTTGAGATGATGGGTTGAAGGATTAAATAATAAAACTGCACACACAGGCTTTTAAAGAAAACGAGAATGGAACTAACCATGTCTACAAAACAATAGAGAATAATGTGAAGCTAACAAGATCATAGATTGTGGTAAATCTCTGACAACTGAAATGCAGAAACGATATCATAAAATGAGTGATATTGATACAGCTCATGATAATATTGATTACAGCTACGATGATGATGATGATAACTTTGCGTCTGTGATAGTGACACGGATGCGTGGATTTTAAGACTAATAATAACAAATATGTAAAGAAGATGGAAGCCGTAGCACATGAGACCAATTGTTCATCGAGAGACAATCCAAATTATTGAAGAATAGACTAAAACTTTTACTGGTTCGCGAAATGCTGAAAATTTATACGTCCTCAAAGAAACATGAACTAAGAAATTCGAGGTTTATATAATAAAACCTACTTTTTTTGATCTGATGTGTATTAATGGGAATAAATATACAATTTAATATGAGTTTTATTAAATATCTTTCTTACAAATGTACTTTCAAGCTCTTGACGTCTACAGTGTACATAAAGTATATAAAATATTTACGTACCTGGTTCTTCGTTTACCATGTATATTTTGCATTTTAAAATATGAATTTATTAAAGAAAAATGACTGAAATGTTGTGTGCTGAAATCCATAAGTCCGTCTATAACTGGTGTGATTTATAATACTGTGCAATTTTGAGGATAGTATGACCAATAGGATGTTAATATGATGATGTGACATTGGCTTGCTACTTCGCTTGAATGAAATTTAAATGTTAACTTTGTGATGAAATCTGCAAGTGCGTGCATTGCGTGTCCATTTCATATGTCGAATTTGCTTACAAATGTGCTGCCTTTTTCGTTGAGTGGGCTTCTATTTTTAATGTAGTTTTGACTCGAGTATTATAGTAATTGGTTCATGATTTGACTAGCGGATAATTCCATACGGTGCATGTATATAAGCGAGTCCTATACAGCAGGTCGCTCAGTTTGTTACTGACGTTATCGGTGTAAGGATCACCTAGTTTGTTTCTTCTGGTGCATTCATCATGTAACTACCTGTTCTTGTGAACTCGATGGCATCTTTACCGACTTTAACGACGAACTCGATGGAGGTTGTACCATCGTCTACGGGAACCTTGACGACAGCTACGACGGAGAAGGAGCTGATTCCGTTGACAACCACAGCGACAACACTGGAGGAGACTTCATCAGGCTCGATACCACCAGCAGAAGAGACTTTAATGCCGGTAGTGTTGGCTGTGCAGGAAAACAAGACGAACTTCCTTTCAGCCTCAATGGAGACTTCAATGGATGCCGAATCGACAACAACTAACGAACATCGGTGCTGTTACTGTGACAAGATTTTCTCAAACAGCAGCAATGCTCGACGGCATGAGAAGAGAGAATGTGCTAAGAACCTATATCGTAAAATGATTGTTTGTGAGAAATGTCATAAGCAGTTTGCCAGAAAAGATAATATGAAAACGCACATGAAGACATGCAAAGGTTCTGCTGTTCGGCAGAAAGTAAAGGTTTCGGTGCAACAGTGATGCATCGATGTTCATAAGAGTATGCCTGGAGATGTCGCAACTGCGGCAACGTCAGTATCTGGATCGGGTCTGAAAGGTTCGTCTTCATCAGCAAGGTATCCTTGCAGCTACTGCGATATGTCGTTCACTTTTATCTCATGTTGCACGAAGACATGAGAGGAGTAAATGCAAGAAGAATCCATCTCGCATGAAGTTCCGCTGTGATGAGTGTCATGAATGGTTTACACGTATTGATAGTTTGCGACGGCATGTGAAAAATGCAACGGTAAAGTCCGTGTGTCTACTGAAGAACTACCTGTAGAAATTTCGACTCCTCGCTTTAGATTGGAGACTCATAAGCGTACAAGCAAGAAAACCAATGTGCAGCAACCGATTGCTATAACGTCTAGACATTAAAATAAACCTAATACTGTGTTCGGTGCATTACAAGTGAAAGATAATGGGTTCTACTTGGCGCAGTCTGCATTTCGTGGAAAATTGAAAGATTACTATTATCTAAATACGTTAGGTGAGTCAAAAGACATTTGTAATTTTCTTGATGATATCAGAGAGGACATAATCAATCAGCTCACTGATGATGTAGCAACAAACGGTCCATCAAAATATAACTTGTGGTTGGACTGTATATATGGAAAGCCGTATCCATTCGAAGACGAAGTGAGTAAGTGTGCATTCAAGACATCGGCTGCAGTAATTAACAGTTCTGACGATGTGAAGCAAACTGTTAAAAACGGTATCCAGAAACTCTGTCAAGAAGAGGAGGACTATGTCTGTAAAGGTTCTGGTTGGTCTCTGTCTAGTATAAACCGATTGGAACTAAGAATTAGTCATTTCACGCCTATGCAGGGCTTTCGTAAGTGATCCTGTAGTAAAATATAGATTTTGTAATAAAATTTATTTTGTGAAAGAAATTGCGATGTTTTATTTACGAACCTGTCACTGTTTTGTTAAATTGTTGTTATATTTATTTTTTCTTCAGCATCCAGAATCGTACCAAGGACCTAAGTCGATCTAATTAATCATTTTATTGGTTGCAAAATTTAATTAATGAGTTTTGAACTTTTTCCTGAATTTCTAGCATTGAAATTACGAATTTTTAGCATTGAAATTACGAATTTTCAAGATGGCGTACATGATGGCTTATAAGATGATGGTAGTAGAGGATTTTTAGCCTCTTTAAGAATTTTGAACATGGTTTATTGAAATTATTATTTTTTTACATAAAATTAAACATTATTGCATCGATCGAGTATCGAACCAAGGACAGGAACTGATCGAATCAATATGTAAATTAATGAGTGATTTATTTTATTAATTATGGATTTTTTCCCGAATTTCTAGCTAAATAATTACACGATTCCAAGATGGCTGTCATAACTAAACATGCAACATTAATAGGATCCAATATGGCGGTCATAATGTAAAGTGTAACGAAAACATCGTACTGAACTGAGATGGTGGGCATAACGAAACATGCAACAATTAAATATAATCCAAGATGTCGACCATAACGATATGTTCAACAGTGGTTTTAAGTAATAATTTATTTAATTTTTATTATTTAATTTGATTAGTTATTTTTTTTAATGATTTTTAATTATTTTCCCATTTTTCTAACAAAAATTATTGATTTTCAAGATGGCGGACATGACGGTTAGGTTAGGTTAGGTTAGGTTAGGTTAGGTTAGCATAGATTAGCATATGGATTAGGTTAGGTTAGGTTAGGTTATGTTAGCCTAGATTAGCATAGATTGGCATATGGATTAGCATGGATTAGATGACATCATCCAAGAGGTTGGCAACATCGAGGGTCGCAAGGCTAAAGGTCAGGGTCGAATTTCAATGTCAGGGTCAAATTTCAAGGTCAAGGTCTAAGGTCAAGGTCATAGTTAAAGGTCAAGGTCAAACTTAAAGGTCAAAGGTCAAAACTTAGAGGTCAAAGGTCAAATTCAAGGTCAAGGTCAATTGTCAAGGTCATAGTTAAAGGTCAAGGGTCAAGGTCTGGGTTCAAGGCCAATGTTCATGGTCAAAGTTCAAGGTCAAGGTCAAAGGTCAAGGTTATTGTTTAAGGTCATGTCCAAAGATCAAGGTCATAATTAAAGGTCAAGGGTCAAGGTCATGGTCAATGTTTAAGGTCAAAGTCAATGTTCAAGGTCAAAGTTAATGTTCAAGGTCAAAGTCAATGTTCAAGGTCGGCTCCTGGATCCTGCGCCTGTCCTTGAATTGGTATTTTCCATCTACTGTAACGGGTCATTTTTTCGTGCGTACATGGCTGATGAACGTAACGGGACACTTTTTCGTGTGTGCATGGTCGAAGGAAGTGACATAATCCCTTAATCCCCTCCGTCCTCCGGTTCCCTCATACATACTATATACATCTACTGACGCTGCCTTGAGAAATAAGTTTGCCGATTTCCGTAACGTAGATGAATGTGAGCCAGCTTTTAGTAAGAGGGGTAAAGGCTGAGCGTAAATTTGAATTTTTTTTAATTAGTCCCAACTCTTATCTTATAATCAAGAAATTGCCATGTAAAAAAAATTACAAACTTTTCAATATATCATTAAACGTTTAAACATTCAAAATATTTAAAATCTCGTTTTAAGTCTTGTCTTGGGACCCTGCTTTAGTCGATAATGTGCTAAGCCCGAGGGTCTGCTCTCCGGGTGACTAGGGCCGTGCCTGTCTGACTTAGTCGCTTTATGTACGTAATTGTACAAGCAGTTTTAGTTTCGGTAGCCCCTCCCAGTGTGATAACTGTAATTGCTGATTGGCGGCCTATCGGCCGTGCTGCGATTGGGCGTCAAGGAGGAGGCAGGGCGGAGCAAGGTCGCGCGGGTGGGAGACACCATCCGCCACTCAAAGCTCGGAGAGTTGGCCGCTCGGACAAGTGGTCACTCGGACAAGTGGTCCTTCGGACAAAAGGAGCTCGGACAAGTGTTCATTTAGAGAAGTGGACACTCGGACAAATGGTAGGCCCCCCATGTTCACCACTCTTCCACGAGCTGTTGCGCTTTACACTGAAAGCCACTGTCTGGCTTGTAAAGATGTAAAAGAAGAAACGCAGGCAGCTGAAGACTTCAAAAATAAAGCAGGGATGAGTGACCGCGCTTCCAAGAATGTCCCTACCTGCTAGGTTTATGTTTTGCGATATGGCATCCCACCCCCCTTCCTGTTACGGGACTCCGGAGATTATCTTACAGGGGAATGACCAAGCCTCATAGAAAGAGAGGTCCCACGCAGGACAGAGACGGAGATAATACTGACCCTTGCTGGCGGAGCTTATGTGCTGCCGGTGCTTCCTTTGATTCCAAAGCTTCCAGTGCTGCCGGTGTTTTCGGTTATTCCTTTGATTCCGGTGCTTATGTGGTTCCGTTGTTTTATGTGCTTCCTTGATTATGGCACTTCCGGTGATTAATGTGCTTCTTTTGATTCCAGTGCTTAATGTGCTTCCTGTTCTTCCTTTTATTGAGTGCTTCTGGTGCTTACTTTGCTTCCGGTGCTTTATTTGCTTCGGATGCTTCCTGTGCTTCCGTTACTTCCTTTGCTTCGGTGCTTCCGGTGCTCTATCGCTTCCTTTGCTTCCGGTTCTTCCGGTGGTTCTGGTGTTTCCTTTGCTTCCGGTGCTTCCGGTGCTTCCTTTGCTCCCGGTGCTGCCAGTGTTTCCGGTGCTTCGTTTCTTACTTTTTTATTGTGCTTCCTTTTTTTAAATGAGCATCGATATGTCTACTAATGACATCATTGTTATTAAGGTTTAGAGATTATTTGTATATATGCCTGAGATTAAAAATGGTCTGGTCACATGGTACAAAGACATTTGGTCTATACATCTAACATTGTATTAGACCTGGTTGGAAGGTATTCCAATATTTGAAAAATTATATTTCATTGTAGATACAGCGACATCGTATTTATTTCGTCAGGTAGGTTTCTTTTTAGAGTAGTATTTATTGTAGATAATTTTTAATAAACTCCACTAGAGGTAATGGGAAACGGAATTTAAACTGACTGGGAATCTAACCAAGGGCAGGAATCTATCGAATCAATCATTATTTTAATAAGTAATTTTTTGATGAAATTTGTATTTTTTCCTGAATTTATACTTAAATAATTACATAATTTTAAACTGGTGACCATGATGGCTTACTTGAGGCTGGTAGACGAGAAACCTAAGCCTCTTTTAGGACTTTTAACCTATTTATTGAAAAAGTAAATTTTTACATAAAAATTAATTTTTTTGTATCAGTCAGGTATTGAACCGAGACGATCGAGTCAATATTTATTTTAATGAGTGATTTTTTTGATGAATTTTGGAATCTTTCCCGAATTTATAGTTTAAATAATACAGATTTTGTAGATGGCATCCAAATTATAGGATGGCGGGTAGTATGACAGTTCACTGTCACTTAATAGATTAATACAGCACTCTAGCGAGTAAAATTTACACTAAGAACAATATGTCGACCTTCATCAGAAGTAAACAATATGGTGGCATCCTGCAAACGAAAACAAGATGGCTGCCATGACATCATACCAAGTCTACTATATAAAAATAAGTCGGGTTTTCCTTCCTGATGCTATAACTCCAGAACGCACGAACCGATTTCCACGGTTTTGCAGTCGTTGGAAAGGTCTCGGGCTCCGTGAGGTTTATAGCAAAGAAAATTCAGGAAAAATTCAGACAAACCAACATTTTAAGTAGATGGCGCCGGTGCGTGATACATTGTTTGACAGCTACTCATTGTTCTCTGCTCAGTTAATTTCATGTGACAAACCGGTATTGTGTTCACTGTGAAATTGTAAAAAAAAAGAAAAAAAATAAGTTATTCGTTTCCTAACATTTCAATTGGAAACCATCAAATCAACTACTCATTGTTCTCTGCTCAGTTAATTTCATGTGACAAACCGGTATTGTGTTTACTGTGAAATTGTGAAAAAAAAGTAAAAAAACATTTAACGTATATTGTGCAAATTTTTATTCAATTTCAACAGCAGGCATTTGTTTTTAAGGTCGCAAGTTGAACTGTGTAAATTATGTGGATCGTGCATTTGAGGTTAAATTCACCACTCTGTCCATAGCCCAAAATGCCTAGAGAACGACGTGCCAACATCGGCCGCCGCACAAGACATGCAAGCCAGCAACAAGTGTATTCACAGAACTTAAGCGAAGAAAAACAAAATATAATAAGAGAAAATGCCCGATTGAGAAAACGCGTGAGCACACAAAGATCATTGGCATCATACAATCGCTTGGCATTCCAATATGATCCCACTGCGAACTACAGTGATGATGAAAATTTAGATATTGGACCAATGACGACTATATGCCGATATTGCAATGTGTTAAAGTTCAAAAGAGAAACGGCTGGATTGTGCTGCGCAAGTGGAAAAGTCAAACTGGATCCATTACTTACACCACCACAGCCACTGAAACCATTGTTCGATGGAAGTGATCCCGATTCCAGCCATTTTCTTAAACACATCATTGAATACAATAACTGCTTTCGCATGACTTCCTTTGGAGCTAATATCATGCTTCATGCCGACTTGCAAGGTAAAGTATCATTCACACCAACACAATGAATTGCAATACATAACAACTACATATACACCACACACTACACCATCACACGATCAGAAGTTACACCGTATTCTTAAACAAATGATTGTTTGCAATTACAGATACAAGAACAAATATATCATTTGCATGGTTCAATGGTGCCAACACCAGATGAACCGCATCAATTTCTGCAAATATATTTCATTTCGTCGATGGTGGATCAGCTGAATGTGCGGTGCAATATACAGGAAACACAACAGTTAAAGAGATCAATTATTGAACAGTTGCAAGCATTTTTTTCACGCTAATAATGCTGTGGTTAATATGTTTAAAACAGCATTGGAATGAATGCCATCGGATACGCACAAATTTGTCATAAGAGCGGATTGTACCCCAACAGGTGAACATGTGCGAAGATTCAATGCACCCACCGTTAATGATGTTGCTGCAATTATTGTTGGCGATCCAACTAAATCGCGAGACATTGTCGTTCAGCGAAGAAGCAATATCATGCATCGTGTAAACGAGACACATCGTTTATACGATGCGTTACAATATCCAATCATTTATTGGCAAGGGCAAGACGGATACGACATCACGTTGAAGATGGTCGATCCAATTACAGGTACAATATTCACACACTAATTATTGCTATTATTGCTATTATTGGTTTCCATTAATTATTGCTATTATTGGTTTCCATTAAAAATTCATTTAATTTTGCATTTTCAGGCGTATCAACAAATAAAAATCTAAGCGCAATGAATTACTATGCATATCGTATGACGATTCGTACACATGAGGAGAATGTCATTCTGAAGTGCCGCCGGCTATTCCAGCAATTCGCTGTCGACATGTATGTCAAAGTCGAGACCGAACGTTTAGCGTTCATTCGATTCAATCAGGCAAAGTTACGATCTGAGGATTATATACACTTGCGTGATGCTATTCATTCAGATGGTGATGTTCAGAATATTGGACGTCTGACGATTCTCCCATCATCTTATATCGGAAGCCCACGCCACATGCACGAATACGCTCAAGATGCTATGACGTACGTGCGAAATTATGGAACTCCGGATTTATTTATTACGTTTACATGCAATCCGAAGTGGACGGAAATTGAACGTGAGTTGGAACCGGGCCAAAAACCGCAAGATCGCCATGACATAATCGCCAGAGTATTTCAGCAAAAACTCAAGGTTATGATGGATGTGCTTACTAAGTATCGAGTTTTTGGTGACACGCGTTGTTATATGTACTCGGTGGAATGGCAGAAGCGTGGACTACCGCATGCTCATATCCTCATTTGGTTTCTGAACAAATTACATTCAAATGAAGTGGATGACATCATATCAGCTGAAATTCCTGATCCAGTCACTGATCCCCATCTACACGACATTGTGACGACACAGATGGTGCATGGGCCGTGCGGTGCATTCAATCCATTATCGCCTTGCATGGCAGATGGAAAGTGCACAAAACGATATCCGCGACCGTTAGTTGCTCAAACAGTCACAGGGAACGATGGATATCCAGTTTATCGTCGGCGTTCAAAAGAAGATAATGGTCGAACTATCAAAGTTAAAGTTAAAAATCAAGAGATTGAGATCAGAAATGAATTCATTGTACCATATTGCCCGCTGCTATCACGAATTTTCGAAACACATGCAAACGTTGAGAGTTGTCATTCGGCCAAATCAATCAAATATTTGTGCAAGTACGTCACAAAAGGCAGCGACATGGCTGTGTTTGGTATTGCGTCGGAAAATGCGAATGACGAAATAAGCAACTTCCAAATGGGCAGATACGACAGTACTAATGAAGCACTGTGGCGATTATTGTCATTTCAGATTCATGAAAGATATCCCACAGTTGTACATTTAGCAGTGCATTTGGAAAATGGCCAAAGAGTTTACTTCACTGAGGCTAATGCGGCACAACAAGCTGAGAGACCACCATCGACAACATTGACTAGCTTCTTTAAAATGTGTGAAGCAGATCCATTCGCAGCGACACTGATGTACCTTGAAATGCCCAAGTATTATACTTGGAATCAATCAACAAAGAAATTCCAACGTCGCAAACAAGGAACCCCAGTTCCAGATTGGCCACAGGTGTTTTCCACTGATGCACTAGGTCGCATGTATACTGTTCATCCTAGAAATGATGAATGTTTTTATTTGCGACTGCTGTTGGTAAATGTACGTGGACCAAAATCATTTGCGCATTTGAAAACTGTGAATGGCCACCAATGCCAAAC
This sequence comes from Bacillus rossius redtenbacheri, assembly GCF_032445375.1. Lineage (NCBI taxonomy): Eukaryota > Metazoa > Arthropoda > Insecta > Phasmatodea > Bacillidae > Bacillus > Bacillus rossius. Next base: position 18,931,136 of record NC_086338.1, on the reverse strand, counting down.
ATATCGAGAAGCATGTCAACTATTGGGTTTGCTGGAGAACGATTCTCATTGGGATTTAACACTTGCGGATTCAGTTGTTTCATCAAATGCGTACCAAATACGAAGTCTGTTCGCAATTATCATCACCACATGTTTTCCTTCACAACCAATTCAGTTATGGAACAAATACAAAGACGACATATGTGAAGATATCTTGCATTGCTTGCGCATTCAAACGAATAATCCTGACATCCAAATAACCGATGAAATCTACAATGAAGGATTGATTCTGATTGAGGATCAATGCTTGACTATTGCAAACAAGCTACTGATTGAAGTAGGAATGATTGCGCCAAATCGATCGATGCACGATGCATTCAACCAAGAATTAAATCGAGAGCTGCAATACAATGTTGATACATTGCAGGAATTAGTTCGAAATAATGTGCCGTTGCTGAATGAACAGCAAAAACAAGTATACGAAACATTAATGCAAGCGGTGGACAATAATACTGGTGGTCTATTCTTCCTGGACGCGCCTGGAGGAACAGGGAAAACATTTGTCATTTCATTGATTTTGGCCACTATTCGATCAAGATGTGACATAGCTTTGGCGTTAGCATCATCTGGAATCGCGGCGACTCTTCTAGATGGCGGTCGTACTGCACATTCTGCGCTTAAGTTGCCACTCAATTTAAACACAATTGATACTCCTACATGCAATATTTCCCGATCCAGTGCAATGGGAAAATTGTTGATGCAATGCAAGCTCATTGTTTGGGATGAGTGCACAATGGCACATAAGAAATCACTTGAAGCACTTAACGTCACACTGAAGGATCTTCGGCGAAATAACAACATCTTTGGTGGCTTGATGATATTGTTGGCAAGCGATTTCAGGCAGACGTTGCCAGTAATTCCCCGTGGAACGCCTGCAGATGAATTGAATGCTTGCCTGAAGGCATCACCTTTATGGAATAATGTAAAAACATTATCGCTAACCACTAATATGAGAGTTTAAGTTCAAAATGATCAATGTGCTGCACAATTTTCCAAACAATTGTTAGATGTTGGAAATGGAAAAGTCCTAGTTGATGCGACATCTGGATTAATTACTCTTACCAACGACTTTTGCCGATTTGTAGACTCTCAATTAGCTCTTATTGAAAATGTTTTCCCAAACATTAGTGAGAATTATCAGAATTATGCTTGGTTAAGTCAACGAGCAAATCTTGCCGCAAAGAATAATGATGTACACGCACTGAATTTCACCATTCAATCAAAAATTTCTGGCGATTTGGTGACATACAAATCCGTTGATTCCATAACAAATCCCGATGATGTAGTAAATTATCCAACGGAGTTTTTGAACTCTCTGGAGTTACCAGGATTTCTACCACATAACTTGCTACTCAAAGTTGGTACAGTTATTATGATATTGCGTAATTTGAATCCACCGCGACTTTGCAATGGTACTCGACTTTCGGTAAAAAGACTTATGCTGAATTTGATTGAGGCAACCATTATTAACGGAAAGTACGCAGGTGAAAATGTATGTATTCCTCGAATACCAATGATTCCGACTGATCATCCGTTTGACTTCACACGATTGCAATTTCCAGTTCGCCTTGCGTTCGCAATGACAATTAACAAGTCGCAAGGCCAATCGCTTAGTGTTTGCGGAATAAATTTAGAAAATCATTGTTTTTCACATGGGCAGTTATACGTTGTGTGTTCACGAGTTGGGAAACCATCCGCTTTGTTTGTGTTAACGTCAGACAAAAAACAAAAAATGTGGTTTACCAAAGAGCACTTCAATGAAACGGATAATTTGCGGACACATATAACGCTTCGATTCAGTATTTACTTTGGATTCACTTTAATTTACTTAGAGAAGTTCAACTAAATAACACTTCATTTTTGTAATCGAAATGAATTCATTACTGTTGTGAAATAAAATAAAAATTTTCCTTTTCAAATATAAAACAAAAAAAAAAATTTTTCTTCATCTTTTAATCACCAAACGAAATGTTACATAAAACGAAGCCATTTGGTGGCGAAACGGAGTTCACCGGGTTTGATAGTTATGTAATATAAGCCTTGGTATTAGTGGTGGAAGGTCAGTCTGCCCATAGAGTAAGTAAAGGGAGAGGCGCCACACCCATAGGAATGATCGTTTGCTTAAATTTGTAAACAAAACCCTTGCGATCATACCATTTCTTTGCAACTTGACAACGAAAAAATTACAGCCAGATACAACCTGAGAAAGGTTTAGCGTCTAATATTTGGCACCGTTGGCACCTTTGTAGTCGCCATATTTTATATTTTTTCGATAAAGGCTACTGATATTGTAAAATTGCTTTATGTTAGTCCTTATAAGGCCCGGTGCACACGCGAGGACATTGTCCGCGCGGTGCCGCTGCGGCGTCGGAGATGCGTTCTCGGAAGGCTTGACTGATAAGAAGTAATGCACACTCAGCTGCGGCACCGCAGCGGCACCGCACGTCCATTGCACGTCCACTGTGCTTACATTTTTGTCCGTAGATCCCACAGGAACGCTGCGGCGCCGCACGTCCAACTACGTTCCTTAGTACATTGGTGTCAATCGAGCAGTGCATACGTGCGGTCGATTTCCGCAAAGTGAGTTGGAAGCATCATAAAGAAGTGCGTGGATCAACATGTGCCGTAAATTTTGTGAATCATTTGACGAAAAGGATAACAAGGAAAAAAACTTGTTGCAAATCTGCCCCTTAGTAGTCTTGAGTCGGTAAACGGATGCACCCAATGTTTCCTAGTTGTATTTAATAAACATTTGTATTCTAGGTACACAAAGAATTCCCATTTACGTTTGTACACATCCATCTCGTTAGTCGCCATCATTCAGAGTGTGCGGTATTTGTCCGTACTGTGTGAATGTGTTTCTGCGGCAACGTTGCGGCGCCGCAGCGGTGCCGCGCGGACAATGTCCGCACGTGTGCACCGGGCCTAATGGGACGTTAAACTATTTCCGCAATAGAAAAAAAAAGCTTCGACTCAAGGTGGATTCGAACCCTCAATCGTTAGTTTAGAGCCTTGACGCCCTTAACCACATGACCACCAATCTATCTTGACGAAGATACAAGTGTATGTACTTATATAATATTTTTCTGCACTAGTAAAGTCCAAATTAATTATACAGCCAGATTGAAACTGATGATAGTTTAGTAATGAATTTTATTTCTGTTTATTAGATTTATTTTCCATTCCATTATTATTTTTTTTTAATTTTCAATTTCAAAAACTACAGTAGCAGCCCTAGCAGGTAATATGGAGAACGACATGCTAACGTGCTCTAATTTTCGTTTTCGGCAATATGCCACGCAGCATCTAGTTTTCAGTGACATTTTAAAAATATATACTTTTACTTTCAAAACCCATTATTACCACGAGACAATACAAAGATGGCCGTATGTAATTTAATAACTGGATATGTAATAAACTAAAGAGATCAAAACTTGTAATCTTTTTTCCGATGTTGGTGAAACATGGTATGATCTCATTTTTAAGGATTCAGTTTGTCCTATCTACTGTCACCCCCCTGAGTCTGCCCGTGGCTTCTGTGGAGATAGGAGCTGTCGCCATTTTTTTTAATATTGACCTCACCGGGCGGAACTCTATTACATAAGTGCGTTTTTTTATTTAAATTTAATTAGAATTTAATTAATTATTTTTATACATTTTAAAATTTTCCCCAAATTGCTAGCATTCAAATTACGGAATTCAATATGGCGTACGAAATTAAAGATGGCGCAGGTTTTTAAAACTAATATTTTTTATTTATTTTGATAAATTAAATTTTATTTCCCATTGAAGTCTGATAATATTTATGAATTTTGAAGATGGAGACTGTAACGAAAATTTCAACGTTCAAGTTGTTTTAAAATAATAATAAAGTAAATTTTTATAAAATTTAAAATTGTTTACGCTAATATTAGATAATAAAAAAAAAGTTTAAGATAGTAGGCACAACGAAATTTGCAACATTAAAATTTTATTAAAATTTTATTAAGTAATTTCTTTTATAATTTTATTTTTTTCAATAAAATCAGATAATACATAAAAAATTCCAAGATGGCAGACATAATTCAAGATGTTGGCCGTAAAGAAAAGTACAACGGTGTTGGCAAAGGTCAAGGTCATGTACTCGGTGGCTTAGAGCGGCCTGACCATGGGAACTTTCAGCTGCAATGGAAACATTTAGATATTTTGAATTTTTCGTAAATAAAAACGGGAAATTTTTTCTCAAAATGGGATTTTTATTTTTCAGATTTTTTGAGATTTCTGGCAGAATTTTTTCTAAAATATTTGTAAATTTTGAGGAATTTTGAGAAATGTTTTGGCTACTTTTGAAGGTCAGTGTCAAAGGTCAAGGTAATCTAAGATGGCCACCGTGACGTTACAAATTCAAGATGGCGGTCATCTCCTCAGCTTCTCCCTGCGTTGCCTGTCCCAGTACCGCCATTTACATACTACTCTGGTTTATTTCTTGAAAAAATTTGGTTTATTTGTTGACTTGACATACGGGTTTCTAGGGGCAAGTCCTGATGGCTTATTGAGGACTGATAATTCAATCATCGAAGTGATGTGTGTTTCTTCAGCTATTGGAATAGGTCTCAAAGAACTGGCCAAACAGTAGAAAAGTTTCTATTTAGAAGAAAAGGAAGGCAAGCTAACGCTGAGGATAACACACAATTATTATTATCAAATTCAAGGGTCACTGCAAATTTCAGAACGAGAAACTTGCTACTTGAAAGTTATGAGTGACCTAAAAGAAAATTTCCATATTGAAAAGGTTTACAGAGGATGTATATCTATTTGGAGAGATAAATGGTTCCGAAACTTCGTCGAGTCCATCGCACTATCCACCACAGATGGCAGCACCTTGGTAACACATTACCGTTCCATTCACGAAATTACTTCCACCTTATCGCCCAATGCCGAGAGCTTAGATGTTACACATCAATAAAAAGTTAAAACGCCATTTTTCGGATCTTTGGAACCTCTGCAGTTACGAATTTAGAAGAGTGCTGAATAGAATAACTTCTAGGCACTCGTAAAGACAGCATTGTAGCATTGTTAAAAAAATATTTGTGGCGGCCACACATCTTTTTACATTTTAAATTGGGCCACGTTTATTATGTATCGACTTGCATCGGCTGCCTAGAGGACAACAGGACATTATGGTAGTTCAGTCTGCCGTGACTCTGACAAGTACCATCCAATTTATACGCAGGAGATTAAAGAACACTTCAAGTATCATTGCATCTTAAATTTAAGTTTGGTAACTGTAACAATAAAATACGGTTTGAATTCATTTTAGTTGTGATTATGAAGGGAGAAACTATCATGCAAAGAAGTAGTATATAATAGCCGGAGCTGGGACAGGGTTCAGGGTGCCGGTGTCCGCCATCTTGGATTGTAACGTAATGGCGGCCATCTTAGATGGTTGTGACTTTGACCTTTGACCTTGACCTTGAATTTGATCCTCAAAACTTGCCAAAATTGGGCAAAAATTGCCCAAAATTCCTCAAAAATCGCCAAAATTTCAATTTTTGTGGAAAAAAATTCCGCCAAAAAATCTTAAAAATTCCACAAATTAAAAATTTCTCTTTTCGAGGGAAAAATTTCCCGTTTCGAGACAAAATTTCCCGTTTTAGTCCGTAAAAATCCCAGCGGCTAGAAATGTCCTTAAAGAGGCTTAAGCATCCTTAACTCAAGCCTCAGTTAAGCCTCTATCAGGACTTGACCTTTGACATTGACCTTGACCCAAGCGGCCATTTTGGATCCGCCATCTTGGATCCGCCATTTTCGATGACGTAATTGTGTGTAACTCAAAAATTCCGGCGATGGGTTTTCCGCCATATTGGATGATGACGTCACCGTTGAATTTTCCGTTACGGCCACCATCTTTAACTTTTTTTATTTATTATCCGAATTTAATGAATTTTTTTTTAAAAATTATAAAAAAATTAAATAATAAAATTTTAATAAAATATTAATAAAAATCATACATTATCGACACGGAGTTCGGAGTCCTCGGTTCGACCCCCGGTGAGGGCAAAAAAAAAATATTAAAAATAGCGACCGATCCTTCCTCAATGGTGGCTGCAGGCAGACTGACTCCCACCACTTTTTTTAAAGCATATATATCGCCAGTGAGCATGACGTCATGTACACTATCTTGTATTCGTTGCTGGAGACCACCATCTTGTTTTCGTCGGCGAGAGTGCGCTGACACCATGTTAGTTTAGTTCTTATCCGCTAGAGTGCAGTAATCATTTATTACTAAGGTGCCCGCCATCTTGAAATTTGGCCGCCATCTTGAAAATCTGTAATTATTTAGCTAGAGATTCGGGAAAAGTTCCAAAATTCATTAAATAAATTTGTAATCTATATACTGATTGATTAGGTCGACTAAGGTCCTTGGTTCGATCACTGGCCGATACAAAAAAAATTTAATATAACATCAATTTAACATAATAGTAACAGGTTCGTGGAATTAAACACCGCCAGTTCTTTTACAAACGTAATATTTATTACACAATCTCTATTCTACTACAGGATCAGTTGCGAAAGCCAGCAATCTTAAAATTATTTAGTTCCGCAGCGGTGTGAAATGACTAATTCTTAGCTCCAATCAATTTATACTATATAGAATACAGCCAGAACATTTACAGACATAGTCCTCCTCTTCTTGACAGAGTTTCTTGATACCATGTTTAATAATTTGCTTCACATCGTTAGAACTGTAAATTACTGCAGCCGATGTCTTGAATGCACACTTCTTCACTTTGTCATCGAACGGATATGGCTTTCCATTTATACAGTCCAACCACAAGTTATATTTTAATGAACCGTTTGTTGCTACGTCATCAGTAAGCTGATTGATTATGTCCTGTCTGATATCATCAAGAAAAGTACAAATGTCTTTCGACTTACCTAACGTATTTAAAAAATAGTAGTCCTTCAATGCTCCACGAAATGCAGACTGCGCCAAGTAGAAGCCATTATCGTTAACTTGTAATGCTCCGAACACAGTCTTAGGTTTATTTTCCTGTTCAGACGTCATACAAATCGGTTGCTGCACATCGGTTTTCTTGCTTGTACGCTCACGAGCCTTCAACCTAAACCGAGGAGTCGAAATTTATGCAGGTAGTTTAGCAAAAGGCACACGGACTTTACCTTTACAGTTTTTCGCATGTCGTCGCAATTATCAATTCGAGTAAACCATTCATGACAATCATCACAGCGAAACTTCATGCGAGATGGATTCTTCTTGCATTTGCTCCTCTCATGTCTTCGTGCATCATGGGAAAATGCGAACGACGTATCACAGTAGCTGCAAGGATACCGTGGTGATAAAGACGATCCTTTCAGACCTGATCCAGATACTGACGTTGCAACAGTAGTATCATTTCCAGGCATTCTCTTATGCACATCGATGCATCGTTGTTGCGCCGAAACCTTTACTTTCTGCCGTACAGCAGGACCTTTGCATGCCTTCATGTGCGTTTTCATATTATCTTTTCTGGCAAACTGCTTATGACATTTTTCACAAACAAACATTTTACGATATAGGTTCTTTGCACATTCGCTCCTCTCGTGTCGTCGAGCATTGCTGTTGTTTGAGAAAATCTTGTCGCAGTAACAGCACCGGTGTTCGCTAGTTGTCAAATCAGCATCCATTGGAGTCTCCATCGAGGTCGTATCGTCGATCGTCGTGGTTTCCTGCACATCCAGCTCTGTAGTCATTAAGCTATCTTCTGCTGGTGGTATCACATCTGTTGAAATCTTCTCCAATGTTGACATCGACGTTGCCAACGGGATCTGCTCCACAATTGTCGTCGTTGACGACAAGGTTCCCGTAGACGATGGTACAACGTCCATCGAGTTCGACGTTAAAGACGGTAAAGATACCATCGAGGTCTCAAGAACAGCTAATTGACACGACTCATGCACCAGAAGAAACAAACAAGGCGATCCTTACACCGCCGACGTCAGTAACAAACTGAGCGACCTGCTGTCTAGGACTCGCTTATATACATGCACCGTATGGAATAATACGCTAGTCAAATCAAGAACCATTTACATTAATACTAGAGTCAAATCTACAAATTAAATAAGAGGATCATTTGATCTAAAAAAAAAAATCGATCTCTCCAATATACGCCAGGCTCCAAGAGCTACAATTCGCGTCATCAGATCCATCTACATTTTGCTCCTATGCTTCAATTGACCATTAGCTTCAAGTGCTCCAACAGCTCCATCAGCTCCAACACATAATGTACGCAATGTACGCGCAATACATGCAATTTACATGCAATAAATGTAATGATCACACAGTACACACAGGAAACGGAACGTATACATATATTACAAACAGGAAACGGAACATATACACACAGTACACACAGGAAACGGAACGTACACACAGTACACACAGGAAACGGAACGTACACACAGTACACACAGGAAACGGAACGTACACACAGTACACACAGGAAACAGAACGTACACACAGTACACACAGGAAACGGAACGTACACACAGAAAACGGAACGTACACACTGTTCACACAGGAAACGGAACGAACACATAATATTCACGCCATTGACGCACAGTACACGCAAAGTACACGTAATTTACGCAAAGTACACGCAATGTACGCAATGTACGCAATATATATGCAATGTACACACAATGACTACGCTTCGTTCGCGCAGGACAAGCATTTAATGAAAACGAAGCACGTTTGGATGGAAATTCTATAAAACTAAAGCTCATTTAACGAAAAGGAGGCACATTCTCTCGTTTATTCAACTTGGTAGGATATGATCGTCAATGATAAGTTAGGATATAATCTCTCCAACAGTCTATGAATCCAACAGTTTATATTTCCATTAGCCATCGACTCCAACAGTCATTGGCTCCAACAGTCCTTGGCTCCAACAGTCATTGCCTCCAACAGTCATTGGCTCCAACAGCCTTTTGGTTCATCAGCTCCAATGATATTTGGTTAGAATGCTACGACTCTAAGAGACTATGAGACTACAATTCTACGAGTGTACAAGACTCCTCCAACTACCTTCACGTGTACAAAGCTCCAACTACTTCAGCAGCATTATGTTATAAGATTACATGACTGCTTGTTTACATAGCTACAAGTCAACGAGGCTACTTGGCTACGTAGCTACAAGTATACGAGGCTCCAAGACATCATGACTACGCGACTACGAGCCATGAGGTAACGAGACTACGTGACTACAGGTATTCAAGCTTACGAGACTGCGAGGCTACAGAGCTACGAAGCTTCTAGAACATAAGTTTACGAGACTGCGAGAATACAGGACTACAAGTCTACACGAGTACTTGACTACCTCTTAGCTCCAACAGCTCCAAATGGCTCCAACAGCTTTAAATGGCTCCAAATGCTCCAAACGGCCTCCAAATGGCGCCAAAAGCTCCAACAGCCTCCAAATGCTTAACACAGCTCCAAATGGCTCCAAATGCTCCAAACGGCCTCCAAATGCTTGACAGCTCCAAATGCTCCAAATGGCTCCAACAGCTCCAAAAGGCTCCAAATGCTTCAAAAGGCTCAAATTATCACATCTGTCTTCGTCGGCATTTTCTTTGTTGCTTCCACTGCTCCAACAGCATTATGTTATATGATTCCTTGGATACTTTGTTACGTAGCTACAGATCTACGAGGTTCCAATGCATCATGTTTACGAAGCTTCCAGAACACAAGGTTACGAGACTGCGAGGCTACAGGACTACTTAAGCTTCCAGGACACGAGGCTACATGGCTACGAGACTACATGACTCTAACTGATTACAATAGCACCACTCAGTGGTGAGAGTTAGGTTATCTAATGCAAAGAAAATTGATGCAAGTAGTTCTGGCTGTCATCAACAGATGTAGCCACGTGTTGCTTGCAGGTAAATATTAATTAGTTATTTTATATGTGATGCGGGATGCTCACTCACGATCGCAAAAGAAGGAGGGCTTCGCTAGACACCAAGGAGAAGGAAGTTCGTCTTACATGTTAATGCTTCGCTGATGTCTCATGGCATATTATTTGACTGAGTAATGGTTGTTTATTTCTTTAATTCCACCTGGTAAAACTATTGCAAGTGTCAATTTATTAGCAGAAATTCACTAATTAAATGTAACTCTGAATAAAATGACATGACTCATTATGTAAATATCCTTCATGCAGAGATCGATTTCACGCAAATAATCAGCAGCACTCGGAGAAAATCATTAGATATCTAGCCAGGAATAACCAGAAGCACTTGGAGAAAACCATCAAATTATTAACAAGAATAATCAGGAGCACACGGAGAAAACGTAATGACAAGAATAATTGGGAGCACACGGAGAAAACCATACACATATTGAAAAGAATATTCATTAGCAAACATAATAACAAGAATAATCGGGAGCACACGGAGAAAACCACCACACGTTTTCTTTGATATTATAAAATTACAGGGAAAAAAATATTTACTAAATAATAAAAAATGTAATTAATGTAATTAAAAAAACACAATAATCACAGCACAGACGAACACAGCCAAACTTACAATAATCAGACAGCATAATAATTCCATGGAAGTAATTTGGTCATGAATAATAACAGCACACACGGACACAGTGGCCTAACAACGACGAAATCGTATCAACAACAACGAGAAATACAGACAACCCACAAACTGGACCACACAGAAAACACAACAATGGAGACAAACATATATTATGGACAACACAATGACGAAAACACCGATGAACACAGCAGGTTACCAATGACAAAAACAGTCTGGTAGGTTCACTATTAAAACAATACCTCTACATATTAACCTTGTGCTTTCTTAAGATAGCAATCTGTAGATACCGTAAAAATTCGCAGATTCATTCGGCGATATGATAAAATTTAAACACATATACATTTTATATGATTTTGCTATTGGCTTACTGTTCATCTTGATACTTGACAAATCTCAACCAGTTATAAAACCTCAACCAAAGAAGGATCGAATCACGGACAAACCAGCTGAGACGACTTACAAGTCGGCAGCCATTGAACTGCGTTACTTGCCCAAGTGTACAGGGGAATGTGCAATCTATCCTGAAGGCTATCCAAACCGCGAATTTTTCCGGTCCCTAGCAATCAGTCAAAACCAATTACATTTTAATTTACTGTATTATTCTTGATTTTTTGCAGTTTTTTGGACATACGCCATTGCTGCAATGGCGTATATCCAAAAAACTGCAATAAATCAAAATTCCCCATTGCATGAATCATTTAAATAATGTATTATTCTTTTATTTAAGTTAAAAAATCATGTTTACATTTAACTTATCTAGTTTAGAAAGTTGTTTAAGGCTTCATCACATAATTTCATAAACATTTGATATGTAAATACTAGCTCGAAGTTTGCTTCTATTTAGACTTTCATAAAAATTGTGTCTAGTATTCATATTCACAAGCATCTAAGCACAAATTTACTTTTTATTGGTTGTTTTGATGATAAAACAGAAGAAAATAAAAAAATGTTGATTACAACGCATAAGCTGCAAACTGCTGATTGGTATGCTGAGGAGAATGCAAAGGAATGGAGCTGTACCCAACATGATCTCAATTCATAAAGGGCAAAATAAATCACGTAAATCAATATTATTTCCTGAATTATGAAATATCTAGATGTTTGCAATGTGTGGCATTAAAGTTAGTTTTTACATGTCTCATCCTCGATAAACATAATAATATAACATCCTTTCTGACAATAATAAAAACTAGTTTTTCAAACTTTTTTCCATTGTCCAGGTGAAGCAATGTCTATGCTGTATACAAATGTTGGTTTTCCTGTGCCCTTCAATCTGACTCTTCCTACTTCGGGGTGTGCCCATGGCCACAATTGCAGCCGTGGCACCAGACAACCCTGCTACAGTTGCGATGCATGTGACTTTTTTACAATAAAAACCCTGACTGGGGCGGCAAGTTCGCTGGCTTGATGTTACTCTTCCCACGCGTATCCATACCCACTGTCATTCAACCACCCAGCCAACATATGCACTGATCTATCTTTATTACTTATACAATTAGTCATGCAAGTTAGCAATAATTGTAAACTGATCTACAGAGACCCTATTTATTTGTTGGAAGTGTAAATACATGTTATATAATAGCTCTGAAAAGTCTTAAAGAGATTGTGTCTTTGAGTAGTATATAATAGCCGGAGCTAGGATAGGGTTCAGGGCGTGGTGCCGGTGCCGGTGTCCGCCATCTTGGATTGTGACGTCACGGCGGCCATCTTGGATGGTTGTGACCTTGACATTTGACCTTGACCTTGAATTTGATCCTCAAAACTTGCCAAAATTGGGCAAAAATTGCCCAAAATTCCTCAAAAATCGCCAAAATTTCAATTTTTGTGGTAAAAAATTCCGCCAAAAAATTTTAAAAAATTCCACAAATTAAAATTTTTTTTTTCGAGGGAAAAATTTCTCGTTTCGAGGGAAAATTTCCCGTTTAAGTCCATAAAAATCCCAGCGGCTATAAATGTCCTTAAAGAGGCTTAAGCATCCTTAACTCAAGCCTCAGTTAAGCCTCTATCATGACTTGACCTTGACCCCGGCGGCCATTTTGGATCCGCCATCTTGGATCCGCCATTTTGGATGACGTAATTGTGTGTTCTCGAAAATTCCGGCGATGTGTTTTCCGCCATATTGGATGATGACGTCACCGTTGAATTTTCCATTACGGCCACCATCTTTGACTTTTTTATTTATTATCCGAATTTAATGAAATTTTTTTTAAAAATTATAAAAAAATTAATAATAAAATTTAAATAAAATATTAATAAAAATCATACATTATCGACACAGAGTTCGGAGTCCTCGGTTCGACCCCGGGTGAGGGCAAAAAAAAATTAAAAATAGCGACCGATCTTTCCTCAATGTTGGCTGCAGGCAGACTGACTCCCACCACTTTTTTTTTAAAGCATATATATCGCCAGTGAGCATGACGTCATGTACGCCATCTTGTCTTCGTTGCTGGAGACCACCATCTATTTTTCGTCGGCGAGAGTGCGCTGACGCCATGTTAGTTTAGTTCTTATCTGCTAGAGTGCAGTAATCATTTATTACTAAGGTGCCCGCCATCTTGAAATTTGGCCGCCATCTTGAAAATCCGTAATTATTTAGCTAGAGATTCGGGAAAAGTTCCAAAATTCATTAAATAAATTTGTAATCTATATACTGATTGATTAGGTCGACTAAGGTCCTTGGTTCGATCCCTGGCCGATACAAAAAAATTAAATATAACATCAATTTAACATAATAGTAACAGGTTCGTGGAATTAAACACCGCCAGTTCTTTTACAAACGTAATATTTATTACACAATGTCTATTCTACTACAGGATCAGTTGCGAAAGCCAGCAATCTTACAATTATTTAGTTCCGCAGCGGTGTGAAATGACTAATTATCAGCTCCAATCGGTTTATACTAGACAGAGTCCAGCCAGAACCTTTACAGACATAGTCCTCCTCTTCTTGACAGAGTTTCTTGATACCATGTTTAACAGTTTGCTTCACATCGTTAGAACTGTAAATTACTGCAGCCGATGTCTTGAATGCACACTTCTTCACTTTGTCATCGAATGGATATGGCTTTCCATATATACAGTCCAACCACAAGTTATATTTTAATGAACCGTTTTTTGCTACGTCATCAGTAAGCTGATTGATTATGTCCTGTCTGATATCATCAAGAAAAGTACAAATATCTTTCGTATGGTTTATGTTTCCATTTTGCATTTCTGGTTTTACATATCTGAGTTTTCCATGACAAACATTTCAAAACTGCAATTACGTATGTACAAAGAACTATTTTAAATGACCAAATCCCATCGCATAAGTCATTTAAAGATCGTACAAAAATTATATAATAATTTTTTCACCAACGCAGATTCAGACCATTAAAAATATTTTAAATTAAATTTTTACGTTTGTCAATATTACACATATGCACTAAATTTAATACACGGAAAAATTTAGCTTAAAATACTTACCGCAAATTTTTCATAAATATGGTGAAAACCCTTAAAATTGGTACAGTAAAACATTCTCGTCATTCTTTATCAGAATTTTGAGTGATGGAACAAAATAATTTAAACGCCAAAAAAAATGGTAAGCCATCGCAATTCAATGTTCCAAGACTTTGACAAAAATCAGTCGTTGCCAGCTAGCACAATTATTAATTATAAATATATAGGATGCTTAGTGCCCCAAGCCACATTAATATAAATTTTCAAACATCGCTTCTTAGTATTTTCAATACACTTCATTGAGTGCACTACGATGTATTGACTAGTAGTACAAGGCAACATTCTCAATTATGAATGCCAAATAGCTAGAGAGATGGATAATAGTTTTAATTATATAGGTGCTATAAATTGCTACAAAGTGATTTAAAAGCTATTAAATACTACAATGTGGTTTATCTTATAATAAATAGAAATCGATACGCACCCATATGTTCCCTATGGAACACAAAACGGCTGGACCGATTTTGAAGAAATTTTCAGGCAATCTTCAGATTTGCCCAGTGGGTGATCCTGTCAAGTTTAGTAGCGTATCAACTAGATGGCGCTGCAGCGCATCAACTTCTATCTTACAATGGCAGAACTATATCTACCGGGTTCTGCTAATTAGCTATAAAATGCTCCAATGAGGCTTTAAAGCAGAAAAATTTGATTGCCATACAAAAATGACTTGCTGCAAAAATTTTTTGTAGATATCAAAAACATTTTCCAATACAAAGTCAGTAATTGTAGCCAACGTTTTTCCAAGTGAGATTCACCAATTTGTAAAAAAAAACTTTCATCGTCCAGTTTTTTTTTCTGTATTTCAATTTTTCGTCATACTGAGTGCATGCACTATTTGCTTAACTCAACAAATTTTTTAACACGTAAATGGGAACCAGTTGTGACATGGAGAACAAACTGACGCTACTTTCTAAGCGACACGTAGGTTTCATAAGTAGCGGTTGTTAAAATGCTTGTTGCCATTATCAACTGTAGGGCACAGAAAATATATCTTGTTACTTCATGTCGGTAATCCAAATGTTCTGTTGTGCACACACTGTAACATCGATAATTGGAAGAATAAAAGACAACAGATAAGCATAATAAAAGTCTCATCTAAGTGACAGTACAATTATTAACTGCAAACATCACCAGCTATAGTTTAACCCAAAGCATCTCGAAAATAATTTCTTTTAGATTTATTGGAAATGTATGCACGCACTAGCAATTTCACATTAATTTGTGTTTTCTTGTAACCAAAACAATAATATTCTATATAAACACAGTGTATGATAGTACTTAAAAATAACAAAGAATTTGTGCAAAAAATGGACTTTCAAAAACTGACTCAACTGTTTGCTAAATAAATTGCTTTTTGTTTAATTTATTGTTTAGTATAATTATAGTATTTAACATATATTTTTAATTGAAAACATTGCAATGAGTCTGATTTATAAATGCTATTTTCCATCATCTCTATTAATATGTCATCACTTAAATTTTTTATTTTTTTTACAAATGCGAAACAAGTATTATATAAGTGAGCAAATTTGTAATTTACAGATATAATGATCTTGTAAACTGCAATTCTGTGTGCATTTTAGAAATTTTTGTATGTCTAAATAAAGGGTTGTAAATTATTGCTCTATAAACGCTACAGCTCAACATATAGCATAGCTGGAAGTAACTAAAATATTCTACTATTTTCTAGAAGTACCTGTTAAAAGATCAGAGTTAATTATTCTGAAAACCATTTTATGCCAAATACCTTCAAGCTAAATTATTTATGCCAAACGACTTAAAAAGGAAATAATTTATGGTCAAAGGACTTTAGGCCAAATACGTTTAGGTCAAATGACTTTAGGCCAAATATGTTTAGGTCAAATGTCTTTAGCTAAATACATTTAGGTCAAATGACTTTAGGCCAAATAATTTAGGCCAAACATCTTTAGGCCAAATAATTTTAGGTCAAATAAGTGTCACTAAATTATTTTAGGCCAAGTGACTTTATGTCAAACAATTTTAGGTCAAATGACTTTAGGCCTAATAATTTTATGCCAAATGCCTTTAGGCGAAATAATTTTAGGTCAAATGACTTTAGGCCAAACAAATTTATGTCTAATGGTTTTAGGCCAAATATGTTTTGACCAAATAATTTTAGGCCTAATGACTTTAGGTCAAAAAAGTTTAGGCCAAGTGAATGTTCTCAAACAGTTTTAGGCCAAATATTTTAGGCCAAACGACGCGCTACCATATTATTGACTATGAAAATCGTAATTTAAAAATATATGCTTTTTTAAGATACGTCCCGAATTATTTTACTCATGACAATAAAATTGAAACATCAGACATATCAATTTCATATAAAAACATTACTTAAGTTGTAATGTTTGTCAATCATTTTACAAGAAAAAAATTATTTTTTATATATTTTGGTCAATATATTTAAGAACAAATTTCTTTTTTATTATTTGACGATTTTTTATGTATAAAAATTTTCTTATTAAAGTTTTGCCTAATTTATTATTGATTTTAAGACATAGGTTACAATTTGTTGTTATATTTTGTAATTAATAGCATTTCGTGCTATACAGGTTGTTGTACTGACTATACTCTTTGGTGTTGCTAAGTTTTATCAAAATTCACCATCGATAGCATCTACTTATTGCAAATAAATTGAATAGGGAAGAATACCCAATATGGCCCAGTCACCTAAGATGGGACTGACGTAGTTCTCTAAGCCACCGCTAGATAGCAACTGTCTACCCATTCCAGTCAACGTGGCTTTCCCTCAGATGTGTTTATACGTAGTTTAAGTCGAGTTGCAGCCGTTGATATTAAAGTAGAGGTAAGTTTTATTTTTACGGTGTGATAATATAAAGTATTTAATTAATACAAACTGCGTTAATCGCCTTAAATTTTGTCAAAAAAAAAGTTTTAGTTTTACAATAGTGCCTTATAATTTTATGCACATAATGCATTATACACGAAGTAAGTTGTTGTTTAACCTTCTTCGTACGACACAGCATATCTCAAAATGGCCGAGTTACCCAAGATGGGAATCGCTAAATAACCCAAGATGGGACATTGTCCCATGTTGAGTACAGCATCCCATATTGGGTAACTTATTTTATACATTCCTCTTTTCGAAATAGATATTATTTTATATTTACTTTTATATGTGCGTAATGTTGTAATGCATGTCTTTATTATAGTGTGTATGCCATAATGGGTTTTGCATACTCATAATATTAGTTGTAGGCTATAACTATGTTACAGCTATTATTCAAAAACAATGGATTTTTTAAAATGCTAGGTATATTATTAGAAAATAGGTGGCCTAGCTAAAATAACAATAATTGTACAGTTGGCATGTGCAATGTTATCGTGTATCATAATCTAGAAAAAAAGGAATAACTATACTGTTACTGGTGTGTTTAAGAAAAATGGCGCCAACGTTTTCAAAATATTCCTACCAGAGATAAACGACTCGCGGATCCTGGGATGAGATGTCAATGTCACAAGCAATTGAAAAAGTAAGACTTAAAGAAATGACGTTACGGCAGGCTGCTTCGAATTACAATATATATAAAAGTACTCTTGCAAGACGTGTCATAAGTTCCAATAAGATTGCTAAAGAAACGAAGAAACACCTTGGGCGGTTTACTAGCGCATTCAGCGACCAAGAAGAGCAAGAAATAACAGACCATATTTTGCTAATGGAATCGCGCTTGTTTGGTTTGTCCTGTACAGATGTAAGAAAGCTTGCATTCGACTTCACTGAAGCCAAAAATATCTCTCACCAGTTTAACAAGGAAAAGGGAATGGCATCAAAAAAGTAGCTGTACAACTTTTTGTCACGTCACAAAAACATTTCATTACGAACTCCGGAAGCAACTTCATTCGCCAGGGCTTCTAGCTTTAACAAACCCGCCGTGGATAAATTCTTCGAAATGTTGGAAGATGCTTACACGAAAGACGAAATATCTGGTGATAGATTATATAATGTAAATGAAAGCAGTATCAAACTGTCCAGGAGGGATTTGGAAAAGTTCTAGGAACTAAAGGTAAAAAAAAAAATTGGCGGTTTGACTAGTGCGGAACGTGAGAGAAATACAACAATAATTTGTGCGATGAGTGCTGAAGGTCATTTTATCCCACCTGCCTTCATCTTTCCATTGAAAAGAAGGAACGAAGAGATGTGCAATGGGGCACCAACAGGCTCCGTAGCAATTTTCCAAGAAAATGGCTTGTCAAAAGGGGAAATATTTTTGGAATATCTTAAATATGTCCATAATAAAGCCAAGCCATCTTCAGAAAAGCCTATCATGATAATACTTGATGGACATGCTTCCCACACAAAATCACTACAGGTCATAGAATTCGCAAGAGAGAATCATATTATTTTAGTCAGTCTACCACCACACACGACAAACAAGTAAAAACCATTAGACGTTTCGTTTTTCGGCCCCCTCAGTACATTCTACAATCAAGCAGTGACAGTTTGGCTGCGAGAGCACCCAGGAAAGTTATTCAACGAATATCACGTAGCAAAAGCTGTTGGATATGCATTTGGACGAGCTGCCGTTGCCTGTAACGCAAAAAATAGTTTTCAAAAATGTGGACTGTGGCCATTTAATCCGCATGTATTTTTGGAACATCAGTTTGCACTTTCCTTAACCACAGACATGCCATTCCGGGAAAATGCTATATTACCCGACCCTAACGGCGAGGTCAATAATAAGCTGCCATCTTCAAGTATTATAACAACATTAGAACAGGAAGAACCAGTTTGTTGCACAGCTACCAATCCAACCGACCTAATCCACTCAGTCATCAAGAGTAGGCCCAATTCTAAAGTGGTTTCGGTCCAACAAGTTAGCCCGATACCAGTCGCAACTGCTAACAGGCCTAACACGCAGCGCAGGAGGAGAGTGATGACAGCAACTATTCTCACAGAATCACCCTATAAAAATGTACTAGCCGAAGGTAAATCGATACCATTAGCTAAGAAAAACTTGTCTTCTGTATTAAAAAGTGGGAAGGTGACACCAGGGCTGCAGATTAAGTCAAAGAAACGGCGCAAAGAAATCGTGAGTGATAGTGTCTGCACAGTTTGTGAAGGTCAATACAAAGACTCTGATGATGACTGGTTGAAATGTAAGACCTGCAATGAATGGGCGCATGAATCATGTGGTCTTAGTGACGATTTGTACTTCTATTGTTTCAAATGCGATGAATAGTTTGTAATAAATTCATTTAATTTTTTCATAAACATTGTGTGGAATTCTATATTCCTTATGTAACTGACTATTGTTCCTATTTGTATCTTACTCTGTTAATGTTGTTTTAAAAAGTTGTCCATGTATTGCATAAGAGAAGTAGGCTACTTTCAGGTTATAAGATTTTAATTCAATTTCGTACTTTGAAATTATATGACTTATGTAAGTCTAAACGAATACTATTCTAGAGTTGCATTTTCCAGCACAATTATCGTAAATATTTATTAGTGAATACATAAATGTGGTATGGAAACTGATTTTATGTAAGCTTAACTTTATTTTATTATACATTTTGTGTTGCAAAACCATTAAAAACCTATTACATGTTAATATTAAATATGTTGTGATGTTTTGTAGAGTGATTAACTTGTTGTCCCATCTTAGGATACCTATTGTCCCAACTTTGGTAACCGGGTACCCAAGATGGGTATTTGTAATATTCTAAACAAATGCCAAAAATACCTTTTTAAAATAATTTTACTGTTAGGTTATTTTAATCTATGTTAATTAAACATAAAACTTATTCTTTTAATGCTAATCCGAATCAATAATTCTCCATTTGTAAATTTATATGAAATTTCAAATTTAAGCGTGCCATCTTGAGTAACCTTCCCCCATTTTCTATTCAAACGAAGTTATGGCATTTTATTGTTGATTCCAATTTTATTTAAAAATAATCGTAATAAAAAACATAATTAATTTATTTTGTGTAGGGTGTCCAAATTTCTCTTGTTTTAAATTTCATGTTAGCCTTCATTTTAGTTCCCTCCAACAGAATTGAGTATTTTCCAAAGCTTCGTCATTTAAAATTCGTTTAACTTTATCGGCGGCCAGGTTCTTCCACGACACTGGCCGACACTCCTGTATTCAGGGCGGGCGGGAGTCAGGCAGGGCGGGAGTCAGGCAGGGCGGGAGTCAGGCAGGGCGGGAGTCAGGCAGGGCGGCGGGAGACACCGCGCGCTAATGGAGTGGACCCGGAACGACCGCGCCATCAAGGGGCAATTCTGCGACAAGACCGCCCCCCCCCCTTCCCCCGCCGGAGTCGCTGACGAGGAGGGTGCCAGAGCGAGAGGACCTTGGCTAGAGGTCAGGGTGTGTCATGTGTGGTTTTCGGGCAGTTGAAGGGAAGGGAAGGAGTGGAGGTTGATTAAACGCGACATGCGTGGTCGTCGTAAACGTCCAACGCGAGTGTGAAGGTTCAATCTGAGGCGGGTGATGTACGATGGAGTGAGCTGCAGCCTTGAAGAGAGTCGTGTCTGTAGCTACTCCAAGCAGAGAAGGGGCTACTCCACGCAGAGCAGGGATCTGTCGTAGCTGAGCGAGGCATGGGCTAGATGAATATCATGTTCAGAGCTACTCAAGTAGAACAGAGGCTACTCCGTGATGGCGCACCGCAGTGGAGAGAGTCTCGGCCATTAGGAGATACGTGGGTAGATGTTTACCAAGCAGAGCAGGAGCTACTGCCATCAGAGCAAGAGCTACTACAGGCAGAGCAGTAGCTTCTG
The DNA here is from genome assembly GCF_032445375.1 of Bacillus rossius redtenbacheri. Classification (NCBI taxonomy): domain Eukaryota; kingdom Metazoa; phylum Arthropoda; class Insecta; order Phasmatodea; family Bacillidae; genus Bacillus; species Bacillus rossius. The sequence continues at coordinate 18,910,244 of NC_086338.1, read as the reverse complement.
TAAGCAGAGCAGGAGCTTCTCTAAGGAGAACAGGAGCTACTGCTGTCACGACTTTGACCTACCTACACGGTCAAGGCCGACAAAATCCCCCACAAGCACGCTACCAAGAGGGTCGATCACATAGCTACCCGAAACAAGCTATCTACACTCGCTTCCCCGAAGCCTGAGTTCCTCCCTCCCTTTTTCTCATTGAGTATACCAAGTGAGATTAGAATATTTAATCCAACACGTTATTATTAATTACAGTTTTTAGAAAAGCATCCAATGGGTAGTGATAATAAAAAGAAAACAAACCTGTTAATTTTGAAGCTAACTTTCTGCAGTTTATTAAATTCAGTTACAATCGAGAAACCAACCATGACGGTTTATTAGATGCTTTAACATATCTCATAATGCACATGTTAAACCCTTTCTAAAGTTTTATGATTCAAAAAATAATTTTAAAATATACTTTTTTATATCTACAAATATTGATAAAACTGTTGCCACTAAAATACATGACATAATAGCACAATAAAGCTAAGATAATTTTGCTCCTACAAATACGAGACAGTAAACTTCTGTTTTCAATACCAGGATAAATAATTAAAAACGTAATCTAACAACACACTCATCAAAATAATATAATTTTAAAGAATCGCTTCTATATAAAATTTCATAAAGCCTTTTGTGTACATCATGAAATTCACTTTCAATTATATGCACATTTTCCCAACTATCTTTTTCACGCGCCTTTCGTAATAGTTATTTTTATTTGCAGACTTAAAATTTACCTTTTTTGCGCACAGTACTTTCATAAACCACACAGCATGCTTCATCACACTAAAATCCGTCCTTCTGAATTTGCGTCTTGAATGTATTTATGCGTCGTGAACCTCACTTCACAACACGACGCAGGCTTCCAGTGGCGTCCCTCGTAGCTCCTGGTGTCCGCCGCAGGTAGCTCGGACAACGTCCTCGTGGCCGGTGACATTACATGTACCCCGAGTCACCGACACACGGAAAGCCTTCTTCTCACAGACGAGAGAGCCACACCCCAAGATCCCCGAAGTTCATGCTCGCTTTTTTTCCGTTATATCTCATTGTATAAACCGGTGTGGTCGATTAGGATAGGTTAGCTACATTATAAGTAGTATGTAAATGTTTCTCCGGGAACAGAATCCAGGGTCCGGTGCCGGGTTTCGAGCCACATCTCTCATTGTGACGTCACGGCGGCCATCTTGGATGAGAGTAACGGGACACAGCGTAACGGGAAAAGTAGTACCGTGACCTTGACAATTGACCTTGACCCCGGTGGCCATCTTGGATCCACCATATTGGATCCGCCATCTTTAAACCGAACGCCCCACTCATTATGATGACATTTTGGTCTCTGTTGCCATATTTAATTTTTTCTATTCTGCTGGTGGCTGCCATCTTGGATACCATCGACTTTCTTTCTGCTGTTTGTTCATAGATAGCGCCAGCATCGCTTTGATTTTTTTTTCTACTGGAGGCCGCCATCATGGATACCGTCGAGTTTGTTTCTGCTGTTTGTTCATAGAGAGCGCCAGCGTCGCTCTGTCTCATCACATAAGGTCGATGTTCCATTACCTACCATAGCTATTATGGTCCTTATCAACATATTAAATTTAAATTTTTATAAAAAAAAAATTGGAAGTGCTGTGATTCTAACCATCGCAGCCCTGATCTCTAGGTTTAAAAACATGCGGCTTTAACCGCTCGGCCATCGAGACATTTACCACACAGAGAATTAAATAAGGTAGGCTATATATAAAAACTAGCTGCGGTACCCGGCTTTGCCTGGGCTGAACACCGGATGATATATTGTTCGCGGGCTACAGCACAATTGATAACGATATGTCCAGTGTGGTGGACATTAAGAAATGACACATAATTACTGTTTGTGTATCTGTGACCTATGGTTTTCTGTTTACCCATGGCGATCGGTTGAAAGGTTTAGAATTTGATGCGCTACAGCGCCATCTTGCGGCGAGTTACAAAAATATGGTTAGCATATAAACCTTCTCCATGATAAAAACATATCGATGTGCCAACTTTTATGGCGATCGGTCAAACGGTGTAAGAGTTTATCGACGTCATACATGCCAACATCCAATTATATATATAAATATATATTCTTATATTTCGAAATTTTAGGGCTTTCACTTTTGCGGAAAGTGGATTTTCAGGACCTCGAATGGTTTGGAAGACTCCATCTCGAAAGAATAGATATTTGAAATTCCTGAAATTGTCGAAATTATGGGGCTTTGTTCCCAGTGGGGTCGGGGGGTTCGAGGACCCTGAATGGATCGAAAACATTTAAAATCGAAAGAGATATATTTAAAAAAATTTTTAAACTTTCGAAATTTTGGAGCTTTAAAAACCTAGGGGGGGGGGGGGTGATGTTGAGGACCCCGAATGGCTCGGTAACACTCCAAATCGAAAGAGATATAAAGGAATTTAAGAATGTATGCATTTACTGTATACTCCTATTTACCATTATAACAATATTGACAAATAGAAAGCTTATTACCTACCTATGAATAATTATCTAAATAAATTAATAAATAACTGTATGTTTAATAATTTACGTACGTACATAATTTTAAACTTCAAAATATACACACCAAAAAAAAACTAAGAATGTTTGTGAAACTATTTTTCATTTGTCATAATGTTTAAAACATTTGTAGGATTTTTTTATATGTAAAACTGTGGTGGCAATATTCCGCTTATCTAAATGAGTATAGAAATCAATAGAGATATCACTCCCTGTACACACCACGAATCTTTGAATTAATTAAAAAAAATAATAATAATAACATACTCCAAAATAAACAAAAAGTATAAATAACAACTAATTTGACAAAAAAATTTATACAACTGGAATGACAATGTTAACATCCGCCTGCAATTTAATAGAAGTAGGTAGGTAAGAATATATATATAAGAAATTAAATAAAATTAAAACATACATAAATAAAATTATCTCACACTCAACCAAACATAATGTTTAATATGAAATATAGGAAGATGGCAATTTCACATAACTATTATAATTAATAAAAAAATCAACTTTCCTGAAATAGTAAAATTCAAATTTTTCAATAATATATTACTTAATTGATAAATATTTCTGGTCTTCGGTCTCGGCAGCCCTAAGACTCTTGACGCTCAGCAGATAAATTATAAACACTAAACAAAACTCCTTGAAAATAAGTAGGTACTGTAAAAAAATAAAAATATTGACAAATAGAAGATATTAGTAGGCCCTACCAACCTATGAATAAATTTCGAAGAAATTTATAAGTTTAAGAATTTTTGTACCTACATAATATTAAACTTGAAACTATCAACACAATAAAAACTAAGAATGTTAGTGAAACTAATTTTTTTTATTTGTCATAATACCTAAAATACGTTTATTTCCAAAATGAAACTAAGTATAAATAAAGACCAATTTGATAAAAAAAAACTGTTCAACTCGAATGACATTGAAAACATACACGTAGAATTTAAAAGAATTATAAGTGCCCTAGGCAGGGAGAAAAAATATTTATAGAAGAAATTAAATTTAAAAAAATGGGTGCGTGTACTTAGGTACGCGCATGAGAAGTTATACTTCTTTGGCATCAATAAAAAATAGTTTTTAATTGCATGCAAAAATATTGCGTGGAGTCCCCTCTCTTTTCTATGGTGGAGTCCCTCAGCGCGGAAGAAGTGAATCTTCGTAATGTGGAAATGAAAATAGGAAGGGGTTCAAATTGAGTTTTAGTGAAATCATATTGTATCAAATCAAACGAAAAAAAAAATAAAGGAAATAAATTTCTAACGATTCAAAGATTGATCTTCAGAGAGAGAGCGACACCTATTGAATGTCTATTAAACTAACTTTCTTATGAGAGCAGATTTTCATGAAATAAATCATGAAATCATTCAACGATAAAAGCTGTTTATTTAATTAAGCGGACGGGTTCGCCCCAAGAAGAAAATTGACGCGGTGAGACCTCGTGGACATAGAGAAATGACACACACTCACTATTTATGTGTCTATGAAACATGATTTTTTTCTGCAATTTAAAAAACGGTATTGAAAATTGAAACAATATGGCGACACTACAAACTGTCAAGATCATTATTTTTTTCTTACTCTCTACTTAGTTCCTTACAATAGAAAAACGTAACGTAATGGCTTGAAAGCTATTGCTCGGTAGACATAGAGGAATGACACTAACAGTTTGTATATCTATGACACACATTACATTAAATTAAGTTATATATATATTACACGTTTAATATTTATATTTTTAGACAAAAGATAGCCTATGTCCATTTCCAGGATATAATTTATCTACTTGCCAAATTTCATTACGATCCGTTCAGCCGTTCAGCCTTGAAAAGGTAACAAACAAACAGACAAACAGACAGACAGACAGACAGTGTTACTTTCGCATTTATAATACTACCTGCATACCCGCCTTTCCCGGGCTGAACACCGGGTGATATACTGTCCGTGAGTTACAGCAAATTGGATAGCGATATGTCCAGTGTGTTGGACATTAAGAAATAACACATAATTACTGTTTGTGTATCTGTGACCTATTATTTTCTGTTTACCCATGGCGATCGGTTGAAAGGTCTAGAAGTTGATGCGCTACAGCGCCATCTAGCGGCGAGTTACAAAAAAATGGATATCATAAAAACCTTCTTCATGATAAAAACACTTCGATGTGCCAAATTTCATAGCGATCGGTCAAACGGTGTAAGAGATTATCTACGTCATACATGCCAACATCCAATTATATATATTCTTATATTTCGAAATTTTAAGGCTTTCACTTTTGCGGAAAGTGGATTTTCAGGTCCTCGAATGGTTTAGAACACTCCATCTCGAAGAAATGATATTTGAAATTCCTGAAACTTTCGAAATTTTGGGGCTTTGTCCCCAGCGGGGGAGTGGTGATTTTGAGGACCCTGAATGGCTGGGAAACAATAAAAATTGAAAGAGAATGATTTTTGAAAATTTAAATTTTGGGTTTGACCCCTGAGGGGGGTGTGTGTGTTGTTGAGGACCCCGAATGGCTCGTAAACACTCCAAATCGAAAGAGAATAAGTTTTTGGAAATTTTGGGAAATTTTTTAATTATTGGGTCTTTGACTCCTTGTGGGGGGAGGGTAGTTTGAGGACCACGAATGGCTAGGAAACACTCCAAATAGTAAAAATGTATTCTTAAATTTAAGAAATTTTTCGAAATTTTGGGGTTTTGCATTCCTACAATCCCCTTACCACAAATTTGTTGGAGAAGACGTCATTGGGTAAACGTTCCGCCATCCCCCGGACACTTTAGTTTGTAATGACTTATTTTTAATACAATTTCCTCCAATTTTTCGAAATTTTGTGGCTTTCTCTTTGTGAAAAAGGAAGGGGAGGGGGTTGGAGGTTCAGGACCTCGAATGGTTCGGAACACTCTATCTCGAAATAAATTAAATTTAAATTCCTGAAATTTTCGAGATTTTGGGGCTTTGTTCCCAGAGGGGGAGTGATGATTTTGAGGACCCTGAATGGCAGGGAAACATTAAAAATTAAAAAAGAATGATTTTTGAAATTTTTCAAATTTTGGGGCTTAGACCCCTGTGAAGGGGGGGTGGGGGTCATGTTGAGGACCCCGAATGGCTCGGAAACACTCCAAATAGTAAAAAGTATAATTAAATTTAAGAAATTTTTCGAAATTTTGGTGTTTTGCATTCCCCCCTCTCTCAAAATTGGGTGGGAAGTCGACTTTGGGTAAAAGTTCCACCATGTCTCGGACACTTTAGTTCGTAATGACTTAATTTTAATAAAATTTCCTCCAATTTTTCAAAATTTTGTGGCTTTCACTTTTTTTTTGGGGGGGGGGGGGGGGGGCAGGAGGTTCAAGACCTCGAATGTTTCGAAGCACTCCATCTCGAAAGAATTGATATTTGAAATTCCTAAAATTATCGAAATTTTGGGGCTTTTTCCTACAGGGGGGGCGGAGGGTTCGAGGACCCTGAATGACTCGAAAACACTTCAAATCGAAAGTGAAAGGTTTTTAAAAAAATTTAATTTTCAATATTGGGGCTTTAACCACCTGGGGGGGAGGGGGTTTATGTTGAGGACACCGAATGGCTAAGAAACACTCCAAATCGAAAGAGATATAAAGGAATATAAGAATGTAGGCATTTACTTTACTCCTATCTACTATAATAACAATATTGACCAATAGAAAAACTTATTACCAACCTATGAAAAATTTTCTAAATTAATTAATAAATAACTCTAAGTTTAAGAATTTACGTACATACATAATATTAAACTTCAAACTATACAAATATAAAAAATTAGTAGGCCCTACCAACCTATGAATAAATTTTGAAGAAATTTATAATTTTACGAATTTATATACCTACATAATATTAAACTTGAAACTATCCACACAATAAAAACCTAAGAATGTTAGTGTAACTATTTTTTTTATTTGTCATTATACCTAAAATATGTATGTTTACAAACTGAAATAAAGTATAAATAATGACCAATTTGACAAAAAAAAATTTGTACAACTCGAATAACATTGAAAACATACACGTGAAATTTAAAAGAATTATGAGTGCCCTAGGTAGGGAGAAAAAATATATATTGAAGAAATTTAAAAAAATGGGTACGCGCATGAGATGTTATACTTCTTCCGCATCATTAAAAAATAGTTTTTAATTGCATGCAAAAATATTGCGTGGAGTCCCCTCTCTTTTCTATGGTGGAGTCCCTCCGCGCGGAAGAAGTGAAACTTCGTAATGTGGAAATGAAAATAGGAAGAGGTAGAAATATATTTTTAGTGAAATCATATTGTATCAAATCAAACTAAAAAAAATAAAGGAAATAAATTTGTAACGATTCATAGATTTATCTTCAGAGAGAGTGAGAGAGAGAGAGAGAGAGAGAGAGAGAGAGAGAGAGAGAGAGAGACACATATATAGAATATCTATAAAACTAACTTTTTATGAGAGCAGATTTTCATGAAATAAATCATGAAATCATTCAACGTTAAAAGCTGTTTATTTAACTAAGCGGACGGGTTCGCCCGAAGGAGAAAATTGACGCGGCAAGACCTCGTGGACATAGAGAAATGACACACACTCACTATTTATGTGTTTATGAAACATGATTTTTTTCTGCAATTTAAATTGTAATATACAAAAACATTATTGAAAATTGAAACAAATATGGCGACACTACAAACTCTCAAGATCTTTATTTTTTTTTAATCTCTACTTAGTTCCTTACAATATAAAAACGTAACGCAATGGCTTGAAAGCTATTGCACGGCAGGCATAGAGGAATGACACTTACAGTTTGTATATCTATGACACACATTACATAAAATTAATTTATATTTTTTTAACATGTTTAAATATTATTTTTTTTATAAAAAAGATAGCCTGTGTCCATCCCCAGGATATAATCTATCTCCTTGCTAAAAAATCATTACGATCCGTTCAGCCGTTCAGCCGGGAAAAGGTAACAAACAAACAGACAGACAGACAGAGTTACTTTCGCATTTATAATATTAGTATTGATTAGTATAGATAACATGCATATTCGGACTTGAATTTTTTTTTAATTTAAAGTAATAATATCTTCACCCGTTCGAGACAAAACCACCATCTTGTATTAACACGTAACTGTTGCAATTATCGTTATGGTCGCCATCTTGAAAATCCATAACTTTTATGCTAGAAATTCCGAAAAAATTACAAAAATAATTTAAAAATTACCTACTTTAAATGTTTGGTTATTTAAACGATTACGGTCCTCGGTTCGATTTCCGGCGAGAGTAAACCAGTAACTGATTAATATATAAAAATAATTCTCTATAAAAAAAGTATTAAAATATCTTACGTCACACCCGTCATTTTCAATTATGCCACCACTGTATCAATTATCGTTATGAACGCCATCTTGAAAATCTTTATTATCCGATTGTAATAAAAAAAAATCCAATATTCATCGAAAAATTTACTTATTAAAATACTGATTGATAAGATCGATTCTCGTCCTTGTTTCAAAACCGGTATAAGCAAAAAAAAAAAAAAACAATTAAAAAAAAATCAGATCCTTCCTCCAAGGAAGCCGCTTTGCCAACAGACTCCCCCGACCACCAATAACAAGGTATATATCGTCAACTAGTATGACGTCATGTCCGCCACCTTGTCTTTATCTGCTGGAGACCACCATCTTGTTTATGTCTGCTAGAGTGTGCTGATACCATGTTAATATAATTTTCTGTTCACCATACCTTTGTCCTCAACTGTAAACATATAACTTTGACCTTGGCCTTGAACATTGACCTTGACCTTGAAATTTGACCTTGACCTTAAAACTTGACCTTGGCATTGAAATTTGATCTTGACCTTGAAATTTGATCTTGACCTTGAAGGACGAACTTCCTTCTCCTTGGAGTCTAGCGAAGCCATCCTTCTTTTGCGATCGTTAGTGTGCATCCCCCATCCCGCATCCCGCATAAAATAACTGAATATTATTTACCTGCAAGCAAAATGTGGCGACATCTGATGTTGAAAAGCAGAACTACATGCAACAATTACATTGCATTAGATATATTAATTCTCGCTGATGAAATTTGAAAAAAATTCTATTTAAGTAATGGATCTAATTTAAAACACTCAATTGGTATCTGGCATTAGTCTCAGTAACTAATATGAATCCCGATTTGGGATCTGACACTGTAACGAAGGAACATAGGTGTAAGTTTTGCAGCAAAGAATTTATCTTGAGAAAGAATGGAAGACAACACGAGAAGAATGACTGTGTTAAAAATCTACTACGCAATATAAGTTGTGTTCGATGTAGCAAGTCGTTTACGCGGAGAGAGAGTTTAAAAATAAATGGCAGAACTTGTAACGCCAAGCCTGCGTACAAGCTAGAGGACAACGATGAATCTACTAGACTAATGAAGAGTGATCTGCATTATGACAATAATTTTCCTGGCTCTTCCGATCTCGACAAAGAACTTAAATTGAAGAAGGTTGATGATTTATGGAAGAATGAAGACAATGGAAGGATTCGTTAATGTGAAAAGTGAGAACATATTCCAGCCGAATTCAAGTAGATCTTTACTACTTTGTAAAAATGATGGACTTCTAAAAAGGAAGCATGAAGACGATGAAGACACTTCGACATCATAAACACCGAATTCTTACGGTAATCTGGGTGAAGACGATGCCTTCTTCGGTGATTGTTAAAGTGACTCTGAGGCTGTTGACAAAGACATAGACTGTGATGAAGCACCTAAAGCTGACAAGATCGAAGAATGTGGCGGTGTCCTGAGACCGAAACGATGGAAACGTCGTGATATATTAAATAAATCTGATCAAGCTTGTGATGATCACTGTCTCAAAAATGAAAGATACCCTGAGGTTGGTGGTGAAACGGAAGACACCAGAGGTCATAATATTTATTATAAACGTGCAAGGACGATGGTGGTAGAAGAGATTGATTACACATCATGGAAAGATCCAAACATATTGGTTGACCGGCTAAGACTTCTACATGGTTCGCTTTGTGCAGGAAACTATTCGTGCATCAAAGAAATAACCATCATACTTAAAGAACTGAGGAAAGCTGGCTACATACAATAATGGCTTGTTTTTCTTGCATTTGTATAATGTAAAGAAATAAAATAAATAATTTAAATTATAAAAATTTAATGTTTTTATTTCTTGTATTCTGATTTCTAACTAAGACTTAGTTCTCGCAACTTGTGCTTCCTTTTTGCATTTTTGTTGATGGAGCTTCCAAATGTGCTTCCTTTTTTGATGGTGCTTCCAAAATGAACTGCCTTTATGATGGTGCATCCAAAATGTGCTGCCTTTTTGATTATGGTGCTTCCAAATGTGCTTCCTTTTTTGATGGTGCTTAAAATGTGCTTCCTTTTTTGATGGTGCTTCAAAAATGTGCTTCCTTTTTGATGGTGCTTCCAAATGTGCTTCCTTTTTGTTGATGGTGCTTCAAAATGTGCTTCCTTTTTGTTAATGGTGCTGCCTTTTTGATTGGATTCTTGGTAATCTTGTAAGCGTAAAAAAAAACATGATCCGTTGGTTCAATTGAATATAATTACCTGACGATGAGGAAGTTCATGAGGTTCGGAAATAACTGGTCTATACGCCTTACATTGATTATGACCCGGTCTCTGCGTCCGAAGACGCTTGGTCTATATGTATGTATGACTTTGTACATGAACGGTTTAGAGTTTATTCAGATTATCGAAAAACTAGACTTTCATGTTAGGCTTATCGGCAACGTATTTTATTCGTCGAACATTGTCGTACATTGACTTGTGTTTTATTTATGGAGAGAGAATGATTTATAAACTCCGCGAAAGGTAATGGAAAAACCGAGTATTTAATTTATTTAATATTTAGTTACACTTGTCACTGTTCAAGTATCGAACCGAGGGCAGGAATCCAGAGATTCAATATATGAAATAATGAGTTATTTTTTTATGAATTTTGGATTTTTTCCCGAATTTATAGCTAAATAATTACACGATTTCAAGATAGCACCCAAATTTCAAGATGGTTCGAGCACCTCGGTAATAAATGATTACTGCACTGTAGCGGGTTAGAATAAAACTATCCAGATAGTAATGTACTCTATAAGACGAGTACACACACACAAGATGGTGTACTCCAGCAAGCGGTAGCTCCTGGTAGCATGTACTGAACATAAAATGTTGGATCCATGATGGTCGACAAGGTAAAAGTCAAATTTCAAGGTCAAGATCAAATTTCAATGTCAAGGTCAAGTTTCAATGTCAAGGTCAAGTTTCAAGGTAAAGGTAAAATTTCAAGGTCAAGGTCAATGTTCAAGGTCAAGGTCAAAGTTATATGTCAACAGTTGAGGACAAAGGTATGGTGAACAGAAAATTATATTAACATGGTATCAGCACACTCTAGCAGACATAAACAAGATGGTGGTCTCCAGCAGATGAAGACAAGGTGGCGGACATGACGTCATACTAGATGACGATATATACCTTGTTATTGGTGGTGGGGGGAGTCTGTTGGCAAAGCGGCTTCCTTGAAGGAAGGATCTGATGTTTTTTTTTTTTTGCTCTTACCAGTTTCGAAGCAAGGACGAGAATCGATCTAATCAATCAGTATTCTAATAAGTAAATTTCTTGATGAATTTTGGATTTTTTTTCATTAAAATCGGATAATAAAGATTTTCAAGATGGCGTTCATAACGATAATTGATACAGTGGTGGCATAATTCAAAATGATGGGTGTGATGTAAGATGTTTTTATACTTTTTTATTGAGAATTTTTTAATATATTTATAAGTAACTGGTTTACTTTCGCCGGAAATCGAACCGAGGACCGTAATCGCTTAAATAACTAAACATTTGAAGTAGGCAGTTTTTAAATTATTTTTTGAAATTTTTTCGGAATTTCTAGCATAAAAGTTATGGATTTTCAAGATAGCGACCGTAACAATAATTGCAACCGTTACATCTTAATACAAGATGGTGGTTCTGTCTCGAATGGGTGATGATTTTATTACTTTAAAGAAAAAAATTACAAGTCTGAATATGCATGTTATTTTTATATATACATTATTTAATTCTCAGTCTGGTAAATGTCTCTATGGCCGAGCGGTTAAAGGCGTATGTTTTCCAACCTAGAGATCAGGACTGCGATGGTTAGAATCACAGCACTTCCAATGTATTTTGTATAAAAATTTAAATTTAATATGTTGATAAGGACCATAATAGCTATGGTAGGTAATGGAACATCGACCTTATGTGATGAGACAGAGCGACGCTGGCGCTCTCTATGAACAAACAGCAGAAACAAACTCGACGGTATCCATGATGGCGGCCTCCAGTAGAAAAAAAAATCAAGAGCGATGCTGGTGCTATCTATGCACAAACAGCAGAAATAAAGTCGACGGTTTCCAAGATGGCAGCCTCCAGCAGAACAGAAAAAAATCAATATGGCGACAGAGACGAAAATTTCTTCAAGAGTGGGGCGTTCGATTTTAAGATGGGTGATCCAATATGGCGGATCCAAGATGGCCGCCGGGGTAAGGTCAAAAGTCGAGGTCACGGTACTACTTGTTTCTTTACGCTGTGTTCCGTTACGCTCATCCAAGATGGCCGCCGTGACGTCACAATTAGAAATGTGGCTCGGCACCCAGCACCGGACCCTGGACCCTGTCCCCGGAGGAACATTTACATACTACTAATACTTTTAAACATTGTGGATGGCTGGTTATATAAGGTAAGTATAGCTACATTAAAAATACTATAAAATCATTTTAATGTTGCTTAGCAAATAAATTTTTAATATGTAGCTATCCAGGGCTAGGAAACCGTTTACATGATTTCACTGTACGGTATCTTTAATTTAGCTATCCTAACCAAATCAACCGTCCACAATGTTTTAAAGTATTTATAATGTAGCTAACCTAACATTTTACAATGACAAAAAAAAACGAACATGAACGATCGGGCGTTTGGTTCTCTCGTCTGTGAAAATAAGGCTTCCCGCCGATACACACTCTTTCCCTGCTCGTTTGTTCCTCGTCCATCTTCGGGCGCACTCGGCTCGTTCCGAAAACAACCGAAGCGGGAATTTTTAGCAAGTGTCCCTCGGGCAAGCGCAAATTACAAGGAAACCAAAGATTTTATTTTATTTTTTTCAAAAATTACAAAGAAGAATATTTTGACCAGATTATAAAATAAAGAGAAATAAAAAAAATACATGACTAAAATTATAAAATGGTTATTGAAAACAGCTTCTCAAATGTATTTAAGTTCTGATTGCCAACCTAGGGAAAGAATTACCAGGCAACTGGTAACACTGCGGGCGAAGCAGGGTCGTGGTAGGATGCGAGAGATCGTATGCAACAACCTTCACCGAGAATTCATTATACACAGTGCTTGGGGAAGCTGGTCGTTCGGAAGCAAATTTGCGTGTTTCAGGAGCAAAATAGCTTTTGGCAAAAGGATGGCCTTAGCACATGATTCACTTGCTCCCACCCCATCATTGTACCGGAAATTAAAATAACTTGGAAGTATGAAGGTTGTTAAGTCAAATGCTTCTACAAACGTTCAATTTTCTCAATAGTTAAAATTAAGCTTATTATAAATTCCATGAAGTAATTAAACATAAATTCGTACTTTGCTTAACAAACAAATACCATTTTTGGTGGTTCGGGTAGTTTGTAGATTTGTGTGTTTAACTAAAAGACGATTCTCCAAGGAACTTTCAATCGAATTCTGTAATTTCGTGTATAAATTCATAAAACAATTATACTTTTTATAGTAATGAGATGGTTGTCATGCTTAGCATCGAGATTAACCATGTTGACATAAATACTATTTTATAGAACATTATAAAACAATATAACAACTTTAATTCCTAATTCCCTAATCGCTTAGAAGCTATTTTGGACATTTTCCATGAGTCTGGGGGGAGCGCGTCGTTTGGCCTAAAATATTTGGCTTAAAACTGTTTGAGAACATTCACTTAGCCTAAACTTTTTTGACCTAAAGTCGTTAGGCCTAAAATTATATGGCCTAAAGATGTTTGGCCGAAACATATTTGGCCTAAAACCATTTGACATAAATTTGTTTGGCCTTAAGTCATTTGACCTAAAATTATTTGGCCTTAAGGCGTTTGGCATAAAGTTATTTGGCCTAAAGTCATTTGACCTAAAATTGTTTGGCATAAAGTCACATGGCCTAAAAATATTTAGCCTAACTTTAGGCCAAATTATTTTAGGCCTACTGGCGGGTACCCGAGTCTGGGTATTCGCTGATTTTCGAAATCAATTTCAATACGCACCACGAGGCTAGGTCATGTACAATCTTAGGTGCAAAGGCCAATCGCCTCCGAACAAAGAGGTTTTATTCGTCGATACGCGATCTACATTTTAATCAGATCATGCATGATCAATATCGGGCGTAAAAATTCATCGATGCCCATTTGAAAACAAGAAGGAAGCACATTCAAAAAGAAAATCGTCTAAAAAAAAAGGATATTTAGAAGCACATTTAAGGAATAGAACGCATATTTCAACGAAAATTCTACTCAGTCGGATACTAACTCATCACAGGATTACAATCTCATCACAGGGATACGATGTTATCTCAGGGATACATTCTTATCGAAGAAAAGTCGGCGCAGGGATGCAATATCATGACAGGGATAATATCCCATTCCAGGGATATGATATCATCGCAGGGATACGATCTCATCGGAGAAATGAGGCACAAGGATTTGATCTGGTCACAGGGATACGATTTGGTCACAGGGATACGATCTGGTCATAGGAATACGATCTGGTCACAGGGATACGATCTAGCCACAGGAATACGATCTCGTCACAGAGATACGATCTCATCAGTAGGATATGGGAATAAATTCTTGACAACGCACATTTAACGAAAATGATGTACATTTTCACGAACATTCAAATCAATAGGATGCAATCATTAATATACGGTAGGCTGCAAAAGTATTTGGCTACAACAGTCTTTGGCTTCTAAATTTCATGGCTCCATAGGTCTTTGTCTCCAACATTCTTTGGCCCCAAAAGTCATCGGCTCCAGCTGTCCTAGGCTTAACTTCTCCAGCAACATTTGGTAACAAGGAGTCTTGGCTACGAAGCTACAAGACTACAAGACTATCAGACAACAGGACTACGAGACTACGAGTCTACAAAGCTACGAGGCTACATGGCAACAAGCTACGAGACTATAGATCCACATGCTTCTTGGCTACAAAGCTGCAAGTTTACTAGTCTACAATGCTTCGAGGCTACGAGGCTACATGGCAAGAAAGGCTATATAGATTCTGTGGCTGTAGGACTACAAAATTACGAAGCTACAAGTCTACAAGGCTCCAAATCTTAAAGACTACGAGGCTAAAGGACTAATATAATTCACGACTACGATGTTACGAGAATGCGAGTTTGGAACCGGCTTCAATAGCTCCATTGACAAATGACAGTTAATTTATCTCATGCAAATAACTTGTTGCAAGTAGATGTGATTCTTGCAAGAGTTGGTGACCTATGCTGTCTTGTACTGGCAGTCACTCTTTCATGTGGTATGTGGATGCTCACTCACGATCGCAAGAAAAGGAAGGCTTCGCTAGACACCAAGGATAAGGGACTTTGTCTTGCATGTTAGTGATACTCATCAGTCTTAAGCCATACTATTGGACTGAGTTATGATTTTTTTTGTTTAAATTCATCCTGATAAAACTATTCTAAGTGCTGATTTAGTTACAGAAATTCACTTAACTCTGAATTAATTGCACGTCTCATTAAGTAAAAAAAAGTCATGAGGAGTTTGATTTCTCAGAAATAGTCAGGAGCACTCTGAGAACATCAGCAGAAGTCGCGGCAGCTGTTCTGAGAATAGCTGAGAAGATGATAAAACTAATGACTATGCGACTCGTGTTAAAGACAAAGATTATTGTCATTTTTAGAAAATGGCAGAATAAGAGATATTATATGTATCTTGGTATGGTTTAAACGTTTTGTTGGTCAGGGTGATACCATTTAAATGCTTCTTTTTCTGTAGGAACCTATAGTAGAATGAATGAGATATACTTCATACAAAAACTCATGCATATTCTACGCCTTGTATTTTTACATTGGAAGTATTTAAGTGATTTTTGTTAGGGTTATTTAAGATATTTTATTTAAATTTGATAAACTGAGCTTCAATAAATATAGTAAGTTACTTTAGATTGCGAATTTACGTTGGTATTTTGCAACTGTTGTCTTTTATTAAAATTATTTAATGTGTTATTTGTTAACTGTGGATTTTAGCCATGTAAAATATTAAATTTGTAAAATTGTGTGCTTTAGAAGAGAAAAAAAAATACTTGTTATTTATATTTATGTAAATATAAAAGATGGAGTATTTAAAAAAATTGTCTTTTATGCATTAGCTCTTCGTCCATTAAGCAATGAAATTTATACATTTTACCTTTGAAACATGAGGAATTACTCGGTGATATTTAGATAATACCAACACTAAAATCAGAATTCAAACATTCTTGGTGAAATAAATATATATAGAGAAAGAGTTATATATATATAAACAGAGATATAAGGATTTAGAAAAAATAGTGATCTAGAGAGATAATGATACAAAGATTTAGATAGATATAGAGAGATAGCGAAATATAGATGTATATAGAGAAAGATAGAATGATTTAGAAATATATGGAGATATATACATATAAAAATTTATGGAAAGATTAAGATATATGGGGAGTTATGTAGGAGATAGAGTTATATATGGAGAGAAATAGAGGTAAATAGAGACATAAATGCTTCGTATATGTCTACCTACTTTAAACGAATCACAAAATAATTGAAAGAGACATTGCATTGCACGCCGAGCATTAGCTGGATATATATAATATCATACTGTAATTTCATTGACCTGGCAGAGGTGATTCTGTAAGTGTTTATTAATTTACCTTCCTATATATAAATAATATACTTTTTTTCTTAATCTAAAATCCAGAGAGCATTTGTACTTATATTTCATTTTTGATTCACTCCGTAAATATTTATCACAGTCATACTCACTATTTGGTGTTATTAATGATAAATGACACTAAAAACATAATACACAAATTTTGATGGCAATCTGTTAAACTGAATATAAGTTCCTGCGCTGTAATACTCTTATCTAGTGGCGAGTTATAGCAAATGCGATGCAGACGTTGACTTGCATATGTATATATATTTTTTTTATGTTTGAAAATGAATGGTTTGTATTTTACATAGAATCTTTAATTAATTTTAAATAATTGAAAAAAATTGAAGATAAATTGTAGTGATAGTATTTTTTTATTCTTATACACTATATTTTTAGCGGTAATTAAATAATTTTCATTATGAAGTTGAACTAATTAAAAATAATTTCAACTTATATACAGGATGATAGCACTATATTATAGTGTGGTGTATATAAAGAACTGAAACACATTGATCTATGATTTTCTGTTTACTCGTGGCGATTGATTGAGCGGTCTAGAAGTTTATGCACAAGAGCGCCATCTAGCGGCGAGTTACAAAAAAATGGATAGCATAATCCCTCCATGAAAAACACTTTGATGTGCCAACTTTCATGGTGATAGGTCAAACGGTGTTGGGGTTTATCAACGTCCTATATTTAAACTAACATCACACACACACACACACACATATATATATATATATAAACTGCCGCATGTATGAACAATCCTCAGTTAATAACTCCTTGACCGATATGATTTTTTTTGTGTTCTTAATTGTCAAGACAAGGTTTTTATGAAAGAAAATTTGTAAAAAATCCACCGGAAAATTCTGAAAACTTCATTCAGTTTGAGATTTTTTATGTCACAGGTTTTCATAGCAACAGATTCCCTATTGAAAATTTTAATATTTAATGAGTTGTTATTATATTTTTGGTGTATTAAAAACCGTAACATGTTTTCATAGCATAACATAACCGTTCAGATTTTTAAAATTGAACATTCAGTTGATTTCAGCTCGTAGTTAATTGATGTAAATGCCCCCAGTGAGGCATCAAAACATCGCGCGGCGTGCGCGAAACAGAAGCCAACTGCATGATCGTAGAGTAAATGAGTGATTAAGAGCGTGGACACCGTTTGGAAAAAAAAATCAAAAGATAATTTCTGAAATGCAATCCATTATGACTTCAGAACAGCGTATTCAGTCGATTGCGACACGCTCAGTAGGAGCCTAAATACAAAATAAATTTGGAACGGTGTCAAAACAGACTGCCAAGCGTGACATTACAACATAAACGTTTGGCGTTCAGATACAATCCAAAAGACAATTACGTCGCGGATGTATCGGTCGACTTCGTAGCAATGAGCACTGTTTGTCAAAATTGCAATGCTTTGAGATTTTCACATTGTGGCCACCAGACCACATTTAAATTTTTATTTTGGCTATTCTGATTTTTCTCAATTATTTCAATTTTAAATTACCGTTTAATCTTTAATAGTCAGTCGCATTATTTTCAATTATTTCATTTTTGTGAATAGTTCTTTTATTTATTATTCATTCGTTTGGTTTTGATTCAGTTTTTTAAAAACTGTGTATCGATTTTGGTTCTTTGGCCGGCTACTGGGCGCGGTATCGTCACCAGCACCATACCGCGGGTGTGGGAGTCAGCTGTGAGCCTCGGGGAGTGATGGACTGCCAGTCGCCGGCGACGGACCGCCGCGGGCAGAGGTGTACAATGCTTCGACACAGTGCCAGGCAGTCCGTGCCTGGATTGGCATTGATGGGGCCGTACCTTGTGCTCGTACAAAATGAAGTGCCTCGCAAGAGAATACTTCGATAAGGTAAAGAGGCGACACGTAGTATTGTTTGGATTTGGCACAAAACTAATTTTCATAATAAGTAAAAGTATGGTGCAAAAAGTTTGAACGAACTAACATCTTGGACGCACTATTAGTTCAGGTGCGTGTGTTAATTAGAGATACTAATTTTGTATGCAAAACATAACTGTGTCTATGCTATTTACAATTACGTTGAGCAAAGTTAAGCAGTCCCGCAACCTCGTACAAAGTTTAAATTTACGTCAAGAAACTTTAAAATTTGAACTTTGTCTTTGGAAATACGTTTGTCAAAGGAACTCAATATTTTAGTCTCGGGCCCCTGCATATACTGTGGCGGCACACGGCGCTTTTGACTGGACAGTGTTATTTTGGTGAAGATCAGGGATACAGCTGTTCGTCATATACCAGGAAGGCGAGAAATCGCGTATTTGCGTGTGGCGATGATTAAATCCGGCCCCAGAAGAACACATAAACTTTATATATATATTTTTTTATGTATATATATATATAGGGATTTTATATAATTTATCTTTTTATATCATAAGGTGTTATTACTGTATTTCTATATTTATTAGCGCTGACTTATAATGTTTCAGTAAGGTTGTTTATACGGGCGTGTAAAAGGGTAAATTTTATTAAGATTTTGCGTACCAGTTATTATTTTTTTGGAATTTACGGTTATGCTTATATTTAAATACTGTAACTGTCATATATCTATAACTGTATTACCATTTGAGATATCATGATGAAGTTTGATTCAGTAAAACTCTGCATATTTGTACTATGCATTTTTATTACTATTAGCCAAAGACGAGCCGATAATTTGTTTGATAACATTTCTATTTTTGGCTTGACACCTTGGATAAATTGAGGGGTTGATTTTTTTGTGCTCTTAAAATATTTTTGGTATTCCATATTTTTAATTGTAAGTAGGGGGAGCACGCCGGTTCTGGGACACTATAAACAAAGGGACAGGTGTTTGTCTGAGCATGTGGGGGGCGTGGCACCACGTGGTCGGGTGGGCGTTGCCGGGCGCCACGTGGAGGGTCCGCAGGGGTTTGTTGACGTCACGTGGAGGGGGGGTGGGTGTATCGATCGTGAGCCAACTTCGGTAGGATAGATATATCTCGTCGGGTAACTTCGGGCGTGTTCGTTGCGGAGGGGGAGGTTGATGGTGAGGGGGTATGTATATGTTTATAAATGAGGGAGGCAGGTAGCGCTAGTGTCGCGCGCCGGAATTATTTTTACAAGTATAAAAATGTGAGGGCGGGCGACAGTTGGATTCGAACCTTCGTTTCTGGATCGTTAGTCCGTCACGCTAACCACAGGACCACGAGACCATGTTTGAGAAAATATTTTCAGATGTTGTATATATGCTTATAAAATATTTTTTTTTAAAGAGAAGGTATATATTTTTTATAGTGCTAGTCGGCAAATTTAAAAACGGGCGGCCGCCATGTTTAGTTTTTTATAGTGGTAAGCGGTAAATTTAAACGAGGCGCATCGGCTGCTATGCGGCCCCCATGTTTATTTTTTTATAGTGCTAGTCGGCCAATTGAAACGGCGGGAAATTTAAAAAAAAAAATCTATAGTGTCGGCTGCTAGTCAGCCGCCATGTTTTATTTTTTTTATAGTGCTAAGCGGGAAATTTAAAAAAATGGGCCGGCCGCCATGTTTATTTTAACATTGGAAAAAAAATAATAATTATTTCGACTGCTAGGAAGTAACCAGAACAGCCAACTTTGAAAAAAAAATTAAATATTATATGTATGACAATCGATTGCTGAAAGTCACCATCTTGTAGTACAGCATACCAGGCCACCATCTTGTAGCATAGCACACCAGGCCGCCATCTTGTAGCACAGCATACCCGGCCACTATCTTTTTTTTCTTCCCCATTTATAGTCATTGTTTTTTTCATTTCTCAAGTTGGAATATAAAAGAAAGTATTATTTCGTCAGCCACTACTCTATGACTATAGTAGTAGTAGTAGTAGTACATGCCAAATTTTGAAAAAAACACACACACTGAATTGTAGCCATGTTTTCTTATAGTACTAGACCAGTATATTTATAGTATGCTTGATTTGGTGTGTGGCATGTCTGTCTATAATAAGAAATAAAAAAAGCTATAGGCATTACTTATGCTTATAGCATGATGATAAAAAAATTATACTTTACGTATTTCAGCGAATTCAAACACATTTGTTGTGTTAAAGACATAATGTTCTCTCGTAGTGTGTGTATTGTGGAAATGAAACATATATACAGTAGTATTAATTACTTTAAAAAAATATTATTTAATATATATATATCACCAAATTTAATTTTTAAAAAAGTATGCTTATTACGTCACTTGTCATTTAAAAGAAAAGAAAAACTTTGGTATTGTGCATTTATAGGCATTATATACATATATATTTTAAAAAAAATTAAAATATTTTTTCCCAAGGGGGTTGGAGCCGTGCAACGATGATGGCGCCTACTCCCACGGCCCTTTCCTTCACACCCCATTGTCATTTTTTTTATTGAAATAATGACTCATACACTGGCGCCCGCATAGGGGAAGCCGCTCGCAGAGGTGTGGCGGCTGCAGCCGAAGAGAACTGTATACAAATGTAATTTCTTCCAAAGTTAAAATATAAATTTTCCCAACACTTAAAAAAATATTACGTCTATCTGGTGTGTTAGTTACCTGTACCTGGCATTTGATTAATACCAGGTAAAAGAAACTTGTAAAAATAATATTTTGCCATAGTCTCGGAAAATATTACGTCTATCTGGTGTGTTTGTTATCTGTACCTGCCATTTGATTAATACCAGGTAAAAGTAACTTGTAATAATAATAATATTTTGCCATAGTCTCGTTTACGTAAATGTTTCTGTTAAACTATAATGTATGTATGTATATATTTTTTTCTCACAGCAGTTGTTTTTACGAGTAGTGCATTGCTACAAAATTATAATAAATAGTACGTTTATTTTTCCAAACAAAACGAGTTTTAAACCTTAACAGCAGTCTACCATGACCGCATAGTTCTTTACACATATTACCAATTTTCTGCATACTAAGTTACCAGCCACAAGTAACACATAATGGGTATTGAAAAAATGTAGTCAACACAACGATATTACTTAGTTAAAAAAATTTTTATTTTTTATCCCCTCCCCTACCCCCCTGGGCATCCATAGCCATCAGTTTGGCCACGACTTTGCCGCTAGGCAGAGCCGGCACCTGCTGCTTCGTAGCAGGTAGCCGGACCCCTCTTTTTTCGTCGGCTGTTAGCGGCCGACCCCAGGGACATGTCCCAGAGGGGCCCGCCACCAACAGCAGCGGCGAAGTCTTGGCCGGCGGTGTTGGAGGAGGAGGAGGAGGAGGAGGGGGAGACGACGGCCCTTCCAGCAGGTCATCTGCGAAGAAGGCCGCCGCAATGTCGGCTGGTATACTGGTCCCCCCCTCCTCCACCTTTTCCTCGAAGAAAGAGGCCGCCAACGCTGATGGTATCCGTTCCATTTGTCTGGGGTTGGGGAGATCTGTAGAACATCACACAAATTTCAGGCATCCTATCAAGAGGATGATTTATATAAATTAAAAAAAAACATGGGGAATATTTTATTTTTACATTTAATCTTGATAGATTTAATATACTTTGAGAGGCAACTTGAAACAAACTTTTATTTTTACATTTAATCAGGATAGATTGAAAATACTTTTAGAGGCAACTTGAAACAAACATTTATTTTTACGTTAAATCAGGATAGATTGAATATACTTTGAGAGGCAACTTGAAACAAACTTTTATTTTTACATTAAATCATGATAGATTGAATAATATGCAAGCTATCATGGTAACAGGGAATATATTTTTTTTTTTTCAAAAACATCTCAACACATTTTCTTTGACATACGGACGGTTTTTCTCTCCACATGCATAATGGAAAGGATCATGGCGCGGCGCGGTGGGGGGAGGTGAACACGCCCCTCTCTGGATAAGTTTTTTTCTTTTGTGTGTGAGGGGAGGCGTAAGAAGCGCTGTTGTTTGCCTTCAACCCCCACACACACACATATATATACATGCTTGAAACCCCTTCGAGCAGGGGAGGAGTGTTGAGCGCTGTTGTGTTCCTGCAACCACTGCTCGGAGGTTACGTCAGCAGTGTTCGTCTCACTGGTGAACGTAATCAGAGGAAAAAAATGGAAATATGTACAATTATTAGGAGGGATCGGGCGAGGCACGAGTTTTAAAAGGACACAGATCTTAATGCCCCCAAGGTAATGTGCTGACACCATCTTCAGAAAGCCAACGCTTATCGTCTCCTGAAGACAGTACTACCTTGTTCACTGGCTCCGTAAACACGGCGTGGCCTCGCGAACGGAAATGGTATTGACTGCCTAGAATCCGGGAATTTTTAAGCAAGCAATCCAGGTAATGAGGGAACAGAAGTGATCGGATTACATTGGCCTTAACTCCTTTCGCTTTACGCATACAAGAACCATCCTCCATCTTGTATGCGTAGAGTTTCGGGCGAAGACCCACGTATTCCGTAATGATCTTGCCAGCGGCTTCATCTTTCATCACCCCTGTTACACCCTTGTTGACTAAGGGAAAGCGTTGATCATTACCTGGCGCATAATTTGATGTGTCGAAACATGAAGCTAAGTCGGGTCGAATGGAATCGTAAACGTTATCACACTGAACGTGGTAAATTAACGAATCAGTGTCCGAGTACAAGAGATGCAGAGACTGTGGAGGGAATTTTTTTTGCATGTAGTTATAATGAAAGTCGTATAAAATCAATTTTGACAAATCTAAAATGGCCACACTCGTGTACAAAGGTTTATCGAAGGTTATCGAACCTTTCTCCAACTCTATGAGAACTAGATTTTCATCGATGATTTGCCGAGCCTTGAATGTCGGACGACCAATCAGCTCGGCTGCCCCATAAATACTTTCGTAACACGAAGCGATGCGAATGTCTCTGTGTTTTCAAGAATCCCCTAAACTTTTACCATACACAGCATTCGATAGTAACTTAAAAAACGATTTTTCGAAGTGATTCGCAGCCTGGGTACGACGCTCAGCATTAAAGGTTATGTAATCTTTCATCCAGGCCACCTGTTCATACCACAGCACGCGGTGAACCTGGCCGATGACCGCCCCATACCGAACGTAGTGCCGCAGTATTTTAGCATGAACAACATAATTATTACGCGGCGCGAGAGTTAACAATAATTTACTCATTCGCCCGTTTGGCGGTACGCCATTCACAGGGGCCAGAGGCAGATCTGATAGGCGGTCGTGACAATCATCGGGAAAGGTCAAATCCACTTCCGCCAAATATGATGTATCGCCATCTATGTCAATGGCGTTGAAATCCCAACTCGCATACTCATCCCTGGGAACCCACTCAAATTTGCCCACGGGAAGTTTATCTAACATTGTGTGAGCATACAAAGCGTTTACATCGAAATAGCAGATGTACGAAGACGGAAGGCTCGGGTCGTGAGTGGACATGTGAACATTATTGGCTTTCGCGTGACGTCAACTAACGTTTGTTATACCTCCACGAACGGCTGACTCTAGGAAGAGGTATATATCCGGGTCAGTTATCAGCTCAAGACTTGCACCGGTTTTAAATAAAAGTGCATCCCAAGCGAGCGAGGGAGCGGTAATGTAATGGGCAGGATCTAATGAATAATATTGTAAGCAAACAAAACGAAACGACTCGAATATGTCGGCCAGCAAACAAGTATCCACCTTAAGATAACTAAGTGCGTACTCTTTCAATGTGGCACAATGGAAGACGTCCCAAGCCTTTTGAGCGTGAGTATAGTCCAGATCACTCACGTCCGTGCCACTCATTACGTTATGGACGCTTCCTTAGGGGGTAGCAAGGCAGTCTGCAATTGTTCACTAGATTGAACAAAATCATAGGGAAACACACCTTTACGAGTAGCTAACTGAAACTGTGCATCATCTGGAAACATTGAACGGGTTACTTTCAATTTATCTGGCGTGAGATTGCCAGCGAGAGTTTCCAGAGATGAATTTAAAAAGTTAAGTGAATCTATGAATCTAAGACGCACAGTGCGCATGCCTCCTTGCGCATTATCTGAAATGGGTATGTATTTTGTAATGCACTTGTAGCTCTCCATTGTAACTCCAAGGACTTTGACACTGCCTGGGTTCTCCACAATGAAGGAACCGTCCGGCTGTGCAATCCGCCGCGAAACTAAATGTTGCATTAAAAAGTGGGCATCGTAATTTTGCAAATTATGAAAAACAGCGACGAGTTGATTATTTTGCAACCTGAAAGCCATGTTGCATTTAGAATGGGCATAACCATGTATTTCACCAGTAAAATGGCAGTGATCGAGCACCGTCTGCCCAGCCAATACCTTCTGACAGATATGGCAATGTGTTTGACTCGCAAGCCTTGCAGAGACGGCCGGGGTCGGTGTCTTAATAGTAATGGCCTTTGAATAAATATCGCAAACCCACTGTGTCATTGAAACTAATTCTGCGATCATTTCAGCAATACAATTATCACCCTCGAATTGCACATACTTGGTCAAAGAGCTATCGTACCCACATACTAACAAAATGCTACATGCATAAAGCACGTGTTTGTTTACCCGCGTAGTGCTAGAAGACTCGTCACCGGGCAAACAGGTGGATAAAGGCTTAAGGTAACACTCAGTGTCACAGAACGCAATAAAGCCTAGGCGGTCCTGTTTTGCAAAGTTTGTAAATTGCAAATACTTGTTCTCTTCTGTAGGGAAACAGGTCCGCACTGCTTGATGCTGGCTGCAGAGAACATTGTGTGAAATTAATCTGTCTTCGCTTGTAAAATACTGAAGATAGCGCTCGCAAATCCAATTCTTATGTTGCGTCTTGGACAATTGTGAATGCAATAATCTGGACATTGATTTTATGTAAACAAAATGAAGGTGCTCTGTCACGCCACTCGAACGAATCGCCAATATATTTACATGTCTCTCTCTTCGCTCAGAGGATACGCGAAGAGGCTGGATCGAGGATTCAGATTTGCCACTAAAACATTCGTCAACGATATTCCCCTTAGAATCTACGTAAGTGTAAACATTAATGGAAATATCATTGTTCCTCTCAAATGTTTTAATCTGATGCAGAGTGGAGAGAAACGTCAAGCCATTCGTATTAAAATACACGAGTGGATTTGTATACGAAGTGGCTCGAGAAACATTGCCTTCCACCGTCGACACACCTGCCATGACGGCATACAGGAAACAGTGCTGCTTGGGACACTCAATGTTAACACAAGCTTTCCTATTGAACAAAAACGCCGGCAATTTCGTGTGCGCTGCGCCAACCGTGAAAACTCTTGAACCATACTGTGCGCAAGGTAAGTTCAAAACGTCACAGCATCCTTCATGCTGAACCAGCCAAGGATGATTTAAAAAAAAAAAAAAAAAAAAACTCGGCGCACCATCTACAGAAGAGCCCAAGTTCAATGCAAGACTAATTTTTTATTCTCGTTAGTAACAATAACAAATATGTGAACCGATGTTCAAGCATAACAAAGAATTAAAAGATAATACATAAGTGGTATACTATACAATTTGTAATACTTTACACAATACAGAAAAAAAGGTCAGGTGGTGACGCAAACGGTAAACGATATTTTAACTATAACAGCCTATTTTAACCAGTGACCTGCAGTCAAACCAGCTACGCAAAGATTTGAAACAAAATGACAACACACTATAAATATTTACGGCGAGCGAGCCATATGGTCATGGGCGAAGGGAGAACAACTGATAAGGA
Organism: Bacillus rossius redtenbacheri; assembly: GCF_032445375.1. Classification (NCBI taxonomy): domain Eukaryota; kingdom Metazoa; phylum Arthropoda; class Insecta; order Phasmatodea; family Bacillidae; genus Bacillus; species Bacillus rossius. The sequence continues at coordinate 18,884,012 of NC_086338.1, read as the reverse complement.
ACGTGGCCAACGAAAGAAAAGGGAAAATGACAAACACAACTCTAAATTAACAAGCCACTACAAACACAGTAAACAAACAAACTTCGTTAAGGTTCCAATTTACTCACGCCCATGACCACGGCTTCGACGTCACCAAGTGCACAAGTGCACACACCAAACGTCAAGGCAGACTGCAGGTAGCGACACCGCTAATAGCGTGTTTATATACAAGTTAACTAGGGGCGGAGTAAGCACACAGGTGAGTGGGGAAGGAAGAGGGGAACTAGCCCGAACCGTCCAGACTGAACTGGCTTGACCGAGCACACACCAGCGGAGGGGAGGCAAGGAGGGGCAGGGGAGGTGAGAAGGAAATCACCACACACACAGCGAGCGCAGTCACGTATCAGCCGGCGGACAGGTGAGACATGCGTAAGCACGGCTCAAAACCCCCCCCTCTAACGAAGACTTCCAGGCGAAGAACTTTAGGCAGATGTAGTAACTTCTATCCACCGAAGTAGCCGACGAGGATATGACCCAGCAGGTCCAGAGTCCATGTGTAGAAATTCAGCCATCCATCAGGGGTTCCGCCTTCCGGTAGAAACTCTGCAACTCCCAGAGTCCAGCTGACTAAACAATACTTGTGTGTGAAGTCAGTTCATACTCCACTCATTTCTGTCCGGCACCAACACATGATATCCTCTTGTAGTCACATAACGGGCCGAGGAGCATCGGAGCAGCCAAAAACTAACCAGTCCATAATAAATGGCGATACCCAGGTCACTCGACGAAAAGATGCAGGAGTCTGAGCTGGTCCACGAATATCCGGCTGTCGTGATGCATCCACCAGCGAACCAGTCCGGTCCTTGCGGCAGCAAACAGAATCTCCACTGCTCCATTCAGAGCGGAACCCCGCCAGGCACATGAAGGGAGCCAAGTAGCTTCGGCTGCCAAGACACTATCCCAACTGCAGTAGTGCCTTCCAAGGCGGGCCCAGCGAAAGAAGAAGCGCTGCAACAAACTCGAAGAGGGATGTGAGGAGGGAGAACACAACGGGAGTGCTTACCCCTCAGACACATGAACACCTATCTATATCAAAACGTTAACTTAAAACATGAGCATATTACAACCTTACAATAAAAATGAAGATAAAGATCTACTCACAAGTCAAATAAGTATAAGTAATGCACAATAGAATATCTTCAGATTATTAAAGTTACGCATGGTAAAGCTTCAAATGTGAGACATGACATTTTCTCTGCTTACCCCTACGGCCTTGCTGCGACAAAAGTACTGTGTTCCTCCCCAAAAAACGCGAAATGATGTAAGGTCCTACGTAGGGCGGAATAAATTTGGATCCTACTTGATTAACTTTAGAAGGGAGAGAAAAATTCCTGGCCAGAACGATATCTCCAGTGGTAAAGGGGGGATCTAACCTACCACTGTTATACCTGTCGCAAACAGATTCTCTAGCTTTCTGAAGATTACATGCTACTGAATCTAACACTTTCTCCATGGCATCCTGTTCCAACGGACTGTCAATGGAGAGTAAACCCCAAATACTTAACAGGGGATGGGTGAGCTCTCGTCCCAAAAAGGGGACGGAAGGTGAGAAACCTGTGGAGGAATGTACAGCACTATTAAGAGCTATGTTGATAAATTCAAGATCACGATCCCACAAGGTGTGGTCGTGGCGGTAGTATACTGTGAAAATGGACTTTAACACCTTGTTAACTCTCTCAGACATGTTGCCCTGAGGAAAGTAAGCACTGCTGAAGACAGGTTTGATGGCCCACTCAAGGCACATCTCACTCCACTCAGAAGATCTAAAATAAGTGGCGTTATCTGAAACAATCACTGAGGGTGCACCAAAAAACTTCCAAATTTGACGTCGCAATGCTAAGGTTATAGAGGAGGCTTTGAAATTACGCAAGGGAAGCAAAAAAATAAATTTAGAAAATATATCCACCACAACAAGCAAACAAGTGTTTCCTAATTTAGAACGTACCAAAGGTCCAAAGATATCTACATGCACCGTATGCCAAGGAGCGACGGGTGGATCAGCATCATATAATCCTAATTTACTATTTTGAGGTGGTTTGGAAACCTGACACTCATGACAACGCCTAACATACTGACGCACATCCTCTCGTAAGCTAGGCCAAGCAAAACTGTTGGCGATCTTCTTGAAGGTCTTTTCCATACCCAAATGGCTACCCAAAAAGGCATCGTGATAGTAACGAAGCACCAATGGTCGTAGCGAGACCGGAACAAAAACCCTTCTAGCACGTCCTGTTTTACCGGTGTAGTAAATAAGACCCTGTTCAATCAGGTAGGGAATCCTGCTTCCTGATTCTATCTGCTGTTTCAGACTCAGACACTCATCATCGGATGCTTGTTCCTCTTTAATATTAAGATAGGACTGAGGAAATACACGACAAACATTAGTCTCAGCGATGTCAGGAGATGGAATGACGCAGAACTTATCTGGATCAAACATGCGCGAGAGTGAGTCGGCTATGATGTTATCCGTCCCTCGTACATGGTGAATTTTAAACCTGAAACGAGACAAACGAAGGATCCATCTGCCTAGTTTTCCTAGCTGGTTAGGATGATTAAATAACCAACTCAGGGCCTGATTGTCGGTAAACAGGTCGAATTCTGAGCCCTCTAGATATGACTGAAATTTCTCAACTCCAAATACACAAGCCAACGCTTCTTTCTCGTACACACCCAGCTTTCTCTCACTGTCTGAGAGTGTGCGGCTGGCGTAGGCAATGGGATGGAAGGTATCGTTGATGTGATGGCCTAAAACGGCTCCTAGCGCGAGTGAGGAAGCGTCCACGTACAATGAAAACCTCAAGTCAAAATTAGGCAGAACCAGAATAGGTGCAGAAGCTAAACAGTTTTTTAACGTATTGAAAGATTTTTCCTGTTCAGAATTCCATTCAAACGGTGCGTTCTTTTTACGTAATTTATTCAGTGGGGCTGAGACTTGGGCAAGATTAGGAATGAAACGGGCATAGTAGCCTAACAAACCTAAAAAACTCTGTACTCCCTTTACGTTCTTAGGGCGAGGAAAATTGACTATTGGGGCTACCTTGTCGGGGTCCATGAGCAAACGGCCATCGGAAACCACAAATCCTAGGAATTTAACTGATTTCTTTCCCAGGGTAATCTTGTCGGGGTTTGCAGTTAAGCCTGCATGCTTTAAACGAGTGCAGACTTCTCGTAGATGAACTAGATGATCATCAAAATTGTCACTATAAGCTATGATATCGTCTAAATAATTGAAAGCATACTTAAATTTGATATCATTCAACACGTGATCCAGAACACGGCTTAAGGCTTGACTTCCAAAGGAAGCTCCCATGGGAATCCGGTTATATTGAAATTGCCCCCAAGGGGTGGAAAAGGCAGTAAAACCTCTACAGGTAGGATCAATTTGACACTGGTGAAAACTGGCATTTAAATCGATAACTGAAAAAATGCGACTTTTGCCTAACTGCTGCAAAGCCATCTCCACAGTAGGTAATCCAAAATTGTCCATAATTATTTTCTTGTTTAAAGGAATAAAGTTATGTACAAGGCGGTAATCAATACCATTCTTCTTGGCTACCAGAAAGGTGGGCGTACTATAATTAGAAACAGAGGGGGAGATTACATCTGCTCGAAGAAGCTTATCCAGAATCTCTCTCATTTTAAGCTGTAGATGAGGGTTGGGCCTAAAAAATTTGGAACGCACAGGTATGTTGTCTTTCAACTGAAATTTGTAGGGTACAACATTACATCTCCCTATGCGAGTCGTAAAGACTTCCGGAAACTCGGCTACTAGGGCCTTCATTTTATGATCCTCATCACTGACATCATCCAAAACCAGAAGCTTAAATGCACTACGATCACCGGATTCTAATTTCAATGTTAAATTAGGTTCAAATCCAAATCTAAGTTCGTGATGTGAGAAATCTATGACTGCCTGTGAGTGCCCTAAAAAGTCTAATCCTAAGATGAAGGGGTAGGACAAATCAGGAACAACAAGGAACTGCCAGTCCCACGACAGTCGATCTATCTTGAAGTGTAAAACAACCATGGAATTGGAGGTGATAATGGAATTGTTAGCTACACAAATTTTAATCTCAGCCTCATGCTGAATGTGACTTTTCAAACCTGGGGTAGAGCTACTTAATTGCCCTAAAAATGACTCACTAACCAAACTATTGGTGGAACCTGAGTCAACAAGAGCCGAAACGCTTTTACCACACAGAGAGATAGGCACAAAGAACAAACGTGAATCAGAAGTGGCTTTCTTGTTATAAGAAGGATAGGTACGCCGACCACTCTCACGGGGTACCCCAATCAGTTTCCCGGACACTGATACCTATAGTGCCCCGCTTTCTTACACCGAAAGCAGGTTCGAGAAGAGCTGTCCCTGAGCGGCTCAGTACAACATGATGCCATATGTCCATACCGACTGCAATTGGCGCATCTAACCGATGAATCTCGGGTGACTGCCCCTAAAGGCCTCGAATTAACTGTTGTGATCCCTGGTTGAGTTACCCCATCCGATGAACAAGTACTAACCACATTGACCTGAGTCAACCTGCCCCGCGATGACTGATGCCCAATTGGAAAGGTGGAGGTACCTGGAGAGGCTGGTGAAGGAGTAGAACATACTGAAGGAAATTGTTTTACATAATTATTCATAGCTACAATTTTGTTGTCTACTTTGCTGCTCCAACGACGCAACTCCAACATATTTGTAGGAGCGGTTAACATGACACTATGCTGTAAAATCAATGGTGAAATATTGTTAAGGATGACCTGAACTAATTGCGCTTCTGTTAATTTTAGCTCTAAAGCCTCGGCATAGCTGGACACTGAATTGATAAAATCGGAGAGACTCTCTTGTGGTCTTTGAAACCTGTAGACTAGTTCCTGTTTACATGCTTCTAAAATGCGCGGAGGACAAACCAGGGAAACCACACTAGCCTTAAAGGCGCTAAAAGTAAGCCGAGATGTAATCGCTTCTGTGAGTAAAGGTAAGAAGGCATCACCGCATTTCCCCAAATATGCCTTCAAGAAATCTGACTCACCTACTAACTTTAACTTGTGTACTCTAGCCGCTTCATGAAGCTGAGACAGAACCAGTTGTGGGGAACTACCTTCTAATCTAGGTAATCCCTTTAAAGCATTAAGGAAAACCTTTTGATCTAGGCTAGAGGGAGCATGAGTCTCAGTAGAGGCGGAAGAAGGAGCTGCGGGAGTGTCTATGTTGGCCCTTAAATGATTTATTATTTTAACTCTAAATTCTTTCACTGTTTCGGACTCATCAAACTCTATTTCATTTTCATTCAAATAATCAATAAGGTCGCTACGTTTTAAAGTATATACCCAACCTACAGGGGCCGCAGAAGTTGCCATGTCTCCCGAGTGCGCACACCACCAAAAAAGTAAAAAACCTGATGCTAAATCCTTACACCTCCGCTATCATGCTCTTAAGGAGCAGAGTGGCGCAGCTTGAACCATACTGTGCGCAAGGTAAGTTCAAAACGTCACAGCATCCTTCATGCTGAACCAGCCAAGGATGATTTAAAGAAAAAGATCGTAAAAAGTAACAAGTTTCTTAAGAATGCAGGAGGTGTAGGGGAAAAACTCGGCGCACCATCTACAGAAGAGCCCAAGTTCAATGCAAGACTAATTTTTTATTCTCGTTAGTAACAATAACAAATATGTGAACCGATGTTCAAGCATAACAAAGAATTAAAAGATAATACATAAGTGGTATACTATACAATTTGTAATACTTTACACAATACAGAAAAAAAGGTCAGGTGGTGACGCAATCGGTAAACGATATTTTAACTATAACAGCCTATTTTAACCAGTGACCTGCAGTCAAACCAGCTACGCAAAGATTTGAAACAAAACGACAACACACTATAAATATTTACGGCGAGCGAGCCATATGGTCATGGGCGAAGGGAGAACAACTGATAAGGAACGTGGCCAACGAAAGAAAAGGGAAAATGACAAACACAACTCTAAATTAACAAGCCACTACAAACACAGTAAACAAACAAACTTCGTTAAGGTTCCAATTTACTCACGCCCATGACCACGGCTTCGACGTCACCAAGTGCACAAGTGCACACACCAAACGTCAAGGCAGACTGCAGGTAGCGACACCGCTAATAGCGTGTTTATATACAAGTTAACTAGGGGCGGAGTAAGCACACAGGGGAGAGGGGAAGGAAGAGGGGAACTAGCCCGAACCGTCCAGACTGAACTGGCTTGACCGAGCACACACCAGCGGAGGGGAGGCAAGGAGGGGCAGGGGAGGTGAGAAGGAAATCACCACACACACAGCGAGCGCAGTCACGTATCAGCCGGCGGACAGGTGAGACATGCGTAAGCACGGCTCACTCTATAGCTTGAAACATGTACATCCATGTTAATCAATCTTTTTAGAGCCCAGCCACTGCCACGCGCACCGAAATCACTAACGTGTTTATTGATTTCCGGAATGAATGTTGAATCGTAGATTTCCCCTACCTCATCAGAGTGCAGTATCGCGGTTGAGTGAGTTGTGAAATGAAAAGTTTCACTCTCGTTTCCCTCCGCAGATTCCTTAACAAAAGAAGCCGAGAGTGAAACGTAAACTTTAAAGGGGCGAATTAATTCGTTAGTTAAGTCCAGAAAGGGAACCCTACATCTCTGTAGAAACCGGTCCAAGTACGGATCGACATTTTCAATATCATTTCCAATTCGAAAGTCCACAATCTTGTTAGCAAATGCAGTGTTCAAGGTAACACCCTCCAGGCGAGGCAAGATGTCGGGCCCCTGCCCCAACTCCACCCCTGACCACCGCCCACCATCGCGCGAGTCAGGGATAGAAAACCCAGCTTCATTAAGACGAAGTCGCTTTGCCTCGGGGGAAGAAGAATGGCAAGACATATTAAGAGAAATGAGATAGAAAATAAAGAAAGAGAGAGAGAGTGGGAAATTACGTTCAACAGTGAGCACAAAGCTAAAACAAAAAGAAAAGAAAAAAATTTAGTAGACGTATTTATGGAGTATAGGTTTGACATAATAATTTTAAATTAATTTTTTTTCTTCAGAAAACTATGTTAGATTGTACACGAAATCTCCCATCCCTTTGCAAGATTTTAAAATAATTTTTTTTAGAGAATATCTCTAAATGGAAATATTTTCTAAAAAACAAAAAAAAATACGTATTAATGAAATTGGAAACGATAATAAATTATAGATGGTAAATGCGAAAACATTGTGTGGTAGTAAAAGGTGAAGAAAGTTGAAGTTTAATATTATTTTCATGTTAAATTAAAAAAAAAAAGAATATTTTCATTCAAAATGATAATAATATCATCCTAACATTACAAACAGCTTAGTAAGATATTATTTTCATGTTAAATGAAAAAAAAAAGAATATTTCCATTCAAAATAATAATAATATCATCCTAACATTACAAACAGCTTGCTTAGTAAGATATTATTTTCATGTTAAATGAAAAAAAGAATATTTCCATTCAAAATGATAACAATAACATCCTAACATTTCAAACAGCTAAGTAAATACATTTGCAGTAAAGTGTATCTATCTATCTTACCTTTGCTGGAAAAAACAGGAGGCACAGCTCTGCTCGTCGAGGTAGCAGCAGTGCGGCAGCAGCAGTGCGGCGACTGATCAGAGACTGTGTTCCCCCACAGTCTGTGGCATTTATATATGTAACTAATCTTTCAAGATGGCTGCCAGTGTATTTTTTTTTACTCTGAGAACCCCTCACGCCGCAGCGCGTTGCATCTGGTTATTTTTTTTTACAACTTACCACCCCTCCCTCCAGACGGATCTCACCCCAGTAACACAATGAACAGGCTAGTATTCAAATAATCTAACAAGTAATAACATTTACAGTTTTTATTCAAAAGTCACTCTTCAAACCACTCCTCATACAATAAATAAATTATACACATTAATATTACATGAAGAGGTTTTTTTTCACAAAACGACGTATTAAATAAAAAATATATTATGACTCTTTTAACAGAGTCCAAAATTATAACACACTTATGTGTGTTTTAAATTACAACAATACAATTACATTAAAACGTTTTTTTTTTTTTACAAAACGTCGTATTAAATTAAAAAATATATATTATGACTCTTTAATCAGAGTCCAAAATTACATATAAAACTTTTCATATTATATCACACTTATGTGTGTTTTAAATTACAACAATAAAATGACATTAAAACTTTTTTTTTTTCACAAAACACCGTATTAAATTTTAAAAAAAATTATGACTCTTTAATCAGAGTCCAAACATACATAGATTACTGTTCATAATAGACCACACTTATGTGTGTTTTAAATTACAACAAATAATTGAAATGAAGAGGTTTTTTTCCACAAAAACTACGTATTAAATTAATAAAGCACAAGTCATAAAACTTAACGTTTGTTATACATTTCTATGAGTACAGTACGTAGGGCTATTTTGGCATTGCTTAGGTCTCTTTTGTGCTGGTTCTGCTGAACGTTGTGATCACCATCTTGACTGACGGGTCCCAGATGGCTGAGGTTTCGGGTTCGAGTCTTGCGCGGTGCATACGTTGCGGGCACTCTCCGCTGACATTTCTTGCGCGCTGGTTTCGCAGGCTATATGATAGCTGATGCACAGTCGCGTGAATGCAGTTCTGGCATTTGCAAGGCGTGATTGTAAACTTCGTCGACACTGCAAGGCAATGGCGTGTCTTTTCGCATGTAATTAACTGCACAACATCCATACGAATTGCACTGATTAACTTCCAGGGGTAAATCGTTAGTGTCCGGATTTATAATCTGAACAGTGTGGAAGTGACCGTCACAACTCTCCACATAGTTCTTCAGGATGCCATTATTCCAGATTGAGTACTCCACCACTGATAAACCACGAGCCAGGTTTTCATTATGGTTACCCGGATTAAACAACATGTTTACTCGACCGAGGCTCACTCCATACTGAGCTAAGACTCTGTTTGTCTTTTAGCAATTATACGTATGGCTTCCATAAATAAAATTGCAATGTATTCACATAGGGTGTTACAACACGCTGACTCACAACAGTTCATGGTTTATTTTTTTTTTATTTTTTACAAAAGTTTACATTTCGTTGATAGCTTGAATCCGACATATGGCGCTAGAGGTAATGATTTAGACACTGAAAAGTTTGACTCTTTTATTACTTTTGAATGGTAAATAGGACATAGGTGTCCTACACACGGTGTGTTCAGGTCGTCATCGTCTCCCAACAAAACATCGTACGTTTTCTTCCGACAATGATCGGTTCAGGTACAGCGCTCTATGAAAGTTTCATCATTAATAACTCTAGAGGTCCTGAGTTCATCAACAGTTGTTGGATGTTAAGCCAGCGGATGGCATAAGTGCACGTAACAGTTCTTATCTTCACAGTGAAACGATGTTAACAGTCTCATGGTAGTATATGGGAATGATTTATCCCAACACATGCGATGATGGATATTATCGCGACACGATTCAAAGTATACAGGCAGACATTCACAATCCTTCTCAATGTCGTAATATCTAACACGGTATTCGACACAGTGCAGGCTAGAATGCACGTAAATATATCTAGTTTCTTGACAGTCGTACATTAGCTGCTGTAAAGTGAGAGTTTACCTAGGATCCGCTATTCTGTGTTTCTTCGCTTTTTCTCGCCATCGGCGCGAAGCCAAAGAAATAGGAATGTCATAGAAGTTTCGGTCACTTTGATTATCACTAAAACCATCATCTGACAAATGTTCTGGGTTCGTATCTAAATAACGAACATCCTCGAACAGCGGCATGGGAACGTCCAGATGTTCACCGGAAGCTAGTCTTAAGCCTGCGGGATACGGCCCGCGGATGTGTCTAGACTTTTCCCTCTTGGTCTTGATGGGGTCTCGGCCCCAGATGGGTGAGAACATGGCGGACGTCACTCACCGGAGCTGTTACTGGCGAAGATGGGCGGGTGGCAGCTGGCTGGCGGGCGGGCGGGCGGGTGGCGGTTGGCGGCTGGAGGCTGGCGGCTGATGTCTAGCCGCGATGGCGGCCGTCCTCCTCCTCGTATCGGAGTCGACCGGTGTTGGGAGGTTGCAGACTTCCGGGTTGCACGGCACACTCAACGAGTGGTTGCCCCCGTCGAGGAATGTTGAATGAGTGAACGAAATACACGATTCACTCCAGGCAACCACCGTGCCGTTGGGACAATGCACCTCGAACTCAACAAAACCTTGCTCCTGGCCGGGCCACACCTGCACCACCTCATCTGCGGCCTCGACAAGCAGAGCTTCCGGAGAGCATGGGAGGTGTGTGTCCGGCCGTAGGAGTCTTACGCTGTAGTTTTGCTGAGTGCAAGGCAGCTCTATCACTTCCTTGTCTGCATCGTCGCGAACCAGGTGTCCGAACGCTGTGCACATGTGCAACCACTGCCGACCGTCCGCCGTCTCGAAGTTCACGCGACCGCAGCCGAGCAACACATCCCGATACAGCGTTTCCGGATTAAACTGCATTTGTACGAAGAGTGGCTTGGAGGGTGACTAGGCTCCCCTACGAATGACGCGTTCTATTTATAGCACCGAGGGTGGCCACCCCACCGGGCTCCCCCTCCCTACAAGCGACGCTTTCAATTTAAAGTATCGGGGGGGGGGGGAAGCAAGCAAGGTCTGGCGTCGCTTGGCAATGATCCAACGCCCAAGCCCTAAGCAGCGCGGCATTATGTTGTGACGTAACGGGCCGTACACGGTTATTATCTTGCGTATACATTTTATTCAGTTCTTTCAGTGACGGACATCCGAGCTCGGTCTGAGCATCCTGAATATTAACAATTTTTTTACACAACTTTGCAAGCCACCTTTTTTGCTCTACGCCTGCCACCATTACGGTTCCGCTGATGTGTCCTGACAGGATGTTTTGCAACGAAGTATACGGAACAGACCGTCATCCCAATAGATGCTGTGGAAATGTCTAGTTAACCAAGAATTTGTTCTCTGGTAATTTCTGTGGAGGTACTTCCACGAGTATGGCAGCTGAAATGTTCTCGTAATTATCTCCCCTTCATCATTAGCCAGGCTTATCTCTTTTAAGACGAAACCTTGCTGAGAGTAGCATCCCTGGAGGTTGGCATACAGCATGACATCCCAGGGAAGACTGCGTTATCACTTACATTACATTAGAATTTTAATAGATTTGTCTCTCGGGTTATACGAAACCAATCGATCGTGCAGAAATAGTGCGAATGCTTGAGTGCCGACGGGAATATTTTTCGTTGTGGTAATTTCTATTCTACAATCCACAACTCCTCCAATCATCTTATCGTTCTCTTTAGACACATCAAACACAAAGAGAGGAGCCATATCTTTAAATTTCTCAGGGTCGAGAAGTGGTGATGATTGACGACCGTAATATGAGTCTTGAAATTCCACGTACATGTTATACACCAGCAGATAGCTATCATTAGGAAAATTACTATCCAGGTTTGTGTACGGATAGGATTCCGAATTCAAAAAAACTTTCACATTCTTAATGTCAACATGATCAAACTTTGATTTATCACCGGCGACGTTGTTTTGCCTACCCGTTTGAAATGCGACTATTATATATCTAGGCTTTTCCATATTAAATGATGTTTTCACAGACCAATGTACCGATTGAGATTGTGGCAGGGCCGGATATGTTTCGAGGCTCCAGGATCGGAAAGCAATGTCAATGTTTTTTCCTTTTTCAACCATTTTAAGCAAACAAATCCTCTGTGCGGTAGAAACGGTTACATGAGGCATTAGCCAATCGATGCTCGTGAGTGTTAGTTTCACAGGCAACGGTTGCGCTGCCGTGTCTAACACCCCGTTGTTCTAAAGAGTTTGAAACCAGTAACACTAAATCTTGTCGAACGTTAACTAAAACGTGTTTATAATCTTCGAAAAATCCTATGAGACGACTCAAAGGCACGCATATTTCAAAATCGCCGTTTGCATTAATGGGTACACTATAGTCTTCAGTCAAGCCCCAGCCGGCCATCTTGGAAACGGCTTTTTCACTGGGCATTAGCGAAAGATAGTTTTTAATCGTGGTGACTAATCCAACGTCGCGACATTCATCTATCTGTAAATTATTTACCTCGTAAGCAATTCTGTTTAACATGTGTAAAATTCCATTTCTGACAATTTTTGCGTATGTAGCGGCCTGGCCATCCGGTTTGACGAATTTTCCGCGGATTCTTAACAGACTTTTGCACGGCAGACAATAAATATCAGAAATCTGGATTGCGATACGTATCTCGGAATTTAAATCATAAGGACCGGAAATGAATGGCCGGTAGCAATGTATTTCCGTTTTCGTGATATCATTTTCAAATTGAATTGGCTGGTCGACTTGGAGAATGCTGGGATCCATTTTGGAATACTTTGAATCCTAGTTTCTTGAGAAAGCGTATATTTTTACGTGTTAACCGCTTGGCGTCTCGCTGACTACTGGGTCTGCCTTCGAAACCGCCGGAGCCTTTATGAATGCCAAAGTAATTCACTCCCATTTTTTTTTAAATGCAGACGTAACGTTATTTCTTCGCCTCTAAAATCGATGAGCTTCCCGTTTTGGTCGACTAACCTCACAGACAACTCGTGTATTCGTTTAACGATCACCGGAACGTATATGACAGATTTAGGTACTTCGATGACCTTATAACCAGGCGGGACACTGGGGTAAAACTCGTGTATGCTCAAGCTAGGTTGTCCGTTTAAATAGCTGGAGCCCACGATATTTGTATCTATATGTATGACCAATACAGGGAAAATATTGTCCGGTTGTGTTGACTCATGCATTCGACCTGCCACATAAATTTTAGGTTCAAAACCGAGCATTTTTCCGATCGTATCGCTTCCTTTAAAATTGATATTGTAATTACAATGCATATTACATTGCAATTTATTAGGGTTGCCTCTCAAAATTAATGTCGCATCGTGTGGTAACAGATCTCCGATGTAACTTTCCAAATCTGAAATTTCATAACTTCCGACGGGAAGAATAATTTGAGACACAGGACCATTGTTTTTCGAAAAACGGAATTTGTTGTTTTTTTCGTCAACGTTCGGAATGGAATGGTATGTTTGAAATTCGATTAGCCCAATCTGCAACTCTCCATTCGTAAGGTCAAGGGGTGGAAAATATACGGACCATAATTCAGAATTATTTCCCGTTAATATAAGTGAAATTGACTTTTCAGGTTAGCTTGCACTTCAGTATGGATCACCAGGATACAGGTTAGCTTGCACTACAGTATGGATCACCAGGATAGGTTGCACTCTGGTATAGACTGGACGCGTCAATGGCTGGTGTATCTGTGCTGTTTAAAATTATTTATTTTGCTTCTTGTACGCGGACACGAGAAATCTTAAACATTAATGACTGCAATTCCACGATTTGATCGTCTGTTGTCTATCGTAATTGTAACATAACATTGTGCCTTTCAGGTACTTTCTTTCTTCAGGAGGCGGTCTGAGGTCGCCATAGCTGTCATAATACAGCGCAGTGCTGCCAGACTTTTTATGTGCAACCTTGTGAGTTCCTTTTCCTGTCGATACATCTAGATTAATTATCCCGCACTCGTACTGTTTCGGTTTTAAAGGTAAGTTATCTCTCATGAAAACACCTCGGAAATTTTTGATTTTCAACTTGAATACCGCTTTTTCTTTAATCCGTCGTAGTTAGCGGTCTGTGAGGCAAGGCTAAAATCACCCTTTCCTCATTTTTTTACTGCTTTCTTAGTCGCTGCGGCGAGAGCGACCCTTCCCTGCGTGAGGGCGTGTGGCAGGAGGGTTAATAGCGTCCCACCCTTCCCTGTCCCCCCTTTCGCTTCCGGCAACTGCGGCGGCTGCGGCAGCTGCGTCCTCCCACGCCTCCTCCCACGGCTTTGAATGGTCGTAAAAAAAGTCCCGCACCATTTTTGCTTCGATTTGTTAAGGCCTGAATACGTCTGTGATGTTGTGCATTTTGTTGCAACAATTTACTCTGATTATTAGCGGTTGTCACGCTCTTTGCGATTCCGGCTGCGCCTCCGATCAAAGAACCGAGCGCTGCCAGAGCTGGAAATAGAAATGGTATAACACCGCCCTTTTTATCACATTTATTTTTCTTATTTTTTTTCTTTGCGATTCTTATGCCGGCTCCTAGTTTACGCTTAACACTCATTATTTTACTTACGCTCCAAGCCGCGATATTTTCACCTTGCTTAGTTTGAGGGTTCTGTGCAATTTGTTTAGCTTTATGTGCTAAAATACGGTCCGCTTGATGTCTGTTCTCCAAATCGTTACTCTTTGCGTATGAAATATCGTGTTCTTTGCATGCTCTATCTAATTGATTTTTGCCTGGGTCTCCGCATGCTAAACGTTTTTCAAGTTTTGTACCGGGCCCACAGTACTGATAAGTTGGCAAATGTAACTCGAAAGGTAATTTATTTATGGCAGAGTTAATAAGCCCTTTACCGTTCACCCTCCTTCCAGCACGACGCATATCAGCGTAATGACTTTGGGGGGTATAAATAAGACGGTTTTATACATTTTACGCTTCAGTTGTAACGATGGAAGTAATCCCTCAACATGACAGTCTTCCGATCGAAATTATTCACGATGATTTTATAAGCAAACGGGAACAACGCCACGGACCGCTGTTGCCAAATACCATAAGATGTATAATTGCCGGACCTTCAAACAGCGGGAAAACATGTATTTTACTTTCGCTTACACAACATCCTAACGGAATGCGTTTCGAGAATATTTATTTGTATAGCAAGAGCATAGAACAACCAAAATATAAACATTTGGCGCAGGCATTGTCTCATGTTCAAGGTATTAAATTTTTTCTATTTCGTGAAAATGAAGAGGTAGTGCCGCCAAGCAAAGTGCTACCCAATTCGATTATAATTTTCGATGGCATCGGGTGCGAAAAACAGGCAATAGTTCAACAGTATTTTTCCATGGGGCGATATTTATTGTGCGATTGTTTTTATTTAATTCAAACGTATAGCCAAACCCGAAAACAGTTGGTTCGGGATAATGCTAATTTGATTATTTTATTTAAAATGGATCTTCTAAATCTTCAACATGTTTACCACGATAAATTTAAAGATGTTTATGCTTGCTGTTGGAATAGCAATGATGGTTATGGTTTCCTAGTAATAGGTAAGGATTTTCCTCTACAAAAAGGTCGTTATCGCTGTGGCTTCGATCACTTCATAGTGTTACCTTCGTGAAGAATGAACTTGGGCATCTCCAAATTTGGGAGCGGCGGGAATAAATTTCGGCGACAGTCATGTCTGACTCTTACGGAAGATGGGCACTGTCAGGTTGGCGGGAAATGTTTGCGCGGTGTAGGCAATCCACGTGACGCGGCAGATGCTGCCACAAAGAATTACGTAGATGTAGCTTCCGGTGCCACCGCACATGCAATTAGTACGATGGCGAATAATTTAGAAAAATACTTTGGTCTACTAAAAAACAGTCTCTCATACGCACAGCATCTTAATAACAATTTGCTAACGTATCTACATCAGTTTGAAAAGAAGAGTACAGATGTTTTAGATAAAATTCGAGGAAATTTACCCGAGAAGGAAGTTTTACACGAGTTGAAAAATCTGGTATCTGTCAGTAGTGATGAGCTAAAAGTTATTTTTACGGATGTGCAGGATCTCGTTAGCTCGTCATGTGACTTGCAGAGGGGAATGGGAAGTTACTTGCGTCAGGCAGATAGCGATACGAGCAAGTCATTTGCCAAGATTCTAGAGCTGTTGAAGGCTCTGTCAAGTGGTGGTTGCAATAGGAACTTTAGCGATCTAAAGAATCTTTTTCTGACAAAACACAACGAGGATTTATATATACACAAACAACACTTTGAAGCAATAAAAAATGCTTTGGTGTCTACAAACGAAAAACAATCTGATACGACTGCGTACCTAAGGCAGGTTGATGCCACGGATCGCGTGACGTTTACAGAGCTTTTAACACTCGTGGGCGAGCAACCAAAGCTTGTAAGTAAGGAAATAGTTTCCAGTATGGAATTTCAAATTAATACTTTGATGAGTTCTCTACGCGAAGATAATGCTAAATTTATTAAGGAGACTCTATAGAGTTTTGAGGATAAAGTTGATAGTCTCATTAGTGGAGCTAATTCATGTTCTCAGTTTCCACATATCGTTAATCAAAGCTTGAATGCAATGAGAAATCATCTAGGCCTATTGTATACCCTATTGGGAAGGAAGCTAGCGCACAGACCTGAAAACCAGCCGGCACAGTCACCATCTTCGACTCCGCTTCCGGTTTTAAGAGGTCAGTCGGTGAATTTGTCTGGTGTACCATCTGAATCGCTTCCGGTTTTAAGAGGTCAGTCGGTGAATTTGTCTGGTGTACCATCTGTATCGCTTCTGGTTTTAAGAGGTCAGTCGGTGAATTTGTCTGGTGTACCATCTATCGCTTCCGCGTATTACCGTACCGGTTGAGCTTCCCATTATACCAACTACAGTTACTGCGCTTCAAAGGCATACTTAATGTATAAAAGCCTCTATTTACGCTGACATGAGTCAGTCATGGCTTCAGAAGCAAGGAAGCTCCATCACGTCAAACAAAACGTTTGTGAAAAATATTTGCTGGCCAAACGCGCGCGCCTGGCGCGGGATGCAGTTAATGAACAGGTATTCAAACCGATCACATCGCGTCTCAAGAGTTCTTCTGCTGCCGCGGATAATTTATTGGCGGTGGTGAAAAAAGAATCAGCTACACATATCGCTAAACCTGAGATTAAGACTTTCTCCAGCGAAGGTGAAGAAGATGATGATGATGATGATTTACCACTGATTGTTCATTCCGGTAAATGCTCGGCTGCGTCACGTGAGCCGTTGGGTGAGGAAGCCCGGTCCTACCTAACCGCATTCAATTCTAAAATAAACGATACGACCTACGGAATTTACAAACGCAAGAATCGCTGGTTCTTGGGAAATACGGAAGTTTTTTTCCTACTTAATAATTTACTTCGCATAGATGATGAACTAATACAACCTTCGCCGGGATTATATGAGCTACTGTTTTCGAAAGAACCTAAGGTGTATTCAGAAGCTGCATTGCATCAATACACACGCTTGCTGCGGTCTACTAGCGCATGTTATAAGAGGAATGATGCGTCATCTAAACGTTGTAAAAAACCGATCATGAAAAGTTCGGGTTCATTAAGGATCTTTGTCCTGTCATTGCTTCCCATGAAGGCAGTGGTTTAGTTGAAAATCTAGATTTAAATCGTCGAAAGGAATGTGTTTACTGGAACTCGGTAAATGAATTATGTGATCGGCTTAGATTATTACTTGCATCGTAACAATCCAGGAACATGAGCCATTCCAATGAAGTGTTGGCCATACTAGAAGAACTCATTGAATCAGGCTACATTAAAAAAAATTAATATAAAAAAAATGACTGCCAGACGCGGTATTGCGTTTGAACTTCACAAAAGCGCACACAAAGTCTTTCCTCGGAGACCTGTAATCACTAATGGTCTCGGCGATCTTTTACAGATCCATTTGGTGTAAATGCAACTTTATCACCGTGCGAATAAAGGATTCAGATATATATTGGTTGCGATTGATGTTTACTCCAAGCGGGCTTACGCGGTTCCGGTACTGAAAAAAACTGCGGAGCTTGTGGCTTCAGCTATGAAACGTATTCTAAAGGATTCTGGAGGTTTCACTCACGTGCACTCAGACCGCGGTACCGAATTTCATAACAGAAGATTTCAGACATTGATGAAAGAACACGGAATCAACCATTATTCAACCAACAGCAAGCTGAAGGCCTCGGTAGTTGAACGCTTCATTAGAAGTTTAAAATCGCTTTTGTTTACGGAAATGAGCGCTCAGGGAAACTATAAATGGCTACCGCTCTTACCAAAAGTTATGGAAATATACAACGGCAGATTTCATAGGACTATCGGTATGAGCCCCAACAAGGTGAAAGATAATTCTCATCTTAAAACGGTTTACAATGTTGTGAAAAAAATAGATCACAGGCGACTTAAAGCTAGTGTCGGAGATCATGTACGTATCTCAAGAAATAAGGATTTATTTGCAAAAGGTTATTCCGTAAATTGCTCTCACGAAATTTTTAAGGTAATAAAAATATGCAACAGTTACCCTAGAACATACTACTTGTCTGATCTAGATGGAAATGAAATCAAGGGCGGTTTTTATTCTCAAGAAATTCAAGTGACGAAGTATATTGACACTTATTTAATTAATAAAATCCACAAGCGACTTCCTACACGTCTTCTAGTCAGCTGGAAGGGATTCCCAGAATCAGTAAAAACATGGATTTCTAGAAGCGATCTGGAAGATTGATGGAGTAAACCGACCTTAACAGACTCTAATCGCAACTGTTTGGAGACCCTTGCAAGGGTTGGGGTGAAGACTCGTCTCACACGTGTCGCAACAGCACGTTCCCCCTATGCGGGCGGACAACTGGCAGTGTTTATTATTTTAAAAAAAATTACAATGGGCGACAAAGGGTTCGAAGAAGTTACGGCTGCAGCCGCCACCCCTCTGCGAGCGGCTTCCCCTATGCGGGCGCCAGTGTATGAGTCATTATTTAAATAAAAAAAATGACAATGGGGGGTGAAGGAAAGGGCCGTGGGAGTACACGCCATTATCGTCTGTGCGGTTCCAACCCCCTTGGGAAAAAATATTTTATATTTTTTTAAAAAATATATATATAATGCCTATAAATGCACAATACAATAGTTTTTCTTTTCTTTTAAATGACAAGTGACATAAAAAGCATACTTTTTTAAAAATTAAATTTTATGATATATATATTATAAATAATATTTTTTTTAAGTAATTAATACTACTGTATATATGTTTCATTTCCACAATACACACACTACGAGAGAACATTATGTCTTTAACACAACAAATGTGTTTGAATTCGCTGAAATACGTAAAGTATAATTTTTTTATCATCACGCTATAAGCATAAGTAATGCCTATAGCTTTTAATTATTTATTATTATAGACAGACATGCTACACACCAAATTAAGTATACTATAACTATACTGGTCTAGTACTATAAGAAAACATGGCTACACTTCAGTGTGTGTGTTTTTTTCAAAATTTGGCATGTACTACTACTACTACTACTACTACTACTATAGTCATAGAGTAGTGGCTGACGAAATAATACTTTCTTTTATATTCAAACTTGAGAAATGAAAAAACAATGACTATAAATGGGGAAGAAAAAATTTGGCGGCCTGGTATGCTGTGCTACAAGATGGCGGCCTGGTGTGCTATGCTACAAGACGGTGGCCTGGTATGCTGTACTTCAAGATGGCGACTTTCAGCAATCGATTGTCATACATATAATATTATTTAATTTTTTTTTTTCAAAGTTGGCTGTTCTAGTTACTTCCTAGCAGTCGAAATTATTATTATTTTTTTTCCAATGTTGAAATAAACATGGCGGCCGGCCCGTTTTTAAATTTCCCGATTAGCACTATAAAAAAAATAAAACATGGCGGCCGACTAGCAGCCGACACTATAGATTTATTTTTTTTTTTTTAAATTTCCCGCCGTTTCAATTGGCCGACTAGCATTATAAAAAAATAAACATGGCGGCCGCATAGCAGCCGATGCGCCTCGTTTAAATTTACAGCTTACCACTATTAAAAATTAAACATGGCGGCCACCCGTTTTTAAATTTGCCGACTAGCACTATAAAAAATATATACCTTCTCTTTAAAAAAAATATTTTATAAGCATATATACAACATCTGAAATTATTTTCTCAAACATGGTCTCGTGGTCCTGTGGTTAGCGTGACGGACTAACGATCCAGAAACGAAGGTTTGAATCCAACCGTCGCCCGCCCTCACATTTTTATACTTGTAAAAATAATTCCCGCGCGCGACACTAGCGCTACCTTCCTCCCTCATTTAGAAACATACACACACCCCCTCACCATCCACCTCCCCCTCCGCAACGAACACGCCCGTAGTTACCCGACGAGATATATCGATCCTACCGAAGTTGGCTCACGATCGATACACCCCACCCCCCCCCCCTCCAAGTGACGTCAACAAACCCCTGAGGACCCTCCACGTGGCGCCTGGCAACGCCCACCCGACCATGTGGTGCCAACCCCCCCAACTGCTCAGACAAACACCTGTCCCTTTGTTTATAGTGTCCCAGAACCGGCGTGCTCCCCCTACTTTGTATTTTCCCAGAGTGTGTCGGGGATGCCAACCCCCTTCCATGTTGGACGGAAGGCGGGATTTAACATGAACCGCCAGGATTATGTTGTGCGAGCGGAAAGGTAAAATTACCATAACAAACACCACCACCAGAGCCACTGACACCATTGCTTTCTGGACAAGAACTTCTAGCGAAGTATTTCTTGCAGAGTATAAAAAAGTACTTCAATCCCTTTCATATAACGTCGTTTGGGGAAAAAAATTATTGATTAACGAGGTTTTAACACAACTTTTCAGGAAAAGTTCTTTTTGACTGCATCACACATTACATACACAAACCCATCAAACAACGTTTCAATGATGTTCATAAACCAAGTATTCGTTTTCTATTTGAAAGATTTTTTTTTAATTGTTACCAAGCATTGTATTGAACACATTAAAAACACCATCAGATGACTATAAAAAAATGAATTCCGAGTTTTTTTTATTTCATTAAATTTATTTAATTCCTAAAATTTTGTTTTCTATTTCACCACCCTTTTAAAAAATAGTTCGTCTAGTCCAATCCCTTCTCGACAAACTAACTGAAAATATAAAATGAAAGAGGCATTGCAACGCATGCCTGGTGTGAGCTTACATAACAAGGTCATGTTTAACGTACTTTATTTGTCCCAAATTTAAAAAAAACATTGTGTGCAAATGACATCACCCATAAGTCTGCCTACCCCCCCCCCTCCACGGTCATAAAGGCTTGAGTTAATATTGTGGAAACTTAATGGTTTGGAAACACTCCAAATCGAAACAAAAACAATTTTTGTAATTGTAGAAATTTCGATGGTTTTGACCCCCACTATATATTTGTGTGTGTGTGTGTATGTATGTATGTATGTATGTATGTATATATGTTTATATATATAAACAACGTTCTCAATAAAATGAATACACCTAAATATAAGAAAACAAAGAATATTTTCGCGATATCCATTTTGTTATAACTCTTCAATAGATGGCGCTGCAATGCATGGAATTCTAAACCTTTCAACCGATCGCCACGGATAAACAGATAAAAATAAGACACAGACATAAATAAGTTCATACATTTTTTTCTCATAAGTCATAGACATACAAGCATCCATTTTGTGTCATTTATCTATGTCCACCACATTTTCATTTAGCGCTATCAATTTTGCTTTAATTCGCGGAGAATATATCAATCTGTGTTCAGCCCGGGCAACGTTGGGTACTGCAGCTGTAAGTGTAAATATATATATATATATATATATATATATATATATATATATATATATATATATACTAGCAGACCCGACAGACGTCCTGTACACACGTCGTTAATTCGAAAATTTCAAACATTCTTCAATAAGCTGTAACAATCTGGACTGTTTTGATGAAAATTATTATTCAAGAGTTATTTTAATATCTAACTTCATTAAATGTACACTTATACAAATTCGACCGATCGGTAGCATGTGAGTATATACTGTGTGTGTAAGTATGCATATTCTGTATGAGTGAAGTGAAATGTAGAAGCTGTGTTAACTAAAAAGATGCATCTATTACCACACTCCACGGATGAAATTTGTAGACTGGATAATAGCAGCCACTCTCTATGATTATTGAGATGGATATTTCTAGGCGACACCGAAAATTTTAAGTGAATGAAATGACTGATTACAGGTTGGGATATTATCCGTGGAGTGTGGCAATAACAGCATCGTAATTACAAACTTTAACTTGTTTTAAGTAAAGGTAAACAATCTTATAATGAAACTATTTTATAACATTTATTTATTAATTTACAAAAACTTAATTTATCTTAATGCTATTGTATGTTCAATATTTTAAGTTAATCCTTGAGGTGTATAAACAAACAAATTCGATGGTTTTCCAACTCTGGAACACGCAACATATAATTGACCGTGAGAAAAACACTGATTTTCTAAATCTAAGCCACAAATTGTCATGGTTTGGCCTTGTGACTTATTTATAGTCATAGCATAAAATGCCAAGCGGATTGGAAATTGTAAACGTTTGAATGGTATAAGCGAATCTGAAGGAATCATTGGGATCCGTGGTGGAAGTACAACCTCACCTTGAAATTTTTCACTCAAAATAGTAGCTTCAAGAATGTTGCCCATGATTTTTTTATAACTATTCGCGTCCCATTACATAATTTCGGAGCATTCAAATTTCGAAGCAAAATTATTGGTGAACCAACCTTTAGTCGCAAATTATGTGGTGGCATTCCAGGTAAATCTAATGAATTTAAAAATTCTACAGGATACTTCATCAGGATCAACAACAGTGTCGATCGAAATAATGTAGTTTCATTACCAGGCAGTAATTGCTGTATTTTGAAATTGATGGCATCAAAATCTAAATTTTTCGGAGCTAAAATTGCTCGCTCTCGTAGCCATCCATGATTAGTACAATTATTTCTCAAATCTGGAAAGATACTGTTTATTAACTCATCTTTGGTAGCCACCATGTTGCAAAAATTCTCTGGAAGTCGAATATATTGTGTATTTTCATACAATTCAATTTTACCATTGCCAATATCCAACAATTGTTCAGAGAATCTTGACGCTAATGGATCATTTTGAAGTTGAACGCGCATATTAATAGTAAGGCATAATTTGCTGACACTTCGCCATAGATAAGATTCTTTTAAACATGCGTTTATTTCGTCTGCATATGTCGCGCGTGGAATGACTGGTAATGTTTGTCTGAAATCACCAGACAGCAACAATAGAGCACCACCGAAAAGCCTAGTATTATCCGTGATTTCTTTCAAGGACCTGTCGAGAGCTTCAAGCAAATGCTTGTGGGCCATGCTACATTCATTCGAGATAATAATTTTGCATTTTCTCAAAACTTGAGCCATGCCTGAATGCTTTTTTATGTTACACATTGCTTCGGGATTTGTGTGAACATTCAAAGGTAATTTAAGCGCTGAATGCGCCGTCCGTCCACCATCAAGTAACGTTGCTGCGATTCCTGATGAAGCAATAGCCAATGCAATATTATTTTGTGATCGAATGCGCGCAAGTATCAATGAAATGAGGAATGTTTTACCAGTACCACCTGGTGCATCCAAAAAAAAGAATCCACCTTGTTGCGCTGCAATTGATACATTAATTTGATCATATACATTTCGTTGCTCAGCAGTGAGCAATTGTTCATTATTGGCAACAAAAGTAGCCAAAGCAGTTCTATCGAAGTTGTTTTCCCGTTAAACATCGCTGTTGATGTTATCTACTGCTGGGCGGTTCGGCGCTGGCATGCCGAAATGGATGAGCGGCATATTCGAAATAAGACTAAAAATTTGCTCAATAATTATTAATGACTCATTATATATTTCTGCGGAGAATTCGATATTTTGATTTTGATTAGTAATTCTAATCTGATGTAAAATATCCTCACTCATTGAGTCTTTATATTTGTCCCACAAAGCAGATGCTTCAGACGGAAAACACGTCAATATTATTGAAAATAATTGACGAATTTGTTGTGGAGATGAGCTCAGTGCTGCATCTGCAAGTGTGAGATCCCAATGGTTATCATCCTCCAATAAATGTAACTCATGACACGCATCAAACAAAGTGTCGTATAAAGTACCATTGACTTTTCGCAAATATCGGAAAGATGTTGGTCCAGGAACGTTAACCAATAAAAAACGCAAAAAAAAAATAAACATTCGCGTTGCTTAGGATGAACTGTATATACTCGACCTAAAGTATTTGTCATAAATATGTCGGTGAATCCTGGGACTGGAATGCCTCGTTTCCGTGGTTCCCAATTTTTCGATTGTTTATTCCACGTAAAAAATTGATGAACATCAGTATACATTAATGTCCTTGTGAATTGACCAACAACATCTTGTCGACAACAAAGGTTGAAAAATTCAGTAAGAGTTGTTTTTGGAGCCGTTAAAGCTTGTTGTAGTGCAGTCTGTTCTGTAAAGTAAAACACGCTTTCCGTTTTCAAGATGCACAGCCAAATGTATAACAGCAGGATCCCTTTCATGTATAGGAAACTTAAAAATGCGCCAAATAGCTTCGTTACTGCTTATGTATCGACCCATTTGATAACGTGTAATTTCGTCATTGTCATTTACATTTTGAACAGCGAATACAGCTTTATCACTGCCCTTGTGAACATACTTACAAATGTATTTTATAGATTTCGCTGAACTGCATAGTTCAACGTTTATGTGCGCTTTATAGGTTTGCACAGCAATGGTGAATATGGAACTACCCAGTGATTATCAATATATACTGTCACACCGTTTGACAGACGCAATTCATATGATTGACAGCCATTGTCTACGTCTCTACGCCGGTAAGATGGATAACCGTCAATATTGGTGAAAGTATCAGATTGGCATGGTTTTGGAAAACGTTTCGTACATTTTCCACTGTCCATACATGGTGACATCATGTTTTGAGTACCACATGGACCATGGATCATATTATTTGTTACAATGTGAAACAATTCTTGATCAACATTCGGATCTGGAATTACGGCTGAAATAATTTTGTCGATTTCTTCTGGGCGTACTTTATCCACCAACAAAATCAAAATATGCGCATTAGGTAAACCTAGTTTTTGCCATTCAACAGAGTAAAGCCAACAATGTGTTTCACCAAATACCGAGTGATGTGTAATCAAATTCATCAAAGATTTTAATTTTTGTTTAAAAACACGTGCAGTGATATCATGGCGATGCATCGATGTTTGACCTGGCAACAACAAACTTTGAATTTCATCCCAGTTTGAATTACATGTAAATGTGATAAAAAGATCTGGTCGGCCATATGCACGTACGTTTGTCATGGCATCTTGAACATACTCTTGCATATGACGCAAACTACCAATGTATGATATATGGGAGAATATATGCGCTACCGATGTTGTTGATGTCATTAGATGCATCTACGTTACCAATAACGGTGTCACGCAAATGAATGTACTCCTCAGCACGAAGTTTTGTTTGATTAAATTTTATATATCGTAATCTCTCACTTTCGATTTTTACGTACATATCGACAATATACTGATGAAATAGCTGTCTGCATCGGAGACTGGTATTGTCTTCATTAGCACAAATCATCAATCGATATGCGTAGAAGTTCATAGCACTAACTTTCTTGATCAGTTCTTCACCTGCAAATAATTATATATATATATGAGAGATACAGAAATTATTTGAAAAAAAAAATATTTAAGATAGTCTATAAGTTGTACCTGTAGTTGGATTCCTTTGTTTAATACTTAAATGGTATCCATCTTCTCCTTCCCAAAATATCAACGGATACTGCAATGCATCGTAAGAACGATGATTGTCTTGAATTATTTGCATCGTATTATCTCTGCGTTGAATGCAAATGTCCCGACGTTCCCATGGGACACTATCCATAACAACTGCAACTTCATTAATAGTTGGAACATTATATGTGCCTGCGTGCTCTCCGTAGGGCACTTTGTCTACTTTAATAATAATGGCGTAGTTGTCGTTTTGCAGTCTGCTAGAAAAAGTCTTGAACAATTGCAACAACTTGTTATGTTTTTGCAAAAACGTTTCAAAATGTCCACAATTTCTCGTTCCTTCATCTGCTATATATAGTTGTAAGGGCAGCGTGTGTGTGATTGTTGCTCCTCATTGCCCATAAAATAAATTTGTAAAAATTTTGGATCGGCATCAGGCATTGGGACCAATGAACCAATTTGGTGGTACACTTGACGTTGAAGTTTGAATGTAGATTCGAAATTACGACCATCTTTATTATGAACAATTTTTGTTGCTTCAAATGATGTCATTTGGAAGCATGAATTGAATTTACGAATTTTTCGCAAAAACAATTTCGATTGAGATGTGGTGCCAGCTAAAAGTGTTTTTAAAGGTTCCGGCGGTGGATTTAGCGATGGTAGTGAAATTTTTCCAGATGCGCAACATAAACCAGCTGATTCACCTTTGTACTTGAAAGCATGACAATGTTGACACTTTTGTCCATACTACCAATCGAGATTAATGCATGTGACGAATAGTTGTTTTCAGGATCATATTTAAACGCAAGGCGATTGAGTGATGCTCTTGTCAATGCTCGATCATTTTGCATCCGGCGTTGGTTACGTTCTCTATGTGCATCCGTCACTTGTTGACATGCCTCTCGTTGTCTTACTGCATTAGCACGAAGACGTCGAGTGCTTTGTACTGAATTTTCATTCGCACGTGTAGATGCAACTTGATCTCTCAGATTTGCATTATCCGCCGAGTGTTCTTCATCTGTTCTATTTATTCGACGATCATGGACCAATTGCGCGTTCGGAGTACGTCGACCAATATTTCTGGCTCTTCCTCGAAGACGTGGCTTTTTTCTGAAAAAAAAAAAATACTGTAAAATAATACGCAACGAATGTAAGTTTTTTTATTGAGAATAATGTTTTAATTAATTAACAAAAAAGATTTATTGTAACAAATTTTAGATAAAAAAGTGTAATTTTATTTTTTTGATTGATAACTTTTAAAATGAATAATTTTTTCCAAAGTAAATAATTTTTAATAGAATTTTTTTCAAATTTTTTTATACTTTTGTTTTAAATAGTTTTTTTTATTTAAAAATATAATATTTATTAAAAATGATAGAAAAAATTCGTTATGGAATCAATTAACTACACAAATAATTTTTATATTAGGGTGGTTGTTAACAAATTTAAACGAAATAAACTCAAGTAATCCAAAACGAATATGAGTTATTTATTGAAAATAAAATTTTTAATTATCACCGAAAACGATTTAAAGTATGTAATTTTTAATAGAATTTTTTCTAATTTTTTTATTATTATTTTTATTTAAAACACGAATAAAAAACAATTAAAAAAATTTATTATGAAATTAATGAGATACATAAAAAAATTTTAAGGTTAGGTTGGTTGTTATAAAATTCACGTTATAAAATTCTAATTTTTATTAAAAATAAATTTTTAGGTTAGGTTGGTTGTTATAAAACTCACGTTATAAAATTCTAATTTTTATTAAAGGCAATTGAAAAATTATGTTATGAAGTCAATAAACTACACCAAAAATTTTTAGGTTAGGTTGGTTGTTAACAAATTTATACGATATAAACTCAAGTAATCTACAACGAATATAAGTTATTTATTGAAAACTAGCTGCAGTACCCGGCATTGCCCGGGCTGAACACCGGGTGATATAGGTATTTTCCGTGAGTTACAGCAAATTGGATAGCGATATGTCCAGTGTGTTGGACATTAAGAAATGACACATAATTACTGTTTGTGTATCTGTGACCTATGGATTCTGTTTACCCATGGCGATCGGTAGAAAAGTTTAGAAGTTGATGCGCTACAGCGCCATCTAGCGGCGAGTTACAAAAAAAAATGGATAGCATAAAAACCTTCTTCATGATAAAAACACTTCGATGTGCCAACTTTCATGGCGATCGGTCAAACGGTGTAAGAGTTTATCGACGTCATACATGCCAAAATCCAATTATATATATTCTTATATTTCGAAATTTTGGGGCTTTCACTTTTGTGGAAAGTAGATGTTCAGGACCTCGAATGGCTTAGAACAACTCCATCTCGAAAGAAATTATATTTGAAATACGTGAAATTTTAAAATTTTTGTAGCTTTTGTTCCCAGAGGGGGAGGGGTGATTTTGAGGACCCTGAATGGCAGGGAAACACTCCAAATCGAAAGAGATATAAATGAATATAAGAATGTAGGCATTTACTGTACTCCTATCTACCATAATAACAATATTGACAAATAGAAAAACTTAATACCTACATAAGAATAATTTTCTAAATTAATTTATAAATAACTCTATGTTTAAGAATTTACGTACATACATAATATTAAACTTTAAACTATACACACCAAAAAAAAAACTAAGGATGTTTGTGAAACTATTTTTTATTTGTCATAATGTTTAAAACATTTGTAGGATTTGTTTATATGTAAAACTGTGGTGGCCATATTCCGCTTACCCAAAGGAGAATAGAAATTAATAAAGATATCACTCCCTGTACACACAACAAATCTTTGAATTAATTTAAAAAAAACATAGTCCAAAATGAAACAAAAAGTTTAAATAACAACTAATTTGACAAAAACATTTATTCAACTGGAATGAAAATGTTAACATTCGCCTGAAATTTAATAGAAGTAGGTAGATTAGAATACATATATATATATTTATTAATGAAATTAAAACATACATAAATAAAATTATCTCACACTCAACCAAACATAATGTTTAATATGAAATAAAGGAAGATGGCAATTACACGTAACTATTATAATTAATAAAAAAAAGTCAACCTACCTGAAAAAGTAAAATTCTAATTTTTGAACAATATATTACATAATTGATAAATATTTCTGGTCTTAGGTCTCAGTAGCCCTAAGACTCTTGACGCTCAGCAGATAAATTATAAACACTAATCCAAACACCTTGCAAATAAGTAGGTACTGTAAAAAAACATAACAATATTGACAATAGAAAAAATAAGTAGGCCCTACCAACCTATGAATAAATTTCGAAGAAAGTTATAAGTTTAAGAATTTATATACCTACAATATATTAAACTTGAAACTATCCACACAATAAAAACCTAAGAATGTTAGTGAAACTAATTTTTTTATTTGTCATAATACCTAAATTACGTATGTTTCCAAAATGAAACAAAGTATAAATAATGACCAATTTGAAGAAAAAAAATTGTACAACTCGAATGACATTGAAAACATACACGTGAAATTTAAAAGAATTATGAGTGCCCTAGGTATGGAGAAAAAATATATATAGAAGAAATCTAATTTAAATTTGGTTCGTGTACTTAGGTACGCGCATGAGAAGTTCTACTTATGTGGCATCATTAAAAAATAGTTTTTAATTGCATGCAAAAATATTGCGTGGAGTCCCTCCCTCTCTTTTCTATGGTGGAGTCCATCCGCGCGGAAGAAGTGAAACTTTGTAATGTGGAAATGAAAATAGGAAGGGGTAGAAATCGATTTTTAGTGAAATCATGTTGTATCAAATAAAACTATAAAAATAAAGGAAATAAATTTGTAAGGATTCATAGATTGATATTCAGAGAGAGAGAGAGAGAGAGAGAAAGAGAGAGAGAGACCTATTGAATGTCTATAAAACTTTTTTATTAAAGCAGATTTTTATGAAATAAATCATGAGATCATTCAACGATAAAAGCTGTTTATTTAATTAAGCGGACGGGTTCATCCCAAGGAGAAAAATGACGCGGCAAGACCTCGTGGACATAGAGAAATGACACACACTCACTATTTATGTGTTTATGAAACATTATTTTTTTCTGAAATTTAAATTGTAATATACAAAAACGGTATTGAAATTTGAATCAAATATGGCGACACTACAAACTGTCAAAATGTTTATTTTTTTCTTACTCTCTACTTAGTTCCTTACAATAGAAAAACGTAACGTAATAGCTTGAAAGCTATTGCACGGCAGGCATGGAGGAATGACACTAACAGTTAGTATATCTGTGACACACATTACATAAAATTAAGATATATTTTTTTAAACCGTTTAAAGTTAGCCTATGTCCATCCCCAGGATATAATTTATCTACTTGCCAAATTTCATTACGATCCGTTCAGCCGTTCAGCTGGGAAAAGGTAACAAACAGACAGACAGACAGACAGAGTTACTTTCGCATTTATAATATTTGTATAGATAAAAATTTTATTTATCTCCGAAAACGATTTAAAGTATGTAATTTTTAATAGAATTTTTTTCTAATTTTTTAATAATTATTTTTATTTAAAACATGAGTAATAAAAACATTTTAAAAAATTTACAATGAAATTTATGACCTACACAAATAAATTTTTATGTGAGGTTGGTTGTTATAAAACTCACGTGTATTTATATTTATACAAAATTTATACAAAATATATACTTACTTCGATTCCACCCTAAATTCGCAAAAAGTATCGTTTTTTAGGAACACTTCAAAACTCTTCAAACATCAGTTTATATTCATAGTTAATATTTTAATTAGCACACGACTTAAACGAACACAATAATAACACAAAATTTCAAATATTTTTCTCAATTTGATCGCAGCACCAACTGTAGGGACAAACTGAGATTAAAATAGAATAATATTTAATATTTGATGCTTCGATGGTAGCGCAGTCTACCGAATCGAATGTAAAACATTCCAAAATTAACAACTACTTATAAATGAAAAATTAGTTAAATAAACATTTTCTAATTTTTAATAAAAACAATTGAAAAATATGTTATTAAGTCAATAATTTTGAAAATGAATAATTTTTTTTAAGTATGTAATTTATAATAGATTTTTTTTCTAATTTTTAATAATTATTTTTATTTAAAACATGAATAATAAAAACAATTTAAAAAATTTATTATGAAATTAATGATTTTCACAAATAAATTTTTAGGTTAGGTTGGTTGTTATAAAACTCACGTGTATTTATATTTATACAAAATTTGTACAAAATATATACCTACTTCGATTCCACCCTAAATTCGCAAAAAGTATCGTTTTTTAGGAACACTTCAAAACTCTTCAAACATCAATTTATATTCATAGTTAATATTTTAATTAGCAGACGACTTAAACGAACACAATAATAACACAAAATTTCAAATATTTTTCTCAATTTTATCGCAGCACCAACTGTCGGGACAAACTGAAATTAAAATAGAATTATATTTTATATTTAATGCTGCGATGGTAGCGCAGTCTACCGGAGCAAATGTAAAACATTCCAAAATTAACAACTACTTATAAATGAAAAATTAGTTAAATAAACATTTTCTATTTTTTATTGAAAACAATTGAAAAATGGTTGGTTGTTTTAAAACTCACGTTATAAAATTCTAATTTTTATTGAAAACAATTGAAAAATATGTTATGAAGTCAATAAGCTACCAAATAATTTTTAGGTTAGGTTGGTTGTTATAAAATTCACGTGTAAATTTGATAAAAAATTATTTTTTTGTTTGATAACTTTTAAAATGAATAATTTTTTCCTAAGTAAAGAATTATTAATATAATTTTTTTCAAATTTTTTTATAGTTTTATTTTAAATAGTTTTTTATCTAAAAAATAAATAATTTGTATAAAAAATGATTAAAAAAATTCGTTATGGAATCAATAAACTACACAAATAATTTTATAGAGAAATGACACACACTCACTATTTGTGTGGCTATGAAACATGATTTTTTTCTGCAATTTAAATTTTAATATACAAAAAGGGTATTGAAAATTGAAACAAATATGGCGACACTATAAACTGTCAGGATCTTTATTTTTTTCTTACTCTCTACTTAGTTCCTTACAATAGCAAAACTTAATGGCTTCTAATAATGCGTTGCAATTTTTGCTTATAAAGCGTGTTTTTTTAGTTTTTCTTAACTCAGAATCGAGATAAATTATCCAATTGTGAATCTAAACCATCCTCGAATCCCCGTGATCTCACACACAAAATTTCATCAAAATGGGTCCAGCCGTCTAGGAGGAGTTCAGTGACATACACACGCACACAAGAAATATATATATAAAGATATATATTTATATTTGTGTGTGTGTGTAGCAATGAATAGGTATTATCTAATAGCCAAATAATATGTGTTTCAAAAAAAAAGCAAAAACACTTTTTGACTCTATAAAGGGTTAATTTTGAGTTCAGTATTAAAACAGTTTTGGTAAGCTTTTTAATAAATATTTATAAATATAAGAAAAAAAGGAAGTAATTTTTAGGTTTCGTGGAAGTTCGTGCAGTAGTTTTATTATTTTCCTTTTTGCCAGGAACGCACTCGGTCGCGTGAAGTAATTATCTGCTGACGAGCGAGTGTTTATTCACTACAGTGCTCCTGCATTCGGTCAGATTTAACCATCCAAACAAACCTTTCATTGGAGACCTAATCGCGTGGGTGATTGTCCTCCTATTCACGTCGATTCAAAGAGGCTGCAATTTCCCTGCTTTCTGCCGCCATGCACATATCTGCATTGCAACTGTGAGGCAGAATCAAGTTGCTCTGATATTTTCTCTTGTTAAAACTATTCGTTGCATCGACATCACCATCACAAATAGTGTAATTAGTGATGAAAACATGAGTAGCTAATTATTTACAAGCTATTCTGGAAAAAAATTTAAACATTGGACCAGGTTAGAACGTTTTTTTTTTTTTGACAGAGGTTGTGTCACGTTCAAGGACTTTCCCTTCCCACTATATTCAGGTGGGTTCTTATAAGATTTTTTTATTACTTAAAAAAGTGATATTTCTGTAAATTTAACACGTTAACTTTCTTGCATCAGTTATTTTGTAACCAATAAGTTCTAGGGGCATTTACTCAGTAGTATTAAATGATGGGTGTAGAAAGTCGGGTGATGGTTTGATATTGTTATGATTCCCGCCAATTTTTACACAAATTATTTCAAAATATTTGCTACCTAAAAACCAATTGAAAAGAGGTATGGTTATAATTTACAGGAATAGGCCTTAACTAATAGTAATGATGAGGAAAATAAAAAAAATAATTTGCACATGGTTTCTGAGACACAAACTTAAAGTTTTTCAAAAACTGCAATAAGTTTAAGGATTTTTCAACAAAAAATTCACTTCAATTAAACGAAGATTTCTTGGTAGTTCCAGATAAATATTTATCCGTAAGAACAAGGCTAGATTCCCAGTTTTGAGTAGTGCTCTATTTTAAAAATGTAGAGGCAGGAAATGTTGGTTTTATTTTTTTTATATTATATATGCTATTAAATATTCGGGTGACAGTAAAATTACTCTTAAGATATATTGTTTTCAAATTTGGTAAAATGAGCTTCAATAAATACAGGAAGTTATTTTAGATTGTGAATTTCCGTTGGTATTTTGCAAACTATTATCTTTTATTAAAATTATTTAATGTGTTATTTGTTAACTGTGGATTTTAGCCATATAAAATATTAAATTTGTAAAATTTTGTCCTTTGGAAGGGTAAACAAATACTTGTTATTCATATTTATGTAAGTATGAAAAGATGGAGTACTAAAAAAAAATTTGTTTAAAATTTTTTCTTGCTGTCTAAGTTATAGTAAGATTTTAATTATAATATTTAAAATAAAATTTAAAATTTAAATATAATAAAATAAATAATATATGTGTATATTCTGGCTTGTAATTGAACTGAATGAGTGCTCAACAAAGGAGAAGTACACTAGTTTGCAGAAGCTGTATTTTTGTTGTTTTTATATTTTTTTATTATTTTGTATTTTTTTCATTTTTCAAGTTTTATTTTATTTACACAATTTTGTTCTGTCATTTACTAATATTGATTAAAGAAAATGTTATTTTGATTTATCTGTATGATCCTTATTATTTCTTTCGAGACTTCAGTTATTGTTTTGCGAGTGCGTCTGGGTATTTATGAGAAATCAATTTCTGCATGAAAACTATTTTAAATAATGATACATGTACATAATTTTATTCAGAGTTTTGTAAAAATTTCTGAATTCCTTTTACTAAATCAGAATTTTATATATTTTTATATTTTTCAATCATGTAGAATTTAAACCAAAAAACCAAACCATTATTCAGTCAAAAAATATTATTAGAGAGAGCTGAGAAGCACTATAATGAAAGATAAACTTCTTATTCTGTAATTTAGAGCGAAGCCTTCCTTCTCTTGCGAACGTGAGTGAGCATCCTGAATTCCGCATAAATAATTATATTCACCTCAACACAATATGTGATTCTGTTGGTGGGAATAGGACCTACTTGCAACAAGTTTCTTGCGTGATATAAAATAACTCTCACTGATGAAATATTAAAAAAATTATACTTAAGTAATGGTATTAAATTAAAACTCTCAGTAAACATCAGTTATTAGTCTCAGTTACTAATATGAATCCGTTATCGACGACTGCAGCTATATCAATATAATTGTTTCAGTTTTGCAGCAAGGAATTTATCTTGATAAAGAATGGTAGACAGTACGAAAAGAACGACTGTGTTAAAAATCCGCTATGCGAACGATAAAATGTTCGTTCGTTGTATCAAGTCGTTTACGCGAAGAGTAATCTTAAAAATAAACGACAGAACTTGTAACGTTAAGCCTGCTTACAAGCTAGAGTACAACGTTAGAGCTACTATTCTAACGTAGAGGGTTTTGCATTACGGCAATAATTTTCCTTGTCTAGGGCGTGTTTATGTTCAAAGATTTTCCGATCTCGGTAAAGATTTTAAATTGAAGAACTTTAATGATTTATGGAAGAATAAGGACAATAAAAGTATCCTTAACATGAAAAGTGAGAAGCACCTAATGATAGCAAGATCGAAAGCTATGATGAAGAACTGAGACAGAAACGATAGAAAAAGCAAAAAA
This sequence comes from Bacillus rossius redtenbacheri, assembly GCF_032445375.1. Lineage (NCBI taxonomy): Eukaryota > Metazoa > Arthropoda > Insecta > Phasmatodea > Bacillidae > Bacillus > Bacillus rossius. The sequence goes on along the minus strand of NC_086338.1, from coordinate 18,849,323 downwards.
AAATTAAATTATTCTGATCAAGTTTACGATGAACATTGAGGCGATTGTGATCTTAAAATTATTAATAACAAACACTCCAGGCAGATGACGAATGAAGAAGAGATTAAATATATGTCAGAGAAAGATCCTAACATATTGGTTGATCGCCTGAGACAGTTGGTGGCATCGGTTCGTAGAGGAAACTACTCGCACATCGACGAAGTAGCACTCATATTTGAAAGAACTAAGAGAATTTGGCATCATACAATAATTACTTGTTTAACTTGCATTTGAACGATATTGAAGAAATTAATAAATAATTTAGAATTCAAATATACGTGTTTATTTCTTTTTATCTAATTTTTGACGTGACAACGTCTAATAAATCGATGAACGCCGGCTGCACGCACAAAAAAGTGTCCCGTTACGCACATTGTCCCACTAAAATGTGTCCTGTTACGCTCATTGTCTTCCGCGGCAACCAGGCATTCGTTATCGTTAATACATATTTTCCTTTGTTTATCGCGAGGGGCGTTATTATTAATGAATTATAAATAAAATTTCGTACCCGGGCCACAATTGCATATCATTTTGAGCACTGGAAGACATAAAAACGTAATATATTCTCGACGAATTTTAATAATGGCCCCAGCGTTCCACGAGCGTCAAGGTTGGAGATTAAAGCCGAAATTCTTTCTTAAACTTACTAATACTTATTTTATAAACTGCAATGATATTTTTATTAAATCTACGTTTAATTTCACGACGAAAAAACTTATCTCGTTAAATGTGTGATTGCGAAAAATCGTAAAACATTCTCGACGATCTTGAAGTTAGTATAAACATGGCGGCCGACTAGCAGCCGACAATACGTTTTTAATTTCCCGCCTACCACTATAAGAAATAAACGTGGTGGACTTCATACGTTTTTAAAACTTCCACAACACAAAACAAAATTTTTATAAGCATATATAGGTACAGCATCTGAAATTATTATTTCCAAGATAGCCTCGTGGCCGTGCGGTTAGCATAGCCACCGCGATACCTCACATTTTTGTACTTGTAAAAATAATTACGTTGCACGCCACACTTCAAAAGTAATAAAAATATTTGAATTAATGAGTGCAAATAAAAGTTAATTTATCAATGAAATTGTAGATTTAATTTCACTCCTTCTTTGTATCCATACAAAATAGTAATAATTCAATAAAAATGATTCAATTTCATTCATTAAAGTATGCAGAGGTAGATTTTATCATACAAAAGATAGAAAAATTAAAAAAAATTACTTCCTCAAAGAATAACATATTTTTAATGCCTAAATGGTTTGGTTGCAAAAAACTATTACGGCTCAGTCTCAGGCCGAATTGGATATTTCATTTTCTTCTGGATCAATCATTTCATCAATGTTTTTTATGACGTTATCACGTTAAACTATCGTCCGTAAACCGACATTACAGAGAACCAATTTTAACTAAGACTTGGTTCTCGTAATACAAAATCATTTTTGAATTTTTTTTTAAATGTGCTTAATTTTTAAATTGTGCATCCTTTTTGTTGTTTGTGCTACATTTTCATTGATTGTAATTCCAATTGTGTTACATTTTTTTGACTTTACTTCCTTTCCGTTTATTGTCCTTCCATTTCGTAAATTTTGCTTCCCATTGGGCTTCCTTATCTTTGATTGTGCTACAAATTATTCTTAAATGTTGTTGATTGTGCTTCCTTTTCGTTGATGGTATGTCCTTTTCGTTTATTGAGCTTCCTCAATGAACCTCCAATTGTGCTTTTTTTCGTTGGTTGTGGTTACAATTTTGCTCCGCTTTAGTTTATTCTTCTTCCTTTCGTTGATTGTGCTTTTATTTGTGCGTATTTTTCGGTGATTGGGCTTCCTCTTTGACGAATAGGCTTGCAATTGAGTTCCTGTTTGTCGCATGTGCTTCGATTGTGCTTCATTTTCGTTGATTGTGCTTCCACTTCGTCAAATGTGCTTCTGATTATGATTCGTTTTCGTTGATTGTGTTTCGAATTGTGTTTCCTTTTTATTGTGATTCATTATCGTTTATTGTGCTTTAAATTGTGCTTCATTTATGATTATTGTTCTTTATTTTTATTGATTGTGCTTCCTTTGATTATTTTTTGTTGATTGTACTTCATCTTTGTCGAATATACTTGCGATTAAGCTTTCTTTTCATTTTCATCGCTTCCTCTTTGTCGAATGTACTTCCGATTTCGCTTCATATTTTGTATGTGCTTCCAACTATGCTTCCTTCTCTATGTTAGTGCTTACGATTGTGTTTTCTTTTTTATTGTGCTTTTAAATGTGCTTCCTTTCCATTGATTGTGGATCTGTTCTTAGGAAATTATTGGTCTAATGGTTCGGAGATGTCTGGTCTAAACGCCTGACCTTAGATATTGCCTGTTTAAAAATTTTTTTCATGTATAATCGAAAGAACTTTTGGTTCAGAGATGCTTGGTATATAGGAATTACAGGGAACAATTCCTGGTTGCAACTTCTTACAAGTATCTAAAAATTAGACTTTTTTAGTAGGCACAGTGACAACGTATTAATTTCGTAAGATTGGTATCTTGTATTAAGTCGTTTCTCGTAGAGTAAATGTTTAATAAACTCCACGAAAGGTAATGGGAAACAAAATTTAAAAACTTATTTTAAAAATTATTTACTCTTACCATTTGTCGAGAATGAAATCAAGGTCGTTAATCTCTCTAGTCACACCAACGTTAAATGACTTTTTGTTGATTTTTTACAACGTTTTTCGAATTTATAGATGAAATATTATGAGTTACCATGATGGTGACCAATAGGTAATCCTCGGCTTTCTGGAGGTTAAAAACAGACAATTTAAGTCTCTTTAAAGTCTTTCACTAAATTTTATTAAATAACAGTCTTTTTTTACGTAAAATTAAAATATTTTGTTTTGACCAAGTATCGAACCGATTAAGGATATCAGGCGAGTAAATAAAAAAATTATGAGTTATTTTTTCTGATGATTTTTTAAACTTTTCCTGAATTTCTAGCTAAATAAATAAGAATTTCCAATTCGGCCTTCAATGTCATCATCGAATTACTGGAGGCTGGTAGTAGAAAAATTTAAGTTTCTTTTAGGACTTTCCACCTAATTTATTGAAATTATCATCTATATTCTTTACATAAAATTATTTTTTGCATCTATCAATATTAAAAAAGGAGAGTAATTCATATAATTTATAAATATATTAATTGAAAATTTTATTAATTGCAAATTGCAAATTTTTGCAAATTTTGAAATGGTTCCCAATTTATAACTGAATAATTACAAAGCTCCAAATTGGCGTCAAAATTTCCAGATCGTGGGTGCCACAGTAATAATAAATGTTTACTGCACTCTAGTGGGTAAAAATTAAACTAACATGGCAGAAGTGCACTCTAGCTGACGAAAGCAAGATGACGGCCTTTAGCAAATGAGAACAAGATAGTGGACCTGACGTCATACTAGCTAGTAATATATACCTTGACATAAGTGGTGGTAGGTCAGTCTGCCAGTGGCTTCCGTGGAGGGTGGATGGGTCGCCAATTTTAATCGAATAACCTTTGCCGGGTTTGAACCGAGGAATTCATGATGTGAATTTTTTAGTAATATTTTATTAAAATTTAATTTACTTCATTCATTAAAATTTTTAATTTAATTAAAAAAAATTCAATATAAATGCCAGATTTTCAATATGGCGGCTGTGACGTCATAATCTAAGATGGCGGAATATTTTTAATTAAATTTTTAAGTTAAATTATTTAAGTTTTTAAAATATTCCCGATTTCCTAGCATAGATTCTATGGATTTTGTACATAGCTGCTCTAACTGAAATTTCCACGTTCTAGAAACTATGTTTGCAACCATAAACAAATGTGCAACGATGACGACATAAACATTCAATATGTCGTTGGTAACGACACGTACAACGTAACTCGAATTCAAGACGGCAGCTATATGAAAATGTCCAATGGTGATGTCTTAAAATATGATGCCGTAGGTTTTATTAAAATACTAGCTGCAGTACCCGGCTTTGCCCGGGATGAACACCGGGTGATATATTGTCCGCGAGTTACAGAAAAATGGATAGCGATATATCCAGTGTGTTGGACATTAAGAAATGACACATAATTAGGTACTGTTTGTGTATCTGTGACCTATGATTTTCTGTTTTTCCCATGGCGATCGGTTGAAAGGTTTAACAGTTGATGCGCTACCGCGCCATCTAGCGGCGAGTTACAAAAAAAATGGATAGCATAAAAACCTTCTTCATGATAAAAACACTTCGATGTGCCAACTTTCATGGCGATCGGTCAAACGGTGTAAGAGTTTATCGACGTCATACATGCCAACATCCAACTATAGAAGTAGTATACAAATGTATTTCCTAGATCTGGCTTCTGGCTGAGGTGCCGAGGTGCCGGTCCACCATCTTGGATTTGTGACGTCACGGCGGCAAAAATTCCTCAAAATTCCTCAAAAATGACTCAAAATGACTCAAAAATTCCCGTTTTAAGAAAAAATTTCCCGTTTTCGAGGGAAAAATTCCCATTTCGAGGGAAAATTTCCCGTTTTATTCCTCAAAAATCCCAACGGCTAGAAATGTCCTGATAGAGGCTTAAGCATCCTTAACTCAAGCCTCAGTTAAGCCTCTATCAGGATGTGACCTTTGACCTTGACCCCGACGGCAATCTTGGATCCACCATCTTGGATGACATCATTTCGTTTTCTCGAACATTCCGGCATTGTGTTATCCGCCATTTTGAATTATGACGTCACCGTTGCAATTTCCGTTACGGCCGCCATCTTTAACTTTTTTATTCATTATCCGATTTTAACGAAATTTTTTTTAAAATTATAAAAAAATTTAAATAATATAAATTTAATAAAATATTTATAAAAAACAAACATTAACGACACTGAGCTCGGAGTCCTCGGTTCGAACCCGACAGAGGCAAAAAAATTAAAAAATGACGACCGATCCTTCCCCTACGGTGGACGCAGGCATACTGACTCCCTCCACTTTTTTTTCAAAGCATAAATATATCGTCAGGTAGTATGACGTCATGTCCGCCATCTTGTCCTCGTCTGCTGGAAGCCATCATCAGTGTATCGTCGGCGAGAGTGCGCTGACGCCATGTTAGTTTAATTCTTATCCGCTAGAGTGCAGTAATCATTTATTATTGCTGTGACACCCGACATCTTGTCATTTGGCTGGCATCTTGAAAAACCATAATTATTTAGCTAGAAATTCGGGAAAAATTCCAAAATTCATTAAATAAATTTGTAATCTATATACTGATCGATTAGGTCGACTAAGGTCCTTGGTACGATCTAGGACGATGCAAAAAAATTAAATATAACATCAATTTAACATAATAGTAACAGGTTCTAGGAATTAAACACCACAAGTTCTTTTACAAACATAATATTTATTACATAATTTCTATTCTACTACAGGATCATTTGCGAAAGCCAGCAATCTTATAATCATTTAGTTCCGCAGCGGTGTGAAATGACTAATTCTTAGCTCCAATCGGTTTATACTAGACAGAGTCCAGCCAGAACCTTTACAGACATAGTCCACCTCTTCTTGACAGAGTTTCTGGATACCGTTTTTAACAGTTTGCTTCACATCGTTAGAACTGTAAATTACTGCAGACGATGTCTTGAATGCACACTTCTTCACTTTGTCATCGAACGGATATGGCTTTCCATATATACAGTCCAACCACAAGTTATATTTCAAAGGTCCGTTTGTTGCTACATCATCAGTAAGCTGATTGATTATCTTCTGTCTGATATCGTCAAGAAAATTACAAATGTCTTTCGACTCACCTAACGTATTTAAATAATAGTAGTCCTTCAATGTTCCACGAAATGCAGACTGCGCCAAGTAGAAACCATTATCGTTCACTTGTAATGCGCCGAACACAGTCTTAGGTTTATTTTCCTGTTCAGAGGTCATACCAATCGGTTGCTGCACATCGGTTTTCTTGCTTGTACGCTCACGAGCCTTCAACCTAAACCGAGGAGTCGAAATTTCTGCAGGTAGTTCAGCAGTAGGCACACGGACTTCACCTTTACAGATTTTCGCATGTCGACGCAAATTATCAATTCTAGTAAACCATTCATGACACTCATCACATCGAAACTTCATGCGAGATAGATTCTTCGTGCATTTGCTCCGCTCATGTCTTCGTGCATCATGAGCAAATGCGAACGACGTATCACAGTAGCTGCAAGGATACCGTGGTGATGAAGACGAACCTTTCAGACCCGATCCAGATACTGACGTTGCCGCAGTAGTACCATTTCCAGGCATTCTCTTATGCACATCGATGCATCGTTGTTGCGACGAAACCTTTACTTTCTGTCTCACAGCAGGACCTTTGCATGCCTTCATGTGCGTTTTCATATTATCTTTTCTGGCAAACTGCTTATGACATTTCTTACAAACAAACATTTTACGATATAGGTTCTTGACACATTCGCTCCTCTCGTGTCGCCGAGCATTGCTATTGTTTGAGAAAATCTTGTCGCAGTAACAGCACCGATGTTCGTTAGTTGTTGTCGATTCGGCATACATTGAAGTCTCCATTGATGGCGAACCAGCGTTCGCCGAGTTTCCCTGTGCAGCCAGCACTAGCGGCATTAAAGTCTCTTCTGCTGGCGGTACCACGTCTGTTGAAGTCTCCTCCAGTGTTGACATCGACGTTGCCAACGGGATCTGCTCCACCATCGTCGACGCTGACGTCAAAGTTCCCGCAGTCGAAGGTACAATCTCCATCGAGTTCGTCGTTAAAGTCGGTAAAGATGCCATCGAGTTCGCAAGAACAGGTAATTACGTGATTAATGCACCAGAAGAAACAAACTAGGTGATCCTTACACCGACGACGTCAGTAACAAACTGAGCGACCTGCTGTCTAGGACTCACTTATATACATGCACCGTATGGAATAATACGCTAGTCAAATCAAGAACCATTTACAATAATACTAGAGTCAAAACAACATTAAAAATAGAAGGACCATCAACGAAAAGGCAGCACATTTGGAAGCACCGACAACGAAAAGGCAGCACATTTGGAAGCACCGACAACGAAAAGGCAGCACATTTGGAAGCACCGCCAACGAAAAGGCAGCACATTTTGGATGCACCATCGAATAAGGAAGCACCGACAACGAAAAGGCAGCACATTTGGAAGCACCGACAACGTAAAGGCAGCACATTTGGAAGCACCGACAACGTAAAGGCAGCACATTTGGAAGCACCGACAACGTAAAGGCAGCACATTTGGAAGCACCGACAACGAAAAGGCAGCACATTTGGAAGCACCGCCAACGAAAAGGCAGCACATTTGGAATCACCGACAACGAAAAGGCAGCAAATTTGGAAGCACCGACAACGTAAAGGCAACACATTTGGAAGCACCGACAACGAAAAGGCAGCACATTTGGAAGCACCGACAACGAAAAGGTAGCACATTTGGAAGCACCGACAACGAAAAGGCAGCACATTTGGAAGCACCGCCAACGAAAAGGCAGCACATTTTGGAAGCACCATCGAATAAGGAAGCACCGACAACGTAAAGGCAGCACATTTGGAAGCACCGACAACGTAAAGGCAGCACATTTGGAAGCACCGACAACGAAAAGGCAGCACATTTGGAAGCACCGACAACGAAAAGGCAGCACATTTTGAAGCACCGACAACGAAAAGGCAGCACATTTGGAAGCACTGACAATGTAAAGGCAACACATTTGGAAGCACCGACAACGAAAAGGCAGCACATTTGGAAGCACCGACAACGAAAAGGCAGCACATTTGGAAGCACCGACAACGAAAAGGCAGCACATTTGGAAGCACCGCCAACGAAAAGGCAGCACATTTTGGATGCATCATCGAATAAGGAAGCACATTTGGAAGCTCCATCAACTAAAAAAGGCAAAAAGGAAGCACAAGTTACGAGATCTAAGTCTTAGTAAGAAATCATAATACAAGAAATAAAAACATTACATTCTTATAATTTAAATTATTTATTTTATTGCTTTACATTATACAAATGCAAGTAAAACAAGTCATTATTGTATGTAGCCAGCATTCCTTAGTTCCTTGAGTATGAAGGATATTTCTTTGATGCACGAATAGTTTCCTGCACAAAGCGAACCATGTAGAAGTCTTAGCCGGTCAACCAATATGTTTGGATCTTTCCGTGTAATCATTCTCTTCTACCACCATCTTCCTTGCACCTTTATAATAAATATTATGATCTCTGGTGTCTTCCGTTTTACCACCAACCTCAGGGTAACTTTCATGTTTGAGACGGTGATCATCACAAGCTTGATCAGATTTATTTAATATATCACGTCGTTTCCATCGTTTCGGTCTCAGGACACAGACACATTCTTCGATCTTGGCAGCTTTAGGTGCTTCATCATAGTCTATGTCTTTGTCAACAGCCTCAGAGTCACTGTAACAATCACCGTAGAAGGAATCGTCTTCACCCAATTTACCGTAATAATTCGATGTTGATGATGTTGAAGTGTCTTCATTGTCTTCATGCTTCCTTTTTAGGAGTCCATCATTTTTACAAAGTAGGAAAGATCTACTTGAATTCGGCTGGAATATATTCTCACTTTTCACGTTAAGGATTCTTCCATTGTCTTCATTCTTCCATAAATCATCAACCTTCTTCAATTTAAGTTCTTTGTCGAGATCGGAAGAGCCAAGAAAATTATTGTCGTAATGCAGATCACTCTTCCTTAGGCTAGTAGATTCATCGTTGTCCTCTAGCTTGTACGCAGGCTTGGCGCTACAAGTTCTGCCATGTCTTTTTAGGCTCTCTCTCCGCGTAAACGACTTGCTACATCGAACACAACTTATCATATTGCGCAGTGGATTTTTAACACAGTCATTCTTCTCGTGTTGTCTTTTATTCTTTCTCAAGATAAACTCTTTACTGCAAAACTTACACCTATGTTCTTTCGATACAGCGTCAGATCCCAAATCGGAATTCATATTAGTTACTGAGACTAATGCCAGATACCAATTGAGTGTTTTAAATTAGATTCAATACTTAAATAGAAATTTTTTCATATTTCATCAGCGAGAATTAATATATCTCATGCAAAAGTACTTTAAGCATGTAGTTCTGCTTTTCAACAACAGATGTTGCCACATGTTGCTTGCAGGTAAATAATATTTAGTTCTTTTATGCGGGATGCGGGATGCTCACTAACGATCGTAAAAGAAGGATGGCTTCGCTAGACTCCAAGGAAAAGGAAGTTCGTCTTGCATGTTGGTGCTCCACAGATGTCTCATGGCGTAATATTAATTTGACTGAGTAATGATATTTGTTAATTCCACCTGATAAAAATATTGCAAGTTTTGATTTAGTAGCAGAAATTATCGAATTAAATGTAACTCCAAATAAAATGACATGTCTCATTAGACCAAAAAAATCCATGCAGAGAGCGGTTTCTCAGAATAGTCAGAAACACTTGAAAAAACCACAGCAATGATTGCAAGAACACGGGAAAAACCATCAAAATATTGTCAAGAATAATCAGGAGCACACAGAGAAAACCACCATAATATTAACAATAATAGTCGGAAGCACACGGAGAAAACCATCATAATACTGACCAAATTAATTGGAAGCACACAGAGAAAACCACCACATGTTTTCTTTGATATCATAAAATTACAAGAAAAAATATTTAAAAATAAAAATAAATTAATAAAAAAATTAAAAAAATTAAAAAATGCATAAATTTCTGGCTTGTACAAGAACTCTATCTTTTTTCAACAATGATAAGTTTACAAGCTAGCAGAAACTGTTTATGCATTTTTTTATTTTTTTAATTTTTTTATTAATTTATTTTTATTTTTAAATATTTTTTCTTGTAATTTTATGATATCAAAGAAAACATGTGGTGGTTTTCTCTGTGTGCTTCCAATTAATTTGGTCAATATTATGATGGTTTTCTCCGTGTGCTTCCGATTATTATTGTTAATATTATGGTGGTTTTCTCTGTGTGCTCCTGATTATTCTTGACAATATTTTGATGGTTTTTCCCGTGTTCTTGCAATCATTCCTGTGGTTTCTTCAAGTGTTTCTGACTATTCTGAGAAACCGCTCTCTGCATGGATTTTTTTGGTCTAATGAGACATGTCATTTTATTTGGAGTTACATTTAATTCGATACTTTCTGCTACTAATTAAAAACTTGCAATATTTTTATCAGGTGGAATTAACAAATATCATTACTCAGTCAAATTAATATTACGCCATGAGACATCTGTGGAGCACCAACATGCAAGACGAACTTCCTTTTCCTTGGAGTCTAGCGAAGCCATCCTTCTTTTACGATCGTTAGTGAGCATCCCGCATCCCGCATAAAAGAACTAAATATTATTTACCTGCAAGCAACATGTGGCGACATCTGTTGTTGAGAAGCAGAACTAAATGCTTAAAGTACTTTTGCATGAGATATATTAATTCTCGCTGATGAAATATGAAAAATTTTCTATTTAAGTATTGAATCTAATTTAAAACACTCAATTGGTATCTGGCATTAGTCTCAGTAACTAATATGAATTCCGATTTGGGATCTGACGCTGTATCGAAAGAACATAGGTGTAAGTTTTGCAGTAAAGAGTTTATCTTGAGAAAGAATAAAAGACAACACGAGAAGAATGACTGTGTTAAAAATCCACTGCGCAATATGATAAGTTGTGTTCGATGTAGCAAGTCGTTTACGCGGAGAGAGAGCCTAAAAAGACATGGCAGAACTTGTAGCGCCAAGCCTGCGTACAAGCTAGAGGACAACGATGAATCTACTAGCCTAAGGAAGAGTGATCTGCATTACGACAATAATTTTCTTGGCTCTTCCGATCTCGACAAAGAACTTAAATTGAAGAAGGTTGATGATTTATGGAAGAATGAAGACAATGGAAGAATCCTTAACGTGAAAAGTGAGAATATATTCCAGCCGAATTCAAGTAGATCTTTCCTACTTTGTAAAAATGATGGACTCCTAAAAAGGAAGCATGAAGACGATGAAGACACTTCAACATCATCAACATCGATTATTACGGTAAATTGGGTGAAGACGATTCCTTCTACGGTGATTGTTACAGTGACTCTATGGCTGTTGACAAAGACATAGACTATGATGAAGCACCTAAAGCTGCCAAGATCGAAGAATGTGTCGGTGTCCTGAGACCGAAACGATGGAAACGACGTGATATATTAAATAAATCTGATCAAGCTTGTGATGATCACCGTCTCAAACATGAAAGTTACCCTGAGGTTGGTGGTAAAACGGAAGACACCAGAGATCATAATATTTATTATAAAGGTGCAAGGAAGATGGTGGTAGAAGAGAATGATAACACATCATGGAAAGATCCAAACATATTGGTTGACCGGCTAAGACTTCTACATGGTTCGCTTTATGCAGGAAACTATTCGTGCATCAAAGAAATATCCTTCATACTCAAGAAACTGAGGAATGCTGGCTACATACAATAATGACTTGTTTTGTTTGCATTTGTATAATGTAAAGCAATAAAATAAATAATTTAAATTATAAGAATGTAATGTTTTTATTTCTTGTATTATGATTTCTTACTAAGACTTAAATCTCGTAACTTGTGCTTCCTTTTTGCCTTTTTTAGTTGATGGAGCTTCCAAATGTGCTTCCTTATTCGATGATGCATCCAAAATGTGCTGCCTTTTCGTTGGCGGTGCTTCCAAATGTGCTGCCTTTTCGTTGTCGGTGCTTCCAAATGTGCTGCCTTTTCGTTGTCGGTGCTTCCAAATGTGCTGCCTTTTCGTTGTCGGTGCTTCCAAATGTGTTGCCTTTACATTGTCGGTGCTTCCAAATGTGCTGCCTTTTCGTTGTCGGTGCTTCAAAATGTGCTGCCTTTTCGTTGTCGGTGCTTCCAAATGTGCTGCCTTTTCGTTGTCGGTGCTTCCAAATGTGCTGCCTTTTCGTTGTCGGTGCTTCCTTATTCGATGGTGCATCCAAAATGTGCTGCCTTTTCGTTGGCGGTGCTTCCAAATGTGCTGCCTTTTCGTTGTCGGTGCTTCCAAATGTGCTGCCTTTTCGTTGTCGGTGCTTCCAAATGTGCTGCCTTTTCGTTGATGGTCCTTCTATTTTTAATGTTGTTTTGACTCTAGTATTATTTTTAATGGTTCTTAATTTGACTAGCGTATTATTCCATACGGTGCATGTATATAAGTGAGTCCTAGACAGCAGGTCGCTCAGTTTGTTACTGACGTCGTGGGTGTAAGGATCACCTAGTTTGTTTCTTCTGGTGCATTAATCACGTAATTACCTGTTCTTGCGAACTCGATGGCATCTTTACCGACTTTAACGACGAACTCGATGGAGATTGTACCATCGACTGCGGGAAACTTGACGTCAGCGTCGACGATGGTGGAGCAGATCCCGTTGGCAACGTCGATGTCAACACTGGAGGAGACTTCAACAGACGTGGTACCGCCAGCAGAAGAGACTTTAATGCCGCTAGTGCTGGCTGCACAGGGAAACTCGGCGAACGCTGGTTCGCCATCAATGGAGACTTCAATGTATGCCGAATCGACAACAACTAACGAACATCGGTGCTGTTACTGCGACAAGATTTTCTCAAACAATAGCAATACTCGGCGACACGAGAGGAGCGAATGTGTCAAGAACCTATATCGTAAAATGTTTGTTTGTAAGAAATGTCATAAGCAGTTTGCCAGAAAAGATAATATGAAAACGCACATGAAGGCATGCAAAGGTCCTGCTGTGCGGCAGAAAGTAAAGGTTTCGTCGCAACAACGATGCATCGATGTGCATAAGAGAATGCCTGGAAATGGTACTACTGCAGCAACGTCAGTATCTGGATCGGGTCTGAAAGGTTCGTCTTCATCACCACGGTATCCTTGCAGCTACTGTGATACGTCGTTCGCATTTGCTCATGATGCACGAAGACATGAGCGGAGCAAATGCACGAAGAATCCATCTCGCATGAAGTTTCGATGTGATGAGTGTCATGAATGGTTTACTAGAATTGATAATTTGCGTCGACATGCGAAAAACTGTAAAGGTGAAGTCCGTGTGCCTACTGCTGAACTACCTGCAGAAATTTCGACTCCTCGGTTTAGGTTGAAGGCTCGTGAGCGTACAAGCAAGAAAACCGATGTGCAGCAACCGATTGGTATGACGTCTGAACAGGAAAATAAACCTAAGACTGTGTTCGGCGCATTACAAGTGAACGATAATGGTTTCTACTTGGCGCAGTCTGCATTTCGTGGAACATTGAAGGACTACTATTATTTAAATACGTTAGGTGAGTCGAAAGACATTTGTAATTTTCTTGACGATATCAGACAGCAGATAATCAATCAGCTTACTGATGATGTAGCAACAAACGGACCTTTGAAATATAACTTGTGGTTGGACTGTATATATGGAAAGCCATATCCGTTCAATGACAAAGTGAAGAAGTGTGCATTCAAGACATCGGCTGCAGTAATTTACAGTTCTAACGATGTGAAGCAAACTGTTAAAAACGGTATCCAGAAACTCTGTCAAGAAGAGGTGGACTATGTCTGTAAAGGTTCTGGCTGGACTCTGTCTAGTATAAACCGATTGGAGCTAAGAATTAGTCATTTCACACCGCTGCGGAACTAAATGATTATAAGATTGCTGGCTTTCGCAAATGATCCTGTAGTAGAATAGAAATTATGTAATAAATATTATGTTTGTAAAAGAACTTGTGGTGTTTAATTCCTCGAACCTGTTACTATTATGTTAAATTGATGTTTTATTTAATTTTTTTGCATCGTCCTAGATCGTACCAAGGACCTTAGTCGACCTAATCGATCAGTATATAGATTACAAATTTATTTAATGAATTTTGAAATTTTTCCCGAATTTCTAGCTAAATAATTATGGATTTTCAAGATGGCAGCCAAATGACAAGATGTCGGGTGTCACAGCAATAATAAATGATTACTGCACTCTAGCGGATAAGAATTAAACTAACATGGCGTCAGCGCACTCTCGCCGACGATACACTGATGATGGCTTCCAGCAGACGAGGACAAGATGGCGGACATGACGTCATACTACCTGACGATATATTTATGCTTTGAAAAAAAAGTGGAGGGAGTCAGTATGCCTGCGTCCACCGTAGGGGAAGGATCGGTCGTCATTTTTTAATTTTTTTGCCTCTGTCGTGTTCGAACCGAGGACTCCGAGCTCAGTGTCGTTAATGTTTGTTTTTTATAAATATTTTATTAAATTTATATTATTTAAATTTTTTTATAATTTTAAAAAAAATTTCGTTAAAATCGGATAATGAATAAAAAAGTTAAAGATGGCGGCCGTAACGGAAATTGCAACGGTGACGTCATAATTCAAAATGGCGGATAACACAATGCCGGAATGTTCGAGAAAACGAAATGATGTCATCCAAGATGGTGGATCCAAGATGGCCGTCGGGGTCAAGGTCAAAGGTCACATCCTGATAGAGGCTTAACTGAGGCTTGAGTTAAGGATGCTTAAGCCTATATCAGGACATTTCTAGCCGTTGGGATTTTTGAGGAATAAAACGGGAAATTTTCCCTCGAAATGGGAATTTTTCCCTCGAAAACGGGAATTTTTTTCTTAAAATGGGAATTTTTGAGTCATTTTGAGTCATTTTTGAGGAATTTTGAGGAATTTTTGCCGCCGTGACGTCACAAATCCAAGATGGTGGACCGGCACCTCGGCACCTCAGCCAGAAGCCAGATCTAGGAAATACATTTGTATACTACTTATAGATATTCTTATATTTCGTAATTTTGGGGCTTTCACTTTTGTGGAAAGTGGATGTTCAGGACCTCGAATGGTTTGGAACAACTCCATCTCGAAAGAAATGATATTTTAAATTCCTGAAATTTTCGAGATTTTGGGGCTTTGTCCCCAAAGGGGAAGGTGTGATTTTGAGGACCCTGAATGGCAGGGAAACACTAAAAACCAAAAGAGAATGATTTATGAAATTTTCAAATTTTTGGGGCTTTGACCCCTGTGAAGGGGGGGGGGGGGGGTTTGAAGACCCCGAATGGCTCGTAAACACTCCAAATCGAAAGAGAATAGGTTTTCGAAATTTTGGGATATTTTTTTTTTATTGGGTCTTTGACTCCTTGTGGGGGCAGGGTAGTTTGAGGACCCCAAATGGCTTGGAAACACTCTAAATAGTAAAAAAGTATAATTAAATTTAAGAAATTTTAGAAATTTTTGTAATTTTGGGGTTTTGCACTCCCCCCCCCCCCTCCCTCAAAATTGAATGGGAAGTCGACTTTGGGTAAAAGTTCCACCATGCCCCGGACACTTTAGTTAATAATAACTTAATTTTTATACAATTTCCTCCAATTTCTCGAAATTTTGTGGCTTTCACGTTTTGCGAAAAGGGGGGGGGGGGGGGGGGAAGATTCAGGATCTGGAATGTTTCGGAACACTCCATCTCGAAACAAATGATATTTGAAATTCCTAAAATTATCGAAATTTTGGGGCTTTTTCCCAGAGGGTGGCGGTGTGTTTGAGGACCCTGAATGACTCGAAAACACTTCAGATCGAAAGAGAAATATTTTTAAAAATTTTTAAACTTTCGAATTTTTGGGGCTTTAACCACCTTGGGGGGGGGGGGGGGGGGAGTGATTTTGAGGACCCCGAATGGCACAGAAACACTCCAAATCGAAAGAGATATAAAGGAATATAGGAATGTAGGCATTTACTGTACTCCTATCTACCATAATAAAAATATTGACGAATATAAAAACTTATTACCTACCTAATAATAATTTTCTAAATAAATTAATAAATAACTTTGTTTAAGAATTTACGTACATACATAATACTAAACTTCAAACTATACACACCAAAAAAAAAGCTAATGATGTTTGTGAAACTATTTTTTATTTTTCATAATGTTTAAAACATTTGTAGGATTTGTTTTAATGTAAAACTGTTGTTGCCATATTCCGCTTATCCAAAGGAGTATGGAAATTAATAGAGATAACACACTCCCTGTACACACCACAAATCTTTGAATTAAGTAAAAAAAAAAACATAGTGCAAAATGAAACAAAAAGTATAAATAACTAATTTGTCAAAAAAAGTTATTCAACTGGAATGACAATGTTAACATCCACCTGAAATTTAATAGAAGTAGGTTGTTAAGAATCTTAATATATATATTTCTTGTGTGCGTGTGACTGTTACTGAACTCCTCCCAGACGGCTGGACCGATTTTGATGAAATTTTTTGTGTCAGTTCACGGGGATTCGAGGATGGTTTAGATTCACAATTTGGTCCACTGGAAAATATTTATTTAATTAATTTTTTATTTATAAATTTTTGTTGATCTTTGAATGGTTTAGGTTTACAGTATATATATATATGTGTGTGTGTTGTGTATTTATTTATGTGTTGTTGTTAATCTTTGGATGGATTTTATGAATTGTTGTTATTACATTAAAATTAAAATAGAATTGGTTATTGAGATTATTGAAATAACTTTTTAAAGTGTAATTAAAAATAGAGGTGCAAATTTGTGAGGTGCAGTATTGAAGTGAGTATTTTACATGATTTTTCGTGATTTTAATTATGTATACACGTGAATTCAATACCAATCAACTTAACCTCCAAATTTAAATTGTCAGTTCTCATTTTATTCTATATATTAAAATGTAATAAAAAATATACAATGTGCAAAATATGTAAGGTGCAGTATCTAAGTGAGTATTTAACACGATTTTTCATTACTTTAAATTATGTATAGACGTGCATTCAGTAACAATCAACTTAACCTACAATTTTAAATTACACATTTTATTCTTTGCAACTTATGACGTATTGATGTCTCTTTGAAAATAAAAATATAACATTTATATAATTTAAATAACTTATAGTAATTATAGTTTAAAGCATATTTAAAATTTAATTTTTGTATTTTTTAATTTAATATATTTTTTTAATTATGATTTTTGGATTTACAACGTTTGAACAGGACACCGTCTGTCGGGTCCACTTTAAAGTGTGTGTTCAGGTGGATTTAAACATTGTTTGGATTCACAATTCAAGCCGATAAATAAAATTTGTAATTAATTAATTAATTAAATTAATGTTGCTGTTGAACTTTAGATGTTTTACATAGGATCCGGTCGGAAGCGCTGTGGTCGCGTTATCGAATATTCAAAAATATTTTATTTTTATTTCAGTTCGACCCGGCAGATGGTGCTGCGATTATATTCAGGGAAATTTCGTGTAAATTTTCAAATTTAAAAGTTTGAACAAAACAACGTCTGTTGGGTCCGCTAGTATATATATATAAGAAAATAAATGAAATTAAAACACACATAAATAAAATTATCTCACACTCAACCAAACATAATGTTTAATATGAAATAAAGGAACAAGGCAATTACACGTAACTATTCTAATTAATAAAAAAAAATCAACCTACCTGAAATATAAAAATTCAAATTTTTTAACAATATATTAAAAAATTGATAAATATTTCTAATCTTCGGTCTCAGTAGCCCTAAGACTCTTGACGCTCAGCAGATAAATTATAAACACTAAACCAAACTCCTTGCAAATAAGTAGGTACTGTAAACAAAAATAACAGTATTAAAAATAGAAAAAATAAGTAGGCCCTACCAACCAATGAATAAATTTCGAAAAAATTTATAAGTTTAAGAATTTATATACCTACAATATATTAAACTTGAAACTATCCACACAATAAAAACCTAAGAATGTTAGTGTAACAATTTTTTTTTATTTGTCATAATATCTAAAATACGTATGTTTCCAAAATGAAGCAAATTATAAATAATGACCAATTTGACAAAAAAAAAATTGTACAACTCGAATGACATTGAAAACATACACGTGAAATTTAAAATAATTATGAGTGCCCTAGGTAGGAAGAAAAAAATATATAGAAGAAATTAAATTTAAAAAATGATTGCGTGTACTTAAGTACGCGCATTAGAAGTTATACTTCTTTGGCATCATTTAATAATAGTTTTTAATTGCATGCTTCCAAAATATTGCGTGGAGTCCCTCTGCGCAGGAGAAGTGAAACTTCGTAATGTGGAAATTAAAATAGGAAGGAGTAGAAATTGATTTTTAGTGAAATCATATTGTATCAAATCAAACTAAAAAAATTAAGGAAATAAATTTGTAATCGTAGATTGATTGTTATTCATAGATTGATCTTCAGAGAGAGAGAGGGAGAGAGAGAGACACCTATTGAATATCTATAAAACTAACTTTTTTATGAGAGCAGATTTTCATGAAATAAATCATGAAATCATTCAACGATAAAAGTTGTTTATTTAATTAAGCGGACTGGTTCGCCCCAAAAAAAAATTGACGCGGTGAGACCTCGTGGACATAGAGAAATGACACACACTCACTATTTATGTGTTTATGAAACATGATTTTTTTCTGCAATTTAAATTGTAATATACAAAAACGGTATTGAAAATTGAAACAAATATGGCGACACTACAAACTCTCAAGATCTTTATTTTTTTCTTACTCTCTACTTAGTTCCTTACAATAGAAAAACGTAACGTAATAGCTTGAAAGCTATCGCTCGGCAGGCATATAGGAATGACACTAACAGTTTGTATATCTATGACACACATTACATATAATTAAGATATTTTTTTTTTAACCCGTTTAAAGATTTTTTTTAGACAAAACATAGCCTATGTCCATCCCCAGGACATAACTTATCTCCTTGACAAATTTCATAACGATCCGTTCAGCTCTTCAGCCGGGAAAAGGTAACAAACAAATAAACAGACATACAGACAGACAGACAGACAGACAGAGTTACTTTTGCGTTTATAATATTAGTATTGATTAATACAGTTATTTGTTATTTTTTTCCCCGAATTTCTAGTATAAAAATACGGAAATTCAAGATAGCTGTAGTAACGATCATTTTTTAGGTTAAGTAATAGATCAAGATAGCGAGTGTGACACAAGTAATTTTATTGACTTTTACAATTTTTAAAGAATTTTTTAAATAAATTGTTATGAAATTACATGTTTACTCTCTCCGGGAATCGAACGAAGGATCGTAAACCATTAAGTAACTTAAAATTTGAAGTAAGCAATTTTTTTATGGTTTCTTGAATTTTTTCGAAATTATTTGGTCAAAAATTAAGGAATTTTAATTTTTCGGTCAAGGTGAAGGCAATCCAAGATAGCCACTGGAGTTTTAAAGTCGGCTTGTTGTCTGTAAATTTAATTTCTTTGGGGAATTTTGGTTGTTTTAAAGGCAAAAGTATTGAGGTTGTTCAAATTACCAATTTTTAAATTTTTAAGGGAATAAAAGGGAAATTTTCCCCTCAAAACTGGAATTTTATCCTCGAAACAGTTAAACTTGTAGGAATTTTGAGTCATATTGAGGAATTTTTAATCTAATATGACCACCGTAACTCACATGTTTTACAAATTAAATATTTTGTAAATGCTAAGATGTATTTTTTAATATAAATTCTAACTAAAATACGTGTGTATCCAGCCTCAAGTCAATACAATTTATGTAGGTAACCAAGCAAGTGTTCCGTATAAAGCATACGACAATTTGGTGCTTATTATTCTTGCCAACGCTGATATTAACGTACCTAATACAATGACTATACTTCAAACTCAATATAAAATCAATTATTATAAAAAATTGTTATAATTGGTTTTTTGTACCAAAATGTAAATCATTAGAAAAATAAGGTTTCTATTTCACAAAATAGAGCAATGGCTTCAAACCCATGGCACTTGGGCCAGTGTTGCCCCACGAAGACTTGAGTAGTAGATCGCCAGCTGACAGGAAGTCACTACTCAGTTCCTAGCAACATTTAAAAACAAAATAATACAATAATTGTTTAGTAGTTTCTTAATTTTTTTACTTCACATTTCAATTGCTGTCGATTACAGAAGAAATTGCGTTTATTGTTTTTTTTATCATACATTAAAAGGCTTAACATACGTAAATAATTAATGGTCTAATTATTGTTAAACATTATCTCACTATATAAATATATATATTAACAAGCCCTCACAACTTAAGAATTTAGGTGACCCCTGAACTATGAGTTCTCCTTTGCTTGCAAAAAAACAATACTATTATTTTATAGTTTTCGTGTTAAACAACTGTTACAATTTGTTTTATTTTTTTTATTTTTGGGAAATGATGGTTTTTAAAGACATGTTATAATCATTGGCAGAAATCAGATAGGCTACAGTGTTTAAGTTTTGAATAACCAAAGAAGCTTGGTACCTACTTTCTAAGAGGCTATAGGATTAAAACATATATTTTAATTTAAAAAAACAATATTTTTGCTGTTCCTCTGGAAAGCCTTATAAAGAAAGGAGAGAACTATGTTCAAAAGCTATAAATATTTAGGTTTTAAACATTTTCTGCTGTGAGAAGATTTTAATTATTTTCAAAAATACAGCAAAACTTTGATTACCCATCAAAACTTCTGAGGCCAACTTCATTAAATGTTGCTTATCCCTTCGCGCAAAATTTTGCTACCGTGCCACGCCAAGAGAGTTTAAAGGAATCAGTAATTAAATTATCTTTATCTTTAATCATGTTCTGATGCAACTAACTAAGCAGGTAAGTTGAGTTTCACTAAGACGAGTAACGTATTTTGTACTGAAATTTCCTCTTTCCTAATAATAATAAACATATATATATATTATTTTTAATGACAAAAAATATGCTTAATATACATGCGCTCTGTAATGTGCAGCTCTGTGAACTGGTTTAAAAGTTGCTGAGGTCTTTATAAAATTTTAACGATTTCCACAGTTATCTAATAAACAGTCACAAATAAATTTATAACAGTACAATAATCACCTTATCTATTTTAATATGTTTGGCCAGTCTAATATTTTGTATGTCATACACGAATAAGGCTTTAAAAATGTAATAAAAAAATTCAAGCACATTGTTGTTCTAGTAAGGTTTTGGTAACAATTGAATTTTAAATTGTGCCAATGTAAATATGCAATGAAACCCTTAACGCAAAATTTACACATAGACTGAAATATGTTTTAAATGAGAAATTTATATGGGTAGAACGAAAAATAAATATGTTTTAGATTATCAAAAATAAACATTCAATAAATATGTGGGATTTAAAAAAGTGGGGTGAAAATATTTAGTAAATTCATTTTTTTTTGTTTACTATTGAAAGGTGATGGACGCTTATTCTAAAAAGAACATAAGTATTAGCAATAGCATTGAAAATATTATATCTTATTATTTAATCTATATTGTATTCTTTGTATCTACTATTGAATTTTAAACTATTGAATTTTATACTATTGAATTTTAAAACTGCAGCAAAGACCAAAGCTGGAGGCTTTCTATGAAAAACTATTTGCGACGTTTCGTGAACTGACATCTGCATCTGTCATAAGGCTTGTTCTTCGTGCAAACTTTGCATTCATTT
The DNA here is from genome assembly GCF_032445375.1 of Bacillus rossius redtenbacheri. NCBI lineage: Eukaryota > Metazoa > Arthropoda > Insecta > Phasmatodea > Bacillidae > Bacillus > Bacillus rossius. The sequence goes on along the minus strand of NC_086338.1, from coordinate 18,827,787 downwards.
TTGGTGTTCACTCATGAGGTTAATTCTATGATCATCAGAATAAAATTTTCGATAGCTATTGTCCAAATTTTAATATGTAATAAATTATTTCCAATACAAAGTTCATTAAAAACATTAGGAATACTTTGCATAAAAAACAGTTTTAATTTTAAATATTTAGTACCTTTAATTTTTTAAAATCACGTGAAAATCATACAGGTGATTATTCATTAAATAATTTTACACTAGCATTAATACATATAAAACAATTATCCTGGCTTAATTATGACTGTATTCTCCACATCACTCCACAAGGAGAAACATCTGCATGAAAATACCAAACAAAATCTAAATTTCTCAAATAATCTTTGACTCATGTCTTGGTTGCACAATATTTTACCATTGTTCTATTCCACACCTGGTAGTACATTGGAAACCTTTGTTTTTTATAGCTTTTTCCGTTAATATGCCTCTGCTTAAACAAACAAATGTTTAACGGTGTGGGTTGAAGACCGGTCATCATCTTTGTTTGTGACAGCAATTAATTTCCTTGAGCACAAACTTGTTCTGGCAATGGTAATCGTGCATTTTTAGTTTCACTATAAATTAATGAACAAACCGGGACATTAATTATGGACGAGCTTTTATATGATGTCTGGCCCAAAATATTTACAAGGCCGGAGCAGGAGTCTTAGCGTTCTGTTTTATTATTTAACCTATAACAAACAATAGGATTTTCGAAAATTAATATAACTGGATCTTCGTAAAATTCTAATCTGATTTCCAACACTTAAGTTCTAAGTTAATCTGTAAACAAGATAAAAAGCAAAGGTTGGGGAAGTAATGTGTTCTTGAATTTAACAAATTTTTGAAAGTTTTGTTGGCACACCAAGATTACTTTTGTGGATTCTTGTTCAACGTAAGTATATAAATACACTTAAATTTACGAACGTAAAGTGCAGTTACAACGATCACTAGACAATTTATAACCAGCGTTCTGACAAAATAATTATTTTAGTTATGGTAGTACGTAGGTATTTTCCGTTTTAGAATGTATTGTATTTGACACACGGGGGAAATTCGCTGTTAAGACATGATTTGATGTTCTGCAGTTTGCATCAATTAAACGTTGATTGTTCCATGCTCAGAATACATTGCTTATCGCTCTAGAAGCCAACTTGGATGTACCTCTGTTTTTAAGTACATGGAGATATTGTTGACACCTTCTGATTGGTTCGGTTTTGTGCCAATGTGTAAAGATGACCTCGCTTCAGTTTTGGTAGGACATATTCATTAATTATTTTCTTTTAAAAAAGTAATATAATTTTGATCGATTGACGCATTCCTCCAGCGCCCGAGCTCGTGGTGATGTGTATGGTGTCAGTGTCCAACATCCTGGATTGTGACGTCATGGTTGCCAATTAGGATAACTTTGAACTTGACCTTTGATATTCTCCCCAGCCGCCATTTTGGATAACCTTTGACTTTGACCCAGCATTCATATTTATGACCTTTACCTTTGTCATTCACATTGACCCCAGCCGCCATATTGAATTATGTTGACCTTGACCTTAATCCCAACCGCCAACTCTAATTACGACATTGGATTATGAGTTTTCATCTACTATTATGTTTTCTATAACTTTCTCCAAATTTGGATTCTGCCATTTGGTTTACGTCTGCTGGAAGCCACCAACTTGGGTGATGTAATGTAAACTAGATTGTTTTATCCTGCTAGATGTCCCCATCTTTGCTTCTAATGCTTATTACTAGAGTGCGCCAGAATTGATCTGTCTCGTGAATGTAAGGTAGTTGTTTATTCACCTACCAGTGTTGTCATGACACTTGTAGACATATTATATAAAATGTTTTATACAAAATAAATAGTACACAAATATTCCTCCGAGATCTGGATACTAGGTCCGGAATGTTTATTGTTGTCCGCCATCTTTTATTGTAAAGCCACGGCGGCCATCTTAAACGATAACTTCACCTTTGTACTTTTCGTTATTGAATTCTGACATAACGGCAGCCATCTTGGATGTCCTTGACCTTTGATCTTTTAGCTTTGACCTTTGAACTTGAACTTAACCTTTGACATTGAACTATAACTTGACATTGACCCTGACCTCGACCTTGATATTTGAATTTTACCTTTGACTTCAGTCACAATCATGTATTTCGCCCCAATCCCAGAATTTAAAAATTTTCGTCACGGCCGCCATCTTGAAATTTTTTAATTGTAATCCAATTTTAATGGGAAAAATCTTTAGTTTAAAAAACATTTAAATAATTAAATTTTAATTAAAAGATTATTCCATGAATTTCTAATTTGTCCACCATGTTAAAAATCCGTAATTTTTAAGCTTTTATATCAGGAAATATTTGAATTCATAAAAAATTACTTAATTACATTTTGAAAATAAAATTTGTAAAAATTTATTGGGTTTGAATTTGGTGAGGTAATTCGATTAAAAATGGCGACAGATCATTTCTTAACGGTAGCCACCGGCAGTCTGACCTCCCACCACTAATTCGAAGCAGATATTTCATCAGCCATTATAATGTCATGTCGGCCAACTTGGTTTATTTTGCTGGAAGACGCTATCAGAACCCAGAAAATTGTTTAAGTATAGTGACAGCATTAAAAAATTCAAAATCATTGATTACGTAATACACAATTTTATTCAAAACTCTGAACCCATTTAATATCAGTACAACAATTATTATAGTCAGTTTATACGCTAAAGAAGATTAAAAAACACTTTGGGAACAGCCTACAGGCGTAGGTAGGTTTTAAGTAGCTATTTTTTTCATAATTAGGAACTTCTATAAAAATCTCGATCATAATAAAAAATTGATGTAGCTAGCTACTTAACATCTTATATATTCGTCAATATTCTTGCAAAATAGATCGATTTAATTTTCCTCATATTCCATTCAGTGAAAATATTTCGAAAGTTTTTTTAACTAAATGCATCCAGTATTGAATGTCTGAACAAATTAAATAATATGCCTAGTAAGATAGTCATGAAATTTTTCATCTGTTGCACTAATACGCGGTCGTATAATTTTTTTGTACAAGGTTTAAGGTAATATCAAGATAGTTATTAATAAATACCGACGAATTTGATAGTAAAAATTTTAATTTTCTTTTAAAATTGAAACCCCTGTTTTTACTGTTATAGTTCCATTCATCAAAAATTGTTCCAGCTAAAGGTTTCAGCTAAAGTTTAGGCGTTTAACCATTATTTTAATGAAAATAAAACTAAATGTGTGATTATTATTTCCACTCCATGCCGTAATGTTTTGTACTATCAAAAAAAGTTTCACAAGAATTTTTTTTGGTAAAAATTATAAAATTTACAAACAATATCTACAAATTTTTTTAGTGTACCTGCAAAGGGAGTTATAATTTTTTTTTCTATTCCTCGTTTATTCAACACCTTGCAGTATTAGCTCGTCTAGTAAAAAATTGTTTCAGACTAAAATGGCAGCCGTGACTACGTGATAAATTATGGCGGAATCCAAATTCCGGCTAAGAAAATGGCAGCCTTTATCAAGGTCACCCAAATTAAATGTCAAGGTCCAAATTAAAATTAATCCAAAATTGTTGCCATGACGTCCCAATCTAAGATAGCGGACACCGACTCCTCACACCTCACCAGGAATCCAACTGCGCTGGAGGAACTATATTATTCTACTGTTAATATCGCGTCTTAATGGAAAACATTTCATCGAAATTTTAGTTAATATTGGGGATTACTTTCTGCACCTTTAATTGCATTAAGGAGATGGCCAGAGTTTAGATTTTCTTATATCGAGTATTAAAGAAAAGTAATAACCACCGAAACATGTACACACTCCACTTATATTATGCTTTTAAATATGAAATATTAAGTTTTCTATGTTCCTCCAGCCTAACATTTTGGTGACACCGATGATTTATGTTATTAATACCAAGTCGTTCTAATCGTTCGTTTTAATACATATTTCGCACCTTAATTTATATTATAACTTTTCAGTTTAGACGCAAAATGCTATAATAATAGCACAATTCCATTGCAATCGTATTAATCGTGGTCGGATAACTTACAATCGTTTTTAGCAGGGTATGTATGTATATATATATATATATATATAGAGTTAATAAATTTAGTGATATTTTTACTGTAAAATAAAAAAAAAGATGAATGCTGTAAAATTATGAAAATAAAATTGTACTCCAAACATTTCGTATTGATAATGATTTTATACCAAAATATTTTTATAATTTTTCTTTCTAATTTTTGGGTAAAAACTTTACATATGTGATATATCTCCATGAAAGTTGCAATATTTGTTTTGAGATATGGTATTTTAAGGACACTATATAAAATCGATAAACAAATTGGTCACGGAAATCAAAGATGGCATCTGGACAGTGACTCACTCCACACTCTATTCCCCCCCACCGCGCCCCCTCATTCTATTTGCACTATTTAGAGGAACTCATTCTTTGAATATTATTCTAAATTTATTTATATATCCTGCTGATTACAAACAGGTTGTAATAATATTAGTGTAGGTATATTCATTCCAAGTCTATGTTTTAAAAATTTTTGAAAAATAAATAAAAATACCAGCCAAAATAAACATATAATTTATAACATAACTTTAATAATATTGTTACGAACGCAGACAGGAGCGCGACGTGCCCAGGTTCGCAGCTGGCTGGCGGCCCCGCACGGCCACTGGCGTAACGCCCTGTGTCACGTGCCGTCCACTGACGTAAGACATGACACGCGCGCCTTGTCGGATTACAAGGGTCGTCGCTAAAACCCCTCCACCATCCGTTCACCACGCATAGTTTTTTTTCCGGCGCTGTCATCTATAGTAATATATAAATGGGGCCCCGAGCGCAGGCGTCAGGCGCTGGATTGTGATTGTCGGTCCGCCATCTTGGATTGTGACGTACCGGTGGCCATCTTCGATGGTTGTGACCTTGACCTTTGACCTTGACCTTGAAATTTGTCCTCAAAATATGTCAAAAGTTGCCAAAATTGGGCAAAAATTTCCCAAAATTCCTCAAAAATCTACAAAATTTCCATTTCTGTGGAAAAAAATCCCGCCGAAAATTCTCAAAAAATTCCTCAATTCAAAAATTAGGATTTCGAAAATCTTCAAAAGTCGTTTTGCCTTAGAAAGAACTCAAAAGCCTAAAAGATGCTTAAGCATCCTTGTCTACAGCCTCCGATAAGCCTCTGACGACATTAAGAATTATGACGTCACCGCTGCAATTTCCGTTACGGTCGCCATCTTTAAGGTTTTTATTTAGTATCCGATTTTAAGAAAAATTTTTTTAAATTCATAAAGAAATTCAATCAATAAAAGGTTTAATAAAAATATTAAAAAAAACATACATTTACGGCACGGAGCTTGGTGTCCTCGGTTCGAACCCGGTGAGGGCAAATCAATAAATAAAAAATAACGACCGATCCTTCCCCCACAGTGGCTTCTGGCAGACTGCCCCTCCACCACTTGTTTAATAGCATATATATCAACAGGTAGTATGATTTCATGTCCGCCATCTTGAAAATCCGGAATTTTTATGAAAGAAAGTCAGGAAAAATTTTTAAAATCATTAAAAAAATAATAGAATTTAATAATAATTTTTTTTTATAAAATATTACTTATAAACCACTGTTGCACATATCGTTAGGGTTTTCATCTTCGATTAAATAAATGTTGCATGTTCAGTTACGCCCGCCATCTTGGAAATCTCTAATTTAAATGCCAGAAATTCAGGAAAAATTACAAAATTCATTAAATAAATCTGTCATTAATTTACATATATATTCGATCGATTCCTGTCCTTGGTTTGATACCCAAACAATGCATGAATATTTAATTATATGCAATAAATAATATTTTTAATTAAATCATGACCATAGTCCTAAAAGAGGCTTAAAATCAACTACTACCAGCCTCCAGTAAGCCGTTATGTCCGCCCTCTTAAAAATTTGTATTTATTGACCCATAAATTTATAAAAGTAAAAATTCATATAAAATAAATTATTAATTTACCTATTGAAAAGTTACTTGGTTCGATCCTGGACGAAGCTAAAAATAAATTTAATTTAAATACCAGAAAAGTGTCAGGTTCGAGGAATTAAACACCACAAGTTCGTTTACAAACATAATATTAATTACATAATTTCTATTTTTCTACAGGATCACTTGCGAAAGCCACCAATCTTATAATGATTTAGTTACGCATCGGTGTGAAATGACTAATTTTCAGCTCCAATCGGTTTATACTGGACAGAGACCAACCAGAACCTTTGCTGACATAGTCCTCCTCTTCTTGGCAGAGTTTCTTGATTCCATATTTAACAGTTTGCTTCACATCGTCAGAACTGTAAATTACTGCAGCTGAAGTCTTGAATGCACACTTCTTCACTTTGTCATCTAACGGATATGGATTTCCATATATACAGTCCAACCACAAGTTATATTTTAATGGTCCGTTTGTTGCTACGTCATCAGTAAGCTGATTGATTATGTTCTGTCTGATATCATCAAGAAAAGTACAAATGTCTTTCGACTCACCAAACGTATTTACATAATAGTAGTCTTTCAACATTCCACGAAATGCAGTCTGCGCCAAGTCGAAGCCATTATCGTTCACTTGTAATGCTCCGAACACAGTCTTAGGTATAGTTCCAGGAACAGATGCCATAGCAATCGGTTGCTGCGCATCTGTTTTCTTGCTTGTACGCTTACGATTCTTCAATCTAAAGCAAGTAGTCGAAATATCTGCAGGTAGTTCAACAGTAGGCGCACGGACTTCACCTTTACAGTTTTTCGCATGTCGATGCAAATTATCAATTCGAGTAAACCATTCATAACACTCATCACAGCGAAACTTCATGCGAGAAGGATTATTTTTGCATTTACTCCTCTCATGTCTCCGTACATCGTGAGCATATGCGAATGTCATATCACAGTAGTTGCAAGGATACCGGGTAGATGAAGACGAGCCTTTCAGACCTGACCGGATACTGACGTTGCCGCAGTTGCACCATCTCCAGGCATACTCTTATGAACATCAATGCAGCGTTGTTGTATACAAACCTTTACTTTCTGCCGAACAGCACGACCTTTGCATATCTTCATGTGGGTTTTCATATTATCTTGTCTTGCAAATTGCTTGTGAAATTTCTCACAACCAATCATTTTGCGGTAAAGTTTCTTAGCACATTCTCTATTCTCGTGTCGTCTAGCATTGCTGTTGTTTGTGAAAATCTTGTTGCAGTAACAGCACCGATGTTCGTTGTTTGTTGACGAATCATCACCAATTGAATTCTCCATCGATGGCGGACCAGCGTTCGACGAGTTTTCCTGTGCAGCCAGCACTACAGGCACTTTAAATCTCTTCTGCTGGCGATACCACGTCTGTTAAAGTCTCCTCCAATGTTGACTTTGCCAATGCGATCTGCTCCATAACCATCACCGATGACGTCAGGGTTCCAGTTGTACATGGTTCAACATCCATCGAGTTCGACGTTAAAGACTGTAAAGATACCATCGAGGTCTCAATAACAGGTAATTACGCGCCTTATGTACCAGAAGAAACAAACTTGGTGATCCTTACACCGTCGTCGTCAGTAACAAACTGAGCGACCCGCATTCTTGGACTCCCTTATTTACATGCATCGGATGCAATTATACGCTAGTCAAATCAAGAACTATTTACTATAATACTAGAGTCAAAACAACAATTAAAAAAGAGGATCATATGATTGAAAAAATTCGATGAGGTGTTATAGGTTCTCGTCTCATGAATTCGACCTCACCAATATAAGCTAGGCTCCAATATATACTAGGCTCCAAGAGCTACAATTCGCGCCATCAGATCCAAATGCGTACATTGCGTACGTACATTGCGTGTTGGAGCTTTGGATCTGATGGCGCGAATTGTAGCTCTTGGATCCTAGCGTATATTGGAGCCTAGCATATATTGGTGAGATCGAATTCATGAGACGAGAACATATAACACCTCATCGAATTTTTTTAATCATATGATCCTCTTTTTTAATTGTTACTTTGACTCTAGTATTATAGTAAATGGTTCTTGATTTTACTAGCGTATTATTCCATCCGATGCATGTATATAAGGGAGTCCTAGACAGCGAGTCGCTCAGTTTGTTACTGACGACGACGGTGTAAGGATCACCTAGTTTGTTTCTTCTGGTGCATAAGTCGTGTAATTACTTGTTCTTGAGACCTCGATGGCATCTTTACCGTCTTAAACGTCGAACACTATGGATGTTGAACCATCTACATCTGGAACCCTGACGTCATCGGTGATGGTTATGGTGCAGATCGCATTGGCAAAGTCAACATTGGAGGAGACTTTAACAAGCGTGGTACCGCCAGCAGAAGAGATTTTAATTTCTGTAGTGCTGGTTGCACAGGAAAACTCGTCGAACGCTGGTCCGCCAACGATGGAGACTTCAATTGGTGATGATTCGTCAACACACAACGAACATCGGTGCTGTTACTGCAAACAAGATTTTCTCAAACAACAGCAATGCTAGACGACACGAGAATAGAGAATGTGCTAAGAACCTTTATCGCAAAATGATTGGTTGTGATAAATTGCACAAGCAATTTGCAAGACAAGATAATATGAAAACCCACATGAAGATATGCAAAGGTCCTGCTGTTCGGCAGAAAGTAAAGGTTTGTATACAACAACGCTGCATTGATGTTCATAAGAGTATGCCTGGAGATGGTGCAACTGCGGCAACGTCAGTATCCGGTCAGGTCTGAAAGGCTCGTCTTCATCTACCCGGTATCCTTGCAACTACTGTGATATGACATTCGCATATGCTCACGATGTACGGAGACATGAGAGGAGTAAATGCAAAAATAATCCTTCTCGCATGAAGTTTCGCTGTGATGAGTGTTATGAATGGTTTACTCGAATTGATAATTTGCATCGACATGCGAAAAACTGTAAAGGTGAAGTCCGTGCTCCTACTGTTGAACTACCTGCAGATATTTCGACTACTTGCTTTAGATTGAAGAATCGTAAGCGTACAAGCAAGAAAACAGATGCGCAGCAACCGATTGCTATGGCATCTGTTCCTGGAACTATACCTAAGACTGTGTTCGGAGCATTACAAGTGAACGATAATGGCTTCGACTTGGCGCAGACTGCATTTCGTGGAACGTTGAAAGACTACTATTATGTAAATACGTTTGGTGAGTCGAAAGACATTTGTACTTTTCTTGATGATATCAGACAGAACATAATCAATCAGCTTACTGATGACGTAGCAACAAACGGACCATTAAAATATAACTTGTGGTTGGACTGTATATATGGAAATCCATATCCGTTAGATGACAAAGTGAGGAAGTGTGCATTCAAGACTTCAGCTGCAGTAATTTACAGTTCTGACGATGTGAAGCAAACTGTTAAATATGGAATCAAGAAACTCTGCCAAGAAGAGGAGGACTATGTCAGCAAAGGTACTGGTTGGTCTCTGTCCAGTATAAACCGATTGGAGCTGAAAATTAGTCATTTCACACCGATGCGTAACTAAATCATTATAAGATTGGTGGCTTTCGCAAGTGATCCTGTAGAAAAATAGAAATTATGTAATTAATATTATGTTTGTAAACGAACTTGTGGTGTTTAATTCCTCGAACCTGACACTTTTCTGGTATTTAAATTAAATTTATTTTTAGCTTCGTCCAGGATCGAACCAAGTAACTTTTCAATAGGTAAATTAATGATTTATTTTATATGAATTTTTACTTTTATAAATTTATGGGTCAATAAACACAAATTTTTAAGAGGGCGGACATAACGGCTTACTGGAGGCTGGTAGTAGTTGATTTTAAGCCTCTTTTAGGACTATGGTCATGATTTAATTAAAAATATTATTTATTGCATATAATTAAATATTCATGCATTGTTTGGGTATCGAACCAAGGACAGTAATCGATCGAATCAATATGTAAATTAATGAGAGATTTATTTAATGAATTTTGTAATTTTTCCTGAATTTCTGGCATTTAAATTAGAGATTTCCAAGATGGCGGGCGTAACTGAACATGCAACATTTATTTAATCGAAGATGAAAACCTTAACGATATGTGCAACAGTGGTTTATAAGTAATATTTTATATTAAAAATTTATTATTAAATTCTATTATTTTTTTAATGATTTAAAAAATTTTTCCTGATTTTCTAACATAAAAATTCCGGATTTTCAAAATGGCGGACATGAAATCATTCTACCTGTTGATATATATGCTATTAAACAAGTGGTGGAGGGGCAGTCTGCCAGAAGCCACTGTGGGGGAAGAATCGGTCGTTATTTTTTTTTTGCCCTCACCGGTTTCGAACCGAGGACTCCGAGCTCCGTGCCATAAATGTATGTTTTTTAAAAATTTTATTAAAATTTTATTGATTGAATTTTTTTATGAATTTTAAATTTTTTTAATTATAAAACCGGATAATAAATACAAACGTTAAAGATGGCGACCGTAACGGAAATTGCAACGGTGACGTCATAATCCTAAATGTCGTCAGAAGTTTATCGGAGGCTGTAGACAAGAATGCTTAAGCCTCTTTTAGGCTTTTAAGTTCTTTCTAAGGTAAAACGACTTTTGAGGATTTTCGATATCCTAATTTTTGAATTGAGGAATTTTTCGAGAATTTTTGTAGGTTTTTTTTTTCCATAGAAATGGAATTTTTGTCGATTATTGAGGAATTTTGGGCAATTTTTGCCCAATTTTGGCAACTTTTGACACATTTTGAGGGTCAAATTTCAAGGTCATGGTCAAAGGTCAAGGTCAGAACCATCCAAGATGGCCACTAGTACGTCACATACCAAGATGGCGGACCGACAATCACAATCCAGCGCCTGACGCCTGCGCACGGGGCCCCATTTATATACTACTATCTATCTTTGAGTGGCCTTGGGAATTCCGTGGGTTGTAACGCGGAGTGGTGTGAATTTGCTCCACCTTTCTGGACTTTTTCGGGCATCGGTTCAGCCAAGGATGACGAGAGACACTTCACAGCCGCTCTCGTTGGTTCCAGAAGGGTTCCCCAGGTAAATAAGCAGCGTGGTCAGCCTCCACGATGGCCCCGCGTTGGGTTCCGAGCGAGTTCCGAGATTTCTGAGAGTTCCGAGAGTTCCGCGAGTGAAGGGAAGTGCGACATCGGCGAATAGGGTGAGAGACCCCCTCGAGAGTGGCGCGACGTGGAGCGGCGGGACTGCGAGAGTGCGACTGAGTGGCGCGAGACTGTGTGTGTGGACAGGCGCGAGGTGAGGGGTGAGCCAATGTTGAGCCTAGCTCCCGTGAGGAGTGCGAACTGTGGAACTTGACAGACACTGAGTGACTTGCAAATAAACATTTTTATGCTCCATTGATTTGTGATTGGACATTTTTAAGTACAGTTTTTTATTAGTACTGTAAATTTGAGTAATTAATAAAATTTTAATTAAACTTTATTGGAAAACTTAATTGTGCTATCCTTTACGAACACAGTACTCCCCAAAAAGGTCGTAAGTGTATGTATATTGTCGCGTGGCTCAAAATTATCATTAATTTATTTAATTAGTTTATATGTGGAAAATACAATTTTAAATTCTTTTCGATAATTCGGGACTTGGTTTCCCTCACGCTAAGATGGGGTAACACCTTTGTTTGATTTGGGTCTCCGCGGGGCTGGAAGAGTGCGAGTCTTGCACGTCTTTGACTGGGAATGCAGGCGTGACCGCGTTTCAGCCAGGCCAGCTGACACGTTGTTTGCTGCAATTCCAGAGAAACGCGGCGCAACTTGTTTACCGTTTTTTTTTGAGGCCAGCTGGGAACGAGGTTGTGCGCACGCGCTTCGCGCAGGGCGAGTGTTGCAACCTGGTGGCCGGTTTTCTGACTACGTGGACAACCCGGCGCGGCCGACAGCGCGGCCGGCTTGTTGTAATAACTTTACGTGTTTGTAAAACACAGGAAAACTTCCCGTCAGGATGTTTTCCCCGTAGGGGTTTTGCAGCCAAGCAAATGGCTTAAAAGAGATGTAAAATGTTTTCGCGGGGCTGTAATCCTGTGGAAGGCTGTTATGCTGCCCGGCCGCGCGGCGACTTGGTAATGGTTAGGTGAGTGCTATCGGAAATGGCGTCTGTGATGCCTAACTCTTAGTCTTCCACACCTTCATGTTTCTTCGTAGTTAACTTTAAATTTATCGTCTGGTGTATTATTTGATCTTATAAATAATTTGTTTTTAGAGACTTAGTGTTTTAACGTGTAATGAGTTGAGCTCTACCGTTTCCTTTTTATTTTCAAGTATAACTCGGTAATTCGTTTGTATCCCGATCCTTCTCTTTTCATGTTTTTGATGACGTTATAGACTTTAACTAAATAATTTTTAAAATCAGTTTCGAGGTAGTAGATGTTCGTAATAAGTTTTAAAAATGAAGTTGTGGAAGAACTAATGAAGTTTGGTATCATTGGGTGGCCTGGAGGAAAGTATTAGGATAATGTTAATGTGTTAGTACTACTAAGAAAATCTTATAGGGTTTATTGTTTTTTTTTATGTCGGAATAGTTAAGGTTTATAGCGGACATGGAAGGTGCCACCTCATTTGTCAGTTATATTTAATTGTTATAAATAAATGTGATTGTTCTATTGTTTTTAGGTTTCTCTTATTTTTTTCTCAGTATCCTGATTTTCTATTCTTGTATAAGAATACACCTACTAAGATTCAATCCTCAGTGAGATGCTCTATGTCTAGTTACTGTTTTGAGTTTATAATTTATCTGAGCTACATTTTTGAAGAATTGAACCCCCCTCTGAAAGTGACACGTGACAGAAATGGTGGAGGCGCCGGGTAGTAGGTATAAAGAATGTTGGGATACTGAAAAATAAATTAAGATAAGAGTGTTATGTGTGGTCTAACATTTTGATTTATTTTAGTGAAGAAGAAGAGCATGCAGTGCAGCTGGTGTATTAAGATAGATGTGTTTATAGGATTAATTGTTTAATGATAATAAAATTTATTTTAGGTTATTTCAGGAAACCAGTGGGAGACCAGGGATGGCTGTATTTGTCTAACAATAATTATTTTAAGGTGAAATGTGAAATGTATGCTTAAGTTAAGGACTAATAAAAATAATTTAAGGTGGAGTCTATTAGGGATGGCTAGTAAATACACAATTGAAATATTGGATGACAAAGTAAAAAACCCTGAAGACAGTGATAGTAGTTCTTCGTCAGAGGATGAATCATTGAAAGCATTAAAAGATAAATTAAGCGACATAAAACCAGAATTAAAAGATCAGAATTTAAACACGGAGACAGGCAGATGTTTTGTGGACCCGGGATATTTTTTTAGAAAGAGATGTGAGGAGGTTGAGGAATTTTTAAAACAGTTTCGCAGAGCAGTGGAAGCAGTGTCGTGTGGGAGCACGCGGCGGACGTGTTGCGTTGTGCTTCACGTATTTTTATTAGTAATGTTACTATTGTTTTGTTTAAATTTTATGAATAAAAAGTTTTTGGTTTAGTCAAGTTAGTCACTCAGTCAGTCCGTCATGAGTTTTCTTGATCATGTCACCTATTAAGTGTTATTAATTTTAATTACGTAAATTTTAATTCCGGTTTAATGATTAATTAATTTTTTTAATTATGTCACCATTAAATTTTTTTGTAATGAATCTAAGAGTTTGTGTGGAATTTTTGGTTCGGGAACGATGTTAAAACTTGTATTATTAAGTAATGTTGTAGTCAGTGCTTGTTGCGGGCGAGGAAAGTCATGTGTCGTGGAGCTGGCGTACGATGACGAACGCGACGCTCAGCTGTGCCCTGACCTTGAGCGGCGGACAGCCTGGCACGACAAGGCTCGGCACGGCCCGGCAAGACTCGTTCCGGCCCGGTGTTTACCGGCCGGCTGGACGTCAGACAGATAAGAGTTTCACAGTTATTTTTTTTAATGATTTGGTTTATGTGCGTCATTGACTACATAGTCTATTTATTTTACGAATTAATTTAGTAATGTTGAGAGTAATAATTTGAACAGATTTTATTTATTTTTCATTATAAATAATTTTTTTTGTTTGGATAATAATTAATTTTTTTTTAACTTTGCGTTTTAAATTGTAGGAGGTACACAGTAGAATGGATTAGCTCTGAGAAAAGTGTGAGGTTTGTTTATTTGTGTGTTCAGGGAATTAACTCCAGGCAACAGTAAGGCATTATTTGTGTTTTTTTAATGTGAGAGTTGTTGTGATTGTCCAGCCAGTGGAGCTGAGCTGGGACAATTTGAGGAGTCCCTGGGAGAGTAGAGAATGTAGAGCAGACCCATAGAAGATGGGCTGGCTACGTGATTAAGGGTCGAGAGAACCCTGAGTTATGAGTAGTTTGGGGCAGGAGTTCCCCAGTGTAGTACCGAAGTGGCTATCCCGTATGGGATAAGGGTACCACTTCAATGAAGTTTGTTGGTGGGGTTAGAATCCCTTGTTGTGTAGTGGGCCTGTGGGAGATAGGCACTACAGCGAAATTTTTGGTTGTTCTGTTGGTAAATTCCCTGTGGGTTAAGTAAGATTGTGTTAAAGTTAGGAAGTAGGGAAATGTGAATCATTGTTGGAGAGAGAGCTAGTGTACCTGCCTAAGTATTAAATTAAATTTTATTGAATTAATTTATGAGAAAGTTTATTGTGTTAATGAAAATGGAAGTGAGTTAATTTTTTTTTAGATTTTTTTTGAGTAAAGTGTTTTAAGTAATAAAGTAAAGTAATAAATTTTTTTTGGTTTCTTCTTCTTGGAATGTAAGGTTTTAATTTTTTTCTCTTTCTTCTCAACCTAATTAAAATTTAAATAATGGTTTTAATACAGTGTCCCTTATACATTTGTTGACACAAGTCATAAAGTATTTTCATTTATTTGCAATTTTTTTAAACTACACGAAAATTTCTATTTAGCTTAGTGATACAGAGAAAACATTTTTTTTAATGAGTTGTTTTGTTTGTGCTTGATTCTTATCGGTTTTGTGAAAGTAGTGTTACAGTACTCAGTTCAGTGGTGACTTGTGACGGGCTTCATGACTGAGAAGACGGTGCATGGTGTTGCTGGAGATTACATCAGAGAGGATCTGATAGCACCACCAGTAGCTGTTGTTTCGTGCTGTTGCTGTTTCCACCAGACGAGAACAACCAGCTGATTGCTGCCTACAGCATAACAGATGTTAAGGTGAAAGTATTTTTATTTTTTTTATCATGTTCGTAATGTTTTTTTAATTTTGGTGTAGGATGTTTAATACAATTTTTATTTCAGCTTCCATGGGTTATGAATAACAGGCAGATTTTAAGCGAATAATTTAAGTGTTTTTTTTGGGCAGTCTAATTTGATGATTGTTGATTCAGGAGTTTATTTTTTCTAAGAGATCAAGTTTAATAGTAAATAATGGTTAAAAGTAATAGACATAATTTTTTTTTGATTTTGGCTATGGTCCTGGTTCGATTAAGTGGTTATTGTGTTAACAAAATTTATTTGATGATGATGCCATTGTAAAAAGTTTTGGAGTAATGTAGTACAGACCCTGGAGGAATGGGCTGTAGCATGAGGGTATGGAGGCCCTGGTTGTGACTGGGTTCGCAGGGTAGGTGACCCTTAGTGAATGAAGAATGAGCCTGAGGAATGTTGTGTCCTTTTGAAGTAGCAGTGGCTACCAATGTAAGAGGCACTGATGGGTAGAAGTGGTAGGCCAGGGAATTGGCACCACGGGGATGATTGGCTGAGCCAATCCTGCCGCTGAGAATTTTTGTTGTTGTTGGGTTAGAGTCCCACAAGGTGTGTCCACAGGAGGTGGATGTTAGGCATCTATTGGCTTTTGTTGTTTCGAAAATGTTGGAAGCATGTCGCTCAAGCGTGTATAGTCATCGATTTCAGGTCGGAGTCATTCTTGAACCAGGTGCCAGAGGTCAGACTGTCAGAATAATTTAAATTAGATTGATGAGATTATTGGTAAAATTATTTAGTTTCGGTGTTGAGGTTTGTACCTGTGTGTATGTTTAATAAGTTTTTTTTCTCTTTAAGACTTTTCAGGTGGCTATCCTGAAACCAGCTTTGTTGTTGTACTTAATAACAATGAATCTTTATCTTTAGGAAGTGGAGACATCCTCGGAGCTTTAGATATAGAAGTACCATGTGATTGTCGTTTGTATTTAAACCAAGAACTTAAAATTAACGAGTTGTATCCATGTGATTCGTTAACGAAATCTAAATTTCAATTGGTACATGTAATACCAGCTGCTTGGACGAAGTTACGTAAATTGAAAATTTTCCCTCATCCTACGTCAACACATACAGTTTTTCCATCTTTAATGGATTGTTTAGATGAAAATTGGCGAACTCTAATACCACATTTAAATTTTTCTTTGTCAAAGTTTGAAACCCCTTTAGACCCGATTCATTTAAGAGAACCCGAAAACGTACCTAGATTTGTAATGAAAAACTTACAGAGTATTGCGCTTTCCATTGTAAGTAGTGTATTATTATTAATTATTATTAAGAATCCATATCTAGTAGGTATTGGAACGCTACCAAGAGTATCCGCCTTGGACAATGTTACTACCCTTGGCATATAAATAAGTGTAACTGTAATTACTATATTGGTAATAGTTGGAATGTTGTTATTTCTGTTACTAAAATATCTGAGAAATCGGAAACCCCTCAGTATGTCTGTAGAAATCTCGACTACAGTAGAAAATGCTGTTCCTTCTACCAGTGGAAAGGTAGAATTAAAAGACATACTAGCCAGAGATAATGGTTGTGTAGCTAAGTTATCCAGTGAAACTGGGGAGGAATTGAAAGTAACCATTTCCGTTTGTGATGATCAGTAGTGAATGAATTTTGTTCAATGTAAAGCTTTACCTACGATTAGAAAAATTAGAATTTGATTAATGTTTATGTGAAGGGGCATGCGCCCATAAATAATTTTTATAGAACCAAATAACGATGGAAGGAGAATACCAGGTTCAATAAGGGGAAATTATGACGTCAGGACTAATCATTGAGAATGTGGGTGGGATCCTTTCCGTATTCCCATTTTCCATTATAAATCCCCCCCCCTTGTGTTTATTATTCAAGAAGTGACATTGATAGTTATCGTCAATCGAAGAAAATGACTTTTGAGGCGGACTTGTTAAGTGCAATTTCAAAAGGGGTGCTGTGGTGCAGCTCCATCCAGAACACTTGTCCCTTCTCGAGTTGGGAGAAGGCGCGTCGTTAAGGGTCAGCCAGATACCACGTGGGCGAATTGGGAGAAGAGGACAGTCATCTACCCATTGCTGCGGACTGGTGCCCATATCGTCGAATCGTGTGGTGATGCACGATTACCAGGAGTATCAGCGGTTTGGGAGTGGCCATGTCCAAGGACAGTGATTACACATCGTGATAGGGTGTGGCCCCCCCTAACAACAAATTTATCTAGAAGACTAGAATTATCCGTCGTTTGAAACTACTGACCTGACGTTCAAAACAAAGTGTATAGCAAGACAAGGCCAGTGTAATTATAAACTTTCAACCTACATGTGGACACAGTCAAGTTTTTGTTGTAAATTTTCCTATTAGGTACCTTACCTTATCCTTCCTCTACGAAATGTGGGGGGGGTAGGCTTTTCTTCAAGATGTTGAATAGTGCAGATGAGTTACGAGTTTAGTTTTTGAATAGTTACTTGTTTTAAGAATCTTTAAAAGTTATTTTTGTGTTGATACCTGGTATGACCCTCCTTGGTTAGTTGTGTTGATCTATGTTGATCTCACGAATATTTCTTGATAAAACACATGAAAATACGTCATTAATTTAAATAAGATAATTTAATTGTTTGATTTGTTCACTATTAATTTGATAGTTGAGAGTTTTTTTTAGTTGTTTGTAATTTTATGACTCCTGATGCTGCTCATGTATTTTGTGTAGGAATGGTGTTGTGTACCGTGGATGACGAGCAGTTGGGACGAACGACATCGGGATGGACCGGCTGGGAGAGGCAGAAGTTGGAGTGGGGTGTGATTCTGCAGCTCACAGTTCCGCTGGCTGTTCCTGTCTCTGCCCTGAGTTGGTTCATCTCTTCGCCGTATCCCTCCTGGCTGCTTGCTGTCCCAAGCAGTGCTAAGATGTGAAATTTTGTAAAACACACTTGTCCTCCGAGAGGAAATTGTCAATAAGTGCTAGTAGAACTTAGAATTGGTATTTATACATAAACAACAACCACTGTAATCACTAATTTAAATTTGTAACCGGATCACATAGAAATGATAGGGACAATTGGTTTTTTTTTGAAGCAAACTTAAATATTCCCCAAGCATTGTTGTAAGCTTGTGGGGCACAAGCTCCTGCCGCCCGGGGTGATGTCGCGTGGCTCAAAATTATCATTAATTTATTAATTAGTTTATTTGTGGAAATTACAATTTTAAATTCTTTTCGATAATTCGGGACTTGGTTTCCCTCACGCTAAGATGATGTAACACCTTTGTTTGATTTGGGTCTCCGTGGGGCTGGAAGAGTGCGAGTCTTGCACGTCTTTGTCTGGGAACGCAGGCGTGACCGCGTTTCAGCCAGGCTAGCTGACACGTTGTTTGCTGCAATTCCAGAGAAACGCGGCGCAACTTGTTTACCTTTTTTTTTTTAGGCCAGCTGGGAACGAGGTTGTGCGCACGCGCTTCGCGCAGGGCGAGTGTTGCAACCTGGTGGCCGGTTTTCTGACTACGTGGACAACCCGGCGCGGCCGACAGCGCGGCCGGCTTGTTGTAATAACTTTACGTGTTTGTAAAACACAGGAAAACTTCCCGTCAGGATGTTTTCCCCGTAGGGGTTTTGCAGCCAAGCAAATGGCTTAAAAGAGATGTAAAATGTTTTTCGCGGGGCTGTAATCCTGTGGAAGGCTGTTATGCTGCCCGGCCGCGCGGCGACTTGGTAATGGTTAGGTGAGTGCTATCGGAAATGGCGTCTGTGATGCCTAACTCTTAGTCTTCCACACCTTCATGTTTCTTCGTAGTTAACTTTAAATTTATCGTCTGGTGTATTATTTGATCTTATAAATAATTTGTTTTTAGAAACTTAGTGTTTTAACGTGTAATGAGTTGAGCTCTACCATTTCCTTTTTATTTTCAAGTATAACTCGGTAATTCGTTTGTATCCCGATCCTTCTCTTTTCATGTTTTTGATGACGTTATAGACTTAATCTAAATAATTTTTAAAATCAGTTTCGAGGTAGTAGATGTTCTTAATAAGTTTTAAAAATGAAGTTGTGGAAGAACTAATGAAGTTTGGTATCATTGGGTGGCCTGGAGGAAAGTATTAGGATAATTTTAATGTGTTAGTACTACTAAGAAAATCTTATAGGGTTTATTGTTTTTTTTTTATGTCGGAATAGTTAAGGTTTATAGCGGACATGGAAGGTGCCACCTCATTTGTCAGTTCTATTTAATTGTTATAAATAAATGTGATTGTTCTATTGTTTTTAGGTTTCTCTTATTTTTTTCTCAGTATCCTGATTTTCTATTCTTGTATAAGAATACACCTACTAAGATTCAATCCTCAGTGAGATGCTCTATGTCTAGTTACTGTTTTGAGTTTATAATTTATCTGAGCTACATTTCTGAAGAATTGAACCCCCCTCTGAAAGTGACACGTGACAATATATTATACATATTATCGGTTAAAATAATAAACAATTTTCTTAAGAAAAATACAAAAATTCCAGTTAAAAATTTTTTTTAATGAGTAAATCCTTTCAGCATACTGAAAGCCAAAATTGCTTAAGAATATCAGTGCCTACAGGATTACTTAATAATAAGTCACGTAGTATATTAAAAATATCAGCAATAAACTTTAATTACTATCAAAATAAACTTATTAAATGTACTAACGTTAATTTCAATCAATAATATAGTTTTCCCACGATAATGTATGTTAGAATTTTATTTCAGTCGGTTTTCTTCGTTTTTATTCATTGACAGTCCTGAAAGGAGGAAGTTGGTCGCTTCAACTGTGGTAGCAGCGATGCTATTATCGGTAACTACATCTTATTCGCAGTCGTTATCGGATTTCACCGGACGGACATAGGAAGGGGAATAGAGGGAAGAAGAGAAGCTATCGCGACCACGGTCGTGAAAAGTTATAGCGAGAGAGAGAGAGAATGTGGAAGAGAGAAGTGCCAGTGACCGAGATCTGTGGAGTTCCTGAACAGCTGCGAAACCTGGCAGGGAGCGACCGTCACGCGGTGAAGTCTACCACGCAAGGTGCTCCTATGTTTCGGGCAGGATCTACGGTCGACTTATACAGTACGAACTTTGGCCCCAGAGTGGATTCCATCCCCGACTGCACCCGGTTTTCGACTTGACGGGAAAGGGAGTGTGAGGGGTAGAGCACGATATATATATATAAAGGGAGAGGGAGAGGGAGAGAGAAAGGATGAAAGTGGGAGGCATAGTTCCTTGTTTCCCTCTACGGGTGAGCGATCTGGGAATCCGGCTAGTTGGAACTTGCAACTCGCTGGCGGTAAAATTCACTTGCGGCTCCTTGCGAGAAAGTCCGGCAATACTGGTCCGACTCCACGCTGCGTGTCAGCATCACAGCTCGGAACTGCAGCCCCTTTGAGTCTCACATCCTGCATCAGGAGCGACACAGCGGCTTTTTGAACGATACAAAAGTTTATAGTAACTTTCTTAATAAAGATTGGGCAAATAAATAGGTCATAGAGCAACACCAAAAACATTAACATATGTCCACATTTCACCAATTTAATAAAAAATTTTAATAAATACTTTTGTCTGAGTGGCAGCATTTGTACAAAAAATTAATTGAATTCCCGTCTCCAATTCCTTCTTTCTCGTGTGTCAACAAAATAGAAGAACTGATTTTTATCTAATATTAACGTCCTCGAAAATAAGTTTTTTTTTTTAAATTGATATTCAAATTAAAATCTGAACTTTCCTTATTCAATTTGATTTTATTTACTAGAACATTTATTGTCTTTAGACAAATAAGAACCATTATCCGTTAAATTGCGCCCCTAAATACAGCCTCGTATATTTTAGAAAACCATTAAAATTTTATTTTGTACTAGCTGCAGTACCCGGCTTTGCCCGGGCTGAACACCGGGTGATTTATTGTCCGCGAGTTACAGCAAAATGGATAGCGTTATGTCCAGTGTGGTGGACATTAAGAAATGACACTCAATTACTGTATGTGTATCTGTGACCTATGATTTTCTGTTTACCCATGGCGATCGGTTGAAAGGTTTAGAAGTGGATGCGCTACAGCGCCATCTAGCGGCGAGTTACAAAAAAATGGATAGCATAAAAACCTTCTCCATGATAAAAACACTTCGATGTGCCAACTTTCATGGCGATCAGTCAAACGATGTAAGAGTTTATCGACGTGATACATGCAATTATATATATTCTTATATTTCGACATTTTGGGCCTTTCACATTTTGAAAAGGGGGGGGGGGGGCTGTGTATGTTCAGGACCTCGAATGGGTTGGAACACTCGATCTCGAAAGAAATTAGATTTGAAATTACTGAAATTATCGAAATTTTTGTGGCTTTGTCCCCAGAGGGGGTGGTGTGATTTTGTGGACACTGAATGGCTGGGAAACAACATAAATCGAAAGAGAATAATTTTAGAAATTTTTTAAATTATGGGGTTTGACCCCTGAGAGCGGAGGGGGGGGGTGATGTTGAGGACCCCAAATAACTCGTAAACACTCCAAATCGAAAGAAAATAGATTTTTGAAATTTTGGAGATTTTTTAATTATTGGGTCTTTGACTCCTTGTGGAGGGTGGGTAGTTTGAGGACCCCGAATGGCTCGGAAACACTCCAAATAGTAAAAACGTATTCTTATATTTAAATTTTTTTTCGAAATTTTGGGGTTTTGCATTTCTCCCCTACCTCAAATTTGATGGAGAAGTCGTCTATGGTAAAAGTTCCACCATCCCCAGGACACTTTAGTTCGTAATGACTTAATTTTAATACAATTTCCACCAATTTTTCGAAATTTTGGGGCCTTTACGTTTCAGGACCTTTAATGGTTCGGAACACCCCATCTCGAAAGAAATGATATTTGAATTTCCTGAAATTGTCGAAATTTTGGGGCTTTTTCCCAGAGGGGGGCGGGGGATTCGAGGACCCTGAATGGCTCGAAAACACTTAAAATCGAAAGAGAAAGATTTTTACAAAATTTTAAACTTTCGTAATTTGAGGGCTTTGACCACCTGGGGGGGGGGGGGGGGAGGGCAAATATAAAAAATTAGTAGGCCCTACCAGCCTATGAATAAATTTCGAAGAAATTTATAAGTTTAAGAAATTATGTACCTACATAATATTAAACTTGGAACTATCCACACAATAAAAACCAAAGAATGTTAGTGATACTAATTTTTTTATTTGTCATAATACCTAAAAAACGTATGTTTTCAAAATGAATCTAATTAAAAATAATAACTAATTTGACAAAAAAAATTTACAACTCGAATGACATTGAAAACATGCACGTAAAATTTAAAAGAAATATGAGTGCCCTAGGTAGGAAGAAAAAATATATATATTGAAGAAATTAAATAAAAAAAATATATAAATAAATTTACCTTGCGAACCACCATACAAAATGTAACAATATAAAAATACGTATTTTAAGAGGAATTTATTAATTCCACTGGAACCGCATATAAAAATGAGCTTATGTCACTCTCCAGCCCATAAATATCTCTATGCAAAATTTCTTGGCGTAGCAAACAAACGCTCGCTTTTATAATATTAGTAAGTATGTGCCAACTATAAAACTATTTAAAAAAACAGTGACATCTACTGGTATATTGAGGTACTACGATGCAGAGCTTTAATTTTTCTTACTCTGTACTAAATTCCTTACAATAGCAAAACGTAACATAATGACTTGAAAGCTATTGCTCGGCAGACATAGAGGAATGACACTAAAAGTTTGTATATCTATGACACACATTACATAAAATTGAGATATAATTTTTTAACCCGTTTAAAATTTTTTTTTTTTTTTTAGACAAAATATAGCCTTTGTCCATCCCCAGGATATAATCTATCACCTTGCCAAATTTCTTTACGATCCGTTCAGCCATTCAGCCGGGAAAATGTAACAAACAGACAAACAGACAGATTTACTTTCGCATTTATAATATTAGTATGGATAAGGTTTAGTTTGAAGAGAAATTTGTATTGAATTGTTATGAGTAGTATATAAAAGTATTTTCAGTTGCTTAAATTGGAGTGAGGTGCAAGATGTCGGTCAGTCATCTTGGATTGTGACTTCACAGTGATCATCTTGAATACCTTGACTTTCAAAATTTGCCAAAAATTTCTAAAAAGTACTCAAAATTAGTCAAAATTGCCAAAACTTCGTTTGGAAAACAATTCAGTCAAAAATTCTCAAAAAAAAATTATTCTAATTGAAAGGGGCGGGAGGGAAACGTATAAAATTAAAAAAATTGAAATTAAAAAACCCACAAATACTCTTGCCTTTTAAAAAATACTTAAATTCTTTAAAAATTATTAATTTCTTCATCTACAAGCCTCTAGTTTATTGTGAGGATATTTGACTTTGACAATTAGGATTTAATGGCCGTCATTTTGAATTGCCACATCATCGTTGCAATGTTCATAAGGGCCGACATCTTGAAAATCTCTTTTTATAATTCTTAACAAATTGGGGAAATATTAAAAATAAATAAAAGAATAATTAATAGAACACTAATAAAAAACTTTTCCGCCGTATTAAAATTATGACATCACATCGGCCAATGTGAAAATACGTAATTATTATTAAATATTCCTATAAATATACATTTTATGCATGTACACATTTGTGAAAGATATGTGCTAAGCATATTATTATCCATAGAATTATACATATATAAATGGTCTAAAAATAACATTCACTGAGCTGGATTTTCAAGACTGATTTCGGTATTCTCCATGCACTCCTGATTACCACTGTCAAGATTGCTGATGGTGTTCTCTGTGTGCTCATGGTTATTCCTGGCATGAAACCTGCTGGGGTCTCCGTGTGCTTCTTGTTATTTGGAGACAAAAATCGCTGGATAAATTTTTTATGAGCCATGCAATTGTATCAATTTTGTTTGATTCCAGAATTACTGTTACGAAAAAAACAATTACAATTATTTTTATTGCATGGAATTCAAACGAAGTAGAATACATAACTGAGTCATTAATATGTCATTATCATTCAAAACAAACATCCTTCTCCTTGGCGTATAGCAAAGCCCTCCTTCTCTTGCAATCGTGAGAGAGCATCCGGAATCTCACATAGATAATTAATAATATTTACCTCAAAACGATATGTGGTGACCTCTTTTAAAAATAATATAACCTAATTGCAACAAGTGTTCGTATGAAATATATTATTGCAGCTGATGAAATTTCAAAAATTATATTTAACCAAGTTTCAAAATTTAAAAAAATATATCAGTAAGCATCTGCTATTAGTCACAATTGCTTATATAGATTTCGGTTCGATGCCTGTAGCATACATACTGAAGCAAGGAGTCTACCTTGAGAAAAAATGATAAACATCACAATAGGACCGTGTGTATGTTGGGATTAGCCATAAACCATTTAGTTGAAGTCAGTGTCAGAAATCTTTGGACGAAGATATTTCTTGAATAAACATCGCAAGACATGTACAACTAATCCGACTACATATAATGAGGACAGGTATAAAACACCAAGAAAGTGAAATGAAGGCAACATATTAGACAACTATACTGATCACGAAGAATATCAAAATGCTAATGCTAAAACTACTATTCCTGATCTCGCTAATGAGTTAAAATTTAAAACTAACGTAGAGAGTAACATCTTAATTCGAAATAAAATATATTTATACCAAATTCTACCTCCATGAAATTGTGAATAATAAAGAACGACCTGTAGCTGACAAGTTTGAAGACTGCGATGAAACACCTGAAGCTGACATGAACTAAGTGTGTGATGATACATCTGAGGCCGACAAGTTCTATGACTTTGATGTATTACCTGAATCTTATAAGATCGAAGTCTGTGAAGAAGCGCTGACAACAAAACCTATGTAAAAGACGAGTTAAAATAAATTATTCTCCTCAAACTTTCGATGATCTCTGGGACGTTGACAATAGTAACCTTGAGGGTGGAGTTAAATCCGAAGCTTCAGAAATCTTAAAAATATAAATGATGCCAGGAAAATGACAGCAACAGAAGAGATTTATTGAAAGACATGGGAAAATCCTAACATATTAGTGGATCATCTGAGACAGCTGCTGTCTTCGCTTGGAGCAGGAAATTATACGCACATCAAATAATTAGCCACCATATTCAAAGAACTGAGGAAAGCTAGCTAAATATAATATTGACTTGTTTTACTAGCATGTGTATAGTAAACCTTACTATCCTTACTAATTTTGTAAATGCCAAAGTAACTCTGTCTGTCTGTCCGTCTGTTTGTTACCTTTTCCCAGCTGAACGGCTGAACGGATCGTAATGAAATTTGGCAAGGAGATATATTATATCCTGGGGATGGACATGGGCTATCTTTTGTCTAAAAAAAATAATAAAAAAAAATTTAATCGGGTTAAAAAAATATAACTTAATTTAATGTAATGTGTGTCATAGATATACAAACTGTTAGTGTCATTCCTCTATGTCTGCCTAGCAATAGCTTTCAAGCCATTACGTTACGTTTTGCTATTGTAAGGAACTAAGTAGAGTAAGAAAAAAATAAAGATCTTGACAGTTTGTAGTGTCGCCATATTTGGTTCAATTTTCAATACCGTTTTTGTATATAAAAATTTAAATTGCAGAAAAAAATAATGTTTCATAGACACATAAATAGTGAGTGTGTGTCATTACTCTATGTCGACGAGGTCTCACCGCGTCAATTTTCTCCTTGGGGCGAACCAGTCCGCTTAATTAAATAAACAGCTTTTATCGTTGAATGATTTCATGATTTATTTTATGAAAATCTGCTCTCATAAAAAAGTTAGTTTTATAGACATTCAATAGGTGTCCTCTCTCTCTCTCTCTCTCTCTCTCTGAAGATCAATCTATGAATAGTTACAAATTTATTTCCTTTATTTTTTTAGTTTTATTTGATACAATATGATTTCACTAAAAATCAATTTCTACCCCTTCCTATTTTCATTTCCACATTACGAAGTTTCACTTCTTCTACGCAGAGGGACTCCACGCAATATTTTTGCATGCAATTAAAAACAATTTTTTTAATAATGCTAAAGAAGTATAACTTCTCATGCGCGTACCTTAATACACGCACACATTTTTTAAATTTAATTTCTTCTATATACATTTTTTCTCCCTACCTAGGGCACTCATAATTCTTTTAAATTTCACGTGTATGTTTCAAATGTCATTCGAGTTGTACAATTTTTTTTTGTCAAATTGGTCATTATATATACTTTGTTTCATTTTGGAAACATACGTAATTTAGGTATTATGACAAATAAAAAAAATTAGTTTCACTAACATTCTTAGGTTTTTATTGTGTGGATAGTTTCAAGTTTAAAATTATGTAGGTATGGTACATAAATTCTTAAACTTATAAATTTCTTCGAAATTGATTCATAGGTTGGTAGGGCCTACTAATATTTTCTATTTGTCAATATTGTTATTTTTTTTATTTTACATTACCTACTTATTTGGAAGGAGTTAGGTTTAGTGTTTAAAATTTATCTGCTGTGCGTCAAGAGTCTTAGGGCTGCCGAGACCGAAGACCAGAAATATTTATCAATTATGTAATATATTGTTGAAAAATTTTAATTTTACTATTTCAGGAAAGTTGATTTTTTTTATTAATTAGAATTATTACGTGTAATTTCCATCTTCCTTTATTTCATATTAAAAATTATGTTTGGTTGAGTGTGAGCTAATTTTATTTATGTATGTCTTAATTTCATTTAATTTCTTATATATACATTCTTACCTACCTACTTCTATTAATTTCAGGCGGATGTTAACATTGTCATTCCAGTTGTTTAATTTTTTTATCAAATTATTTGTTATTTATACTTTTTGTTTCAATTTGGACTATGGTTTTTTTTTTACTTAATTCAAAGATTTTCTGTGTACATGGAGTGATATCTCTATTTATTTATATACTCCTTTGGATAAGCGGAATATTGCCACCACAGTTTTATACATAAACAAATCCTACAAATTTTTTAAACATTATGACAAATAAAAAATAGTTTCACAAACATCCTTAGTTTTTTTGGTGTGTATAGTTTGAATTTTAATATTATGTATGTACGTAAATTCTTAAATATACGGTTATTTATTAATTAATTTAGATAATTATTCATAGGTTGGTAATAAGCTTTCTTTTTGTCAATATTGTTATTATGGTAGATAGGAGTACAGTAAATGCCTACATTCTTATATTCTTTTATATCTCTTTCGATTTGGAGTGTTTCCGAGCCATTAGGGGTCCTCAGCGTCAACCCCCAGGATCTTAAAGCCCCAAAATTTCGAAAGTTTAAAAAAATTGAAAAATCTATCTTTTTCGATTTTAAGTGTTTTCGAGCCATTCAGGGTCCTCGAATCCCCCGCCCCTCTCTGGGAACAAAGCCCCAAAATTTAGACAATTTCAGGAATTTCAAATATCTATTCTTTCGAGATGGAGTGTTCCAAGCCATTCGAGGTCCTGAACATCCACTTTCCGTAAAAGTGAAAGCCCTAAAATTTCGAAATATACAAATATATATAAATTGGATGTTGGCATGTATGTCGTCGATAAACTCTAACACCGTTTGACCGATCGCCATGAAAGTTGGCACATCGAATTTTTTTTATTATGGAGAAGGTTTTTATGCTAACCATTTTTTTGGTAACTCGACACTAGATGGAGCTGTAGCGCATCAACTACTATACCTTTCAACCGATCGCCATGGGTAAACAGAAAACCATAGGTCACAGATACACAAACAGTAATTATGTGTCATTTATTAATGTCCACCATACTGGTTATATCGCTATCCATTTTGCTGTAACTCGCGGACAATATATCACCCGGTGTTCAGCCCGGGCAAAGCCGGGTACTGCAGCTAGATAAAAATAAATTCCACTTTTGATTTCAAAAGAAATTGTTTTATTTCTCGAAATATAATACCTAAATAATACTGAGTTCGAGAAATACCACTTGTAACTTGACTAACTTGTTACTTGTAAACAATAACTAACAAAATGGAGAGTAATAATAAATTCATTCTAGAAATTGTAACAAGTTCGATCAATATATAAGTGATGTCAGTTGGAGCCAAATAGAATTGTATCAGTTGGAACACTTGGAGCAATTAGAGCTTTTGGAGCTTTGGAGCAGTTGGAGCACAGGATAAATTGGTGAAGTAGAGCACTTAGAGCACTTGGAACTGTTAAAACAGTTGGAGCATTGGAGGATTTGGAGCACGTTCGTCCTTTTCGTTGATTGTGCATCGTCAAGTCTGTAGTCGGGTGAAGATTGACCTCGAGGTTCGGAGATGTCTGGTATAAACATTTGTCATCTTACATTAATTGTTTTGAATTTATGCTAAGGATTGAAATAAGGTATCTTGGCTTCTGATTATATGTACATAACTACCAAATGTATGTAGCTGGCCATCAACTGGCTGTGTTAGCCTTACAAAGTGACTGATCGGGAATGGTCATATAACTGCACGTGCCTTGTTGCTGATCTGGATGTGTCTGGTTCATCGACTGGCATGTAAAACTTCCCTGAAAACAGATGTCAAGGAAATCGCAGGACACATTTCGCCTTCTAAGAAGACTATTTAAATCGAGAAATGCCTATTATTGCCTTTCTATCGAGAAATGATTAAACCAAAAACAATAATCTATCTAATAATTTGCAAGTATTTTTTTGCATAAAATATTTTTTTTTACATTGGAGAAAGTTTCAAACCAAGGGAAGGAACCGATCAAATCAATCAGTATATTTATTGCAGATTTTTTAATTTTTAGAATTTTTCCCGAATTTCTAGCTTTACAATTTTAGACTTACAAAATGTTGGCCAATATGGTTGACAATATGGCAGATGCCATGACAGTCTGGTAATTAGGACTCTTTTGAATAAAATTAAATCAATAATGCGCAGGCATCTTCTAGCAGACGTCATATGTACTATTTACCAATAGTGCTCCTGGTAGCAAGTACTGAAAATAAAGATATTCCCTGAAGCAGATGAAACAAGATGGCGACTATGATGTCATACTCCAACGTGGTCAAATTACATGGTAATTCAAGATGGCCGCCATGACGTCACAATCCAAGCTGGTGTGCCGGCACCTCGAACCTCACTCCGATTCCAGTCGCTGGCAATATTTTATATACTACTCTTATGTATTGCAAAACAAAAATTAGTATATTTTAACTTTATTTTAAAAATAACATTTATTTTACTACGATTACACATATTAAATTTCAGTTAAACGAAACAGAAAATACAAATTTTTTATATGAAGACTAGCAGACCCTACAGACGTTGTCCTGTACACACGTCGTTAATTCTAAAATTTCAAACATTCTTCAATTAGCTGTAACAATCTGGACTGTTTGGATGAAAATTATTATTCAAGAGTTATTTTAATATTTAACGTCATTACATGTACAATTATACAAATTCGACTGATCGGTAGCGTGTGAGTATATACTGTGTGTGTAAGTATGCATATACTGTATGAGTGAAGTGAAATGTAGAAGCTGTGTTAACTAAAAAGATGCATCTATTACTACACTCCACGGATGAAATTTGTAGACTGGATAATAGCAGCCACTGTCTACGATTATTGACACGGATATTTCTAGGCGTCAACGAAAATTTTAAGAGAATGAAATGACTGATTACAGGTTGGGATATTATCCGTGGAGTGTGGCAATAACAGCATCGTAAATACAAACTTTAACTTGTTTTAAGTAAAGGTAAACAATCTTATAATGAAACTATTTTATAACATTTATTTATTAATTTACAAAAACTTAATTTATCTTAATGCTATTGGATGTACAATATTTTTAGTAAATCCTTAAGGTGTATAAACAAACAAATTCGATGGGTTTCCAACTCTGGAACACGTAACATATAATTGACCATGAGAAAAACACGGATTTTCTAAATCCAAGCCACAAATTTTCATGCTTTGGTCTTGTGACTTATTTATAGTCATAGCTTAAAATGCCAAGCGGATTGGAAATTTTAAACGTTTGAATGGTATAGGCGAATCTGAAGGAATCATTGGGATCCGTGGTAGAAGTACAACCTCAACTTGAAATTTTCCACTGAAAATAGTAGCTTCAAGAATATTGCCCATGATTTTTTTTATAACCAATCGCGTCCCATTACATAATTTCGGAGCATTCAAATTTCGAAACAAAATTAAAGGTGAACCAACCTTCAGTCGCAAATTATGTGGTGGCATTCCAGGTAAATCTAATGAATTTAAAAATTCTACAGGATAGTTAACAACTTCATCAGGATCAACAACAGTGTCGGTCGATTTAAATGTAGTTTCATTACCAGGAAGTAATTGCTGTATTTTGAAATTGATGGCATCAACATCTAAATTTTTCGCATCAAAAATTGATCGCTCTCGTAGCCATCCATGATTAGTACAATTATGTCTCAAATCTGGAAAGATACTGTTTATTAACTCATCTTTGGTAGCCAACATGTTGCAAAAATTCTCTGGAAGTCTAATATATTGTGTATCTTCATACAATTTAATTTTACCATTGCCAATATCCAACAATTGTGCAGAGAATCTTGACGCTAATTGATCATTTTGAATTTGAACGCGCATATTAATAGTAAGGCATAATTTGCTGACACTTCGCCATAGATAAGATTCTTTTAAACATGCGTTTATTTCGTCTGCATATGTCGCGCGTGGAATGACTGGTAATGTTTGTCTGAAATCACCAGACAGCAACAATAGAGCACCACCGAAAAGCCTAGTATTATCCATGATATCTTTCAGGGACCTGTCGAGAGCTTCAAGCGAATGCTTGTGGGCCATGGTACATTCATCCCAGATAATAATTTTGCATTTTCTCAAAACTTGAGCCATGCCTGAATGCTTCTTTATGTTACACATTGCTTCGGGATTTGTGTGAACATTCAATGGTAATTTAAGCGCTGAATCCGCCGTCCGTCCACCATCAAGGAACGTTGCTGCGATTCCTGATGAAGCAATAGCCAATGCAATATTATTTTGTGATCGGATGCGCGCAAGTATCAATGAAATGAGGAATGTTTTACCAGTACCACCTGGTGCATCCAAAAAAAAAAGAATCCACCTTTTTGCGCTGCAATTGATATATTAATTTGATCATATACATTTCGTTGCTCAGCAGTGAGCAATTTTTCATTATTGGCAACAAAAGTAGCCAAAGAAGTTCTATCGAAGTTGTGTTCCCGTTGAACATCGCTGTTGATGGTATCTACTGCTGGGCGGTTCAGCTCTGGCATGCCGAAATGGATGAGCGGCATATTCGAAATAAGAATACAAATATCCTCAATAATTATTAATGACTCATTGTATATTTCTGCGGAGAATTCAATATTTTGATTTTGATTACTAATTCTAATCCGATGTAAAATATCCTCACTCATTGAGTCTTTAT
The DNA here is from genome assembly GCF_032445375.1 of Bacillus rossius redtenbacheri. Lineage (NCBI taxonomy): Eukaryota > Metazoa > Arthropoda > Insecta > Phasmatodea > Bacillidae > Bacillus > Bacillus rossius. The sequence continues at coordinate 18,796,085 of NC_086338.1, read as the reverse complement.
ATTTGTCCCACAAAGCAGATGCTTCAGACGGAAAACACGTCAATATTATTGAAAATAATTGACGAATTTGTTGTGGAGATGAGCTCAGTGCTGCATCTGCAAGTGTGAGATCCCAATGGTTATCATCCTCCAATAAATGTAACTCACGACACGCATCAAAGAAAGTGACGTATAAAGTACCATTGACTTTTCGCAAATATCGGATAGATGTTGGTCCAGGAACGTTAACCAATAACAAACGCAAAAAAAAAATATTCGACCTAAAGTATTTGTCATAAATATGTCAGTGAATCCTGGGACTGGAATGCTTCGTTTCCGTGGTTCCCAATTTTTTGATTGTTTATTCCACGTAAAAAATTTAGGAACATCAGTATACATTAATGTCTTTGCGAAATGACCAACAACATCTTGTCGGCAATAAATGTTGAAAACTTCAGCAAGAGTTGTTTTTGGAGCCATTAAGGCATGTTGTAGTGCAGTCTGTTCTGTAAAGTAAACACGCTGTCGGTTTTCAATATGCACAGCCAAATGTATAACAGCAGGATCCCTTTCATGTATACGAAACGTAAAAATGCGCCAAATAGCTTCGTTACTGCTTATGTATCGACCCATTTGATAACGTGTAATTTCGTCATTGTCATTTACATTTTGAACAGCGAATACAGCTTTATCACTGCCCTTGTGAATATACTTACAAATGTATTTTTTAGATTTCACTGAACTGCATAGTTCAACGTCTATGTGCGCTTTATAGGTTTTGCACAGCAATGGTGAATATAAAACTACCCAGCGATTATCAATTTCTACTGTCACACCGTTTGACAGACGCAATTCATATGATTGACCGCCATTGTCTACGTCTCTACGCCGGTAAGATGGATAGCCGTCAATATTGGTGATAGTATCAGATTGGCATGGTTTTGAAAAACGTTTCGTACATTTTCCACTGTCCATACATGGTGACATCATGTTTAGAGTACCACATGGACCATGGCTCATATTAGTCGTTACAATGTCAAAAAATTCTTGATCAACATTCGGATCTGGAATTTCGGCTGAAATAATTATGTCGATTTCTTCTGGGCGTACTTTATCCACCAACCAAATCAAAATATGCGCATGAGGTAAACCTCGTTTTTGCCATTCAAAAGAGTAATGCCAACAACATGTTTCACCAAATACCGAGTGATGTGTAATCAAATTCATCAAAGATTTAATTTTTGTTTAAAAACACGTGCAGTGATATCATGGAGGTGCATTGCTGTTTGACCTGGTAACAACAAACTTTGAATTTCATCCCAGTTTGGATTACACGTAAATGTGATAAAAAGATCTGCACGTACGTAAGTCATGGCGTCTTGAATATACTCTTGCATATGACGCGGACTACCAATGTATGATGATGGGAGAATATATGCGTTACCGATGTTGTTGATGTCATTAGATGCATCTACGTTACCAATAACGGCGTCACGCAAATGAATGTACTCCTCAGCACGAAGTTTTGTTTGATTAAATTTTATATATCGTAATCTCTCACTTTCGATTTTTATGTACATATCGACAATATACTGATGAAATAGCTGTCTGCATCGGAGAATGGTATTGTCTTCCTTAGCACGAATCATCAATCGATATGCGTAGAAGTTCATAGCACTAACTTTCTTAATAAGTTCTTCACCTGCAAATAAATATATATATATATGAGAGATACAAAAATTATTTGGAAAAAAAAATCTGTAAGATAGTCTATAAATTGTACCTGTAGTTGTATTCCTTTGTTTAATATTTAAATGGTATCCATCTTCTCCTTCCCAAAATATCAACGGATACTGCAATGCATCGTAAGGACGAAGATTGTCTTGAATTATTTGCATCGTATTATCTCTGCGTTGAATGCAAATGTCCCGACGTTCACATGGGTCACCAGCCATAACAACTGCAACTTCATTAATAGTTGGAACATTATATGTGCCTGCGTGCTCTCCGTAGGGCACTTTGTCTGCTTTATTAATAATGGCGTAGTTGTCGTTTTGCAGTCTGCTAGAAAAAGTCTTGAACAATTGCAACAACTGGTTATGTTTATGCAAAAACGTTTCAAAATGTCCACAATTTCTCGTTCTTTCATCTGCTCTATATAGTTGTAAGCGCAGCGTGTGTGTGATTGTTGCTCCTCATTGCCCATAAAATAAATTTGTAAAAATTTTGGATCGGCATCAGGCATTGGGACCAATGAACCAATTTGGTGGTACACTTGACGTTGAATTTTGAATGAAGATTCGAAATTACGACCATCTTCATTATGAACAATTTTTGTTGCTCCAAATGATGTCATTTGGAAGCATGAATTGAATTTACGAATTTTTCGCAAAAACAATTTCGATTGAGATGTGGTGCCAGCTAAAAGTGTTTTTAAAGGTTCCGGCGGTGGATTTAGCGATGGCAGTGAAATTTTTCCAGATGCGCAACATAAACCAGCTGATTTACCTTTGTACTTGAAAGCATGACAATGTTGACACTTTTTGTCCATACTACCAATCGAGATTAATGCATGTGACGAATAGTTGATTTCAGGATCATATTCAAACGCAAGGCGATTGAGTGATGCTCTTGTCAATGCTCGATCATTTTGCATCCGGCGTTGGTTACGTTCTCTATGTGCATCCGTCACTTGTTGACATGCCTCTTGTTGTCTTACTGCATTAGCACGAAGACGTCCAGTGCTTCGTACTGAATTTTCATTCGCACGTGTAGATGCAACTTGATCTCTCATATTTGCATTATCCGCCGAGTGTTCTTCATCTGTTCTATTTATTCGACGATCATGGACCAATTGCGCGTTCGGAGTACGTCGACCAATATTTCTGGCTCTTCCTCGAAGACTTGGCATTTTTCTGCAAAAAAACAAATACGGTAATATAATACGCAACGAATGTGAGTTTTTTTATTGAGGATGAAATTTTAATTAATTAACAAAAAAGATTTATCGTAACAAATTTTAGATAAAAAACGTGTAATTTGATTTAAAACTTGAATAATAAAAACAATTTAAAAAATTTATTATAAAATTAATGAGCTACACAAATAAATTTTTAGTTTAGGTTGGTTGTTATAAAACTCACGTGTAAATTTGATAAATTAGATAAAAAAACGTGTAATTTTATTTAAAACATGAATAACAAAAACAAATTAAAAAAATTATTATGAAATTAATGAGCTACACAAATAAATTTTTAGGTTAGGTTGGTTGTTATAAAACTCACGTGTAAATTTGATAAAAAAATTATACAAAATATACTTACTTCGATTCCACCCTAAATTCGCAAAAAACTTTTAAAATGAATTTTAATTTTTTTATAGTTTTCTTTTAAATAATTATTTTTATTTACAAAATAACAATTGAAAAATATGTTATGAAGTCAATAAGCTACCAAATAAGTTTGAGATTAGGATGGTTGTTAACAAACACACGTGTAAATTTTATGAAAAAATTTAAACGAAATATACTTAAATAATCCACAACGAATATGAGTTATTTGTTGAAAATAAAATTTTTAATTATCACCGAAAACGATTTATTGTAACAAATTTTAGATGAAAAACGTAAACTTTTATTTTCTTGCTTCTTAATTTAGAAAATGAATAATTTTTTTAAAGTATGTAATTTTTAATAGAATTTTTTTCTAATTTTTTTAATAATTTTTTTTATTTAAAACATGAATAATAAAAACAATTTAAAAAATACGCACGTGTTGATGCATCTTGATCTCTCAGATTTGCATTATCCGCCGAGTGTTCTTCATCTGTTCTATTTATTCGACGATCATGGACCAATTGTGCGTTCGGAGTACGTCGACCAATATTTCTGGCTCTTCCTCGAAGACTTGGCATTTTTCTGCAAAAAAAAAAAAATACTGTAATATAATACGCAACGAATGTGACTTTTTTATTGAGGATGAAATTGTAATTAATTAACAAAAAAGATTTATTGTAACAAATTTTAGATAAAAAAGTGTAATTTTATTTAAAACATGAATAGGCCCTAATAAAAACAATTTAAAAAATTTATTATGAAATTAATGAGCTACACAAATAAATTTTTAGGTTAGGTTGGTTGTTATAAAACTCACGTGCAAATTTGATAAATTAGATAAAAAACGTGTAATTTTATTTAAAACATGAATAATAAAAACAATTTCAAAAATTTATTATGAAATTAATGAGCTACACAAATAAATTTTTAGGTTAGGTTGGTTGTTATAAAACTCACGAGTAAATTTGATAAAAAATTTATACAAAATATACTTACTTCGATTCCACCCTAAATTCGCAAAAAGTATCGTTTTTTATTAACACTTCAAAACTCTTCAAACATCAATTTCTATTCATAGTTAATATTTTAATTAGCACACCACTTAAACGAACACAATAGTAACACAAAATTTCAAATATTTTTCTCAATTTTATCGCAGCACCAACTGTCGGGACAAACTAAAATTAAAATAGAATTATATTTTATATTTAATGCTGCGATGATAGCGCAGTCTACCGGATCGAATGTAAAACATTCCAAAATTAACAACTACCTATAAATGAAAAATTAGTTAAATAAACATTTTCCAGTGGACCAAATTGAAATAAACTCAAGTAATCCACAACGATTATGAGTTATTTATTGAAAATAAAATTTTTAATTATCACCGAAAATGATTTATTGTAACAAATTTTAGATGAAAAACGTGTACTTTTATTTTCTTGCTTCTTAATTTTGAAAAAGCCCGTTGCCATGGAGGCTAATTATCAACAATGCTTGGTTTTTTTTCTTTTAAAGCGTGTTTTTTTAGTTTTTTCTTAACTCAGAATCGAGATAAAATATCCAATTGTGAATCTAAACCATCCTCGAATACCCGTGAATTCAAAAAAAAATTTCATCAAAATCGGTCCAGCCTATACACACCAAAAAAAAAAAAAAACTAAGGATGTTTGTGAAACTATATTTATTTGTCATAATTTACTTAACCATTTTCTTATTGACACTAACTGAAGAAACTTTCATGTCTGTAAATTTTAGCTCTTCATAGGAGGACATCATATCATTATGTCATTTTGTTTAGCTTATTTTGTCCATCTTGTAGGATTTCTTTATATGTAAAACTGTGGTGGCAATATTCCGCTTATCTTAAGGAGTATATAAATTATTAGAGACATCTCTCCCTGTACACACCACAAATCTTTGAATTAAGTATAAAAAAAACATGGTCCAAAATGAAATAAAAAGTATAAATAACAACTAATTTGAAAAAAAAATTATACAACTGGAATGACAATGTTAACATCCGCCTGAAATTTAATAGAAGTAGGTAGGTAAGAATATATATAAGAAATTAAATGAAATTAAAACATACATAAATAAAATTATCTCACACTCAAACAAACATAATGTTTAATATGAAATAAAGGAAGATGGAAATTACACGTAATTATTCTAATTAATAAAAAAAATTAACTTTCCTGAAATAGTTAAATTCAAATTTTTCAACAATATAATACATAATTGATAAATATTTCTGGTCTTCGGTCTCAGTAGCCCTAGGACTCTTGACGCTCAGCAGATAAATTTTAAACACTTAACCAAACTCCTTGCAAATAAGTAGGTAATGTAAAAAAAATAACAATATTGACAAATAGAAAATATTAGTAGGCCCTACCTACCTATGAATAAATTTCGAAGAAATTTATAAGTTTAAGAATTTATGTACCTACATAATATTAAACTTGAAACTATCCACACAATAAAAACCTAAGAATGTTAGTGAAACTAATTTTTTTTATTTGTCATAATACCTAAAATACGTATGTTTCCAAAATGAATCAAAGTAATTATAAATAATGACCAATTTAACAAAAAAAAATTGTACAACTCGAATGACATTGAAAACATACACGTGAAATTTAAAATAAATATGAGTGCCCTAGGTAGGGAGGAAAAATATATATAGAAGAAATTAAATTTAAAAAATGGGTGCGTGTACTTAGGTACGCGCATGTGAAGTTATACTTCTTTGGCATCATAAAAAAATAGTTTTTAATTGCATGCAAAAATATTGCGTGGAGTCCCTCCGCGTGGAAGAAGTGAAACTTCGTAATGTGTAAATGAAAATAGGAAGGGGTAGAAATTAATTTTTAGTGAAATCATATTGTATCAAATAAAACTAAAAAAATAAAGGAAATAAATTTGTAACTATTCATAGATTGATCTTCAGAGAGAGAGAGAGAGAGAGAGAGAGAGGACACCTATTGAATGTCTATAAAACTAACTTTTTTATGAGAGCAGATTTTCATGAAATATATCATGAAATCATTCAACGATAAAAGCTGTTTATTTAACTAAGCGGACGGGTTCGCCCGAAGGAGAAAATTGACGCGGCAAGACCTCGTGGACATAGAGAAATGACACACTCACTATTTATGTGTCTATGAAACATGATTTTTTTCTGCAATTTAAATTGTAATATACAAAAACGGTATTGAAAATTGAAACAAATATGGCGACACTACAAACTTTCAAGAGCTTTTTTTTTTCCTCTCTACTTAGTTCCTTACAATAGCAAACCGTAACTAATGGCTTGAAAGCTATTGCTCGGCAGACATAGAGGAATGACACTAACAGTTTGTATATCTATGACACACATTATATTTTTTTAGTTTTTTCTTAACTCAGAATCGAGATAAAATATCCAATTATAAATCTAAAACCATCCTCGAATCCCCGTGAACTCACACAAAAAACTTCATCAAAATCGGTCCAGCCGTCTAGGAGGAGTTCTCTGACATACACACTCACACAAGAAATATATATATTAAAGATATTATATTGAAAATTATAAGAACAATTATTTTAAAAATATATTTAAAGAAACATATGGATAAAAAATATTGTCATATTATTATTCATTATGAATATTTAAATTAAAAACTTGTATTTTTTAATGTATTACTTAAATACCTACAATTTAAATCAGTTACGTATTAAACCTTTTAAAGGATTTTTTTCAATATAAATCATGACATATTATTACTTCTATTTATATTGACGAATAAAGCTATTCGTCGGCTTACTTCTAAAACCTCGTAACTCCATTTCAGTCAATTTTACAGGAGAACTTATGAGCTTTTGGAGCACGGTTTCGACTGACAAAGATACGAGGTTTTATAATTTGTGAATAGAAAAGAGACTAAGTAGAGTTGACTTACGAGGTTTTATCAGCATATGAACTATGAAAAAATGATAAAAGTGCACCAAACACATCCGGGAAAATCTGGATTTACGAGTTTTTAGAAATAAGCTGACGTAATATAGTATCATTTAAAAATAAGTAAAGACGATATTGTATTGTTTATTTTTCTCATGGGGTCGTTTCCCAGTAAGAGCATGGTTTAGAAATATATTTGTTCTAACTCTAGCGGTAGTGTAATGAACAATTTTTTTAATATTAGTACTCAAAAAGGATATTAAATAGTACAATATAAATCATTAAAAATTATTATAATGATCTCATAGTAATGAAATAACTATGACATTATTAAAATCTTCAAGTGATAAGTTAGGTTAAGTATCCAATATCAAGTGTTTTAGAAATATCATATCACTGAGATATAGTCACTTTCTCTAAGCGCAGCATTAAAAAAATCCTTACATTTGTCAAGCCGAAAACGTTTTACTGTTTAATTTTGAAATTTTTTATTTTGATTTCGATTAGCTTTCTTTACAATAAGGGAGAATTTTGCTTTAAAATTATAGTTGATTAATAAGTAAACGTTTTATATAGCAAGATAAATTAATATCGTATTTATTTAAAAAGTTATATTTATTTTTAACTACATTTTTTCCTTATTAAGTTGTTATTAATAAAATGCCAAACGGACTTGACATTGAGGAAGTGTGAAAGTTTATTTTTGTCGTATGCTCTACCAATAATACTCATTTGTTAAAATCAATCTTCATCGAGACCACTGTTTATAGCAAAATTTATTTTGAACATCCAGCGAGATGCTTAAAAATATTAAATAATCATTATGATGCATTCGAAAAAAGAAAAAAAAATATTAAAAGACACTGGACATTGTTTAAATCTTATTTAATGAAGCGTGTTAAAATACAGAGTTGTTTATAAACTTCTTAAAAAACCAATTAAGTTACATTTTAATTAATTTTTATCAATATCTTTAATGTGAGTGTAATAATTATTTGGGCGTTATTTGTATTAAATTTATGTGCAAATATTTCTGCCCTGTTTAGAGTTATAAATTTTAATGAAGCTATGCTTGATTAAAAAAACTGTAAATGATGAATATTTTAACAATAATGTTTGTGACAAGTGACACAGCAATAAGTGTCACAAATAAGTTTTCACACGACCTCTGTAGCATGCATCAAGGGAGCTGTCTTGTAGAAGAACATTTACCATTCCACCTCGATCAACCTGCATGATTGTTTTTTTTTCCTGGAATGTTTGCTGCGGTGGAATGAAATGTACCCAGCACACAAGAGCAGGGTTGAACAGCTTCGCGGGAAATTCCCTTTGAAACTCAAAGCGATAGAAACACGAGGGGCAGGCGGCAGTCCCTGGGTCAGGATTGACGATGAAACGGTGTTAGAAACCAATAGACGAAATAAATTTAGACTCGGTCTCACACGCAACGTAGGTTAATATCATTTTCTTATTATTTCATTTTCCTGTAACTTCATTCCGCAATTTTTTTTGTGGTTGTTTTACAAATATTCTTTTAAATTTACTAAACTGACATTTTTTGCTTGACCTTGTCACGCTAGTAATAATCATTAATACATTAAGTCAACTTTTACTGCTTAAAAATAAATGAACTAAACCATTCGGCACGAATTTTTCTATGAAACATTCAATACAAGAAAACTTTTGTAATAAATTTATAGAAGCATTTACATAAATGTAACCAATAAAAAATGATATACACATGCTTGTGAGACCGATCGTCAATCTAGCATAAATATGCGTCGCCGTAAGTAAAATGATGAAGTACATGTGCACACATATACACAACATATTCACAAAAATGCAGGTCAGTGATCTCAAAAGTAGTTTTTCCTTTCTTCGGGAAACGGGAAAAAAAGTGGCATCTCAATTTTTGAAAACCATGATACAAAACATTCATGTTTTACTAACAGATATTGTGCTATACGAAGATATTTTCTCTCTTCTAAACAGCCACAGTAGTTAGAAATAGTGCATTCTGGCACAGTGTCCATGGTGAGGAGCGATGAGCAGTCAATAACCCCGTCGGCCCTCTTCGAATGAGACATCAATGTCAGCATATTGAAAGACCTTGACCTTTGACCATGACCATGACCCCGGCGGCCATTTTTATTCTGTTATCTTGTATTCCGCCATTTTAGATTATAGAACATTCTTACATCATTAAATCGAGCACCAATTTATAATGCTGTGCTTTTCGTTACTGCCGCAATCTTGGCATCTGTACATTTAATGCTAGAAAATCGGGAATTTTTTTATTAAATATAAAGTTAATTAATAGATTTTTAATGCAAAAACACGTTTCAGACTTTTTTTAAATTGTAACATTACCGTTTCACTTTTAGTTATAGCCATCATCCTGAAAACATAATTGTTATACTAGAATACGAAGAAAACATTTTTAAATTAATATATAGGGTTTCATTAAATTTTTTATGAAAATATTTATTATGTCATAGAGTACCCGGTTCAAACCCGGCGAGAGCATTCGATTAAAAATTGCTATGGCTCTTTCCTTCATGGACGCCATAAGCTCCTTACACGGAAGCAACCGGTAGACTGACCTCAATTAATGCCAAGGCAGATATTACATCAGCTAGTGTGATGTCATGGTAAAGTCTTTGATCCACCATTTTATTTCATCTGCTGTAGAGTGCTGCGGCCATGTTAGTATAATTTCTACCTGCTAAAATGTAGTATTATTTATAACCGTGGCAACACGTTCTTGTCTGCCGTCTTGGCCGACATATCGAAATTCTGTGATAATTAATCTAAAAATTCGGGGAAAATTCCCAAATACTTTTTAAAAATCACGTTTTTATTTATATCTACCTGCAGTACCTGGCGTTGCCCGCGCTGAACACAGAGTGAAGAGGACCTTTTTGTGAAATCAGATGTAGTTAGTAATTGTCTTCTTAACTTGAATGTCAAGTGTGCAAAATAATTTATATTACTTTCAGATCCCGACAGACGTTGTTCTGCCAGTGTATAGTTATTTACCTGTATATATATAAAAATTGGTGGTCTGTATGTAATCTAGACTCTATAAAACACTATAGAAAAAAGGTGAAAAATAACTGATAACTTAAATTGAAAAGATTCCTTTATCTAGCTAATGCTCGGTATGCATTGCAATGCCTCATTTAATTTTGTTTTGTAATATGTTTGACGTAGTTATATATATAAACGATTCATCTATCCATCTCTCTAAATATATATTTATCTCTGTCTACGTCTGGCTATGTATCTCTCTATCTATATTTATCTCTTTATTTATACATTATATACATATGAACCTCCCACTATCTATATCTATTCTATATATAAATCTCTATATAGCTCTATACATCTATATATCTCTTTATCTAACCCATTTCCTTTATATACCTCTCTCTATCCCAATGTATTTCTCTGTTTCTCTCTATCTCACTATATATATGTGTATATATATGTATATATGTAAATATAACTCTATCTCTCTGTCTCTCTTTATATTTAAATGAATTGTGTCATGCGTGCGCACTTATACAACAAAAACAGAAGAAGTTCCGCTATATAATATGAAATAAACACATTTTTTGAAACGAATCGTGCTCCAACTATTGAAAAATAGTTATATCGTCTCAGAAACCTTCACCAAAATTTAATCGCAATCGGATGAATGGTATAGGAACGCATGCGGCACAAACAAACGAAAATTAAAGACATGACAAACGCATCAAACGATGGTGCCGTTTAAAATTCAAGGCAACTCTATCTATTGACGAAGTTAAGAACAAAACTGTTATTAGTGCCTTTATTTTGCTATCCGCTGCGAGCTCCACTAAGCGGGCTGGTCTCACCAAGGAGAAAAATATGAATTTGTCAGACCTTACTATGTGTATGATCGTGGGGCAGACACAGAGAAATGACACTCACTCACTATTTGTACCTATGTCCATGACCTATGATTTTATCTGTTATAATATGAAATTATTAATTTTTCACTCCTTTAGGGATGGAATTTCATATTAATATGTGGTCTATGTTTTATTTCAGGTTATGATCTCACTGTAGGCCAAATTTCATCCAGATCCGTTCAGCTGTTCTGGCGTGATTGAGTAACAAACATCCATACATCCAAACTTTCACATTTATAATGTTACGGCCGTCGACTCACACTTATCTGTGTCAACCGTAAAGATGGAAATGAAGGGAATATGTACGTGAAATGATGATAATGAAATGAATCGTGAAGGATGTGGGGAAAGGGAATGGAAGTGCATCTACCGGGATCATATGTGTTCCTGATATCGTGACCACCCTGTCATGAGTATCAGGTTCTGGGGGCGGTTCCACCACTCGTGTTTTTCCTTGATTATCCTTAAGGTAGGGTGACGAGTCCCTATTTGCAAAACATTTTAAATAAAGAGGTTAAGGGTGAACGTTTCCACAAAAACATGTTTATTTCCGCAGTTTCAACTAACATTTTATTCAACACATATATAATCCTCTACTTTCTGTGTCTTTATAATTACAATTTATAACATTCTATTTATCACACATAAATTACACATAATTACTGAACCATAGTCGTGCCTATCAGGGATACTGTCGTTAATAAATAAACCGTGCTGTCGGCCATTCCCTAGAGCTTATTCTTGACCTCATTTGTCTCTTACTGGTTTGTGCAGTTACCAACTGTTGCAGACTAATTTCTCCCAAGTTACGTGACGGGTACCGCGTGATTGTTAAACTGCGTATTCTTAGTTTTTGAAATGAGAGAGAGAGAGATATCGAATATTACCAGCTACATGGGCATAAGGCCGTTGTGCTGCTGTCTAGTGTTGAACCATCGTCGCATCGTGGCTGATCACTCACCAATCGTCGTCTCGGAGGCGGAGTAGCGTAGCTTCCAACTAACTCTGTGACTCTGACTTCTCGAATAAAATCTCTCCGTTTAAGAAGCCCGTCGTGACCCTGTTTGCGTCTGTTGTTAAAACATAAACAGTTCCGCTTCGGCGCCGCTTCTGACGTCATTACACACTCCCATTCCTTCCCTGTGCCTATGACCGAGTTTCGCTGCGCTGTGACCAAGGTCGCGCCAGCTGAGCGCGAGTGGCAACCCCCCTGTTCGTTTCCGCGGCCGTGTTATGCTATCGTTAGCAAACATCCCCCCCAACTCCCGCTTCACCTGTCCTTCAATGTTTCCTGTTGCGTTTGTCATTTCCTTATCGTGTCACACTGTTCCTGATCGTCTGGCTAGCTATTAAAAAACAAAAAAGGTTTCCCTGGTATCGAACAGTATTTTTGGCCGTTACATTAATATTAGTGGGATAGATAAGTCTGTTTCCATCCTTAGTTCGATCCTTAGCTGATGTAAGAAAATAAATATAATAAAATATTTCATAGATTGAACATGAAAAGCGACAGTTTCAAGAAATGAAAAAATCATAACAAATAAAAATTTATATCATTATTTTTACTTTACTACAGGTACAATAAACTATCAAATTACTAGCTTTTCTTGATTTATGTAGTTTGATGCGAGTTCTTTGCACACTTTAACACGTTTCAGTTTATCAATTCAACTAATTGCTAAACAACATTTTTTACGCAGAGAAGAATTTTAGATTTCGTTCTAAGTACAGTAGTATATTTTATGACATTTTGCACTACTATATTTGTTAATGTTTTGCCACTTAATATGCATTTTGATACTGATGAATGATCAACCAGTAAAAAAAGACATGTGCTTTTTCAAGTTTTCGTAGCAAATAAACTGTCTACAACACCTATTGCGCTATTATTAAATGCGTTAAACATTATTAATACAATTTTGTTAAACCAAATATCGAATTTTCAAGTTTTTAATGTCATAGTTCCCACAGTCGGGTGATGGAACAACGTCAGTTGCTGCTTCCTTTAACGTGTCACTGTAACTGTTGACAACTATTGCAACACTGGTGAAACATTTGCCACTGAAGTCTTCAAGGTCTGTTCTGCTGTCGATACTATATGCGTCGAAATCTTCTGCAGAGCTCGATGATTAGTTGTAACTGTTGACACCATTGCCAACAGAAAATACGCCGTCATTGTCGTTGACATCGAAATCATTGATGATGTCAGACACATTGCCATCGGGGTCTGCAATGCTGATGGCAATCAATCCATCCATACATGTCGATGTTAATGATGGTTAACCATACCGGAAAAATATGTGAGGAGTCAAACTATTCGATCCACACTGCACCACAGCCAGAGCAGGACTGAGGTTCTCATGAACCAGGCATAAATTACATATATACTTGCAGCGGATGGTCTGAAACGCAAGTCAAAAAAAGAGTCAGTCTAAACAGGTTCTTGCTTTTACTTAACTAACCGAAAGCAGATATTATAGTTTAGATTTAGACTATCTAGTCAAGTTATTAATTTATTACATTTTATGCACTGAAACAGTATTCTTTTAGAATTATTTGGCATTCACATTTTTCATAGCAACGAGCAATTAAAATTGTGGTGAATGATGATCACAGTATTTGCACTGATTCCTCGAAAATTTCAATACTCGTACGTTGTTCAGTGATGTCTCCGTGTGTTATGGCGAAACCACAGCTGGATTAAGAGGTGCAACCAACACCATAACTTCTGCAGTTGGGTCAGAGTTTCCACTGGGATCTCCGCCGCCATCAACGTTAATGGCATTGAGGTCTCCGCTGTCATCGTGGTCTGTGCAGTTGATGGTAAACCATTCACCAAGCTCGACATTGGAACAGCAATTAAATTTTAAGTAACGCACTGAAGACAGTCGATCCGCACTTTACCACAGTTTGAGGTGGACTGAGGTTCCCGTCGTCTAGACCTGACTTATATACCCATGGTTTCTAGTATATTATGTGAGTCAAAATATTAAATTATTTTTTAAATAACATTTATTAGATTAAAATGCATCTACTTTAAAATATAAAAATATGTTCAAATTTTACTTATATATTTTAAAAAATACACAAACACATATTAGGTAAAGGCGCTAAGCAATTTCGTACCCAAAATCTCTAATACTGCATGGACTGCCTTGCCAACTTTGGGTACTGTCTCATAAATTCCGGTTCCAACTGGTTCACTGGGCTCAGAAACAAAGGTATCCTACTGTTCATCTTCGGTGACGACTGCTTCGGTGAAACATGGACAACGACGTCGGCGACCAAGGCTGCAACTTGGCTTTCCCTAAGTGCTTGTTGAGACAGGATCACTGACTGAACTACGACGAGAAGCATGTAATTTGGGTGTCTGCGTAGATGCATCGCAGGTTGCAACAGGTTGTAACAGGTCCGAATTTGGGGTGACAAATGTAGACGAAGGAACTACTTCTTCGATGCCAGCTGGAAGGACCGTGTGCGGTCTCATGTGATGAACGGCACAGTTTCCAGGTTCACGCATTTTATCAGCTGCTGTGTTGGTTCGTAAGACACAGGAATGTGAAAAAACCGTCAGTGTTGAGCGCTTATATTGTAGGTTTCCGTATATGTGCATAGATACCCAGCATCCCAGTAGATGTACTCAACACTGCTGAAATTAGGCCTTATGCTCACGTACACATTGACAGGGTGAAACTATAACATCTTATTCCAGGTTGGACGACAAATGAAGGCCCGAAATGTTGCATTACATTTTAATATGCAGGCTCTACTCGCATTGCGAGTGCCATTTCGGCAAGAGCTGCGAGTTTGTACAGGCAATTACTCGTTCAAACTTGTGTGGCTGCTCGCCATTCATTGCACTAAGCATGCTTAAGGAATGAAAGTCGCAGTCGGTCTACAGATCTACAATTTCAGTAGCTCCGAATCTAAATTTGCTTAGCCTTTTTTTATGCTCAGGTCCAGCGACATAAATGATTCCACGTGTATTAGGTGGTAGCAGATCATGAAGAGTATTTTTCACATGGTTGTACAGAATTTTAACTTCGTCCCACTCCAGGCCATGGTAATATTTGCATAGCCATTCAATTGAACGTTTAAATTTTTCATCCAGTAGTTTACAGTATCATGGAGGTTGGAAGGTGCGGGTTTGAGTCCTGCCGTCGTTCTCGTAGGTGAAAGCGATTTCCTTGAGGACTCATCAGTTTTGGGTCTGAAAACCTTGCAGGTTGATGTATATAATGTTGATAGCAATGCTCGGTAGTAACTAAATTAATCTCGCTAAACGCACCGTAGTTAATGAGAGAAATTTACAAGCTTGTCTCTGCAGTTGTACGATGAAAGTCGATCATGAAATATCACACAAAAACATAGGTGTTTGGTGGAATACTTCCGCTTGTCAACAATATAGTTTAAATTTATTAATCGTCCTATTTATAAATATAAAAATTTCTAATCGGAGCCTTGTTCTTAAAACTGTTGGAACGTATTATCGGCGAAGGTCTATGGCCATAGTACAATTGCTGAAATTGAGTATACACTTTTATGAGAGAAGAAATCTCCCAATTTCAAAGTCCATGTTCATATCTATGTACGGGTAGCTTTGGCTGTATAAAAATATTTTTACATTACTTATTTGGCAGTTATAGTATACAGAAAGGCAAACTCCTGCATTGAGCTGTCTTTCTGTCTGAAGCCCGACGATGATGTATCTTTATTTTTACTTAGCAAATATAAATTTTAATTTAAAATAAATAAGCTGACTTTGAGACAAGCTAAGATATGTTTCCAAATTCAAGAATCGTATGGTTCGTCAATGATTCTGAATTTTTCTACGGTCTTCAGCATCTTTATACGTTCGACCGTGCTGCTTTGGACATGAGGCAGCATTTATTCGTTAGATTGTGGTGTTAGCAAGGCATCCTGTGGATTTTTTGCCTCATTGACAAGTACATTTATGTTCTTGTAAGCTAGAAGCAGTACGATCTCTTGTTTCGAATTAATGATTATATTTTTGTAATCATAAGCAAAGCCAAAACACAAACTTCAAGCTTTCCTTCGGCATTAAAAAGGTAGTTTGTATTCATTCTTGCGGGCCCAGACAGCCATATTTTCAGAAGACAGTTCATTCGGAATGAGCGAAAGGTATTTTCGTTAGCGAATGTTATGCCCATATATCTAGTCTGGTATACCTCGAGCACATTAAGTACATATGAAATGTCCTCGATAAGGTTAAGAATACCATTGCACGATATGGTCGTCATTGTCGGATGCGTGCCATGTGCCTTTATCAGCTTATCTCTTTTACGTAGAAATGACTGCAAAGGAGATTTACAGATATGTCGGTGCTGTACAGCGATACTAACTAGAAGTTAGTGCGTACAGTCCGAGCAGGAAATGCTTGTACTCGTGCTGTTCAATGGTTCGAAGCCGAGCATCGTGCCTAATGTCCCAGGTTTCAATAAGTAATCATGTTCACCGCATGTTAGAAAGCTTTTTTGAGTGTTTGGAGTTCCACGTAACTGAAAGTCTAAATTCTGTAGTAATGTTTTCTTGATCTTCTTTGCAATGTCGTCAATTTCGTCACATCCAGGAAGTAACTATATTTATTGAGCGGTCCCATCACTTTACAGGGCTAGGATCTCGCAGTTACCATCGTCTATATTTGTTATGGCACTTTACATTTGAAAATCTGCATGTCATTTACAGCATTTTCCTTCTATTTGTAAAGGCGGGAAGGTGACCGCCCGCAGCTCTGAATTGTAACCTGTCAAATAAATGCATATTCTTTATATTATTTTAAGAAAATAGCGAAGTCACAGTTTACCACAGTTTATTTTGTTACGCAAAGGTTTGTTTTCATAATTGTAGTATAATGTAGTGGTACGATCCAGGTACTGTCGTAGTTCTGGCAGAGGTTTTAAATTTACCGAAACTGTCATAATATTCGGCATTTTTTTTCAGATTTTTTGTTTGCTACCCAGTGCGTGCCACTACCTGTTGACGCATCTAAATTATTAATTGCACATTCACGAGTCTTTGGCTTTGTGGGTAAATTGTCTCGCATAATCACTCATCAGAAATTGCATATTTAGTTTTTGATAGTACTTAATTAAATCTATATTGTTGAGAAGACATTTTTGTATAATATCTTAGGAATTATTTACTTGTTTTTTTCTCATGCATCGACTTGATTTTTGGGGTTGTAGTTGAAGATCTGCGCCGTATTTGTACCCATGGCAATGGCTAACATATTGGCATTGTGTTTCCTATAACTGCTTGCGCTCGTTTTTGGACGTTTTGACTGCTCGCCTATAAGACTCATACCCGACTAGGACGCCCAATGCAGGTAAAATTAGCTGTAAAAATCCGCCAGTAATCTTTTTTCTAGAGTCTGTATTTTTGCTTGGCTTTTGTCACGCCGGAACCAGTCAATCTCTTGGTCTTGGGCGGCCTAGTATCCAATCGTGATATAGTCTTGGCCTTCATGATTTTGGATACGCCCCACGCCGTTATTTTCTCTCTTAGACCTGCGTCTGGTAATTTACTTGTAATTTCATCTTCCTGTGTTTTATTGATCAAAATCTAAGACAAATCATTAAAAAAAAGGAATAACAAACTATAGAAGAGGTCAAATATTAATACAACAATCAATAATTAAATTTTGAAACAGACCATGACGGCGTAATACTAGTTGAGGGAATAGGCGATATCGTGCTGCTTGCACTTCTCGTCAAGAGAATTAATGCCCACGTCACAGCGAGCTATGTCGTTTGGCTAATTGCGTTTCTAGATCACAAAAATCTGTAGCCTTGAATGGGTATCTCTAACGGCAGATTGTTTATCAGCGCGGTCACGAGTCCTGCACCGATGTTTTTTTTTTTTTACATTTTTAAGGCATTACACACAACTGAGCCGAAGCTAAGTAGGTGTTTCCTTTTGTGCAATTTCGCAATTACAATGCAAATCGTTAAGAAAGAACTGTTTTTTTCCCGTGCGCATTACGCAAGATAACGAATCCAGTGCGTGAGAATCGCAAAATTGCTCGTTATTGCCTTTTACTGTACGATGCAATTGCTTAAGTCCACCCAACTACGGGAAAACGTGATTTCTACCGTGTTTCCTGGGATAACCACAAGGTCTTAGGTTCGAAAATGTGTACCTCTACTCTAAAACTCTACAACAGCCAAATAAGCAGCTCCTAGCTATGATTCTACGATCGGTGAAGATCCTGGTGTATTTTCCATTTGCCGATAATGAAAATGTGGTGCCTCTTAGTGAAACAAGAGCTAATTCCGTATTTGTTTACGATGACGTCGTATGCGAGAAGCAAGGCATAATCCAAGAGAACTTTTCTATTTTAAGTCAAACAAAATTACTTTGTTTATTTGAATCATAAGTACAGTATTATTATGATATTATTATTGTGAAAGTGCGGATGTCATACTGTTATTTTACATGGATGAACATATTTTAATTCACATTTGCGACAATCATTTAAACAACAACAAAGTTATGTTCTCCTTATGCTGGAAAAATAAGCACGGATTCCTAGTTCAGGTCAAGGTCAATGACTGGCCTCTACTTATATAAAAGCAGGCACACACAAGGTTTCGATCAGTTTATCGTTAAACATGTCATAGCATTTCAAAATTCGGTCGTAGCAGTCCCACAACCGAACTTCTAACGGTTCTCGAGTCTCACGATTCTGATATCTAGAAATACATTTCACTATTGGCTCAAGAATTATAAAGTACGAAAAATGATTGACTAGTATATCTGGTTTCCATTGATATGCGTGTGAAGGCCTCGGAATCACAAATTCGTGATATGATGAAAGTATCAAATGCACAAAGGAATGCCAATTT
Organism: Bacillus rossius redtenbacheri; assembly: GCF_032445375.1. Classification (NCBI taxonomy): domain Eukaryota; kingdom Metazoa; phylum Arthropoda; class Insecta; order Phasmatodea; family Bacillidae; genus Bacillus; species Bacillus rossius. Next base: position 18,777,029 of record NC_086338.1, on the reverse strand, counting down.
GAAGACTTTTGAAAGTATACTAACTGCATTACAAAATCTCTGGGCAACGAAAACCTATCTTTCTACCCTCAGAAAAATGGTGATTTATTCGTGAATGGAAGAAGTTTCGGCGGAAGAGTAAAAAAAAAGGGGGGGGGGGCAGAAATGGGGACTACCGACAGAAGTATAAACTTAAAACGTTGGAATAACTGTGGTTTATTTGTTAAATTATTAAATTAATAATAGTCTAAATAAATAAAATTTCTTACTTTGTAAATTGAATTAATGATAAGTCTGTTTTCCACATCTATTGGCACTCATAACAATATTTTTTTTTCAATTTATTAAAAATAGAAGAAGAAAAAATTAATTCATGAAACTTGTTTCAGCTAAATGAAAATTTATTTTATTCTAGAAACTCCGGGCTCGTATAGGCCGCTGCGCGTCGCCAGTCTGGCGCAACACGTCACTAGCATGTCGATGACGCGAACCCATAAGTTTTTCCCTTACAAAAAATCATTCAACGCGGATAAAGAAGTTTTCACTTAAAAAAGTATAAAAGAAAGTATGCGATAAGTTTTCAGCCAGTTTAATTTCGCACCTAGCCGTTGACCTTCTTCGTGCTATACAGTATGTTAATGAAAATATCGGCTTTTTATAAGAACCAGACTTCACATAATATGGAAAATTATGAGATATTTAAACCAATCACTAGTCGTCTCGACTAACTTAAAAATAAGGATGAACCACCCACCAGTGTGAAGACAGAAGTTGATGACGTGATGCCTACTGCAAAAAAGAGGAAATATTAACCATCTCCAAAATAAGAGGAGTTTACGAGTACGGAGTATATGCAAAAAAATTAAGGAAATGCTTACATCAAGTTAATAAAATGTTCCAGTCATACTTGAGAAATTTATCGAGTTAAAAATTACATGACCTACAGTTTAAAGAAAATATAAAAGATGGTTCTTCGGTGCCAAAGAAATATACTATTTTACCAGGAAATGTCATATGTGGAGAGGAATACACAACATATGGGACTCCAGGTCAGTACAAATTGCTGTTTCACAGGGTATCTAAAAGGCTATTCTTACGAATATTTGCAAGAGTACAAAAAACTTCTAGAATTAACTAATGTACATTTTTGCGATAACTATCCAGAAAGCACCATATATAAAAATGAAGATAATGAAAAAATAGACGTTTTCTCCAATATATTCAGTGAACTTGCAGTACAAGGTAAACATTTAAAAATTATATAAATGGGTCAGAAATTTGACATTGTGTATTGGGACGACCCAAATTAATTGGTCATTCATCTAAGGCTGCAGCGGGCTTCTCTTAGTGCAAAAAAACTATTCGTACTTCAAATAAATAGTCTAAATACTCAAATAAATGAGGGATACTGACTACATACAATAAGTCGAACTGCAAGCACTCGCGAACTTCAAAGCAGAAATGTCTTCAGCACAAAAATCGTAGTGCGTGGACTGGATGATATATTCCAGGCGGACCTTGTTGAGATGATACTGTATTTCTGAATGAATAAAGGTTTAAGTACATGTTGACGGTCAACGATGTTTAGAGTAAGTTCCATTGGACCAGACCTTTGAAATCGCACCGGCAAACGGATCTCGGCAAATAATTGTACAATGCGATCTACAAGGCGTTGATTAATGAGTTTAGCATCAAACACCACTAAACATTTAGTAATCTCAAAGCCACCATTGTCGAAAGGTTTAACAGATTGTTTCACACCAAGATGTACCGACAGTTTACAGTTCACGAAAATAACAAGTGGCTGGTTAATTTGCCGAAACGTATACGCGAATACAATTCCACTGTGCAATCAGCCAAGAAAATCAAGCATAAAGACGTTCAGTACGATCACGTCCTTCGAACAGTGTTTTCCAACACGAAGAAGAAAATTCCACGAAAGTATAAATCTACGGTGGTGACATTTTACGGATCTCCAGGAAAAAAAGTGTCTTTAAGTAAGCTTTCACTACGAATTTGAGTCCCAAAAAATTCCGTGTGACCCACGTTCGCGAATCAGAACCTAGGTCCTCTACCTCAAATATTTAAACCACAAACCTATTCGTGGCGGCTTCTGTGGTGAAGAGATTCAGTTTATAAGTATCCCGATATGTGGTGGAGTAGATTCTTAAACAAACAAATGGAAGATCCTACGTCAGGTGGTGGGGTACCACACCCTGCATTAGTTCGTGGGAAGTATATGCAGAAATCTAGAAATGCTAGTAATTCGCTTGTTTTGATTTGTATTTATAGAAGAGTATACATTTTAAAATAATTTTTTATTTGTAATTCTGTTCTAACGAAATTATGTTGTATTCCTTGAACCTGTCTCTGTTTATGTCTTATTTATGTAATATTTGATTAAATACATTTTTTGCATCATTCTTGGATAGAACCAATTAATAAAAAAAATTGATTTGTTTTAAGAATTTTGGAATTTTTCAACAATTTTTAGATTAATTATCACAGAATTTAAAGATGTCGGCCAAGACGGTTGACAAGATGGTGCTGCCATTATAAAAAACATTACTGCATTCTAGCAGGTAGAAACTATGCTAACTTTGGCAGTAGCACCCTTTAGCAGACGAATATAAAATGGCAGATCAAAGATTTCACCATGGCATCACACTGACTGATGAAATATCTGCCTTAGCATTAGTGTTAGGTGATATGTCTGTCGGTGGCTTCCATGGAGGAAGGAGCAATCGTCATTTTTAATCGCATGTCCTCGCTAGTTCTAGTTGAGGACTCCATTATATAAGTACGATTTCTATTCCAATATTAGTCAAATAATATTTTATTAATTTTAAAAATTTATACAGCTTTTGGTAATTTAAAATTTTGGATGTTAAAGATGGCGGCTGTAACAAAAAAATCAATGGTGACGTCATAATTTTCAGTCTGAATCATATATTTCATAAAAAAAAATGCCGAATACCTAGCATAAAAATTACGGAATTTAAAGATAACGACCATAATGAAAAGTGCAATGTTAAAAAGTTAGGTGGGTCTATTCATTGATGTTGGAATGTTCTCGTATCCAAAAAGTCGGAAAAACAAAATTACCGATCAATATTGAAATTTAAAATGGTGGAATAATGGTCGCTTGTGTCTAGGTAAATAATCAAGTTCATACAAGATGGCTATTGTGACATCACAATACAAGATGGCCACCTGGGTCATTGACCTGCTACTCGCTACTCATTGTGGACGCTGTGCCAGAAGGAACTATTCCTAAGAATAGCCTCATAGGTATAAATAAAATTAACAATTAAATTATATGTTTTAAACCTACAAAAATGTCACCAGGCAAGAAGTCCAAAAGTTGTGTTTGTTTGTGTGTTTGTAACCGACTCCTTTGGGTGCGATTTTCACCCACTTTAAAGGGCCAGATTTCATTTAAACTTTGTAGATTTATCGAGGACCGATGACAATACACTAATTTGATAAGATTATTCCATTATTTAATTTTAAAAATAAGATTTTTGTCACTTTATATAATTTCACAATATTTTATAGGCTAAGTTTATATCGCGCCAAAGACAAACTGAATGTAGGTAAAGAGTTCGCACATTGTAAAGAAAACCATTTCGCTCATGTGCAAACTCTTTTCTTTCAGTTTGTCTTTGGCGCGTTATAAACAAAGCCTACTAAATATTGTGACATTTAATTAAATGAAAAGTGAGAGTGAGCTTTGATTATTTTAACACAGCTTGTGAATCTATCAGAATTGCACAAAACACTTTTTAAAAATAACACACTTTAACGTGTATAAAATGTCTACATATATTGATTTTAAATTTTTTTGCAATTTGGCGGTGATTGAAACAACAGCGTGCCAAACTTTGCCTCGTCGACGAAGGCGCGGGAGTTTTTACACGCTTTTTTATTATTACACGCTTTATATTAGCTTCACCTGTATGTTTGTTTGTATGTATGTAACCGACTCCTTTGCACTTGATTTTGACCCACTTTAAAGAGACAGATTTAATCTAAACTTCGTACAATTATTGAGGACCGGTGACAATACACTTATTTGATAAGTTTATCTCATTATCATGATTAGGATCGACATGATTAAATAATTTCCTCACCCAGCCTCTGTGTGAGAGCAAGTGAGACAACCGTGCAGTCGGCGCATGCGTACCGTCCACCTACATTCCAGCTCGAGCACTCGGGGTATTAGTATTATTACAAAATATCTGCGACAGTTGGTTTGTTGGCCGAGCGGATTAAGGCACGGGTCTTCGATAACATCAACCTAAGAATTCACCGGTCTTGGTTTCTAATCCTGTTCACGGCTGAAAAGAAAATATAATTTGTTTTCTTTTCAACAACTTTGGGATTGGTGCCGTAAATCCAACTGCAATTCGTCTGGGACTTTGCCTTTACTTCTATTCAAACTAAAAAAGTGAAAAATAAATATACTTTAAAAAAATTAATAAACACGCTTTTAAAGTACATCAAAGTAAAAAGTGAAAAATAATATTTAAAATAAGCTTAAAACAATAATGAATGAAAAATACTAGTATTATTGCGATAAAAGCGTAGGGCGCTTTGTTCCATATTTATCGTTCATCGAGCGCCAGATTATAGAGCAGCCTACATGTCATTGGAAGGCTCTGGGTTCGAATCCCAGTCCTGGCTATCCGAATTTTTCTCACATATTCTATACACTCTCATTGAGAAGGTCCTTTCCTCATCCTTTCTCAATCCTTATCCTTCCCAAAATTCCTGTTACGTTTATGTGGAAGGCTTCACTGACTATCAATACAGCTGTACAAATTAATAATTTTGAAAATAAAAACAGTTATTAATAGTTATCACAGAATTAATAGCAGATTAGAACAAATAACAGTTTAAAACGATTAAAAAACAAGCTTTTATAAATAAACGAAACTAAAAAGTAGAAAAAAAATAATAGTTAAAAAAACTAAAAAACACGCTTTTATAGAAAATCCAAATAAAAAATAGAAAATAAATTTTAATAAATTTGAATTAAAAATGGTGTAAAATAAAAAAAAATTACGTTATTTAAAAAAATCGTGGGGTACTTTTTAAGATATTATCAAAATGATAATCCTTCTACTCATATCTGTCAATAAAATAATAATAACTATTAACAACATGCACCCCATGCGAACATAATTCTATCTTTTTTTTAAATAAATAATTATTTTTGTGAAAGTACAGGTATCACGTTTATTAGTAGGTATATAAAGTATGTATGAGGGCACCGGAGGACGGAGGGGGATTAATCTCTTCCTTCGACCATGCACACACGAAAAAGTGTCCCGTTACGTTCATCAGCCATGTACGCACAAAAAAATGTCCCGTTACAGTAGTAGGAAATAGCCGGTTCTGGGACAGGCGCAGGATCCAGGATCCGACCTTGGCCTTTGACTTTGACCTTGAACCCTGAACTTTGACCTAGACCTTGAACCGAGTCCTTGACCTTTGACCTTTAAACTTGACCTTGAAATTTGACCTTGACCTTGAAATTTGACCCTGACATTGAAATTCGACCCTGACCTTTAGCCTTGCGACCCTCGATGTTGCCAACCTGATGACGTCATCTAATCCGTATGATAATCCATATGCTAACCTAACCTAACCTAACCTAACCTAATCCATATGCTAATCTATGCTAAACTAACCTAACCTAACCTAACCTAATCCATATGCTAATCTATGCTAACCTAACCTAACCTAACCTAATCCATATGCTAATCTATGCTAACCTAACCTAACGTAAACTAACCTAATCCATATGCTAATCTATGCTAACATAACCTAACCTAACCTAACCTAACCTATTCTATATGCTAATCTATGCTAACCTAACCTAACCTAGCCTAACCTAACCTAACCTAATCCATATGCTAATCTATGCTAACCTAACCTAACCTAACCTAACCTAACCTAATCCATATGCTAATCTATGCTAACCTAACCTAACCTAACCTAACCTAACCTAATCCATATGCTAATCTATGCTAACCTAACCTAACCTTACCTAACCTAATCCATATGCTAATCTATGCTAACCTAACCTTACCTAACCTAACCTAATCCATATGCTAATCTATGCTAACCTAACCTAACCTAAACTAACCTAATCCATATGCTAATCTATGCTAACATAACCTAACCTAACCTAACCTAACCTAATCCATATGCTAATCTATGCTAACCTAACCTAACCTAACCTAACCTAATCCATATGCTAATCTATGCTAACCTAACCTAACCTAACCTAACCTAATCCATATGCTAATCTATGCTAACCTAACCTAACCTAACCTAACCTAATCCATATGCTAATCTATGCTAACCTAACCTAACCTAACCTAACCTAATCCATATGCTAATCTATGCTAACCTAACATAACCTAACCTAACCTAACCTAATCCATATGCTAATCTATGCTAACCTAACCTAACCTAACCTAACCTAACCTAACCTAACCTAACCTAACGTAACCTAATCCATATGCTAATCTATGCTAACCTAACCTAACATTACCTAACCTAAACTAACCTTACCTAACCTAACCTTACCTAAACTAACCTAACCTAACCTAAACTAACCTTACCTAACCTAACCTAACCTAACCTAACCTAATCCATATGCAAATCTATGCTAACCTAACCTAACTTAACCTAACCTAATCCTATTACTGTTGCATGTTTCGTTATGGCAGCCATCTTGGAATCGTGTAATTATTTAGCTAGAAATTCGGGAAAAAATCCATAATTCATTAAATAAATCCGTCATTAATTTACATATTGATTCGATCAGTTCCTGTCCTTGGTTCGATACTCGATCTATGCAATGATGTTTAATTTTATGTAAAAAATAATAATTTCAATAAACCATGTTCAAAATATCTTATGAGGCTTAAAATTCTCTACTACCATCATCTTATAAGCCATCATGTCCGCCATCATGGAAATTCATAATTTCAATGCTAGAAATTCAGGAAAAAGTTCAAAATTCATTCAATAAATTTTGCAACCAATAAAATGATTAATTAGATCGACTTAGGTCCTTGGTACGATTCTGGATGCTGAAGAAAAAATAAATATAACATCAATTTAACATAATAGTGACAGGTTCGAAAATAAAACATCGCAAATTCTTTAACAAAATAAATTTTATTACAAAATCTATATTTTACTACAGGATCAATTGCGAAACCCCTGCATAGGCGTGAAATGACTAATTCTTAGCTCCAATCGGTTTATACTAGACAGAGACCAACCAGAACCTTTACAGACATAGTCCTCCTCTTCTTGACAGAGTTTCTGGATACCGTTTTTAACAGTTTGCTTCACATCGTCAGAACTGTAAATTACTGCAGCCGATGTCTGGAATGCACACTTCCTCACTTCGTCTTCGAATGGATACGGCTTTCCATATATACAGTCCAACCACAAGTTCTATTTTGATGGACCGTTTGTTGCTACATCATCAGTAAGCTGATTGATTATGTCCTCTCTGATATCATCAAGAAAATTACAAATGTCTTTTGACTCACCTAACGTATTAAGATAATAGTAATCTTTCAATTTTCCACGAAATGCAGACTGCGCCAAGTAGAACCCATTATCATTCACTTGTAATGCACCGAGCACAGTATTAGGTTTATTTTCATGTCCAGACGTTGTAGCAATCGGTTGCTGCACATTGGTTTTCTTGCTTGTACGCTTACGAGTCTCCAATCTAAAGCGAGGAGTCGAAATTTCTACAGGTAGTTCTTCAGTAGACACACGGACTTTACCGTTGCATTTTTTCACATGCCGTCGCAAACTATCAATACGTGTAAACCATTCATGACACTCATCACAGCGGAACTTTATGCGAAATGGATTCTTCTTGCATTTACTCCTCTCATGTCTTCGTGCTACATGAGAAAAAGTGAACGACATATCGCAGTAGCTGCAAGGATACCTTGCTGATGAAGACAAGCCTTTCATACCCGATCCAGATACTGACGTTGCCGCAGTTGCGCCATCTCCAGGCATACTCTTATGAACATCAATGCATCGTTGTTTAATAGAAACCTTTACTTTCTACCGAACAGCAGGACCTTTGCATGTCTTAATGTGCGTTTTCATATTATCTTTTCTGGCAAACTGCTTATGGCATTTCTCACAAACAATCATTTTACGATAAAGGTTCTTGACACATTCTCTCTTTTCGTGTCGTCGAGCATTGCTGTTCTTTGTGAAAATCTTGTCACAGTAACAACACCGATGTCCGTTAGTTGTTGAATCACCAGCCATTGAAGTCTCCATCGAGGCTGAAACGAAGTTCGTCGTGTTTTCCCGTGAAGCCAGCACCACCGGCATTAAATTCTCTTCTGCTGGTGGTACCACGACTGTTGAAGTCTCCTCCAGTGTTGTCAGAGGCGTTGCCGTCGGGATCTGCTCCAACATCGTCAGCGCTGACGTTAGAGTTCCTGTAGACGATGGTACAACATCCATCAAGTTCATCGTTTTAGACGGTAAAGATGCCATCGATTTCACAAGAACAGGTAATTACGCTACTTATGCACCAGAAGAAACAAAATAGGTGATCCTTACACCGATAACGTCAGTAACAAACTGAGCGACCTGCTGTATAGGACACGCTTATATACATGCACAGGATGGAATAATACGCTAGTCAAATCAAGAACCAATTACTATAATACTCGAGTCAAAACTACTTTAAAAATAGAAGCCCACTCAACGAAAAAGGCAGCACATTTGGAAGCAAATTCGACATATGAAATGGACACGCAATGCACGCACTTGCAGATTTCATCACAAAGTTAACATTTAAATTTCATTCAAGCGAAGTAGCAAGCCAATGTCACATCATCATATTAACATCCTATTGGTCATACTATCCTCAAAATTTCTCAGTATTATAAATCACACCAGTTATAGACGGACTTATGGTTTCTAACACACACAACATTTCAGTCTTTTTTTTTAAATAAATTCATATTTTGAAATGCAAAATATACATGGTAAACGAAGAACCAGGTACGTAAATATTTTATATACTTTATGTACACTGTAGACGCCAACAGTTTGAAAGTACATATGTAAGAAAGGTATTTAATAAAAATCATATTAAATTGTATATTTATTCCCATTTATACACATCAGATCAAAAAAAGTAGGTTTTATTATATAAACCTCGCATTTCTTAGTTCATGTTTCTTTGAGGACGTATAAATTTTCAGCATTTCGCGAACCAAGTAGAAGTTTTAGTCTATTCTTCAATCATTTGGATTGTCTCTCGATGAACAATTGGTCTCATGTGCTACGGCTTCCATCTTCTTTACATATTTGTTATTATTAGTCTTAAAATCCACGCATCCGTGTCACTATCACAGACGCAAAGTTATCATCATCATCATCATCGTAGCTGTCATCAATATTATCATGAGCTGCATCAATATCACTCATTTTATGTTATCGTTCCGCATTTCAGTTGTCAGAGATTTACCACAATCTATGATCTTGTGAGCTTCACATTATTCTCTATTGTTTTGTAGACATGGTTAGTTCCATTCTCGTTTTCTTTAAAAGCCTGTGTGTCCAGTTTTATTATTTAATCCTTCAACCCATCAACCCAAACACAATTAAATCATCGTAGTATACAGAAAAAAAATCAACAAAGATCCTTTCATTTAATCTTAGGAACCGCATCATCCTTTCCACCTATAGTATAGTTTCTTGAGCCCAAGAGTCTTTCAATATATACCATGCAGTGTTCTTCATGAGATGTGGTTAAACTTCTAGTTCTACATACAAATCCATCCTATCATTGATTTGTTGACACATTAGAAAAAAAAACCTTAAAGTTAATTTTTACGTGTTTTATTAAATTATCACTTCGGCTAAAAATAATTACCACACATAGTGTGTTATTACATTTCCTTCTTCATCTGCAATGCTAAGTTCCTTGATAATAAATCCATACTGACTAGAGAAGCCTTGGAGGTTTACACATTTCGTCATGGTGGTCGAGACGAGACTATGCCGGTAATGTACTGTCAGGTCTTAGATAATAGACGACACAATCTACCTTTTTGCAGGATGTCTCGATTATGTCCAGAGCCTCCTCGTCAAAATCACTGGTCCAGTGATGACCGAAGTTGCAGGCCTCTAGTTGGAAGTAACCATTCTCGGTGACGTAGTGCACACGGCGGAATCCGGGCGTTACTTCCGCGTACTTTGCAGTTGGAATGAACAGCATTTGCTTGAATTTGTAGCAGCAGCTCTATACCCACACGACTATGTGTTGACTGCTGTGTCTAGGATGTTGACCTCAATTTATTCCGCTAGGACCACCCTCCAGTCCAGTCAAATGTACCGTTGCTTCCGTTGTTGTCCCCCGCCTTGCTGGTGGCCTCCAACATTCCAACACGGTGATCAACCATCCAAGCCCTAAGCATTTTAGCATTGTGTCTTGAGATCGGACCTGGACATCCAAGTTACATAGAGTATAATATACTCTGAAATTCATAATAAAGAGAAAATTGATATAAATAACATTATACTTTGCTTAATAGTTCCAGAAGTAATGAACGCACTGCTTGACCAGTGACCGGTGTAACTAAATATTAAATATATTTAATATTTTATTTTCCATTACCTTTCGTGAAATTTATTAATCATTCACTCTACGAAAAACAACTCAAGACAATAAACCTGACCAACGAATTAAATACAGTACCGCTATGCCTTACATGAAAGTATAATAATTTAATAATCTGAATAACCTATAAATCGTTCGTGTACAAAGCCACACATACAGGACAATTGTCTATGGACCATGAGACCGAGTCATGACAATATCAGACGTATAGGCTAGTCATTTTAAGACCGCAGGACCTTCTTCGTCTTTAGATAATAACAGTCATTTAGACCATCATGAAATTTTTATACATACTAAAGGACCAAGTGACCTTGAAAAATATTTTAGTAACACCAAGAGGTTTTGAACTAGTAAATATTCAGTCACTACATATTTTACTACGAGCAATCAACAAAAAGAAAGCACCATCAACGAAAAGGCAGCACAATCAAAAAAGGCAGCACATTTGGAAACACCATCAACAAAAAGGAAGCACATTTTGGAAGCACAATCAAAAAAGGCAGCACATTTTGGAAGCACCATCAAAAAGGCAGCACATTTGGTAACACAAGTTACGAGAACTAAGTCTTAGTTAGAAATACTTTTAATATCACAATCGTCCCAGTGATCATAATAAGCGTTATCAGATTTATTTATTATAACACGTCGTTTCCATCGTTTCGGTCTCAGGACACCGTTACATTATTTGATCTTGTCAGCTTTAGGTGCTTCATCACAGTCTATGATTCTGTCAACAGCCTCAGAGTCACTGTAACAATCACTGTAGAAGGCATCCTCTTCACCCAGATTACCATATGAATTCGATATCGATGATGTCGAAGTGCCATTATCGTCTTCATGCTTCCTTTTTAGGAGTCCATCATCATTTTTACAAAGTAAGAAAGATCTACTTAAATTCGGCTGGAATGTATTCTCACTTTTTACGTTAAGGATTCTTCCATTGTCTTCATTCTTCCATAAATCATCATCGACATTCAATTTAAGTTTTTCGTCGAGATCGGAAGAGCCACGAACATAATCTCTCACAAGACAAGGAAAATTATTGTCGTAATGCAGATCACTATTCCTTAGTCTAGTAGATCCATCGTTGTACTCTGGCTTGTACGCAGGCTTAACGTTACAAGTTCTGTCATGTCTTTTTAAGCTCTCTCTCCGCGTAAACGACTTGTTACATCGAACGCAACTTATCATATTGCGTAGTGGATTTTTAACACAGTCATTCTTCTGCTGTTGTCTTCCATTCTTTCTCAAGATAAATTTTTTGCTGCAAAACTTACACCTGTGTCCTTTCGATACAGCGACAGACACCGAATCAGAATTCATATTAGTTACTGTGACTAATGTTAGATATAAACAGACAGTTTTCCAATTGGAACCATTACTTAAATATAATTTTTTTTTAATATTTCTTAAGCGAGAGTTAAGTTATCTCATGCAAAGGTACTTGTTGTAAGTAGTTCTGCTTTTCAACAACAGATGCCACCACGTATTGCTTGTAGGTAAATAATATTTCTTTCTTTCATGCGGGATGCAGGATTCTCACTAACGATCGCAATAGAGGGATGACATCGCTAGACTCCAAGGAGAAGGTAGTTTGTTCTCCCAGTTAGTGTTTCTCAGATTTCTTAGGGTATATATTATTATTTGACTGAATAATGATTTTTTTTTTAAATTCCACCTAATAAAAATAAAATACAAGCACTCAGAGAAAACCATCAGGGATGATATCGTTTATAAACATCATAAATTACCTTTTTTTTTAAAAAAAAATTCCAAATCTAATCCTGTTTAAGCAAAGAGTTCACAAGCCCGCTTGTGCTAGAACTCTCATGTTGCTAAAGCAGAATTAAATTTGGACTTTTTTTTAAAAAAAAAAGAAGGTAATTTATGATGTTTATAAACGATATCATCCCTGATGGTTTTCTCTGAGTGCTTCTATTTTATTTTTATTAGGTGGAATTTATAAAAAAATCATTATTCAGTCAAATAATAATATATTCCCTAAGAAATCTGAGAAACACTAACTGGGAGAACAAACTACCTTATCCTTGGAGTCTAGCGATGTCATCCCTCTATTGCGATCGTTAGTGAGAATCCTGCATCCCGCATGAAAGAAAGAAATATTATTAACCTGCAAGCAATATGTGGTGTCATCTGTTGTTGAAAAGCAGAACTACTTACAACAAGTACCTTTGCATGAGATAACTCTAGCTTAAGAAATATTTAAAAAAATTATATTTAAGTAATGGTTCCAATTGGAAAACTGTCTGTTTGTATCTAACATTAGTCACAGTAACTAATATGAATCCTGATTCGGTGTCTGTCGCTGTATCGAAAGGACACAGGTGTAAGTTTTGCAGCAAAGAATTTATCTTGAGAAAGAATGGAAGACAACACCAGAAGAATGGCTGTGTTAAAAATCCACTACGAAATATGATAAGTTGTGTTCGATGTAACAAGTCGTTTACGCGGAGAGAGAGCTTAAAAAGACATGACAGAACTTGTAAAGTTAAGCCTGCGTACAAGCCAGAGTACAACGATGGATCTACTAGACTAAGGAATAGTGATCTGCATTACGACAATAATTTTCCTTGTCTTGAGAGAGATTATGTTCGTGGCTCTTCCGATCTCGACGAAAAACTTAAATTGAAGGACGATGATGATTTATGGAAGAATGAAGACAATGGAAGAATCCTTAACGTGAAAAGTGAGAATACATTCCAGCCGAATTCAAGTAGATCTTTCTTACTTTGTAAAAATGATGATGGACTCCTAAAAAGGAAGCATGAAGACGATAATGGCACTTAGACATCATCGATATCGAATTCATATGGTAATCTGGGTGAAGAGGATGCCTTCTACAGTGATTGTTACAGTGACTCTGAGGCTGTTGACAAAAGCATAGACTGTGATGAAGCACCTAAAGCTGACAAGATCGAAGAATGTAACGGTGTCCTGAGACCGAAACGATGGAAACGACATGTTATAATAAATAAATCTGATAACGCTTATTATGATCACTGGGACGATTGTGATATTAAAAGTATTTATAGTAAACTAGCAGGTGAGATGGTAGTAGAAGAGATTGGTTACACATCGTGGAAAAAGGAAAGATCCAAACTTATTGGTTGACCGGCTAAGACTTCTACATGGCTCACTTTTTGCAGGAAACTATTCGTGCATAAAAGAAATATCCTTCATACTCGAAGAACTGAGGAAAGCTGGCTACATACAATAATGGCTTATTTTACTTCTATTTGTATAATCTTAAGAAATAAATTAAATATTAAAAGTAAAAATTAAATGTTTTTATTTCTTGCATTCTGATTTCTAACTAAGACTTAGTTCTCGTAACTTGTGTTACCAAATGTGCTGCCTTTTTGATGGTGCTTCCAAAATGTGCTTCCTTCTTTTGTTGATGGTGCTTCCAAATGTGCTTCCTTCTTTTGTTGATGGTGCTTCCTAATGTGCTTCCTTCTTTTGTTGATGGTGCTTCCAAATGTGCTGCCTTTTTTGATAGTGCTTCCCAAATGTGCTGCCTTTTTTATGGTGCTTCCAAAATGTGCTTCCTTTTTGTTGATGGTGTTTCCAAAATGTGCTTTTTTTTTGATGGTGCTTCCAAAATGTGCTGCCTTTTTTGATTGTGCTTCCAAAATGTGCTTCCTTTTTGTTGATGGTGTTTCCAAATGTGCTGCCTTTTATGATTGTGCTGCCTTTTCGTTGATGGTGCTTCCTTTTTGTTGATTGCTTGTAGTAAAATATGTAATGACAGAATATTTACTAGTTCAAAACCTCTTGGTGTTACTAAAATATTTTTCAAGGTCACTTGGTCCTTTAGTATGTATAAAAATTTCATGATGGTCTAAATGACTGTTATTATCTAAAGACGAAGAAGGTCCTGCGGTCCTGAAATGACTAGCCTATACGTCTGATATTGTCATGACTCGGTCTCATGGTCCATAGACAATTGTCCTGTATGTGTGGATTTTTACATGAACGATTTATAGGTTATTCAGATTATCGAATAATTATACTTTCATGTAAGGCATAGCGGTACTGTATTTAATTCGTTGGTCAGGTTTATTATCTTGAGTTGTTTATCGTAGAGTGAATGATTAATAAATTCCACGAAAGGTAATGGAAAATAAAATATTAAATATATTTAATATTTAGTTACACCGATCACTGGTCAAGCAGTGCGTTCATTACTTCTGGAACTATTAAGCAAAGTATAATGTTATTTATATCAATTTTCTCTTTATTATGTATTTCAGAGTATATTATACTCTATGTAACTTGGATGTCCAGGTCCGATCTCAAGACACAATGCTAGCATGCTTAGGGCTTGAATGGTTGATTACCGTGTTGGAATGTTGGAGGCCACCTGCAAGGTGGGGGACAACAACGGAAGCAACGGTACATGTGACTGGACTGGAGGGTGGTCCTAGCGGAATAAATTGGGGTCAACATCCTAGACACAGCAGTCAACACATAGTCGTGTGTGTATAGAGCTGCTGCTACAAATTCAAGCAACTGCTGTTCAGTCCAACTGCAAAGTACGCGGAAGTAACGCCCGGATTCCGCCGTGTGCACTACGTCACCGAGGATGGTTACTTCCAACTAGAGGCCTGCAACTTCGGTCATCACAGGACCAGTTATTGTGACGAGGATGCTCTGGACATAATCGAGACATCCTGCTAAAAGGTAGATTGTGTCGTCTATTATCTAAGACCTGACAGTACATTACCGGCTTAGTCTCGTCTCGACCACCATGACGAAATGTGTAAACCTCCAAGGCTTCTCTAGTCAGTATGGATTTATTATCAAGGAACTTAGCATTGCAGATGAAGAAGGAAATGTAATAACACACTATGTGTGGTAATTATTTTTAGCCGAAGTGATAATTTAATAAAACACGTAAAAAATAACTTTAAGGTTTTTTTTTCTAATGTGTCAACAAATCAATGATAGGAAGGATTTGTATGTAGAACTAGAAGTATACCACATCTCTTGAAGAACACTGCATGGTATATATTGAAAGACTCTTAAGCTCATGAAACTATACTATAGGTGGAAAGGATGATGCGGTTCCTAAGATTAAATGAAAGGAACTTTGTTGATTTTTTTTTTCTGTATACTACGATGATTTAATTGTGTTTGGGATGATGGGTTGAAGGATTAAATAATAAAACTGGACACACAGGCTTTTAAAGAAAACGAGAATGGAACTAACCATGTCTACAAAACAATAGAGAATAATGTGAAACTCACAAGATCATAGATTGTGGTAAATCTCTGACAACTGAAATGCGGAAACGATATCATAAAATGAGTGATATTGATGCAGCTCATGATAATATTGATGACAGCTACGATGATGATGATGATAACTTTGCGTCTGTGATAGTGACACGGATGCATGGATTTTAAGACTAATAATAACTAATATGTAATGAAGATGGAAGCCGTAGCACATGAGACCAATTGTTCATCGAGAGACAATCCAAATGATTGAAGAACAGGCTAAAACTTCTACTTGGTTCGCAAAATGCTGAAAATTTATACGTCCTCAAAGAAACATGAACTAAGAAATGCGAGGTTTATATAATAAAACCTACTTTTTTTGATCTGATGTGTATAAATGGGAATAAATATACAATTTAATATGATTTTTATTAAATACCTTTCTTACATATGTACTTTCAAACTGTTGGCGTCTACAGTGTACATAAAGTATATAAAATATTTACGTACCTGGTTCTTCGTTTACCATGTATATTTTGCATTTTAAAATATGAATTTATTAAAGAAAAATGACTGATTTGTTGTGTGTTAGAAACCATAAGTCCGTCTATAACTGGTGTGATTTAAAATACTGTGAAATTTTGAGGATAGTATGACCAATAGGATGTTAATATGATGATGTGACATTGGCTTGCTACTTCGCTTGAATGAAATTTAAATGTTAACTTTGTGATGAAATCTGCAAGTGCGTGCATTGCGTGTCCATTTCATATGTCGAATTTGCTTCCAAATGTGCTGCCTTTTTCGTTGAGTGGGCTTCTATTTTTAAAGTAGTTTTGACTCGAGTATTATAGTAATTGGTTCTTGATTTGACTAGCGTATTATTCCATCCTGTGCATGTATATAAGCGAGTCCTATACAGCAGGTCGCTCAGTTTGTTACTGACGTTATCGGTGTAAGGATCACCTATTTTGTTTCTTCTGGTGCATAAGTAGCGTAATTACCTGTTCTTGTGAAATCGATGGCATCTTTACCGTCTAAAACGATGAACTTGATGGATGTTGTACCATCGTCTACAGGAACTCTAACGTCAGCGCTGACGATGTTGGAGCAGATCCCGACGGCAACGCCTCTGACAACACTGGAGGAGACTTCAACAGTCGTGGTACCACCAGCAGAAGAGAATTTAATGCCGGTGGTGCTGGCTACACGGGAAAACACGACGAACTTCGTTTCAGCCTCGATGGCGACTTTAATGGCTGGTGATTCAACAACTAACGGACATCGGTGTTGTTACTGTGACAAGATTTTCACAAAGAACAGCAATGCTCGACGACACGAAAAGAGAGAATGTGTCAAGAACCTTTATCGTAAAATGATTGTTTGTGAGAAATGCCATAAGCAGTTTACCAGAAAAGATAATATGAAAACGCACATGAAGACATGCAAAGGTCCTGCTGTTCGGTAGAAAGTAAAGGTTTCTATTAAACAACGATGCATTGATGCTCATAAGAGTATGCCTGGAGATGGCGCAACTGCGGCAACGTTAGTATCTGGATCAGGTCTGAAAGGCTTGTCTTCATCAGCAAGGTATCCTTGCAGCTACTGCGATATGTCGTTCACTTTTTCTCATGTAGCAAGAAGACATGAGAGGAGTAAATGCAAGAAGAATCCATTTCGCATAAAGTTCCGCTGTGATGAGTGTCATGAATGGTTTACACGTATTGATAGTTTGCGACGGCATGTGAAAAAATGCAACGGTAAAGTCCGTGTGTCTACTGAAGAACTACCTGTAGAAATTTCGACTCCTCGCTTTAGATTGGAGACTCGTAAGCGTGCAAGCAAGAAAACCAATGTGCAGCAACCTTTTGCTACAACGTCTGGACATGAAAATAAACCTAATACTGTGCTCGGTGCATTACAAGTGAATGATAATGGGTTCTACTTGGCGCAGTCTGCATTTCATGGAAAATTGAAAGATTACTATTATCTAAATACGTAAGGTGAATCAAAAGACATTTGTAATTTTCTTGATGATATCAGAGAGGACATAATCAATCAGCTTACTGATGATGTAGCAACAAACGGTCCATCAAAATATAACTTGTGGTTGGACTGTATATATGGAAAGCCGTATCCATTCGAAGACGAAGTGAGGAAGTGTGCATTCCAGACATCGGCTGCAGTAATTTACAGTTCTGACGATGTGAAGCAAACTGTTAAAAACGGTATCCAGAAACTCTGTCAAGAAGAGGTGGACTATGTCTGTAAATGTTCTGGTTGGTCTCTAGTAGTATATGAATGTATGTCCGGCGGCAGGCTTCCAGGCTGTGGAGCGTGTGGGCACGTCCGCCATCTTGGATTGTGACGTCACGGCGGCCATCTTGGTTGACCTTGACCTTGACCTTTGACCTTGACCTTTAATTTGATCCTCAAAAATCGCCAAAATCCGCCAAAATTGGGCAAAATTTGCCCAAAATTCCTCAAAATTCGCCAAAATTACCATTTATGTGGAAATAAATTCCGCCAAAAAATCTCAAATAATTCCACAGTTCAAAAATTAGGATTTCGAAAATCCTCAAAAGTCGCTTTGCCCTAGAAAAAACGAAAACTCCTAAAAGCGGCTTAAAACTCCTAAGAGCTAGCCGCTTATAAGCCGCCGACCTTGAAAATAAGGATGTCATGGCAGCCATATTGGATGATGACGTCACCGTTGCAAATTTTGTTACGGCCGCCATCTTTAACTTTTTTATTTATTATCCAATTTTAATGAAAAAAATTAAAAATTATAAAAAAAATCCATTTAATAAAATTTTAATAAAAGATTTATAAAAATTATATTTTTACGACACGGAGTTCGGAGTCCTCGGTTCGAACCCGGTGAGGGCAAAAAAATTAAAAATGGCGACCGATCCTTCCCCCCGTGGTGTGTGCTAGCAGACTGACTCCCACCACTTTTTTTCAAAGCATATAGATCGTCATCTAGTATGACGTCATGTCCGCCATCTTGTCTTTGATGCTGGAAGCCATCATCAATGTATCGTCGGCGAGAGTGCGCTCACGCCATGTTAGTTTAGTTCTTATCCGATAGAGTGCAGTAATCATTTATAACTGTGACACCCGCCATCTTGAAATTTGGCCGCCATCTTGAAAATCCGTAATTATTTAGCTAGAAATTCGGGAAAAGTTCCAAAATTCATTAAATAAATCACTCATTAATTTACATATTGATTCGATCGATTCACGTCCTCGGTTCGATACCCGATCGATGCAATAATATTTAATTTTATGAAAAAATAATAATTTTAATAAACCATGTTAAACTTTCGTAAAGAGACTTTAAATCCTCTACTACCATCATCCTATCAGACGTCAAGACTACCATATTGGAAATTCGTAATTTTAATGCTAGAGATTCGGGAAAAATTTCAAAATTCATTAAATAAATTTGTAATCAATATACTGATTGATTGGATCGACTATGGTCCGTGGTTCGATCCCTTGTCGATACAAAACAACATTAATATTTTAAAAAAGTACCACTAAAGTGTAAGGTTTGAGAAATAAAAAACAATGCAAGTTCTTTTAAAAAAACTTTTATTTCATACATACTACACTACTACAAGTACAAAAAAAAAATAAACACTGACAAATTACTAAAGTTTTGTGGATTTCTCGATTCAAACAGTCTTCTTATTGTACGTACTAAGCCTTTTACATGACTTTAAATGTCTATACGATCCGTTCATCACCACAGCCAGAGACGGACTGAAGTTCATATCACTTATATAGTCTCATTAGCCGGTACAACACATGAGTCGAAACAATAACCATGTTCATTATACGTCTCGGAGCATTTTTTATAATGACGATGTAAGCTATCGAGACGTGAAATTAGTTTATTACATTTTATACACTGAAAATGTATTCTTTGAACATTATTAGAACAACCGCTCCTTTCATGTCTGCGCGCATTTGAAGTTCTAGTAAATGATGCGTCACAATATTTGCACTGATGCGATGCACGCTCTTCATGAATTGAAGTCTGGAATGCAGATAGTGAAACTTCAGCTGATGGTGGAACAGCACATATCGAAGTCTCCTCCAGCGTTGTGAGAGGCGTTGCCAACGGGATCTGCTCCAACATCGTCAGCGCCGACGTCATGGTTCTTGTAGTCGATGGTACATCCTCCATCGAGTACGACGTTAAAGTCGGTAAAGATGCCATCGAAGTCTCAAGAACAGGCAATTACGCGACTTATACACCAGAAGAAACAAACTAGGTGATCCGTACACCGTCAACGGCAGTAACAAACTAAGCGTCCTGCTGTATAGGACTCGTTTATATACTTTAACCGGTTTGAATAATACGCTAGTCAAATCAAGAACAATTTACTAAAATACTAGAGTCAAAACAACATTAAAAAAATAGAAGCACCATCAACAAAACATTGAAGCACATTTGGAAGCACCTTCAAAAAAGGAAAAACAATAGGAAGCACCGACTACGAAAAAACAGCACATTTGGAAGCACCGACAACGAAAAGGCAGCACATTTGACAGCACCGACAACGAAAAGGCAGCACATTTGGGAGCACCGACTACGAAAAGGCAGCACATTTGACAGCACCGACAACGAAAAGGCAGCACATTTGGAAGCACCAACTACGAAAAGGCAGCACATTTGGAAGCACCGACAACGAAAAGGCAGCACATTTGGAAGCACCGACTACGAAAAGGCAGCACATTTGGAAGCACCGACTACGAAAAGGCAGCACATTTGACAGCACCGACAACGAAAAGCCAGCACATTTGGAAGCACCAACTACGAAAAGGCAGCACATTTGGAAGCACCGACAACGAAAAGGCAGCACATTTGGAAGCACCGACTACGAAAAGGCAGCACATTTGGCAGCACCGACAACGAAAAGTCAGCACATTTGGAAGCACCGACTACGAAAAGGCAGCACATTTGACAGCAACGACAACGAAAAGGCAGCACATTTGGAAGCACCAACTACGAAAAGGCAGCACATTCTTAAGCACCGACTACGAAAAGGCAGCACATTTGGAAGCACCGACAACGAAAAGGCAGCACATTTGGAAGCACCGAAAACGAAAAGGCAGCACATTTGGTAGCACCGACAACGAAAAGACAGCACATTTGGAAGCACCGACAACGAAAAGACAGCTCATTTTGGATGCACTATCATAAAGGCAGCACATTTTGGAAGCACCATCGAATAAGGAAGCACATTTGGAAGCTCCATCAACAAAAAAAAAAAAAAAACCAAAAAGGATGCAAAATTTACGAGATCTAAGTCTTAGTTAGAAATCAGAATACAAGAAATAAAAACATTAAATTCTTATAATTTAAATTATTTATTTTATTTCTTTACATTATACAAATGCAAGTAAATCAAGCCATTATTGTATGTAGCCAGCTTCCCTCAGTTCCTTGAGTATTAAGGATATTTCTTTGATGCATGAATAGTTTCCTGCACAAAGCGAACCATGTAGAAGTCTTAACCGGTCAACCAATATGTTTGGATCTTTCCATGATGTGTAATCATTCTCTTCTACCACCATCTTCCTTGCACCTTTATAATAAATATTATGATCTCTGGTGTCTTCCGTTTTACCACCAACCTCAGGGTAACTTTCATGTTTGAGACGGTGATCATCACAAGCTTGATCAGATTTATTTAATATATCACGTCGTTTCCAACGTTTCGGTCTCAGGACACCGCCACATTCTTCGATCTTGGCAGCTTTAGGTGCTTCATCATAGGCTATGTCTTTGTCAGCAGCCTCAGAGTCACTGTAACAATCACCGTAGAAGGAATCGTCTTCACCCAATTTACCATAATAATTCGATGTTGATGATGTTGAAGTGTCTTCATCGTCTTCATGCTTCCTTTTTAGGAGTCCATCATTTTTACAAAGTAGGAAAGAACTACTTGAATTCGGCTGGAATATATTCTCACTTTTCACGTTAAGGATTCTTCCATTGTCTTCATTCTTCCGTAAATCATCATCCTCCTTCAATTTTAGTTCTTTGTCGAGATCGGAAGAGCCAAGAAAATTATTGTGGTAATGCAGATCACTCTTCCTTAGGCTAGTAGATTCATCGTTGTCCTCTAGCTTGTACGCAGGCTTGGCGCTACAAGTTCTGCCATGTCTTTTTAGGCTCTCTCTCCGCGTAAACGACTTGCTACATCGAACACAACGTATCATATTGCGCAGTGGATTTTTAACACAGTCATTCTTCTCGTGTTGTCTTTTATTCTTTCTCAAGATAAACTCTTTACTGCAAAACTTACACCTATGTTCTTTCGATACAGCGTCAGATCCCAAATCAGAATTCATATTAGTTACTGAGACTAATGTCAGATGCAAAGTAAGAGTTTTAAATTAGATATATTACTTAAATATAATTTTTTAATTATTTCATCAGCGATAATTAATATATCTCATGCAAAAGTACTTTATGCATGTAGTTCTGCTTTTCAACAACAGATGTCGACACATGTTGCTTGCAGGTAAATAATATTTAGTTCTTTTATGCGGGATGCCTGATGCTCACTATCGATCGCAAAAGAAGGATGGCTTCGATAGACTCCAAGGAAAAGGAAGTTCGTCTTGCATGTTGGTGCTCCACAGATGTCTCATGGCGTAATATTAATTTGACTGAGTAATGATATTTGTTAATTCCACCTGATAAAAAAATTTGCAAGTTTTGATTTAGTAGCAGAAATTATCGAATTAAATGTAACTCCAATTAAAATGACATGTCTCATTAGACAAAAAAAAAATCCATACAGAGAGCGGTTCCTCAGAATAGTCAGAAACACTTGAAGAAACCACAGGAATGATTGCAAGAACACGGGTAAAACCATCAAAATATTGACATTAATAATCAGGAGCACACGGAGAAAACCATCATAATATTGGCAAGAATAATCAGGAGCACACGGAGAAAACCATCATAATATTGACCAGATTAATCAGAAGTACTCGGAGAAAACCAACACATGTTTTCCTTGATATCATAAAATTACAGGAAAAAATATTTAAAAATAAAAATAAATTTAAAAAAAAATAAAAAAAATGCATAAACAGTTTCTGATAGCTTGTAAACTTATCATTGTTGAGCAAAGATAGAGTTCTTGTACAAGCCAGAAATTTATGCAAAAAATAAAAAAATGCATAAATTTCTGGCTTGTACAAGAACTCTATCTTTGCTCAACAATGATAAGTTTACAAGCTATCAGAAACTGTTTATGCATTTTTTTTATTTTTTTTAAAATTTATTTTTATTTTTAAATATTTTTTCCTGTAATTTTATGATATCAAGGAAAACATGTGTTGGTTTTCTCCGAGTACTTCTGATTAATCTGGTCAATATTATGATGGTTTTCTCCGTGTGCTCCTGATTATTCTTGCCAATATTATGATGGTTTTCTCCGTGTGCTCCTGATTATTAATGTCAATATTTTGATGGTTTTACCCGTGTTCTTGCAATCATTCCTGTGGTTTCTTCAAGTGTTTCTGACTATTCTGAGGAACCGCTCTCTGTATGGATTTTTTTTTGTCTAATGAGACATGTCATTTTAATTGGAGTTACATTTAATTCGATAATTTCTGCTACTAAATCAAAACTTGCAATTTTTTTTATCAGGTGGAATTAACAAATATCATTACTCAGTCAAATTAATATTACGCCATGAGACATCTGTGGAGCACCAACATGCAAGACGAACTTCCTTTTCCTTGGAGTCTATCGAAGCCATCCTTCTTTTGCGATCGATAGTGAGCATCAGGCATCCCGCATAAAAGAACTAAATATTATTTACCTGCAAGCAACATGTGTCGACATCTGTTGTTGAAAAGCAGAACTACATGCATAAAGTACTTTTGCATGAGATATATTAATTATCGCTGATGAAATAATTAAAAAATTATATTTAAGTAATATATCTAATTTAAAACTCTTAGTTTGCATCTGACATTAGTCTCAGTAACTAATATGAATTCTGATTTGGGATCTGACGCTGTATCGAAAGAACATAGGTGTAAGTTTTGCAGTAAAGAGTTTATCTTGAGAAAGAATAAAAGACAACACGAGAAGAATGACTGTGTTAAAAATCCACTGCGCAATATGATAAGTTGTGTTCGATGTAGCAAGTCGTTTACGCGGAGAGAGAGCCTAAAAATACATGGCAGAACTTGTAGCGCCAAGCCTGCGTACAAGCTAGAGGACAACGATGAATCTACTAGCCTAAGGAAGAGTGATCTGCATTACGACAATAATTTTCTTGGCTCTTCCGATCTCGACAAAGAACTAAAATTGAAGGAGGATGATGATTTACGGAAGAATGAAGACAATGGAAGAATCCTTAACGTGAAAAGTGAGAATATATTCCAGCCGAATTCAAGTAGTTCTTTCCTACTTTGTAAAAATGATGGACTCCTAAAAAGGAAGCATGAAGACGATGAAGACACTTCAACATCATCAACATCGAATTATTATGGTAAATTGGGTGAAGACGATTCCTTCTACGGTGATTGTTACAGTGACTCTGAGGCTGCTGACAAAGACATAGCCTATGATGAAGCACCTAAAGCTGCCAAGATCGAAGAATGTGGCGGTGTCCTGAGACCGAAACGTTGGAAACGACGTGATATATTAAATAAATCTGATCAAGCTTGTGATGATCACCGTCTCAAACATGAAAGTTACCCTGAGGTTGGTGGTAAAACGGAAGACACCAGAGATAATAATATTTATTATAAAGGTGCAAGGAAGATGGTGGTAGAAGAGAATGATTACACATCATGGAAAGATCCAAACATATTGGTTGACCGGTTAAGACTTCTACATGGTTCGCTTTGTGCAGGAAACTATTCGTGCATCAAAGAAATATCCTTCATACTCAAGGAACTGAGGGAAGCTGGCTACATACAATAATGGCTTGATTTACTTGCATTTGTATAATGTAAAGAAATAAAATAAATAATTTAAATTATAAGAATTTAATGTTTTTATTTCTTGTATTCTGATTTCTAACTAAGACTTAGATCTCGTAAATTTTGCATCCTTTTTGCTTTTTTTTTTTTTTTGTTGATGGAGCTTCCAAATGTGCTTCCTTATTCGATGGTGCTTCCAAAATGTGCTGCCTTTATGATAGTGCATCCAAAATGAGCTGTCTTTTCGTTGTCGGTGCTTCCAAATGTGCTGTCTTTTCGTTGTCGGTGCTACCAAATGTGCTGCCTTTTCGTTTTCGGTGCTTCCAAATGTGCTGCCTTTTCGTTGTCGGTGCTTCCAAATGTGCTGCCTTTTCGTAGTCGGTGCTTAAGAATGTGCTGCCTTTTCGTAGTTGGTGCTTCCAAATGTGCTGCCTTTTCGTTGTCGGTGCTGTCAAATGTGCTGCCTTTTCGTAGTCGGTGCTTCCAAATGTGCTGACTTTTCGTTGTCGGTGCTGCCAAATGTGCTGCCTTTTCGTAGTCGGTGCTTCCAAATGTGCTGCCTTTTCGTTGTCGGTGCTTCCAAATGTGCTGCCTTTTCGTAGTTGGTGCTTCCAAATGTGCTGGCTTTTCGTTGTCGGTGCTGTCAAATGTGCTGCCTTTTCGTAGTCGGTGCTTCCAAATGTGCTGCCTTTTCGTAGTCGGTGCTTCCAAATGTGCTGCCTTTTCGTTGTCGGTGCTTCCAAATGTGCTGCCTTTTCGTTGTCGGTGCTGCCAAATGTGCTGCCTTTTCGTTGTCGGTGCTGCCAAATGTGCTGCCTTTAAGTAGTCGTTGCTTCCAAATGTGCTGCCTTTTCGTAGTCGGTGCTTCCAATTTTTTTTCCTTTTTTGAAGATGCTTCCAAGTGTGCTTCCTTTTTTTGATGGTGCTTCCAATTTTTTTTTCCTTTTTTGAAGGTGCTTCCAAGTCTGCTTCCTTTTTTTTTTTGATGGTGCTTCTATTTTTTTAATGTTGTTTTGACTCTAGTATTTTAGTAAAATGTTCTTGGTTTGACTAGCGTATTATTCCATACGGTGCATGTATATAAGCGAGTCCTAGACAGCAGGACGCTCAGTTTTGTTACTGACGTCGACGGTGTACGGATCACCTAGTTTGTTTCTTCTGGTGTATAAGTCGCGTAATTGCCTGTTCTTGAGACTTCGATGGCATCTTTACCGACTTTAACGTCGTACTCGATGGAGGATGTACCATCGACTACGAGAACCATGACGTCGGCGCCGACGATGTTGGAGCAGATCCCGTTGGCAACGCCTCTGACAACGCTGCAGGAGACTTCGATATGTGCTGTTCCACCATCAGCTGAAGTTTCACCATCTGCATTCCAGACTTCAATTCATGAAGAGCGTGCATCGCATCAGTGCAAATATTGTGACGCATCATTTACTAGAACTTCAAATGCGCGCAGACATGAAAGGAGCGGTTGTTCTAATAATGTTCAAAGAATACATTTTCAGTGTATAAAATGTAATAAACTAATTTCACGTCTCGATAGCTTACATCGTCATTATAAAAAATGCTCCGAGACGTATAATGAACATGGTTATTGTTTCGACTCATGTGTTGTACCGGCTAATGAGACTATATAAGAGATATGAACTTCAGTCCGTCTCTGGCTGTGGTGATGAACGGATCGTATAGACATTTAAAGTCATGTAAAAGGCTTAGTAAGTACAATAAGAAGACTGTTTGAATCGAGAAATCCACAAAACTTTAGTAATTTGTCAGAGTTTTTTTTTTTTTTTTTTTTTTTGTACTTGTAGTAGTGTAGTATGTATGAAATAAAGTTTTTTTAAAAGAACTTGCGGTGTTTTTTATTTTCTCAAACCTTACACTTTAGTGGTACTTTTTAAAAATATTAATGTTGTTTTGTATCGACAAGGGATCGAACCACGGACCTTAGTCGATCCAATCAATCAGTATATTGATTACAAATTTATTTAATGAATTTTGAAATTTTTCCCGAATCTCTAGCATTAAAATTACGAATTTCCAATATGGTAGTCTTGACGTCTGATAGGATGATGGTAGTAGAGGATTTAAAGTCTCTTTACGAAAGTTTAACATGGTTTATTGAATTTATTATTTTTTCATAAAATTAAACATTATTGCATCGATCGGGTATCGAACCGAGGACGTGAATCGATCGAATCAATATGTAAATTAATGAGTGATTTATTTAATGTATTTTGGAACTTTTCCCGAATTTCTAGCTAAATAATTACGGATTTTCAAGATGGCGGCCAAATTTCAAGATGGCGGGTGTCACAGTTATAAATGATTACTGCACTCTATCGGATAAGAACTAAACTAACATGGCGTGAGCGCACTCTCGCCGACGATACATTGATGATGGCTTCCAGCATCAAAGACAAGATGGCGGACATGACGTCATACTAGATGACGATCTATATGCTTTGAAAAAAAGTGGTGGGAGTCAGTCTGCTAGCACACACCACGGGGGGAAGGATCGGTCGCCATTTTTAATTTTTTTGCCCTCACCGGGTTCGAACCGAGGACTCCGAACTCCGTGTCGTAAAAATATAATTTTTATAAATCTTTTATTAAAATTTTATTAAATGGATTTTTTTTATAATTTTTAATTTTTTTTCATTAAAATCGGATAATAAATAAAAAAGTTAAAGATGGCGGCCGTAACAAAATTTGCAACGGTGACGTCATCATCCAATATGGCTGCCATGACATCCTTATTTTCAAGGTCGGCGGCTTATAAGCGGCTAGCTCTTAGGAGTTTTAAGCTGCTTTTAGGAGTTTTCGTTTTTTCTAGGGCAAAGCGACTTTTGAGGATTTTCGAAATCCTAATTTTTGAACTGTGGAATTATTTGAGATTTTTTGGCGGAATTTATTTCCACATAAATGGTAATTTTGGCGAATTTTGAGGAATTTTGGGCAAATTTTGCCCAATTTTGGCGGATTTTGGCGATTTTTGAGGATCAAATTAAAGGTCAAGGTCAAAGGTCAAGGTCAACCAAGATGGCCGCCGTGACGTCACAATCCAAGATGGCGGACGTGCCCACACGCTCCACAGCCTGGAAGCCTGCCGCCGGACATACATTCATATACTAGTGTCTCTGTCTAGTATAAACCGATTGGAGCTAAGAATTAGTCATTTCACGCCTATGCAGGGCTTTCGCAAGTGATCCTGTAGTAAAAAAGAGATTTTGTAATAAAATTTATTTTGTAAAAGAATTTGCGATGTTTTATTTTCGAACCTCTCACTATTATGTTAAATTGTTGTTATATTTATTTTTTCTTCAGCATTCAGAATCGTACCAAGGTCCTAAGTCGATCTAATTAATCATTTTATTGGTTGCAAAATTTATTTAATTAATTTTGAACTTTTTCCTGAATTTCTAGCATTGTAATTATGAATTTCCAAGATGGCGGACATGATGGCTTATAAGATGATGGTAGTAGAGGATTTTAAGCCTCATAAGAATTTTTGTACATGGTTTATTGAAATAATTATTTTTTACATAAAATTAAACATCATTGCATCGATCGAGTATCGAACCAAGGACAGGAACTAATCGAATCAATATGTAAAGTAATGAGTGATTTATTTAATGAATTATGGATTTTTTCCCGAATTTCTAGCTAAATAATTACACGATTCCAAGATGGCTGCCATAACGAAACATGCAACAGTAATAGGATTAGGTTAGGTTAGGTTATGTTAGGTTATGTTAGCATAGATTTGCATATGGATTAGGTTAGGTTAGGTTAGGTTAGGTTAGGTTAGGTTAGGTTAGGTTAGGTTAGTTTAGGTAAGTTTATGTTAGTTTAGGTTAGCATAGATTAGCATATGGATTAGGTTAGGTTAGGTTAGGTTAGGTTAGGTTAGCATAGATTAGCATATGGATTAGGTTAGGTTAGGTTAGGTTAGGTTAGCATAGATTAGCATATGGATTAGGTTAGTTTAGGTTATGTTAGCATAGATTAGCATATGGATTAGGTTAGGTTAGGTTAGGTTAGGTTAGGTTAGGTTAGCATAGATTAGCATATTGATTAGGTTAGGTTAGGTTAGGTTAGTTTAGCATAGATAAGCATATGGTTTAGGTTAGGTTAGGTTAGGTTAGGTTAGCATATGGATTAGCATACGGATTAGATGACGTCATCAGGTTGGCAACATCGAGGGTCGCAAGGCTAAAGGTCAAGGTCGAATTTCAATGTCAGGGTCAAATTTCAAGGTCAAGGTCAAATTTCAAGGTCAAGGTCAAAGTTAAAGGTCAAGGTCAAGGTCAAATGTCAAAGTTCAAGGACTCGGTTCAAGGTCTAGGTCAAAGTTCAGGGTTCAAGGTCAAAGTCAAAGGTCAAGGTCGGATCCTGGATCCTGCGCCTGTCCCAGAACCGGCTATTTCCTACTACTGTAACGGGACATTTTTTCGTGCGTACATGGCTGATGAACGTAACGGGACACTTTTTCGTGTGTGCATGGTCGAAGGAAGAGATTAATCCCCCTCCGTCCTCCGGTGCCCTCATACATACTTTATATACCTACTTTTATTTGTTAGCAACTTTGAGTCTTATTTTAAATAATATGAGAAATTATTGTATTTTTAGGTTTAATGGAAGTTGAGTAGGTACTTTAAAGATTGACTCAAATCTATTGATATGTTACTATTTTTTACGTGACTTTACTATGAGATATGGAAAGCTTTAGAAAATTTGAACAACGTAAAATGGTTTTACAAATTGCAATTTAATACAAAATTGATATTTATATTTTTGTGAAAATTATCGTCACTTATTAAAAATCAAAATTCTTTATGTTGTTCATGTTAAGATGATTTTTAAATTGTTGGAAGAGTTCCTGCAGTAAATTATCTCACTATAAGACAGATTTAACCGATAACAATATTAAACTTTACAGTTTGTCGTATTTGCTTTCGTAGAGCCGTTTTTATATTTCATATTTATAAATTACAAAACCTGTATTTAATGTTTTTTTCTACGTCAAGGTCTAAAAATGTTATCATGCTGAATATTTATGTACATTTTCTGTATTTTTTTACTAACTTATTACGTCTTATTAAAACTTCGAGAGTATAGTATATTGGTAATATGTTTAAAATCCGCGTTGGAAAAAGGAGTTTTTTTTTATCAAACTTTCTGCCATTCATTAGGTGATTGTGCCATTAGAATTATTGAGAAGTTTTACTTCCTTTCTAAAGTATCAATTATTTGCGACGTGAAAAGAATTTTTTGTAGGGTTTCTGAGAAACGATTTGGGACTCAAGATGAAGAAAGTTTTGAAAATTTTTAACGAGCTTATATATCTGTTTCTGTGCAATATCCAGGCTTTTATAGTACCTCGTCAGATTGCCACAGATTATTACTAAAGAAAAGGTCTGAAATACGGCAGCCACGCCAGCAGGGAGTGGGGGTGGGGGTGGGGGCGGCTAGACGGAGCCCGGTGCGCGTCGCGTGACTCTCGCCGCCGCTTCCCGCCTCGACGAGTTTAGTTTTAAATTCATTTATTTCAGCAGTAAAATACATAGTTACAAAAGAACACAACAGCCAAGAAAATAGTACCCTCCAGCTGATTCAGCTCTTTCGTGCTCAAAAATAAATACATGATACAATAGAAACAACACAAAAGTACAATAAATATCATCATTACAAATTCCAAGAAAAAGTATAAAAAAAACCAGAGCACAGCAAGTAAATAATGAACAGTAATGAATTTAAAACGACCCGAAGTAATGAAAGAAAGATGGAGGGTCGGAAAAACATAATTACAAGGCAGTTCGCCATCTTGCTTTCAGATGGGAGAATGAAAGAAGCCGAGAGGTCTGCCGCTAGCGCGTAACAAGAGAGCGGAGGTAAGAGACTCACAGGTGTGATAGCGTGACACGTACATTACCTTAAATATATTTTATAGATTTATCACAACGGGTGACGGCGTTTACAATTGTAATAGTTAGTAGTACATTGAAGTATAACTGAAGCTAAAGTCGAGACCTTATTTTATAACCCCTTATTCCCTTCAAGTTCCATTTAAGTAAGAAGGTAGTAATAAAACTTTCATTAGGAGAGAATTCGACATAACACCCCTTCGATAATGATTTATCATTGACAAAATCAAAACATTATATTAAAACATAAACCTTAAATGAAAACTTTAGAGCAATATTTATTAACTGCTTAAAAATGTAGTTAATTGGATAGTTACTATGCTAGCTAGTACAAGCTAATGTAATTATAGAAATCTATACCAGCTCTTTGCTAGCCTGATTACACAATGTCTAATAATAGATTTGTTAATGTTTTGTTTACATATTTAATGATTCAGTAAATACATAAAAGATAAAAATGCAAAAAAAAAAAGCTGAGTGGTTATAGTTAAAATATAGGTATGTGCACTTCCAGAAATATTTTGGCTTTTTTTTGTTTCATTAAATACGTAATTTTTTTATTTAAAAACGTTTCTGTCGAAAAAAAATGCACTTTCGTTGCTAAATATAATAGAAAAGTTATCTTCATTATAATTTAAAAAATAAAACATTTTCTTAATAGTTTTCTATGTCAATTATCATAGACAAAAATTAAATGCTTAAAAATAAATCGTGTAATACATGCACGTATAAAATTCATTCATTTTCTACCAAAGCATTCAAAATAAAATGCTATATTTCACTTTTGAGTATGTTTTATCGGGTAATGGTGGCACTTAAGAGATAAAATTAGAACTTATAATTTACTTTTATCCAAAATAGATATCGTTTTCTACTGTGACTCGCTTTATGTTTATAAGAATAAATGCAGATTTAACACTTAATTTGTTAATATAATGATTAAATTAACAAATTGCTCACAAAATGTTCGTTGTTTATGTTAATAATTTATAACTTATTATAATGAAATTGTTAAGTTGCCCATTATAGGAATGTGAGAGTTTTCTTAAGGAAATAATAAGGAATAAAACATTAATATAAATTAGTGAAAATTAAAGAGCGTGCTGCATTCGACATCAGTACGATAAATAAATAAACTTTTTTACATTTTTATAATAGTGATTTTTATTTCGCTGGTTTAATTGACTTTAATTTATTTTATTTAAGATTTCAGTCTGAAACTTATTATTAAGTTGGTATCATAAACTGAAAGAAATATTTTCTTCTTTGATATTAGGATTTATTATAAATATTAAGGTTTAGATAAATAAGTCTTAACTTTATACTACAAAAATTTAATTTTTTTTAATGCTCTAAGAGACGCCAGACTGAATACCAATGATGTGCTTATAACGCCACTAAACACTAGGGAGTGTTGGTGGGCGAGGGAGCGTAATACCTTTGAATATATATACTGTATAGAAGTCGCCAGCCCAGGTTAAAAATTCTAATACGGTTTTGAGGTAGTTGGTTAATTCACCGCCGCAATCGCCACCATCTCTAGGGCATCGACTTGTAGTGGTCCATAGCGGACAAGTGTCCAACTCTTCAGACACCCCTTCCCCCTACCGCTGAACGACGTTGAGCTGCAGTGAATGATGGATGAGGGGTGCGGGGAATGACAGCGGGCGACAGTGCTGCGCTCTAACGTATAAATAACAACTAAGGCGATACAGGGCGTTACGGCAGCGCACTGCAGCGGTGAAGTTCCCAAGCTGCTCATTATACGCTTCTGAAAAACGTAGAGTAAATCCTATCCACTCGCGACTTCTATACAGTATATATATTCAAAGGTAATACCGTGAGCTCTGGCTAATCACCAAGAGAAAATGTGTGGTACAGTGAGCTCTGTATAGTCACAAAGAGATAAAATGTGGTACAGTAAGCTCTGGATGGTCACCAAGAAATGGAGTGTGGTACAGTGAGCTCTAGGTGTCACCAAGAGATGGAGTGTGGTACAGTGAGACCTGGCTAATCACCAAGAGATAAAGTGTGGTACAGTGATCTCTGGATAGTCACCAAGAGATGGAGTGTGGTACAGTGAGCTCTGTATTGTTACCATGAGATGGAGTGTGCTACAGTGATCTCTGGCTAGTCACTAAGAGATGGATTGGGTAACAGTGAGCTCTGTATAGTCACCAAGAGATGTAGTGTGCTACAGTAAGCTCTGCACTGAGAAAAAGGATTGGTTCCATGAACAAAATATATTTGTTTGCATGATGGTTGTTTCATTCAAACAATATTTATTTGATTCTACCAATCGTTTATTTGACCGTACTAAACGTTAAATGTTCCAAACAAACTACACATGTTCTAAAAACCAAATTATTTGTTTAAAAATTATTTGTTGCACCAAGCAGTTATTTGTTTGGTCCAACACTTTAAACAGATATTTGGTTCAGTGAAACAAATCATTATCATTTTTCTAAAAAAACAGTATGTTTGCTTAAATTATAACATTTTAAACGAATATTTTGCAGCGCCAACAAAATATTTTGTTAGCGCAACTAAACCATTTGGTTGGCGACACTAATTTCCGGTTTTTATTTTGTTGGCTATGCCGTTTTATTGTTATTGAAGCAGCTCCGTGATGGTGCTGGAAATTGAATATTGTGGGCATCAGGTTATTTATTTCCTCGTTTCCGTTTGTATGTGAGCAAGTGCTGATCTAATAAATGGTTGATGAGTAAACCAAGATAATTTTGGAAGATTGGGGTGTTTGCAGTTAATTGGACTTGTTGCAGGTAAGTGAAATATTTTCCATGTAGGCTATGTTGTTTGTCTAGGCGCGATTCTTGTATAAATATTATTTTCACCCCCTCTTCTATCTATATAGTTGCTGGTAACTATTTTGTGTAACTGTGGTGAGATTCTTTAAATAGTTAACCAGAAATTTACCGTTATAACGTGTGGTTGGAATATGTTTAATACGTTAAAATACTTCACAACTAGTTAACCAACAATTTACCGTTATAACGTGTGGTTATGTTTTATACAAAAATAACTGCAAATATGGGTAAATTCACATTTGCTTAGCAAAATTAAAACTATTAAATTTGTACATTATTGATTACATTAGTTTGGACATATTAAAATTACTATGTGAAGGTTTCGGTTGGCGTAGTTTTAATATGTAATTAATAACCAACAATTCAGATAATTACACAAGAATTTTAATGTAGCTAACCTGACCTAAATAACCATTCACATAATTTCACAGTATGAATGTAATTAACCTATCTTAACCATTCTCATTCACTCTTTGTAACGTACCTAACATAAAAACTCAGTAAATTATTACTAAACTACGTGAAGCATTCCAATGCCTTTTCGCAGGATAGTTACTGATAAATATCTAATTAAAACAGTGAATACACTTTTCACATTTAAAACTAAAATTAGCATGAAGCGTCACTTGTCAGACATTAGCTTAAAATATTTTTAATAATTATTTTTCTCAGAGGTTATGTGCATTAAGTAACAAAATTGAAGCAATAATAATTAGATTTCACTGCAATGATTGGTTGGTTAGGATAGGTTAATTGATAATGCTTTTCAACCATTTGAATATTTAAAAAAAATTTAAAGCAGCAAAACTAATCAACTATCCACACTGTTTATAAGTATTTTAATGCTGCCGACACAAAAACCAACAACCATTATCATATCACTGTATTTGTAATACACAACTCTGACCATACCACTCGCTTAAATGTCAAATATTGGTTTAAAAAAATAAGCATTTAGTTTTTTCTTCAGAAAACTCTGTCCCCTTCAGAATTAAGCTTAAATCTTATATGATGTGGGCTGACAAAGTCATAGAACTAAGTAGACAACTTTTAATGCATGTCTATTGAAATATGTTTTAAAACTATTCATTCTCACATCTGTATGTGATCCTACTTGTAAGTTATACTTTCCTTAATTTTGCTAAATATTATGAATCTTAACTGCTCTATGTAGGTAAAAGTTCCGAATTGCGTATCCAGGTGTTTTCAGATATACCTTTGGTCCTGAGGCATGATCCTGCACATTTGATCCTGTAATTCATGATGCTTTTTTCAGCAGTGGGGAGGCATTTCGCGTGAAACCTGATGTAAAAAATAAACTACGAATAAGATAAATTACGTCAGGTAGGTGTTACGCGCCTCCACACTGCTAAAAAATAAGCATCATGTACCACAGGATCAGGTGTACAGGATCATGCCATCAGGGGCCTATTCCACCAATAAACTTTGCAACTTTTCACTTTGCACTTTGCACTTTTCTTTCTTACTTCTGTTCCACGAAAATTAGAATTCACAAAGCAAAAATTGAAAAGTGCAAAGACTTTGCACTTTTGAACGTTTTTCTGTTCCACAATAATCTCTCTCTGCATAACTCATTCTAGAAATATTTGCAAAGTTTTCAGAGGTTTTGCAAATATCATTTTGCTTTTGCAGTTTAACTTTTTATTGTGTGATCTTATTTAATTAATTTGTTTGAGGTGGTTAAAAGTGTTGTTTGTTATAAATTTAGCATCTAAGTAATTAATTAATTAAATTTAATGTGGTTGAGAGAAATGAAAACATAGGTAGTAACATAAACACATAGCCTACAAAAGTAAAAGAAGGAAAATGAGGAGGCGTATTTTATTGCATTCAAGTGATGAGGCTGATGAAGATGACAGAGTTACAGTAAGGAAAGTGTACAGATTAAAAATAAATTTCATGATTGACAATGATATTCATTGTGCTTTTAAAAGAACGTCAGTCCATTCCTTCTCCTTTTGTTTCTGTGTTACTGTACCTACTCGAGAAACTAGCAAATAATATATCTTTTTTTTATAAGTTCTAATACTGCTAATTTTTTATGCACAACTTCTATTTTCTTACTCATCATGCACTCTATAACCTACAAACTAGGCAACAGTAATGTAAACAATGAATAAAATAATGCAAAGACTTTGCAGACTGGCTGTAGGAATGCAAAGACGTTAAAAATTTTGGTGGAACACATTTACTTTGCACTTTTCAGTTATATGCAAAGTGCAAAGTGCAAATTGAAAAGTTGCAAAGTTTATTGGTGAAATAGGCCCCAGGATCATTGCATCAGGATCACAGGGTTAACTTGGATATGCAATACGAAACATTTACCTCTATTGTACATAACAATCAAACCATTGAAACTGTCAGCTACTTAATATTTGAACAGTGCTATCCCCTAGATAAGAGAATATTTACCAGTAAATATTTTATCTTAAATCTGCACTTCTTGTATTAACAAAAATTTAAATTTATAAAAAAAATATTTTTTAGTTCTCTGAATTATCATTGATAGTTTCAAAAAACAGCATTAGTGTATTTCATGTTGTTTTTAGATGTGCTAGTTTACGTATTAAGCGGTTGATTAGTTTAGCTCATTAGTTGTATAAAATATTGTAAAAGGAGAGCTACATTAATGTAAAAAATTTCACAATGCTAATTTTTTACTGCCTGTGCTTGCTTCCCAATCATTTTTAAGGGTGTCTTGGTTTACTTCAAGTAGTTTACCAGTAATAGCCATTTTAAAGTATGGTTATATTAGGTATTCCAAATACTGTTACATTACGAATATGGCCAGTTAGGTTTGGTTAGCTACTTTCAAAATACTCTACAATAGTTCGAATGTTTTTTTTAGGTTAAGTGTTCTATGTTACTTTAATGTTTTATGTGTTTGACATGCAAACATATATGAAAAAAGGTTTTAATATATATATAGTAATATGTATTATAAACCTGCATGGGTTTAGCTACTTAGATTATATATGAAAAAAAATTTGGGTTCAATTGAACTTCTCGATACCAGATTTCTTATTGGTTGAGAAAACTGGAGGGGAAAATAATGATGTCATATTAGTAGGACAAAGGTGTTAGTATAAAATGTGGGAGTTATAGAGTTGGTATAACTGGATATACGTAATTGTTTTACTATATGGGTGTTTGTTGGTGATTTGTGATGTTAGGGGTAGTTTTGGAAGTTAAAGCGGGAGTAGTTTATTGTAGTAGTTTGAAATATGTGTATTTAATACTTAAAGTTGAAGGAAATAGTGTTCTTTATCAATGAAAAATTTGTAAATGTTGGTATCACTGTGAGCGTTAAAATGTTGAAAGGTTGGTATCAATGTAGTTGTGAATGAAGACGGGTGGCAGTCATATTGTCATGGTGTGTGGTATGTTATGGAGGGAAAATGTGAAAGAAAAAAGACAGGTGAGTGGAAATAAAAGTAGAAGAAAAGATTAGAGAATGTTGTTTGATGGTGATGGTAGATAGGGTAGAGAACGATAGTTGATAGGTGAAAGTGTGTGTTAAGAGTTGGAAATGATGTAGAATTAGAGTATTTGTTGAAAAAGTGCATATTTTTTGTGTGGTATCGAGAATTACACTTAAATGTGTAGGCTTAATGTGACTTTCACGATACCGCGGAAATTATTTGTGTGGTATCGAGAAGTACAATTGAATTGGTAGGATTCAAGTGAATTTGGTGATACTGCAGAAATAATTTTTGCGGTATCGAGAAATACACTTGAATGGGTAGGATTCATATTAATTTCACGATACCGCAGAAATTATTTGTGTGGTATCAAGAAGTACAATTGAATAGGTAGGATTCAAGTTAACTTGGCGATACCACGAAAATTATTTTTGCGGTATCAAAAAGTACATTTGAATGGGTAGGATTCATGTGAATTTGACGATACGCAGAAATTATTTCTGTGGTATCGAGAAGTACAATTGAATAGGTAGGATTCAAGTGAACTTAACGATACCGCGAAAATTATTTTTGCGGTATCGAGAAGTACACTCGAATATGTAGGATTCAAGTTAACTTGGCGATACCGCGAAAATTGTAGTTACAGAGAACAAGTTCCCCGCCCAAAACCCCCATATTCCCGCGCTTGTTCTGTTAGAAAGTAGGGGTGGTAATGATGCAAGTGATACCATCTTGTTGTCGTCATTAATTATAGGCTGGTATCGGGTCGTTAATTTGCCCCAAATTTTTTTTTCCAATTT
Source organism: Bacillus rossius redtenbacheri (assembly GCF_032445375.1). NCBI lineage: Eukaryota > Metazoa > Arthropoda > Insecta > Phasmatodea > Bacillidae > Bacillus > Bacillus rossius. The sequence goes on along the minus strand of NC_086338.1, from coordinate 18,739,133 downwards.
GTCACACAGACATGTTGTGTCCCACAGTAAACTAATGGGTATTTTTTGAAAAAAAAAAATTTAAATTTAACAAGCCAGAGAGACATACCAAATATATATGTGGACAATTTGCATGACTAAAATTTGACTAATTTTAATCTGTTGTTTATTATATTTGTGGCTTTTACTGTTTTTCAGGGCAATCTCTGCACAGAGGAAGAAAGTTTAGTTTTTTTGTGGATGCAGAGATTTTCCTTAAAAAATCAAATGTCATCACTGCTTTTTTCTGTAATGTTTTCCTGCTGCACCATATTCAATGCCCCAGTAACTGGCAGTCACACAGAAATTCATCCAGAAGTAAGTTGTCAAATTCAAGGTACCATACCTAATATTTTTACAGTAATAAAATCACTTTGTACAACTAAATCTTGAATTACACATAATTTTGCTGAATTATAATAATTGCAACCAATTTAATATCCACAATTCCTTCACAACTTTTTTGATTTTTTGATTTTTTTCATTTGGATAGTGGCTGTTGTGTTTTTCAAATATGTACTTAATTGCATCCAAAAAATATCAGGATAAATTTTTGGAATGATAATTTTTTTAGATTTCCAACATAAATCAAGATATAAAAAAGTTCTGAAAAAGAATGTTCATGTATCTGCCTTTGTCAAAATATATGTTTGAAGTGCTGGAACATAGTGTGAAATTTCTTGTGATTTTCACTGAATCCAGGAAACTTTAAAGTTAGAAACATGTTTCGGTCAGAAGGTTGCATGGACTCGAGTCTTCTTTTTGTAACAAAGTCCATAATTACTACACTCACACTGTTATGATTCATACTCTGTGTTACCTAATCAAAACTTTAAACATTTTTATACTTGGTCTTTACTTGATACATAGTGAGACCTCAATATAGGTAAGCCTAGCTGAAAACTAATTGGACCCAGTATAACATGTGAAACCAATATTTTTATTGGGGAAGCTCTACCCAAGCATTAGCCAACATATAAAATATAAAGACTTAAATTTATTTATGTTAATTTATAAATGTTTGTATATTACCCAAGATCAGATTTGTAGAGAATTTCTTGTATGTATATGTGTGTACATATAGGTATGTATGTATTCGTATGTTTATATCCCAATATGTTTAATGTTTCCAATGTGATTCTATGACACTTGAGATTTTACATATAACATTTCAAAACATTTATACAAGTTTATAGCTTATTGGTTTTCAATCCGAGGGTTACCTTTTTATTTCCTTTATGGTTGTACTTGTAGACAATATCTTGTACAGCACATGAAAAGGCACTTAGGCCAATAGAAACAGAAAATATATTTTTGAAAACAAAAATTGACAGAAAATAAAAATATTTTATCCTATATAATTTGTAAGCAAGAATATGCACTGTGAGTAACATGGAGACAAATAAGGAATAAAAGATTTATTCACGATCAGTGATGCAGTTATTAGTGAATTAACATAAATAACGTTACATAGTAATTAATAGTTTACCTTTTAGCATAAATTTTTAGTTTGCAGGCACCTACAATGGGGTCTCACAAGTGCATCAAGGAATGACCAAGTATAAAAGTTTCAAGTTTTGGGTAGGTAACGAAGGGTATGGCTTCATAACAGTGTAAGTATAAAGCAATTATGGAGTAGGTTACACAAAGAAAGACTTGAGTCCATGCAACCTGGCTGAACCATGTTTCAGACATTCACTGAAAATAACAAAGAATTTCCAGCACTTGAACCTCATTATTTGGCAGTGGTAATTACACGTACATTAGCTTTTTTTTAATCTACATTTCCCACTACTTAAAATATAATGCTGGTATGACGTGATAACATCTTGCACACTTCATGTTCAAAAGAGGAAGTACATTACTGTCTACATATGATTTTCTCAAAAGGAAGTTTATTGAATACCTGATACTTCAAACACTACCCCTTCCCACTTTCACAACACTTCAAGGAGAATGTTTCACTGCTTGATGAAATTTTTCATCTTGATGTTAAAAAAAATTACTCTTTAATGTAACCTTTTTCTATTTCAGGTTACTATCCTTTAAAGTAGTTTTTTGTTTCTCCTTGGTAATTATAATCAGTTGAGGTACATAAAAGAGTAATTCATCATCAACATATGATTGAAGAAAAGATGTTCGATGAAAACATGAGATTAAGGGAGAAAATATTTCTTTTCTACCCTTGAAAGAAATATTTTGTCCTGTTTAATAGAATGTTGCACACTGGAAGTTAAAAAGAAAATCAATACTATCTACATCTGATTCAAACAAAAAATTAATTCAATACACACGATTTTGGTGCACTACTTTCCTCATTCTCTCATCCCCCTTACACCTTCCTTCCCCCTTCTCAACACCTACCACAGATCTTTCACATGTTTACATCACTCTTTCTACCCCTTGAATCCGAATTTGGGCAGCTCTTGATGAAATTTTGCATACTTGACATTAAAACTAAGAAGGCAGTTAATGTCTTCATACAATTTAAAAAAAGACCCTTCATTCTGTGTTCAGCCTGGGCAATGCTAATATTTTATACAAACAACCATTCTCGAGATAGCTCCCATAGAGTATGAAACGCTTGGACATATTTACAATAAAGCAATATCAGTTGTAGAATCCATTTCGTAGTACAATATATAAAGTTAAATTACTCATTAAAATATTATCATTAACAAAACTTAAATGAAACAGGTCTCAACAATGGAACATCTGCCTAACTTACGATAAATAGGAAAGGTCAATACCTAATTGAAGTTATTAAACTTTGTAACCCATGCACAACACTATCACATTTTGAAGTAGATTTATTGTATATAAAAAAAAGTCATACTTTACACTTAAATTTGAACGTCAATCATTGCAAAGATACATATGTAACTGAAGTATAGGCTTGTATACAGAGTGTGATGACTTGAAAACGAAGCCTGTCTTAATGTAATATCTGCCCCAACTTATGATAAAGGTTTGTTAGGGTCCCCTTGTTTTAGAGATAAACATTTTAATATGTGTATATTCAAATATTTTGTTGTGTCCTATATTTGTCCTCGGCCTCTCTCTGCAACCAACATGGCCGCTTCGCCAAGAAAGCCGTATCCCAACAGGCTTCTCTACACCAGCCGTGGGATATAGGCTACGAGTGGTGCCGTTTACATATCATAGATGGCAGCACGCATCTTTTGAACGGTTATAGCAGTGCATATGGATTTATTAATGACTGTATAATATAAAATGTGTGTCAGTGCTATATATGTTATAAGTAAATAATATCCTAGTGTGTGAATTACTGGGGAGGGCACAGGATGGCCTGTTTTCCTGTATTGGGGAAAGATTGTCGCTTTGTCAGTGACCAATGTCTGAAGGAGCTGTATTTAAGCTAGGTCGAAATGTGCCTAGCCAGAGATCCTTACCCCAGAGAAATCTGGGGAAATTTAGCAGTATTATTGAATTGGTGTTTATTTACTGCTCTCCTCTCCTCTCCCTACTCTCTCTCTCTCTCTCTCTCTCTCCTCTTCCTCCGGAGCGGCCTTCGGGATTACGCTCTGGAATCCTTTGCTGGAGCGGCCTTCGGGATTACGCTCTAGCATCCTTCTTCCCCTGGAGCGGCCTTCGGGATTACGCTCTAGACTCCTTTCCCCCCCTCGGAGCGGCCCTTCGGGGATTTCGCTCTAGGCTCCTGTTACTACCCCCTTTTCCCCTATCTACGCTCATACCAAGCAAGAGGGCAGGTTAGACCAATATCTGTGCGTCAAGGAGCAGCTGCCAACCTACCAGTGGGGCCTGTCGCCCCACCTCATGCCACTCCATCACCCGACGCTGCTGCCGGGACACGTCAATTTGGCGCCCAACGTGGGGCCTGTGTCAGTCTAGATAGGCTGAGGACCACCTACCACAGCTAGAGCTTCTCATCACAGCCAGAGCAACACCCACTTCCAGGATTGCAGAAAACACCTGGTGGCGCCCAACCCAACTGAAGGATGTCTTCTGGATCCTGTGCAGCACCCCGCTGCAATGTACCGGATGGACCCAGCATTCCCTGTGTATGCTGCAATGCCCAGTTTCACCTACAATGCCTTGGTATCGTGGAACAAGTCATTGAACAGGCGTATATCCACATATGCCAGCCCTGCAGACAACTTCTGGTAGAGAAGAAGCCAACAGTTCCAGCTCCCCGGCGCTGCTTTGCGTCGAACTGCCCTGGGACAGCCCTAGTCCTCGTCACCTGCCAGGCCTGTCAGCGCGACTACCATCTCGCCTGTCTAGGCTGGGAAGATACACCACTGGACCTTGCTGGGATGTCGTTTACCTGCGCCCAGTTTAGAGTGAATCCCACTTTACCTTCAAGTACAAGATCTGCAAGTGTACCTCGGCCCTTTAGAGGTCAGGATTATGAGGACCCTGTACAAGCTGTACACCAATGGGAGCAAACCCTACGGGCACATGCAATCCACCCCACCGAATGGGTGGACCAGATAGGTCCATTACTACTTGGGGAAGCCTCTAGATGGTGGAATAACCATGAAGGGCTGTATGACACCTGGGAAGAGTTCACAGGGAGCTTCCTGAACCAGTTTGGAAACCAATCAAGATTGGCAAATCTTACTGCCCAATTATATGGTACCAAACAAAAGGAAGGAGAGGATGTCGAAAGTTTATTACTACAGAAAAGAAAACTTTATAAGAGGCTACACCTAGGGAGAGACCCAAATGAATTTCTTCCTACCTTGTTGGAGCTGGTGCGGCCCAACCTTCGGGCATTTCTGCGGCATCCACCTCCCGAGAATTTATCCGAACTTATGGTTCGAGCCCCTACCGTGCAGCGAGACTGTCTCGAAACTAGGGGCACTGTAACCAGCAAACCGTGGTCACCACCAACCCCGGTACAGGAATATGCTACCCCCAACAAAAGATTGCCTAAGTGTTGGCACTGTCCTGAACAGCACTTTCATCAAGACTGCCCGGTGCTCCGCTGCCAACAGTCTGAAAGGAACAGCCTCAACACAGTAGACCCCTGGAGGGAAAGAGTGGTGCCAACGAGCCCTACCCCTACACCGAAGGTAGAAAGCCTCAACTCCCAAGCTCGGCTCGAAAGTAGACCGACCCCGAGCCTTATGTGCGTACAGCACCACCCACAACAAGAACTGCCAAGAGTCAAGGTGCAAGTGGACTCACAGCCCATTCAGGCTCTTATCGACTCAGCCGCCACCACTAATTTTGTGCACGAGAGTATTGTGCAGAGAACAGGGACCCCTATTAAGTCCCAACCCCAAATGGCCCAGCTTGCCACCCAGGGATCCACCATGACCTTACTGGGCAATGCTGTGGTACAATGCTGCATAGCCGATGTGGAGATGGAGATCCCATGTCTGGTCGCGAAGGACCTTCGAGAAGAACTCGTGTTGGGCCAAAATTGGCTCACCCAGCAGCAGGCGACATTGGACTTCGAATATAAAACTATACACTTCGGACGAACGTCCCGCCGAACTCTTAACTGGGGCACCAAAGGAATGGGTGATCCGAACGCCCCTAATCAAAGTGGTGTTAACCCTAATCCTGTAATCTGCACTGAACAACACAGAGACCAACCTATGGTTGTGTTGACGCAAGGAGACCAGCGACCCCAAGAAACTCCTTCCCCACGCTCGGCCACAACCAAGCTGAGCCAAAATAACTCAGGCAGTGGTTTTCAATGGCGTCAGAAAGGAGGAACCCCAAAGGGGAAATCAACTATGCAGTCGTGGAGACAGCCGTTGAGCGATGCCTCCTTAAAAGCAGGGTGCAACTGGAATAGGGAGTTCTTACAAGACCGAGGATTATGGATTCCCCAGAACAAGATTCACCTGCAGCCATGGAGACAGAAAACAGATCTGTCAACAATACCCCGCAACCCCAGGAACCTGCTAGTCCCTCCTCACCGGGACAAGATTGTGCCTCCAGAATCCTCAGACCACGGGACCGGCTGGTCAGACCGGCCCGCTACCGACTAGCCTCCGCATAGTGCAGTGGCCAGTGTAGGGAGGTCAGCCCTGGGACTGAAGCCCAGGTTACTGACCTCTGGCAGGTGCAACGATCCAAGCCGAGGCCACAGAGGGAGGGGGCGAATTGTTGTGTCCTATATTTGTCCTCGGCCTCTCTCTGCAACCAACATGGCCGCTTCGCCAAGAAAGCCGTATCCCAACAGGCTTCTCTACACCAGCCGTGGGATATAGGCTACGAGTGGTGCCGTTTACATATCATAGATGGCAGCACGCATCTTTTGAACGGTTATAGCAGTGCATATGGATTTATTAATGACTGTATAATATAAAATGTGTGTCAGTGCTATATATGTTATAAGTAAATAATATCCTAGTGTGTGAATTACTGGGGAGGGCACAGGATGGCCTGTTTTCCTGTATTGGGGAAAGATTGTCGCTTTGTCAGTGACCAATGTCTGAAGGAGCTGTATTTAAGCTAGGTCGAAATGTGCCTAGCCAGAGATCCTTACCCCAGAGAAATCTGGGGAAATTTAGCAGTATTATTGAATTGGTGTTTATTTACTGCTCTCCTCTCCTCTCCCTACTCTCTCTCTCTCTCTCTCTCTCTCTCTCTCTCTCTCTCTCTCTCTCTCTCTCTCTCTCTCTCCTCTTCCTCCGGAGCGGCCTTCGGGATTACGCTCTGGAATCCTTTGCTGGAGCGGCCTTCGGGATTACGCTCTAGCATCCTTCTTCCCCTGGAGCGGCCTTCGGGATTACACTCTAGACTCCTTTCCCCCCCTCGGAGCGGCCCTTCGGGGATTTCGCTCTAGGCTCCTGTTACTACCCCCTTTTCCCCTATCTACGCTCATACCAAGCAAGAGGGCAGGTTAGACCAATATCTGTGTGTCAAGGAGCAGCTGCCAACCTACCAGTGGGGCCTGTCGCCCCACCTCATGCCACTCCATCACCCGACGCTGCTGCCGGGACACGTCAATTTAAACAGTTAAAAGAAACACTTACATTTTATTCTACTTAAAATATAATTATGATCAAAATTTAATTGGAACATATATATGTTTTCAAATTTTATTATTATTATTTATCAGGAAATAAATATCTTATTTTTGTAAGTAATTCCCTTTATAAATTGTACTGAATACTGGAATCTGCAGATGAGCTTGCATTATCGTGCATGTGGCTAAGCTCTCTCGACTCTTCAAACCCTATCTCAAGAACGGTTAGTTGTATAAAATATTGCCTGACACAGGAAACATATTTACAAAAAGAAAATTTTGTAACCTTTGACCTCAAATATCTTGATAACGTATCAAAGGTCTTCTATAGCAAAATTAAGTATGGCGATATCTCCTAAAGTATTTGGAATTTCTTATCTACGTCGGCTTAAATGAAAAGATGAATTTAAAGAACATATAATAAAAGTAATTTCAGATTTTTAACATTTTTTTTTGCAAATACCGCTCAACTACATATTTACCTAATTTACTGCATGAGTGTACGGTCACCACAGCTTCGTTCGCCATTGTAAACAACTTAATTTTTTTTGTGCCACATGCTATTGTACATCATACGGCCATGAACCAAACGTATGGTGACGTAAATGTGAAAATTAATAAGTTCTTTTCTTAGCGTTCCCCTTTAATCTTAAATGTATTATGTATGAAAATAAAGGTGAAAACTTGCGTTTTAAACACACAAAAGAGCGGATTACAGTTCCATTATTAAAATACGTTTTAAGCAACGTACGAGTTTCCTATACATATGGCATCTTCGTGCATATTCAGCGATATTCGTTTTACCACATTAAAAACATTCTGAAAAGTCAAATGGCTGCAATTAATATCCAAACAATGCAATGGCAATTTAACTTCTATTCCTCAACGTAAACAATTATTTGATGGCGGTAGCGATCGTTTTATAGTATTATTTCTAAAAAAAATCTGAAATTAATAAAACTTTAACACGTAATAAATACAAAGTTCAAAAATCAATTGTGTTACAAAATTTCAGCAGACCAAGTGGCTATATCAAGATGCTTCAACATTCTCATTTCTTACACAAGAACAGCAAATTCCATGTTTAACTTGCGGAAATAATGAAGAACGGATATATTGGATATATTTATAATTTTAATTATGTGATATAGTGAAGTTATAGTTAATATATAAAAACGTAACCGTCTGACATATTATTTAGTGTGGTGTATATTTTCTTATAGTTTCCCATATAGTGAGATGATAAAAAGATTTGAACATTTCCCTCATTTTGCATTTTCCCAGTTATTACATTTTTTTTTTTCCTGGTCCCTTGAAATATGTAAAAACGAGGTTCTACTGTATTATATTTCATTCAGAGGTTGGGTCATTATTTGACTGGTCAATGATTTTATATACTTAATTGTCGATCAAGTATTTTTACTTAAACTTTTTTAACCATGTACTTGCTATATACTATTTAGAATTAGAAACCAAACAAAAATCATATACAGTCCAATACTGTATCAAAGATATTTAATTTTAAAATTTTATAACTTAATTGGGATATTCTTCTAAATGTCTTATTTTGTGTTTTGTCTTACATTTCAGCATAAAACTGTCTAATGATATGTATTTCTTTTTTCTTTTCAGGTGCATGTTGAAAATGAACCTACATTATGTCATTAAGTTTTATTTTTATAAATGGAACTTAATTCATAAATATTGAATTTAGTTAATAAATTTTAAAAAAATAACTGGATTATTCATTTAATTTTAATAGTTTATTTATGTAATTAAATTGACAACATGCCCTCCAAAAGCCATGGGCTTTAAATGGTCATTGCATGTGTGTGTATACCCAACCCTCGTCGGTACCGAGAGCAGCCAAACAACTACCTGGGGTAGGAACCCCAGCAGGTAGGCATCATCACAAGGCCTACATATAAAAGGTAAATAGCCACATAGCAGCAGCATCTGGATCATGGCAAAACAGTTGTACATATTTAAGATAAATTATAATTGCATCAATAATACCAATTACAGAGTTCACGTAGCTTGGATAAAATAAGAAAATATTTTATTATGCCTTTTATTGATAACTAACATTTATTGCCAAGTTGAAAACTAAATTTTTACTCACTTTTATTAGCTTCACTTGTAGCTACGCATTGGCGTGTATTCAATAGACGCTAGGTAAGCATTGCTTACCCTGTTATGTTGCTTGGCATAATGTAATATTTTTTGCTATGTGGTAATCTCATCTCATGTGCTAATGTAACAATATCCGTGCGCGTTATGGATAGAATTGAAACATCCTGCGTCCCTGCGAAGCGATGCGATCACCGTAGCGGGCGCGTCAGATAGCGTGCCACCCAGTTTTCATGGTAACGTGTCAACTGGAGGGGAAGGGTTCATGTATCTTCGTGAGACTACTTTGGTAAATATCGCGCAAGGTGCGCTGTTCTCACAGAAGCTGGCCCTAGCGCGCGTCGGCAGGCAGTTGCATTGTCGTTCAACAAACAATCAAACATAATACAAATATTATTCCTACAACGTACAATGCAAGTTTTCATTCCACAACACGTATTTAAAATAAACACACTATTATCTAAATTTAAAATGGTGTAAAAAATGATCTCGACTGATGTAAAAAATCTCGTAAAGTTAATTTTTGTGTACGCTTTAGTGAAAAATGAAAAAATAGAAAATGTTTCCTTAACGTTGTCTTCATTTTCTAATTTTAAAGTCGTTTATATAAAGTTTTTCCTTGACATATGTGAAAAAAACTGCTAGGTTTACCCCGCATATACATTCCAGCATTTCTCAATTTCCATCTCATTCCCCTAAGGCGGGCGTATTATATTTTTGTGAGCGTATTTGTATGTTTTGTTACGTAATATACAACCCTTTATTCATATTTCAGTATAACTTTAATAGTTTCTGTCTCAGAAAAGTTAATAATTTTGCTCCTGGTTGTAGCAGCTGAAGTTATTTGACAGGTACAAAAAATTATACTTAGAATAAAGTGCATCTTATACTTTTACCAGGAAAACTGCAAAAATAGCCCCATTTTGTACCTAGAAATTCAAATTATTTTAAGGTTGAGGATGGGTGAGACAGCTTACCCACACAATTATTCCACCACATGCCATTGTAACTACATAATAAAATCTTGAAAGTCAATATAACCTAATTCTAATACTCATGTTGAACTAAAATTTTAAATTTATACTCAGATGATAATACAGTAATTTTATGACTGACCAGAAAAAAGGGAAGGACGAAGGGGGCATAAGAGCAAAGAAACCCTACATTTTTGCTATAGGCAATAACCATTTTTATTGTATATTCATGAGTCCGGCTATGGTGGGAAATATGCCAAAAGTCGACTGGCCCCACAACTGTGGGGAGAGGGGTTCAAAACCACAAAATTTTGAAAAATTTAAAAAACATCCTTTTTTAATTTGTAGTGTTTCTGAGCCTTTTGGGGTCTTATCCACCCCCCCACCCCCAACCCCATTTTCATGGCTTGGGGAAAGGTTATATGCCTACGGTTTTTTGAAAGTAGGGAATAATTAAAGTAGGCCTTAGTTAATTTTGATGTACATCAAAAGCCTTCGAACACCATGTTATCTTGGGCATTTGCCTTGGTAGGTGTTAAAACACAAAAATTTTGAAAAACCATCAGCTGGATCTTATGTGTTACGTGTGAATTGACTATATGTAATGTCATTTTGATAATTTTATGCTGTCGTCATTATGAACATTAAACAACAGCGCATCCCACGTTTTCAGTTATACAGAGTTTGGTTTATTATATAATTAATGGGCAAAATACGTAAATTTTTATTTATTTTTATTTCAAAGAATGATAAAAGTTTTTTTGTTTTTTTATGTATAATTTTGATTTTTTTTGTTAATGCCCACTGCTGAAGCTGTTGTTGGACATGTGACCATTAATTAATAAAGTCTAGCAGGAACAATGAGTTGCATTAACAAAACATTTGGTAATGATATAAACAATATGGTTGGAATAATCAAACATTTGTTTTAACCAACAAAATATTTGGTAATGATAAGCCATTTGGTTGAACCAACAAAATATTTGGTAATTATATAAGCAATATGGTTGGAATAATCAAACATTTGTTTGAACCAACAAAATATTTGGTAATGGTAACCAGCCATTTGGTTGTACAAAACAAACATTTGGTTGAACAAACAAAACAGTTGGTAAATATATAAGCAATATGGTTGGACTAATCAAACATTTGTTTGAACCAACAAAATATTTGGTAATAACAAGTCATTTGGTTGAACCAATGAAACATTTGGTAGAACTAACAAAACATTTAGTAACAATATAAACAATATGGTTGTAATAATAAAACATTTATTTGAACCAACAAAATATTTGGTAAAGGTAACAAGCCATTTGGTTGTACCAAACAAACATTTGGTTGAGCCAACAAAACATTTGGTAATGATATAAGCAATATGGTTGGAATAATCAAAACTTTTTTGAACAAAAAAAATATTTGGTAATGCTAACAATCCATTTGGTTGTACTAACCAAACATTTGGTTGAACCAACACAATATTTGGTAAGATTAGGATAGAGATTTGGTTGGGCCAAATAAACATGATTTGTTTGGGCCAACCAAACATGAAATGTTTGGAGCAAACAAATCTGCTCAACAAAATGATTTGGTCACAACAACAAAATATTTAATTGCTCATATATAAACAAATGATTTAGTTGTGCCAAACAAATATTGTTTACACCAACAAAATCTTTTTCTCAGTGTGGCTAGTCACCAAGAGATAGAGTGGGGTACATTGAGTTACGGATAGTAACCAAGAGATGGAGTGTGGTACAGTGAGCTCTGGCTGGCACCAAGAGATGGAGTGTGGTACAGTGAGCTTAGGCTGGTCACCAAGAGATGGAGGGTGGTACAGTGAGGTCTGGATAGTCACCAAGAGATGGATTGTGGTACAGTGTGCTCTGTATAGTCACCAAGAGATGGAGTGAGGTACAGAGAGCTCTGGATAGTCACCAAGAGATGGAGTGTGGTCAGTGAGCTCTGGATAGTCACCAAGAGATGGAGTGTGGTCAGTGAGCTCTGGATAGTTACCAAGAGATGGATTGTGGTACAGTAAGCTCTGGATAGTCACCAAGAGATAAAATGTGGTACAGTAAGCTCTGGATAGTCACCAAGAGATTGAGTGTGGTACAGTGAGCTCTAGGTGGTCCCTAAGAGATGGAGTGTGGTACAGTGAGCTCTGGCTATTAACCAATAGGTGGAGTGGGGTACAATCAGCTATATATAGTTATCAAGAGATGGAGTGAGGTACAGTGAGCTATGGACAGTTATCAAGAGATGGAGTGAGGTACAGTGAGCTCTGGATTGTCACCAAGAGATGGAGTGTTGTACAGTGAGCTCTGGCTAGTCACAAAGAGATGTAGTGTGGTACTGTAAAGATGTAGAGATGTAGTGTGGTCCAGTGAGCTCTGTATAGTCACCAATAAATGGAGTGTGGTCCCCTTAGCTCTGGTTAGTCACCAAGAGATGGAATTTTGTACCATTTGCTCTGGCTACTCACCAAGATATGGAGTGTGGTAAAGTGAGCTATGTATAGTCACCAAGAGATGTAGTGTGGTACTGTGACCTCTGGCTGGTCACCAAGAGATGGAGTTTGGTACAGTGAGCTCTGGCTGGTCATCAAGAGATGGAGTGTGGTACCATTAGCTCTGGCTGGTCACCAAGAGATGGAGTGTGGTACAGTGAGATTTGGCTAGTCACTAAGAGATGGAGTAACGTACAGTGAGCTCTGGCTGGTCACTAAGAGATGGAGTGTGGTACAGTGAGCTCTGGCTAGTCGCCGAGCTAGGGCATGCAGTGCCATGAGCTCTGTATGGTCATTAAACGAGGGCTTGTCATGAGGTGAGCTCTGTTTAGTGACCGAACGTTGGGTTTTGGTGACTAAGCTCTGGCTAGTGACCGAAAAAAGGCTTGTTGTGATGTGAGCTTTGGAATGTGACCGAAAGAAGGCCTGTGGTGATGGAAGCCCTGGCTTAACGCCGAACGAGAGCGTGTGTAGATATGAGCTCTGACTATTTGCCGAATGATAGCATGGTCTTTCGTCAGTTCTGGCTAGTGACCGAGTGTGCCGTGATATCTGGCTTTTTACCGGTTGATGGAGTGTGGTACTGTGAGCTCTAGACAGTCGCCGAGCGAGGGAGTGTGGTGGCTTGAGCTCTGATTAGTCGCTGAGCGGTGGAGGTCGGGTGCGTCTCTTGGCGTGTTATCCGAGAGTTATACGGCACTCCGCAGATCGGATAAGTAGTTTTCTACCTAACTTGGCTTACCGGGTGACGGTTTTCAGTTTTTTAAATGAATCGATGCGGAGTGACAGAAACGTTTGACACGGCAATTGTTGTTTGTGCACCTTGGTTGGTTAAATTATGCCAGCCTGGTTCAGGCTTCTGGGACTATCTATGAAGAAACTTCTTTTGGAGATCGAGCCCACTGGCTCGTTCAAGGTCCTATCCCTTTCGGTTGTCATGTCGATATGCAAGTTCTTTAAATAGGTCCGTCAAGTACCCTTGCTCCGGTGGAAACCGAGCAGCAAGCCTATTGGTGTCTATGCACCCCTTTTTGACATTGACTCGTGTCGTGTATGTGAGCCTCTTAAGGCTGTTCAAGAGGTCCAAAAATCGTCGCTACTTCAGAATGACTTCAAACTGATACATCACTTACAATAGTATGAAAACTGATCGCCGAACACCCTAACAGCGCTGTATAAGACTCAGGGTCGCGCCGCTGGGCATTCAGTGGCGAGACAGCCTTCAGAGGGGAAGGTTGTGTCGCTCTGCTCCCGAACAATGGAAGGGCGATGCGCGGAAGAAAATGGACAGTGTCACTCCTAGCGGAGGGAAAGCTAACTGCTTGTAGGCTGGGAGCAGGTAGTCGGCTTGCCTGTTGGGTCACCCGGTTGGGAAGGGGAGGAAGTGACTGGGAGCTCAGAACCCCCAACTCGTAGTCGCCTCGCCTGGTGTCTAGCGCGTGACGTCAGCAAAGACCGCATGACACGCAGATAACGCCATACATTCGCAGGGAACTACCTGGCTGCGTTTATCATTCTTCCTAGATTCTCTGATGATACATTCACATGCAGACATCCTGTGGGTTGTGTGGTAAAAAAGTCTAGAAATAACTTAAGTACAAAATTTTGTTGGCTTTTGTCTGCAATTTGAAATATATATTAATGCACATGTAAATTTCAAATTGAGAGTAGAAACATATTCATATCTCTGCAATTATTTGGCATAAGATATTAGCTCAGATGAGACTTGTTGCGTAGATTGTTTTTAAAACTGACAGTGGCGTAGTCAACATGGGCTTGATTGGCTAAACCCTTTCATTTCAGTTGAAGAAATATATGCTGAAAGACTTAAATCAATCAGATTTCCATTATGCTAAGTGTACATCAAACTCCTTTATTTGCACATTCAAAACACTGAAATCATGAAATCTGTGAATACCCATTAACTATGAATTAATCCAGATTTGTTTTACAAAAATTATTAAACCAAAAGAGTATACTTATTTTCTCCCTCGTGGTCTTACAGCCCAACGCAAACCGTTATTAAATTTTGGCTTTGTTTATGAGTTATTTTAAATTTATTTTATAAATATGCTTTTTATAAACTACTCGTGTCATGTAGGCCTATTACAGATTTTCAGAAGACGCTACACAATTCATCTGAAACAAATATCTCTTAAAAACACAAAACATTCATTTGAGAGGTAAGAATTAAACCCACTACCTCTGAGATAGTGACCAGTCATGTTACCACCGGCACTGGTAACTTCAATCTTCTGTTGTAACATTTTTCTGCTATTCTGTTAACAACATGGAAATGTCGATCAAAGACTCTGAAGTATTAAAAAAAATTCCTGAATTTACTTTTAAAATTAACATGTAACATTCATTTATCTTTGAATATATAATAAGTTTATTGAAGCAGCTTGTTCGAAATGTCTTTGGTTTTTTTAATTGTTTGAGTGATATTTTTTCCAAATAGGTTGGCTACTTTCTCAACGATATTTTTCTTTCAATATAGGTATGAATTTTTTCAATTACCTAATTAAATTAATACTTACCACTTTTACAATATATAATTAACACACATGCATAAATCAGTTGACTCTTTTATTTTTCGGGAAACAATGTCTGTTCACAAACACTATTTTCAACATTCCAACACACTTTACAGTAAAATATAACGTTATTGCTGACTTACACAACATTTCTCATACATAAAGTACGAAAATTTGTACACACGTATTAGGTTTAAGGATTCAAAACCTCAACGTTTTCGTACCCAATTTTGCACAATATTGGTTAGTACCTAAGGAACATCACTGTGAGGGTCATGAATTCAAAAATTTCACTTCTTGCACACTTTTCGATAAGCAGGCCTGTTTTTTTTTTGTCAGTGCAAAGAGCAATGAAATGTACTGAATACTTAAAAAACTTGTTATAGCGCACACTTTAAAAATTATTTGCGTAATTTTACACAAAATATTTGTGACAGCAGAATTTCCTCTGATGATAGTGTAATTTTATACCTACACGTGTTGATGTATTTTTACTTAAACACAATAGTAAAAATACACCAACACATGTTAGTGTAAAATAACACTTACATCGGTGGAGACCCTGCTGCCAAACAGGCAAAATTTAGTGTAAAATTACATTGCTTTGGCTTGGTAAACATGCTATAGGTGTTGGTGTATTTTTACATCGTGTTATGTAGATTTACAAATATTTCATAATCTACTAATTTACACTAAACATTAAGATGTTAATTTTTTCTTCTTTGAAATAATAATAATAATTATAGCTTACTTACATGAGTGACCTAGTGGAGGATAAAACCCACAATTTCTATATTATTATTCAAGCATCTTTACGTAACGACTATCGTGCACAAAATCCATCATGAATACTTTCGTAAATAATATAAACTAAATAGGTTTGTGTCAGTTTGAAAAGTAAAACAAATTAATTTTTTTTAGTTCCTTGATCGTTGTAAACATGGGCGTACATTCCGGGGGGGTGGGGGGGGTGTCCCAGGCCCCCATGGAACTAAGAAGCCCCTCACAGAGGGGGCCCGCTGGCCCGCCTGTGCTTGCAAAATCGTCGGTGTGAAACAGGGTTTATAAAAACTTTCACGTCATAACTATGTTTTATGGAAAACTTTCTGTATTATCTTTAAAGTTTTCTGTTCATTTCATGCATATAGGCCAAAATATGGACATTATCCCACATATCAAGATGGGAGTTAAAACCACGCGCAAAACTCTCGGGCCGCGAGGGCCCTCCTCGCGAATCCTACAGATCCCCCCCCCCCCCCCCCGGTTGTAAATATAGCATTTTGAGAACTTTTACAATGATGTAAGTGTGAACATACATCTACAGTATACTGACAACAAATAGAACATAGATTAAAGTAAGACATTTGTATTTGAAATTCCGCAATTTCGTTTTCAATTTATTACATATGTTATTGAAATAATATATTGAATTATATTTATATATGTGGAAAAATTTGGTTATCACAAAATATTTGTCTAAAATTACAAATTTTACATGTTTGTAAAAATAACACTACAAAATTGTAAAATTACTATGCCTTTGTATGTGTCATTTTACGAATACCAGCTGCAAAATTCGAAAAGCGACAGTCATGAGAGATATCACAATAACCACGGGACTCCCTAACTCTGCTACAGTATAATGACAGAGACCTAGTCTGAAACTTTGTATATTCAAAATAAGCAAGTAATTTGCGGCTGACCGTGTTTTCTCTGCCGCTACGGGCGCGGCGCGCGGCGTGCGCAGTTACGAAACCTTCCTCTCGCCTGCAGTGGCCTGGCCTTGTCGATGGTTGCTGCTCGTCTCACCTGTATGCTTAACAGTGCCTTAAGTTCTATATAGAACAACGAATGCTCAGAGGATAAAACAAATGGTACAAAATACTGGAAAACTGTTTTGTATAGCTGCTGAACGGCAAATGTTTATAGAATTGGAAGCAATGTTCCACGAAATGAAATATTTCACCAAAGAAATTAAGATGATGACGATAAAATCTTCAAAAATATCAAATAAACACAAGCATCACTATAATAAACTGTATAAATCATCAAGATTAAATAAAAATGTATATCATACTGAAAAATAAACATATGTAGCTAAACACAATAAATTTCAATAGCAAAATACTCTGGATGTATCTCAAAACATACACCCAGCGCCTGTAGGCCAGACTGGAAAGAATGTTTGACAAGTGCAAAGCACAACACCCTAATTTATACATAAACATATACATACATATACCTGGGACTGACATTTCGAATGATGTACGCTAGCTGAGCGAGGCGTATATAGCATGTGTCGTGGGCGATGGTGTTCGGTCGATGAAGTCGGTAGCAGGACAAGTTTATAATGTAAAGTGCAACAATTCAACTTCACTCAGTCGAGTAAAGAAACATATCAAGAATTTTTCCAGCCGCCTCCACATCATCGAAACTGGGATGGTCTCTGCTTCGAGTCGTTTATAGGTCTGGAACGAAGTAGGCAGTGTCTTATAGAAGTTACACTTAATTTATCACAGCATTGGGAAGTTATATTGTATCTAGTACAGAACCACTTGCAAGTCACTGGACATCGAAATATGTCTCAAGTATGGCAATATTCTATTGTTTTGAACTTAAATTGCTCATTACATTCAATGATGTTTTTGGTTTGTCAATTAATACCAAACACATTCTTAAAATATTTTCCGAATTCGTTATATTGTAGGCCTGTTTCAGTGAAACCGAAAGTTACTATTGTATCTCACATAAATTTGTATTATAAAAATTATAAAAATATTTTTAAGAGAAGTGCAACTCAAAAACTAACATAACCTAAAAACTATTTGAGGATAACATAAAGTGGTCTGGTTGACCGGGATGAACATAGTCGTTTAACATACTAATAAATATAAAAATGTAACACTGCGTCTTTATGCAGATTTCAAAAATCTGAGTCTCATGGTACCTACTATTGTGAGTTATGTTGTGAACTAGGAAAAAAAATGTAAAACTGTAAATGCTAACAAATTCACTCAAAACTATGCAAATCACTTAATATCATAACACTAAATATAAGCACAAATTTTAAGTGAAAACACATTGGCACTTCATTTCTTAGATTTGACTTTCTTTTTCATTTCTTCCTGTGCTCGAATACTCATTTTTCTCTTAATTATGCTATCTGCAATTTCTGGCAACACACAGTCCATATAAAAAAATTTAGTTTTGGAATCATCACATTTGTCCATAAGTTACAATCTTTTTCTATCCTCTCAATGAAAGAATCGTTTTCGGTTGATACTACAAAGTCACAATATCTTCTCCCTACAATGTTCAGTTGCCCCTGAACTTGATAGTAGCATTTGTGATTTCGTTTCAAGCGTAGGTGCCCATTTTTTAATTCCAAATACACTGATGATTTTTTATCTTGAACAACATCCAATAACTTCCGGTCTTTTACAGAGGGTAGACACTTAACTTCCACTATTACATCTTCATCCACCAGACCATAAGGAGTTGCAGCGAGGAATTGTTGGTCACAACAAATAAAGAGGCCACATGGGTTTACAGTTACTCCTTTTGCATCACCGTATTTTAGCAAGGCTTCTGGTTCATGTACCCTCTCATAGATTACTGATAAGGAGTTCAATTCCCTAGGAAATAATAAATTTCGGACAAAATTGTGACATGAAGTGTATCGCGCCGGTTGATAACAGTTCCAAAATTGTATGCAGTAAGACGATTGAGGCGATACTCGTGCCATTTGTCATTATTATGCTGACCTCGTGTTGCAATCTCTATTGAATCTCTTTTTTCTGTGGTGTCAGCTTCTTCTTTAAGATTCAGTAACACTTGGTCACAGCAGTTTGCCAAATATTGTTCTGGAATGTCGGGTTCTGGTAGTATATCTTCATCTCCATAGTGTTCAACTGGTCCTCCTCCTCGCCTTCTTTTTATCTTGGGTGCACCTTTCTCGTGGTAGTTGAGTTTTCGTTTCGAAGACTTCTCTTCACGTTTGTTGCATAGTTTTTTGCACACTGAACCGGGACTGCGACCGTGCATTTTCTTTTAAGGACTAGAATGCCAGCCCGAGCCAATTGTGTACGCAATATCTGCTCCATAACTACGTCTATAGTAGCTTCCACGCTTACCAAAATCAATGTGTTTACCTCCAGTAAACTTGGCATTTAGAGCCATATACCCGTAAAAAAAAATGTTTACTGATAAGATAGTATTTAATATTGTAAATATAAGCTTAGAAACACTTAAACATGCATAAGTCATAAAAATGTTAGGTGACACTCACCTTTCTGCAGAGTTTGTAGTGCTGTTACTAACGAGTTTGTCAGCTTTCTTCTCCAAGTTCGCTATTAAAATTCGGAGAGGCTGGAGGAGTCCCGCCTTTTCTAGGTCAGGAAGAACATCTTTTTCTTAAGTGATTTTCTGCTGCAGAATGTTGCCCGGCAATTTTCATGGTACCCAAAAACATGATCTGGAGCATTTCGCAAATCTGCTCTGAGTGTTTCGACTGCACAAAAAACATCAATTTTAGCAGATTCTTTTATGGCTGTTTGTATTCCTTTGACTAGTCTTTCTAATCTTGATATTTTATTATCAATAGTAGTCTCCAAAATAAGTTTTCTACCTTCTAATGAGTATGATGTGTTTGTTGCTAACATATGGATTTTCTCACAAAATGCCCTAGTAACATGGTTAGCACACTCTACTTTTCTGACAAGTCTTCCATAGCTACACGTTTGTTGAATTGCTGCAATAACTGCAGCATTCCCATCTCCAGTATAATGCTTATACATAATTCCGTGCATTTCGATGCTCGATTAAATCCTTCGCAGATAATATCTTTCTCCATCTTTGTAGAAGAACCTGTGTGGTTTTTTTAGCACACATGTTCCGGCATGTCTTTGTGTTCAGATTTTGCAAATGAACAAATACTACAGTACTTGTTTTTGACTCCGAGAAAAATTTTTTTTTGGGTTTCTTGTCCAATTATAACAGACTGCAAATCAGAGAAGTAAGATATTACCAAAGGCGATTGACTACATGTGCATTTGAAACAAATATGCATTACAAGTATGCAAGTATTTTTTTTAAGGTAAAGCAGTATACGTAGTTTCAAAAATAATGTATAAAATTGAATAGCTGAGTGTAAAAGGTTTATATTCCATATATACATGTTTTGAGAAAAATAGGAAAAACTGATTTGTACGAAAACTACACTTAACAAAATACTGCAACACATAATAAAGAGAAACGAACACTATTTGACAAAGAAAATGCACATGTAAACTATTCAATGAAATGTTCAGCATAATTTTCAACAATGGCCTACCACTGCAATATTATCCTTCTTACACTAAATGGATAGAGTATAATAAATACTACAAAATGGCTATCTCAGGTTCATTTCGCTATTTTGTGGAATGTTATCCTTTTTCCACTCAGCTTTTCAATTTGAAGACCTCTTTAAATGAATGACATTTTAGGTTTGTTTACTACAGTCAATATGCACTGACCTTGCAATTTAAGTCATCCAGCATTTGGTCACAAAGTTAAGGAATCTGTTCAAAATGGCGGGCACCTAAACAGATGCACGATCTTCAACGACGGAGCATGAAGTCTTCAGCCGTCGTTATGACGTCTTGAACAGTCGGAACGTCAGCATCAGGTGCACGGATGCGAGCGATGAGGTTCGTCACTGAATCCACGGGAGTCTCCTACACTAGTGACTTCATGAAGCCCCAGAGATAACAATTGATGTTGGTGAGGTCAAGGGAATGTTGCGACCATGGTGCTGGCTCGCCACGTCAGATACGACATTTAAATAGGCTACAGTATGCTCAGTCGCTGTCGATCGTGCATTTCTGTAGGGGCCACCATTTTGAACAGTTTGCTTAACTGTGTGACTAGCTGCTGGATGACATTAATTGCACGGTCAGTGCATATCACGTTTATTGCGGGTAATCTACCAAAAATACTTGGACGCCTTGTAGCAAAGTAACGATTCGTTTACGATCATGTGTTTACTAACAACTGCTGTTCCACTGGCCATGTAGGCCTACTGGCAGCCATATTGCATTCTTACAAGAATTATGAATCATTGTTTATTGTGATGTAAAAAACGAACTTGGCTAATAAGAAAGATATAACTTTCCGTTCTAGTGGAATATTATGTTGTGAAGTTGATGAATATTTAAGTTTTACATGTTCAATTGAAGATTCATGTTTTCGGAATTTTTCCCCTGACAGTGGATGAATATCCATTACAGATAGCAATTCTTCTACTTGGCTGTGACCGATTCCTATAGACAGAGCACCCCATACCACATTGTCATTGTCGTCATCAGAATATTTTGGTTCATGCGATGTAATCTTTTTAATTTCATTGCAACTTTCACATTGGAATTTCCATGTGGAAAAAAGCCCGCAACGATTTTCTTTCTTGAAAATGAATTTTCCTAAAGTACATTTTTTCTTATGGTCCTCCATTACTGTTATTTCTTTCATCAAGTGAGAAATATCCACACATCTATTTCCCAGCAGACTATCTTCTATAGGTATGTGGTTACTGTCACGTTCGACAACAATATCAGGGAAGTCACTTTCATTTTCCTTATGAATATTGTCCAAAAATCTGACGTCATCGCCGAAATCCTCAAGGTTCTCATGATCAGCTATTGGAAGTGATATTTTTTCTAAGCTGGAAATTTCTTCGTCTAGCCTGAAATATTTTCAAATACGTATTATAATAATAACATAATCAACAACAGGTAAAAAAAAATAACACGATCATTTAACATTTTTAAGGGACATTTTACAGTGTTATTTGCAACCACCCATTTTGTAGTGGTGCTGTAATTTAATAGCTGAAGATTTCGGTTTATAGTGATTTACGTTCAAAAATTATAATATATTTTCAAAATAATAGGTTCAAGTGAAAATGTATGCTCGTTCCTAGTAATGACAAATCTTTTAACTCGATTGTCGCAAAGGAGCGGTTTCACTAAAAATCCGAATCCAAACTTGGCCACGGCGCTGAAAATCTTAAATCAAGTTTCATTCCGAAATAAACCTCTTTTGTTTCGAACGTTTCTTAGTTTCGAGAAGTTTTGCTTTTTTTTCCCTCCAAAACTTTTGCTTAATTTACGATTTTATACTTCTTTTATAACTTCGTTTCCGTGGTATTTTCATCCTCGCCATGCTTGACAGACAAACGATTTGAACACTGCCACCAAACGTACTTCTCTCACGACTCGCAGACGCTCACTAAACAACTTATTTGACAACACTCAAACGCGCGCGAAATTTGCTTGGTCTATCCCGGAGGGTGGCGGGCCGCTGCCGTCTGCAAGTAGTTACCGCTGTGGCCGCTAGGAGCGCCTGCGTACGGCCGCTAGGGAGAAGGACTCGGGCTGCCGTTGTGGCCGCTAGGAGCGCCTGCGTACGGCCGCTAGGGAGAAGGACTCGGGCTGCCGTTGTGGCCGCTAGGAGCGCCTGCGTACGGCCGCTAGGGAGAAGGACTCGGGCTGCCGCTGTGGCCGCTAGGAGCGCCTGTGTACGGCCGCTAGGGAGAAGGACTCGGGCTGCCGCTGTGGCCGCTAGGAGCGCCTGTGTACGGCCGCTAGGGAGAAGGACTCGGGCTGCCGTTGTGGCCGCTAGGAGCGCCTGCGTACGGCCGCTAGGGAGAAGGACTCGGGCTGCCGCTGTGGCCGCTAGGAGCGCCTGCGTACGGCCGCTAGGGAGAAGGACTCGGGCTGCCGCTGTGGCCGCTAGGAGCGCCTGTGTACGGCCGCTAGGGAGAAGGACTCGGGCTGCCGCTGTGGCCGCTAGGAGCGCCTGCGTACGGCCGCTAGGGAGAAGGACTCGGGCTGCCGTTGTGGCCGCTAGGAGCGCCTGCGTACGGCCGCTAGGGAGAAGGACTCGGGCTGCCGCTGTGGCCGCTAGGAGCGCCTGCGTACGGCCGCTAGGGAGAAGGACTCGGGCTGCCGTTGTGGCCGCTAGGAGCGCCTGCGTACGGCCGCTAGGGAGAAGGACTCGGGCTGCCGCTGTGGCCGCTAGGAGCGCCTGTGTACGGCCGCTAGGGAGAAGGACTCGGGCTGCCGCTGTGGCCGCTAGGAGCGCCTGCGTACGGCCGCTAGGGAGAAGGACTCGGGCTGCCGTTGTGGCCGCTAGGAGCGCCTGCGTACGGCCGCTAGGGAGAAGGACTCGGGCTGCCGCTGTGGCCGCTAGGAGCGCCTGTGTACGGCCGCTAGGGAGGACTCGGGCTGCCGCTGTGGCCGCTAGGAGCGCCTGTGTACGGCCGCTAGGGAGAAGGACTCGGGCTGCCGCTGTGGCCGCTAGGAGCGCCTGCGTACGGCCGCTAGGGAGAAGGACTCGGGCTGCCGTTGTGGCCGCTAGGAGCGCCTGCGTACGGCCGCTAGGGAGAAGGACTCGGGCTGCCGTTGTGGCCGCTAGGAGCGCCTGCGTACGGCCGCTAGGGAGAAGGACTCGGGCTGCCGCTGTGGCCGCTAGGAGCGCCTGTGTACGGCCGCTAGGGAGAAGGACTCGGGCTGCCGCTGTGGCCGCTAGGAGCGCCTGTGTACGGCCGCTAGGGAGAAGGACTCGGGCTGCCGTTGTGGCCGCTAGGAGCGCCTGCGTACGGCCGCTAGGGAGAAGGACTCGGGCTGCCGCTGTGGCCGCTAGGAGCGCCTGCGTACGGCCGCTAGGGAGAAGGACTCGGGCTGCCGCTGTGGCCGCTAGGAGCGCCTGTGTACGGCCGCTAGGGAGAAGGACTCGGGCTGCCGCTGTGGCCGCTAGGAGCGCCTGCGTACGGCCGCTAGGGAGAAGGACTCGGGCTGCCGTTGTGGCCGCTAGGAGCGCCTGTGTACGGCCGCTAGGGAGAAGGACTCGGGCTGCCGTTGTGGCCGCTAGGAGCGCCTGCGTACGGCCGCTAGGGAGAAGGACTCGGGCTGCCGTTGTGGCCGCTAGGAGCGCCTGTGTACGGCCGCTAGGGAGAAGGACTCGGGCTGCCGCTGTGGCCGCTAGGAGCGCCTGTGTACGGCCGCTAGGGAGAAGGACTCGGGCTGCCGTTGTGGCCGCTAGGAGCGCCTGCGTACGGCCGCTAGGGAGAAGGACTCGGGCTGCCGCTGTGGCCGCTAGGAGCGCCTGCGTACGGCCGCTAGGGAGAAGGACTCGGGCTGCCGCTGTGGCCGCTAGGAGCGCCTGCGTACGGCCGCTAGGGAGAAGGACTCGGGCTGCCGCTGTGGCCGCTAGGAGCGCCTGTGTACGGCCGCTAGGGAGAAGGACTCGGGCTGCCGCTGTGGCCGCTAGGAGCGCCTGCGTACGGCCGCTAGGGAGAAGGACTCGGGCTGCCGCTGTGGCCGCTAGGAGCGCCTGTGTACGGCCGCTAGGGAGAAGGACTCGGGCTGCCGTTGTGGCCGCTAGGAGCGCCTGCGTACGGCCGCTAGGGAGAAGGACTCGGGCTGCCGCTGTGGCCGCTAGGAGCGCCTGCGTACGGCCGCTAGGGAGAAGGACTCGGGCTGCCGCTGTGGCCGCTAGGAGCGCCTGCGTACGGCCGCTAGGGAGAAGGACTCGGGCTGCCGCTGTGGCCGCTAGGAGCGCCTGTGTACGGCCGCTAGGGAGAAGGACTCGGGCTGCCGCTGTGGCCGCTAGGAGCGCCTGCGTACGGCCGCTAGGGAGAAGGACTCGAGCGGCGAATGGCGACACGGCTCAAGCCTCGCACTGCAGGAGCACGCGGCGAAAGGAAGTTCAACACCATTATTACACCGTTAACCGCACAGCTACAACTGGTACATCATTGTAAAGTAAAACGTTGTGTCTATAACATAATGTAAATCATATAAAAAGACAACGCTTTTATTTATTCTTTGGGGTCATAGTTCCGTACAATGTTTTTTCAATTAAAACGGTCTGGAAAACAAGTATTTTTTTATTTTAATTGGTATTTCGAAAAATATGAAATTTTCCCAAATTGTTCTCAAATATATTTTGGACCAAAATCAATTTTTCATTACCCTAAGTTAAGTATTTTCTCTCTTTTGTTTGGCAACAGTTACAGTTATAAAACATTAATTTATTGAATTAAATATATATTTTTTCATATTTCAATTAGAATATCAAAGTTCTTTGTTAAATGTAAATAAATTCTAACAGACAAAGAACTTTAAAACTGCAGTATTTACGAAATGTTTTAGCCTCTTGAAACGATCGCTATACATAAACCTTGCATCCCCGTGTTTTGGATTTTGAGTTATCGAGCTATGGGAGTTTCGGGTGATTGTTAATAACGCCCGAAATAAGACTAAAGTGTAGCACTTACTTAAAATATTATATCTCCGAATAAATATTCTCAGCTTTTATCCAGTGGAAATTAACGATTTTAGACCCGGGTCAAAAATTTGGTGGACGAGAACAGAGTGTTATCTTTATAAGGATTTTATGATTATCTTATATCTATTTAAATTTTATTTTTTGGTTGCTATTTGTAGGATTTATAGTGTGTTACAAAAAATTCTTAGTTGGGGATTTCTGAGCATGAAAGACGTTTGTAATATTTGTAATTTTTGGGTGTATTAAAGGTTTTTATTCCTCTTAAAATTTATTGCAAGTAATTATACAAAAAAATTATGTAAGCTCTAATTAAAGATATGGCATACTTTGTGCAATGAACTGGTGGGTTTGCGACATCTGAAATTGTGCAAACCTGTTAATTAACTGAAAATCGAAGCAGTATTAAAATTTTGCTAACTTTAAGTCGCTTGAGGTTAATTTATTAATAATCTCCAAAATGGTTTCCTAGTAAATAATTTAGTAAATAGTTATTTCGCTGTTGATTTAAAGGGCATCAGTAAGTAAAAAAATATTGGTTGTCTGTAATGTCGGTTAACGGACGATAGTTTAACGTGACAACGTCATAACAAAACATTGATGAAATGATTGCATAATTTTATGAGTAAAATTGAATCATTTTTATTGAATTATCACTATTTTGTAAGGATACAAAGAAGGAGTGAAATTAAATCTACAATTTTATTGATAAATTTACGTTTATTTGCACTCATTAATTCAAATATGTTTATTACTTTAACGAAGAGATTATTTTAACTATAACTTTAATACAGGTTTACTATTTAACTTCAATATCGTCCAGAATGTTTTACGCTTTTTTGCAATTACACATTTAACGACGAAGTTTTGTTCATCGTGAAATTATACGTAGAATTTAATAAAAATGCCCTTGCAGTTAATAAAATAAGTATTAGTAAATTTAAGAAATAATTTAGGCTTTAAACTCCAACACAGACTCTCGTGGTGCGCTGGGTCGAGATTAAATTTTGTCGAGAATATTTCACGTTTTTATGTCTTCCAGTGCTCAAAATGATATGCAAATGTGGCCCCGGGCACGAAATTGTATTTATAATTTATTAATAATAACGCCCCTCGTGATAAACAAAGGAAAATATCTATTAACGATTGCCTGGTTGCCGCGGAAGCGGGTAGATTGCGCGATTCGTTCGGTTCGCGTCCATCACCGTAGATGCGTCACCGTAGATGGAAGCACCGTAGGGGGATAAAATTATTTCGTTCTTATAATACGTTTTTATAACATATGCATCCCAAATACACCAAACTTATTTATAATGTGTTACAATATATATTTTTTTAAAACATTGTGCAAAAGATCCCGGGTGTAATTTTAATTATTATGTGTAACTGTAAAAAACCATTGTTCGTAAAAAAACGTATTTGAAAATTCGACATTACTTTTAAATAACCGTACTAATTGTGCTGAAAATCGGTGGACGATCGTTAAATAACATAATATTAATCATTCAAACGACGAAAACATGATTGAAAAGTCAAATCGATGGTTGTTCCAATCGAGTGGAACAGAGATAGATGCGGCTCAAGTGTACAATGAGCGTAACGGGACACATTGTAGTGGGACAATGTGCGTTACGGGACACTTTTTCGTGCGCGCAGCCGGCGTTCATCGATTTCTTATACGTTGTGACGTCAAAAATACAATTTTTTTTTTGTATTTTTCTCTTATTTTGCGCTTCAGTAGGTGTCCAGATTGTACCGTCTTGGTATTGAGTGGACAAGGGGGTACAAATTATAAAAAACTAGTTACAATAAACTCAAAAATACATAAATGTAAAGCATTTCTGGTGAAATGTTTGTATCAATCATCTGTCCTTAGTCACACGATCACCCTCTTTCCAAAACGATGGCTGATACATCCATCATCCCACATATTTAAAAATGAAATACTTCGTAGCTAAGAGCACGATATCTCTTTTCGATTTTACTGTCTAAAGAAACAGTTTCAGTTGCAACAACGTGTAATACATTTAATAAGTGAAAACTTATATTTACATAAGAACCTTTTAATCGTTGTATTTTAAACGCAAACATTTTCCGATTTTTTCCTACATTAACTAGATCACTTTTTTTATTTTCATTATATCTGTTTTTGTCATAGTGTACGTAATAAAGATTAAAAAATATTTTCAAATGTATAATTTTATAATAATAAAATTGCATGTGAATTCACATAAACTAAGTATTTAATAATTTAATGATACAAATTTGTTTGTTTTTATTCCATCCTTTCTCGCTGTAGTTAAGGAGTTAATTTCACTACCACTGAAATCTTTCATGTAAGAACTCAACAATAAAATAAACAATCCTAGCCCGTATACGGAATCGAAGAAGAATGTTTTTAATTAATTTTTATAATTGAGGTAAATTACAATAAGAAAGGGGGTTGTCTGAAAAGTCGGTTTACGGTCAATAATTTTACGTGATAACGTCATAAGAAAACATTGATGAAAAATTGCATACTTTTATGAATTAAATTGAATTATTACTACTGAATTATCATTATTTTGTAAGAAAATAAAGGAGTTAATTGAAAATTAAATTTTTTTTCATCGAATACTAAATTAAAGTAAACTGACTTTTTATACGCTCGTTTTTATGAGATAATAATTTTCTAGTTATAATTGAAACATAAAATATTATTACTGCACTCGCCGACCGATGCTACTTTTTTTTAATAATCAAAGAACAAATAATTGAGATTTAAACGCTAATCAAATTCTTAAAATACAAGAATTTTTTGCCGCAATTTTTCTTGTAATATAC
The DNA here is from genome assembly GCF_032445375.1 of Bacillus rossius redtenbacheri. Taxonomy (NCBI): domain Eukaryota; kingdom Metazoa; phylum Arthropoda; class Insecta; order Phasmatodea; family Bacillidae; genus Bacillus; species Bacillus rossius. Next base: position 18,710,846 of record NC_086338.1, on the reverse strand, counting down.
AATGGAAACCACATAAACTTTTCACTTCACTTTATAAACAGTTGACAAAACAGTTCACGTGTGGGTTGTACTCTGCCACTGTCTCTCTTCTACTCGGACGAATCGGCCGATGGAGTGGAAGAGAGATAGATGCGTCACAAGCCGATCGTTCCTCTCTATCGCGTGCACGCTCGGCTCAGGCGAACGTGACAATGAGTCATGCTTTTTCGTGCGTGCAGCCGGCGTTCCTCGATATAAAAGACGTTATCACGTCAAAAAAGGATTATTTTTTGTGTCTCGCAGTGAATTTTCATATGTAGGTATGTAATTTTTTTAAAGAAAAAATATCTCGCTTTTAATTTCAAACTCATAATTTTCCATGTTAACTTCAAAACTCCAAATTCTGTAAGAATAAAGGTATATAAATATGTAGATATATATTTGTTAATAATTGCAGACAAATGTTCAGTTCGTAATACAGTGGGTGTTGAGTGGCGCCAGGCGCGGCGCTGACCTTCATACTCGGCCGGCGAGGCCTCGGGAGTCGGGACCACCGCGCGGGTGCGCTCTCATGGGGGGGGGGGAGACGCTCCACAGCGCCGCTGTGTACCTCAACGCCGTATTACCACAACGCCGAAGTACACTAACGCCGAAATATGTCATTGCAGGACTGCCATAAAGGTTAGGTTAGGCTAGGTTAGGTTAGGTTAGGTTAGGTTAGGTTATGTTAGGTTAGGTTAGGTTAGGTTAGGTTAGGTTAGGTTAGGTTAGGTTAGGTTAGGTTAGGTTAGGTTAGGTTAGGTTAGGTTAGGTTAGGTAAGGTTGGGTTTGATTGTGGTATTTCGGCGTTAAGGTACATTTAAGAAACACGCACAAATTCTTCAATTGTTATTTCGGAGTTGTGGTACACAGCAGTTTTCTAGCTGTCGGCGTTTTTATATTGACAATTTTGACATTCGGTGTTGTGGTATTTCGGCGTGGTGGTAACGACCCGAGGGGAGGAGTGAAGCGCGACTGGTGGAGGCTGGAGCGAGAGAAGGGAAGGAGAACCGGGGTGGGGGTCGAGCGGAGTGTCGGACGAGAAGCGTGGTTACGCTCTCGACCGCACTCCACGGGAAACTTGAGAGAGAACAAGAATTCACGCTCCCCTCCCCCCCTTTTCCCAGAAACATCTCGGTACGTATGCGACGATGTGCTCCACGGCGCCACACTCAAAGAAACTGGCCAAGATCTTTTCCGGTATGTAATGATATTAAAAAATATAACATTAAAAACTTTTACAGGTCCTTATTTTTTGCACAGCAAATTAAGTTACGACAATTTTTTTTTGAAACAGCACATAGACGGTAGTTTTGCGTTGGGCAAACAAAACAGTAGTTTTTATTCTATACAAAAAAAAAAATATTGTGCTTATATTGGCCCGCAAGTATAATATGTTTCATGTAGTTTTCGGAGAGTTCTCAAATATTTAATCTTAACGCATAAATAATGTATAATTTTCACATTTATTCTTTGCAAATTTCACAATTCTAATGGTTTTTACAAAACGTGAAAATATGTGAGAGCGTAAAGACATACAACGTAATTTATGTCAATAATTGTTAATGTGTTTAAAGAGCAAGTGTATTAATACTCCATTAAATAAACCTCTGCAAAAACCTTTTTATATTTTTAATTAGCTTTTTATCTGGTTATAGATATTTTTATGACCGTGTTCATAAAGCTATTGCATAGCAAATTTTGTTGTTAATTTCTTTCATGTTTTACTTTGATACTTGTTTTGAAACACTGTTCTAAATATTACTAAATTAATTTTAAATTCGCAAAGTAAATTACTTTTTTTCATATAAATGCGTGTGTAAAAATTAACTATCATATTATTTACACAGTATGCTGAAAAAAATAAGGACTGAGTCTAAATTACGCCTGCAGCCTATGTGCTGTAAATTATAAGCTCGAAATAATAAGTAAAATTATTTGTTTAGAGAGTTTGTGAGTGAGAGAAAGAGAAAGAGGGAAAGGAAGAACAATAAAATCATAGTTTTACTCCTTTTTATTCATTAGGTAAAGTTGCATAAATATTTTTTTTTTAATTCAATCAACAGACATTCATTAAAAAACCTATTTTGTGATCATTCCAATACCTTCACTTACAACACCGTTGCTTCTCTTGATCACTATGAAAATAATTTTCAAAAACCTAAAATTGTATCACATATGAAAGTATGGTCTCCTTAAACGTCTACTAAGTTTGCAAAAACGGGAGACAAGTGTCGCAAACCTTAACATTGAAGAATTAATCGCAATCATTATCTGCCACATCAAATTTACCTTAGTTAGTAAGGAAATTCGTTGCCGCCATCTTTGTTTACAAAACATTCTACTAGGAGAGCTAGTGTCACGTAGTACATACATCCCCGCCATATAGAGCTGCCACCATAATGGTTTAAATATTACCCACTAGTGTGCAGTTTTATTGACTACCGTGGTATCCACCATCTGGTTGGCCATCTTGGCCGAATTATTGAAAATCTCTTATTGTTAACCTATAATTTCGAGAAAAATTTCAATAATCATAAAAATAATCTTAATCATCTTTTAATGTACTGATTGATTCGATCGATTTACGACGTTGATTATTTTCTTGCTTGATACAAAAAATATATATTTTATGTAAATAAATATTGATTTAAATAAATATCTTCTCAAATAACCATAAAAGTGATAGGTACAAGAAAAAAAGCATGTTTACAAATTTAATTTTTTTTTATTTCTAAACCATTATAAATACAAACAACAAGCAAATTACTAGCAATTCTCGATTAATATAGTCTTGAGTGCGAAGCGAGTTCTTTGCATCCCTTGGCACATTTATTCAGGGCATCTGCAAAAATGGTAGTCGTTCACAACATATTTCATACAGAGAATAATTATAACTTTTATTAAAAGTAAAGTTACATATTTCATGATGGTATAGGATATATTGTTTGATCATGATGAATGCACAACCAGTCCGTCATAATTCGAGATGAGCCTTTTCGATTTTCTGTAGCGTATAAATAACCCCTGTTGCACTGATGTTTAACAAATTATGAGTTATTATTCAAATCGCATGTTACATACTCGTTCATCTTCAAGTTCTTGATGTCACAGTGGGTGGAGATCGCTGATGGAACCCTTGATTCCTTAGATATCAATTTCACTGCTGCCGAAGACACTGCACTTATTAATGTCTCCTCTTGTGCTGTCGGTGAAGATTGTACCCATTCAATTGAGATCTCTGGACATGTCAGCCTTGTTGCCACCAGGATCTATGCAGCTTTTGGCGTCGTTGTCTCATCAGGATCTCTGTCACCATCAACGTAGCTGCAGTCAGGGTCCCCGTCGATGATGGAGTAGATATTGTTGTTGTTGTGATGATTCGTCAGCCTGGGATGAAGAACTGTCAATTGTTGATGAAACAGTTTTCAACGTCGTTTAGATTTAAAGTTTGAGTAATAATTTATTAACCCTGCTGAGTAACGGTCAAAGTACATCCTTACTCTTTCACAAAAAAATAACAAACTGAGAGTCACACCGAAGACACGCTATTTACATATACATGTAACAATTTGTACTCAACCAAAAATTTACGTTTATATAGTTATAAAATTTTTAATTGACTTCCATATTAGCGACCTCGGTATTTCAACATCACAACTTGCACATTGTGACGAATTAATCGACTTGTTTTTTGGACTCATCTTGCCATAGTGAAATACTGTATGCTGTACTAGCAGTAACTTATGGTTATGCCACGGAATTAAAAAAAAAAACAGGTTATTGCTTGCACTTAACTGACACGGTGCAGATAAAATTTAGGCTACCTTGACATTAAATTTAATAAAAAACATTTAATGCACTAAAATAATGTACTTTATAGTCAATTATTTGAATAACCATTTCTTCAAAATCTGAGAGTGTTTAACGTTTTAGTGAAATATGTATCTTAGTATCTACACTTACGGGTCGAACATGATGATGAACGTCCGTTGACATTGAAGTCTCTGGAGTTGCTGGCATCGATTGAACAGCACCTGTCGATGACGACACTGCTGGCGAAACCACGCCCATTGACATTTACTGCAGTGATGAGACAGTAGGTGAAGCTGTCATGGGGATCTCTGTAGCTGTCATTAGGGTCTGCACCATCTAAATCGACATTCTTACACAAATTAAATCTCAGGAAACATACTGCACCACAGTCAGAGTAGGATTGAGGGTTCTATCTTCGGACAAAAACTTATGTATCCACAGTTTCCGAGATACTATGTGAGTCAAAACCACAAACAGTATATTTTGATTAATATAATATAATTTTATTAGATTACAAGTCAGAAACCCCAAAACCTTACAATAAAAACACACTAAATTCAAATTTCAAAAATTTATTCTGAAAAATACACTAGTCACAAATACCTATTAGGTCAGAGCATTAAGAAAATTCGTAAGCAAAGTCTTTAACACGGCAAATACAGCTACTGCCTCGATGACTCCGGTTCCAAATGGTTTGCTGAACTTAGACACAGGAACACAGGTATCCCACTGGCCATCTTTGGCAATACTCTTGGTGACTGCTTTGGTGAGACATGGACGACGAAATATGTGGCCACAGATGCAACTGGGCGTTACCCGGTGCTTCTTGAATCAACATATCATCATGTTTGTCATTGGAGTGTCTGCACAGATGCATCGTATGTCGTTACAGTTTGAAACATGTCTTTACCATAAAAGGTGTTGCATGTGCAGATGAAACGACTACTCCTTCGATGCTAGCAGGAATGATCGTTTAAGGTTCACATAATACACGACATGGTTTTCAGGTTCACAGCATTTTAACAGCTGCTTAGTCAGTTCGTAGGACAGAGGAAAGTGCGAAAACTTCCAGTGCTGAACGCCTGTATCACAGGTTTCTGTATAGATGCGTTGATATCCAGCATACCAGTAGCTGTACTCGAAACTTCTGAAGTTAAGCCTTAGACTCACGTACACATTGTCAGGATGGAACGATGGCATCTTCTTGCAGGTCAAATGACAACTGAAGGCACGAACTGTTGCACGCCAATTATGTAGAAGGATAGACAAGTCTAGTCGCACTGCGAGTGCCATTTCTGCATTAGCTGTGAGTTTGAACAGGGATGTAATAGTTAAAATTTGCAAAACAAAAATCCATATGCTCGCATCTGCTTGCGTAGTTTGCTTGCAGTTCGACGGTTTCAGTGGATTCATCACACACCCTTGCGAACAAATTTTTTCTGCTTATGTCCAGGAATGTAATTGAGGCCATGTGGATTATGCAGTAGCAAATCGTCAATAGTGTTATTCATTTGGTGGCATGGAATTTTACTTTTGTACCACTCCTTGCAATGGTAATATTTGCGAAGTCATTCATTGAAACATTTACTTTTTTTCGTCCAGTAGTTTCCAAGTACACAGAGACTGAAAGGTGCGTGTTCGTGTACTGCCGTCGTCTTATTAGGTGACTGCAATCTCCTTCAGAATAAAGACGTTTGGCTCTGGTAATATGGCAGGTTGAAGTACATATTGAAGCTAGAAATGCTCAGTTGTAAATAAACTAATGTCGCAAACACACCAGTATTTTGAAAGAATTTTTACAACCTCTTTGCTACATTTTTATGATTCAAATCGATCGTGAAATATCAGACAAAAGTTTAAGTGAGTAGTCCAGTTCCAAAACTCGCCTTGTGCATCACCAAGGAAAATTGAGTTATTTATTGTTTTGTGCAGCTTTTATAAGTGCGCATAAGATAGCATTATAACACGTTCCACAACTCCCCATGTCTAATAAAAGACACAATTTTAAAAACAGGTACTGTTCCAAAACTCTTATTGTCCACAAGGTTTTGCGTTACAAAACTCTCCTTGTCCATATATATAAAAACTGTTTCAAAAGTTGCCTTGTCCTATAAGCAGCCATGAAAAAACTAACTGCATTAATCAAAAGTGGTTATGTCCACATAATATAAAGTCTAATGTAACATTGTTTTAGAAGGTAAAAACTGTTTTTTATAATCACATAAACGTATTCATATGTTGGTATAACTGTGTATAAGTATTTATTAATTGTTGTAAACATGGATGCTAGTGAAAACGAAGTGCGAAACTCTTTTAAAATCATTTCTGCAGAACCAGGACGAGGCAGAAAGAAACAGCGAAACAATTCTGAATGGGCAAAAAACGAAGCAAAGAAAAGGAGGTAAGATGTATTGTTTAGTAAATGAACTGAGGTAAAGATGTTAACAGGTTACATTATACAATTAGATCATAACCTGTTAAACGTTTTGGGTTTCAGTTTGGGTTTCACTTTGTGTTTTCATACAAAAGACAGCCAATGAATAAATTGTGTGTAAACATAAAGCAAACACTGAAAGTTTAGAGGTTATGGTCCTTGTCATTGCGGCAGATTGCAGAGATTGGCAAGAAAACTGTGAATACTTGTTTCAGGCATGCTTCCAAATCACTGCCAAAACATCCTACATGTTGTCATGAAGTCAAGACAAAGTTCAAGTGCAGTACATTAAGCATGCAAGATATTCGTCGCTTCCACCAAAATTTGTATGCTACCAGTGACAAGATAACACAGGACCATTACATCATAAGGTATGTCGCAAATAATGTACCGAAAAGAAGTCGTCCAAGAAATCAACACGGATCAAGGAAAACTGTTACTGTGACATATAACATGCCACGATTTAGCCAGGCTTCAGGGCGTGTTTTGGTACAAGTATGCCAAAAAGCATTTCTTGATACATTGGGTGTCTCCAAATTCAGAGTACAGAGGCTTTGTAAAGAACAGTTACTTAAAGGTACGTCACCGAAAGAAAATCGTTGAGGGGACCATCGTAGTAAACATTATACAGCACGAAGACAAAATGTTCGAGCTTTTATAGAGACCTTTCAGTCCATTAAGTCACACTATTGCAGGGATCGTTCTAAGAAACAATATCTTCCAAGTGAATTGTCAATTTAAAAAATGTGGAGGGCATACTATAATACTACTAACGATAGTCTTTTAAGAGTCAAATATGACTTCTTTAGAACAATTTTTGACAATGATTACAATGTCAGCTTTCGTAGTCCAGCTACAGATAAGTGCTCTCGTTGCATTGAACTTGAAGGTAAAATAAAAACTGAAAACAATGAGCAGGTGAAACAAGGGTTGAGAGTCGAATTTAGGGTTCACAAACTCCGTTCGAAAGCTTTCTATGATATGCTGAAAGAAAATCATGATAATACCATCACATTTTCTTTTGATTGCCAAAAAAATATGGTACTACCAAAAGTACCAGATCAAAGTGCCTATTTTAGCAGACAATTCTATGTGTATAATTTTACTGTTTGTCGAGGATCGTGTAAAACAGAACAAACCACCAATAACACGTTTATTTACACATGGACAGAGCTTGATGCACACAAAGGCTCTAATGAAATTTCATCATGTGTTCACCACTGCTTTCAGAATACTGGAATCGATTACACAATAACAACTATAAGGCTTTTTGCTGACGGCTGCGTAGGCCAAAATAAAAATAGTACGATGGTAGGTATGGTATCTAAATGGTTAAAGTGTGAAGCACCACAACACATCAAGGAAGTACACATCATTTTCCCCGTACCTGGACACTCATTCCTGCCAGCAGACCGTGTTTTTGGTCGTATTTAAAAGTGGGTAAAAGCAAAGGAAGTGATAGTGTCACCCCAAGAATATTTTTATATATTTGGAGAGTTGGGAACTGTAATCAAACCTGGCAATGCTGGTTTTGCTTTCTACGATTGGAAATCAGCTATTGCAGAAGTTGTGCGACCTACCAGTTCATGGCACTTCAAATTTTGTACCACGAAGCGGTTCATTTTGAAGAAATCAAAAGAAAGTAAAGAACTTGTTCGAGGGGAACGCAATTACCAAACTGACCTTATGGAAAGTAAAGGTATTTGCTGACGTGGCAAGTGTTTCCGACAAATTAACCCAGTAATAGTTCCACTAGGACTCCACCCAAATGCTGCCAAAGCCAATGATGTGAATAAGCTACTGTCGAAGCACTATGGGCCTAAATGGAAGGAGAATGCCGGTTTGTTATTTTATAGAGATGTTCTTGCCGGACAATACACAACTGTGCATGAAGAAGATGATGATAAACCTATGGTGGATAAAGATTTGAGAGAATGATGTTTTGAAATAGTTCAACATATTTTTTAGTTGACAATATTGAGAAAATAAGGAGAAATTTCAGTCAGTGTAGGATCTTAATATGCACTAGAAAAATATTATTTGTTGTTAAAAAATGTATTTTGTATCATTATTAAAATACACGATGTAATCAGAGAGTTTGTTACTGGTTTTCCTTACGAAACAATTCATTTTGTATTATATACTGTTCCAAAATTCACCTTGTCCAAAGTATTGTTCCAAAACTCATCTTGTCCAATTTATTTTAACAGTTTTAATCTTTCTGTATACTGTTACATTTCAAAGACCTCAAGAAACATATTTAAATTTAATTTTTGAAATGATTCATACCTACTGTGTGTTGGCTATGTCACAACCTCTTTACATATCAGTTTTTCTCGATTTGCTCTGTTCCAGTGAAAGAGGACAAGGCGAGTTTTGGAACTGGACTACTCAAGTGTAATACGGAATATTTCCTCTCGATATCTCGTTCCTACAGTCGATGATGTTTAAATTTATTTAATCGTCCTGTTTGAAAACGTCAAACACTATTAACGAAGCCTTGATCTTCAAATTGATGGGGCTCAGTACCAGCGGCTGTCCATTGTCATTGTAGGCTTGCTGAAAATAAGCATTATCTGGAATTCGAAAAGAAAACTTCAATTTTAAAATTCAGTTTTTATTTCAACAAATTGGCAGCTTTCAATGTTTATAAATATTTCTACATTACATATTTCACCATTATGTATTTGAGAAGCTGTCTTCTGCATTAAGCTGTATCACTGTCTCAAACACGACGTCGAAGTATCTTGGTTTTTCCGTAGCTTAGCTAAACATTACTATCCAGTTGATACACTGACTTTTAGGTAAACCAGGATAGTCTCCAGGCTCTAGGATCCGATTGGTATGTCCATGATTTTTCCATGTTCTACAATCTTCAGCATCTCGGTACGTTATACACTTATCCCTTCAAAGTGAAACAATCTACTCAATACTGTAGTGTAAGCGAGACATCCTATGGATTTTCTAAAGTAGTGATTTTGGCATTAAATTTGTGTTGTCGAGAAGCAGTACGAGTACCTGATTCAAATTAATAATTATAAACGAATTATATTTATATCGAAATAAAAACTAATCTGAGAAGAATGGATACAGAAACACATACTTAGAAATTTCTTTTGGAAAATACAAGTAGCCTGTATTCATTATCGAGACTATAGCCAGTTATCTTTCCAACAGACAGTTCGTTCGGCGTAAGAGTAAAACATAATTTTAATTCCAGATATCATGCCCATATCCTTTGTCTGCTCTGCCTCGACACCATTGAGTACATATGTAATATGTTGTTAAGGTGAAGAGTAACATTGTAGGATATTTTCCTCGTGGTCGGAAGTTTATCATCAGCCTATGTCAATATCTCTTATAGGCAGAAACGACTTGAAAAGTTAAGTACAGGTAGCTTGGTGGCGTGTATGGTTCGATCAAGAAAGGTGAGTACACGCGCAGTTCAATTTTCGTAATGCTGACATCTAATGTTGTTGTGATATGTCGTTTGCATTTTCAAATGGTGAACGAAGACATAAGCAGCATAAATGCACGAGGAATCCTACTTGTTCCAAGTTTGGCTGCGATGAGTGCAACTTTTGGTTAACACCTATTTACAGTTTGCGACGACATGCGTAAAACTGTAAAGGTGAAGTCGGTGTGCCTACTGATGTGAAATACCTACAGACATTTCGATTCCTTGCTTTAGGTTGAAGACTCCCAAGCGTACAAGCACAAAAACAAATGTTCAAAAACCAATTGCGATTATGCCTGGATATGCCACTAAAAACACGACTGTGGCCGGTGCATTACGAGTACATGATAACGGATTACATTTAGTGAAGTTTGCATTTAATGGAATATTCAAAGTAAAATACGTTTTGTAAATCGAAAGAAATTTTTTCCTTTTCTGGACGATAACAATTAGTACATAATCAATCAGCTTAATAATGAAGTAGCTTCATATAGATCTTTTAAATATAATTTATGGCTGGACTGCGTGTATAATAAACCGTATACGTTCAAGGACAAATTGAAGAGTGCGTTCTCAAGACCTTGAAAACTCCCATTTACAATTACAGCGACGTGAAGCAGTCTGTTTAAGCGAGAAACTCTGTCGGGAAGAAAAAGAATATGTAGGAAATAGATCTGGCTAGTCTCTGTCTTCGGTAAACCGATTGCAGCTAAGAATTAGTCCGTTCAAGCCGATGCAGAACTAAATGATTATTAGACTGCTAATTTTGGCAAGTGTTCCTGTAGTACAGTTGAACTTATTTAATAATATTTTGTTTGTAGTTTTGTTGTTTTATTTCTTGAACATGTATTATATAGTAAATATAATAAGATAGCTTTTTTGCCTTTAAAATGGACTGAAACAAGGACAGTTAACATCGATTCAATGAGTAAATTAATGAGCGATTTTTTGGAAGATTTTTAGAATTTTTTTACGAATTTCTAGGTTAATTATTACGAAATTTCTAGATGTCGGTGAATACGTCATCAAGGGGTTACTAGAGGCTGGTAGTAGAGGAATTTAAGCCAATATAAGAACTTTCCACCATATTTATTGAAAATATTTTTTTGTCCTATGAAATGAAATTTTTTTATTGATCAAATATACAAAAAAGACAGGAATTCATCGTATCAATCAGTATATTAATTGAAGATTTTGTATTTAATTATGGAGCTATTCCCAAATTTATAGCTAAATAATTACGGGTATTCAATTTGGCGCACATCAGGCATCACAGTAATAAATTATTACTGCACTCTAGCGGATAAAAATAAACTAACATGGCTGTAGCCCACTCTAAGAGACGAAAACTATATGGCTGCCTCTAGCAGACGATAACAAGATGTCGGCCTCCATCAGACCAAAACCAGACGGCGCACACTGGTCCCAAATCCCGAAAAGCTGGCCGAAAGTCGAAAAAATATGTTCTTTCTAGGAACATTTGACTGTTGGAATAGTAGTAGTGGTACCTCTAGCACGTATAAACACCGTTAGGGATGGGAAAAGGGTCCCTACCTGGCTCAGGAATTCAGTTTATTTCGAAGCGTCGAGCGTGTCGCTTTGTTAGCGTGTGACGCACCCAAACATTCCTCAAGTTCAAACACGTATAGAAAAGTGAAAAGTAAACCTATTATGTTTCTGCAAAATGTATTATTCTCCAGAACGTAAGTTTATTTCATATGTGTTGCCCTTAAATAATATTATTAATAGTTTTAATAAAAAATTAATAATAAATGATAACGTGATTTCTATATCACTTTTGAAGTTTTTAGTAAAAGACATAAGTTAAAAGTCCCACAAGATCCCACTCTGAAACCAAATGGCATCTGAAGATCATTAATATTTTTAAAACATGTCAAAAAATTAGCTGCAGCTAGCTGCAGCTTTGGCTTCTGTTATGATTTTTATTCGATGACATGGATGCGCTTTTAAACCCGCATTTTTCATATTCAGTTTTGCGGTTTTTTTTATGAAATATTATTTACAATAAATTGGTAAAAAAATATTTTTTTCAATTATCTTTAATTCTTAGTTTTCAGAATCTGCAAACGATACCAAAGAAATTTCTTGCACGAGAAAGGAAATTTTTCTATTTGTGAAAACTGTATGAAATGAAAATATTAACATGGTGAATGAAATTGTTGCAACAGAGGTATCGAAAAAGTTTAGACATCAATACATTTTGCCACAAAATTTAAAAGATGTCATTGTGAAATAGGTATCGAAGTTTAGAGAAAAGTGGAAACAGGTTAATAGACTTGAAAGCAAATTCTTCGAAAAATTCGATATTTGGCTTAATGTTCTTGTATATTTCACAGTTGAAAATAAAGGTGCGGAGGCTTCCGCGAACAAAACAATAGGGCGTCCTTCGTCAGGTTGGGACGATTTGAGTGAACGGTCAAAACGGAAGAAGACAGAAAAGGTTCGAGAAAAACATAGCGTCAAAGCACTGGCCTACGCTACACAAATGGGTCTCCGGGCTTCAGGAAATGTACATGCTTCGAAATTAATTACGGATGTCACAGAAGGCAGTCCATCAAAATCATCAAAGAACCAGAAAGCTATGCAACGTGTTATAGAGAATACACTGACAGGCAACGAAGCATTATCATTTACATTTGCATTACCAATTACAAAACTACTGCAAAGTGCAGGTACAAGAAAGAAAGAATTTACATTATTCTTTAATTAACTTTAACAAACAAATACGTGCGACGACGTCTCAGGGGGAGACAGTTACAAACAAAAGACACGGAAGCGAAGATGAAGTTAATTTAATGCAAAAATCCAAACATGTTTTTCTAGGTGGCAGCCGAAAAGTAATTTAGACAGAACAAATTCAAGAATGAATGACTCTACATTAGGGTGAGGGTCACCGCCTCACTGACGACTCAAACCAACTTAAATTTCTCCCCTGAGGTCGCACACGCACGAAGTTCAACTAGAAGCTCTCGGACTACATGCTAGTAGAATTACAACAGATCAGCTACTGCTGACAACCGAGCCTGACTAAGTAAACCAGTAGAAGAAGGCCCTCAACATGATTGCAGCTGAATTTATAAGCTCGCGCTGCAGCGCACGCATGCGCAAATCAAGTGGAGGGGGAAACGAGATAAAAATTGAACATCACTAGGAAGGGGAAAGGGAGGTAGAAGGAGGAGGGGAACGGAGTGCCGGAGGCCCGCGATAGCACGCGTCGTTTAATAGTAGCGGACCCGACCGCTACAACTTTATTAATTTAAGTTGTTATGTATATTTTTTAATTTTCCCGATTTTATAGGATAATAAATACTTATTTTCAAGATAGCGGCCATGACGAAAGTTTCAGCGATTATGTAAAAATTCTAAATGTTGGCCATGCCATCCCAATTGTATAGGTTAAGCAAAACCTCAATGTCTTATGGTTTCTTGCATTTAGGACTCTTAAAACGCTTCTTGAGAATTTTTAAGCCGTTGAAATTGAGGACTGAAACGAAAAATTTTCCCTCAAAACAGTATTTTTTCTTCAGAAATAACGATATTTTAATGTTTTCAGAATTGATAAGATTTTTTGTAGAATTTTTTGACGTGACGTCTTATAAATCGATGAACGCTGGCTGCACGCACGAAAATTGTCCCCCTATGGATGTCCCACTACGGATGTCCCACTACGGATGTGTCCTGAATTTTTTTTTCCTAACCTAAGTTAAACTAAGTGTATTGGGAGGGGTCCGGGTTAGAGAGAGACTCTAAGTGCGTCTCAGGCCGAAGCCTATACGCTCTAATCATGCAGGGGGTACCATGCAGAAAAGGGAACATGCATATGTGCTAAGGAGGGGGATTGGCCAGCCATGGCATCAATTGGCGCCATGACTAACTCCCCTCACTTGACTATACTAGACTATACTAGATAAGTTGGGCCCAGGTAAAACCTGCATAGACACAGGGAAAACTCTGGGCACTGACATGCGGGATGCAAATTTCATGCATTAATTTCATGCTGGTTGGTTACGGGAGTAGAATGATGGCTCAGGAAGAAGAGTTGGAAGAGTAGAAAATGTCTACTAAGCAGGGGCGGGCACTTGGACATTTCTGTCCGCATTTTAGTTTGGTAGGACTGGTTTTTAGGGGGCGACTTTAGTCGTTTCCCGCCAGGCTGCCAGCCAGCCAGGTTAGCTGAAAAAGAAGTACATATTGCAGCTGTAATTATATGACCGCAGCTCCCAGGTTGCCCCAGCTGCCACGGTCATGCATGCCCGACACATTGTGCTGCCAGCCTGGGCATGTCAATCATCGGCTAGTCCAATGTTGCTTATTTGCACCGCAGGACGTGGTCAGGCACATGGTCAGACACCTACTATTCAATAGTGAGGCTGCTCACTGAATATATTTTAATCTAAGGGACAGTCAGGACACATGTGTGTATTTCATTAGGGCCCCGCTGGGCCAAAACGCGACTGGTTTCATTAGAACCCCGCTGGGTCAAAAACACGACTTGTTCAGCGAGCGGCGCAACGAGTGTACTGGGGGTTGTGGGGGCCTTAATTCCGACACATGATGCTGCCAACCTGGGCATGTCAATCATTGGCTAGTCCAATGTTGCATATTTGCACCGCAGGACGTGGTCAGGCACACGGTCGGAATCCTATTAATTAATACCTAATATTATACTTAAAATAGTATGTAATATAATATACCACCCTACTGCACCCACCATTTGCTGCAGCATTCCACTCGTTGGCAAGGTCAGCTTCAACGGTGTTTATTTGCACTGACAGCTGGCGGCACAGCAGAGTAGCATCTAATTTACTATTATTTAAATTACTCAGCCCCCCGAGTATTTAAATAAATTTTAATTTAAGTTTCGAGCTGCCTTGTGTGGGTTTAAATAATTAAATTATTTAAATAAGCCATGAATTGAAGTGAAACCTCGCAGGTTAAATGCCTATGCGAAAGCAGTAGCCAGTAATTCAAAATCTCATGTCTTTCAGAAACACAACCAGCACTGGGGGTGAAACCAACCAGGCCGGCCATGCCCATCAGTCATAGAGAGTCAGCCCTAACATGTCAGGCAGTGAACTCCTGGGAGCCGAACCACCACCCGCATGCTTCGGACCATTTTGAATTAGCATTCAATCAGGCTGGTCGTGCGTGTGGATGTGTCCTGCAATTTTTTTTTTTTCCTAACCTAACTAAAACTAAGTGTATTTTGTTTGGGAGGGGTCTGGGTTAGGGAAGACTCTAGGTGCGTCCCAGGCCGAAGCCCTTACGCCTAATCATGCTGGGTTTAAGCCATGCAGAAAGGGAGGCATGCATCGTGTGCTTTGTTCGGGGATTGGCCAAACATGGCAGCAATTGGCGCCATGGCTAACTCCCCTATCTTAATTCTAGACTAATTACTAGATAAGTTGGGCCCAGGTAAAACCTGCATAGACACAGGGAAAACCCTGGGCACTTTCATGCGGGATGCAAAATATCATGCATTATTAGCAGGCAGGTTGAGTACAGGAAAAGAAGGATGGTCCTGGAAGAAGAGTTGGGCAGATAGAAAAATTCTACTAAGCAATTTGGGAGCTTGGACCTTTTGTCCGCATTTGTTTTGGTGGGCACTGGTCTTTAGGGGCAACATGTTGTTGTTCCCACCAAGCTGCCAGTCAGCTCGCGTACCTAAAATAAAAAAGAAGAGTGATATGTTGTGTACGCACGATGTTGTTCATTGCATTAATTAACCGCGAGTATTGGCACTGGGTCGTACTCCGGAACAGACATAGCTTCAGGTCGCCTGTCGCCAAGATGGCAGTCGGCAGTTAGAGAAATTGCCTGATCCGTCATTGCAAGACCCTAGCCGCAACATCTACGCTATGAAGCTACGAATAATTAATTTGTATTGTGTTACCCGCAAGTTGATGTGTCGGGACACACTCTGGAGAGGACATAGCTTCAGATCGCCTGTCGCCAGCAAAAGGCAGTCGGTCGGTTAGAGAAATTGCTCACTCCTTCATCGCGGGTCCCTAACAACAACTCCTACGCTTTATTTCTAACGGTGTTGTACGGGCTGTGTGAGAGCTTGATGTAAGTGTTTGAGCTGCCAGCGGATGTGTCCTGTTTACGCATGCGTGGCATCTCTCTGGTATGTTGCGGACGGTACAGAGAACTCGGCCGGGGTTCGATGTTATTGTTGTGCACTGCACCACGGGAGTATATTCGCAAGGAAATGGCGCTCTTACAAGTACGTATTATTTTAATTACTAGTGTAAATCAGTAGATATATTTAAACAGTGTTGTATGTGTATTTTTTTAGTTGTGTATTTAAATATTTATTGCTGGTATGATACTTTTTACGCTTTAAATTGACATTGGTAATTATTTGTCATGAGTTATTATTTGATCAACTAAATCACACACCGTATTATAGTTTTGAGCCCACGAGCGAGTAAATATTTCGAGTCCAACAGAGAATATACTAGTTAAAAGAAATTCAAACAAATATCGTGCGTGAAATATTATTTATTTATAACATCTGAAACAATTATTTTCAATATGGTCTCGTGGCCGTGTGGTTAGCATGGATGACTTATATTTCAAAGGTTATGGGTTCGAATCTTGGCAGCTGAGAATTTTTTTTGTACTTGTAAAAATAAATACGGCACACGCAACATTTCAAATGTAATAAATATATTAGAATTTATGAATGGAAATAAAAGTAAATTTATTAATTAAATTGTATATTTCATTTCATTACTTCATTGTATACATACAAAATAGTGATAATTCATTAAAAGTGATTCAATTTTATTCATAAATGTATGCAGAGGTAAATTTTATCATACAAAATATAGAAAAATTAAAAAAAATTTCTTCCTCAAAGAATATAATATTTTTAATGCCTAAATGATTTGGTTGCATAACCTTTTACGGCTCAGTCTCCGGCCGAACATGATATATCATTTTCTTCTGGATTAATCAATTCAGCAATGTTTTGTAATGACGTTGTCACCTTGAACTATCGTCCGTAAACCGACTTTACAGACAACCAATTTTTTTTTTCAAAAAAATGTAAATTTGGCATATTTGGGCGAATTAAGGGCAAATTTTGGGTAAGTTTGGGCAAACGTTGGCAAATGCTTAATGTTTAGGTTAGGTCAATTTCAAGGTCAAAGTCATCGAATATGGCTACCGTGACGTCTCAAACCAGGATTGCGGCCGACAATCATAATCCACAGCCTGAAGCCTGGCGCAGGACTGGCTATTATATACTACTATAATATATTATCATTAATATCCACAGAAAAAATGACTTATTTCAATTATCTTATATTTTTTATATGACTTTCATCTACAACTTTAATAACTTATGTATTATTTTCTATTCTGATTGTATAACGCCTTCCATCGTCCGTGATAGACATTAATTATATACTTACTAAGGAAATGCATGGATGGGTCTTGTATTCCCCATAACTCTCTATACTTCCTCCTTCTCCAACTCTCCATTCTCTACTTCGTCTATCCTGATCTTCAGAAATAATTCCACCTGGAAATGTTTCGGCCGAGAGCCCTCGCGGCTCTGGAACACAATCAGACTCCGGATTCTCTGGCAGAGAGGAAAAGAAGAGATAAAATTTACGACCAAATCATTCAGTGAACATTCTGTAAGCGGACGGTGCATGAATTATGCAGTTTCTCATTCGCCGTTTCTTCACTATTTTTCTGTGTGTATTTTCTGCGTCACGTACAGGGGAACTTTATTTATCGTCGCCCAAGTTTAGATGAAATTTGAAAAACGTCCTGCGCTGTTTAATGTCAGCAAGAAATATCAAACACAAATGAGCCAGACTTTAAATAATTTTAGTATATATAAATTGAAAATATCTTTATTTTAAAGTATCTGGTAACACCTTAACAAGGGATCTAAGTATTTTTTTAGGGATATCTTAATATATTTACAAGTAGCCTCCAAAGTTCATTTTAAAATGAACTTCAAAAATACTTTGAAGTCATGAATAAAACATTCAGAAATTTTTATAGATTGAAGTAAACACAAACGTATTCCACCAACGTGTAGGTACACTTAAACTGTTAACAACAGGACCTAGAAATCAGAAGTACTGCGTGTTTCTGCAAACGCACAGACTTTAGTATCAGTAAAGTTCAAGTCCAGAAACTGTTCGCATCGGTGCCTGGACATGAACATTCTCCCGAAACTGTGCTTGGTGCATAACTGGTGAGTGATAATCAGTTATCGTCGAAATCTCTTACTCGCGGATTTTTTAAAACACATTATTTGAACACATACATAGGTAAATAATGTTTATTTGAATATTTGTTGGTAATATTAGAGCAAAACATAATAAATCAGGTTAGTAGGCACTGTTTAATACTCCGTCTGAGGACTGAAGTCGGAGTGTGGTGTAGGTGTCGGTGTCAGAAAACTTGGATTATAAATTCACGGCGGCCATATTGAATGATATTGAACTTCGACCTTGATACCGGCGGTCATCTTGGATATCCCAATTTATTTTCCAACATCTTGGATTCCGCTATTTTGTATTGTGAGGTCAAATATGCAATTGGTTTTATTTCATTTGTTTTTTTAAATATCATTTATATATATTAACACCATATAGGATTATAGAACATTTCGCCAGTTGGGATTATGACACAATCATTCAATTTTTGCTTTTGCAGCCATTTTTAAAATCCTTAATTTTCATCAGAAAATTTTGGGAACAATAAAAATATTAGAAACAATAAATGAAACAATCTTTAACATAAAAACATTCAGCCTTTTGTAATTATGGTGCAACTGTTGCAATTTTCGTTACATCCAACATATATAATATCCACAATTATTATTAGGCTTAAATATCTGGACAATTTTTATAATGTAAAAAATATTATATTATTTTAATAAAAAATAATAATAACCTACTTACGTCATGGTCTCGAAGCCCTTGGTTAGAACCCAGCAAAGAAAAAATAATAATGGCGAGAAATACTTTCTCCAAAGAGGCCACAGACAGACTGTCATCACACCACTAATACTTACCTATGTGAAGGGGGCTTGGAGTCAGTACTCCAAAACCAACCTCCAAACGGCGCTCAGAAGACACTTAAAGGGCCCTGTGCTAAAACAGAGAGTGGAATTTAGGTGTGTTAAAGCAAGATCGATAAAGCAACATAGTATAACACTTTTCCATTTTTATTTCCTTATTTGTTGTTACGTTTCAATGATCAGTTTATCAAGTAAATATATTTCACAACATATATAATTATCATATCATAAACCCTTAAAAATAAAGAGACGTATAGCATAATATGATTATTTCGCAAATGTTAACAGCCATTAAAGAAGTAAACCCGCCTTAGGCGACACAGACCTCATAACGAACGCGCGCGTTCTCAAGGCGAGACAGTCTAATGCAATCGTAGTCAACGACAAAATCAGCTTACAAGACATGATATAGAAAAAACTATTAAGCTAAAGCCCTCAACATGAATTAAAATTAAAAGGCAATATACAAAACACGAGTTCCCAAAACGCGCACGCGACAAGACATGATTCAACATGGTAATAAAAAAAAATAAACGAACTCAGAGCCAAAGAGAATTCAGAAGTGGCGGCCGAAATACAATTTTAAAAAAAATGTCATATAATAGTTACATTACATTACTTAACAGTGCCACAAACTGCTACTGAACTCGACATACTTAAAAAAAAAAAAAAACATACCATGTCGGTTGGACGTCCACGTCGCTACCTAACTCCAAAGTTTACCTAAGAAATTACATTTCTTTAGCTAAGAACCCATAGCTGCTCTGATGAAGTGACCTGATTTACATTTCAATCACTAAGAAGTATGAGAAACGCTCTGCAAGG